>NC_136067.1:1289677838-1290877838 GCF_964261635.1 Lissotriton helveticus
ACTCGAATTGAGCTTTCCTGACCACTCCCACGTCACAGTGTTTGTAGCAATTATCGTCATTTAATTGCAGGAGTGCTTCTTCCAGATATAAACTCCTTGGCCACAACACCACATTCCCCCCTTTATCTGATTGGCGGACAATCATATTGCCATCTTTCTGGATTTTCCTCACGAGGTCAGAGTACATTTGATTTTGCCTGTTTTTGTACTTATTGGTTTTGAGTGTTTTGACATATAGATATTTAATCTCCTTAGTAGTAGCCTCGTGAAAAATGTCAATATTGTCAAACGTCATAAGAGGTGTAAAAGTCAACCGTGGTTTGAATTTGGATTGACAGTGCAGATTAGTAATGGGAACGTCTTGTGTGCTTTGTGAGATTGTTTGTTCTAATCTCAATACCTCCAAATCTTGTAAAAGAGGTGCATCGTTAACTGAAAGTCCCATTCCAACTGCAGTACTGTTCTGTCTCTCCTGCCCTTTACGTGACTTGCTGCTAGAAAAATGTTTCCTTAATTTCAACTTACGTGTAAATTTAAACAGGTCTATACGAGTCCTGGCATAGTTGAAATCACTCGGTGGGCAAAACGAAAGGCCCATCGACAAGATGCGCAAATCAGAATCTGATAGTTTGGTTGGGGTAAGATTTAATACTGAGAGACCGTTGTCCCAAGCTACTGTGTCACCCATTATTACTTGTTGCTCCATTTTTTGTTTTGTTTTTTCCATTTTGGTTTGGCGCCTTGCGTTGGCTTTTCTTCGCTCTCTACGCCTGTGGTTTTTGCTTTTGATTGAGGCTTGACCCTGGGACGTAGAGTGTCGCGTCTGTCCTGCCGAACACAGTCCAGTTCCTGTGCCAGGGTAAGCCGGGTAAACCCCAACTGAGATCTATTCGCACCACCCTCCGATTCTGAACCACTATCCATATTTGAGCTTAATTCTGCATTCGACGAACTCTGAGATAGTCTGGAAGACATGATAAGATGGTTATCGGAGGTAACTTGAGACAAAATGGGTTTTGCTGCTTTAATTGCATCGTATTTTCGCGCAAACGTGAAAATGCGCCCCTGTAGATAATCATTTTTGTCTCTTTGAAATTTATATTGTTTCCTCTTGATGATAATATCTTCCTCCTTTTGGACACGCACCATCATTTCCTCTCTAAGTTTGGTGCACTCCGTTATTAAGTCCGCACCCAATCTGTCTATCTCTTCATTGAGTTCGTCAATTAATGTTTGGATTTTTTTGCGGTCAGATTCTGCATATCGAATCAAAATTTCCACAAGCCTACGGGAAGAATCCAAGTTGCACTCGGCCCACTCCCTTAACATTTCCGGGTCTGGTTATTCGTAGCTGGGAGCCAACATAATTCTCAACCCCCGTGGGATGCGGTTAACTTCCAAGTATCGACTTAACGAACGATGCTCCCACCACTTGGACTGCTCACGTTTTGTGAGCTTCTCCAACAGTTTGAATTTTTCACGAACAGTTGAGCCTGGGCTTACAGTCGGCTCTGTGGAAGTAGTTGCAACCGATTCCCCAGCCGGGGAATCGTCAAACACATCGAGGTCAGTCACCTCCCTCCCTCTCCTTGCGCCAGTTGACATGGTGCCTTCAACAAATACACATGCGTGTTCGCGTACTCACTTGTATATATATATATATATATATATATATATATATAAATATAAATAAGACACGAATGAAAACAATGTTGACCAATTTTATGCTAAGCGGTCTACATTAGGGTTTGACTTTTGGAAAGACAACATTGAGACAAAAACCGTCTGGGGCACAAGAGATTGGCAGGTGCAAGGTTAAGAAGCCTTATTCAGAGCCTGCATCATCCCAGAACAAATAATGTTTTCAAATGACACTGTTCAACAAACGTATTGTCTTGGCCTGGCTAAGATAAAAGATTTAAACAAACCGTCTATACCTAAGCCCACATCTGACAGTAATAACACTACAGAAGAGGAGGTAGACGTACCCTATATTTTTTAAACAAAACAGAACTAATCCTGATTGGAAAAAATGGTTAATCTGGCCCACAGACACGAATAACTGTCAAGATAGATTCCTGAATAGGCCAGATCCAAGATACTCCCAGAGACAACATCCAGGGATAGTAACTACTTACAGTGTAGGAAAGCATTGCCTTGAGAGGCTACATAAATCTACAATTCCAGAAATCAAACAACACTTATCTTTACTTAAAGAAGGCAATAATTTGCGAGTTTACTTAATAGGGCCTCGCAAACCACGTCAAAAACGTTTCATATACGCCGGTATATACACTGCTTACAATGAAGCATGGAAAATAACGCAAATGGAAACTGCAGAAAGAATACGAGAAATTGATCGTATTAATTTAGAGAAAAGCCTCTCTGTAGTGGACAATGGGTTAACGACTCTGTCCTCCAGAATTTATTCTTTGGACAGCAGCGTATCATCTGCAACTGACATAATAGAGCAAGACTTGCTAATGTTACAACATGGCCAGTCTCAATTACGTTCTGTAATGCTGCTAGGCTGGACGTTACAAAATCTCCGTTCAGGCTACGTGCCATGGCATCTAATCAATACCACGTCATTATTTACTGTGTTTAACCTTACAGATAAACAAATCTCTTTGGCACAAAGAGGAGCAGACTATTCGGAGCTGAGCATTGAGAAGCTGGAAAGATTACCATTGACAGTTTCTGAGAAGCCTGTCATTGAATGGATAATACATGGCACCATAACGATACCAGTGACGATTTTCCAATTTCAGTTTTGTCAACAGCATATACCAGCAGGCCTGTATGAAAGGTTGGGTAAAGAATACATTAAGTCAACCTGGAATTTACCCTACACACACAAATGTTGGAATGGGGAAATGAGGTATTCCTTAGTGGTAAAAATTGTAAAAACTCACCAAGTGGTACACTTTTATGTCAAGGTATTAATTTACACGGAGCCTGCGAAGGTTCTGCAAATAACCTCTCTTGCCACCTGCACGGTTCACCCTCCACAGTGATAGAACCAATTTTCAGGCAGCTATCCAATGGCAGCTACGTTATGCTCAATGACCACAGCTGTTGTGACATGTTGCCAGGAAAAGCGTATCTAGTTAGTGTGTCATCCAGGGTCACTTGTTGTATGCAAGTATTGTATCCAAAAAGTAAGACAGAAAGGGAGACGGCGTTATGGCCTTCACTGAATATCTCTTCTATACGAATTGATACTTTAAGCAGAACGAAAGTCATTCTTTTACAAAAAAATGTGCCACTGACATCGTCTAGAGAAACATATGATCTACAAGTTGCAAGGACTTCTGAAGAGATACATGCATTATTATCAACAAACTGCCCAGTACATTTCGCAGAAATGCTAAGTCAAATCTTAAATATGTCTGATACCAGTGGCATCGCACATGTATTTAAGACACTTTTTCGGCACTGTTAGCACCATTTGAAGCAGTCCTCAGCATTTTTCCAAATTTCGTGCACTCTGTGTTCGGCGGCCTGCCTCTCATCTTGGGACTAGTAGCAGGAATTCTGTTTTTATTTCTTCTGCTCCTATATGGCAAGTCCAGTGACCAGCAATACCCAGAGTACGATGGAAGAAGGCCTTCGTGCCATGAGGTATCGTGAGAGAATTACACAGATTCTTGGCTTGGCTCGTTTAAGGGATCTGAACACAACTTGGTTCCTTTCGTTCAGACCAATCTGGCAAGATTGCATCTTCCCTGTTCTGCGATGCCTGCTTTGCGGAGAAGAATACAGTTGGACGTTTGTCTTACACTCCCATCAGTCCTGCCATCGGATGTTGACGCTTTGCTAGGTCCGGTAACGACTCATGTATCATTGTTGCCCCCAAAGGCTGCCCATTCTGATGACGGCATTCATTGAGGTCTCACCAGCAAGTCTAACTGAGGGTGAGATACGTGATACTACAGGCACACAGGTACCACCTACTGCGGACATTGCTAACGCATCAAACGCTGACGGCGATGACCCTCATCTATGCACATTTGACCTGCTAACTGAAGGGGTTCCACTTTCGCCTACTATGGTAGACGGTTTCTTTGACAGCCTAGACGATCTGATGTTTTCTCCTGACACCGAGAATAACTTTTGCCTAATTCACACAGCGTTCCCTGAACTCTGAAATTCGGCCTTCATTTTTACAAAACAAACCGTCTAACAAATTTGAACTTTTTCCAAACTAAAACTTGTTGGCACAGAGTAATCTGCTTAAAGTAGAGCTATTCTTAGAGAACAAGATTTCTTTTGAAAACTTCCTAATGACAATATTTGGCCTTGTCCTAAAGAACGAAACAGTTAAATATTATGCTATGGGGTAGTCTCTAATTTTTTTCTGTAACTTAAAGAGACATTTCATGAATGTAATTTCGTCTTTCATAAATGTTAGAATGTATGCTCTCATACTATGCTTCATTTCGGTTGAGACCTATTTTTTTATACGGTTTATACTCATTTCATGCAAACAAACCTTTCAAATGCAATTTGTATTTTGGGTGGGATTGTAAACACTTGCCTTAGATATGTTCAGTGCTTATACATTTAGTTTTATTGAACTTAATATCGTGGAGTGGGTATTGTGTAGGAATCTAGGACCCTAGTGAATCAGAATCAGAAAAAACTTTATTCGATTTTAACAGTAGATAAAAATCATAAAAGCGGCAAATATGTATACAACATTTCACAATGAATAACAACCGTAATATTTTAAGAGCATTTAAAAAGATTATTAAATTGATGAACTGTTAGGACCCTAGTGTAATTTTCCCGATTCATATCCATATATAGGTATAAATTACCCGATCCTTATACAGGCATAGAAATCATTACCATATTTAGACTGAGCCTATGCAGCCCAAATACGGCATGGCTTCTTCCACTAAGTTCCGATTTCTTAGAAAAACCCGCCTTCAGCAGCTAGGGACTTCCCCTTGCCTGAATACTAATTTATCTAGGAAATCATGGCGTTTTCAAAGAACTGAGTCTTTGATGACGTTATTATGTCCAATCATACGTCAAACTCTGCACATTCAAGGTATAAATATGCTTACATTTGCCCAGACAAACACACGGTGGTTTGGAGCAGTTCGACTATCTACTTGCCCGACGCGCCCTGCAGCAGCAAGTGCCGAAGGAAGCCGACTCTCCAGCTGACGCACTGAGAGACGCTGTCTTATCTCTTGCCGAGAAATCCAGCTCCAGTGTTTCCAGCCTACCCTGGCGGGTTGCTGGGAAATCGAGTCCTGAGAGAGAGAGAGATACAAGACCTCCTTCATTCTAAAACCAAGGTACGGAGCTGATTAGACCCTTAGATAATTCTTGGAATAGATTCTTGGCAAAGAATACTAAAACTTAAGCTACACCTCACTTACTTCTTCCCTTGTACTAGACTTAGGTTAGATACACCGGGGTAGGCGTATTTTAGAAGCACCAGTTGAGTACCTTTAGTCATTCTTCATCACTGTATGTATTTTATGTATTATATGTTATTTTATATGGCTTAGAAACCATACCATGCTTTTACAGTACTACTTCATAATACTTTTCGTATTATATGCATTGTACTTTAAAACCAGTATTACGATTGTAGCAGTACATTTCTTATGCTTGAGAAAGAAGACTGTTGAATAAATACTTTTTTTTGAAAACGCCCGTCTCTCTATTTCTCAGCACCTCTGGTGAAACGAAGCATGCACGATTAACTGAGTAAAATAGCTATCTATTGTTTCCGCGACTCTAGAGATTGATTTCTTATTCTTGGGAAACAAAGTTGTCATGTTTATGCGGTTGTCAGAAACTAATCCCTTCTTGTGAATTCGAGAAAGTTTCTAGTGACCTCTGAGCTAGCTGGCACTCACAATTAAGTTTAATATATTCGGTAGAGACCTAGTCGACTTCAGTCCTACGTCTAAACTACAGGATATATTATTCCAATGCGCAGAGCCTATTAGGAACTACACTTCATCTTGTGGTGATATTGGCTTGCCATCAACCTTCGTGCAGCCTTCCTCGGTTTTCTCACATAAAGCTTGAGACCAGCACATTAAGCAATTCGTAAAACTTAACTCCTATTTACAGGTGTGGAGTTTCTGTTTTAACAATCACCAGAATGTGCCAGGCTCTGCTCTGTGTAGGCAAAGCAATGCTAATTTAAAAGCTGATCACTTATCTGGTTTATTTACTGTGACATTATCTATTTAAAAGTAATTATAATAAAAGCAGTCTATTTCTAAAACCTTTTCATTACTCGCCTGTACCAAATCCCATTGCTTTAGTTACAGTATTAGCCTCGTTAGGTCGGCGGTCCAGTATGTAAACAAATGCTGGCCCCAGTCTGGCATCTACTGCAGTGTTCCATTCACTCACTCATATAATGTACCCTGCATGTTTAGTCATCTTTCAGAGCCTTGCATGGAAGTTAGTTAGTGGGTATGAATTGGATGCTACCCCCATGCACCATTTGGCAACCAGTGTAATTCTGCATTCTGTAGGTAAGTCATTGCCTTCCCATAACTGCCAAGTTTCCCAGGTCCATGCATGAGTAATTTGACCAGTCTGTGTTCTTTCTTTTTTAAACATTCTGTAAATTGTAGACTTATCCATCCTAGTACAAAACCACGACCACAAGTTCGAGAATTCTAAGAAAAAAACTGAGATTGGCCTAGCTAATTAAGCATGAGCTCTGGAAAAAAACGGTATTTGCATAGCGTGAACTAATCACCCATAAGGGTCTCAAGACTCTGGGGGCCATTGGGGAGATTAAGTGAGCCATTGCCCAGAGTCATACGATGCTGAGCTGAACTGCTTCCAGCGCTGGGGATCGAACTGTGAGCCACAACCTTGGGAAGTCAGCCACCATGGCTGTTGCGCCACATCTCTGCAGGATACGTGGGAGCATTGTCCCAAACTTGACGCCTTCTGTGGGAATGCAGGTTACCAGGCATTTTGCACATTGGGAAGGTGGAGTTGGTATTTATTTATTGTGTTGGTAATGTGCCTTACACTGTTGGAAACTGCCCCAGATCATTATGGGTAGAGTAACCAAAAGATTGAATTTGCAGGAGTGGATCTTAAGGACAGAATGGGAAGCTCCCTTTCTCGACTGTGATTGGGACTCCAAACCATCTTAGTAAATAGGAATGCAAAATTTCCTAGCTAATGTGCAGGAAAGTTTCAATTCTATTAAGGAGGCGGAGGCGAGGATTAGGCTTTATCTTTCATCACTTTAATTCTCCAGCAGCCTTTCAAAGGTATCAACACATTACAAAAACTTCATTTCCCATGAACACAGGGAAAAATGAACATGAAAAGTGTCCAAACATCATCAACCAATCATATGATAGGACGCCTCATATCCTCTTCTGCCGGCGCTCTATCTTCCTCTTTCTTCCTGCGACCCCTCATGGCAGTCTTCTAAACTATTCTTGCTTACCCATATCCGATCCTATGTTAAAGGAACAGCAGTCAGATCGGGAGCACCAACTCCATGAACAAAAAACCTCACAATGCCATTGTTCATCCAGTAATAATAAAACCACAACAAACACAGTACCAGCACCTCCAGATATAGCATAAAAGAGTTACTCACCGTACCAACGAAGAGTTCTGGGAGGGAACGAATGAACATCGGATGGGCTAATCCTCGCTCCGCCTCCTTAATAGAATTGAAACTTTCCCGCACGTTAGCTAGGAAATTTATGTCAGGGGCGGAGGCTTCTGATTAGGCTAGTTTAAAGCTTGTCCACCACCAAGGAGCCTAGAGAGACCACCGGCTTAAAGTAAAACCTCTTGAAGGTTGAATCTGAAGACCAGTCCGCCGCATTCAGGATGTCCACCAGCCGTGCTCCCAGGCTAAAAGCCTTGGATGCCATTGCACCCCTCACCGAGTGAGCTCCAAAACGGGAAACATCTATACCAGCTTCCTGCATAACCCAACGGATCCATCTGGCAATAGTAGTGGATGAAACCGCCCCATGTGGTTTCGTGAGTGCAATAAATAATTGCTTGACACCCTGTGGGCGTACATCTATTGTCGCAACTTCATAGGCTTTAAGCACTCGAACCACACACAACTTTGGGACATCAGGAAAAGCCGGATAGGAAACCAAACGTGAATTGCACTTAGTACGTCTAGAAATATGGAAGGTCACTCCTTCTGGGTTGAAAATCCGGCCTGTGAGATCCAGAGCCCTCACATCCGAAACTCGTCTGCAAGAAATTAAGCATAACAACATCGCGAGTTTCGCTGAGATTTGTTTCCTGGACAAGTACTTGTTGGAAGGCCATGACTTAAACAGGTCAGGACCTTGTTCACATCCCATAAAACCGAGTAACTCGGCTCGGGGGGAACCGATAGCCTGATGCCCCTTAATAGTTTGCAGACCAAAGGGTGTTCACCAATCGGGTGATTGTCTACTGGCACGTGGCCCGCCGAAATGGCGGAGCGAAAGGTATTGATCGAACAATAAGCCAAGCCTTCCTTTGCCAGCGGGGCTAAGAAATTAAGGACATGGACAACATCGCCCCCACCGGACCCACCTGTCGTCGCAGACACCAACCGCCCCAGCGGGACCAGGCTGATCTATATCTCTTGTTGGTGCTATCAGCCCAGGATTTCTCAAGTAACGTGGCACCATCCTGCGAAAGGCCTGCGACCTGCCAGCGTCGCCTGTAACCCGCCAAGCCATCAGGAGTAGGCTGCCCATGGACAGAAGATGGTGGGGATTCCCCTGAGGATCTTTGAGGAGATCGGGATTCGGGGGTAGAGGGATTGGAAAATCCCAGGAAAGTTCCATCAGAACTGGAAACCAGGCTTGCGACCTCCATATCGGGGTAATTACCACTAGGTTCGCCCGCTGTCTCCTCACTTGGGTTGACAGCCTCATGATCATCGCAAAGGGGGGAAACGCGTACCCCTGCTCCTTGCTCCAGTCCTGTAAGAAAGCATCCACTGCCAGTGCCCCCGGATGCGGACGCCAACTGTAATAACGTCTCTCTCCTTATACTCCCCCTTTGTCCTCACACTCCCTCCTCTTTCATATAGTCCCCCTCTCTCTTTATACTACTTCTCTCTCTTCTCATACTCCCCACTCTCTTCTGACACTCCCCCTCTCTCTCCTCCTACTCACCCGTCTCTCCTCATACATACCTCTCTCTCCTTATACTCCCCCTCTCTCCTCATACACATCTCTCTCTCGTTATATTCTCCTCTCTCTCCTCATACTCCTCCCTCTCTCCTCATATTCCCCCCCTCTCTTCCTTCTCCTTCTCTCTCTTCATACACTCAATCACTTATAAATTCAGTCAGGCACTCTCCTTACAGAACTGTAATCATTTAGTCAGTACCCAAGTACTGATGCAGTGAAGTAGGCCTTAGCACATAAAGAGCTTCAGACTCCTAATCAGTATATATATGCATTCTTCTATCAACCTACACACTTGTGTTTCACATCTTCATTTTTTGCACTCTGTATCTTTATACTCCCATCAAACACTCTGTGACTGTTCTTACAGTACTATAGTGACGTATTTAGGAGTCTGTGATAATCTTTTCACCGTACTAACACTCAAGCACTTATAAATTAAGTCAGGCATTCTCGTTTCAGAACTGTAATCATTTAGTCAGTACCCAAGTACTGATGCAGTGAAGTAGCCCTTAGCACATGAACTGCTTCAAACCCCTATCCAGTAAATATGCATTATTCTATCCACCTGCACACTTGTGTTTCACATCTTCAATTCTCCATTCTGTATCCTTATACTTCTACCAAACACTTTGTGACTGTTCTTGCACTACTATAGTGACCCATTTAGCAGTCTGTGATAATCCTTTCACTGCAGTAACACTCAAGCACTTATAAATTCAGTCACGCACTCTCCTTTCAGAACTGTAATCATTTAGTCAGTATCTAAGTACTGATGCAGTGAAGTAGGCCATAGCACATAAAGTGCTTCAAACCCCTATCCAGTCTATATGCATTCTTCTATATATTTGCACACTTGTGTTTCACATCTTCAAATCTTCACTCTGTATCCTTATACTTCCAGCAAACACTGTGTTAGTGTTCTTGCAGTTCTGTAGTGATCCATTTAGCAGTGTGTGATAATCTTTTCACTGCACTAACACTCAAGCACTTATAAATTCAGTCAGGCACTCTTCTTACAGAACTGTAATCATTTAGTCAGTACCCAAGTCCTGATGCAGCGAAGAAGGCCTTAGGACATGAACTGCTTCAAACCCTTATTCAGTATATATGCATTCTTCTATCCACCTGCACACTTATGTTTCACATCTTCAATTCTCCATTCTGTATCCTTATTCTTCCATCAAACACTCTGTGACTGTTCTTGTACTACTGTAGTGACCCATTTAGCAGTTTGTGATAATCCTTTCACTGCACTAACAGTCAAGTACTTATATATTCAGTCAGACTCTCTCCTTACAGAACTGTAATCATTTAGTCAGTGCTGAAGTACTGATGCAGTGAAGTAGGCCTTAGCACACGTACTGTTTCAAACCCCTATTCAGTATATATGCATTGTTCTATCCACCTGCTCACTTGTGTTTCACATCTTCAAATCTGCACTCTGTATTCATATTCTTCCACCAAACACTCTGTGACTGTTCTTCCACTACTGTAGTGAGCCATTTTGCAGTCTGTGATAATCCTTTGATTGCACTAACACTCAAACACTTATATATTCAGTCAGGCTCTCCCCTTACAGAATTGTAATCATTTAGTCAGTGCTCAAGTACTGATGCAGTGAAGTAGGCCTTAGCACATGTACTGCTTCAAACCCCTATTCAGTATATAAACATTCTTCTATCGACCTGCACACTTGTGTTACACATCTTCCATTCTTCGCTCTGTATCCTTATACTTCTACCAAACACTCTGTGATAGTTCTTGCAGTACTGTAGTGACCCATTTAGCATTGTGTGGTAATTCATTCACTGCACTAACACTAAAGCACTTATAAATTCAGTTAGACACTCTCCTTACAGAACTGTAATTATTTAGTCAGTACCCAAGTACTGATGTAGCGAAGTAGGCTTTAGGACATGAACTGCTTGAAAACCCTATCTAGTATATATGCATTCTTCTATCCACCTGCACACTTGTATTTCATATCTTCAGTTTTCCATTCTGTATCCTTATACTTCTACGAAAGGCTCTGTGACTGTTCTTGCAGTACTGTAGTGACACATTTAGCAGTCTGTGATAATCCTTTAACTGCACTAACACTCAAGCACTTATGAATTCAGTCTAGCACTCGCCTTACTAAACTGAAATTATTCAGTCAGTACCCAAGTACTCATGTAGTAAAGTAGGACTTAGTGCATTTGTAAGTCCTTTAGCTTTAGCACAGCACAGTGAATGGATTAGTACATTATGTTGAATGGGTCACTACAACAATGGAATAGCAGTGATTGAGTGGTTGGTGAAAGTGTAAGGTTAGAAAATGGGAAATTAAAGGTGTGAAAAACATGTGTGGAGGTAGATACAATACTGCTTGCATAATGAGTAGGGGTTTGAAGCAGTCCATACCCTAAGGCCTACTTTGCTGCATGAGTATTTGGGTACTGACTGAATGATTACAGTTTTAAAAGGAGAGTACCTAACTGAATTTATAAATATACACTTGTCTTTCACAACTTCAATTCCCCAGTTAGGATCCATGATGATGCAGAAAATAGTTTGTGTCTCCCCTATATTGTTCTTGTGTTGTATTCAGTACCATGTTGTAATGCATTTAGTGCTCCAAAATTCAACGTCTGATAAATTCGTTCAGATATTCTTCTTGCAGATGTAGTTTTTCAAACTCTTTTGCAGTATGTATACATTTTTGTTATTAATTACATACTTGTTTTTTATACTTAGTGAATATATTCGTTTAGTAATAAAATGTTATATTTTCATAGATTTATTTTTATATTATATATATTTTTTAAAACAGATTCTTTTTATCAACACTAAAAGAAATTCATCATGCCATCAAAAAGTCAAAAGAGAAAACAATATAAAAAAGATTATTTTTTCGTAAAAAGTCATCCACAAGATTTACCTGAAAAACAATGTATGAACAAAAATAAAAAAAACTCCTGGTAAGACAACTAAGGATTTTTTGAAGAAGTTATCAAACAGTAGGAATAGTGTGGACAATGTGAAAAGTAGAAACACAGTATCTGCAACAAAAAAGAAAAACAAGATAAAAAACCAAAAATTATGGGAAATCATGTTGTAAACAAACACTGTATAGTAAAAGGAGGAAGAATCAATGTCAGGAAATTCGAAAAAGAATGTTTTATAATAGAGTTGTTTTAAATTTGATAAAGGGACTGAAGAAATGTAAAAGAAAATCAGCATTTCATAAGAAAAAGAAATATATTGAAAATATTGTTGAGAAGGCTTTTCAATTAAAAAACAAATTATTTATTTTAATAATCAATAGAATTCGATCACTAGATAAACCAATCAATTTGATGAAGGCGAAAAGTAAGTGGAGAGGACTAATTAATAGAACTAATTTTTGTGATTTTTTTTGGGTGAATGGAAACATAGTTCAAGTTCTGAGCGTTTTTTTAATGAAGAGAGTTATTTTCAAAGTAATGATTTGTTGCATGCAGTTGACACCAGTGGTCGAGCTTATGAGGTTAGAAATGGTTGACCTATTGAGAAAGAGAAAATTGTTCCCAGAAATGTAGAAGAGGTGTTAGCTGATGAAGTTTTAGAGAGACGTCCTAAAGCTCTATTGTTCACTTGGAATTGCAGTAGTATTTGTAGTGTACGGCAGGAATCCATTGATTGATTTTTTACGCATTTTCTTACGTAAGTATACTAAAAAAAGTGTTAAACAAAAGATTACGATGTTTAAGCATGGGCGTAAAATCCGTTCCGCTCGCGGAATTTGCGGATTTTCGGTAAATTCGCAATCCGCGAACTCTCGCGAATTTGCCAAAAATCCGCAAATCCGCACACGGCGGATTTTTTTGCTTAGTGATACAATATTGCGGCGCGCGGCGTGGCGCACGGCGTTCACTTTCCGTCATTCAGCGTTTGCCGAGTTGTTTTTCACGATATTTTGCGAGTGCTGCGCCATTTTGGATCTTGCTGCGGGATCCCGCGGGAGTTTGGCGCCCGCGAATACGTAATCGCGGCTTGCCACCTTACCTTGCACAGCACGCATCGCGAGAGTTCACAATTACGAACACGTAGGTGCGGCGGGCAGGAACAATCTCGCACTCGCGAAATAGAGATTTTGCAATTCTGCACAAGAAATCCACCAGCAAACAGCATAAACCTTCAGAAAATGATGATTTTTATCAGAATCACTCCTCAGGTTGACATTTGCCTGCACTTTTTTTTGCAAGGAGTCCATTTTTGGGGGGGGAGGAGGAAGGAAGTGCCCCACAGTCTCCAACTTCCTGTTCCTGTCCAGCAGGCTCCTCCCAGTGCTTTCTTCATGTGCTGGTCACTTTCATTTGGACCTTGACCTGGAAGGATTACTTTTTGTGGGTGCTGCTGGATATTTGGATTTGAGGCCTTTTTGACTTTCTTTGGATCACTTTTGGATTAGAAATCAACTTTCACAAGTAAGTTTGTGTGGGGCATTACAGTTGCTGCAACTACAATTTTGGAACTTTTTCAGAACATTAAATAAAATATATTGTGGGTAGCCACAGTATCCAGTAGGACCAGGGTTGGTTATGGGTGCATGATACAACTGTTTTGTTGAATTTAAACATCATTGAGGCCATGGATGGGCTGGGATTGTGCTTAATTTTGTGTTTTTTGTCGATTTTTTGGGACTGCTGTTGGGGCCTTTTGCCCAGGGGTAGTGAGTGGTGCATGGACTGAGTCTGCCTGTGGGGTCTTTTTATTGTAAACATCCTGGATGGCATTGGATTGTGGTGATTTTTGTGTGTTTTTCGTTTTTTTTGGGGTGTACTGTTGATTTGGACTGGCCATGTGGGTGGTGGTGGTGGCCATCTTGAGTGCTGGTACAGGCAACATGTGCTTGGGGTGCAAGGGGCCATTTTGAAGAGAGGCAGTGCCTGAGGCCTGCACTTATTTTGCCTAGCTTTCATCCATTATGCCCAGGGGTAGTGAGTGGTGCATGGGCCTAGTCTTTCTGTGGGGTGTCTTCTTGAATTTAAACACCATTGAGGCCATGGATGGGCTGGGATTGTGCTGAATTTTGTGTTTTTTGTCGTTTTTTTGGGGCTGCTGGTGGGGCCTTTTGCCCAGGGGTAGTGAGTGGTGCATGGACCTAGTCTTTCTGTGGGGAGTCTTCTTGGATTTAAACACCATTGAGGCCATGGATGGGCTGGGATTGTGCTGAATTTTGTGGTTTTTGTCGATTTTTTTGGGGCTGCTGGTGGGGCCTTTTGCCCAGGGGTAGTGAGTGGTGCATGGGCCTAGTCTTTCTGTGGGGTGTCTTCTTGAATTTAAACATCATTGAGGCCATGGATGGCCTGGGATTGTGCTGAACTTTGTGTTTTTTGTCGTTTTTTTGGGGCTGCTGGTGGGGCCTTTTGCCCAAGGGTAGTGGTGCATGGACTGAGTCTGCCTGTGGGGTCTTTTTAATGTAAACATCCTGGATGGCATTGGATTGTGGTGATTTTTGTGTGTTTTTCGTTTCTTTTTGGGGTGTACTGTTGATGTGGACTGGCCATGTGGGTGGTGGTGGTGGCCATCTTGAGTGCTGGTACAGGCAACATGTGCTTGGGGTTCAAGGGGCCATTTTGAAGAGAGGCAGTGTCTGAGGCCTGCACTTATTTTGCCTAGCTTTCATCCATTATGCCCAGGGGTAGTGAGTGGTGCATGGGCCTAGTCTTTCTGTGGGGTGTCTTCTTGAATTTAAACACCATTGAGGCCATGGATGGGTTGGGCTTGTGATGAATTTTGTGTTTTTTTGTCGTTTTTTTGGGGCTGCTGGTGGGGCCTTTTGCCCAGGGGTAGTGAGTGGTGCATGGGCCTAGTCTTTCTGTGGGGTGTCTTCTTGAATTTAAACATCATTGAGGCCATGGATGGGCTGGGATTGTGCTGAATTTTGTGTTTTTTTGTCGTTTTCTGGGGGCTGCTGGTGGGGCCTTTTGCCCAGGGGTAGTGGTGCATGGACTGAGTCTGCCTGTGGGGTCTTTTTAATGTAAACATCCTGGATGGCATTGGATTGTGGTGATTTTTGTGTGTTTTTCATTTTTTTTGGGGTGTACTGTTGATGTGGACTGGCCATGTGGGTGGTGGTGGTGGCCATCTTGAGTGCTGGTACAGGCAACATGTGCTTGGGGTTCAAGGGGCCATTTTGAAGAGAGGCAGTGTCTGAGGCCTGCACCCATTTTGCCTAGCTTTCATCCATTATGCCCAGGGGTAGTGAGTGGTGCATGGGCCTAGTCTTTCTGTGGGGTGTCTTCTTAAGTTTAAACACCATTGAGGCCATGGATGGGCTGGGATGGTGCTGAATTTTGTGTTTTTTGTCATTTTTTTGGGGCTGCTGGTGGGGCCTTTTGCCCAGGGGTAGTGAGTGGTGCATGGGCCTAGTCTTTCTGTGGGGTGTCTTCTTGAATTTAAACATCATTGAGGCCATGGATGGGCTGGGATTGTGCTGAATTTTGTGTGTTTTTTGTCGTTTTTTTGGGGCTGCTGGTGGGGCCTTTTGCCCAGGGGTAGTGAGTGGTGCATGGGCCTAGTCTTTCTGTGGGGTGTCTTCTTGAATTTAAACACCATTGAGGCCATGAATGGGCTGGGATTGTGCTGAATTTTGTGTGTTTTTTGTCGTTTTTTTGGGGCTGCTGGTGGGGCCTTTTGCCCAGGGGTAGTGAGTGGTGCATGGGCCTAGTCTTTCTGTGGGGTGTCTTCTTGGATTTAAACACCATTGAGGCCATGGATGGGCTGGGATTGTGCTGATTTTTGTGTGTTTTTTCGACTTTTTGGGGTGTATAACTGATGTTCCACTGTCTTCCATTGCTTGTAGGTGCACAAGAGAACCACCAGTGCCAGGAAGAAGTCCTGCTGCGGTGTGTGCAGCACAATGTCACGTGTGGCCACAGACAACTCTGCAACTTGTGCAACTGCGGCCTGCTGTTCAGAGTGACATCTGAAGATGGCCCCAAAAAAAGTTTCCCGTAGCTCCTCTAGCAAGAAAGTTGCCAGTAAGGAGCAGAAGAAGCAAGTGGCGCCACTTACCAGGGAGACTGGTGTGATGACGACCGCCACATTTTTTGGGATAAAAAAAAGTACGCCTGCAGCAGCAGCGGGGTCTGCTGGGGACCAAGCTGGGAGCAGCACCTCCGCTCCATTGGGCTCAGTGCCACCACCACCACGCCAACTTAGGTCCAAGCCCTTGAGTGCTGCAGAGGCAGCCAGTATAGTTGTTCAATCACCATCGACCAGTGATGTTGGCTCATCGCAAGAAAGTAGCAGCAATGTCCCTCAATCAACACAGGTTGTTGTAACTCATCTGACGAGTGTTGAACAACCACAGCCGCAACAACAATCACATGTGCAAGTACAAGCCCAAGTACATGTGGAAGGAGAGGCGGCGCAAGGAGAGGAGCAAGCAGAGGTGCATGGAGGGGCACAACAAGTGGCCACAATAGTTGTTCCTCCAGAAGTAGGGGCACATCTGGAAATCGACAATCAAGCCGAGGTATCATTCGAGGAAGCCACTCCTCCTGATGGTCATTCATTGTCTTCCACATCCCGAGCAAGGAAAAGATCAAGGGTGTTGGTGTCTACATCTTCTTCAAGCCCACCTCCTTCTGATGATATGGATCTTACTTGGGAACCAGCACCACTGCCGTCTGAGAGTTAGGTTGAGGAGGCACACCATGATCTGACAAAGGTAGCTAAGCGTAAAAGGAAGGTTGTCGAAACTCTCATAGTTATGGAGTGTGATGACGCTCAACAAGAAGTGGCGTATACTCCTGCTGCTGAAGACTCTCACGACGACGACACAGTCATCATCACTAACGTCACTGAAGCCCCAGCGGGCATGCAGCAAACAGACATTTTGACCCTAGCCCGAAAAGCTGCTGAGCGTGATGATGAAGCCGACGAGGAGGCAATGGGAACACCACAATCATTGATGTTAACTAGTACACCACAACCTACCGCTTCCATATTTCTTACTCGCCAGAAGGGACCTCCATCCACCTCGACCTCAATTAGTGGTGGTGAAAGTGCACAACGTAGTAAAGTTCAGCAATACACATCCTCCACTTCATCTGGCATTAGCAGCACGACCACCACCAGTATCGCCTCCTCCGGCCCCCACAGACATTTCAAGTCCGCAGTTTGGGACTTCTTTAGTGTTTGCCCAAAAAGGGAAAACATAGCCATTTGTAGCATTTGTAAGCTTGCAGTTAGTCGTGGTAAGCTTGGTACCAACTATGGGACTGGAGGCCAGAGAGGTCATCTTAAGAGACAGCACACTGTCCAATGGTTGGCGCACCTAAAGGAGATCAAGGAAGCCCGAATTGCAAGTCGAGAAAACGTTGATGTAACATCTGATGATGACGAGGAGGAAGAAGTGTCACACACTTCACTTACACCCAGTACCCCTGTCAGCACACCCCCTGTGAGCCACACTAAGAGTGTGGGACAGAGTGAGATACCAATGCGAAAAAGTTCATCAGCGAGCGTAACTGGGTCGAAGAAGTCATCATCATCATCCCGTAAAATGGTCCAGGGCAACATTAAAACAATGTTGTTTTCAGACGCGCCATATGACCGCAACCACTCAATGGTGCGTCTGTATAACACTAAGCTGGCTAAAATGCTAGCGCTGGATCTTCTCCCTTTCTCTTTTGTAGAAGGGGTTGGTTTTCTAGAATTAGTGGCAGCGCTCTGACCTAAATGGAAGGTTCCTAGCCGGTACTATTTTGCCCGAGTTGCGGTTCCAGCACTACATGAAGATGTGCTGGAGGTGATTGGGGCAGGTTTGCAGAAGAGTGCTGTTCACACTATACATCTGACAACAGACATGTGGACCAGTGGCGCAGGCACTGATTACATGTGCATCACTGCACACTGGGTCTCTTTTTCAGGGGTTAAAGCAAAGCTAAACGCAGGTGCTGACCTGGACCAAGTTTTTAAAGCTGCTCGGAAACATGCAACACTAGCCATGTTTGGCTTGGAGAAACGTCATACAGCACAAAACATTTTGAATGAGTTCAACACAAAGGTCTTTCACTGGCTGTCTCCAAAAAAACGCGGCATTGGTTATGTTTCCACGGATAATGGCGCCAATGTAGTTAAGGCCATGGAACTGGGTGACTATTTCAGAGTGCCGTGTTTGACGCACTGTATAAACCTGGTTGTTAAAAAATTCTTGGATAAAGACAGTCCAGCATGCCAGTTAGTGGTCACCTGCCGAAAAATGTGCAACCATTTCAGCCATTCTTTTAAGGCCCGGAAGCATCTGAGGAGCTTGCTACATGAACGTCGAATGCCAGTGAAAGCACTCCTCCAGGAGGTGCCAACACGTTGGAACTCAACCTTCTACATGCTTGAGCGTCTGTATGAGCAGTTTACGGTACTCGATCAGTATTTCTTAACAATGGGTACAGCTGTGAAGGAGGACCTGAGGTTAAATGCGGCGCAATGGGAGCTAGTTAAAAGCCTGACAGACATGCTTCGTCCTTTTGAGGTCTTCACGCGTGCAGTCAGCAGGGAGGACTGTAATTTGGGAAAAGCTATCCCATTGTTGCGCATGCTGGAGCACAAACTGAAGGCGGTGTCTTCAAAGTTTCAAAAAGATGAAGAAAAGCAAGAAGCTTTTGTTTTGGCGGAGAAATTATTAGAGCGCCTACTTGGCGATGAACGTCTTCAAAAGATCCACTCAGAACAGCATTACATTTGTGCTACTATTCTGCATCCACGCTACAAAAAGGCGCTGGCAGGCTCTGCATTTTTTCCTTTTAGTGATGAAGATGTTACAAAGTACAAACGTTGGCTAGCCTGGTCAGCCATCGGGTTTGAAAGAGAACGGAAGCAAATTGAAGGAAAAGGCAGTACATCAGCATCAGCAGGCCATCCCCAGTCAAAAGACTCCACTTCTGCACCTGTGGCTGTGGCAGAAGTGACCTCTCTGCCGTTAAAGACACCGGCAACCGCATCATCTGCACCAGACACAACAGAAATATCGGGTGATGAAGAGGATTGGCTAGCTGAGATTGGTTATGGTTCTGAAAAGGTCCGAGCGAAAATTCAGCAAAGTGGAGGAACCATGGAGAACTTTGAGTCGATGGTGCAGGACTATCTGAATGACTCAACAGAGGTCTATGTTAATGCTGACCCATTGGCGTATTGGCATGGGAAAAAAGAATTGTGGCCAGAGATCACCAACCTGGCAATAAATTACTTGTCTTGCCCACTCGCAAGCGTGTCTTCTGAACGTGTTTTCAGTGCTGCTGGTGGCATTGTAACTTGCAAACGGACCCGCCTCTCGCCCAAAAATGTCGAGATATTGACAATGATCAAGATGAATGAGCACCTCATACCACCAGATTTCAAAGTACCAGATCGCACGACGGAAGAAGACGAGGAGGACAGCAACTTAGATGAGGGAATGTCTTCTGTGTTAGGTGACACTGACCTACTCCTGCCTGAATTCGCAGAGTATGAGGACGAACTCTTCTTCCCTGACACCGAGGCCTGAAAATGAGCCAATGAATTCCGAAATTTTCTTTTTCGTACTTATTCACTTTTATTCCTGTGTTTCTGTCTTTCTTTGTTTTGCACAAGTTAATATAATTAAAACTTTAATCACCTGTACTTTTGCTTTTTGGCTGTTTGGGGGTCTTCTACTTGTTTTCGCCTGGGTTGACGGCTCTGGGGCCATTGCTGGGAAGGTCTAATACCGGATAAAACTGGTTTAAACAACATCCATGAGGAAAAAGGTTTTGCATTTTCTGACTTTTCGCTCAATGTAGCGTTTTCGGGGGCCTGTTTGGGGGGCTTCCTGGTGTTTGTGGGTGGGTTTCGGGGTCTGGGAGCACTACTGGGTATGGATAGTTTAGATAGCAAGAGGTTTGAAGGAAATCCATGGAGGCAGAGGGGAGTTAGGGCCTAGCTGCAGAGCGCGCGCTGAGTGATTTTGGAAATTTTCAGAAAAGTGACTAAGTCCACATTTTTGTACTTTTGCTTTTTGGCTGTTTGGGGGTCTTCTACTTGTTTTCGCCTGGGTTGACGGCTCTGGGGCCATTGCTGGGAAGGTCTAATACCGGATAAAACTGGTTTAAACAACATCCATGAGGAAAAAGGTTTTGGCACTTTTTGTAACTTAGGGTTCGTTAGGGTTAGCCCTAGCAGCAGGATTGCATGTGTTTCGGGGTGTTCTTGATTTTTGCAACTGAGTTCTGGGGTTTTAGAGCACTCGTGGGAATGTGTAATTTTTGTTGCAAGCAATTTGAAGAAAATCCATGGTGGGAAAGGGGGGATCCCTTACTCTGTGAGAGGCACTTAGTGTTGAAAACATTTAGCCATTTACACTTAAAGGAAGAAAATGAAACAGACTTAAGTTTCAGGAAAACAAACTTACTGTTAAACCACCACCCACCAGACTCAAAAGCAGTAAAAAAGAGGTATGCTCAGATAAAGTTTCAAAAAGTATATTTGTATAGCCCTAACAAAATAATCTCCCTCAAGACCCTCCTTAACCCCAACGATTGTCTTTCAAAAGTCCCAAAAAGAACCCAACTCCCAAATCCCACCCCCCAAAAGTCTCTAAAAAAGGGGCAAGGGACACTACGGCAGGCTGCTGTTCACTGTAGCGGCCAGGGCATCATACTCCTTGCGGAGGGTGGCATGGTCGAAGCGGAGGCCCTCCACCAAGTTCTTATAGGTTAAGACCTCCTGCTCCAGGTAGGACACTCTGAGGGATAAGCGGCGCTGGCGTGCCTTGCAACTCCTGTGGAGGGCAGCTGATGTCTTTGCTGCTCGGCGGTGGCGGTTGGCTTTGGTAGCCCGGCTCCGTACCGCTGGAGCACTGCGCTGGCTGGCAGCCCGTGTGGGCCCGGAGGAGGATGCAGCTGTCGCAGTAGATGTAGTCGTAGACTGCGTGTCCTCCTCCTCCAGGGCCAGCGGCCGCCAATATTCAGCGACAGTGGCATCCAGCCTCCGTTGCAGGGCCATTCGAGCCTGCTCCTTCCTTGATGGTTTATGAGATTTGGAAGGAGCAACTATATAAAGAAAGAACGACATAGTCTGTAACCAATGCTCTTAAGATTAACACAAAATGACTGAGCAGAAAGTTGTGTCACAGTACAACTAGCAACTTGAAAGCACAGTACATAACTATTGAGGCCAATATCTATCTAACCTCCCACTTCTTCATCCTTGCTCTAACATTAGTGGGAGTTTAAGGAACAAATTCTACGAGCACTATGGACTTCCATTACAGTCGACTATGACAGTACACCAGTCTTATTCTTCTTCTTCTCTCTTGTTTAGGAAAATTGGTACGTTATCTTCTGCAAGCCGGCATAATGCCAGCGCAGTGAACTTGCACCCGAGAAAAACAGACGCACACCATGATGAGTGAGACAGACTTGCGTTACTGTACCGGTCCAGTACATGCAGGTGGTGAAGCTCATAATTTTCCATTACAGGTGGCACTGAGAATACTCTGTTAAAAGGGCTACTGCTTAATTAATTTAACTTTCACCCTACAGTGCAAATGAGTACTAGAGAAGGAAAAAGAAGAAACTAAATAATCTGATTATCTATCACTTCACATGGGATGTATTTGATTACATATGGGATGACTTTAGGTGCTTTGCTTTTTTGAGTGAACAGTGATACACCCACACATGAATGACGTACTACTACTAAACTAAAATTATTAAGAGAGGTAGGGAGGGTCCACCGTAATAACCGGATATATGCTGTGCTTGCAGTTGCATACAAACTACTGCTACTATTCATGGTTGTATTTGGACAAAATTACAACTTCTTTTCCTTGCCTTTCCTACACTGGAACGGACGTGCGGGTGCGGTGTTACATGCTCTTCAAAGTAACACTTAGTTCAGGGGTCTCCAAACCGGTCCTGGAGGGCCGGATCCATGCCAGATTTTTGGGATATCCCCATTGAGATACATGTAGTTATTTTAAAAATCTGGCATGTATCCGGCCCTCCAGGACCGGTTTGGAGACCCCTGACTTAGTTCATCCAGTGACCGTCTACTCTCGCTAGATACACATATGCTATCTAAGAGTCAGATAGTACCATGATCCAGGCATCCATCCATTCAAAGTATATGCACACATACAGTTTCTGTTTCACCCACCAAGGCTGTTCTCCTTCCACCCATTCTTGCTTCATCATTCACCCAGCCATGCATCATACCATATTCTTCTCAGCCACCTTGGGGACCAAGCAAACACATATCATTCTTCTTTGCCAGTCATCATTAAATTTCTCGTCCTTCCACACTTACTTACACCCTTCATTTGCTTTTCGTTTTTTTATGTGCACACTAACAAAAGATTCTCTGTGACAAAAGCAGTAACCACAGACATATGCACATAAAATACTGCTTTTCGTTCATCCCATCCATCAAGTTCATCTCAGATCTGATTGGGATTCTTCTCGCCAAAAACTTCACAGCTAAGTCGAAGTACATTTAGAGGAGGCTACTACCTGGTTGATACACCCGTGCAGAAAGCACACTCTGCAGTCTTCAATCTCAATAAGTAAGGAATATATAGCTTACCTCTGCCCACCACCACCGTGTGAACCCTCACAGGCACATTGGTGTCGTCCGGCACTTGCACCGCCTCCTCCCCAGAAATGTCCTCCGAGTCCTCATCGACCACCACCACCACCTCCGCGCTGGCCCCGCCACCAGATGTTCCACCTACAAAGTACATTTAAGAATGTTAGAATACACCACTCACTACTATATAATATTTGGTCTAGGAATAAAGAAATGTGAAAAAAAAACAGAAAACAATGTAATAATTTGTGACTGTCTAATCTAAAGTAAAAATATTCCTTTTTCCAGGGAAGGCTCAGTGCATAGAGCTATTGCTGACTAGAATGGGAGTCCAATGGAATTGCCAAATGTGCAATCTTAGTTAGCTACACAGACAGACTAATGAGAATAATCTAGTAATACCACAGGGAGTCATAGTCGAGGCAGGATAAGAATTTAGATACAGTCTAGAACAAGATCAAAGACGATTTATAAAAAATCAAATGAGGAACGCTAGGAAAAAATAGGTACTCTATATTAAAATGAAAACTTACTGGGGCCACTGCCCTCGCCTGGCCGATCCTGGCCTTCTACAGCAGCTGATTTACAAAAAAGTGAGCGACCCAGACTACCCTTGAGGGCTTGGGTAATTAAGTGAAAGGGTAAGACTGCCTTCAAGGGAATTCGTTTATACAAATTTTAACAGTTTCAATGTGATTCACAAGGATAAACTAATTGTCCCCATCAGAATTCAATTCAACTAAAGAGAATTTTAAATCAAACAAATAAAACTACATAAATGACAAACATAAACACAAGCCAGGTGTATAGAAAAAAGAAATTTATCAAAAGTTTAAAACAAATCATCTGATATACAGAAAATACAATAGGACTGCAGGTTGACACTCAATGTATTCACAACCAACTCAACAGAACCTATTACCGCCTATCCCAAAAGCATAATGAAAAAACAGAAAGGATGAGGCGGAGGTCGACGTTTCGGTCTCCTACAGGATGCTTAGCGAGACCATCTTCAGGACTGATGACAAATGAAATCTGTATATTAAAGAGTGTAATCTGAAACAAAAAATTTTTCAGTTACCAATTTTATCTATTTGAACTTTTTCATAACACCTTAGCATGTACAGTTACATTTATAACAAAACAAAACAAGAAAACAATTAACATATTCACCATATAAAAGGAAAATTCATATTTCACATGTAAACTTTATTCTAATTACATTCTTAATATCACTCTCTCTTGTATAGCATATAAAGACATGTCTATACACTTATCACTATGACACAGGTTGCTACTGTGTTAAATTGTATCATCAACTTAGATGCATTATTGGCAATTGTATAATAATGCCTAAAACTCAAATAACAAGACAGGCTGTTGAATAACTTTGTAAAGTAAAGGAGGACCCCGCTCAGACTTGTAGGGGACTGGGGGGGAAAACAACGTTTAAAAGGACATAAAGGCGTCCCCACAAAGAATGGACCGATGATCAACGTCCAGTGACAAGAGTCATCACTCAAGTGGAAACTAATTATTTTTATTTTTAACTTTTAACACAGCATGCCATCAATTGGGCGGAAAAGGTAAAGTTACAATGTTGTATCTTCAATTTCTTGTGGGAGATTCAAAGTTTTTACAGATCCCTAGGAACACACTCATATTGCTTGCAATAGTCTAATACACATTTTAAAAGTGAACTTCAAACTAATAGAGTTCAATTTCTAAAAGACTAGAGGAAAAACTTTGTATATCAAAAAAAGCATGCATAAATTCAAAAGAGAGAGAGAGAGATGTATTTTCCACACTATGTCTTGTAAAAATATATATTGCACTTTATTACATCACATTTATTTCACAATTTTACAATATTAAAATCACATGATCACATATTTAAAAAATTCATCTTTTTATAAAAAACAAAGAATCAAAACAGTCGACGCGGCGTTTCGGTATTTTTTGATGGTAGACCTTCCTCAGGACTGATTCTAAATCAATTTAAAAAAACATAGCGTTACCATACTTTTATGGGTATAGGAAAAACATACATCTCTATTATCCTAAAATATTGTCATACCTCTATTTACATGTTGCTTAACATACTGTGATCTCCTCTCATTTATTCTGTACTATTTAGAACACTATACTGTACATTTTATGGTAAGACTTCGTATTTTCTCATAAAGTTATCTACACAACACATCAACATTCTATAACCCTATTCATGTTCCTGTTACAAAACTAACAGAGTTTACCTTTTCCTTGGACATCATGCCCACTGCTGTTAACATTTTGCTAACCCATAGTATATAAAGATCTCGTGTTCTTAAATACCTTATTCATTGAAGATGTTATTCCTTCAATCAATGGTCAAATTGCCTTCCCATCTATCAATTGTGGGTTTTGGGATCATAGACCGTGTTGCATCAGGTAAGATTTATACTGTGCCTGTGCAGGGTAAACAATATCTAAATTTGATTGTTGCATGACGTTTTCTAATTTAATCAAATTACTGTTTTTACACTCTATGATATAAAAAAGTCTACCTCTATAGTAGGGGAGATTTGCTCAAACTTCCATGAAGTAGTTGGTTTTACCCTCCAATCTTCCACTCAGCACGTATCTTTCTGTTGAGTAGGAAAAAATTGTATATATATGTAAACTGAAACTCAATTTTCAGCCTATTCATTTGCTACTATTAAGATTGTTCACATCTCTGATCTCTTAATGTACCTGTTTTTATTATTAAGTATGCCGTATCTTTGACTACCAGGGGGAGCCACCGTTTTCAGATTACTGGTTGCTGTCTCTTTCCCTTTATGATTTGGGTGTTGAGTGCGGGTTCAGGTTCAGTGCAAGGATCCGTTTTAAATTCGGTCCGTTTTCATGCTCTAAACAAATAGAAAGCAGATGACCACCAATGAGCTATTCTTTATGCATATTAATTCATTACCATCACGATCTGGTCTTTTCGTTCTCTTAGGGTTACCCATGTATACACGGTTCTTGGGGTTTATCTATTACCTCCCCCTTGTTTTACAAAAAACCTTTCTGGCCATTCCTAACTCTTGTTTTTGGAAAAGTTTTACCCGATACACCTGAGCGCTCGGGGGGCCGCTCTTCACACTATCGCATAACATGG
The DNA here is from genome assembly GCF_964261635.1 of Lissotriton helveticus. Taxonomy (NCBI): domain Eukaryota; kingdom Metazoa; phylum Chordata; class Amphibia; order Caudata; family Salamandridae; genus Lissotriton; species Lissotriton helveticus. The sequence continues at coordinate 1,289,703,726 of NC_136067.1, forward strand.
CGTAGTCTTATCACTCACCCAAAGCCTTAGAATCGGCCTCCCTGCTCCTTTCTCTCCTGGCAGTCCGTCCGTGTGGTATACAGTCAGCTTATCCTGAGTTTAGAAGACGCCGGCTTTTGATTTTCCTCGTCATTTTATACAAGGCCCTCGACTTCGAAGAAATTGCACTTTTAAAGATGATTACTTTTGCGAGGCAAAAAAATTGAAGGAGAAACTACAGGCCCGTGGTTATCCCTCTAGGCTTCTCCGAAAATCTATGAAGAGGGCATGGTACAATGACCGTGAGGCCCTTCTAACAGTGAACAAACGCCAAAATAAAGCTAACATTGGCTGCGTATCAACTTTTGGGACGCATTCCAATGCAATCAAGAAGATTGTAAATAAAAACTGGAATCTGCTCAAATCTTTGCCCGAATTACAAACTAAGCCCCTCTTTGCATTTAAAAGAGGAACTAACCTACGAGATAGGCTAATACATGCTTATGAAAATACTCCATCTACCAACACTGTTGACAATATGAGGCAAATTGTACCATTGGTTGGACATCATAAGTGCAACAATTGTGTAGCTTGTGCCACCACAAAAACTGTTAAGACATGTAAAATTAATGATGTGGATTTCCAGGCTAAAACATTTTCTAATTGCAACACAGCTAACGTTGTGTATTGTATTCAATGCCCCTGTCTGCTACACTATCTGGGTAAGACCATTCAACCCATTAAAAAACGCATCTTGCAGCATCAGTCAAGAATTAGGTGTAGAAAGGAGAATGCACCTCTGGTGGAACATTACCTACATTTTGGTCATAAAGAGACTGATATGACATGGTGGGTGCTGGAGGTAATTAAACCCAACAAGAGACAGAACAACATTGACAAAATCCTCTCTTTAAGAGAAGGCAAACTTATCTGCCTAACTGACACTGTTAAGAGAGGACTAAATTCAGCTACCGAATGGCATGCTTTAGCATGTTTAATTTAATGTTATCTGTTGGAAGAACCCTGATCCTTGCTGCCAAAATTGCTTAGTGGTTCTATTATGGAACAGCCGAATATAGGCTGTATATGACCAGAACTGTTGCTTTTATGGTCATTGGATCCCTTGAACTGTTATGATTTATGTGACTATTGGAATACCTGTTTATATTCATTTTTGTGAAGAAATATACTAACTGTGAACTAAAATATGAACGTGTTCGAATGTCTGTAATGGTGATATTTTTAATCTTTTACAATTTTTTAGAAATTTTTTAGAAATGTAATTGTGGATGTTTCAAATTGTCCGTCTTATAAGCGTCGACAATTGCATCGTTCTGCCGCCACTAATCATCGACCTTGTTCAGTTAGGTGTTTGCGGAGTATTATCTTCGATCACCATTAATACCCGCGAACAAAAACCTGTTTAAGCATGGCGCCCATCGGCGCGATTAAACCTGTTGAAACATGGCGCCCATTGGTGTAGTCCTGTTTCAATATCCAAACGGTGCTTTAAATAGATGCAAAACTGTCATGCGGCGTTTCCGTCTTTGCGATAGGAAAGGACCCCGCTCTGTGTACCTTCGTGAGAACGCCATTTGGTAAGTCGATATACTAAGCGCTGGCCGTCTAGTTAAGATAACGTCCTAAACATATCTGCAGGATGTGCTCTAATACTAAGTTTATTTTATCGTAGCACTTGCAGAAGTTATCCCAAGTCAAGTCAAACTAAAGTCTGACGGCAAAGCCCCCTTTTTGGTAAGCCTTGAACCATAGCTTGAAATTAAATTCCATTAAGACTCGAATAGGTCTTGAGACAAATTGTGTGTTTATTTCAAAACAGATTAAATCTGTGGAATCGCCGTGTGACGGACGCATTACCAAAAGTGATACAAAAGTGATACTCTGCATTTACGAGTCCGATTAAATTGAAAGGTAATTTAGCTAAAACAATTTCTAACTTAGTGCCCAGAGTAGTATTAAGTCATGAATCTAATAGGTTTCATTATGTTTCCTTAGATTGGTTGTTATTAATAACTCTCCGGAAGACCTATGTCCACAACTCACTGACGTGTCGCTGTTGCTCAAATTAAATTTGCAATTATCGCAATTCTCTATGTAAGTTATCTCGAACACATAGCATGTAGCCTTGTTGCACTCCCTATATGCACCGCTGATACTAAGAATTAACTATCCTTGTCCCTGCAATGCTTTTTAAAATTTAAAAATAGAGTTGAAACAACCACATATAACTTTGTCGCGTGGTGAATGTATGTGCCTTTTTGAAATATCCACAAGGGGCTACAATTGATCTATGTTGCCTTAAGGCAGAATTAGATATAATGCCGCTATGTACAAAGTTATTCAACAGCCTGTCTTGTTATTTGAGTTTTAGGCATTATTATACAATTGCCAATAATGCATCTAAGTTGATGATACAATTTAACACAGTAGCGACCTGTGTCATAGTGATAAGTGTATAGACATGTCTTTATATGCTATACAAGAGAGAGTGATATTAAGAATGTAATTAGAATAAAGTTTACATGTGAAATATGAATTTTCCTTTTATATGGTGAATATGTTAATTGTTTTCTTGTTTTGTTTTGTTATAAATGTAACTGTACATGCTAAGGTGTTATGAAAAAGTTCAAATAGATAAAATTGGTAACTGAAAACATTTTTGTTTCAGATTACACTCTTTAATATACAGATTTCATTTGTCATCAGTCCTGAAGATGGTCTCGCTAAGCATCCTGTAGGAGACCGAAACGTCGACCTCCGCCTCATCCTTTCTGTTTTTTCATTATGCTTTTGGGATAGGCGGTAATAGGTTCTGTTGAGTTGGTTGTGAATACATTGAGTGTCAACCTGCAGTCCTATTGTATTTTCTGTATATCAGATGATTTGTTTTAAACTTTTGATAAATTTCTTTTTTCTATACACCTGGCTTGTGTTTATGTTTGTCATTTATGTAGTTTTATTTGTTTGATTTAAAATTCTCTTTAGTTGAATTGAATTCTGATGGGGACAATTAGTTTATCCTTGTGAATCACATTGAAACTGTTAAAATTTGTATAAACGAATTCCCTTGAAGGCAGTCTTACCCTTTCACTTCTACAGCAGCAGCAACTACCTCCTCCTTTGTCCTCTTGCCCCTGGGGGGAGCTGATGTACAACATGAAAGAAAGAAAGACCCCAAAACATGGATGATTGTTGTCAACCAAATCAAACATTTCAAAAGAACAATAACAAAATATTTTGGCGAAATAGCAAATAGACAACTATTCCACGGGATATATTGACCGATCTCATGTGGTCTACTACGTTATTAGTATTGCTTGATTTGCGGACCGTTGACTTGGAAAGTTCCTATGTAACTCACTAAACAAACTACTAAAAAGGTTTGCCTAGGCCTGGCAAGCAGCAGTCCGCAGCACGCGAAGTGACAGACAAAGTCCATCGTGATTGCAGATCAGTGAATACTCAAACTATCAATCCACCGACCACCACCACTATTTCTTCTTATAGCCATGTGTCTAAAGGAAGGACTGGAGTCTGTAGGGGCTGATTTAGAAGCCCCTTGCGGCTCTTTTGCTCCATTGTTGCGTGACTTTTGTGACGCAGCGGCAGAACAAAAGAGGCGCCATGGTGCGGCGTATATTATACAACGTGACGCATATGGGAGATGCATCACGTTGTAAAGCCCTGCGCCATCAGGGGGCGTTCCGGCGCAAGGGAGGGCGTTCCTGCGCAGGAACGAATCCTAAAAGTGGCTGAGGGAAATCTACAAGATGTCAATCAGTCACTTTTAGGACAATGATGCGTGACTCAGACCCTGCGCCTGCTTGAAGCACACGTACGGCTTGATGCAGCATTGGGGAGATAGGGCACCCCAGAGCATTGCTGGAGCTGCGCCATCGTTGTCACGCAACTCCAGCAATGCGCCGCCTTTACGGCACAGATGCGTAAGGCTTCTGCGCCGGTAATTGAAAATCTGACCCTTAGTGTCTAGCATTACGCAGTTCTTTACACTACACTCATACATAATTTCTCAGGCCAATGAAATGAACACAAAATAGAAAACAAATAAGCATGGTAGCAAGGCTACTGAGAAGGAGAGCAGTGCACCTGAAATGCACAGACGATTTTGAAATATAATTTACCTACAATGTAATCGGCAGCATTATTGCTCTTGGTAAAAAACAAAAATTTGCAATATAATAACACACAGAGCGGGAGAAAACAGAGTAGTGATGAAATAGCTAGAAATAGCTACTACTACTCACCAAGCCCGGGGATCTCTACGCCGAGCACGTCCAGCAAGTCGCGTTCCCAGTCCATGAGATCCGTCCAGCGGTGGGTGGCCTGGTTATAGGTGCGCCGGACCCCAGAGTGTTCAAACATGGCCCGGCACACCTTCTCCCACCGCTTCCGGCGCTCCCGGATCCCGTAGCCGGTAGCGATCTTGCCGCCTCCCATGATGGTCTTGGGGAGGCGGCGCTGGACGTGAAACACTAGTGCGGCCACCTCCTCCGCACTAAAAATCTCCCGAGCTATAACTTTCTCCCCCCTCAAACGCCCGCATGGGAGACGGGCACGGGGTGTGGGACTCTTCCCCTTCGCGGGCTTCTTCCCGGCTCCCTTTGCCATGGTCTGGGCAGAAAGGAAGCAAAATAAGAAAGTAGAAATAGAACAGGGAAGAAGAACAGAAAAGCGTTTAATAAAGTAGTTTAAAATTAACAAAAAGTAGCAGAAAACACAAAAATATAGAGCTAGAAAAATAGAGGGATAGATAATAAGTAAAATAGATTAAAAAAAACTTCAAACAAGCAAAGGATGGCAGAGATTAAGAAAGGATACAGAGAGCATGCCCAGAACCATAGCAATGAATGAGAAACAAGATGGCCGCGCCCGTTCACGACCGCGTGGGTAAGTTCGCGCGAGATTTTCCTCGCGATCACACGCGAAATTATACTAGCGAGCCGCACAATTTGCGAGATTACACATAGCGCCCGGAAACGGAATTACGTCACGCAAACAAGATGGCCGCGCCCATGTACGACCGCTAGGGTAACTTCGCAAACGTTGCGCTACAAGCGGCTTGCGAACACGCAAAAAAGCACGCGAACAAACACGCCGAAAAAAAAACAAATCGTGTATTCGCACGAATTCGCAGCTTCCGAAATCGATCTCGCACGGATTCGCGCCCCGCAAATCGCGCGAAATTGCAGAAAAACGATTTTTGCAAAACTGAAAGCACTCAGCAGGTGCAAAAGTTCAATCTTAACATTAGTAACCATTCACTCTAGTGCTTCCTGAGGGGCCCCTCCAGAGTTCAGTTGCCTATTTGCAACTATTCTATGACCCAGCTCTGACTCTCACAGCAGGCTCATGGAATAGCTACAAGTAGGCCATAAAGGTCCTGTGAAAAAAAATTGCATTACAACAGAAAGCAAATTACAGATAAGGAAGGAAGCAGGTGCCAGCCAGACTGGAAGTTTAAAAATCAGTGACACATTAATCAACCCCAAATTAATTCATGGCAGTTGAAGCAGGGCAGGTGCGCTTGCTTTTTTTCACCCCCATAATCTACAGTGATAAACCAACCAGAGGGTGGCAGTGAGGATGTACCAGAGGGTGGCATGGGTGTACCAGAGGGTGGCAGTGGTGAAACAGAGGGTGCTGTGAACCTGTGATGATGAACCAGACGTAGAAACATCATAGTCGCGGCCGTTGCGAGCCGACAAGTAAGTTCGCAATTGCGAACTGGTACACAAACCTCGCGAACTGGCAGAAACCCTTGCGAACACAAAAAAACACAAAAATCCGCAAATTCGCGAGAGTTCGCGGATTTTGCGGTTTGCGAATCCGTAAATACGCAAGTTCGCCTACGCCAGATTCGCAAAGTCCGCCCATGCTTAAAGATGTTGCAAGGACTAGACTCTTGCAGAGTGAGAGAAAATACGAGTTTACAAGGTAATTCTCTGGCTGATCTTTCAAAAAGAGTATGTCGAAGTGTTTTTCACCATTTCAGGATGTTAGCAGTACATCATACTCAAATGAGGAAATTAGTAAGAACGTTGCATTATGCAAAAAGTCCAGCACTAATGTTAAAAAAGTTGAACAGTGCTCTATTGCATGGATCTGTATCAGATGTAATGAACGTTTGTGAAGAAATTGAGGTTAGTTACTTTAGTGCTCAGGAAGACAGTGCAGAAACTAATACTTTAATAGTAGGAAATGTGGAAGAGAATGTACAACATTGTAGTACAGAAAAGTTGAGCAAGAAATTACGAAGTTTAAGGTGATTTCAGGTGAAAAGCCAGATTATTCTTGTATTTGTTGTCGACGAACTCATTATAAAAATCAGACCAGGACTGTTGATCAGTATTTAAAAAGTGAAAAAGAAAATAATAATGAGGGGAAAGAATTTGCAACTTATTTGTTAGTAGAGAATTATTTTGATTTGGGTTCTGATCAACGTATTTGTAAATATTGTTATAACAAATTAGTCTATTCTTATTCAATGCGTGCATCCATTTCAGGCTATTGTTCGTATGGAGCCTAAGACAGGGAAATTGCCTCCTTCAGATTTACAGAGAGGATTAAAGGGAAGAGTTGTATATTTACCTCTAGATTTAAAGAAAAATATTGAAACAATTGGTGTAGAAAATGTAGAAGATTAATGGCGTTCCTACTAAGAGTAAGAAAATATGGCAAGAATTAGTGGATGTTAGGAAAGTGAAAAAGGCAACGTTGTACCTGGTAAAAAATAATCAGTACTATAAAAATGTGTATGTGGGAGAAGAAGAAATACTGTAGAAGAAGATAGTGACTCGTCAACTGGACAAATTGAAAATATGGATGTGTCCAGAACTGAAGAAATCTACGAATATTACAGTGTTCATCCACTTCATTCCAAAGAAGTGATGGGGAATACTATTGAGTTATTCCAAATGAAAGAAGCAAAAGGAAGTCCCATTAGTGTATGGGAAGAAAGCTTGGAAGCTCGTTATTTCCCTCAGTTGTTTCCAACCGGAAAAGGTGGACGATATGAACGACCTGTGCAGATTCCTGCATCTGAATACCGGACATCAAGATTGTATGCAGAAGACCCTAGATTTAGACAATGTATTCCATATTTGTTTCATCTTTTGTTTGAGAGTAACTTGTCTGGACTTTCTTATGCAGTCAACCATATAGTGAAAACAGGTGTACATCTGCAAAATGTTTCGGCAAAGGAATTTATGGATAAAGTACAGCAGAAAGATAATGTTTTGGAATCTCAGCTGATTAATCTCATGGCATGTCAACGTGGTACTAATGAGTACTGGTACCGTCGTCATGGAGAACTTAAATGTATGCTAAGGAACTTAGGAACTCCTACATGTTCCTTACTCTAAGCTGTGCTGAATATGCTTGGAATGATTTACTTCAATTTCTTCGAGAGGCAAATCCAAATATAGTAAACATTTAATACAAGACACCTGGAGAATTGTGCTCTTTGGATCCAGTTAATGTATGCAGATATTTCAATGCCTTCCCCCTCTCAGCATGGCCGGACCTCACGGAGGTCTGCCTGAGAAAACTCGGAGAAAAAGGACCATCGGCAAGGGGCTGAGAGGCAGGAGCGTCCCCAGGCCCCTGAGGGCCCTGGCGGGCGGGCCCCAGGACTACCTTCCCCCTCTCAGCATGGTCGTTCCTCACGGAGGTCTGCCTGAGAAAACTCGGAGAAAAAGGACCATCGGCAAGGGGCTGAGAGGCAGGAGCGTCCCCAGACCCCTGGGGGCCCCGGGACTGCCTTCCCCTGATTCAGATTCGTCAGACCTCACGGAGGTCTGACTGACCCTCTCCCTAGTAATCCGGAGGAAAATTACCCCCCTTTCTTGTAATCCGTGCACTCGAGGTGACAGAGGGGACCCAAGGCGAGAAAGTATTCGACCTCCTGGAGCCCTCGCTGGGATCCGGGAGGCAAATGGCACCCCATCGGGACTTCCAGGGAAGCCTGGCCATCTGGTCGCCCAGATGGGGACAGGGCCCGGGCCCGAGCACCCGACCCGGGGCCCGGAGGAGCCCCTGGACCCAGTCGGGGCCCCCAGGCCACGAGGTGCAGGGGAAGCCTCCCCGGGCCTGCCGGACACCATCCCGGGCACCCTGCCATGCGGCAGGACCCAGGACGGAGCTCGGGGTGACGAGGCCGCCCTCCACGGGCCCTTAGGGGCCCCGGATGGAGCTCCTGAAACCAGCCAAGCAAGGGGAGGCTCCCCGGGCACAACGGAACCCCGTACCGGGCCTTTGGCAGTGCAGCAGGCCGGGGGACAGGGCCCAGAGCCGGAGCACCCGACCCGGGGCCTTCCCGGGCCCCTGGCCCCAGCCGGGGGCCCTGAGCCCGGAGGCGCAGGGGGAGCCTCCCCGGGCCCTCCGGACCCCGTCCCGGGCACCCTGCCACGCAGCAGGACCCAGGATGAAGCCCCGGGTGGGGATGCCGCCCTCCTCGGGGCCATCGGGGGGGCCCCGGCCGGAGCTCCTGGAACCAGCCAAGCAAGGGAAGGCTCCCCAGCACAACGGAACCACGTCCCGGGCCTACGGCAGTGCCGGCGGGCCGGGGGACGGGGCCCGGGGCCGGAGCACCCGGGCCCAGTGGGGCCCCTGGAGCCAGTAAGGGGGCCCCCAGGCCCGGAGGTGCAGGGACACCTCCCCGGGCCCTCCCGGACCCCGTCCAGGTCATCCTGCCACGCTGCAGGCCCGTTGACGGACTTGGGGCTGGGGCGGCATCCCGGCCCGTCCAGCTGCAGGCTGAGGACCGCTAGGCCGAGAGGGGTCCCAGAGTACCTTGTCCCTAGTAATCCAGAGGAAGGCTACCCCTCTTTCGAGGAACAAGTGCGCACCGCACGGCTCAGGGGACCCTAGGCGCGAACGTGTCCGAACTCCTGGAGCCCTGGCTGGGATCCGTGAGGCGAATGGCACATCATCGGGACTTCCAGGAAAGCCGGCCATCTGGTCGCCCCATTTGGAAGCATTGGGTGCGACCAGATGGCCGAGTGGAAAGGTGCGACCAGATGGCCGGGATTGACATGACCCCAATCTGCCTGCCCCGAGCGTCCACGGGAGGGCTCCAGCCTGCCCTTCCAGGGCTTCAGGGCTGCAGGGCCGCAGGGCTCCAAGGCTCCAGGGCTCTGAGGCTCCAGGGATCCGGGCTGCAGGGCTCCGGGGCTGCAGGACTCCAGGGCTCCGGGGGCTGCAGGGCCTCGGGGGCTGCAGGGCTCCGGGGTTCCAGGGCTCCCGGGGCTCCCGGGCTCCAGTGTAGCAGGGCTCCCGGGCTCCTGGGCTGCAGGGCTCCAGGGCTCCCAGGCTGCAGGGCTCCTGGGCTGCAGGCCTCCTGGGCCGCAGGGCTCCAGGGCTCAGGGGCTGCAGGTCTCAGGGGGGGCTCTGAAACACCACGCTGGGCCTCAGGCACGGGGAGGATTGTCACCCCGCGGGCTGGAGGAGGGAGCCCCGGACGCCTGGGAGGTGTTGCCCGGTCATCGCCTATCTGGTCCCCGGCAGGGAACCGCCAGGCCGAGAGGGGGCCCAGAGTACCTTGTCCCTAGTAATCCGGAGGAAGGCGACCCCTCTTTCTGGGAACAAGTGCGCACCGCACGGCTGAGAGGACCCTAGGCGCGAACGTGCCCAACCTCCTGGAGCCCTGGCTGGGATCCGGGAGGCGAATGGCACCTCATCGGGACTTCCAGGGAACCCCGGCCATCTGGTCGCACCATTAGGAAGCATTGGGTGCGACCAGATGGCTGAGTGGAGAGGTGCAACCAGATGACCGGGACCGACATGACGCCAATCTGCCTGCCCCGAGCCTCCGTGGGAGGGCTCCCGCCTGCCCTTCCAGGGCTCCGGGGCCGCAGGGCTCCAAGGCTCCAGGGCTCCGAGGCTCCAGGCTCCGAGGCTCCAGGGGGTCAAGGGCTGCAGGGCTCGGGGGCTCGGGGGCTGCAGGGCCGCAGGGCTGCAGGGCTCCGGGGCTGCAGGGCTCCGGGGCTGCAGGGCTCCGAGGCTCCAGGGCTCCGGGGCTGCAGGGCTCCGGGGCTGCAGGGCTCCGGGACTGCAGGGCTCCAGGACTCCAGGGCTTGGGGGCTGCAGGGCTCCGGGGCTCCAGGGCTCCTGGGCTCCAGGGCTGCAGGGCTCCCGGGCTGCAGGGCTCCCAGGCTGCAGGGCTCTGGGGTTGCAGGGCTCGGGGGCTCCAGGGCTCCGGGGCTCCATGGCTCCTGGGCTCCAGGGCTCCAGGGCTGCAGGGCTCCCGGGCTGTAGGGCTCCTGGGCTGCAGGGTTCAGGGAGGGCTCTGAAACCCCACGCTGGGCCTCAGGCATGGGGAGAACTGCCCGGGACCCGTGGAGCCCGTCCCGGGTACTTTGCCACGCCGCGGGCTGGAGGAGTAAGCCCCGGATGCCTGGGAGGTGTTGCCCGGTCATCGCCCATCTGGTCCCCAGCAGTGAACCGCCAGCCCCGGAAGAGTGTCCGGGCATACCCTTGCCCCTGGTAATCCGGAGGAAGGCTACCCCTCTTTCTGGGAACCCGTGCGTGCCAAGTGACGGAGGGGACCCAGGGCGCCAATGTGCCCGACCTCCTGGAGCCCTGGCTGGGATCCAGGAAGCGAATGGCACCTCATCGGGACTTCCAGGGAAGCCCGGCCATCTGGTCGCCTCATTGGGAAGCATTGGGTGCGACCAGATGGCCGAGTGGAGAGGTGCGACCAGATGGCCGGGTCCAACATGACGCCAATCTGCCTGCCCCGAGCCTCTGCGGGAGGGCTCCCGCCTGCCATTCCAGGGCTCCGGGGCTGCAGGGCTCCGAGGCTCCAGGGATCCGGGGCTGCAGGGCTCGGGGGCTGCAGGGCTCCGGGGCTGCAGGACTCCGGGACTCCAGGGCTCGGGGGCTGCAGGGCTCGGGGGCTGCAGGGCTCCAGGGGCTGCAGGGCTCCGGGGGCTGCAGGGCTCCTGAGCTCCAGAGCTCCCAGGGCTCCAGGGCTGCAGGGCTCCCGGGCTGCAGGGCTCCCGAGATGCAGGGCTCCGGGGCTGCAGGGTTCGGGGCTGCAGGGCTCCGGGGCTCCAGGGCTCCGGGGCTCCAGGGCTCCTGGGCTCCAGGGCTGCAGGGCTGCCGGGCTGCAGGGCACCTGGGCCGCAGGGCTCCGGGGCCGGGCTGCAGGGCTCAGAGGGGCTCTGAAACCCCACGCTGGGCCTCAGGCACGGGGAGGACTGCCCGGGACCCATGGAGCCCGTGCCGAGTACTTAGCCACGCCGCGGGCTGGAGGAGGTAGCCCCGGACGCCTGGGAGGTGTTGCCCGGTCATCGCCCATCTGGTCCCCGGCAGGGAACCGCCAGCCCCGGAAGGGTGCCCGGGCATACCCTTGCCCCTAGTAATCCGGAGGAAGGCTACCCCTCTTTCTGGGAACCCGTGAGTGCCGAGTGATGGAGGGGACCCAGGGCGCCAACGTGCCCGACCTCCTGGAGCCCTGGCTGGGATCCGGGAGGTGAATAGCACCTCATCGGGACTTCCAGGGAAGCCCGGCCATCTGGTCGCCCCATTGGGAAGCATTGGGTGCGACCAGATGGCCGAGTGGATCTGGGTGACCAGATGGCCGGGACCGACATGAGGCCAATCTGCCTGCCCCGAGCCTCCGCGGGAGAGCTCCCGCCTGCCCTTCCAGGGCTCAGGGGCTGCAGGGCTCGGGGGCTGCAGGGCTCTGCGGCTCCTGGGATCCAAGGCTGCAGGGCTCCGGGGCTGCAGGGCTGGGGGGCTGCAGGGCTCCGGGGCTCCCGGGCTCCAGGGCTGCAGGGCTCCGGGGCTCCAACCAGGCCGGGGAGATCAGGGAGTCTGCCCAGGCACGAGGGACCCCTGTCCCGGGCACACGGACCCTCAGGACGGGCTCCCGTTTTCCACGATTTTTTTTCCAAAATTCTGCGTAGTGGCACTACGCAAACTACGCCCAGCCCTAGACATTACGTCAGCAGAAGCACTTTTGCAGCTCTCACCGGATGGGAGAAGACAGTGTCCTGAGAGTGGGACCTCTAGGACACAGTGATTGATCTGGCCCCAAGGGATGGGGTCTCCCGAGCCTTTCAAGGCTGGGAGGGGGCGGCACAGATTTACGTGTACCTAGAGACCACAGAGGATCCACAGAGCCACGTGCCAAGACCAACAGCAAATCCATAATTGGCCGGCCGTAGCCTGAGAGAACATTTGTGGTTGCCATTTTGTGAATTGGGGCACGGTTCCTGGTGGGGGGAAATATGACATTAGGGGGTCAGAATAGAGGTATGCTGGACCCTATGGAACTGATGGAGGGTTCTGTGAGGGACCACCCATGGACAATAAATTATTAAAAAAACATTTTATTTTTCATGCGCAAGGATCCAGGGATCCACCACGGTGCTCAAAACTGGCTCTCGGTATGAATCTGCAGATGATCAATGGATCCAGACCACAATTAAAGAATATACCCACTGACAGACCCACTCACACACTCGTTCACTCACCTACACAACCACTCACACACCCACTCACACATCCATACACTCACTTACACACCTACTCACATACCCATACAGGCCCTCCACACCCATACAGGCACTCACACACCTATATAGTCACTCACACATCCACTCATACACCCATACAGTCACTCACATAGCTTCTCACATACCCATACATTCACACACACATCCACTCACAGACCAGAGAACTAATCACATACCCACAGATGCACTCACACACCCACTCGAGCCATGTACACACCCACTCACAGATCCACCCATCACATACTCACACATCCACTTGCACCCCCATGCAACTTCTCATATGCACTTACAAACCCATATAGCCGCTCACACATGCACCCAGAGACCAAAAAACACTCACACACCCATACACATACCTACACACACACATCTATAGAGCCACTCACGCACCTTCTGACACACCCATACAGTCACTGATACATCCACTCAGAGAGCCAATCACAGACCCACACAGGCACTCACACACCCAGTCAGAGTCCCAGTAACCCACTTCATTGATATTATCAGTGCATATTGTGCAGTGACATTTTTGCTGAAATTATTGCTGAGAGAACTGTGCATGGTGAGGGCCTAGGTTTTAGTTACCTTATTGCACAAGTTATATTTACTTAAGATAACTATAACAGCTGAATTTCTATGATTTAGTGGGTGTACAATCTGAACCTAACTATAACCCCCTAGAACCTCAGAGACACTCAGACACCCTTAATTTCCTAGTTTGGTCTCCTCTCTTTCTTCTTTTCCTACTTGGTCTAGGCAGAAAAAAACTCAAAAGGTCCTGATTGCTATTATGGCTTGCAACTGGGCAAGCTGTGTCATGTATTTTAACACCCTGTTCTTTGCCATGTTATTTGTACTCCCTATATATTTCTAGATCCAGGAAACCACTGACACACCCATTTACAAACTCATACAGCCACTCATGCACCCAGTCACATAGCCATATACCCACTCATGCACCCACTCACACACCCATACAATCACTGATGCATCCACTCAGAGACCCAGAAAACCACTCCCAGACCCATGCAGCCAGTCACACACACACAGACACACACCCACAGAAAAACTCACACACCCGTAAAGTCACTCACACACTCAGAGACCAAGAAAACCACATAATTGATAATATCTCTGCAACATTTGCAGTGAAATTATTGATGGGAAGACTGTGCATGGCAAAAGCGCCAATTTTAGTTGCCTTAGGACACGAGTTATAGTTACTTGAGATAACTATAACTGAACCTAACTTTAACAACCCTGTAACTGTTGTTTTTTAGTGAAATATATATATATATATATATATATATACACACATAAAGGCTCCAAAAAAGCACCAATGCAAAGAGTCACTCAAGCAGCGGGTGCCGTTTCTCGCGGTGGTGCCCCGCGATGTTTAATAATTGCTCCAAATTCCCAAATAATCCCAGCCTGGTTGGAAAAATATACAGCACTCTCGGGGTTCCAGTTCTCAAGAAGGATTTATTGTCCAAACAAACGCGTTTGTTTGGACAATAAATCCTTCTTGAGAACTGGAACCCCGGGAGTACTGTATATTTTTCCAACCCGGCTGGGATTATTTGGGAATTTGGAGCAATTATATATACACACATATACATATATTCCACTGCCCGAAACGTGTCGTACATGTTATGAAAAAAGAAACTGTTTCTGCCACGAAGTACAGCTAGTTGTTCCTCCAAGCTTATAGAGACATGGTCAGAATCTATTTTAGTTCCCATTTCTTAAAAAGGCAGTAGACAGGATCCCGCCTGTTATCGACCGATATCCCTCTTAGACTTCTTGGCAGAAATAGATGGACGTATTGCACTGGAAAGACTACAGGATTGGGCCGAGGAGAATAAGATATTCTCAGGTTTGCAATTTAGATTTCGCAAGGGATTGGGAACCATTGAACAAAGCTTAAATCTGGTTTTTTTTATAGGCAAATATATCCTTTTAAAAAAGGTAGGCTGTTCCTAGCATTCTTTGACCTCACCGCAGCCTTTGACTGTCAGGCATGATAGGCTTTCGCGAGTGCTTCAGGATTTAGGGGTGGACCGCACCATTATACATTTCCTAAAACAAATCTATAAGAATACTAAGGCCAGAGTGTGATATGGTCTAAATGGAGAATGTACAGTCCCGTTCCAAATCAACAAAGGGTAAGGCAAGGATGTGTGTTGGCCCCATTCCTTTTTAATCTTTATATAAATGGGTTAGGCCAAGCATTAATGAATACCGGCCAAGACTTTCCCAGAATAAAAAGATGGGCTATACCAGCATTATTGAACGCGGATGATGCCGTCCTGATGTGTAGCACCCAAGTGGGCCTACATAGATTAATAGATTGTTTTGCATCCTTTATGCATGACCTAGGACTGAGGGTGAATACAACAAAAACCTTCATCCTGAGGTGTGGCTCGGGTAGCAATAAATGTAGAGACATGTATATTGATGAACAAAAAATGTACTTTATAAATAGTTTTAGCTAATTAGGTATTTTATTTGACCGCAAAGCCACATGGACTCAAGCGGTGTAAGCGAGAAAACTTGCCTTTATGAAAATGACCGCAGCTCTAGTTAATTTCTCAAAAAAACTGGGTAGGAGGCCACCGCAAGTGCCATTGCAAATCGACAGGGCCAAGTGCGTCTCGACAGCCATTTACGGCGCAGGGGTTTGGGGACATTGCAACATTCAATTCTTACAAATTTTTGAAAATCAGTTTTTAAGATACATTTTTGCACTCCCGAGTAGCATCCCATCACATGTTTGCCATTCAGAATTAGGGGTTCCATATATTACAGATTTAATCAAAATGGAACCAATCATGCTTTGGTATAGGATATGGTTGTCTGCAGAAACTAATTTGAATCGTGATATTTTAAATGATGTTTCAATCATGGATGGTGTTTTAAGAATGAAATGGTTAAAGTATGTGCAGGACTTTCGGTATGACCTAGGTTATCCAGAGTTTTATAATGAACCAAGTACAATGAGCAGAATGTCTAGAAATGAACTGAAAGCTAAAGGTATGTCCCTACTCAAATCACTTAGATTAGCAGAGGAAATATCTAAACCCACAGTATTGCCTAACCAACTGATCTTAACCACCTACAGTATCCAACCTTACCTAATTCTAGTTGGTGGCACTTACCATAGTCTACTGCTGACAAAATTTAGACTGGGGATACTACACAGAATAATTAATTTCCCAAACATGAATGATAGGACCAGGGTGATGCAATTATGCCCCTGTGATGATAGCTCGGAGGAAACAACACTCCATGCGGTTTTCTTCTGTGAATGTTATAATGCACAAAGAAAAAAGTGGATATTACCTCTTTTAAAGAAGCTTGGTTATAGACAATGTCACCCTGCGTTTTTAGTATTGCAGTTTTTGGAAAATGATTATATAGTATGGATTTTATTAATGTTTCTGAAAAGTATTGTAAAATGCAGGAAATCGATAATACTTTGATGGCTAAATTGCCTAATAGTCCCACTATTATAACGAGATGTAAGCAAGTGATTTAGGTTTTTTAACAAAGTTTTGTGAAATAATGAGATGATGATTATGTAATTTGCATTGTGTGTTTTGATGTGCTTTTATGATTTTCTCAAATAGAAATCGAATAAAGCTTGTTTATCTATCTTGCATTGTGTGTTTTGATGTGATTTTATGATTCTCTCAAATAGAAATCGAATAAAGCGTGTCTATCTATCTATCTATCTATCTATCTATCTATCTATCTATCTATCTATCTATCTATCTATCTATCTATCTAACTATCTATCTATCTAACTATCTATCTATCCCATAAAAAAACAAGGGTTTATATGTATATATTACAGAGTGGTGGGCACCACTCTGTAGTTATAGTTAGGTTTACCAGAGATAAGAATCTCTCTGATTTTTACCCTTAATAACTTTGCGCATTTGATGAATCTCCACAAAACTTTCCAGACCCATTCTTCCTTCTTCATTGGGGTATAATGGAAAGTGTTGCGATCCTTGCTCAATGGGGCACATAGAAAAAAGGGGGGGTCCCAAAAAGCATTTTGGCCCCAATATATTTTCCGAAGACTTTTTATAATGGATGTAATGGCCAGTCAGATTTGGATTACATTTGTAAAGATTGGAGATGCAGTACAGATGTTAGAGGTAAGTAGTGTAAGTATTTCTTAAGTTATAAGGGCAGAAATCTTAGTGATATCTATTGTCACAGTAGTTTTGTGGTAATTTCACAAAAATACTATGGTAAATGCTGATGGCAAGGTATTATATGATTGGCTAATGACTTCCTTTACTAAAGTCAAAGGCAGCCATGTGGTCTTTGGTGCAATTTGGCTGTGTTCTGGGTTAGGACATAAAAGACAGGTAAGTAGTTTACATATATTTTTTCGTACCTATTATCACTTACTTAAAGTGTAATAGGAAGGGAAAAATATTTCTAATGTTTTATAACATATTATGGAGTACGGCAGTACTGCCTTTGGAGTTCCGTGGTACCAAAAAAGAACAAAATAAATAGGTTTTTTTTTAAAAACACTGTAATACACTATATTTTACTAATAGAGTGTACTGTAGTGTATGTTCTCCTTTTACATATTTAGAAAAATAAAAACATTTGCATTGTGTCATGCCAATTGTGCAAAACAGTGCGAGTTAAATAAATTTAAAAAAGGGTACATTTGTTAAAAACAATTACACTGCACCATAAACTTTAAAAAAATATATAGAAAAATAAAATTATGTTCTATACCTATTAACACATTCATAAAGTGCTAATAGGTATGGAAAAAGAAGAAAACCTACTAGTTACCTATACATAATGCCCTCACAGAAAATACAGCCAAAGTGTGTGAAAAATGACATACTGAATCCCCACCGATATCTACCACGGTACACCGCAAAAGTACTGTAGTATATCATGGCACAATGGTTCACTATCACACAGATTTATTATTATGCTGCCTTACCCTTGCATCATGCATGGTATCTCATTGCCAACACAATACCTAAAAGAGATTTATAAAGCAATGCAAGGCCACCATGGTCCTGCGTGGTAAATCTGGATAAACACAAGGCACCATACATCACTGTCTTGAGTTACTTTATACGCCATATTCTACATTCCTACCTAATTTTGTTTACATCTGTACGGCACTCCATTTCATGCCACTCTACTCTATGCCACTCCACTCTATGGTAATCCACTGTATACCACTCCGTTGCACAGCACTGCACTCTCGGCCATTCCACTCCACGCCACTTCACTGTACGCCACTGAACTCTATCCCATTCCATTCTGAGCCATTACACGGTATGCAGCTCTTCTCTATGCCACTCCTCTAAATAGTATCCCACTCTACCCTCCTCCACTGTACACTTCCCCAGTCTATGCCACACCACTGTTCACTACTCCTGCATACGCTATTCCTCTCTATGTGACTCCACTGTACAGCCACTTCACTTCACGCTATTCCACTGTATGCCACTCCACTGTAGCACACACCACTGTATGCTACTTCACTGTACACCCCTGTAGTGTATGCCACTGCAGTGGATGATACTTCACTCTACGCCACTCCATTGTACTCTATATTGGATGCTATTCTACTGTAAGCCACTCCACCGTATCCTATTCCACTCTACCCTACTTTACTGTACCCTCCTCTAGTCTGCATCAGTGCACTGTATGTCACTTCACTCTACACTCTTCCACTGTATGCCACACTACTCCTCTGTACTACACTCTATGCTACAGCACCTTGAGACCCTCGCGGGTATGTAGTGATCTTTACTAATGGCTGATTGGTTTGTTTGTTTTTTTGCAACTGTGACACAAGATGTACATACATGCAGTGGATGTCTCGCCTCATTGAGCACATGAAAGGTCTCATACTTCAAAAAGCAAAACACGGCCTTTCAGCCCACATCCCGGAGGTCGGGCGGCGTAAGACCACTGGTCCATCCTAACTTCCACAGTGTGAGGCACAAGAACATTCAGCAAGAGTTACTGTCACATTTTTACATTTTAAAACAGCAAACAACAAAAGATGCCCATCCCGTTACCATATAAAACGTAAACTAGTGGCATCGTCTCTGCGTCGTCCTCCAGGCACTTGAGCGAATATGTATGAAATGATAAGCAGCAGACGCGGAGGCCAGGCTGAAAGGACCAGAACAACATCTACCCCCACTGAATCATACCTTGCAATGAAAGCGACCACCGCACCCTACATCCTGTGGGGCGAGCGCTCTGCGCCCTCTTCTCCCTCAACCACCGCCGCGTTTAGGCACCTCTTGAACTCAGTATATAGCCCCCACCAGTTTTTGGGCCTACTCTTGAGCGGCAAAAGTTCACTATAATTCTCCGTTTGCGTGCAACAGTAGGCCAAGTCTCTATCCCATTGATCTATCTTAGGTAATGGGCCTCTCATCCAGCAAGTTGCCAGCCACTTTTTTTGCCTTCAACATTCCCATATCCACTAGTCGCCTCTCAGCTTTCGGCAGTTTCCGAGAGTATGCCAACAATGCAAGAGCAGGGCACGGGTCTATCTCTGTCTCTAGTATTCTGCCAATAGTATGGAACACTGTGCCCCAGAATTGCCGCACCCCTGGGCACTTCCATGCGAGATGTAAAAACCCTGCATTGTCAGCCCCACATCTGTCACAAGCTGCGTCGGCCCGCAACTCAAACCTGTGTAGTCTTTCCGGAGTGTGGTGTACTCTATTGACAAACTTAAAATGTATTAACCTATGTCTCCCATTAAGGGTGATTCGCCTCGTGCTGGTACAACAAAACCGCCACACGTCATCATCTATAGTGAGCTCCAGGTCCCGTTGCCATTCAAGGCGAGCTTTGCTATACCCTGTAGCTCTCTCAGATACGGCAAACCTATATATGGCGGAGACTATCTTTTTTGGAGAGGCCGTCTTAATCATATGTGTCAGTGCTACAAGTTCTGTAGGTTCCTGCAAATCATCACCCAGTTGTTCCCTTCATGCCTCTCTAACACGGTAGTATTGGAAGCATTGAAGGTCAGTGGGTGTAGCTTCTGGCGTGATGACCTCGGTGAACGTTTTAAGCATTCCCCCCTCAAACATGTCTCCAACCGTGCAGATGCCTAGAGCGTTCAGAGCCTTGATAACACCTGTGTCCGAACATGGTGGCAACCAAACCGCCCATTCAATGGGCATCAGTGGGGAGTACAAGAGCGCCCCAGCGTGCTGTTGCAATAACGCCTGCCAAGCATGTCTAGGCTAATTCAGTGAGTCAAAGAGTCCTGTTCGTCTATCTGCTGGCTCAAATATTATGGCTGGCAGCGGCTTGGGGGCCGCATAAAGCCTTTCGAGTTGTACAAACGGTGCATTCTCCCTGTCATGTATTCAGTGGTGTACATGAGCACCTTGCGCCACTCGGAAATATAGTTCGAAATCTGGAGCCCCCAGACCCCCAAGATGGTATGGTAGTACCATAATGTTCCACTGCACCTTAGCTTGCTTCCCGGCCCACGCTAGTTTTATCATCAGAGATTTTAGCCGGCTAAAAAAACATTTCGGTAAGACCATTGGCATATTAAGGAAAAGGTACAACAGTCTGGGCAGTACTATGATTTTCATTATTGATATACTACCTATTAATGAGAGAGGGAGTCCCACCCATACATTCATGTTATCTTCCAGTCTAGCAATGGCAAACCCATAGTTCGCCCGCATATACCACCTCCGGATCAGTGTGCAGCTGAATACCTAAGTATCGCACAGAGTCAGTGGTCCACTTCAATGGGTATTCCATCTCAAACCTCTCCATGGCGGCAGTGAGAGGAAACGCAATCAATTTACTCCAGTTAACTGTTAACCCCGAAAGGACCCCAAATCGTACCACCTCCCGCAAGAGCGGCGCCGGATTCTGTTTTGGCTCCCTGACATATAGTAAGGTGTTGTCAGCGTAGGTTGTTAGGACTAATTGGTAATTAAGAAAGTTAAGTCCCCGGTGGCTGTGATACTCCCATATCGCACACGCCAGCGGCTCCGCGACCAGCGCGTAAAGCGTTGGGGACAATGGGCATCCCTGGCGAGTGCCCCTTCGTATATGAATCGGTTCTCTGACCCAATTCCCAAGGCGAATGCGGGCAGTTGGGTCAGCATAAAGTGTCTCTATCCTCTGCAGGAATCCCTGACCAAGCCCGAGTCTCGCGAGTACCGCCCTAAGGAAGGGCCACTCCAAGTCTAAAAACACTGCAATCGCCTTACGCTCCTGGGAGGTATGTTGCAGGACTCCGAACACGGTTCTCAAATTATATGTACTGTTCCTGCCTGCCACGAATTCAGCTTGTTCTGGCGCCACCAACTCAGGGGTCAGCAGGGCCAGTCTGGTTGCCAAGATTTTTGCATACATTTTCGTGTCAACATTCAAGAGCGAAAGCGGTCTGTAGGAACTGCACTCCTCGGGTGGTTTGTCCGTTTAGGGATTGCCACTAGTATAGCTTCTCTCATGGATTCTGGCATTGTACCAGTATCGCTCATATCAGCAAATAGGGCAGAGAGATGGGGGAGCAACAGGTCTAGATATGTCTTATAAAAGCACACTGTAAGCCCATCTGACCCTGGTGCGCTACCAGCCTTCATCCCACCTAAAGCCTCTTGTATCTCATCCTGTTCTATAGGAAGCATTAAAAATTCCCTATGCACATCTGATAAAAATGGGAGTTTAATATGTTCCAAGTAGTCCAGTATGTCCTCCTCTCGACCCGTCTCCCGCGAAGCATAGAGCTCCGAGTAGTATTCCCTAAATCTATGTATAATCTCTTCATCCGTAGTGAGCAAGTCCCCTTCCTTTGACTTTATAGCCGTAACCGCGACTTTGCGCCTCTGCTGCTTAACCAAGTTTGCCAGGACCATGCCTGGTCTGTCCCGCTCCCCATATACTCTAGCCGTGGCATAGTTACCCAGGTGTTCCAGTTCCGCATCCGCCTCTTCCTGATGTTCCGTTAATAGCCCCTTAAATTCTTCCCAGGAGGTTTCTGTGTCACCGCCTAACTGTCGCGCCTCACAATCGACAAATTGCCGCTCCAGGTGTGTCAAACGTTGGCGTATAGAATGGAGCACACCCGAGTGTTTGCTCATGGCCACCCCTCTAATATAAACCTTGAACGCCTCCCAAACCGTGGTAAAGCTATCTACGGATCCTATATTAACTGCAAAAAACGTCTCTATTGATTCATGTAACTCCTCTCTAAATTGTGCGTCCAGCAATGAGTATGCTGGGAATCTCCATGTGAATGGGGGGATTACCCTCTACGGTGTAGCAAGAACCATCAAAACAGGGGAATGGTCCGATAGTGTGCAGGGGAGAACCTGGCACCTGCGCACCAGGGGAAGAGGTCTCGTGGCGGTTAGCCAGTAATCAATGCGTGTATGTATGTTATGGAAAGCAGAGCAGATCAGGATATAAGCTGCGCCATACATCCGCAAGGTCCTCGCCAATTAGTATCATGTCCAATTCTCGAGCCGCCTGCGCCTGCCGCCTGTCCGGGCCACTCGACCGGTCAACCTCCGGGCATCTTGTCATATTAAAATCCCCACCCCATATCGCATTACGGTCGGGGAAAGCCCGCATCTCCTCGGCCAGCTGCTTGTAGAACTCAGGGCAATCGTAGTTGGGGCCATACACATTAACCACCAGCATATCCATCCCCCTGCCACCCAATTGCAACATAACAAACCTGCCCCCAGGATCAGCACATAATGTTTTCAGCGTGTATTCCGATTTTGGATTGACCCCTATGAGCACTCCTCGTGCATGAGAGGTGAAGCCTGCCGCAATACTGTGTCCCTTCAGGCCCCTAGCTAGTAACCTGGGACTGTTATTGGGCAAATGTGTCTCTTGCAATAACACCAAGTCGATATTGTGTCTTGTTAAATAATTCAAGACTTTACGCAGCTTCCTAAAATCATTCAGCCCACGGGCATTCCACGTCAGAGCTCTGAGTTCTCCCCTCTTATTGTCTACACCTGTGTCGCCAAGTGCCATTTACATAAATATCTGTCTCGAACCATGTCCTGACCACTTAAAGGCATGGAGTGATGAATGATAGCAACAGGACTGTAGGTGGCATCTAAAAACCTAAACCATTGAACTCCCCCCTTCCCAACCCCCTGCCCCACCCACAGCGGACCCCCCCAAACCAGGTTGCAAAAAGTCCAAACCCCAGGCCTACCCTCCCAGTCCCACCCTACCCAACCACTGCCCTCCCACTCAGTGTCGCCACTTGCGGGTGGAGGTTGCTCACAAACAAAAGGCAAACTCAGAAACAACAAGTAAAACATGACACTCGTCCCGTCCCCTCCAACCAAGATCTATCTGTCCTGCTGCGCCAGTAGCTGCGCCCCAATCAGGCTACCTCCCGCAAATCCTCAACCTGGTTTGTCCGGCACTCACATATCACGCCAGCAATGACCAGCTCAATACCTCTGACCTGCAAACCATTAGTCCTGGTCGTCCATTCCACCGCCTGAGGCCTCATCTCCAGCATCACGGTCTGGGGTTTTCCTCCGCTCTTTCGACCATTCTTTCAGCACCTTCTGCAAGGCTCTCGGATCAGTAAAGATATGCGACTGACCGTTTCTGTTGACCTTAAGCTTTGCCGGATATAGAATTGCATAGTCCAGCCCTTGCTCCCGCAGCTGCTTCTTCAGAGGCACAAAGTGCTTTCTCGCCTCCTGAACCCTGGCCGTAAAGTCCGGGTACAAAGAGATGGTGGAGCCTTCATATGTCAATGTTTGCTTTTCCCTGGCGGCGCCAAGGGCAGCGTCCCTGTCCCTGTAGTTGAGGAACTTCGCAATTATTGGACGCGGCGGAGCACCTGGCTTCGGCCGCGGGGCCAATGAACGATGCGCCCGTTCAATTATAAACATGTTGGAGAAGACCTCTGCACCCAGCAGCGTTGTCAGCAATCGTTTAATGAAGGGTTCCATCTTACCAGTGTGAGTCGTTTCAGGGAGGCCTATGATTCGTACGTTGCAGCGCCGAGAGCGCGCTTCCAAATCCTCGGTCTTGTCTTGGAGCAGCTGCATCACCATCGCCCAGCTGTTTATGGCCAGCATCAATAGTTGTTTGCGCCTCCTCTACTTCTGTAATCCTCCTTTCCGACATGTCGAGGCGCTCCGCGTGCTTGTCGAGTCTCTCGCCCATTCTGTCTAATCTGTATGTTAGCACGTCCATCTTGACTCCCAACGCCGATATGCCGTCCCGCAGACGCTTCTCCATTGACTTCAACATGCTTTTTATGTCCTGCTCTGGTTCCACTGGGGAGGGAGACCTGCCTCCGTCCCCCAACGCCTTTTCTTGTGGTTTGGCACTCTTTTGTGCGAAGGGGAGCCTGGATTGGCCCCTATAGGTTTTCCCCATCGTACCGCCTCACAGCGGTGTCCCAGTGATGGCTGCGACACGCCTGCCTAACCACTCCAGCAGCAATAGTCAACAGGGCAGGCACAGCCTTTGTCTCCACTCCAGGGGCCGTATCCTAGTGCACCCCAAGATAGCTGTGTAGGTCATAAGCAGCACCTGACCACCTTCACCGCCCTGCAATGCACTGCATCCAGGGCCCAAGCCTCAAGTCACTCCTCTTGCCGTCACGTCCTCTCCACTGCCGGACTCTTCACAAATCTCGCGCTCCCCCCTTCTTAGGAAAACCGGGACCGGTGCAGGTTTAATCGCTTCAAGGCGCCCCAAGATAGCCTCGCAGGTAATCAGCAGCACTGGTTCACATCCACAGCCCTGCAACGCACCGCGTCCAGGGTCCAGGCCTCAAATCACTCCTCTTGCCGTCCCATCCTCTCCACTGCCGGGCTCAGCACGAGACTCGCGCTCACCCCCTTCCACGAAATCCCGGGGCTGTTGCAGTTTATATGGCTCCATGCGGGGTCCCACATATTAAGTGTCCCCGATGTGGCCCCCGGGGCAAGCCGCTATTTGGGCAGCACTATGACGGGGGCACCACTCCCCCGACCTGTGCCCGGTGTGGCCCCCTTCACCTCCGCGGCACTGTGGTGGTCACCAGACCCCGTCGGATTGGTGAAGGAAGATCTCAGCGGGGGGGGCTTGCTCCTCACTAGGCCACCGCTTCTGCTGCACCGCGTCTGTGGTCGTGCCTGCGTCCCCCGCTGCCCGCTGCACCCCACCTTATACGGCCGGCTTCCAGCCGCGGCCGTGCCTCGAAGTCAGGGTAAGCTTGTGCCGAGCAGTGCCATGCCAGTTGGCCCCGCCGACGTGCCGCCCGGGCTCCGCTGCCCATCAGCTCCGCGGCGGGTCTCTTCAAGGGTCGGACGGGCAGCCCGCCGCCCTGCCGCACGCAGGGCGACACCGCTGGTCGCCGCGCCAAATCAAGGCCGGTGCTTCACGGCCTGCAAATGCTCCGGGGCGTCGCACCCCCAGCCGGTCCACTCAGCCAAAGCGTCGCTCCTCAGCAGGATCAAAGGCGGCCGTCTGTGTTCCGAACCGCCTGCGGAGTATTAAGTCTCCCCCAGCTCAGCCAGGGTACAGGATCTTGAAGGATCTTTGTGTTGGCTATGCGGAGCTCGAGACTCAAGCGTCCATCTTGGTCTCGCGCAAGCTCCGCCCCCCACAAATGGCTGATTGATTGATTGATTGATATGCTATTACACTGTAAACCACTTCACTCTACGCTATCACACGGTACTAAACTCCACTCCATGCCACTCCACTGTATGCTATTCCACTCTACCCCACTCCGCTGTATGCCACTGAGGTCTGTGAAATTACTGAACGCCACTCCACTGTACACTACTCCACTAAACGCTATTCCAATCAATGCCACTGCACCAACCACCACTGCACTCTACTCTAATCCAGTGTATGCCACTACACTCTGCAACACTTAAAACTGTTCACCATTCCACTGTATGCTACTTATCTGAATTGTACTCGGGTCCACTAAAGAATATGCCTCTACTCTGTACACCGCTCTATTCTATGCTATTGTATTGGACAACACTCCACTCTGCGCCACTGCACTGTGTTATATTCTCTACTCAACTCCAGTGTATGCCACGCCAGTGTACGCAACTCCACTGTACGCTACCGAGCTATACGCTATTCAACTCTATGCTACTCCACTGCTCGCCACTCCACTCTCTGCTAATACACTCTTCAACAGTCCACTGTACGCTGTTCCGCATTATTACATTCTACTGTACACTACTCCACTCTATGCCAGTCCAATGTACGCCACTCTAACCCACTACATTGTACGGTATTCCATTGTATGCCACTCAACTGTACGTCACTCCACTGTATTCTATTCATTCTACCCTGCTCCACTGAACACTGTTGCAGTCTACACCACTCCACTGTATGCCACTCCACTGTAAGCTACTCCACTCCAGTGTATGCCACAACACTCTACACCATTCAATTCCATGGTATTCAATTGGATGCCACTTTAGTGTTTGAAGCTTCCTTGTATACTGTTCCACTCTACCCCACTACACTGTGCCTCTGCACTCCACGCTGCTCGACTATATGCTATGCCACTCTACACCAATTCACTGTACGACACTCTACTCTATGGCATTCCACTGTAGTCCACTCCATTGTATTGAATTCCACTGTATGCCACTACACTGTAAACTATTCTACTCCACTCTAGTGTATGCCACCCATCTCTACACCACTCTATTCTACGTATCACATTGGGCACCAGTCCACTATATGCCACTCCACTGTATACTTCACCACTATCCGCTATACCACTCTTTGCCACTAAACTGTATGCCACTCCACTCTAAGTTATTCAATTGTATGCCACTCCACTGTATGACAAGGTAGTTTACGCTATTTCACTCTGTGCTACTCTACTCTTGTAAATTTCACTGCACACTATTCCACTGTGTGTTACTACACTGTACGCTATTCCATTGTACGCTACCCCACTGTACAGTACTCGAATGCATGCCAGTACAGTGTATGCCATTCCACTCTACCCCATGCCACTATAAGACACTATCCTCCACTCTATATAACTCTAATACACTTTATGGTACTCTACATCACTAAACTTCACTCTATCCCCTTGCACTCCACTGTCCAACTCTAGACTCCTCTCTATCTATGTTCATGCCATTGTACAACACTGTATTCCACTATATGCCACTTTTGAATACTTTACGACACATCACTCCACTCTACTGCTCGAGGCACCACTCAAATTTATAACAGTTTGCTTGACTCAATGCTACACGACTACACTGTAGTCCACTGCAAACCACTCTACTCCACAACACGCCTAAGCATTCTATAATACTTTAGTCCACACAAAGTTATGCCACTCCACTCCACTCTCCTCTGTATGAAACTTTACCTCACTCAACACTACTGTACAACAATCCGCTTTACACAGTTCCACTTTCGACACGCTATTGTACTCTATGCAACTCAAATCTACAACTCACTACTACACTGTATTGCACTCTCCAACACGTCACTCTACTCTATACACCTACAGTCTACTGAACAGCACTGTACTACACTGTATGCCACAGTACAACATTCTACTCCACTCTATGATATTCTAGTCCACTATACAACACTGTACAATACTTTTTGTATGCCACTGAACCCCACATTACTCCATTGTACTCTATGACACCATACTCCACTCTACTCTACTATGCCGTTGTACGCCACTCCACTCTATGCAACTCTATGCCATTTTTAATTTATAACGCTGTACACCAATCCACTCAAGCAAACTCTACAACACTGCACTGTACTTTACGCCACCCCACTCTAGAAAACTGTACTACACTGTATGCAACTCTATTCTCCTTAGTCTACAACACTTTCCAATACTGTATGAAACTCCACTGCAATACTCCAATTTATAACACTTCACTCAAGTGTATGCTAGGCTAATCCACTCCAATACACTACATGCCACTATAAGAGAAGCCACTGCACTGTACTTTACGCTACCCCACTCTAGAAAACTGTACTACACTGTATGCAACTCTATTCTCCTTAGTCTACAACACTTTCCAATACTGTATGAAACTCCACTGCAATACTCCAATTTATAACACTTCACTCAAGTGTATGCTAGGCTAATCCACTCCAATACACTACATGCCACTATAAGAGAAGCCACTCTACTCTAGGACTCTTTACTCTACGTTACCAAGCTTCAATGTTCTCCACTTTACTGTACTCTGCTCTACCACACTTTATCCCAATCTACAGCACTGTATCATACTCCACTCTACGCCACTCTACTGTCTGGCACTGTACTCCACTGTATGTATCTCCACTCTTCAAGATTGTACTACACTCTATGCCACTATAACACAGTATTTCACACTATGTATATCCACTGTACCCCATTTTAGTACACTGTATGACACTCGACGAGACACCACTCCACTCCCATCTATGACACTCATGCCACTCTACTATATGGCTAGCTCCTCGACTGTACAACACTCTTCGCCAGTGTACTATACGACACTCCTCTCAATGATACTCCATTGTACAGCACTTTCTCCAAGCACTGATTATACATTTCTGTATTACATTATTCATACCATGTGAAATCAATGCATTCATAACAACAGTCTCAAATAACATCATTTGTGAAAACACAAAGCATGGTAGAATGTGGAGGTATAGCTAATATAGTGTGGCATGTGAGGTGATAACACTAGTATTGAAATTGTTCAACTAATCGTAATTTGAAGGTAGAGCGTATATCTACACCACCTGCTGTATAATTTTGAGTTTCAGAAAAAAAAAATTCTAGTTCACAAAGTGCCAAATTTGGTTCTGCAGAAAAGCAGATCCTCTGCAAAGGTTAGCTGTTGAGCTTTCAGTTGATGATTGTTATATTCAGGTGCTAAACTGGTGCTAATGAGGTTAAACTGTGCCCATACAGCATTAGTATATGTTGAAGTGACAAAATAACGAAATAATACTGTCACAGTTTGTGTTACTTGATGTCACATAATTTGCCTTTTCTTTCCACATCATTTTGTCAACTCTGCCACGTAATTTGGCCCTAGATTGCAGAATAATACCAATTGCCTGTCCTCTTCATCAGAAATGTTACTCATTCATAAAAAACTTTTGGCTTCATTCTTTGAATGCAGCAAAAGCACAAGATATCTGACTTTTGACAATAACAAACACATGGCTTTGTGCAGAGATAATGGTGCATGCCTTTACACAACAGCAAAAAAAGCATTACCTTTTAAGGAATTTTTTTTTTCAGAAATAGTTTAATGGCACTGCCATTAAAATAAAACAATTGACAAGCAAGTGCAAAAACAGTCAATATTTTCAACAAACCATGACACACTATTGCTTCAACTCTCTGAAGATAATTAAAATGCCACTAAAACTAGTTTCCTGTGGTTGACACTTTGCATTCTTAAGGCTAATGCCTGCATTTAAGAACAGCTGTCAATAATTTACATTGAAAATCAAAGGAAATTACAGATTCTCTGGCAAATTAAGAAACACAAATTGAGCCTGAACATGTGCGGCTGCACGTGCTGTCTTCAAATCAGGGGTGCGACTGGGGTTTTGGTTTATTATACGAAAGCCCCAAGCTTATCATTGTTTCATGCATTGTTATATCATTTTTAACATGCTAATATTGCTGACAAATAAAGTGTTGCTGCTATTTCTTAATACTTTAATTTCCACGGCATATTTAAAGCAACTACATAATGCATTTATTTATTAGTTTACATTCTCTACAACACTTCATACCTGAATGGGTGGAAGAGCGTTGCACAGAGATAGACTATATTTTCCATTAACTCTCTTGCCTATCCATATTTAATACTGGGAATTGGCTGCAAATCACAAGAGATTGTTTTGAATAAATATGCATTAGGACAAATAGTTTCTTCTTTGTTTTTTGAACTGTGACTGGAAACTATGGGCCTCATTTATGAGGCCGTGCGTAACTTTTACGCCGCCGTTGCGTCACTTTTTGTGACGCACCAGCAGCGTAAAAAAGGTGCCTTGTTGCACCATATTTACAAAGTGACGCATCTAGGTAGATGCGTCACTTTGTAAACCCCTGCGCTACATTATACCTATGCCAGGTATAATGTATGCAGGGGGGGCGTTCTGACGAAAGACAGGGTCATAGAAGTGACGCAGTGAGATCAATAAGAATTTCTTACGCCTGCCTCACAGAAAGCGTAAGACTGACGCAGGCCCTTTCACATGGGGCCTGCCCCATGTGAAAGGACACATTGCTGGAGTTGCGTCACTTTTGTGACACACTCCAGCAATGTGTCACTTTTGCGCCATACAGATACGTCAGAAATACTGACGTGTCTGTAACTCCTTGCGCCATGATGCGTCACACTGTAAATATGACGCATCATTGGTCTCGCAAGGAGGGCACAGTGAAAAGTGACGCATCGCTGTTTTCACGCAGCGATGCGTCACTTTTCATAAATGAGGCCCTATATTTCCAGGTAAAGAATTCCACTGTCCTGCATCTCGTTACCACACTGAAAGCACATTTACTTCTACCTGATGTAAATGTTTTTCTAGGGTGGAAAATAACCTGCAAAATGTATGGACATCCTCAAAAACCGCTGACGTTCTGAGAACATTGAATGCCCCCCACTTTCTCTCTTCACCTCTAAACTTATTTCTGAAAAAATTCTGACATGTTAGCATATTTTGCTGGCTACCATGAAAGTTGTTCTCTGTAAAAGTCCACAAATCCTGACACTATAAGGAAGATTTGCAATAGTGAACCACCATTTCTACTTTTTCACTACCTAGGTTGAACTCAACCACAAACGTTTTGCGATCTGGTCCAATCATATTTCCTGAAAAGGTTTGGGCTTTCAACCTCGTGTTACTAAAGGAATTACTTTCGAGGCACAGATAGTTGTGGCAGATTTTCCAACTTTAGCCTATGGCTCCTTTGACTCAAGAACCTTCATCTGTTAGCTTGAGACATTTTCAATTACATCTTGGATCAGCCATATGATTATGTTAAGCATACAAAACTGTGATGGATGGAATACTTGAATTAATTTCAGCCACGGATTTACCCGAGGGCGCATCCCAATTCATTGTTATTCTGAACACCATGCCACCTGGGTTTGGCTCCAGCTACATGCAAATCAGTCTTGACCCTGCTTTAATACAAACAGTCCACCCTAAACTGCCAATCCAGGTCCTCCATGAACCGGAACACAAGCAGCACAGGACCAGTTTTGCCCATTTTAACAGCTCATCGGCTAGATACAGCTTGGTTTCAGTGAGACAGTGTGCAGTGAACGCCTGGGCATACCCGCCACACTTAGGGTGACACAATAAGTATACAATCCAGTGATGAATGGAATGCTTGAATTAATCTCAATCACTGGTAATCACTCGGGCAGAAATGCAATCCTTTGTTTTTCTGCACATCATGCCACCTCAGTTTGGAACCCGCTATATGCAAATCAGTCTTTTTTTTTTATTAAATATTTTTATTTGCATTTTTGCATAACTCAACAGTACAGTCATGTAATTAGCAACAGTAAACCCCCTACCCCCTCTCCCGCCCTTTCACCATCATACTTTGCTGTTACGTCTCATTTCATACAAGTGCTGTGTCTATGTGCCAATGGAACAGGTAGCTCCCAGAGTCCCCTCCCCGTCCCTTCCTCCGGTGCCCTTGTTTGCTTGGTGGTTCTCTGTGTGTTAATCAATGTCCCAGCCCCCCATCCAAACCATGATAATGTCTCCATTTGGACCAAACCTTTCGAAACTTCTTCGGACAGCCCCTGGATTTGTATGTCACTCTCTCGGCCGCCATGTAGAGGTCTAACCCCCTTCTCCATTCCTCCAACCCCGGGGGGGTCGGTGACCCCCAGTGCTTTGCGATGTCCCTTTTTGCTACTACTAGGGCCAGAACCAGAAATATTAGGAGAGGGCGCGGCAGGTCTACATCATTAGTCATGCCCAGCAGTGCCAGCTTGGGGTCTTGTGCAATCGGTGCCTCCAATATCTCTCGTAGCTCCCTAAAAATCCGAGTCCAATATGATTGGATCACCTCACATGACCATATTATATGGTAAAAATCCCCGTCGTCTCGGTGGCATCGAAGGGATCTAGCGTCTTCTATTTTTTCCATCCTGCGAAGTTTTACCCTATCATAATAGGTTCTGTGGAGCACGTTGTATTGGATGAGACGGAGCCTCGACTTAATCGCCACCTCACGAGGGTGCATGAGTACTATGTCCCAGTCTATGTCATCGAGTGTTCCCACATCACCCTCCCAGGTACTTCTGAGTTTCGTCAGTGTCCCCAGCATATTGTTGGTCAGTGTTTTGTATGTGAGGGAGACCGCCGCCCCTTGGATCTGTTTTTGTAGGAGTCTGCCCTCTAGCGGTGCATATTCTGGAAGTCCCGGTAGGTGTATACTTTATGCTCTCCAAGCGTGGCGTAGCTGGGTGTATTTGAAGAGTTGTGAATGTTGGAGCCCAAACTCTAATTTCAGTTCCTGAAAGGATTTTAGTTCCCCCCTAGCAATCACGTCTCCTATTGTGGAGATCCCAATGTCGTCCCACCTTTTAAAGCCTTTAAGTTTATGTAGTTCAGCCAGCCACTTACAGTGCCATAGTGGCGTTTGCCGGGTGGGTGCCCTCTCCCAGCCTGTGCGTTTCGTGGCCTTGTTCCATGCATGCAATGTAATGACTGTAGCTGGGAGAAGATGTGTTCGCGTGGTGCCTCCGTATAAGTAGTTCAGTATATTGTGTGAGGATAGTTTATGTCGTTCTAAGGCATGTGTGGGATTGTCTGCCTGGGCATGTAGCCATATTGGGGTTACATGTTCGGCCCAATAATAGGCCTCTAGATTAGGGAGTGAGATTCCTTCACTATATTGATGGCGCTGGAGAGTGGTCAGTGCTATTCTGGGTTGTTTACCGAGCCAGAGAAAGGCCCTGAGATCTGAATGAATCCTTTTCAGAAGCGAGTCCGGGAGTAAATAGTATTCGTTCTGTAGGGCGTATAAGTATTTGGGGAGAATAATCATTTTGTAGATCGCCGCTCGACCCAGGAGTGTGAGCGGTAGCTGTCGCCAGCGGTCCATGTCCACTGTGCAGTTCACCATGATCCTTTCTATGTTTTTCTGGAGCGAGAGTTTCTTATCAAGGGTGATATAGATCCCTAGGTATTGAAATCCTACCGTTGTCGTAATTAGTTGTCCAGGCAGTGTCGTCCAACGGCCACTGTCACTAGGATCGTATAGGATCGACGTATGCCAGTTTATGGTATAACCGGAGTATTTGCCATAGCACTCCAATTCGATGAATAGCTCCGGGATAGTGGTTACTGGATTGGTTATGTATAGGAGCACATCATCCGCGTAGAGGGACAGCTTCTCTTGTGCCTGATCCGTACCAGTTCTACTGAAACCGGTGATCTTTGGATTTTGCCGGACCCTTGCTGCCAGGATCTCAATGGTAAGTGTGAATAGGAGGGTCGACAGGGGGCATCCCTGTCTCCTCCCCCTCTGGATCTGAAATTCACGTGATAATCTCCCATTCACTTTCACTTTAGCTCGCGGAGCAGTGTAAAGAAGTCGGACCCAGGTCTGAAATTTTGGGCCAAAGCCAAATTTTTGAAGAACACCCTCCAGAAACGGCCAGTGGACCGCGTTGAAGGCCTTCTCCGCGTCGAGGGAGAGAAACCAGTGTGGCGGTTCTCTATTCCTCACCTCCTGGAGCCAGTTGTAGGTGCGTCTGAGGTTTAGTTTAGTGGCCCTATCCGGTAGAAATCCGGTTTGATCCAGATGTATTAAGTCCGGGATCACCGCTCTCAATCTCAGTGCCAGGACAGTCGCGAGGAGTTTCAACTCGGTATTCAGGAGGGAAATGGGTCGGTAGGATGCACAATCTTCTCGCGGTTTGCCCTCTTTGTGGATTGGTACAATTGTTGCCATGGTGAGGTCAGGGGGGAGCCTCCCCTCTTGATATGCTCCTAGGAAAAGGTTCTTCAGGTGCGGAGCCAAGATGTCTGCCGTGCATTTGAAAAATTCTGCCGGAAAACCATTTGGACCCGGTGTCTTCCCGGCTCAGAGTCTGGCAATGGCCATTGAGACCTCCTCTACCGTGATGTCGGCCTCTAGTGTCTCAAGGGCCTCAGGGTCCAGTGGGGGTAGATCGATCTGATCCATGTATTGGAGGGCAGCTTCGCACAAGCCTAGGTCCCTAGCGGTATAGAAGCGTTCATAGTGGGTAGCAAAGGTCTCCGCGATGTGTATGTCTGTGCTGGCAAGCACCCCTTCTACATCACTGACACGGTCTACTCATCTTGCTGCCCTTTCCTTTCTGCTAAGCCACGCCAGTAGTTTGCCTGATTTGTCCCCAACATCGTATAGGCGGTGAAGGGTGGCCAGGCTCTGAGTCTTTGCCTCATCAGTCACTAATTCCCTATATTGCCGTTGTGTATCCACTAACCTCCGCATGGTCTCGGTGCTTTTTGTGGCCAGATGTTCCCTCTCTAGTTCCATAATGGCCCGCTCAACTGCCGCTACTTCCCCCATGAGTTTCCTCCGTTCCACTCCCAGCCTGTTTTGTATTCTGTCTTATATGCAAATCAGTCTTGACCCTGCTCCAATAGGAACAGTACAGCAACTTTGCACACCAAAACAACTCCACAGAACTCATTGCTGATCTACTTACAACCAGCAAAGAGGGCCACCTGACCAAATGGACAAACCTCACCAGAAACAAAACAGCTGCAATCATGCGGATCATCCACTCAGAGGACCCAGTGGACCCATGTCCTCTCCACTTCTATAACCTGGGAACATAACTAATCTCGACCACCCTCACCCACATCATCAACATCTCCATTAAGTCTGCCATGTTCCCTGAAGAATGGTAACTTGCA
Source organism: Lissotriton helveticus (assembly GCF_964261635.1). Classification (NCBI taxonomy): domain Eukaryota; kingdom Metazoa; phylum Chordata; class Amphibia; order Caudata; family Salamandridae; genus Lissotriton; species Lissotriton helveticus. The sequence continues at coordinate 1,289,738,213 of NC_136067.1, forward strand.
GAAATCAATGCTTTCCTCAAGACGTCCACAGTCGACCTGATTCAACTGAGCAATTCTGACCCATCTCCCTGCTCTCCGATCCAGCTAAAGTGATTCAAAAGGCCATAAACAAGCAACTCTCATCTCACCTTGAACTTCACGATCTTCTAAACATCAATCAATCAGGATTCAAAAAGAACCACAACACCGAAACAGCACTCATTGCGGCCACCAACAACATTCAAATCATTTTGGACCAAGGAGAAACAGAGGCCCTCATCCTGCTCAACCTCTCCGTGGCCTTCAACACTGTCTCCCACAACACCTTCACCATAAGACTCCACGGGATTGCCATACAAGAATCCACTCTAAACTGGATCTGTTTCTTCCTCACTGGAAGAACCTAAAGGGTCAGGCAGCCATCCTTTACATCAGAGACCAAGAAACCAATATGCAAAGTCCGACAGGGATCGTCCTTCAGTTCCACCCATTTCAACATATACATGACACCGTTCGCCAACATCATCCTTTTACAAGGCATCACCGTTCTCTCCTATGCCACAACTCATCGTCTCCCTGACAGACAAGACAACCACCACCAGAACCAACTTCATCAATTGCATTATCATGGTAGCCCACTGGATGCAAACTAACTGCCTGAAGTACACCTCTGGCAAGACAAAAGCACTAGTCTTTGGTAACAAGACCTCCCAATGGGACTCTACCTGGTGGCTGTTGGAGCTAGGGCCAACACCAACAGACCATGCAAGAAATCTAGGGATCATTCTTGATGCCAAGCTCAACTTGATGGCTCATGTCAATGCAGTGTGCACCTCCCGCTTCCACATCCTATGCATGCGGCAAAATATCTTCAAATGGTTGTCCCAGAACACCAGACGGAGCACCACGCAAACACTCAATACCAGCAGGGTGGACTACGGCAAAACTCTCCACACCAGACCCACCAAACAACTCCTAAACAGACTCCAAATAATCCAGAACACCACCGTAAGACTCATATTCGACCTCCCACACAGCACCCACATCACACCTACACAACACAGGACCATAATACCTGAACAGCCACATACACTTTCACTAACCCACCCAACACCTACGATCCACCTCACTCTCACTCGGACGCACTCCCTACATCCACAAAGGCCAAACTGGAGGTCGCTCATTCTCCTATACGACCCCAATATATGAAACAAGCTACCTCAGCACATCAAGAAGCTGAATACCTGGCTCTTCATATAAGCATTTTAGGGACCACACACCCACATACCTGCCCAAGCACCAAGATACACTCTTGCATGGTTAACGTGCCACACAAATCAACATAACATAGCATAACATTACACATCATGACTCAGTAAATAACAGTTGAAGAACCCAATGGCCTGTCAGTGATACATTTTTAAACAAGAAAAGGTCATATATTTAGATGAAACTAAAACCAACATTTACAATTATGCATAAAGAAACCCAGAATGTGCCAGAGATAAGACCACAAATATTTTGTATAGCATATAGAATGTAGATGCAAGATGTGGGCTGCTTTAAGGTAAAAACGGGGACCTTCAGATCCTGTTGTGTATTTTAGTACCATGTGTACAAGCGTTCCTTGATGCTTCATTCAGGAGCACATTGGTGCCAGACTAAATTATATAAAGTAGCAACCTTGGTTCAATAATATATCTGTCCCTCTGAATCAGTGGCTCTGGTAGAGGCAAATTAGTTGGTCAAAGCTTCGACTGCTGAGTTTTCAGTGACAAGAAAGTAAAACATCCCTGAATTTAGCAAAGTGATATCAAGGCAACAAGGATGGCAGCCAGTGAACTCCAAAGTGCAGGTCCTGATTCCCTCAGAGTCTTGGTGTCCACTTCAATGGTGACCCGGATCTGTTTTGATTCTCCTGGCCAGTTGGGCTGCAAGTGTCTTGTGACTCTTGCTCAGTCTCCATTTCTTGATGCTTTCTCCAGACATATTGTTCTTGTTCAGATATTTGTAGGATCAGAACAGCTTCTGGGCTACACATGACAATCCAGCTCCCTCCTTGCAGAGAGTGACAACTCCTCTTCTCTCCACATCACATCAGCAATACTTCTTCAAAGAGTCCAAGCTATTCCCGGCATGAATATGAGAATGGCAACCCAAGAATGGTTTCAATTCCTGGTAAACTGTTTGTGATGGGCTGGTTCCAATTGATTTTTAGATGATGAGCAACTTACATGGCACACAGGTCAAGAATTTGAGCCTCATTGGAAGACCTAAGCAGAAAGCATGAGAGAAACCAAGGTCTGCCTTGTTCCAAATGTAAGCACATTCATTGCACAATGTTCTCTTGCGGTGTTGTGTTTATACGGGTGAGTTCTGTGACTTCTAAGACTTTAGCACCAAGCCATAGAACAAGTCTACAAGAAACCAACAATGCAGGAGAACATTGTGTTAAGTTATGGAGTATGTTCTCCAGTAAATGGTTATTGTGGAAGCATTATATGAAGAGGAATGTGTTGTGATGTACCGGACGTAGCCGAGTTGTATCTTGGTCGTTTTTTTATTGGATCTTTGTTACAGGTTAGCAGCCATGTAGAACAGCCCCATAATGCACATAGTTAGAAAGCCTGAAGATGCACAGAATGAACTAGTAATTCTTCAGATAATCTGTTGTTGAATTACAGCAACATCAATAACTTATGCAGAGCCCAATCCTTCATAGGTCAGATCACCTCAAGCGTCTGCATATTTAGGAATCCCGGTCCTGTCGAATTCCCCACACAAGTCCCCAGAGGGTCGATACGCACAGCGTGGACATGAGGGAAAAGGACGAAGAGGTTATACACTGTTAACAAAAGGTGCCTCTCAAATAATACCATATGCGTTTAAAATAAGTGAGCGTTGTATTTGTGACAGTGTGCTACCTTAAACTTGACTCCAGAAATAATTGATTAGCGTCTGAAGCAAAAGCAACCATGACTGATCCATATTTCTTTTGTGATTCAACTACCACTACATTATGTGGCACAAGTGGGGAATTCTTATTTTGGTACAATATTTAAAGCCACTTGGTACATAATTGATTTTTCTCACTTGATGTGACCTGCTTGAAGTATCTCACAAGATAATTAGTAGCAAACTGTTCCATGAGCTGCCATTGAGCAGGAAGCCGTGCACTAACTACAGAGGCCTTGAGGTACCTTCTCCTACTCTCAAGACTAGACTAGGGCACAGGGACACTGAGAAATGCCCTTCTTCAAATTCTGCTACAATGTGGGCTGGATATTTCCAGAGGAATAATGTTCCTGGGTGTGGTGAAAAAATCAGTTCTAAATGTGTTCCTGTGTTTGCAGGTGGTGGGCTCTGGCACTCATTTTGGGGATTAGGGTGTCTGTTTCCTCTTCAGATCCAGACAGACATAGGCGGAAAGGGTGAAAGGAGGAAGAAAAAGCAATAAAACTGTTGTACTGGGAGAAAGACAGGATGCAAAGTAGCCCGTTCTGTAACAGTCTAGAAAGAGACAGAACTGTTGGTTGATGGAAAAAGGAGGCACGAGGTGGAAAAAAGACGAAGCAGCCTTGATATTCAGGAGTCCCCAGTGTTCATCAGCAGTCTCCAGAGGAAAACTTTGTTTCCCCAAACTTATTTTGAATGCATTAAGCACTAGGAAAGTGCTGTGTTTCAACACATGATTTCAACATTTGTTTGTGAGGGAAAACTCCCAGCCTCAAAACACCCCAGTTGAGGTTTTGACTCACCCGCGTGTTTGGTATTACAACTTTTCCAAGGGATACTTTTGTCTTCCTGCCTCGCTCTAACTCAAGGGTACTCACAAACATTTTACCAGGTACCACAAATTTGGGCTGTGATGTGACCGAGGGCCACATTAATACCAGCGAGATGGCGGTTGGGGTTTGGGGAGGGGTTTGTGGTAAGATGGGTATAAGGGATTTCTATGGGTATACATTTAGTGTCTGAATTGCACGATGTGAAACCAAAACCTTGGGATTAATTCCATTTTCTCTGCTTAACCAAATTGTGTGATCCTATGCAATTATTTCATTTCACTTTCCCTCCTTTTTCTTAATTTTCACATATGAGGATCTCGAAATGCATGACTTCAGGATGTGTGCAGTACAAAGCCTTCTCTAGTGTTTGATTTAATAAACTATATGTTGTTCATGTATAATAGAAACCCAGAGAGTACTAGAACACAAGGCACCTACCGCAAACTCCCGAATTCAAGCAGACAAGTTGCTAAGTCATACTCCGACTTTGTGACTAGAATGGGGGAAGCTGAGACCAGAATTTCTCAGCTAGAAGATGAGTTAACTGCCCAAAAAAAACCTTACAGAATCTATGAAATCTATTAAAGACGACACAGTGTGGAAACTGACCAATATTGAAAATCATTCTAGGAGAAATAATCTCCGCATTTTGGGTGTCCCTGAGGGAAGAGACGGTGGAGATGCCCGACAATTCACGATTAAACTTTTTGAAGAAGCATTTCCCGAACTCAAACACTGGGATTGGAAAACACAAATTCAGCAGGCTCATCGTTTCCCCTTTAACATACGCAAGAAACCCGGTGGACAGATTAAAAGCAGACCACGTGCCATCGTTATATCACTTAATAACTTCTTAGCCAGAGAAGCCCTTGATGATCTGGTTAGACCTGATAGGAAACGGATGGCCAAGGGGTGTGATTCCTTTGTACGGTCGGACTTTTGCCAGGCTACTGTGGAAAAAGATGGCTCTTACGACAATTAATACCGGCATTTCAGGCCAAGGGGGCACAGGTCTTCCTTCTTAACCCCGCAAAATTGAAAGTTATTTTTCATGGGCAAACACACTTTTTCTGTCCGAGATTCAAGCACAAGAATTTTTGTCCTCAATATAGATCTGTCAAGGGTACTCGCAATACATAATGGGAAAGGAATCTCACTGATTCAGTTAATGAACAACAAGCAGGGCATAATTCTCTAGAAATATATCGCTTTTCTTTTGACCTGTAACCTGCTAATAATGATACAATGTCCGGTTTCTTTTCCCGAGCTAGTCTCATATTATGGAGGGGGGCGTTCAGCGTAGTGTAGGGGGTGGAGTCTCTCTCTACATCACCATTGACTGAGGTCCCTATGCCTGGAGGATCGGAGGGGTTGTGGGTGGGGCTTTTTGGGATGGCGGGGCGCACGGGGAGGGGGTGAGGGGAGGGGAGGGGAGCACAAAGTACGACCAATTCACTTAACCAGTATGTACACCTTCATTTGAATAGAGAAACACTCACTATGATGAATTCAGCAATGCTTAAAATCTTTAATGAAAACTATGCTATTAGCCCAGTGGATATACAGCCACCTAATATTGAAAATGGTTAGGGATAAATTACGTGTATGCTCTATTAATATCGGTGGGCCTAACGATGATAAAAAAATGAATTTATTCGCCAAAGTAATTAAGCACTTGCAAATAGAGGTGCTGTGTGTACCAGAAACACACATCTCTTGGTGCAATCGCAATTGGCTTAGAGATACTGGCCTTGATTTACTAACTTGTACTCCTCAAGGCACCACCACCCGAGGGGTAGCAATTCTAGCGAAACAGGGAGCTATTGTCTGTAGGCGTAAGAAAGAGGACCAACCGGGACGCTGCGCTGGGCGATTCTAGAAGCAGATATCAAAGGTTCTTTTTTCACAATGTGATCCTTATATGGTTCAAATCTAGATGATCCAGAAATGTTAAACTATATTAATACTGAATTAGCCACTTGGCCATCCCTTCTGGTTCTATGCGGCGATTTTAACATCCAATTAGACCATAGCTTTAACTTAGCTGGAGACACATCATACTCCGGCCGTAAGAATAAGACCTTTAAGGCTCTACAGAGGTTAGTCAGGGAACACGGTCTAGTGGACGTATGGCACAGACACAGACCTGGGGAGTCAGGATATACCTTCTTTTCTGCACCACTGGAATATGTATTTTGCTCACATCAATTAGTTGAAAATGTTGACATCAATATATTTACGAGAATCAGGTCTGACCATAATCCGCTAATTATCGGGATGCCACTATTCGGGATTCCTAGGAACTTAAATGCATGGACATTCGACAAAAAACTTTTATTAGATGAAGCTTACTGCAAACATATGGTCAAATGGATCTCTGAATTCTTTAATATTAATAGGGGCACCGCCCCTGAAACCACTGTATGAGATGCATTTAAAGCTGCTCTACGCGGTGAGACACTTAGGCCCCCATTAGAATGGCGTGCGGACTTTGCCCGCCCACCATCCTCACGGTAATAGGGACCACCTGCCATTGGGGGGGGGTCTCGTGCATGGCATTAGGATGCGCCCGCCTCAGTGGCGGGTGCATCCAGCATTCCTACCATTGTGGCGGGCGGTGTACTCAGCACCGCCCGCCACAATCGCAGGAAGGCATGCAGTGCACTTCCATGCACAGCATGGCAGGCACCGCGCGGTGCCTGCCATGCTGTGCATGGAACTGCTGGGGTGTACAATAGGTACCCCCCATGTGCACCCCCCACCCCCCGGAGTCCATGGGGGCCCGCATCGGGCCCCCAATGCAGACTCCGCATGCCTTTTCCGTGGCGGCATTGCCGCCATGGAAAGGAATTTTTAAAAAAACAACCTAATACGGCTGGCGGTGTCTGACAGACACCGCCACCATAGACGTTCTTCCCGTCCGCTGCTGACCCCCCAGCCATACTAATATGGCGGGGGGTAATTCCGGGACGGATGGCGGGCGGTTCGCCCGCCATCCTAATGGGCCCCTTAGTTTCTCATTGTATCCATCAGACGAAGGTTAGGCTATGATTAAGTATTGCATAGATAAATTGATGACCGCAGAGGTAGAGCTCATAAGGAAAGTTAGTACTTCTCAAAATATTGATGAATGTTTAAACTCAATATCTGTCATCAAATCAAAAATACATGTACATTATGCCGAAGAGCTCACTGCAAATTATGTACAGCACAGGTCAGATATTTATGAACTTTGGGAAAACACCGGGCAAATGCTGGCTAAACGTATTAAACAAAGAGTAGTGATGAATAGTATAAATAGGATTAAAGATTCTCAGGGTCAAATACTAGGCACCCCGGTAGGTATTATTAATGTATTTCACAATTTTTATCTGCAATTATATACTGCAGAAGAAGAAGCTACCTCCGGAAGCATTATGGAATTTTTAAAAGAAGTGGATACGGCAAAAGTCACACCTGAACAGAATGAGATTCTCAATACCCCAATTACTTGTGATGAAATCGAGGTAGCGATTGGTTCGCTAGCCTCTGGTAAAGCAGTTGGACCTGACGGGATCCCCCTCGAGTTCTTTAGGACATTTCGGCAAACGTTGAGCCCTATGCTAACATCTTTATTTCAGCTTGCTCAACGGGGACAGACTCCCAAATCATGGCAAAAGACCACAATTATAGTGTTTTAAAAAAAAGGCAAACCGGAACTCAATCCAGCATCCTATAGGCCGATCACACTTATTATGGCAGATAGTAAGGTATATGCGAAAATAATTGCTTCCAGGCGGTGTACAGTTATAACCCCTTTGGTATCCCTCAGACAACACAGGTGTATCCCGGGAAGAGATACAACAGACCATGTCAAGAGAGCAATCGCTCTCCTTGACTGGGCACAGGCCACAGGATCCCCGCTCGGGATGATCCTGTTAGATGCTGAAAAAGCGTTTGACAGGGTCACCTGGCGGTTCCTCTAGTCTGTTTTACAATGGAAGGAATTTACTTATGAATTTATCCAGGCTATCCAAGCCCTATATGTATCACCAGAAGCTGTCATCAGAATAGCAGGGCAAAACTCGTAAGCATTCAATATTAGCAGAGGAACAAAACAGGGCTGTCCCTGCTCCCCATTACAATTCTCACTATATATTGACCCCTTTTTAGAAAAACTTGATGGGGAAATCAGCATCGAGCCTGTAGCAGTCAATAACATCATCTATAAAACATTGGCTTAAACCGATGACATTACGATTTTTACCAGCAATCTAAGGCTAGCTTTTCCTACTGTGGTAATTTGTGCAAAACAGTTTGGTGTAATATCTGGTTACAAATTAAATGTAGACAAGACGCAGTGTCTACATTCAGATAACTCTCGTCCAACCGACATTATAACTATTCCAGAGGCTACCTATTTGGGGGTTAGAATAACACCTGCTGTAGAACGTATTCCGGAACTTAACATATTGCCTATCATTCACACTGTCAGCAACTCTTTGGAGAGACTAGACCATCTGCACTTATCATTACATGCTCGATGCAATGTCATCAAATAGTCTATTTTTCCTAAATTTTTATATTTTTTTTAACAATTCCATTCATTTTTCCTACTTCTTTTTATACCAAAATTGAACGGGTCGGTTTCAGATTCTTATGGGGTTACCGGAGGCCTAGAAAAGCAATTAAGTGGATGACTCTCCCTAGACTAAGGGATGGCTGGGGCATGCCAAACTTTTTATGATATCAAAGGGCAGCTATTTTGCAGCATATGGAAATACTCGTGACTTTTAAAACATTTAGATCAGACGCTACCAACCCCTCAATTTATGAGATTCTGTTAGGAGAGCACGCTCGACAAAGGTTAGCTAAAACTCTGGAACCAAGTTATTACACGAAAAACAAATTCAAAACAATACTATCTGCATTTTTTGTATGGAAGAGAATTCGAAAAAGATTTAAAATAACAAATATTAATGCATATACTCCTTTTTCTGCGAGTGGTCTTTTACCATCAATATTTCAGGACATGATTACATTTAAGTGGGCTGATGCAGGGATCATGGTTCTTGGGGATTTAAGTCAAGAAGGGAACATGACATCATTTACATTCTTACAGGAGAAATTTGGTCTCCCTAGGAGTGATTTTTAAAAATTCCTACAAATTCATAGTTTCCTTGGCCCTAGGTTACAAATGGAAAAGGGGAACCTGGATCCAATGAGTATACTTGAAATGCTGCGCAGACAACCACGTATCGGGGTAATTTACCAGGCATTATTGGCAGAGTCTCCTGATGATTTAATATCCCAAAGCACTAGCTGGGAAAGGAAGCTAGGGAGAGAGGATTTAAACCTGGTAAAAACACTCGAACTGGCTAACTCTGCAATTTTGTCTGCCAGTTTGAAATCGCAACATTTTATGTCGGTTTTCGATCTATATTACTCTCCTGCCAAAACCTCTAAGTGGGCCCACTCCCTGGGGAGCTCATGTAACAGATGCGGATTACACTGAGCTGACTCTTTACATATGTTTTTTACTTGTCCTGGCTTAGGAATCTTTTTTCAGGATATAAATCATTTTTCAAACCTTATTTTAGCCACACCCTGTTACACTTATTCCCAAGCTGGTAATCTTGGGGGCCGAAGGGGACGAAGCAGGAGAACTCCGTGGGAGGGCCGAGACAAGTTTTCTTTTCATTGCTATGTCAATTACAAGACTATGTATAACTTCCCAGTGGATTAGTACAGATGCTCCCATGTTTATTAATTGGAGATCCAGGATACTTGGGCTATACAATTTAGAACTTTCTGTTTATAAAAGGCAGGGATTAAAGAAACAAATCTGGGGGCTAAAAATGTAGTCCCCGATTACTAATTGGCTAGAGAAAATTGTGCAGATATAGATAATAATTTCCTTTATTCTTTCCAACTTTTTAATTTTATTTTTTAATTTTCTTCTTTCTCGTTTTCTATATTCATACTATATCAAATAATAATTAATTAATTTTTCTGTTTTTCAGAATGCATTGCTGACTTGTAAACTGAAGCTGTAAATACTGTATAACATATTGTTTGGAAAATAATTTTTAAAAAAATGTATAATTGAAACCCCGGTCCTCAAAAAGTGCACATGACACCTGACTTGTCTCTTCGTACACTATTAGAATTGTTATCAGGGTATAGGGTAGAATGAATGTTTCTCAATTTATGTTTGAAAACTAGCACTTAAAAAAATACTTCTCAATGTACTAATAATCTGATGTACTATGGTGAAACGATTCAGCATGTTAATGAAATAATAACAGACTTTTACTGCAAGATGTCTGTACAAATGATGGTGTCCCTAAAAGTTAAGTGGTTTAGGACACCCTAGTTACTTCCTTTTTAAAACTTCAATTAACCTTAAAATAAATGTTTGCTAGTTCATTTCACATATGTTTTATGTTGGAGTGTAAACAGTAGCACCGTGTTGCTACTGACGAGGGGGCCGCATTTAAATGGCAGGCGGGCCGCATGCTGCCCCCGGGCCATACTTTGAGTATCACTGCTCTAAGGGTCTCTCTGTCAGGGTCATGTGAAAAGGGTTACTTCTCCCCTCCGGTGACATTGCCTGGTCTACAAAGATACTTCTGACGTTTCTGGTAATTGCCCTGAACGTTTCCAAAGAAGGGCTCCTGCTATAATACAATAATGGCACTGACCGCTGAACCCTTTTGCTGATTACCGCTAAGTGGTCAATGCAGATGTTTCCCAGCTGAGGACTCAAGATTGCAATCCGAAGAGTTAACAGAAGTGGCGCAACATGGAATGTGACAGCATTCACAATAATGAAACAGCCCATAAACATGACAAGGATGTTAGAAAATGCAAATATAGCAAAAATAATGCAAAAATTGGGATTTACGAACTTGTATTAATTTGTTAAAATCCCTCTCATTTAAACATGGTTCACAAGCAATACATGTGCTACTTAGTTTTCCCAAACCAGTTTTCTCATTTTATACCTTAGAGCAAGCATGTTTCTGTAATATGGCTTGAGCAAAATCTATAATAAAAATAATGCAAATATATGTTGACTTTTTTAGCAGCAAGTGCAAAACATCCTGGGGCAGATTGACGAGGAAGTGTCGCAGCGGGGCAACACAAGCCATTTGGCTGCAGCACTTCCAAAGCACAAGAATGCGACATATTTACAAAAATATGTCGCATTCCTGTGCTCTCCCTGGTGCTGGTGCACAAACAGCTGCCATGAGCCGGCGCAGGCACCCTTGCACCATGGTGAAAGGATGCCTACATCATGGGGCATTGTTTTCGTGCAGGAAGGGGCACCTTCCTGCACATAAACAATCACTACAGGCATTTTCCTCTTTCAATGCGAGCTGTAGACCGCATTGAAAGAGGAAAAAATTAGGAGAAATTAAAACATTTCTCCTCGTTGCGCCTCACTACGCCACCCCTAGGGTGGCGTAGCATGCAGACACAATTCCAGATTTACGATTTCTCGTAAATCTGGAAATGTGTCTTGTTCCATGGATGTTGCGTGGGAACACCCACAGCAACACCCATGGAATGCCCCTTTCACGCAAAGTGCTGCGTGTAAACGGGCCATATAAACAAGGACAGGGAAAGCCACGCAGGATTGGCTTTTTTTGTCCTTGTTAATAGGGAGCAAAAAACGATGCCACCAGTACGCCACAAAAAGTCACGTACTGGTGGCACAGGGGGTTTGTACATCTGACCCCTGAATCTTTCCCACAATAAGTTGTTGGGGCTGACTGTGCTTATCACTCTTCCAAGTCTGAGCACCCTTTCTTTGGGTTTCAGTGTTGAAGGTTACATATGACACTATGAATGTACCTCAGCGAGCCCCCACACCCCCAGCCACCACGGTTGGCTATGCCATGTAAACAATATAAAAGTTGTAATTTTAAGTAAGGCAGACCTACTGACTTTGACAAAGGCTCAAAATACCAAAACAATAGTGGTAGGGGCTATTGGCTGTACAAGGAGGTCACAACATCAACATATGTATAGCAGACCTATTGGCTTTGTCAAAAAGACAATAATAACCATATTCAAATGTATATTTCATAAATTCAGACATTGCAATGTTTAATAATAGTGATTGTGAAATAATCAACGTTAACATGTCTGAGGTTTTTTTAATAATACATTTTCAGCCCACAAAGTGCACCCATAAAACCAACCACTAGAAGTCCCTGTACTCGAGCTGAAGAGCATACAGCTCCAAATTGGAGTGCTTTAAAAAATATGGTAAGCTCTCCTGGAGTGGGGGATTCAATGAGACATACTGTGTCTTTTTAATGTTTTTAGAGGACTGTTTCTCTCCCTGAAGCCCTTAGCAATATTAAAAGATATGTTTGGTAGTGCTCCTGCCCCTTCTAATGGTACCACAAGCAAGAAAATATATACATTATAAAAGCCCTGGAGAATTATGGGGTGCTCCTTGCCGGAGCAGTGAACAATGAGTGAATGGCTCCTGCACTCATTTATTATTCATTTTTTATATTTTTGTTTCCGTTTTTTTAGAATCCTAATGCCCACCAGGGCACCATACAAACCTTATGTTGAGGACTGTGGGGGAACCCAACAGCCCCTTCTGGCATTTTATTAGCACTTGGTTCCTCAGTGCCCACCCGGGACACCCAGTACATAGTATTCTTTGGGGGCTGTAGGAGGACCCCCAGAACCCCTGTAAGCTGGGTCAGCTCCCTAGCCAGCCCTGATCGTGGGAGCCGGCATTTTTTGGTACTGGGCCCAAATACCCACCCAGTGAACCCAGAATATGAGGGAAACATCCATAACAACGCGGGCATTACCCTGCACTGCTATTACAACGCTGCTATTATAACACAAGTCGTTACAACGAAGTGCGCTAGAGGGCGCTGTAGGATAGGAAATAGTTTAATTTTCTATCCAACACCTTCCCTACTGTCAACGTGGGCTGGAGTTGGAATAGAAAATTAAACTATTCCACTATCCAGCACCCCCCAACGCAAGTCGTTGTAAGGACTTGCGTTGTAAAAACTGCATTGTAATGGCATGCGGGGTAAAAGCCCGCGTTGTAATGCCGTACAACCGAATATGGTATTCATTGGGCTTAGCGGGGGTGGTCCATGGCTTCTACGGCACCTGCCGGCTCCCCTGGCAGGAATGGGCTACTTAAACTGTTGGTGGGTGTCATGGTGCCCACCCAGGGCCCCACAATGCCTCCCTCATTGGGGACTGCAGGTGGAGCCCCAAAGCCCCAGCTGGCTCCTCGGCAAGCACCATAGTTTTCTGCCCTCCCTGCCCGGGAGCAGTTATCTTCACTACTCTCCTACCGTGCAAGAGCAAAGTTTTGTTCCCTGCCTGGTAGAATGCAGGCAGGGTAAAGATTCCTATTCCCAGCCTGCACTCTCCTGGGCAGGTGACCACAGTGTCATTTTATGACACACATGGTATGTTTGACCTATTTTTCCCACTCCACATCACTGCACGAAACATATTTTCCAAAAACTAAGTGCTCCTACGTAGTTTGCAAGTCGAAGCACGCCTCAATCCGCAGCGGATTTAGAGGACCCCAATGATGAAGCATTCCACCTAGGGGTAACCCTGGAGGGGGAGGGGGCTCTAGAAAATAACTTTTCTTTCTGGAAAAAGGGGTTTTCACACATGTTCAGTGGAATCCCTGTTCTTCCTATGGTTAGGTTTCTAATTTCAGTATTCCGGATGTTGTGGAACTTTACTGTAAAATATACATGTACACAACTTTTCCATAGATCTTTGAAGCCCTATGTGTCCCTACTGTTCCAAGGAACTCACCAATTTCTGGACCCTTAGACAGGATGTGCATAAGAAATAGAATCAATAGACGAGGTTTCAGAAGGATAATTTAGAAATTCAGAGATCATTTTAGAAATACTATTAGACCTGACAACCTTGGTATGGTATTCCCCAAAAGTGTGTACCCTCGCACCTCCTGTTTTGCTGAATTCGTTTTTGTTGGATTTAGCACTCTGTACACTATACCACTGCTAACCAGTGTTAAGGTGCTACTGATAACCAGTGTTAAAGTGCTTGTGCCATCTCCTTCAAACATGGTAAAACTGGACTAAACCTAATTGGCACATTTACTTTATGTGTAAGTCCCTAGTAAATTATACTGCCAGTACCCAGGGGGTGTAAATTAAATACTACTAGTTGGCTTGCAGCACTCCTTATACCACCCACTAAAGTAACACTTTCAAAATATGTCTCAGGCCTGCCACTGCAGCTTGTAGTGAAGTTTTAAACATTTTGACCGGGCAAAAAAACCTTTTCGCTAGGTCTTAACCTCCCTTTTTAATACCTATATATCACCACTAAGATCGGCCCTGAAGACTCATAGGGCAGGGGGCATTATATTTCATAAGTAGGGCATGGGTATTTAATAATTACATTTCCTGGCTTTTAAAAAACTTCTAAAGTCATTTTTCAATGTTGTAAGGCCTTTCTCACCCATTGACTAACAATTATTTACCTTATAACATTTAATAAGTGCTACCTTTATATTGGGAGCCGGTAGAGCTATGCAGTTTACACTTAAATACATTGTAATTTAAAATTCTCTGTAAAGGTAAAATAGGATTACAGGTCACAGTTTTGAAAATGGCACTTTTATAAAGTTGGTATTTTCTTCTCTGGGTTTCATGAATGTGAATGACTCTGCTATGGGGGTTGTGTATTGCTGTCAGACAGTAACACAAATTGGGCTTAGGTGTTGACAGGATGGCCCATCTTGGCAGGATGACTGGGGCGGGGCTGAACCCAATCTCAACCCCACTTACACTTCACCTTCACACACACACAAAGGGACCTGACAAAAGGCCTGCCTTGTCTTTTATCACCCCAGACAGTTTAGAGCCTTGACAGGGGAAGGGGAAGGACTTTCAGGAATCAGATGTGAGGATAGGACAGGGAGACCCCCACACAAAGGCTGGCACTAGATATAAATATTGGACCTCCAGAGCCACTAATCAGAACACTCCTGGACCTGTGGAAGTTACAGTATGTAGGAAGGTGGATACCTGACTATGGTTACCCCAGATTTATTGCCTTGTGTTTAGCTGGTTTTCGACTTAGTTGGCCTGGGACCCTGCTATTCAGGATCCCAGGATATCTGCTCTCTCTTTAAAATGGACTCCATGTACCCTAGATGCATAACTAAATTGGATTGGGTCACCTTATCAGCCCCAGTACAGTGTACTATAGGTACCCAGGGCCTAGGTGCATCCAAGGCCTACCAGGGGCTGCAGCATATCTTTTGCCACCCCTGGCTGGCCATCCAAACTGACACAACTGGCTGATCACTCAGCTGGGGCAAGGTCGTGTAATCACCCCTTGCTTAGATATAGTATACCTATGTCTAAACCTATATCTGGACACATATGCAGCTATAAGTCACTCCTATGGCAGGCCTTAACAATCCTGGAGGCAGAGTGCTTGGTTTTATGTTAGATGGTGCTCTAGCATGAGCTGAGCCTGTCTGCAGCGTTCGGAACAATTTCCTTACTGCTGTTCCAGGAAATTGCCATACCATATACTCTTAAGTGCATTATAATTCTCGCGGTTATTGCAAACTTTGGTTTGGCTATATCAAAACATGTCGTGTAAGGTGTCATACACTTTGGAATACTACCCCCTCGCCAGTTCTGGCGACGGGATAGCATTCCACCCTTCTAGAGGGAGAAGACATGTTACTTTACTTAAACGCGGTTAATCCTAACCAGAGCCTCAGCATCACAAAATAGATGCTGCTGCCCCGACACAAGTCTGGCCTCCTGCTGCTGACCGAAACCTGGCAGGGGAGGCTTGGACAAAGAGTTTCCTGTCACAGGCAGGTGCTACACCACCCCAGACAGGAGACAGTCGATAGGAGCAGGGAGGGTTGAAAGAAACTAGACACTGCCTGGGGCACACAAGGTGTCCCATGCAAAATCCAGTCAAACCGTTTCTGGGGCACTCCAGCCCCAGCTCTGGTGCAAAACTGGACAAAGGGAAAGGGGTGTAACCACCCCCTTCCTGGGTCCCACCCATAGGAAGGACCTAGCAGGTAATCCAGTCCCTTGATTTGGAATAAAGGTAGGAGCTGTGCCAGTGCACATCAGATTATCCTGACTGAAACTTATGAAATGAAACTCTGGACCCTTCGACATCCTACTCGACGTAGAAGACTGAAGAATCTCCCTTGTGGTCAAGAAGTGACCACCCTGTGCAAACAGGCACCATCCAGCGCCCAACGGTTTGCTTTGTTGCAGTTCCCGCCAGAACTCGAGCAACAGAGATCAACAAGACCAGCTTCCCTCAACTTCTAACAGCCCCATCCACAGCCCCAGTGAATCTGAGACCCGTGGAGGTGACGTGAAGCGTGGAGCTGGCCATCTTGGAAAAACTAGGAAGTGCTGACCGTGCCGCTCCAGAGGCTCCCTCGAAGCTGTGCACTGGGGTTTGAGAAGCCCAAGCCCCGAGCAGCTTTTGCACCGAAGATCTCCCCTCCACACTCACCGAGTGCTGCGTGGGGCCCTTTTGCATTGTCCTGCTTGATGCGTTGGTCCGGTCACTTGCCCGTTGGTTAGTGGCCCCAGTACCGACGAACCTTCAACTTTACACTGCTAGTCTGGTTGCTCCAGACTGGCCCTCGCTCCCCTGAAAAGGAGCAATCTATCTGACCTTGCTGGTCCGAACAAGAAGCGATCTTCCAATCCTGTGTGGGTTGCACTTGCCAAGGCTTGGTAACTCCGATCTGGAAGCCGACACCGCCAACAGCGAGAGCCTTTGTGGGACAGCTCGTAATCCACTCCTGGATGCCCTGGATGCCCCAGAGTCCACGTGGCAGCAGAGACAAGCTTCACGACAAACACCTGATTGCGCCCGACATTGCCTGGTTCCTTCCTGGTTCCATCCTGGTCCCTGCTGAGTGACCCAGACTCTGTCCCCTCTGCTTTCAGGTACTCTACATCTTCGATCCACCCTTGGATCCAACCGGACTCTTCTCTCCTGGCCGCCTGCAGCATCTTCATCTCCAAGCTCCATAGAACTCCACGACGAAACCCGACACACTTTGGCACCTATGCACCCGCTTCCTATGGGTGAGGTAACTCATGAACGCCGGTGCTCCTGTAGTGGTTCACACCTCTAGTGTCTAAGTTTTAAGTGGCTAGGTTCTAGTCCAGTCGGGAGACTTCTAAAACAGTAACTTTGTAACTTTTACGCACCATTGACTTTGCATTGGTGCATGCGTGTGCTTTTAGCGCTGCACCCGATTCCCGCGGGCTACTCGCGTTCTAACTGCTGTTAGTCCAGTGTAGTCCCAGCGATTCCCAAGGCCCCAGGCCTTACCACTGTTCCTAAAGTGATACTTATACCACTTTTTTGATATATGGTTTGAGTGGCCACCGGCCTCATCCATAATTGTGCAACTTTCATATGTTAAACTGTGCTTTTGTTTAAACGCTTGTGCTTCTATAATTCATAAAGAGTACAGGGGATTATTCTAGTAATAAATACATATATTTTTATAATATATAACTTGTGTGGTGTCCTTTCAGTTGATATTACAGGATTGCATATGGTAAAACAGCTGGCTTCACATGCCCTCTTGAGTTTAGCCTGAAGGCTGCTCAGTCCATGCTACCATTAGGATAGCTTGTCTTTTAAGGTTGACTTACAACCACCACCATAAAGGATTGTTTGGACTGATACAAGGTGCCCCCAGAATTGCAGACATCATACATCAGGCCAACGTCTCACACAGAAGAAGTACTGCCCTGCTGCCAGGGGACTGCCCTGCTGCTTGAAGGACTGCCTTGCTGTCTGTGAAGGAAATTTGAACTGCTTGCCTTCATCCCACGCTACTCAGAGTCACTCCAAGAGTCAGTTGGCTGACCTCCTGTGTGAGCTACAGGGACACATCAAACTGCAAAGGCCCTCCTGCAACTTCCCAGCTGACCTACTAGGACCTGCAACAGGGCTTGCCTGAGCCGTGCTACTGGCCTCTGCTGGAGTGAGTTTCTGATCCTCAGGTCTTAGAAGCTTGGTTGGCATCAGAATTTACTCATCCTGAAGAAAAGGTGAAAATCCTGAATTTTGGGCTTGCCGCGACCGTGAATGGGTCTGTTTGTGCCAAAAGTCAGCCTCCCACATCAACCTCCAACACTAAGCTTTGGTAAGACCTCCTCTTCGTATTGAAAGCGGCATCCAGCAGCGACACACCACAATTTGTGACCAGCACTTCGTGCTACAGCAATGACCATCCTCGAAGCCCAACTTGTTCTTCGTGTTTCAGTGAGGATCTTCCACAACATTCAACCTCCTCCTCGCAGCCTCCTCCATCGTGAACGGAACTCTTTGTGCCAGACTTAGAAGGTAGCATTTCAGCAGAACTAACCAGGTTCCTGTAGGCTGACATGCATTCCATTGCAGTCAGCCTGATCTTGTGACTTTCTCTGGTCTAGGGCAAACACATGACCGCAAGGGGAGTTTTGTGCTTTTAGGTGCCATTTTCACTTACAGCTTCAAAACTGCATATCCCTGGTTCTACTGATTTTATTTTTGACATTCTTGTATCATTTTATTTACTAAAATGTACTTTCTTATTCTACGTTGGTTTGGGAGTTTTCTTGTGTTGTATTTTCATTTATTACTGTTGGCGTGTTGCATAAATACTTTACACATTGCTTCTAAGGTATGCATGACTGCTTTGTGCCAGTTACCAGAGGGTCAAGCTCAGGTTAATTTACTGACTTTTGAGGTTCATTCTGATAAGGATTGTGGTTGTTGCCTGAATAGAGTTTCTGGCTCCCTCAGTCAATAACCCAATTCATACAAAAAACACCCAAAGATGCAAAGTTGGAGGGTTACGGATGTAAAAGATATATAGAGGCCAGTGTCAGACTGGTCTGTAGGGAAATCTGGCAGTGGCCAAAAGACTGACCTGACTGGTCTGTGTGTAGGACTGTTTTACGGCATGGTGGGCCAGTTTTTAATGATGATTTCCCTGATATTACCACAAACATTTCTGCAGCAAGCACACATACATACAGTCTTCCACACCTTTCAAAACACCTATACAGCGTGGATGCTCAAGTTCAAAACAACCCCGATTTGAAAATGAGAGCCACTATTTGAGCTAGCTTATTTTCTAATGGGAGCCACTTTTATTTTGGTACCCGGCCCTAATTTCTGTCCCAGTTCAACCCTGCTGTTGGCCTGAAAATGGACACAAAATGGTGGATTCCCCACAAAATAGGCTGAACAGCTAGTAAACCTCCAAACATTTTAATTTTTTGTGTTAGCATGGATTTTATAGACACCATGGCATGAATAAAGTAGAGCCAACTTTAAAGAAGAATGCTGTCTCTATTAGGATCAAATGGCTTAAGGACTTGTGACCATGATTTATGATAGCAGTTATAACTTGACAGGTGTAAATTATTCGTATGTACTGTTTTCCTAGTCCTTTGCTTTTTTACGCATTGACAAAAGTATGCTTGTTAATGCTAAGCAAACTTGACATATTTTTTATTCCACTTACAATAACTATACTTTTCTCTAACACTTAATTTTCCTCCAACCCCATGTGAAAACCCTGATAGAAGGAGATCTTTTCCCACACTTTCTACATCACCACTAGGCTGGACAGGATGAGAAAGTACCAGTGCTAGAGGTTATTGAAGTCTGAGGAGAATCCTCCTAAAATTCTAGGGTCCATAGTCCCTTGGAGGGTGTCTCTAGTAGTGGCTTAGACCCACAAACTAGAACACAACAATGAGAACTGTGTTGGAATCAGTTCAACAGACTTTGAGAATCCGCAAATCAAACAAGCCACTCTTGCACAACCCTTTAAGAAATCTGCTGTGTGTGCCCTGGAGCAATGGGATCTTCTCAGGGAGCACTGCAGAGTTGAGCTCCCAAGTGCTCCTTGGTATGATCATGGGTTAGTTTTAAAAACTGATGACTTTAGAGATGGATTTCCACAACAAGAGCCTGCGTCCACCATAGGGAAACGTCTGTCAATGTCACTGCGACTTGCAGAGGATGGCTTCCCTCCTAGGTCAACCACACTATCTGCTCTCTTGTTTCGCTCTCCACACCCAAGAGGCACAAAAGCATGAGGGAGTGATAATCCTCAACCAATATTCACAGCAAATTACCGAGTGGCAGTGGAAACCACAAGACCGTACAGCTTGAGGACAACTATATAGGCCAAGAGGGAAACAACGTTTACATTGCGTATTTTACTCCGCGATGCAAACACAATGTTGTTGTTACAACGGCTGCGTTGTCACAACACACTACCTTTATAATGCAAGTCGTTATAATGACTTGCGCTAGATGGTGCTCTAGGATAAGGAATAGTATGATTTACTATTCCAACACTTTCCCTAGTGTTGCACACACTGGAGTTGGAATAGTAAATCATACTATTCCTAAGTCCAGCGCGCCATCTAGCGCAAGTCATTGTAACAACTTGCGTTGTAAAGGTAGTGCATTGTGACAACGCGGTTGTTCTAACAACTGTGTTGTGTTTGCATCGCGGAGTAAAAGCTGCTTTGTCAAGAGATACATTCAGCCCAAGAGTTAAATGCCCAGATGTACCACAAAAGGGCAGACGCACTCATACTGTGTAAACTTACTGGCTGCATGATTGCATCAAAAAGGAAATCCAAACAGTAAAGCAAATAAATCCTATAGAGGACAAATGGGGCTAGAACCCCATTGGAGAGACATCTCTATTACTTCCTTGGTCGATCTCACTTTGCTACGAAGGTAGGTGGCAGTGAGGGGAGTAGGATGATGAAGGAGCAGGCTGGCAGTAAGCCACACTGGGAAAAGCAATAGCCAGAAGGTCCAAAATGACTGGAGGAGACAAGGTGGATGAGAGGATGGTCCAGTAGCCAGTGGTTAATTTTGATAAGAGTAAGTGTTGGGACCGAAGGTTTTCTTCAGAAGCCACCAGTTGTCACTAATGAATGTCAGGGTTGCCATATACCAAGGCTGTCTAACCCTGATTTCACCCCCTGTAGCTTTCATCAAGCAATAGACACTCCCTTCCCATTTGTCTCCCACTCAGAGGTTCTTTTTCATTCCTGCTTTCTCACTTGGATACAGTTTTCCTGTCTTTCTCTTCCTTCTTCTTTCACCCTTTTCTGTCTTTCTCTCTGTTGTTCTGGGTCATAAGCTGACGATAAATAAACAGGTGTTCTGATAAAATATCATGAGACACAAATATGTTGCCTGAAATATTGTGATGTCAAAATAATTATGCGGTTAAAAAGGGGGTGGTGATGGACGGAGCATCTGAACCAATCAAACACTCACACCCAGTCAACAGATCTGGGTTTGATCCATCACCGTTCTTTATCCCACTCTGCCACCCCAGTTCAGACATGGCCATATGCAAATCAGTCTGACCCTGTGCCTCATGGGAACAGTCCAGCCCGAACTGCCAAGCCATGCCTTCCCGGGACCGGATTCAAGCTTCCTAGGGTGGTAATGTGGTAATACTTACAGCTGGAATAGTAAAATTTGACTCCTCCCCACCCCCAAAGGTCCGAACACATTCCCCAAAGTTAGGGGTTGACATAGTAAATCAGAACTCCACAAAGTTCAACACTTTCTTCAATGAGGTAAAGTTTGCAGTTGGAATAGTAAATCTGACCCTCCCAAAGTCTCCCACCTCCCCCAAAGCAGTTAAATTCAATGTGAAAATAGTATATATACCTGCCAAAGTCAAAGAATTTACCCAAAGTGGTTAGGTTTTGAGGGTGTATACTAAATCTTCAAACCCGGGTCTGAAAACGGATAAAGTTGATTGCTCTTCTAGTACCTTCTTGAAAGATTAGCAGCGTGGCCCACCTAAAGATTAGATTAGTCTGGCCTATAAAATCATCTTGCCAGCTGTGTTCCGAAGGCGGCACAATCTCTTTCAGCATTTTAGGTGGAGCCGCCACCTTGGTGTCGAAGTTAGCTATGACAACATAAGGCACACAAATGTTTTAGCACATACCATCTTAAATGTTTTGAGTGGGAAAACCTATCAGTTCAAATTCATTAAAGACTTTATTATACCCTTTACCGCCTACATATCATGAATTAATCTGATGTGTTACCCCATACCAACTGTTCTAGGTCCCTCACCTTATATGCCCGGTCATCTGTGTGGGATACATTTTTTTCTGTTGTACTGGCTCGATTAATCAAGGCCCGTCATTGGCGATTGGCTCAACTCCTAATCATATGCTTTGGTGGCACGAATTTATTAGTACTGGTCTCCTCAAAATCTTGATTATTGATAATGTTGCGAAGAACTAGGCTTAGGAAGATATGGGATCCACTGAAGGGACTCTTGTCGGGCCGCCGGTCTCATTGTTATAGCCGACTTCCTCTTTTTTCCTTTTTTTCCTTTATATTTTTCTTCTATTCTTTCATCCAGTTACATTCTGTGTGGTTTTGTAGATGCTTGTTTTTTAAAATCACCAGAAATAATTGTAGATCTTCCCCACCTCCCCCAAAGTTAACACCTCCTGTCTACATTTGGCATTGGAATAGTAATTCTGCTGCCCAACCCCAAAAGTTCAACACATTGCCGAATGTTTGGAGTGGGAATTGTAAATGCCAAATCCCAAAAGTACAATACTTTTCATATTGTGAAACTGAAAACTCCCATAGGCAAACAATTTCCCCAGTACGGTAAAGTTAGAGCTGGAAGAATAAATCTGCCCCAACCCCAATCAAAGTCCAACATTTTCCCGAGAGTGCTCAAGCATAGAGTTGAAGAATGGAGAAAACAATATCTTTGGATTGTATGAGACGTTGTGGGCAACGGATAGACTCCTTTCATACTCTCTGCATCTGCCCAGCTATACAATCGTATTGGCAAAAGATACTCTTTGAACTGGGTAAATAGTAGGGACACCACTGCCTGAAAACCCCAAATATTTCTTTCTAGGTATACCCAATGATGTGGATTTCCTACATGCAAAACTACCCTTCTGTAATTTGGGCCTGGTGGTAGTGAAGAGGGATGAGAATAAGCATTGGGGGGCCTGTGAAACACAGAGAATGCTGGAATGAAAAATTATGATGGATCTGTATATGACTGCAGAAAGAGTTACATATAAGAGTAAGGGATGCCCATGTAAATTATGTAAGATCGGGAGTTGGTGGATGTCCAGGATGATGAGAATGAGGTTTTATCAGCTCAGACCTAATGGCCCATACGATTTGAACTCTTGTTCCTGCCAAATTGTAACTGATTTTTTAAGGACTCTCATGTCGCCATTGCTGATATAAGTGGAGATAACTGATGTACTGATGCCCTTCTGTACTGTTTCTTTGTTTGCTGCGGACAAATGTTTGGGCCGCTTTTATCATGTCTTTCAAAAAACAAATACAAATATTAAAGGTTTGGAGCTGAAACAGTAAATCTGTCCCCCTAGAACACTTTCCCTAATGGTGAATTTTGAAGTTTCAAAGGTAACTTAGACTTTTCATAAAGTATTACACTTCACTGAGGGTAGGTTTTTATTGGGAATAGTAAACGTGATATCCATAAACTGTTAGAATGTATTTGTATTTATGTGTACATTCAAAAGTTATACAAATTCATAGTATTCTTTGTTTGTTTATTAATGTAGTTTTAGTAAAGTATATTTATAAAATTTGTATTGGTACATACATTTTTCAAAATATCTCTTTTAATACATAACATTTTTACTATTCATCATTTTACAATAATTACAAGTTTTATCGAACACGTTTATATTTCCAAGAAAAAATCAACTTTTATCTGTGAAGAATCATTACACATGAGATATAAATCTAGGACTTGATTACTATTCTGGCCGCCGAGGACCGCCAGACTCGTGGTGGCGCGGCAGTGGCAGTCCAGCCACCACCACACAGACATCCGACTGCCCTGTTACAAGTTGGGTGGTCGGACCGCCATTGCACTACCACAACCGCCAGGGATCAGAGATCCCTGGCGGTGACGTGGTGGTCTTGAGGCTGCAAAATTCTTGGCAGGTCCACCACGGTCTAGCTGAGCATATTACGAGTTTCCTCTCCTCCACGGTTTTCATGGTTGTTCCTCCTCCATGAAAACCGTGGCTGAGAGGACACAGAGGCGGCCCTTCAAGCCCCCTATTTCTTCTGGGCCATGGGGTGCATGCAGGGGGGCACATGTTGTGCCCCCCTGTGTGCATGCACCCCAGTACCTGCACGGCATGGACAGCACCAGTCCATGCCATGAAGTTCCTTCCTTTGACATTCTCATTGTGGTTCCTATTTCATATGCACTGCAGTGGGGATGCCAAAGAAACAGCCACCAGTGACAAAAAAGTGATATTCTGGCAGGGGGTGCGCACACGGGTTTTGCGGTGTGGGTCGCCGGCGTGGCTGTCTCGCTCCCGCACCTCCAAACTCGTAATCAGGGCACTTCGGTACATACATTCTTTTATATTTGTACAATATTTTCAAACATTTTGCACTGTAATTAAATGTAACTATTTTAAATTTCTTACACTTTTAAACATTGTAATACATTAAAAGTACCAAAAATATAGTCATTTATATTTTATCAGTATTTTCAATATATATTTGTACATCTTTGTAATTTTTTCTAATACTGATATTTTGTAACATTTTCAACATGTTTTTGATGGTTTTATAAACATTAATAAATACACTTTTTTATATTGATTTCCATGCGATGATGTCTTTTTTAATTTTTATTTTCTGCCATTTATTTTCCCAGTTTCTTTGATTTTATAGTCTTTCTTGTACATTTTGATCTGTTCACGGAGTTTGCATTTGTGGCTTCCCTTTGCCAGTTTCTGGGTCAGGTAAGACTATTTTAATCTTATTCTCTCTGGATTTAGTGGTAGGGAGGAGGTGCTAAAACTTAGGCTAGTCTTTGTAATTGGCTGTTATTTTAGTGTATTTTTTAGAGCAGTACATGTTACGGCAGTTTACGGTGGACTATAGTTTTCACGTAGTTTTTTCCACAATATGTATGTGATCGATATGTGTGCATCATTACTGTTTAAGTATAGGATCACAGTATTGTTGTTTTTGATTTCTTTGCCAATATTTGTGTATGTCAATATTGCTTTTCTCGATATAGTGTTATACAACCAGAAAACTAAGTACTGATCCATAAAAATGTACGCCGTGGTTGTAGGCGGGGCCCACTGACCGTAGGTTAGGTATCCTACTCAGTAACCCTGTTGAATCAAAGCAAATCACTTTACTGAAAAAGTGAGTCTGACTGCCACATAAAAGAACGTGTTGCAGCACATAAAGACAAATTAAGCTTTCCATTCATACATAGAGAGGCTGTAGGACAATAACTCTTTGCAGTGTGGAAGAAAAAAGAGCAAACTTCATGGAGGGGCTGCAAAAACAAAAGGTAAAAGAAAGGGAAGGGAAGAATGCTAATCCTCACTTCTTTGAAACTCTCGCCATTAAGCTGAAGGAGAATGAGTGGTTCTCAATTGCAGTAAAGTGCCTCATCAATAGTGAATATCTCATTGCATCCTGGCCTGGCTGGATTAAAAAAATCAAAGAAAATGTCCAATTAATATCTAAGATGGACAGCAAGTTGAACATTTTAAGCAGGTGTTTCAACTCAACTCAACTCAACGCAACTCAACTCTCTCGCTATCTCTACCATTTTTTTAAATATTTTTTTATTAGTGTTGCAGTATCAAAAGTCATCATTGTATGCATCTTTCTTACAGCATTATGTTGATATTTATTAAATTTGTTTTTATTGATAAACAACAGTAACATATGCCAATCCTCCCCCCACCCCCTCCAGGTGAAACAAGTTCCAGTAGTCGGGCATTTTGTGAAAACTTTTTGGTGGAGTGTCGCAAGATAAAGGGCAGGATCGTAGGAAAGTCATCTCTATATGATTGTGGCAGGACAGTCGCTTTTTGTTGTTTGCTTATTTTCAACAGTAGTCTGCTCATACCTCTTTTCATGTGTGCATTAGGGGAGACCACATTGCTCTCTTATCTCATTCAGACACATTCTCTGTCACTACGTTGTCATCCCAGGTGCTCAGTTCTATTATCATCTGTCTCCATGCTTTAAAATCATCTTCAAGTTTGCCATTCTATCTCACCTGTCCCATTTTGACCTCTTCTGTTGCAGCCCACTCTACCAAATCCCGCAGCCACTCCCCGTGGTCCGGCGGAAGCAGGCTAAGCCACCTAACAGCTATTCTGCATTTTGCAAGCACCAGTCCCAAGTAAAAAAATTACAGGTGAGTTTTTTAGTTGCTGGGGCTGGTATAAGACCTAATAATATTTCACGTGGGGTACCTTCAAGTTCCTATCCCGTTACTCGTTTTAGGGTAATAAGTATTTCCTCCCAATATGACCGTATGACCCTGCATCCCCAGATCACATGTACAAAGTCTGCCTCTGGCTGTCGGCAGAGTGTGCACTCATCAGATCTGGTGCAGTACATAGTGTGCAGGGTCTTTGGGGTAGGATATAACTGATGCACGTAATCAAATTGGATCAGTTTAAACCTAGCATTTGAGCTAATCGTATGCGTCCCATCATGAATTTGTTGCCATTCTTGTTGGGTTATGTCTTCGTTATGGTTCTGCACCCATCTAGAGTGTGCACTTGGAGTGATTCTAGGGGTGTCCTCCCTTATGGCCCTATACAAATGTGTTATGAGCTTTCGACCCCCTGTCATGTCGAGTAATCTGTTCAACGTCTGAGCAGGGGCAGGTTCGTCGGCGAAGCTTGGTCACATCTTTTAGTATTACAGATACAGCCCTGTATTTAGCGCAAACGAGTAATAGGCATCTTCTATTGTTATGCACTTTCCACCCAGGTAGAGGTCTCCCAGGACTTCACAGCCGCCAGCCCTCCATTTTTTCTTAGACATGGTGTTTTCAATGTCTCTGAATGATTTGAGTATCCAAATAGTCATGTCTTTTGTATATGTGGCTCTACGGAGTACCCATGTACTTTCCCACACTCGGCCCGCCAATCTAAACATGTATGGGTATTTATCTGGGATGCGTGCTCCCAACATGAAGAGCTTAGGCAGGCTAATCCAACCATCTAACTCCCCCACCAGCCTTTTCTCCCATTTATCCCACTTGTCACCAATGGAACACATTTTGCAGAACCGTGGCCATACAATAAAATTATAGGTTGGGCAGTTCTACTCCTCCTTTATCCCATGCTTATTGCAACATTTGTATGCTGAAACGTTTTCGCTTTGTGGACCATAGTAAGTCAATTATTAGTTTGTCAAGTTCACGGAAATAGTGCCGTAGGATTTCATAGTAAGTTCTGCATGACATACATACAACAGGGAGGGCAGGGCAGCACGACCCATTAGTCTCAATGGAGCATCCCTCCAGAACTGGGCCGTAGCACGCAACCCTCCAGGACTGTTTAAATGTTTAAATGTAGGAATCTCTGTTAATCTAGGGCCAGCTTAATTCTCAGGTGGTGTACCCCCTCTTGACACCAGGGAATGGGAAAGTGCGGGAGCAATTCCGGCTCGAGAGTCGCGAGTGTCCCCAACAGCATAATGTATGATTTCTGTGTATTTACCTAGAGGCCAGAGACTGCTGCAAATTCAATTAAAACCATCTGTAGCACTGGAGCTGCCTCATCCGGGTTCTGTAGGTAAAGCAGGGTGTTGTCTGCATAGAAAGACACCACATTGGTGCACCCTCCAGTTGGAATACCCAAGTTTCTCAGCCTGTTACGAAGCAGCACCGCCAGTGGTTCTATCGCCATCACGAATAACAATGAGGACGGAGGGCATCCTTGCCTAGCGCCCCTGTACAAAGGAAAGGGCTCTGAGATGTAGTCACCTGTTCACACATAGGCAAACGGGGCAGCATAGAATATCTGCATCCACCTAATATATGTGGGTCCAAACCCTATCTTGTTCATGACCTGCCAGAGGTAGTCCCACCTCACCGAGTCGAAAGCCTGCTCTATGGCGAGGAATGCTAGTGCACATGGACCCGTTCGGGTGCCCGGCCTGGCGGACATGAAAAAGTCTTCAGAGATTCAAAGCTGTACTTCTTTTGGGTATAAATCCACATTGTAAATCTGCCAGTATGGGCTCTTTGGGTGGGATGTCATGTTGTGACTGCACAGCTGTGTCCGTATGCACCAGCACACTCAACTTCTCACCAGTAAGGGTGAATATAAAAAAAACAGGAATATCAAAGATGAACTGTCCATGACTCAAGAGGGAGTTATGGTGTGAGGATCGAGGATCTTGATTCTGGAGACCAGGTGGCAGAAAATGATTGAAGTGGCCCACGATAGACATAGGGGAATCATTGCCACAAGACGTGCTCCATGAGATTGAGTCTAGTTTCTATATCTTGATGAGGGATTAGTGAAGAAATTAAAGGCCTGTCATCTATGCAACTGCCTATCTACAAAAGTTACTCATCAAACCCTAAACATGTCAGAACTCCTGAAACATGCCTGGGAAAGAATAGCAATTGATTTTTTGGGTTCACTCGACAACGGACACACCTGCTAGTGATTGTTGATGAATACTCACGATTTCCATTAATTGAGGATCTCTCATCCACCAGATAACACCAAGTCATTGAGAGACTGGATGGCATCTTTGTGACATGGGGTGTTCCAGCCATACTAAAATCTGACAATGGCCTGCCTTTTAATAGTCAGGAGTTCGAAGACTTTTTAGATCATCTGGGTATAAAGAATCATAAGAGCACTTCTTTGTGGCTACAGGCCAACTGATTGGTTGAGAGATTTATAAGTACACTAAAGAAAGCAGTGCAGCATGCTACTCTTGAAAAGCTCAATTTACAAACTGTGTTAAACTCTATTTGCAAGCTTACCTTTGAACACTTCACTCAACCAGCAGTGTAAGTCCGACAACATTAATGTTTAGGAGAACAATGACAACCAAAATACCCCAGTGGACCAATCAGATGAGAATGCCACTCATACGAGTGACTTGATTCAGAAACAAAAGATGAAACCATTTGCTGACAGAAGACGACATGCAAAAAACAGTGTCTTCCAGAGAGGAGACAGAGTGCTTGCACAGCAATTGAGGAAAAGAAAATCTGATGCTCCCTTTGATGCAGAACCTTTCCAAGTAGTGTTGACTAAAGGACACATAGTGATTGCCCAGTGCCTTGGAAGTCTTTTACCAGAGACCCTTCTCACTTTTGGTGTTTGATTCATAGTTCATCAGACATCAATGGTAAAGGAAAGGGTGATTCTGGAACATCCGTGACTTCTGCTGCCTCTTCACCACCCCAGAAGATCTTGGCTCATGGTGGTGGCAGATCTCAACATTACATGTCATGGTGAGGTCAAACCATTACAGCGTGAAAGGGATTATTTGAAGAGATTTGAATGTATATCTGTGTATATCTTTTGTAAAATTGGTAAGTTTACGTTTAACAAAGGGGGAGATGTAGTGTCTTGCAAGTTAATAATGACTGAACACTTTTGGCTCCTGATGAACTCTGTAGAGCTATAACACAATGAATTGAGCGTATTGCAGTGAACGCTGTTTTAGAATGTGGAGTTTGCTGTTATATGCAGACAAATAAAGACTTGTATTACAAATCTCCAATTGTGGCGTAGTCATTGGTTGGTACCCCGGCAGGAACAATGCTATGGCAGGTACACGTTCCTGAATATAATTTTGAGAATATGGTACATTTTTCATTTTGGTGTCTTTTAGTCAGCACAGTTTACCTAAAAAATGCCTAAAAAAACATGTTACAGAGGGGTTCCCTTGGAATGGAAGTTATAATAATTACAAAAATACATTCATTAAAACAATAATAAGCATTTTTATCACTTCAGACCACACTTCTGACATTGTAAGTGTTGCAACACCAGTAATTAGTATGATAGATGAAGTCACATTTTGAAACCACATCCTGTCAATGCTGTAACACTTCCAAATGCCAGGGGCATTTCCTGGTTGTATGAGTGTGCCTTTGCATAGGAATTCTCTGGTTCTGGCCTGAAAAGCACGGGATTGGTTATTCAATACATTCTGTGCAGATGCTTGCATACATGTACCTGCTGACCAAATCTTCCTTTGAAGATGTGCGACACATCAATCAGACAGGATTTCAATCAATCAGACAGGATTTGTAAAGCGCGGCTAATCACCCGTCAGGGTCTCCACATCTTGTGTGCATGCCTTTGTCTACCAGCTGATCTTGTGTAGGTAATGCATATGCACATACCATGCACACTCACATGGACTGTGATTCATGTAGCCCATTCTATACGCACAAAAATGTGTCCTTTACAGCAATAAAAACAAATACTAAGGAAGGTCTGACGATGATCAGAGGGGCTAAAAAAACTTCTTGCAAATATTATTCAACAGCATTTAAAATGTTCCGAGTGGAGATACAACTACACAATCTGTTTCCATTCTTTATATGAAAAGTGACATCCAGATGGACTATATTTTGGTTAATATACCAAAAAAATGTCAGCACTGTATGTATTCGTATTAAAATTAGGACCAGGTGAAATTTCCATACCCCTGGCTTAATCTTGTGTGATTTTGGTAATTGTAAGGTCAGAGGCGTAGCTTCGGGGGCTGTTTGGGTGTTACAGCCCCCATTAAATGTATTATCTAGTAAATAGTTGGGTACAGATGCTTTCAGTCGGGTATGGTGAGGAGTCTGTTGGATATCACCTAGAATTTTAACATGCACAGACAGACTAAGAAACACACAAACATACACATACACTCTCTCTCTCCTCTCTGTTTTGAAGTTCTTAAAACTTGTTGGTTATTTTTCAAAATACTTTGAGGCATATTTATGAGAATGTCACGTAGTGCAGCAAGTCAGCTTGTTGAGTTGCCTGTTTGACAGGGAAAGGGCAGGAATGTGCCATATTTAAAAGAATACTGCGCATTCCTTCCTTTGTCCCTATGCTGATGCTATTTTGGGTGCCTAGTGCCAACGCAGGCACCCTTGCACCTGCAAGGGTGCCTGTTTTGCATGCATGATTGTTGTTTGTGTAGGAAGGGGCTCCTTCCTGAAAAATAACAATCTCCTGAGGGAGAAGTGAGAAGTGTGGCTCAAATGGTTAGAGCGGCAGACCCTGATGCAGAGGTCTGGCCTGGGACCAGGGTTCAATACCCGCCTTGGCGGGTCTTGGGCTCAAGTTCCTCGGACCTGACAATTCTCGCCTCGGTGCCTATTCTAATCATGGGTCCCACTCTGCAACTCTGGGCAATAGCTTGCTTAATCTCCACAACGGCCCCAAAAGCGCTGGGATGCCTGGTTTCACCCTGGGGGGTGCCCAGGAGTGGACACTCACAGGGAAAACCAGGAAGGGTTCCTAAGCGTTATACGGACAGCGCCGGGACACTACCTCAGGGAAGTAGCTGTGCGCTCAATAAATACCGGTACATTTACATTTACATTTATTTGCAGTACACGCAGAAAGGGGAAGTAACAAGGAGAAATAAAGATATTTCTCCTCGTTATACCTCCCCAAAGAAGGCATAGCATTTTGGCGCATTCCCAGGTTTTCCCGATCTGGTAAATCTGGAGATGTGTCAAAATCCATGGGATAACACCCATGCAATGCCCCTGGAACACCTTCCCAGGACAGAATAACTCAACACAGCAATTTGTGCTGCGTTGTGTTACTCCAGATTTATGAAGATACTCAGGGCCATGCAAAGTGGCCTTGCATGGCTTCATAAATCTCACTTTTGATTTACGTCGCGCATGCACCATGGTGTGACGCAACTGGCCACATAAAGATGACCCTTTGTTTTAAGTATTGTTAACAATCCGCACTTTTCTCTCTTTCCACTGCCTCTGAAGATTCTATCATGTCTGGTTACTCAAAAAATGTATTTTACCATGATATGCCAGCGTGATTCTTGGGTACTCTAAAGCTCACTGACCAAGCTAAGCCCCTGTTTGAGGTGTGCTTGTTAGACGAAATGCCACAAATTATGCTATTACACCACATACAGTGGCGTAGCAAGACCTGTGGTTGCCCGTGGCAGTCCCTGCTTTTGCTGCCCCGCAGGCCTCAGGTAAAAGCAGGGGGGGGGAGTGCCCCACGACAGCCGCAGGTAAGAGCGGGGGGGGGGTCGTCGCCTCTAAAACTTGTGCCGCTGTCTCCCTTGCTACGCCACTGACCACGTAGCTTAATGTGCTATTCACATCAAAAAGTGATGGGAACAGCACCCAGAATGCGAGCAGCTGTTGTTTCCACCTCTTGTGTATTTGTGCTATTTTTTAGCTCAGAATGCACATTCGCATTCAAAATAGATGGAGGGGAGTATTTTCCACTAAAATATAGATCAAATGCCAGATTTGCATTTTTCTTAATATGCATCATTAAAATATATGTATAAATATATCTATATCTATCTATCTATCTATCTATCTATCTATCTATCTATCTATATATATATATATATATATATATATATATATATATATATATATATATGATATATAGTTAGGATTGTTTTCCATAGGGAAATCGCAACATTCTATTGGGAATAACTTTGGTGCCGGTTGAGGAATCTTCCTGAAATTGTCCTTAACTTTGCCTCGCGGCGCTCCGCTCCTTCCCTGAAAGTTTGGGGGGGATTCGTCAAGCGGGGGCCGAGATAAAAGGGGGGTCCTAAAACGTGTTTTCCCCATGTTAATTTCCATAGGGCAGTTGGACTCACTTTTAGCCCGAACGGCTGAATGGTTTTCCACCAAACTTGGCAAAATTGTAGGGACTGGTAGCCCGATGTGCCTTTGCTATGTCTCAAGATATGTGCGCCAGTGGTTTTTACGAAAATTAACTTTGAAAAAATATATATTGGGCTATATATATGTTAGAGCCCAAATGTAGCCCAATGTAGCCCAATGTAGCCCAAAGATGGCCACCAGAGACAAAAAAAACAAATGTAGCCCAAATATCAGCCAGATGAAGCCCAACTATAGCCCAACGACAGAATGCCCCAGAGTGTTCTAAAGAACAACTAGAGCGCTAACAGTCTTACTTATGACAAAAGTATGGCACACCTGAAGTCATCTTGATTGGAATAAAGTGTTAACACTTAAAACATTTAATTTGCAAAGGAACAAAATGAGGGGGTTCATTTTGCCATAGAAATTATGATTAGTGCTGAAGAAAGAAAAATTAGGGCACATTTTGAGTGACTTCTCAAATCCTCTTATATTTCATTAAAAAAATTCTGATATGCAGTCTCCCAAGATGGCCACCAGAGACAAAAGAGCCCAAATGTAGCCCAAATATCAGCCAGATGTAGCCCAACTATAGCCCATAGACAGAATGTCCCAGAGTATTCTAAAGAACAACTAGAATGCTAACAGTCTTACTTATGACAAAAGTATGGCACACCTGAAGTCATCTTGATTGGAATAAAGTGGTAACACTTAATACATTTAATTTGAAAAGGAACAAAATGAGGGGTTTCATTTTGCCATAGAAATTTTATATATATATATATATTCACTGAAAAAACCATAGGTTACACACCAGTTATAGTTAGGAATTAGCATTTAAAAAACCTTTGAAATTCACTGAAAAAACCATAGGTTTCACACCAGTTATAGTTAGCTGGAAATTTTCCTCGCATAAAACCATTGGAATTCCCACGTTATAGTTAGTTGGGCTCACTATAACTTGCACGTCTGCAATGCACTGCTGATGACGTCACATATTACATCACTCATGCATATATTTAAATATTTAAACATTACTCGCTAATATATGTATTCACTAAGATCCACTTAATAAGCCAGTAACCAATCAATTTTTTTAAAAATAACACTGAAAAAACCATAGGTTTCAGGCCTTATATAGTTAGGAATTAGCATTAAAAAAAACCTTTGAAATTCACTGAAAAAACCATAGGTTTCAGGCCTTATATAGTTAGGAATTAGCATTAAAAAAACCTTTGAAATTCACTGAAAAAACCCTTTGAAATTCACTCAAAAACTATAAGTTTTAGTGGTGTTATAGTTAGCTGGACATTTTACAAAACCAATGAAATTGCTCCTATATAGTTAGTTGTACTAACTATATTTCGCGCACCCGCAATCCACTGCTGATGATGTCACATATTAGATCATTCATGACATGGTCAGTGACATCACTGATGACATCTCAGATGACATCACTGATGACATCACTGATGCCATCATCCACGTGACAATCACATACACCTTTTCATACACTATTACAATTTTTCATCACTGTTTGTAAAATCCAGAGTATCATATTTAAATCCATTGTCACAGCAATACAAGTATCTAAAAATCCACTCAGTGATTCATAGATGTAAACACACATCTAATCACTTACCTATGGATTCACTCATACATGCTGTCAATGAACAATAGAACACTATCAAAAATACTTATACACCTAAATCGACATTACACACCAGCACACATCCTATTCACATATGAAGTCATCCTATTCACTTATGCAAACAATGGATCATACTTACATATTTACTTAGCAAAACACTTATACAAACACCACTTCTTCTATTCATTTAGATAGTAAGTCATACTTAGTGAATTATAAAATCATTATTACAAGTATACAGTTATCCATACAGTCACTCACACAATCATTGTGTCTTATGTATACTTATTTATATACAACAACTGACACATACACTGCCTTTTATTTTTCTAGTTTGTTGGACCTGTACCTTTGAGAAATATATTTGCTCATCACCACACCCATAAAGAGATTCCCTCACCCAAACTGTTAGAACATGTAGTTTTAACTTCATATATCTACTGAATCAACTATTCACACATCTTTGGACAGTCACACACCCCCCACCGAACCACACACACTTTCACACTCCCATACAAATACTCAGTTAACTAATCAATAACTAATATAGACTTTCACATAGCTAGTAACCAACTGTAGAATCAGTTTACACAACAACTGATAAAGTGATACAGATATTCACACAGTTTAGTCACTATCCACTATATTTAGTGAGACATTATAAATTGGTCAAGTAAACAGTCAATTACACTGCTACTAAATCCTCCATCCAAATATTTATTTATATATATCCACTCATTCTTCAATGTAAATTGCTATATATATAATGCATATTTAAAAAACGAAGCAAACCACATTCACTGGATGATGTCATCAGTGATTTCATTTGAGATGTCATCAGTGATGTCACTGACCATGTCATGAATGATCTAATATGTGACATCATCAGCAGTGGATTGCGGGTGCGCGAAATATAGTTAGTACAACTAACTATATAGGAGCAATTTCATTGGTTTTGTATGAGTTAAATGTCCAGCTAACTATAACACCACTAAAACTTATAGTTTTTTGAGTGAATTTCAAAGGGTTTTTCAGTGAATTTCAAAGGTTTTTTTAAATGCTAATTCCTAACTATATAAGGCCTGAAACCTATGGTTTTTTCAGTGAATATATATATATATATATATATATATATATATATATATATATATATATATATATATATATATATATATATATATCTCACACAGAATTTCACAAAAGCAAATGACATGAATTTAGCACACCCTTAATTAAAACTAGCGACCGACATGTCCTACTCTAATGAGGTGTGAATGCCTCATGGGTGCAGTGGGAAGTACACAGAACTTGGGAGAGTTTTTTGTTTACTTACCTTCAGCTTCGGTTCCTCTGCAGCTCTTGCGCTAGGCTGGGGTAGCCGCTCCATCCTGAGACGTGTGGCACAGCTCTTGGTAAAAAATCCTGCCACTTTGGAGAGCTGATATCACACACACTGACTGCGTGACTGACATTTCAGGGTTTATTTGGGCACTACGATGTTTGTCATACTGTATGATGATGCTTCGTTTAGAGAGCTGTGATGCCTATTGCAGACCGTTTCCTCTCATTCAGAGCACTAACTGCCCACGCTCTCACTGCACAGGCCTGTGAGCCATTTATGGGCAGTTGGTGTCCTGTTTATGTGCCCTCACTCCAAGGATCTGCATCATCTGCTGGGAAGGGGAGGAGGTCTAGGGTGATGGTGAATGGGTAGAGAAACTGCTGTTCCTCGAGATAGCATGTGGGTGGCTAGCGGGCATTATCTGTCCTTCAGAACCATCAAGGACCTGAAACATGCACGGGAGCAGGGCCATTTATATCTCTGCAAGTTGTGCTGCAAAGTTGACTAAGAAGGTAACAATGCTGTGCAACACACTGCGGCTTGTCTTGCTGGATTCCCTGCTCTTGGCACATTTTTGTGCACTTCAATCGAGACATTGGTGCATGGGATTAAGGATCACTGAACTGGTGCTGTAGTACACCTAGGTAGATGCGTCACTTTGTAAACCCTTGCGCTACATTATACCTGCGTCAGGTATAATGTATGCAGGGGGGGCGTTCCCCCGCAAAAAGCCTCGTAGAAGTGACGCAGTGAAATCTATGAGATTTCACTGCATCACTTCTAGGACTCCATTGCGTCAAAATCTTGCACCTGGCCCACAGCAGGCGTAAGGCTTACGCAGTCCCTTTCACTTGGGGCTTGCCCCATGTGAAAGAACGCATTGCTGGAGTTGCGTCACTTTTGTGACACACTCCAGCAATGTGTCACTATTGCGCTAACAGATACATCAGAAATACTGACGTATCTGTAACTCCTTGCGACATGATGCGTCATACATTAAATATGACGCATCAGGTATGTCGCAAGGAGTGCGCACTCAGAAGTGACGCATCGGTGCTTTCACGCAGCGATGCATCATTTCTCATAAATGAGGCCCAAGGTTTCTTCATGAAGATGGTGGGTATCACACTGTTTTTGGAGCAGAACTGCCACACCTGAGGCGTCTATGTCAACTACCCTCTATGAAAACTGTTCCAGGGTCTGGCTTATGTTGCCTGATTGTTCTGCAGGTTCGACCGGCCTCCACGCTGCCTCTGGTCTGGTAGGTGATTTTGGTCTTTCCTGTGTGTGAAATTAACAAAAAGGGAGGTAGAGTAAACGAAGTAGGATTCTTACTCCACAATCTAACATGTATAAACAAAAGGAATCCTACCAAAGGAGAAGTGTTACCCAAAGGATATGGGAGCACTTAGTGTCTTTTAAAATACCCCTCACACACCAAAAGGCCCCTTGGTGTCATGCTTCATCATCGGGGTCTTCGCACCCCTCTAACGGGATGCGGCGTGCTACGACCTACGACTACGCGGGAGCACTGATAAATGGCTATGTGTGGTGTGTGTGGTGCAAGTGATAAAGCAAAATAATGTGAGTGGTGGTGGGTAGTGACTGGTTTAAAAAGTACCTGGCTCGTAGGTGAAAGAAAAATTTATTCAGGACCTCGGGCTGGCACTATTAAAAGAAGTGAAGTGCGAGGTAACTTCTGTCTTGTTAATGGACAGTACCTCTTGTGTGCGTCGACATGTTTCGGAGCAAACGCTCCTTCTTCAGGACGGGAGCACAACTTCCCCACCTTACTCACGTTTTACTAATTAGTAACTCAAAAATTCAACTTGGTTTAATAACAAAAAGTGAAAATTTATGTGAAAAAAAGGCTATAATGTGCCTACAGCGTTTTTTTTGCTCAGGAAACATGCAATTGCATGACTTAGTAGATGTGGTTTTGCTTGCTTTCATGAGCTCTCAGGGGCGTCTGGGGGTAATTGCTCATTTTTGCAATAGGACGTAGACGAGTATTCTCCGCCTTCCCCACACGCAGCTCCGCTTTCCTGTGTGTGTCCAGGTCCTTATCCTCTGTGGCTCAAGCCTCATGCTATGATGATCCTTCAGAGGAAGGGGACACCTGTTGTATACCTCAGTTGCCACTTGGCTGCTAACCATGCAGATAGGCTCTAATGATAATAATAAAGTGCCCATGGTGCCAAGACTAGATGCTGTTTCTGAGGCAGAAGGTGGTGATTTTTTGGAAGCAGTTGCACTAATGGTGGTAGTAGAGGTGGTTGTCGCAGTTATAGACAACATGATGGGGATGGTGGCCACAGCAGTTGCCAATGCAGTTGCAGAGGCTACAATTGATGGTAAATTTGTGGAGGTGGTAGTGGAATCAACTGCAGATGCTTGTGTCACTGCAATGGAGGTGGGTTGGTGTGCTGGCTTCTGTTTTGTATCCACATGATTGGATGACAGAGAATAACCAGTGGAGGACTTTTCCTCGTTTTCCTCATCCTTCGGCACATCACCTGCAAAGCAAATTTCATATGTTTTCTTTTAGTACTTCTTTCTGATTGGTTACAGTTGTTTAGGCTTTAAACACCGGGTCACAAAATGCTACTTAGTTTAGTCATGGTCAGGTTTTTGGCCCTCAGTACTAATTGACAGGGGATGTATGACATTACAACGCATACTTTTACATCGCATGCCTTTACAACGCAAGTATTACAACACAGCCCATTACAACGCATAGTGCTTTGGGGTGCTGGATAGTGAATAGTTTAATTTACTATTCCAACTCCAGTCCCCGTGGACACTAGGGAAGGTTATTGGATAGTAAATTAACCTATTCCCTATCCTAGAGCGCCCCCCAGAGCAATGCGTTGTAATAGTTTGCGTTGTAATGGTTGCGTTGTAAAGGCTCTGCGATGTAAAAGTTGCGTTGTAAAGGTTGTTTACCGTTGACGGGAGATGGATCCCCAGGCAAAGGGTGGCCTTGAGTAAAAAGCACTGAGAGTGCAGAGGCTCACATGGCACACTCCACTAAACCCCCTCCCACTGCATTGGAGAAACATCATACTCAATGGTCCTGAAGCCTGAAGCACACAAAGCCCCCAGGTGCGCAAACTTGGCTGTGTAACAATCCCCATGCCACACCACCTGCAAACCATCCCCATGCCACACCACCTGCAAACCATCCCCATGCCACACCACCTGCAAACTCTTACTGTTCCCACTGCATACAGGGGCTGTAGATGTTGGTGCCGCTTAACACAGCAGCTGCAACTTTAATTGATCCCACGGTTGCACTCACTTGGTATACCTGTCAAACAGCGTACAGGCGAAGTCATGGAATGTTGAACCACATGTCACAATATTTCATGGCTTGCATTTTACTTCCTCTTCTAAGACTTAGAGAAATGCAATACTAGATGCAGGGGTATAGATAGATGTTAGTCAGAGGTGCCACATCTTCCATCCAGCCAGCGAGTTATGGAGACAGAGGTATTAATGGGTCATTCCCTTACCTGGCATTTGAAATACCATGATCTCAGTTCCTCTGGCAATGCTCTCTCTGACCGTGAAGTCAATGATGCCCTGCACAGTCACCTCTTATAGCTTAAGGGTCAGTGCTGGTGGTGGCCATAGTCCTGTAGCCAGGCTTTCCCGTGATGTTTGGCCTGGTGGACAGGAACCCTCCTTTTCAGGTCATTAAAACTGTTTACAATCTTCCAATGCCTTTTTAGTGCTGACCTGCTAGAGTTTTCTTCATCTTTGGTGGTGTACAGTACACACCACCCGGTGCCCCAAGAGGAGCACTTCTTCCTTCACCAATGCTCCAGCCAGAACATGCAGCTCAAACTCTGATTTTCTAAGCCAGTGACCATGGCGTGCGGTTGGGCAGTTTTTTTAATATATTGATGTCCTGGTCAAGGGATGGCAAAGGATTGCCCCGTTAATATTTTGCAGGCCGCAGAAGCCAGGAGGCGTGCCTGATTTCTTCATTGCGTCTGTGAGGCTGCCTGCCGTCCAGTCCATAATGTGTCAGGCGTCACCCTCCTTTTTTGGCATTCAGGGATGCATCAAGTGGCTGTAGTGGGTCATTGGGGCCCACCAGTAGGTGGGGGGGGGGGAAGCACTGACCACAGACTCCAGAATAGTGTGATAACGGCCGCTTTATTGGAATCAGGTGCACCCTGAACATCACCCACCTGGCCTGTGCCAAACAAAACTAAAGCTCACTAAATAACAACTGCCTGACAGCCCCCCACCCCCACCCCTAAATGGATCCCCAACATTGCATTCGAAATACAAACATCCACTCTGCAACCTACCCCCCTACACACCAAACTGCAATGACCTCAGTGACCTCAATGACCTCAACCCCCACCTACCGAGACAGCCCCGGGCCTCCTGCAAATACCCCCCTTTCTTACTAGGAAAGCGCCACAAAGATAACAGCACCTGTTCCAGCGACACCACAAATACTCCTGACACCCTAAAGCCACCTGTGCACCATCATCCAACAAAACCCTCCATCTACCAGATCCCAAAAAAAACCCTACAAAACCCCCCCAAAAAACCCAGGGAGGGTGGGCGGGAAAAAACTCGTGCCCCCAACTGCGCCCGGATGCTGTGTCACTGTGCACCAAACGGTGTGCAGTGACACAAAATGTCCGGTTAAATACGGACCAGCCCAAAAGGAGCACAACGAAGAGCCCAAAACGCCCACCTCCAGCCCAACCAGCCCAACCATGTACCGCCTACAGTGCTACCCCTAATCCCCGCCTACTGCCCCAAAATTCCCCGGGGGGCAAGCCTCCCGCTGGTCGGCTGCCCCCCCAAATCCCCATTGCAACTGGCACGTGGGCGATATCAGCTGGTGCACATTTACCGGCTGCGGATTCGCACCTGGTAATTTCGATTTCATATGACTGGAAACAACACGTAATTATGGCTCTAGGGTTCAACGTGAGGATCATAAATTACCAGGTAATTTTTTTGCACTCTCGTTTTGTTAGATAATTCGTACTGAGCGCCTTAGACTCTGAATTCCTCTTAGTCCCTGATCAAGTGTTGGCTGTTATGTTTTGACATATGGTAACTTCACTTTCCACACATAATGGAATTCTGGGATTTACAGTCATTAGCACGCCACCTGCAATTTTTCCCAGGTAAATTCCAGCAGACCAAACCTGCCAAAATGTAACCAAGTGAAAACGCAGGGTGAACGCCAAAAACACACAGAATTTGATGCCAAACGCTCCGCGTTCCATGTTCTACATCGCTTTTCAAGAGTTAACATTGAATAGTTTTATTTTCTGCCCCCCGGCAATAGTAGGGTGCCCAACTTTTGGATGGCGAGCGTGAAAATGCAGGACAAAGGCTCAAAATTCAGGACAGCAGGTCAAAATTTAGGACATAAATTCTGGACAAAAGGTACGTTTTACAGACACATCAGAGGAGGTCACGCAATAGTATACGAGTATGTAAATAGGCAACCAACATAAGTACAAGTCAAAATAAGTTTATATTAGGTTGGGACAATCGCTGACCGGGTTTTTTTGGTATGCACGCAGCTTTGAGCAACTACACAGGTATTTTTGTGGTATTTCACATCATCATAATTTATGTATATGGTTACCGCATTGGGGGCCAGATGTATCAAAGGTTTTTATCTATTCTGTGTCTATGGGAAAATGTGTTCATACATAAGGGTATGGGTTGTCCCATCTCAAGGAAGGAGAGCCAAGCAGGGCAAATACTGTCTGTAATTATTGAACGGTATTTTGAGAGGTCATTCTGTCACAGTCTGCGGGGAGAAAATGAAGCATAGCAGCCTGTGCCAGGTCGGGGAGGGGTGGCTGCTGGCCACTGATCACAGCGGGAGCACGAGCTGGCCCCTGCGGTGAGAGTATGGGACTCTCAGGCTGCTTGCAGGGGGACAGTTTGCTGCACCGTGCAGAATTACGGACAAAAGGCGTCAGTGAAAGAAATCCTTACGGACAATGGACATAAGGCCCAAATAACGGGCGGTCCATGAAATTTATGGACGGTTAGTCACCCTAGGCAATACCTCACCCTGCAGTATATCATTGCTACTACAACAAACAAGCACTGGCAAAGCCAATGGGTCTGACATGGCTGCTAGCATTTGGCTTTGCTAATTCTTGTCTTTCTTTACATGATTTTACGTTGAGTTTCCAAACCTCTATTGTTGATGAAGCTGCTTGGCCCTCATTAATTTAAAAAAAAATGGCCTAAAACTGAACATAATTTTTCGGCCACGTAGATGCGCTTCTTGTGAAACAACAGTATTTGGTCATGCACAGTATAGTTTGACGATGGCTGCAGTGGGCAGTCGTACTACCCTATGCTTTATGCTGTAGTGGGCAAAAGAAAAATGCTGAGTCACACAATAAAAGATGAATGGAAGAAGAGGGTTGCTTGAAAGCACCAATAACTATGTATATTATGCAAGTCTACTATAATTAAAGGTGATGGCTAATGCCAGACATAAAAATGTTTTTTGATTTTATAAGGGCCAGTAATTCAACTTAACCTCTCGTTGTGGTATATAAAAGATGTTCTTGAGTCATGGATATATTTATAGTTGTTTTATTCAAGGTAGTTACAGATCCAGTTCTTATGATGGTAATTAAGAGACCCCACCAGGAGTGACTGCCTTGTCACTCAGCCTGCCTCCAACTGCCAGTAGGCTCAGGCATAACTACAACATTCTATGATGTCACTAGGATTTATCACATTGACATCAATAGAGCAACAAGGAAATACAAAGCTAAGAGAAAGGGACAAAGTCCCTGTACAACATATCTCCTTTCTTTAGGGAAAAGAACAAATAGATGCAAACTAATATAATTATTAAATGAGCAAATAGAAATAATTAGTACAAACTAATATCATTGTTAAATAAGCGAATAAGCTATGTTGCTAAACAAGAAGATACAAACATGTAAGAAGCCATAAGAAAGAAAGAGGAGTGGAAGAATAAGGAAGACATAGAAACTACCAATGAGGAAGAAAGAGGAGTGGAAGAATAAGGAAGACATAATAACTACCAATGAGGTAACGCACACCACCACCCTCTTCCTAATAATGGTCAAAAGCAAGAAACATACAAGAAGTTAATGAAAAAACACAAGAGAAAGAATACCAGACGTCTCCGGCACCCTAAGTATAGTGAAAAAGAATCCGCCAAAACACATGTGAACCAGCACGAAGAGTGAAAGCAGGAGACTAAACACCAAATTACAGAAAAATAGAAAATTCAAGAAGAAATTAAAAACATGAATGAAGGGATACACTCACCCAACAATTACTCAACCCGGAAACAATCCGTGGAATACATTTAGCCACACGTACTTACAGTAATAAGGTATAAACACACCTATCAATTACTCAACACTAAACTTCAATAATGTAACACGAAAACGACCTGCAGGAATTACACGTGTATTAATTATATGAAAAGGATGTACTCATCCTACATAAATATCATATTGGGGATGCTTTCACCCTTAAAGTATAACTAGGGATATACTTACCCTTCATAAATGTCATGTCAAGGGATATAGTCACCCTTATCGAATTTCAAGAATTTAAAGGGATATATTTATTCTAAAACAAGTTGCAGGGATACACTCACCCAGGAATGCAACTATAACGTAACGGGGTTTACAAGAAATCCTCAACCCGTGAATTTCAAATTTTAAAATCAAGGGATACACTCACCCTTAATCAAGTTGCAGGGATTCACTCACCCTAAAACAAGTTGCAGGGATACACTCACCCAGGGATGCAACTAGATAAGTGTAATAATTTCAACAAATGAATAAATTGCAAGTTAAAGCATTTCTACAGCATCTACAATATTTAGAGAACTGAATGTAATAATTTCAACAAATGAATAAATTGTAAGTTGAAACATTGCTATAGAATATGCAATATATAGAGTACTGAAATGAGCTTTAAAATATGTTTGGTTCTCAATTCTGCTACAGCTGAAAAATTTTGGGCAGAAAAGCATCCCATCCTCGTCGCCAAAATGTGGTATATAAAAGATGTTCTTGAGTCATGGATATATTTATAGTTGTT
Source organism: Lissotriton helveticus (assembly GCF_964261635.1). Taxonomy (NCBI): domain Eukaryota; kingdom Metazoa; phylum Chordata; class Amphibia; order Caudata; family Salamandridae; genus Lissotriton; species Lissotriton helveticus. Next base: position 1,289,781,832 of record NC_136067.1, read on the forward strand.
TTATTCAAGGTAGTTACAGATCCAGTTCTTATGATGGTAATTAAGAGACCCCACCAGGAGTGACTGCCTTGTCACTCAGCCTGCCTCCAACTGTCAGTAGGCTCAGGCATAACTACAACATTCTATGATGTCACTAGGATTTATCACATTGACATCAATAGAGCAACAAGGAAATACAAAGCTAAGAGAAAGGGACAAAGTCCCTGTACAACACTCGTCATATTTAAAAGAAACAAATATAGCTTCTTCAGCGTACACTAGAAATGTATGGACAGACTGGATAGAACTAGTACAAAGATAAAAAAATCAGCACTGAGGTGGGAGATTAGGGGTCTATTTTCAAGATATTATTTACAAAAGCACATTTTTCTACATTCTCCTCTATGAGTCAATCCATTTTTTGAAAATGAACTGAAAATTATATTAAAAAGGAAACTGTTCAGCAATCGACAATAACATTGAATCCAACCACTAAAGCAGGTAATTTGCAAATTTTACTTTAAATTCTATCCAATAATCTTCACAGTATCGCAGCAAAGACCTGGAAAGGGAAGCACTATTTTGGATACCAGATGCCCTCTTCAAATTTTCTCTTTAACCCGTTGACCGCGGCGCGAATTCCGCCGCGGTGCGGGTGATTTATGACTCGGCGTGGTCAGGACGGCCCCTGGCCGTCCTCCGCACACGCCCACCGTGACGTCGGGCGGCCGGGGGCCATCCGACGCACGCAAAGGGTTAAGCAAGAGAAGATATAACCATGAATTTCAAAAACATACAAAGTCTTCATGCGACTGCACAGGGGAATTCAGATTCAGGCTTTAATGAGTATATGTATTTCAGATTCAGCAGCATAATAAACCAGGTATGACAAGGCTGGTAAATCACAATGTCTGTGTTTCAAAGCTTTTGAATAAAGTGGAAATTAACATTTGTCTACTATCACCTTATAGCCCCATGTCGAGGGCTACACCGGTTGTTCAAGGCCCTGAACCTGAGTTATAGTCCCGAGTTGTAAGCGAAGGCCTATAACGAGGGAGAGGCAGAAAGGCTATTAGAACATTCCACCCACTAATGGCAGAATGTTTTAAATTAATAAGGGAGAAACACGAAGAAAAACATTGCCATGCTGGAACTTCAGGCCCATACCAGCTATTTTAAGCCCTGAACTACTCCATTGTCTTCAATGGAGCTCTCAACATTCCAATGTTCTAATTCGGTTAGAGATTTTCCAAGCATAATTTAAAAAATTGCTTAATTATGTATTCTATATAACATCTCTGACTAACACAGCCTCACCTAATGGGCTGCCCTGAATAAGGCAGCAAAAGACACCAGATCTGCTGAAGTTATAGGAATCAGCAGCCTTTAGTCCTAGGCTTTGCTGACTAAAAGACACGAAACATTCAAGCACAATAGAAATTCAATAGCACAAGAAGGAACTCTTACAGTTGACTTTGGAAGTGTGAAATTAATTTTTATATGGTAAGATGCTTGTCAACATGGAGCTACATGTGTGCGTCAGCTGACATCTGTTATTCATATATTTTTAAACATAGCAAAACATTCATTTGCAAAGGCCCTACTGCTTCTTCATAGCTCCATCATTAAAGATGCTATTTAAACTATCAGCCTGTCTATGCATACACATCAATTAAAGGAAATACCAGGCGTAGCAGAAGTGACATGACCTGCCCTTTCTGCTCCACTTTCACTCACACACACACATACTTGCAAATACACACACATTCACACACACACTTTCTCACAAATACACTTTCAGCCACAAGCATGCACCCAACATACATTTAAAAGCATTTACTTACCTCAGCTACCATGTAAGGGTATAGTCCAACTTATTATACTCCATTTCTATTACACTATTTGTAAATAATATATTTTATTTATTCACTATTAGTGTAATATAAAAGAGAGTGGAGCCCCAGCTGCGTTTCTGGCACTGAATTTGCCACCTCTGAGGCCAGAGGACTCAAAGACAGTGCTAGGGGTAGCAAAGGGCAAGCTAGGCGTTTCAGCTGCTACCCTTGGTGACCCCTAAATTACATACTTGTGGCTATGCCTGGCTATTTACAGACAGAGTCCAAGGAGGGGTACATGGATAACAAATTTGGAGACCGCTGCAGAACCTTCTCTCCTTTCAATTACTACAACAACAAGCATTGGCATAGCCAATAGGTCTCGCCTTTGTGACCTTTTAAGTGTTTAGTTATCCAGCACAATATCCTTGGTGCAACAACATCAACTGTTGCATGGCTAAACACTTATAAGGTCCCAAAGGCGAGACCTGTTGGCTATGCCAATGCTTGTTTTGGTTTAGTAAAGAGGAGGAGATGCAGCCTTGTTTACAAACACCTCGTCTAACTGCCTGGAAACAGCTGAAGGCGAGGTGGGGGGTTTGTAGTGCAACTAAGGAGAGACTGCCCTAGAGGCATTGCACGGCCTTATATGATTCAACAAGTCTGCAGCCTAGAGACATTTGTCCACAAGTAATAAAAAGGCGGTCATAAAAACATCTTAAGCGACTGTAGCGAAAACAAGCACCAAAGGTACATTTATTACAAACATCATACGTGTATAAGCAAAGGCAGTAGCTTTTGTAAAGGCGATCCTTTTATTAAGCAAACAGTAGCTTTTGTAAATGCAAATGTTTTATAAAAAAATGTTTATAATGGAGTAGGAAAAATGCGTCTTTTACATTATAACGCATGGACTGTGTTGGAGGCCTGTCCAAAGAAGCAAAAGTGGTCCTAAACGTTCTGCAGGATGAAAGCGAAGTTAAAGATAAGCGAGGGGCTCAATTTAATAATTTAGGTATAATTAAGAGTGACATCTCAACAACTATAAGTGACACGCGCTTTTGGATGACGCGTGGACTGTGTTGTCGGCCTGTCCAAAGAAGCATAAGTGGTATTAAACGTTATGCAGCATGAAAACAAAGTTAAAGATATGCGAATGGCTCAATTTAATAATTTCAGTATATTTAAGAGTGAAATTTAACAACTATAAGTGACACGCTGTTGGATGACTTGGGGACTGTGTTGGTGGCCTGTCCAAAGAAGCGAGAGTGGTACTAAACATCGTGCAGGATGAAAGCGAAGTTAAAGATATGCGAGGGGCTCAATTGAATAATTTCAGTATAATTAAGAGTGACATCTCAACAACTATAAGTGATACGCGCTCTTGATTGATGCATGGACTGTGTTGGCGGCCTGTCCAAAGAAGCGAGAGCGGTACTAAACATTGTGTAGGATGAAAGCGAAGTTAAAGATATGCGAGGGGCTCAATTGAATAACTTCAGTACAATTAAGAGTGAGATCTCAACAACTATAAGTGACATGTGCTCTTGGATGACGCGTGGACTGTGTTGGCGGCCTGTCCAAAGAAGCGGAAGCGGTACTAAATGATGTGCAGGATGAAAGCGAGGTTAGAGATATGCGAGGGGCTCAATTTAATAATTACAGTATAATTAAGAGTGACATCTCAACAACTATAAGTGGCACGCGCTCTTGGATGACGCGGGGACTGTGTTGGCGGCCTGTATAAAGAAGCAAAAGCGGTACTAAACATTGTGCAGGATGAAAGCGAAGTTAAAGATATGCGGGGGGCTCAAAGGGGAAGTGGCGCGTTTCCCTTGCGTCTCACGGCACTGGAAGTGTAAGGATTAAAGTAGTGTGGGTGTGTGCACATGCCCTGGTCCTGGCTGTGGTGCCGAGCTTGCCAGAGTACACTGGTGTGCTGCTTTGGACAGGCGGTAGTAGTGTGTTCCACATGTATCCTCCGTATGTGTCTGATAACCCCCAGCCAGTGCGTGGTGTTAGCTTATGAAAGGGCGAGATTTTGATCGATACCTTATATCTATTGATCCAAACCTCGATCTGGTCGACTGAACCTTTATTGCCTGTCTTGGAAGGAAACAGTACACCTATCTGCAAATTAGTTCACCCAAGAAAGGACTCTACTCTCAAAGATCACGGACAACTTCTAGGTTTCAAAAGTTTATTGTAAAGATATAATGAGCTGCAAATACAAGCATCTCAGAATGAGATTCACGAGGTACACAGGTCCAATTACATACATGTGCTCTCGAAAAGCCCTCAGACGAGCAACAGAAATCACTAACACAAGTTCTAAAAATAGCAAAGCTATCAGCATAGACGCATATCTCTCCTTCATTTAGGTTGGAGGAAAACAAACACAGGTTAGGCGTCCCTACCCTGTTCTAGATGGTATCCCTACTTAACCAAATCCCAACCTAACAAAGGTGTCAGCAATGAATGACCCCCAAGGGAAGTCACCCACTCTAAGTCTCTTGGTGAAAACCTAAAGTTCTCCAGTCATGACCCCTCACTGCCTACCCATCCGCTCTCTAAAGGGTCCTCAGGTCTCTGCTCTAACTCCACCCAGGGGTGCTGTCCCTAATACAAAATAGTCAACAACATTTGAGACGCCCCTTGCGAAACGCCTCTCACGTGGTGCAACTTCAGGCTTTTTCCATGATGCTTTGTATTGGGCCTCAGACGTTAGAGTTGACCTTGCTTCTCAGTCTCTTCTCCGGCCCGCTGATACCCCTTAAACATTCCAGAACCCTCCTCCATGTCTGGGCCGTCTACTGAACAGACCTCTATTCATTCACTTATAATTGGATCCCCCCTTTCCTGTTGCAGACAGATATCTGCCGCCAAGAACCCAACTCTCATAGACTTCTAAAAAAGGCTTGCAACATTTCTCAGCCCAGACATGTACGTGTAAATCAATGCTAAAACATCTCAGGCCTACAATATTTCACATTATGATTATAGCATTCAATTTCTTCATTTAATTAAAGCATGTTAAAACTCTTATTCTATTATTTAGAAAACATTACTCTAAATCATGGCCCATTAATGCAATGACCAAAAACGTTAAAACAATCTGTGTCGTGAAAAGAAACACCTTCCCTTTTAGCTCCAGCTCTGGCCCTGAGGCCTACCACGTTCTGCGTTTTACCACAGACCATCTTATATGTTAACAGCTACACGACATAGATTCAAAATAATCTCGTCTAATAAAATCATATAATGTCACGCATTTCTGTATTAGTTCCACTTCTACTTAAATCTCTATATTAGCTATACATTTAGAATATAATTTCAGATACTATTAGCACTCATGGCATTTCTCTTCATGAATTATGCTCTCTATAGGTAAGTGTGATGTACTCATATATTTATATCAGTTTGCGCTCTCTCAGTTCCCCCCTTTGATGACCTCTCGGGGTCATCACTAACATTTAAACTGCAGTTATTGCTGGCATTCTCTGCGCTTCCAGAGCTCTCAGGCTCCTGTACTGATTATCTTGTATGGCAGCCAATCTCTGCAACTGTTCTCTTTGGGCCCTTTCTGACCTTCTTGCTCTGTACCATTTGAATACCCTCACCAATCCCCACAATATTATCCCACAGATCAATATTATGATGATAGGCTTTAGGATATACCAAATAAAGCTTTTGCCTAAGGTGGAAAACCACCCTCCAACTGTACTCATTCCGTGGCCCACCTTTTCCCAGACATTTTCTCTACTCAAGTCTTCGATCTCTTTGTGTATATTAGTTATGTTCTTAATAACTTTCTCAAGGGGCTTTGAAAGGTCTGGAATGTAAGTGCAACATTCCTGAACCTTCAAAGCCTTACAGACTCCGCCCTCTTTTGCTAATAAGACATCTAATGCAAGCCGATTTTGAAGAACCATAGCCCTTATCGATTGCATCTCTCCTTCTACCAGCATTAAGGACTGAGCAGTGCTGGCAGACAACCTGTCGACAACTGTTGCCAGTCGTCTAATTTTAACATCATTAAGGATTATTCCCAAAAGAGGGAACATAGCTCCAAAGACATCTCCAACCATTTCTGCATCGCCTAAATCCCTCCTTCCCCTCGATGATGTCTGGCCCTCAATGATCAATAAGTCTTGTGCATGATATATTTTGGGGAAGACAATTGCCAAGTAACATGATCCATACCAGTTGTCAGGTAGTCTCACGTAAGCATTTCTTCCACATACAAAATACACATTTGGAATCACTTGCATTCCCTTCAGGAAATCCTTAGTGTAATACTCTAAATTAAAAGCATGTTCACAGTCAACTTCACCCACGTATACATTTTCATAATACGTTTTGGCTCGGTGAAGACATAACTTTCCTTTCTGCGCTTTATCTAAAGCTATTGGACCACTACTACCCTTTCTCTTATGTGACTTCTCTTCCTCGGTCCAATCTAATTTCCCTTGTCCTGATTTTTTCAAAATCTTTTGTCTCCTGTAACGATCATCCACCTGCCCTATGAACTTTTTCTCGACTTCGGACACCTTACATGTCAGGTTATTTCTACGGGCATGTGAAGTATCTAAGGTAATCCAAGGAATGAAGAATTTGGCCAATCTGTCTTCACTCTTCCAGTAATCCCATTTATTCATCTGCTTATAATTCGGGACTTCTGGCAACACAGAATCATAATTGGAGAAATAGTATTCAAAACTATCTCTCTCATAAAATATACTAAGCAATAAGCTACATGTAATGCCATATGTCAGAGGGAGGTGATGATATCGAATTCCTTCATCTACAGACGCAGGCAACTGCATGCAGACGTAGCAATCCTTAACCTCCATGGCATCCACGTATTCATACAAAAGTTTAGCATAAGCATTTGACCTAAAGTCTCCTTGGGACTCGTCTACATGTAACCTGCGGGCTTCTGCAGCCAATAACGCTTTCTCTTGAGTGTTTTCCCTTTTCTCACCTGCAACAGTGGGTGTAAGTGTTACTACAGAATTCGCATCAGTTACCTTTACCTCTTCCTCATGTCCCTTTACATAAGAAATTGTTACCACTAAAGCTATTAATATTATCACTCCTACTATTAGTGTACCTATTATACATTTAGCTCTGCGGTTCGGGGTGCCGGCCTCCATTTCGTCAGACAATCTAGCTTTTCCCTTTCTCTTTGCAAAAAAAGTTCTTTTCCTCTCGTTCCTTTACAGTCTCTTTCAATCCTTTTTTGTCTTTAGAATCCACACAGCTGGAGGCTGACAGCCTTTTTCGCAAAAAGTCCTTTCACAGTTCAAAAAGACAACCCTAGCCCTTCTCCATCCACTCAAGGGGTTCCCTAAAATTCTCTGCTTCCTGGGCGCTAGGTAATCTTCTTTTCTTCTGCTTGCTTTATTTACAAAGTCCTTTAACAATCGACTATTAGATTTGTGGTTGCAGCTTCAATAGCATAGTTCAATATTTCCATGCGAAGAGTATGCTCTTCATGTGCTGTTATCGTGGTACCAAAGTCGGGGAATTTCAATTCTGTAAGAAACATGTGTTTTAACTTGCTGAGGCGGGGAGGTCTGGGGAGCACGAATGTTAGTGACCCTTCTTGTTCGACACCGGGTACCAACAGTTGTATTTCCACGGTGATAATGGGCTCAGAACTGGACACCACCACCGCTCGGATCCTCCCTGTCTCCGGTTTCACAGACATTTGTCGCCAGATATGTCCACTCAGGTGTGGAGTATCTTCTGTTAGGCACACGCACTCTACTTGACCTCCTTCGGTTCGGTGCCTCAGCGCCCTGAGCACCTTCTTCTGGGTCTGAGTCTTCTGATATCGGAGGAAGGGTTGCTTCTGGAGTTGACCTCAGGCTAGAACTTCTTCTTTGCGGCCAATTTGCTTCTCCACGTGCCCTTCTACTCCTTCTCCTTCTGGTCTGTTCTCGCTCTCTTTCAGACCTGTCAGGGTCAGACTCGTACTCCCAGCTGTCTTCTCCTTCTGTAGCGTCTTCTGTTTCGCTGTTGTACTGACCGTCCTCAGCTTGGTCAGACTCGTTCCCTGCTTCCACTGGCACCTCTACAGCTTGGCTAGCCCCCTCTATGGCTTCTTGGTCCTCAGCTGGACGTCCATCCGAGAGAGGAGCTGTTTCCAGAGGTGCTGGAACCCTTTTCGTATGCGACGCGTGTATCCAGTTGGGCAGGCCTCCCACCTTTACAGCTGTACTTGTGATCAGGATGACCTGGTAGGGCCCACGCCAACGAATATCCAAGCAGCTTCTTCTCACATGTTTCTTCACCAGGACCCAGTCCCCAGGATACAGGTCATGGCAAGGGCCCTGGCACGCTGGAACCTCTGCAGCCTGCACCTGAAGGGACACAGAACGCATGGCGTCAGACAGCCCCTTACAATAGTCCAGGATCATATCATCTGTGATATTTAACAGTGCAGTAGCTGGAATAGATGGCAGTCTCATTGCTCTCCCCATTAACACCTCATGTGGTGACAACCCTGTTCTTCTGTCTGGGGTACTACGAAGGCTCATGAGTACCAATGGCAGGGCATCAGGCCAACTCAGGGTCGTTGAGGAGCAAACTTTCGCTATTCTGGACTTGATCGTGCCATTAATTTGTTCCACAATTCCTGAGGCTTCTGGTCGGTAACTGCAATGGAGCTTTTGGTCTATATTCAGTGCAACACAAATCATCTTCACAAGCTCGCTGTTAAAATGTGTTCCCCTATCTGATTCCAAAAAGGCCGGCACCCCGAAACGAGGGATAAGTTCTCTAAGCAGTAACTTAGCCACTGTGAGGGTGTCGCACCTACGTGTAGGGTATGCCTCAACCCATCTGGAGAACACACAAACAACCACCAGGACATAGCGGAGGCGGTTGCATCTTGGCATTTCAATGAAATCTATCTGCATTCTGTTGAATGGACCTCCAGACCTTCCTATGTGACTTAGTGCAACTGGTGTTCTTTTCCCTACATTCAGCTGCTGGCAGGTCACACAACGCTGGCACACTGCTTCTGCTGCTATTCTAAACTTAGGATTGTACCAAGTCTGTCTAAACACTCTCAGCATAGCATCTCTCCCTAAGTGTACGGGACCATGTATGAGTCTAGCCATTGGACTCACCATCTCATTGGGCAACACTGCTCTGCCGTCTGCTGAGACCCAAAAATGAGTCTCACCCATTACACATCCTGCCTTTACCCATGTTTCCTTTTCTGAATCAGGAGCATTTTCTTGCATGGTTGACAATTCATCCCAAGTATCAACAGTTTCCAGTATCATGGCTAATTCAGTTCTTACATTTATTCCACCCACATCCACCTCTGTGAAAGAGTAACCTTGTTCTGCGCAATACCGCGCAACTTCATCAGCATATCTATTGCCTTTTGAAACAAAGTCCTCATTTTTGGTATGTGCGATGCACTTTACAACTGCGATACTTGCTGGACATTGCAATGCTTCTAACAACAGGCGCACAAACTCTCCATTGCGAATGGGAGAGCCTGAAGAAGTCATGAACCCTCTTTGAGACCATAACTGCCCGTAATCATGAACTACCCCAAACCCGTATTGGCTGTCGGTGTAGATGGTGACTCGAATTTGATTGCCTGCTAAGCAAGCACGTGTTAGGGCAATAATCTCGGCTACCTGAGCGGAGTTTACTCCTTCCAGGCACCCTGCTTCCACAACTCCTTCAATTGTACAAACAGCATAAGCTGCTCTCAACTGCCCAACTTCGTCTCTTACACATGAGCCATCGACAAAGAAAACTTCGTCTGGGTCGGTCAGTGGCTCATCTACGATGTCGGGTCTGGGTTTGGTGCATAGTTCAGTCACATCGAGACAGTCATGGTCTGTATATTCATCATCATCATCAATATCATTTGGAAGTGGCATTAAGGTAGCAGGGTTCAAAACAGAGCATCTCTTGAGGGTCACGTTCTCTGCAGCAAGAATAACTTGCTCATAGCGCGTGAGCCTGCTATTGGTCAGATGCTGTGTTTTGGTCCTGGTCATCAACAGTTCAACAGAATGTGGCACGCACACCTCTAACGGGTGCCCCATGACGATATTTTCACATCTCTCAATGCTGACACCCGTTGCAGCAACGGATTTGAGACATCCGGGCAACGCTGCGGCTACTGGGTCTAAAGTAGCCGAGAAATAAGCAACTGGTCTACGGGCATTCCCATGGATTTGGACCAACACAGACAACGCACAACCTTCTCTCTCACAACAGTAAAGAAAGAATTGTTTATTGTAATCAGGCATTCCCAATGCCGGAGCACGACACAGGTCCTCTCTCAGCTGTAAGAATGCCATCAAACAGTCTTTGTCCCATGGTACCGGATCACTCACCTCCTTGTGCGTCAGTTTTTGCAAGGGCTTTGCTTTCAGTGAAAAGTTCACGATCCACTGTCGGCAATAACCCACCATCCCTAGGAACATCCTGACCTCTCTCTGTGTCTGAGGCGCGTTCATTTTCATGATCGCCTCTATCCTGTCTGGTGACACCTTTCGTTTGCCTTTCTCAATTCTGTGTCCCAAGTACTGTACTTCTGTCAGGCAGTACTGCAATTTTCCCGGGGACACCTTGTGCCCATTGGCAGCTAGGTGATTTAACAAAGCAATGGAATCTTCCCTGCAAGCTTCTTCTGTTTCTGACGCCACAAGGAGGTCGTCTATGTACTGGACCAGAACTGACTTCTGGGGCAGCACTAGACTTTCAAGATTTTTCTTCAGAAGCTGGTTAAAGATCGATGGACTCTCTGTATACCCCTGAGGGATACGACACCATGTTAGGACACGATTTTCCAGCTTAAATGCGAAAAGAAAATGGCTATCTTCGTCCAAAGGGATCGAAAAGAAAGCCTGACAAAGATCTATCACAGTGAACCACTCAGCTTGGAATGGAATCTGAAACAGTATCACTGATGGATTCGGTACCACTGGACAACATGAAACGACTATGTTATTAATCTTTCGAAGGTCCTGCACTATCCGGAATTTCCCATTTGGTTTCTGCAGACCCATAATCGGGGAGTTACATGGACTACCCACGATTTCTTTCAGTATTCCCTGTTTAATCATGGACTCGATCACGGGTTTTATGCCTGCAATCGTTTCTGGAGTCAGTTTATACTGGGGTGTTCTTGGGAACTCAGCATGCGGTTTCACTACAATTTTCACTGGGTCCACCCCTTTGACCAATCCAATCTCTTCCCCAGTGAAATCCCATACCTCTGATGCCACTGTCTCTCTCAAATCCCAGGGAAGCTCGTCTACTGTCAAAGTAGGGTACAGCTCCACACATATTCTTGAGTTTGCAACTTTGAAATCTGCATCATCATCATTAGTCAATACCTCCACTCCCTGGGGTGTACAATATATAGTACAATTCAATTTGCACAACAGGTCTCTTCCTAGCAGACACACAGGGCTTGAATCGCAAACCACAAATTGGTGCTCATCGCTGTACTTCCCTATTTTCACCTGTACCGGTTCTGTCAATTGGCTGGTTATTCTCCTGTTTGCGACCCCTACCACCTGTATGGTCTCTCCAGACATGGGCAGGTCTGGAACTGCAGCTGATCTGATCGTGGATCTAGTGGCTCCTGTGTCCACCAGAAATGTCGTAGGGCACCCTGCTACTTCTGCTTCCACATAGGGTCCCCTCTGATCTACCTCTAAGGCTGCCCCAAGGGTGCAGTCTTCTCTTTCCACTCTCTGTCCGGTTAATGGGTCCACATAATAGCATTCTTCACCTTCCACAAACAGGGGCATTTGTCTATAGGTCTTACCCATACTCCCTACTCGAGGAGGTTGCGGGAACTGGGCTCGGGGAGGAGCCCCCCCCCCTTTGAGCACCTTTCCTTGGTATGGCGTCGCCCCTCTCATAGGTGCGCTCTGGACCTCTTCCTCCTCTATCTCTTGCTCTCCGATCTCTACATTGTAAGGGCACTCGCGTTTCCAATGCCCCAACTCGTTGCACTGGTGGCACCTAGTCGTTTTCTTCAAGGTAGCTATGTCTACTCTGGGTCTAAAGGTAGTACTCTCCTCATTACCCTTGTTCTGACTGTACTGCTTCTTACCTCCTGTACCTGTCCCTTGCTGCTGTTGTTGCGGTCCCCCCTTCCCTGCTGTCTGCAATTGTACCACCATCAGCTTCTCTTTTAGTTTCTTAGCCTTGGAGTCTACCTCATCACAGCAGTACCTGGCATATCTCAGTATTTCATCTAGGGGTTTACTTTGCCAACAAATCGAGTGTTGCTGAATCATTAAACTAATATCCGGTCTCAGTCCCAGGACGAACTTGGACACAAATTGCCCTATATCCTTTGGATCCATTACATCCAAACCGCTATACTGTTTAAACGCTTTCAGCAATCTCTCGTAATATTCGTGAACTGTCTCTTTGGGTTCCTGTCTCGTTCTGTCTATTCTGACCCAATCTATGTCTTGCATTGGCACTTTTTCTTTCAGCCAAGTCATCACTCTCTCGAATTTTGCCATCACGATCTCGGACGGCCCATTAGTCCTAGCATCTCTCTCTGGCTCCGTTGTGGGCCACTCAGCGCTAACCTTGCATGCTGTCCACAGATCTCCAGGTACTACAATGTCAAACAGCGTGTTCAGATCTATCCATAGGACTTTTGAGATCTTTACAAACCTCTCGACTTGCTTGTACCACTCCACGGGGCTCTCTCGTAACTTGGGGAAAGATGTGGTAAAAGCAGCTAAATCTCCCCTACTCCAAGGGACATGTACATAGCTTCCATTGGCAACTTCACGCAAAGGGTAAGCTTCTATTCCCTGCTGTCCTGGTGTTATACCAATCATGCTTCTTCTGCCGGTCCCTTTCTTGGACCACCTCTCTTCCCATTTATCTAGTGCCCTCCATGTCCTTATTCCAGTAATCAGTTCCCTTATGTGTGTTTTCAGCCCAATCGTTCTCCTCTCATCTAGATCTCGATCTGTATAATGTAGCCTGTGGTTACCCTGTAATGCTTTGGTTCTTGACAAGTCCACCATATATTTGCCTGCTAGTTCGACTAACTTCTCATGGACTGCTCTCGCCTTTCGTGTGATGTCCTTTGCCATATACAGTATTTCATCCTGTTCATACATTTCCATTCTTTCCAAAGGCAGGGTACCATCTACCATGTCATCCAGATCTGACCTTAAGCTGGAGACATCAAGTCTCTTGGCTTTTATCTCAGCTCGCAATATGTCTTTTGAAGGGGGCTCACTGGTCTCCCTCCCATCCCAACTTCGAGCTCTGCGTTTGGGCTCAGGAGAATTAATGGGTGGCCTCCCTTGCTCCCATCTCTCCAGGTCCCATGCTCGGCCATCCGATCTTGGAAGGTGATGGAACACGGGCCTGTTATCCCTACTCTCTCTCTGCCCACTCTCGTCTTCTTCTCTCCTCTCACCGCACATCTCTCTATTATTTTCCCTCTGGTCGCTACACTCCCTTTGCCTCGTATCGCTCAGTATCCGATACGATCCTTCCTGGTTCCCCATATTCCCTGGGCTGCGCTCATTTCTGTCATCACAGGGACTATGGTGCGACCTCTCACAACTCCCATTCAGTTCTCTGGTGCCGGGCACACAGTGTGGACATTTAAAGCTGTTCCTGTACTCTTGCGCCCTCCTCTCCCCTTCACTGAGTATTGGGCCCGCCACCCCTCCACTCCCGGGGCCCCCGTTTTCCAGGTCTGTTCTACCTCCATTCCGGGCCCAATGGGTGACTCCCCTACTCCCTCTACAGTCCCACTCCGGGCTACTCTCCCCAGCCCCGCAGTGAGTTCGTGCTCTGCTGTCCTGACTTTCCCTTTCTGCTTCTGCAGCATTGATGCACTTTTGAGCCTTCACTGCCTCATCCCACTGCTTCATGTACTCATTTAGCTCTTGAAAGGATTTTCGTCCAGATCCCCTCAGATCCATTGGCCATCTAGGGCCCCCAGGATCTCCTCCTGGGTCCCCTGCTGTGTGCATCGGGGTGCTCCACTCTCTGGGTATCGGCATCTGACTTGGGGAATTAGTGGTATCGTTCCTCCTTGCCTGCTCTGCTCTTTCTCTGTCTTTCCGTTTCCGTTCTTCCCCTTTTGCTCTCTCTTGGTCATATATCGATATTATAGGACCTATGGTAACAGGTACCTGTAGTGCATCTGGTAATGGGTAGGATGTGGCGCTTTCCGTTTCCGGCGCTCTTTGTACCACAAACCTACCGACTACCTGTTGCACCTGACTAGGCTGGAGCAACTCTTTCTTTGGCTCAGGATCCCACTCTGAACTGGGAAGCGGTCTATGCTCTCCTGCATTGCCCCCCTTTTCTTCTTCAGTATTCTCGACCTCTCCCCCTGCTCTATTATACGGGGGTGGCCTGTCTGTCAGTAATCTGTTTATCAGGCTGTCCTCTGTTTCGCTCTCATCATCTTCTTCTAGGGGGCTTTTATTTACTGGCGCCTCTAACACTGGGTACAGTTTATTTATTTCCAAATTATGCACTCTCCATCTTTTAGCATCCGCATCCCACCTGGCATCCTGTACTGCCCTTACCGAGCGTTTCACCCTTTCTTGTCGTCTGTTCATATTCCTTTCATGCGCTGCCCTAAGCCATGCATCAAGGGCTTCAAACTGGGTTGGTCTAGGCAAGGGTCTCTTTGAGGTCATGACTGATTTCAATCGATGTAACACCTCTAATCTGAACGTCCCGTACTTCGGGAACGTCAGTTCCTCGTTTCCTTCAGTAATCTTACTCCACTCTGATATCCAAAGGATCGTATGCAACCCAACATTTACTGCCATATAACGAGCTGGCGTACCCTCCGGCGGGGCTTCTTCCCCTTCATACGATCCTCGCCTCTCTTTCTTAAACAGCGCTTTCAACCATTTAAAACACTTCATAATTATGCGCACAAAATTCAGCCTCGCTACTCTGTTTGCTTCCTGATGACAATCCACCAATCCTGTCGCGGCTTTGCTAGCTTGGCCTATCACAGCGCAGTCTTTCTCCTGTTGGCCAATCACGTCGCGACCCTGTATGACGTGTTCGCTAGCTGGCCTATCACAGCGCGGTCTTTCTCCGGTCAGCCAATCACTGCGCGACACCACCTGACGTCTCTTTTCTCCGCTTCGCAGCAGCACCCCTCCTTTCTCAACTCGTCTCCCGGTTATGCATGCGTCCCATTCATACACTGAAAAATGACTACTTCCGACCAAGCGGTCACTTCTCTCGACTGTACGTCCACAGTCTATCTGTAATTGTCAACACAACTGACGAGATGTCTATCGTCTTTCTGATAGGTTACTTACACACACAGTAACTTCCGACCAGCGTCCGTTACTCACGCACTCACTCTTACGTTCCCCCTATCTCGGTCTCTCGGGTGATCAATGGTACCTCATGACCCCCTTCACACTAGTTGACAATTACTCTGGGTGTCCGATACACCCGAACCACTTAAGCTCTCCTTGAACTTAAGATTTCCACCGGTTGCGCGCGCTCACAACCTGTTCCACAGTCACTCTACAGACATTCAACTCCGCCAGACATTACAACATAGATACAATACAAAACACCGCAATCTAACACGCATAACCCTTTATACTCACTCTCGACCGATACTGCTGCTTTTTCTGTCTCACGTCATCCGGATCTTCATCTGCGGGCTGTTCTTCCGATCATCGATTTCTAGGGGCCTTGGGGTAAGCTAACCTGGCCTAGGTCACCGTCCTCAAGAAGGCAACCATCCTCTATAGCTACCAACTGAAAGGGCGAGATTTTGATCGATACCTTATATCTATTGATCCAAACCTCGATCTGGTCGACTGAACCTTTATTGCCTGTCTTGGAAGGAAACAGTACACCTATCTGCAAATTAGTTCACCCAAGAAAGGACTCTACTCTCAAAGATCACGGACAACTTCTAGGTTTCAAAAGTTTATTGTAAAGATATAATGAGCTGCAAATACAAGCATCTCAGAATGAGATTCACGAGGTACACAGGTCCAATTACATACATGTGCTCTCGAAAAGCCCTCAGACGAGCAACAGAAATCACTAACACAAGTTCTAAAAATAGCAAAGCTATCAGCATAGACGCATATCTCTCCTTCATTTAGGTTGGAGGAAAACAAACACAGGTTAGGCGTCCCTACCCTGTTCTAGATGGTATCCCTACTTAACCAAATCCCAACCTAACAAAGGTGTCAGCAATGAATGACCCCCAAGGGAAGTCACCCACTCTAAGTCTCTTGGTGAAAACCTAAAGTTCTCCAGTCATGACCCCTCACTGCCTACCCATCCGCTCTCTAAAGGGTCCTCAGGTCTCTGCTCTAACTCCACCCAGGGGTGCTGTCCCTAATACAAAATAGTCAACAACATTTGAGACGCCCCTTGCGAAACGCCTCTCACGTGGTGCAACTTCAGGCTTTTTCCATGATGCTTTGTATTGGGCCTCAGACGTTAGAGTTGACCTTGCTTCTCAGTCTCTTCTCCGGCCCGCTGATACCCCTTAAACATTCCAGAACCCTCCTCCATGTCTGGGCCGTCTACTGAACAGACCTCTATTCATTCACTTATAATTGGATCCCCCCTTTCCTGTTGCAGACAGATATCTGCCGCCAAGAACCCAACTCTCATAGACTTCTAAAAAAGGCTTGCAACATTTCTCAGCCCAGACATGTACGTGTAAATCAATGCTAAAACATCTCAGGCCTACAATATTTCACATTATGATTATAGCATTCAATTTCTTCATTTAATTAAAGCATGTTAAAACTCTTATTCTATTATTTAGAAAACATTACTCTAAATCATGGCCCATTAATGCAATGACCAAAAACGTTAAAACAATCTGTGTCGTGAAAAGAAACACCTTCCCTTTTAGCTCCAGCTCTGGCCCTGAGGCCTACCACGTTCTGCGTTTTACCACAGACCATCTTATATGTTAACAGCTACACGACATAGATTCAAAATAATCTCGTCTAATAAAATCATATAATGTCACGCATTTCTGTATTAGTTCCACTTCTACTTAAATCTCTATATTAGCTATACATTTAGAATATAATTTCAGATACTATTAGCACTCATGGCATTTCTCTTCATGAATTATGCTCTCTATAGGTAAGTGTGATGTACTCATATATTTATATCAGTTTGCGCTCTCTCACTTACAAAGGGGTGACCGAGGGTTCCTGGACAACAGGTGTGCGCATGGGGAGTAAAGAGACTACATCTGTCCGTACATCTCTTTAAAGCGGATATGTTTACTAAATTGAAGATAAGAAACAACAGTTACAGGAATACGTAGAATACACTGTTCAAACTAACAGGGCGTAAAGGTACTGTCAGAAAAAAAGAGCAGCGGGTGTCTTTTATATGGCAGACAGTTATTGAGCAAGTGGCCTTACCACCCGGCTTTGCTTACCTCCACCTCCTTGTGGATTACTCTGTCCTGCTGCAGTGCAATTCAATCTCCTCTCTTACGCTGCCTCACAAGGAAGTAACCCGCGAGAAAAAAAGCATAAAGAAGGGAAACACACACACACAAAAAACATGCACAGACACACAAGCAAGCGAGCCACACATGCACTCATTTATACATGTAGGTATAGATATACACATGCAAACATACACTGTCACAGAACCAAACAGGCGTGCGCACAAACACAGGCTAGCGTATGCAAACATACTGAGAAGTACACACACTCACACATACATCCACAGACACACAAAAACACGCACTTAGAGATATACACTGCTCTAGTCCTACAAAAACAGATTAACGCACGCACACTACAACACACATACACACAGACACATAACCACCCACAGACATACACACACGTACTGACAAAAACTGCAACACAGAACTATTGACTTTGTCAATCCTCCCCCTGCTCGCCCGGGGGCCTTCTCTGTGGGTTGAAAGCTCCTGCCCCAGCTCTCTAGCCCCGGTCGTCCTGTGCAGCTGCTCCATGCTCCTGGTGATGCTCACTTTCCTCTCTGGAAACCTTCCAGCAATTAAAGATATGCGAGGGGCTCAATGTACTAATTTTAGTATAATTAAGAGTGACATCTCAACAACTATAAGTGACACGCGCTCTTGGATGACGCCTGGACTGTGTTGCCAGCCTGTCCAAAGAAGCGAAAGCGGTACTAAATGTTCTGCAGGATAAAAGCGAAGTTAAAAATATGCGAGGGGCTAAATTTTATATTTACAGTATAATTAAGAGTGACATCTCAACAACTATAAGTGACACGTGCTCTTGGATGACGCGTGGACTGTGTTGGCAACCTGTCCAAAGAAGCGAAAGCGGTACTAAACGTTGTGCAGGATAAAAGCGAAGTTAAAGATGTGCGAGGGGCTCGATGTGGTCAGATTGGTACCTTTATGCATATAATATGGGCATGCACACTCATACAAACGTACTGGAGGGAAATTCACGCAGCGATGAGAACGGTATTTGCTGTTACCATTTACCCTGAGGCACGCAGATGCTTATTAAATATACGGGAGCCAACCAACTTAACCACTCCTCAAACACAGTGGGCCACATTGGCTTTCATGCTCGCCAAAAGAAACATTGCTCAAGCCTGGTGGGCAACCGCTCCCCCCACTATGGAGGCATGGGAGTCTAGTATGGACTGGTGTATGTTTAGAGAAAAGACGGTGTATACTGCCCGAGGCTGCCCCAAAAAATGGTCTTGCATATGGTCACAGTGGAACTCCTATTGTGGAGATATGTGCATTCCCCCACAGAGTATCGATCATGATGATGTGCTCCCTCCCTGAAAGATCGTAACTGTATGTGTAATGTGTAACAGTATTGCCTCTAATTGTCATGCATATTTTGATAAATAAGCTGATTAAATGTACGCTATTATATCGATGTTTGTTTAATAAAAAGATTTATAAAAAAAAAAGATATGCGAGGGTCTAAATTTAATAATTTCAGTATAATTAAGAGTGACATCTCAACAAGTATAAGTGACATGCGCTCTCGGATGACGCGTGGAATGTGTTGGCAGCCTGTCCAAAGAAGCAAAAGCGGTCCTAAACGTTGTGCTTGATAAAAGCAAAGTTAAAGATATGCGAGGGGCGAAATTTAATATGTCCAGTATAATTAAGAGTGACATCTCAACAACTATAAGTGACACGCGCTCTTGGATGACACATGGACTGTGTTGGCGGCCTGCCCAAAGAAGCAAAAGCGGTACTAAACGTTGTGCAGGATAAAAGCAAAGTTAAAGATATGTGAGGGGCTCAATTTAATATTTACAGTATAATTACGAGTGACAATTTAACAACTATAAGTGACACACGCTCTTGGATGACAGTGGACTGTGTTGGCGGCCTGTCCAACGAAGCGAGAGCGGCATTAAACGTTGTGCAGGATGAAAGCGAGGTTAAAGATATGCGAGGGGGGTCAAAGGGGCAGTGGCGCGTTTCCCTTGCGGGTGCGAGCTTTAAACCATCTGGGAGCAAGTTAATTACAGATGGTTTTAAAGCTCATTCCCGCAAGGGAATCGCCAAACGTGCGTGCGTTGCCATGCAAAGCAATGCAATGCTTGCACGTTTTTGGGAGCAAAACTGAATCAATTTAAAAAAGTATTTTCCTAGGCAGTGCATGTGTGCTGCGTAGGCGAGACCTAAAAAGTGGCAGCGTTGCGTAACTACCCTAACCCTGCGAGTTCCGCAGACAATTAGTACTGGCATACATGAATACCAAAAAATGTAAATACAACGAGCACTGACTGTGTTACAACAATGGTGCATGTAACTCCACCAAATGTTTAAACCCGGTCCTATAAATTTGAAAAACTAAATGAAGTCCAATATAAACTTAGATCAGTGCACAGGTTGTTTAGCATTGGGCTGCTCACACCCATGTTTTTCATATGTCTCTCCTACAGAAATCTGATGGCACTGGGGTTACGAAACTTGTGATGTTAACAGATAACAGAGGAGAGTTATGCTGTCTGCTAGCAAGATTCAGGAGTGTTCCATGTTACCCTACCACCACACCCTTCAATACACCAAGCACATGTGAGAAGTGGAAGTAATGGGAGGCAGCTGTTTCTGAACAACCAGCCAAACATTAACACAAGGAGCTGATCCCTTTACAAATGCACAAGAGGAGAGGAGCAAAAAAAGGCTAGGGGGGGGTGTGTGAAGAATGGCGCAGAATATCCCTGGAGCCACAAAGTTAACAAGCATTGGCAAAGTCAATAGGTCTTTCCTATAAGAGCTATTTGCAATGTTTTGTAGCCATGCTGTACAGTAGCGTGGCTACTTTGCAGTGTGGCTTTTTCGTAAGAGTACATTAGTGCTGGATGCATCATAGTCCTTTTTAATTACTGTTTATAGCCATGCTGCACAGCAGCCAGGCTGCTATGCAGCAAGGATACAAATCATTGCAAATTCCGCAATGCCAATGCTGTATAGCAAGAACAAAAAGCAATGGCAGGGCCAGTGGTCTCAAAGGCAACACCTGTAGGCTTTGTCAATGCTTGTTAGGTCTCAGCACAACACCCCTGTGATTCTGAGCAAATCAATTAATCTACCCATGCATGAAGTAGAAAACAAAGTATGCCATTTGCCAAAATATCTTATCAAATAAAGAAAGCAAATGCGCCCATGTCTTACTGCAAATATATTTGGAAGCAGATAACATCTGTTTTCACAATAAAAGCAGACAACATCTGTTGTCACAATAAACATTCATTTCAAATGAGAAAAGGGCTTCTTTGAGGTGCGTGTAGCATAGTAAAACATAGCCATCAATGGCAAGAGGTTCAACAAGGATGACAGGGGAGAAAAATAAATAAAAGTAGTATCTCAATCACAAAATGATCTGCGGAAGGTCAGAAAACAAGCTGAATCAATCAGTACTTGGTCCATGCTCCAGTCGAAAAAAGAGGAAGTGAAGCTAGCACATGCTTCTCAATTATAAGGCAGCAAATAAGAATGTCAATAAAGCCAATAGTTGGTAAGCAGTGGGTGAACTGCAAGCCCTTTGTTGTATGCAATATATTTCACAAGCGACATCGAAGGCAAAACCACAATCACTCAATATTGTGTGCCCTACATACATATAAGCAACCTATGTTTCACTTCAATGAGTGGACCCTTTACAAAGCTCCACTGTGGCACTAAAATGCCAGCCAACCAACTACTAGGGTATTTTGTGCAGGCATATAAATATGAGAGGCAGAACAAACTTGGGAAAATGTACTGATTTATGGTTTAAATATTTTATTATTTTCAACATCATAGAAAAAACAAAGAGACCACAGTCGCCATTTGGTATATTCGTGCTGAGCCATCTATAGGGAGTCCTTCTCAGGCGTAAGGTAGTGGCAATACAATCAAAGTCGATTGGGTAGAGGCTCAGCAGCAAGAACTCTAGGCCTCGGGTTCCCCCCTTCCCCTCCCCTCCCCGTCTCCCTCCCGCCCCCCCTCCCTGTCCATCCCATCAAAGCGTGTAAAAGGAAAACGAAAGTGGTGCACGACAGCCTACAATCACAAGGTTGGGGATGCTTGCTACACCTCGGTTCGGGTCTGTCGCTTGCGCGGCTTAGTTTGAGGTTCCTCAATCGGGGTGTCTGCTAGGCGTAGTAAGCGCAGGTATCGGGACAGCTTAGCTCCCTGAACTCTCCCGTAAGCAGAGTAAAAAACGGCCGCCACAGCGCGGCGAACTCTTCTCCTCGCCCTGCCTTCGCCAGCGATAATTTCTCCATCCCTAGTATCGTCCACAATCTATGTAGCCAGCCGGAGTGTGGTGGGGGCTGAGTAGTCCTCCAGTGTGCCACAATGTTCTGGACAGCCGCCCCTAACGCTATCGCAATGAGCCGCCCCCTCCTAGACTTTAGGGGATACATCAGTGTGTTGGGAAGCCCGAGCAGGATATAGGATGGGAATCTGGGGAGTTGAGTGTCTAAGTGGGAGTCTATGTCATCCAGTATTGAGTTCCAGTAGGGTTGCAGGCGGCCGCAACTCCACAACAAGTGTTCCAGCGTGCCAAGCTCCCCGCAGTCCCTCCAGCAGCGGTCACTTATGCGGGAGTCCCAATGGTGTAAGCGTTCTGGTGTATGGTACCAATAGGTGGCCACCTTGGTCAGAGTCTCAGTGAGACCGGTGTGATAGGCCGAGTGTCTGGCCCTATAGTATATGCCATCCCATTCCTTATGTGTGAGCTGTCTCCCCAGGTCTCTCTCCCATCTGACCCTCCCTGCGTTGCATGTGTATTTGTTGGTGAGGAGGAGTTGTTGGTATAAGTCTGAAATCAGTTTCTTATCTGAGGTGAGTGTCAACAACCATTTTTCGTATGAGGTGAGAAGGCGCTGGGCCCCGGGTCTGACCGTCGGTTGTAGGGCCCAGTGCCAAGCTTGTAAGTAGGGCAAGCGATCCGTTTCCGGTATGTCATAGTCCTCCCTCACTTTCTGAAAGGGAAGGAAACCGTTTAGGTCAAACAGGTGCCCCAGAGCTCTGCATGGTGTGCGTCTCCATGCCGCAAACGCTTTGGGGTCCATACCCGGGGAAAAATCGGGGTTGTCGAAGAGTGGGGTAATCGGGTAGGGCAACAAAGTAAGGTCATGTTTGACCGCCACTTTGTCCCATACCTCCAGGACTGTGCTTGTGATGTGTGACGCGTATAGGTTGGGGGGCCTATGGCAACGAGGCAAGAACGGGACACCCTGGAGAGGTCTGGCTGCCACCGCCTGGTCTTGAAAGAGCCAGTGCTTGCTAGATTCTAATTGGTGCCATTCCACCAGTGTGCGGAGTTGTGTCGCTTGATAGTATAGGGTAAGGTCAGGCACTCCGACTCCGCCGTGTTCGGGAGGAAGAATAGCGATCGCATGCTTGAAGCGCGGTCGACGGTCATTCCATATGAAGTGCGCCAGGTCAGACTGCGCTCGCTTGAGCCAACCCAGGGGAGGGCGTAGTGGGAGGGTCTGGAATACATACAGGAATTGCGGCAGCAGGGTCATCTTGACCGCGGCGATCCTTCCCAGCCAGGAGAGCGAGTGCCGTTTCCACCTCCTGAGTTCGTCATTTAGGCGGGAGCGAAGCTTGTTATAGTTGGCGTCTGCGGTTGCCTGTATGGTCGGGTCTAGCAAGACGCCTAAGTATGGGATCGAAGCATCTGACCATGTCAGGTCGAATTCATCCTTGGCTTCGTCGAGTACCTCCGCCGATAGGGACAAACTCAGGGCTTCTGATTTCTCTATGTTAATTTTAAAGCCAGAGGCGGATGCGAAGGTGTGGAGTTCAATAAAGAGGGCTCTGAGTGATTGCATCGGTTCCGTCAGGGAGAGCAGAATGTCATCCGCATATAAGCTAATCTTATGTATATCT
The DNA here is from genome assembly GCF_964261635.1 of Lissotriton helveticus. NCBI lineage: Eukaryota > Metazoa > Chordata > Amphibia > Caudata > Salamandridae > Lissotriton > Lissotriton helveticus. The sequence goes on from NC_136067.1 coordinate 1,289,805,034, forward strand.
CCCCCGAATTTAATCCCTTTAATAAGGTCATGCTGCCTGATCCTTTGCGCCAACGGTTCCATGTATAATGCAAATAGGATCGGGGAAAGAGGACACCCCTGTCGGGTACCTCTGCCTATGGGAAAGCGCGGGGAGTTGTGCCCATTGACCCGAACGGTAGCATTGGGCTGGCGATAGCAATTAAGTATGCGGTTGCAGAGAGTTTCCCCCATACCAAATCATTGCAGCACCTGTTCTATGTAGGGCCAGTGTACCCTATCGAAGGCCTTCTCTGCGTTGATGGTAAGCAGCATGCAATCTGGCCTTGTTCGGGAACCTGCCTCTATAAGATGTAAGACCCGTTTGGTGTTGTCGCTGGTCTGGCATTGGGGGATAAAACCCGCTTGGTCCGGTTCTATTAACTGCTGCATATAAGATGCTAATCTATTCGCCAGAATCCCGGTGTATAGCTTAAGATCAATATTTAAAAGGGAGATCGGGCTGTAAGAGCTACACCGGGTGTGGTCTCGGCCTGGTTTCGGTATCACTGTTATCGCCGCTTCCAGCAGGTCAGCAGGGATGGCCCCGGGTTGGTCGAAAGTGTTGAAGAGGTCTCGTAGTATCGGAGCCACCTGGTGGCAGAAGGTTTTGTAGAAGGCCGCTGAGTAGCCGTCAGGGCCGGGCGATTTCCCCAGTTTGAGGCGGGATATCGCCGATATCACCTCATCAAGCCCAATAGGCCTATCTAGGAACTCAGTCTGCGCCTCAGTTAAGGATGGAAGGGTCACACCCTCTAGATACTTTTGCCCTGCGTGTACATCTAGTGTGTCTGCTGCGTAGAGGTTGGCATAGAAGTCTCCAAACTCTGCGGCGATGGCCGCATCGTCCGTGATGTGTTCATCACTACTGGACCTAATAGTGCAGATGCTCTGTCTTTGGCGTTGCTCCCGGAGCTTACTTGCTAACAGCCTCCTGCACCGGTCTCCCCCTGTGTAATAGGCATGCCGAAGGCGTATGGCGGCGTATTCCGCCACATCTTGGTCTAGGGCCGCAAGCATTTTCCTCTCTGTGCATAGTTGACGCCAGGCCCGGGCCGCTCCCGAAAAAAAAATGTACTGATTTATTTAAAAAACATATCAAATTAATAGACCCATATGAAAGGCAGAACAGTTTAATAAAGTACTAGTTTAATAGACAAATATCAACTTAATACCACAGACTCCCATGAAAAACAATCCATGACTTCGACAATAAAACCAATTTGAGATGCAACTGAGATTAAAATTACTTTTCTCCTCTTAAGAGTGAGTCAATTAATAGGCTACCCCAGCTCTCTAATTCTTAAAAAGTTAAAGTGTTCACAGCATATTTTGAAAAGAAGATACACAACTACAATTACATTCACAGAGTACACATTCAAAAGTCACATATGGTGAAAATGCATCAAAACTGTGGCCTGAGGGTTGGCACGCTTTGTATGAAAAAACTAACGTAGTTACTAATTCTAAAATACAAAAAACACACACACAACAGAGGGGGTAGTGTTTAATCCGGGTGCTGGTAGAAAGCGGGCCTTGTTTTGTGCCGACATGGCGCGCTATTTTCCCCATTTGTATCCAGCATCGGCTGCTGCCAAAATAAAGTGGTGAGGCCGCATGGGGGCAAATCATTTAAAAAACACAGTTACCTGCTTCTCCTGTTGCCGCTGCCGGCTGCCGGCTGCCTCCGTGCTCTTCTCTTTGGGAAGACCCCGGCCCAGCATTGGCTCCCAGACTCTCTCCCAACCCAGATGCTGCTTTCATGCTGTGAGACAACTCCTGGATTGGTCGAATCAGCCTGGTTAGGTGCTTATGAAGGGACTGAGAGCCTGTGCAATTTCTCCACCCAGCTGTACAATACAGCTTGGAGGAGAAATTCTGAGTACGCATGTCTGTTTAGCCAGCCTAAGACGGCCGAAAAAACTGACTTGCACACTTACATATGCCCTCCACTCCACTTCTTCTCCCAGTCCCTGGCTAGTGTTAAGAGAGGATTGGCTGGCCCTGTCCTAGACTCGGCAGGATCTGCTGCCAGTGAAAAATAAAACGATAACATTGTTTTATTATCATTTTATTTTTCATTCTGCAGTGGGGCGATGCCCTTCCGCTACTGTATGTATAGCTGCTGCCCATATGCCTGCTCCTGTTTGTCTGTTCCTGTCACTCATTCTTTACAATTTTAGCCTCACCCACAGCCTAGGTGCAATGCCCTGGGTCCTCCAGCTTTCCTCCGTGGTCACCTACTTCAGAACTTGGGGCTGCGTCCGAGGGGTGATGTCTGGTTTCTATTGTCTATGGATACATCACCTCTATTTCTTGCCCCCGGTAGAAAGTCTTCGCATCAAGTGGCAGACTTGCCTGCAGGTGGAGCACGATCCAGAGGATTGGGTGGAATTGCTGGAGGTGCTGCACTGCTGGACTTGGGAAGCAGGGCTGAAAAAAATTATTTTTAAATCCTACCCGAATGGCACTGGATCTCTACAAAACTCTAGGCGGCTGGATTGCTGAACCATTCTAACTACTGGTGCTGTGACAGTGAACACTGTGATCTGGTCCACATCCTCTGTGATTGTCCTACTGTCCAACCCTTCTGGTGGGTGGTCAGTAGGGCACAACTCTGGGCACAACTCTGCCCATCTCAGTGTCCCTGGCCCAGCCTCTGATCTTGCTCCATGACCCTGTGGACTTCCAGGCCCTGTCCTGACTTGTGGGCCGGCTGCCCCACACAGCACTCGTACAGCTAAGAACGATGTCCTCCAGCACTGGCACTCCCCACTTCCCCCATGTATGAGGAGTGACTTTCAGCCATGTACCAGACAGCCTCATACAAATGTAGCATTGAGAACCTACAGGACAAGACAGAGATCTTTCTCCTAGGCTGGGTGCCTTTCTTGAAAGATGGTGGACATTGAGCAGTCAGTGCCGCCTGTCAGGTGTTAGCCTCCCTGGGCCACTTTGGCTATTCAGGACTGCTCCAGCCCCGCTGCCTGTCTCTTTCTCTTAGTCCTCTTCAGACCGGTGGCAGAATTCTTGTGATAGTAGGGATCACCCTTGGATGATCCATGGACTCCTTTCTGCCCACCTGTTCTCTCCCCCGCCATTCTCCCTTTGTCTGCCTCCCAACCTCCTTCCCATCCCTCCTCTCTCTCTTATCAGCTCGTATTTCTCCACCCACCTTTCCCTTTCTACTTCCTCTTCTCCTCTGTCCTTTCTGTCTTTTCTCTGTCCTTCCATTTCAGTTCCCCTAACACCCTTCCTTGCCATTCTCTTCGTCCTGGCTAGCTTGCTCACTGTTGTCTACCCCGGGCTAGTGAGTCCCTGTTTGACTGTGCCCCCCCCCCCCCCGTGTTCCTATAGTGCCCATATGTGTCCTGGGTTTGCAGAGCAATGGCAGAATTGTATCATACACTGTACAATGTTTTCCGTTATGTTTTTTTTATGTGCAAAGCCCGAATAAGGATTTATGAAACAAAAGAATCTAGGGGTAGCACCTAAAATATCTTCAGACAACAGAGCATGCCCAGGGAGGTGGGCAGAAGTGGAAAACAAAGCATGAGTTAGATGTCAGGACACCTGTGGCCCAGAAAGGACGAGGAAACATTGCTGTGCCACAGGTTTGCTCCGGTTGCACCCCTTTGCAAATTACTAGACCGGCAACCGTGGCTTTTGGCATCAGAATTAAAAACAAGAAAAACCCCACAAGTGCAATGGTGGGAGCAGCGGGCAGGGGGGATGGGACAGAGAAGAAATAGTACCTCAATCACGTTGAGAGCAGTGGACGGGCACAAATTAACCTGAATGAATCTGTGCTTGGTCCCTGCTCCACAGAAATTATGGGAAATGATGTTTCTCATGCACTGGACAATTAAAGAGGCTGTAAGAAGAGTGATGTGATGGCAAATGGGTGGCTCCAAGCCCTTTTTTGTATTCAATAGTGTCCAGCATGTGAGAGGCATGTGCTAGAGCACACATTTGCAGACTTGACCCTAAAAAGGACCCGAAGCCCCAACGAAGTACACCTTCGATCATTCGGCTATCAACAGCAAACAAGCATAGATCAGCATCATTGAACACAACCGCTGGAAGGAGCGCCAGAATGCAGATTACATCAATCTACAAAAGCAAAATAAACCTAATAATCACTGAAGCTACCTTGTGTGCAGATGTGCTTCTTGTGAAAGGGCAAAATGCAATGACTCAGGGTGCAGTGAGCCAGTGGTTGAAGTGGGCTGACCCATTGTACCATGCTTTATACTGTAGTTGGAGGTGAATGACACAACAGACCACTGGATGAAGCAAGGTGGCCGAAAGCCCCTTTATGTAAGTATATTATACATATAATTTTAGTAAAATCAAAAGGTCTTGCCTATCACCAGACCAAAAAAACAACATTTCTTGATCTAAACGTCAAAACTCCAAATTATTTTCAGAACAAAATACGATCTGTCCCGTCGCCCGGATAAGCTATGGATTTTGAAGGTCATAAAGTATATATTTGATCATATTCTTCCTGCTTTTTTTTGCTGACCTGCCGGAAAAAGTTCAAGTGCTTTCATCTATAAGCTCTTGCGTTAACTTTGTTGGACTTACAAGTGTTCGCATTTCAGCAGGCGGTGTGACTTAACTGTGAACAGGGGTATTGTTCAGTAGCCAAGCGAGGTTGAAATGATCCAGACATGGCGTGATATTGGACAGGGGCTTTCATAGGACACTGAGAGCTAATGAGCAGAGCCTTGTTATGCCCTGGAACGGCTTCCCACCTCCCTATGAATAATCAGCAATTAGCAGGGTTGGAGTCCTGTTCTTAATCCCTCAGTCATGTAAAAATTCGGATCCTGTCTAAGCATAATCGCACTATTGCTGCAGCAGTAGCTGTTTTGATGATTATGAAGGCCATCATACATTTTTCACTTTATATACAAATTAAAATATGTTTGGGAGTGGGGTGTGGAAATCTGTACCTTTGGTTCTCAAAACTATGCAGGGGGAAAGGGTGAGCAATCCCCGAAAATAGGAGGAACCAGCAGTGAAAATTTGAATTTATATTTATCTTTCAGTTGTTATGGAGGAAGTCCGAATGGGGTGATTGTGGTGAGAATGACTGAGGAAAAAAGTTTGCACTCCGAATAGGCCATGTTACAGCAATCGAAAGGTAAAATGGCGGCCAATTTCAGTGATAAAAAAGGTTCTGCTAGGGGTTTAAATGGTACCCTTTAATACCGCATTGAAAGTGCATTCAATAGTATAATAATTCACATGATGAAAGCGATAGTAGTGAGGTACAAGAAGAAATCGACTGCTTAGTTTACTTACGATGGCGTCATTACGCCTCCTCACTCAAACTTAGCTAAAGGGAAGTGGCACTCTCTAAATATAGTTGGATAAACTGAACGGTTCACCTGACAGCTCAACATATGCTGCAATCTAAGGGGGTCATTATGATGGCGGAAGGACCGCCGGTGGTGGGCCTTCCGCCATCGGACCGCAATTTTCCCCGCCACATTACAATGGTGGGGGATCAAGACTACAACTGTGGTGGATGCAAAGACCATCCGCCACAGAACCGCCACAGGCAATCGTTAGGATTGCCTGGTGGACAGTCCAGATAGGCTAGAATGGTGGCGGTGCCTAGCAGGCACTGTCCGGCAAATTAGGATGCTGGCTACAGCCAGCCTTTCGATGGCGGTGAAACCACCATGGAAAGGCTGGTGACTATTTGTTTCGGGGGCCCATTGCGGGCCCCCCTTGTGTTGGGGAGAGGTGTGGGTGCACTGTGGGGTACCCATGGTACGCCCCTACATTTCACAGCATTAAGTGGCAGGCACTGTGTGGTGCCTGCCATGTAGTGCAGTGAAATGCACAGCCTGCTTTTTTGGCATTGCGGCGGGAGCTGCAGTCAGCAGCACCCGCTGCAATGTTAAATGGCAAAATGTGACCGCCATGGTGGCAGTCACATCCTAATTGGTAGTGCAGGACTGCTGCATGTATGGCTGGTGGTCCTGAGCCCCACCACGATGGCGGGCGGACTTGAGTCCGCCCGCCATCATAATGAGCCCCTAAGCCTGGTTCACAAAGGCATTAGTGCAGCTAAGTTAAAGTGAGGTGTACAAATACCTTCATTTGTGAGTGTGAGCTCGGGTAATACAGAATAATATGAATTAACACTCATAAAGGTGTTATCTGACATAAAGTATTACATAATGTGGTGAACTTTTCCATTTGAGCCCATGTACTCACCAGCAAGTGCTGTTGTTCATCCAGGGCGGGATGCTTATACCTAAGTAGGCATACACCCACTAACTTACTTGTTTGGGTTTCAGAGGTGGGCAGCACTAATCGGAGGTAGGGGGGTGTAGGTAGGGGGGCAGGGTCAAGGGCAGGAGGGTAGGAGAGCGTGGGGGGGGCAAGTGTTAGCAAATAAAATACAAGCTACTTCCTTGCCGCTTCTCACCTCCGTAGTCCTACCTCGCTGGCCTGAACAGGAAACACACCCAGGCTTCCAGTCAGCCAATCACAACACTGCCATAGCAACATTGTGATTGGTCTGAGCACCATGTTTCGGAATCCAGATGCTGAATGGGAGCCTGGGCATGTTCTCCACGCAGGCTGTAATGCAGCCTGCATGGAGAACATGCGATGTGCGTCAGACCAAGTAGTCATTGCACACTTCGGAGGGTGCTACCACTCCTCCCCTGCCCCCTCACGCAAAGCTGCGGAAATAGGGGAAAATAAAATGATAACAAAGCAAGTTATTATCATTTTATTTTCCCTGTATTTCACTGCTAAAAAGTAGTGGGGCGATGCTCCACCATAGCAGAGGTGCCCCTACTGTTGGGTTTGGTATTTACAACATTTAGCAAGCAAATGCCCACCCTAGTTGCATTAAAACATCTAGAATTGTCAAGGACGAGAGCAGGGCCCATATCTATCAAAGCAGTATTTTTAGACACGAATAGGTAAAACCCTTTGATACATCAGACCCTAAATTTAGTTCCATTATGGGGGTGGGTAGAGCACACCCTAAAAGAGGTGCAAATATTTTGAAGTGAAAACAACTATAAAATGTACACATGTGAAACTAGCCATGCATGGACATATCTAAAAATTGTAGCCATCTAGAAGTTCTCTCAGATTTCACTGTAAATGTAAAAAGAATCAGAAATTTACAGCAAAACTAGGTCTATGCTATTAGGAGTAAGTATGTGATTTTTGTGACTCAGAACTCCTGAATGTAATGCCTACTTCTCCTTTAAAGTCCCTTGTTGCTAAACCATGATCTATAACAGGGTTTCTTAGGATTCCCGCCAACTAGTTAGATTCATATGCAGGGGTAGGAACACGGGGCAGATTTTTGCTAAGTTTTTGCATTAGTGTTGAGTGGCTTAGGAAATATAAAGCAATGCAGCGCACAGTGCTGCTTTGTGTTACTAGGCGCTACGTTGGTGGGGCATGGGCATTTCTGAGCATCAATCCATGTACTTTGTAGCAAACCCAGATTTACAAAGATTCGTAAACCTGGGTTTGAGCCAAAATTGTGTGTCAACCTGACAGGAGAAATATCTTAAGTTTTACGCTTTACTCTATCTTTCTATGTGTGCTACATTCTACAGCACACATAGAATGAGGAATATGACGCCAAAGATTGTTATTCTGCAGGACTGTAACCCTTCCATCACAAAAGAATTGTTTTTCTGCAGGAAGCTATCCCTTCCTGCACAAACACAATCCTGCCTGTTATGCAGGCACCGTTGCACCAAGCCGTTAGGCTGCCTGCGTTCGATCTATGCAGGCACAAGTGTACCAGTGCATAGAGGGAGCTCACTAGCGCCATATCTTGGTAAAATGGCGCTGTTCGGCTCCCTCCTGTCCATGTAACGCAGCACAGCAATTTGTCATGCTGTACTGCATTTCGTGAACTATCGGTAAATATGCCCCAGTGTTACAGTGTAGTATCTGTGGCTCCATATCAGTTAGGTGCTATTGTCAACCCCACACAAAGAGAGCCAGGAAACAGCGTAGTCACTTGACAGAACTGAAGTGCTTTAAAACCACTGTAATTCTACCACCTAGTAAAGATATTCACTCACTTTCCCATAGCAATTTCAAAATCTGTGTGTTTCATTCCGTTTAGTTAAGTAATGGAAAATAGAATCTCTTCTTTAAAATAAAGCATGTTAGGTGAACTAAGTTACAGTTGTTCCTACGCACTATTTCCTTGCATACCACTAACCAATGGCAACATATAATTTTTTTATATAATTCAAAACAAGTAATTTGTTGATGGTAGGCTTAAAACATGTACCTACTCTCTTTTTAAACTGCTCAGGGTAAGTGACCATTGAGATGTCTACACCACTGGGGGCTTATTTATGAGACCCTTGTTACCCTTTTGCGCCGCTGTTATATCACTTTTTGCGATGCAGCAGCGGTGTAAAAAATGTGCAACGTTGTGCCATATTTACAAAATGACACATCTAGGCAGATGCAGCAATTTGAAACACCCTGTGCCACAATATACCTGCGTCAGGTATAATGTATGCAGGGTGGGCGAAACCCCAGCAAGAAAGCCTCGAAGGAGTGGGGCAGCGCCACTTCTAGAACACCACTGTGTCAAAACCTTATGCTGCCTCTTAGTAGGAGTAAGGGTGACCCAGTCCAATAAGTATAGGCCTCCCCCATACATTGCTGGAGTTGCATCATGCTTACGACACACCCCTAGCAATGTGTGAGTTTTGCGCCGACAGATACGTCAGGATTCCTGATTCATCTGTCAATCCCTGCGACATGGAGCGCTGTACAGTAAATATAGCACATCCATGGTGTCGCAAGGAGGGTACAGTGAAATGTATTGCACCACAGTTTATGTTTAGGCAATTTTTAGAGCGCGCAAATACCCAGGGGTGTCTCGGCGCTTAACTGAACAGATGATGGCTATGGCAGATTTTAATGTGGGAACAGCCAAGTTTTTAATTTTTTCCTAAAACTAAGGAGAGTTGGGGCCATTTTGATGGTGAGAGGGAGTGAATTCCATAGTCTGGCTGTGGAAATCACAAAACATCTGTCACCCAAGTTGGCTCTCTTTGTGCGTTGGACATAGAGCAATTTTGCCGAAGATGAACGAAGAGTTCTGTGGTTTTCAAGAGGATGAAGGGCGTCTTTGAGAAACTGCGGTCCTGAGTTGGTAATAGATTTGTATGCAATGCACAGTGCCTTAAATTTTGTGCGGCTTTTAACAGGAAGCCAATGAAGCTGTCGAAGATACAGGGTGATGGAAGTGAACTTAGGGATGCCCAGTAAAATTCTGGCTGAGGCGTTTTGTACTAATTGGAGCTTTTTAAGGACGTTTTCTTGGGCATTGAGAAGAAGGGCATTGCAGTAATCGGTTCTGGCAAAGACGAGGGTACTTATCAAAGTTTTACCAGATGAGGTAGGAGGAGCTTCTTGATCTTCTTCAATGTGAAGAAGGAGGTAGAGACTACCGAGTTGACGTGGTGGTGGAAAAGCAATCTATCGTCAAAGATCACTCCAAGGTTTCGAACCTTAGTAACAGGTTCTGGTCCCATCTCATCAGGCCACCACAGGGGAGACCATACAGGTTCCAGTTTCCCGAATGTCATGACCTCTGTCTTTTCAGAGTTCAGTTTAAGACAGTTTAATGACATCCAGGAACTGATAGCGAGCATTCCCTCCTGAAAATTTGCCGCAACTGTAGGTCCATCATTGTGAACAGATAGGACCAGTTAGGTGTCATCGGCATAGGTGGTAAGATGAATGCCGTAGGATTTGATTACCCTCGCCAAGTCCGAAACATAGATATTAAATAAGGTTGGACTTAGCGAGGAACGCTGTGGTACTCCGCATGGAAGGGAAAATGTGTTAGATGTAAAAGAGCCTAGTTTTACGGCCTGTGATCGATTTGCCAAAAAGGAGGCAAGAAGTTCTTTGGCCTTATTCTGAATGCCGATTGTTGAGACACGGTCGATCAATATAGCATGATCGACCGTGTCGAAAGCTGCAGATAGATCGAGCAATATTAAAATTGCCGCACCACCTTTGTCCAATGTCATCCTAATTTCATCAGCTGCTTTTATTAAGGCTGTTTCGGTTCCATGTCCCTGCCTAAATCCAAATTGGGTATCGTCCAGCAGATTGTTTTCGTCAATGAATTTGGAGACTTCTATATTCATGACCTTTTCGAATATCTTTGCAGGGAAGGGAAGACATGCAATAGGTCTATAGCTGGATGGGGAGGAGGGGTCGAGAGTGGTTTTTTTTAAAAAGTGGCTTAATGATAGCCTTTTTCCAAACAGTGGGATAAGAGCCAGTAGTAAACATTGTATTGCAAATGTTGGTTAAAGCGGGGGAAATGGCCTCCGGGATTTGATTAAGAATAGAAGGTGGACATGGGTCCAGGGGTGATCCTGAGTTAGTACTGGAGATTAGGTGGGAGACTTGTTCCTCCGAAACCGAAGTGAAATTACAGAAGGATGGAACATTAATAGCTAACGATTGTTTAGGTATACTGGTGGAAGAGGACTTGTGAAGAAAGGCTGAAAAAATAGTTGTAACTTTGTCCATAAAAAAATCTGCAAGAGAGTTGCAAAGGACCTGAGACGTGTCAGGAGGGGGAACAGAGGAGTTCGAGAGATGATTGACCACTTGAAATAATTTTCTCGCGGAGTTTTGAGCTTGGTTGATTTGAGAAGTATAGTAAACTGTCTTTTCCGAGGTAATGAGATTTTTGTATATAGATAAGGCGCCTTTATATGAGATCTTATCTATAGGATTATAGTGCCTGCGCCAATGCCTCTCCAAATTCCTACAATGTTGTCTTTGTAGACGTAGGGACTCAGTGACCAAGGGGCAGAAGGGGATTTTCTGTTGCGTTGAGAGATTTTGAAAGGTGCCAGTTTGGAACATGCTATGTCCAAAATGTCAAGGTAATTGCTGGAGGCCAATGATGGATCCTGTTCCATAGTATTAATGCCCTCTGTCACCATAGATGTAAGCTGATCAGTATCGATGTTTTTCCAGTCTCGTGTTGTAATAGGGGAAGATGGTCCACATTGAGGTGGCAAGGATTTGATTTTAATAGAAAAACAGACTGCTAAATGATCTGTCCAAATAAGGGGAATGGGAGGGGAAATTAGAATGTCTGGATTGTTGGTAAATATCCCATCAAGGGTGTGACCTGCTATATGTGTAGGATGGTTGACAATTTGATGAAGTCCTACTGTCAAGAGATCACTAATAAGAGCATTCGTGTTATTGTCACTTAGGGATTCTAAATGAAAATTAAAATCTCCTAAAATGGTATATTGAGGAGCTCCAGCAGCTGTGACTTCAATTAGATTGTTGAGACAGTTAAAGAAGCTAGGTCTAGGACCTGGAGGGCGGTAGAGTAAGGTGCCTGTAAAAGATTGATTGCCTGAAAGGCTAATAGAGAAGGAAAAAGCTTCACAATCTTTGTAGTTGAGGTCTGTAATTTTTACTGTATAGAGGTTTCTGTAGATGATGGCTATACCACCACCCTTTTTTTTGGTTCTATCCAGTCTGTGAACGCAATAGTTTTCAGGAAGGGCTGCTTTAAAGTCAGGGCCAGACGAGTCATCACCCCAAGTTTCAGTAATAAACAATAAGTCAAGGTTGTGTGACACAGTAAACTCTAGAATGTCAAGTTTGTGTTTTGGGAGTGAGCGAACGTTTATTAAAGCAGCTAGAACCTGCTTATTGGTATTAGTAGAGGGAATCTGATTAGTACAGGCGGGACATTTAAATGGACCTATCATCGGGATCGTATAGGTAAGTTGAGGTAGAGAATGCGGTGAGTTAGCTAAAGGATTAAGTGCTAATAGTTGAGAGGAGGTATATATGACTGAGGTAGGGGGAAATGGGCCAGGGGGGGTGGCCCTAGGCCCGGTCTCGGTGCGGACGAGCGCAGACGGGCTTGCCTTAGGCGCGCAAACGGCGCGCCCGCTGCGCTCGTCCGCTGCGCGGCCGGTACATGCACATGATTTATAGGGAAGTGACGAGGGAAAGGGGCGTGGCCAACAGTAGTGGGCGTGGCCTGGGGAATCCCAGGGAATGGCGTCAAGGAGATAGTTTGTATACCGTGGCAGCAATAAATCCGCTGCGCGGGAAGATGACGGTGAGTGCAAAATACAAATTATAAGTGCCCAGGGAGAGCGATTCAAGGTTTAAAAAGCACAATTTCGGAACAATTATTAAAATCTGCCTGCGATCGGTCTCCCGGTTTCCGCCTCAGGAGAAGACTGTGTCAGAGTCGCGCTTGCAATCAGCGCTTTAAGTAGTGATGGCGGTAGAGGGGCGTGGCCTACAGTAGTGGGCGTGGCCTGGGGAATCCCAGGGAATGGCGTCAAGGAGATAGTTTGTATACCGCGGCAGCGATAAATCCGCTGCGCGGGAAGATGACGGTGAGTGCAAAATACAAATTATAAGTGCCCAGGGAGAGCGATTCAAGGTTTAAAAGCACAATTTCGGAACAAATATTAAAATCTGCCTGCGATCGGTCTCCTGGCTTCCGCCTCAGGAGAAGACTGTGTCAGAGTCGCGCTTGCAATCAGCGCTTTAAGTAGTGATGGCGGTAGAGGGGCGTGGCCTACAGTAGTGGGCGTGGCCTGGGGAATCCCAGGGAATGGCGTCAAGGAGATAGTTTGTATACCGCGGCAGCGATAAATCCGCTGCGCGGGAAGATGACGGTGAGTGCAAAATACAAATTATAAGTGCCCAGGGAGAGCGATTCAAGGTTTAAAAGCACAATTTCGGAACAAATATTAAAATCTGCCTGCGATCGGTCTCCTGGCTTCCGCCTCAGGAGAAGACTGTGTCAGAGTCGCGCTTGCAATCAGCGCTTTAAGTAGTGATGGCGGTAGAGGGGCGTGGCCTACAGTAGTGGGCGTGGCCTGGGGAATCCCAGGGAATGGCGTCAAGGAGATAGTTTGTATACCGCGGCAGCGATAAATCCGCTGCGCGGGGAGATGACGGTGAGTGCAAAATACAAATTATAAGTGCCCAGGGAGAGCGATTCAAGGTTTAAGAAGCACAATTTCTGAACAATTATTAAAATCTGCTCTGCGAAGTGATGCAACTCTTTTCATAAATGAGGCCCTGGGTGTTTTATGAAGTAAATTCCCTCCTAACTACCAGGGTGACCAGGCTTTTTTAAATAGGATCAACAGCATGGGTCTGCGCTGAGTGTGGGAGCCGAGCGGTTGTAGGATTAGTTTGTCAAGCTGAGCCATAGGTAACAGTTAGGGAGATGTAAGTGGTGTGTAACAGCATGAATGAGCTGTGTGAAACATCTATCCACAAGTGGTTGAACAGTGCAGCATTAACTTTTTTGTGAATTCTTGAATTTTAAGTAGCTTATAGATGAGAAGCAGAAGCAACACGCTTCTTGAAACATGTAGATTTAAGAAATTTCACTCCTGAGGCGGAAGCCGGGAGTTAGCACTTGCTTTTAATATTGTATAACCTGTTTTTACCTGCTAATTCCCTGATTGCATTTGAGCACACAGCAGACCGCCCAGCCGATTTAGGGCTGACGCGGCACACTGCTGCCAGGGCAACGCCGCCTTCCTCATCCTGCGGACACGCCCACACGCACTGACCACGCCCCCTTTCACTATTTGAGCGCGGGCTGACCACGAGCGAGCGTTCACAGAACTTCACTCCTGAGGCGGAAGCCGGGAGTTAGCACTTGCTTTTAATATTGTATAACTTGTTTTTACCTGGACCTTGACCCCTGGATTCCTAGTCTGTCCTCAATCCGGGAGATGGATCTTCCTCTGGCGGTGCCGCTTTATGAGAAAATTCTTACTGAGGCCCTGGATGAACTGGCTCCGGTTCGGTCCTGCTATTCAGCCAGGAAAAGACCCTCAGCGCCCTGGTTCTCGGAACAGCTTAGACTCCTTAGACAGGATGTAAGGAGGCAGGAGCGTCTATGGCATGCTTGTTGGGACCAAAAAGGTGGTTTGGCGGAGTTGCTGTCCGGACCCGTGCAGACACGGTGCAGCGCGGATCCTTGCAGCCTGTGAAGCGTTCATTTCTGAAGCAAAAGGTGAAAATAACAGCCCAACGAAGGCCAGTCACCCTTTTGGCCACCGGCTCTCTTCATAGACGAACTCGCATTGCCACACCAAACATCCCTCAAGTTGCGCCCTCCAAAAGATACGGTGTATCGCCTTTATGTTTCCCCACACGACCTCGTACTTCTGAGGCTTTCAAGATAAGTCGGTCTCAGACCATTTCTCTCCTCGTCTGAGAGGCAATAATTTAATATATGTGCTAAACACGCCTGTCCTGGCGTAATATACCGCCAGAGCACCAAGGCAATTAACCATCTTGTATCAACATTTTAGCGGGAACAAGGGAGCTTGTTTCCCGCGTGTGGACAGTCCAATTACTTTAAAAAGTGGTGGTTCCCCACCGTTATTGTTTGACCGCGACTCCGTAGCGTGGCGCAAATCCAGAGTACAGAGCCTTCCCTGGCCGTACCCCATGTTGGCCCGCCCCAACACCCCCCCCCTCCTTCCCTGTGTGACGTCCTGATGAAGACCCCGTGAAAGGACTACATTCAGCCTGCTAATAGGGGTCGAAACGTCGACTGTTCTATTTTGATATACCGGACATTGTCCTTACTAATCTGATTTATCAGACATACCGGATATATTTTGGACTATTTGTTAATTGGTTGTAATTGGTCATAGCTAGGCCTTTATATTGTTTATTTTTTGTATTGTGTCACGCAACCTTGTAATAATTAGGTCATTTTTACTGTGTCTATTATCTTTACCACCTTCCTCCCTAGTATTTCCTTCTTTCCTTCCCCTTTTTTCCCCCACCTTGGGGTTTTGACAATATTGAATTTTGTATTATTATTGAATTTGTGTTCTGCTTTTTTGGTAATAAAACTTTATTACCATTTGAAATGTCATTGTTTATTGCTTAAATATTGAGTTGTTGTGTTTTAGTGTGGTCTTACGGCACACACTCTTTTCACGGGGACACTCCCCTCTATATGTATCATATTGCACCCAGGTCCCCGTGACTATATGGGTTAAACCCCTTTTTGTGTAACACTGGTTCTCGGAACAGCTTAGACTCCTTAGACAGGATGTAAGGAGGCAGGAGCGTCTATGGCATGCTAGTTGGGACCAAAAAGATAGGGAAGCCCATAAAACCCTTCTTAAAAGATATAAGCTTGAAGTTATTAGGACCAAGCAAGACTACTTTGTGGCCCTTACAGCCTCGCTTACATCTCCCAAAGAGCTCTTCAGGATTGTGGACTCTCTCACATCGCTCCAGGTCCCCGATCCTGTAACTTCATCTCAGGAGCTCTGCAATGACATAGCGCTCTTCTTTCAGTCCAAAATATCGGACATCTACACCTCCTTGGAGTCACAGAGACTTCTTACGGCTGAGTCACCGGGTACAGCGGTCTTGGACACTTTCTCGGTAGAGCCTACTTCGACCGGCTGTCTGGACTCATTTCCTCCGCTCCCCTTACAAGAACTGGAGACGCTGCTTGATAAAACTAAGTCAGGATCTCCGCTGGATGCTTGCCCTCTAAAGATCTTGAAGCAGTGTAGAGGATCTCTTTTGCCCCCTCTGCTTGACATCATGAATGGGGCAATGAGGGAGGGTGTCTTTCCACAGCAGTGGAAAAATGCTGTGGTAAAACCACTGCTTAAGAAACCCTCCCTCGATCCAGGGGTACTGAAGAACTTTCGCCCCATCTCACTGCTCCCGGCGCCCGCAAAGATGTTGGAGGCCCATTTGAACAGGCATCTTGCTGTTTTTGTGGAGAATTCGGGCTGCTTGGATCCTTCCCAGCATGGGTTCAGGAGGGAACATAGCACCGAGTCTGCCCTCACCCTGGTGCTCGATTCCATCCGTACGAGTGTGGATGGGGGTCGGACGTCCCTCCTGATCCTTCTGGACCTCACGGCTGCCTTCGATACCCTTTCTCCCCGCGTTCTTACATCTCGACTGGGTGAGATTGGGGTCCGGGGTGCAGCCATAGAGCTGCTCTCCTCCTTTCTGGACCACAGAGAGCAGAGGGTAATGCTGGGAAAATTTCTATCTCCATCCCTGTCTGTGCAATGTGGGGTCCCTCAGGGGTCGGCGCTTAGCCCCACCCTTTTTAACATCTATGTGACCCCCCTTGCCAGACTTATTAGATCTTTTGGGATGGAGGTAGTCTCCTATGCGGATGACACCCAGATCCTCGTGTCTCTCTCCCAGTCTACCGAGCTGACAGCCTCCAATTTTAGATCTTGTATGGAGGCTGTCAGTCAGTGGATGATCTACAATTCACTGAAACTGAATGGGGAGAAGACCGAGGTAATGGTGTTCGGTGGAAAGGAGGAGATCTGGTCTATGGAGTGGTGGCCCGACTCGTTGGGTGCCTGCCCCAAACCCACATCTTTGACCAAAAATCTAGGGGTCATGATAGATCCCAACCTTGATATGTGCCAACAGGTCAATAGGACTGTTTCCACCTGTTGGGGTATAATCCACATAATAAGGAAAATTAGGCACTACCTTTCCCCGCAGGCAAGAAGGCAACTTGCTGTCGCCCTTCTGGGTTCCCGCTTGGACTACTGCAATGCGCTGTATGCTGGACTGAATAAGAGTCAGCTGCAGCGCTTGCAGGTAGTCCAGAACGCGGCAGCCAGATTTGTCCTGGATCTCCCCAGCCGGTCTTCGGCCACGCTGGCTAGGAAGCAGCTTCACTGGCTTCCGATCAAGGAGCGGATAGTTTTTAAGTCCATGTGCATGGTCTATAAGGCTTTGGCGAGAAATTGCCCTACAGGGATTGGATCCATCCTGTCCTATTATCATCCGGGCAGACACCTCCGCTCCTCCCATCATCTTTTTCTCCATGTCCCGCGTATCCAGAAAACCAGATGGGGTGGTAGGGCTTTCTTCCATCTGGCCCCCAAATGGTGGAATGATCTCCCGATAGAACTAAGGTCCCTTCCCTCCCTACAGAGTTTTAGATCTGCCCTTAAAACTCGTCTCTTTGTTCAAGCTTATGAGTAGCTGTGCCCTGCATTTTGATCTTTTTTGTTAGGCGCCTTGACACCTTCGGGTTTAGTTTTGTGCAATACAAGATGCATAATAAATAAATAAATAAATACCTGCTAATTCCCTGATTGCATTCGAGCACACAGCAGACCGCCCAGCCGATTTAGGGCTGACGCGGCACACTGCTGCCAGGGCAACGCCGCCTTCCTCATCCTGCGGACACGCCCACACGCACTGACCACGCCCCCTTTCACTATTTGAGCGCGCGCTGACCACGAGCGAGTGTTCACAGAACTTCACTCCTGAGGCGGAAGCCGGGAGTTAGCACTTGCTTTTAATATTGTATAACTTGTTTTTACCTGCTAATTCCCTGATTGCATTCGAGCACACAGCAGACCGCCCAGCCGATTTAGGGCTGACGCGGCACACTGCTGCCAGGGCAACGCCGCCTTCCTCATCCTGCGGACACGCCCACACGCGCTGACCACGCCCCCTTTCACTATTTGAGCGCGCGCTGACCAGGAGCGAGCGTTCACAGAACTTCACTCCTGAGGCGGAAGCCGGGAGTTAGCACTTGCTTTTAATATTGTATAACTTGTTTTTACCTGCTAATTCCCTGATTGCATTCGAGCACACAGCAGACCGCCCAGCCGATTTAGGGCTGACGCGGCACACTGCTGCCAGGGCAACGCCGCCTTCCTCATCCTGCGGACACGCCCACACGCGCTGACCACGCCCCCTTTCACTATTTGAGCGCGCGCTGACCACGAGCGAGCGTTCACAGAACTTCACTCCTGAGGCGGAAGCCGGGAGTTAGCACTTGCTTTTAATATTGTATAACCTGTTTTTACCTGATAATTCCCTGATTGCATTCGAGCACACAGCAGACCGCCCAGCCGATTTAGGGCTGACGCGGCACACTGCTGCCAGGGCAACGCCGCCTTCCTCATCCTGCGGACACGCCCACACGCGCTGACCACGCCCCCTTTCACTATTTGAGCGCGCGCTGACCACGAGCGAGCGTTCACAGAACTTCACTCCTGAGGCGGAAGCCGGGAGTTAGCACTTGCTTTTAATATTGTATAACTTGTTTTTACCTGCTAATTCCCTGATTGCATTCGAGCACACAGCAGACCGCCCAGCCGATTTAGGGCTGACGCGGCACACTGCTGCCAGGGCAACGCCGCCTTCCTCATCCTGCGGACACGCCCACACGTGCTGACCACGCCCCCTTTCACTATTTGAGCGCGCGCTGACCACGAGCGAGCGTTCACAGAACTTCACTCCTGAGGCGGAAGCCGGGAGTTAGCACTTGCTTTTAATATTGTATAACTTGTTTTTACCTGCTAATTCCCTGATTGCATTCGAGCACACAGCAGACCGCCCAGCCGATTTAGGGCTGACGCAGCACACTGCTGCCAGGGCAACGCCGCCTTCCTCATCCTGCGGACACGCCCACACGCGCTGACCACGCCCCCTTTCACTATTTGAGCGCGCGCTGACCACGAGCGAGCGTTCACAGAACTTCACTCCTGAGGCGGAAGCCGGGAGTTAGCACATGCTTTTAATATTGTATAACCTGTTTTTACCTGCTAATTCCCTGATTGCATTCGAGCACACAGCAGACCGCCCAGCCGATTTAGGGCTGACGCGGCACACTGCTGCCAGGGCAACGCCGCCTTCCTCATCCTGCGGACACGCCCACATGCGCTGACCACGCCCCCTTTCACTATTTGAGCGCGCGCTGACCACGAGCGAGCGTTCACAGAACTTCACTCCTGAGGCGGAAGCCGGGAGTTAGCACTTGCTTTTAATATTGTATAACTTGTTTTTACCTGCTAATTCCCTGATTGCATTCGAGCACACAGCAGACCGCCCAGCCGATTTAGGGCTGACGCGGCACACTGCTGCCAGGGCAACGCCGCCTTCCTCATCCTGCGGACACGCCCACACGCGCTGACCACACCCCCTTCCCATGGCACACTCGGGTCAATAAACCATGTGCTGTAACCGGAAGCGCAGCGGACGAGCGCAGCGGGCGCGATGATTGCGCGCCGAAGGCGCGCATAAGGCAAGCTCGTCTGCGCTCGTCCGCGCCGAGGACGGGCCCAGGGCCACCCCCCCTGTTGCATCAGTATCAAGACCACCTACGAATGCGGTGAGACTGAAATATTCAACTGCCGATTTACTAGAACTCAGGCATAATGCAGCTCTACCTCATGCTCCTCCTCATCTAGGATATTCCAATCCCATCCTAGGCCCAATCCTATGCTCAACCTGCATAAAAACAACCTCGATACCCTCTATGGCCAACCCTCTATTGGTCCAAGCTGCGCTAATAAATGCTAGATCCCTCCCAAAACACAAATTAGAAATCGCCGACTTGATTGACGCGCACAAATTGGATCTCTTGTTCATCACAGAGACCTGGGGTGATGAAGCTTCTGGACCTGACTTTAGAGCAGCCACTGCCACCAACTACAATGTTTGTAGATTGGACAGGCCAATAAAAAAAGGTGGTGGCATTGCTATAATTTACAAAGACCACTTCAAACTCACGACGAAACAACTCGCCTGCCCTGAATACGAATCTCTCCTTTTTTCATTATGCCTCTCGGCCAAATCATCCTTCAAGGGCATGCTAATTTATCGCCCTCCTGGATCAAGAGCCAAGTTTCTAGCTAATATAGGCAACATAATCGAAGCGGCTGCAGACTCCCCTCATTTTACTTTACTAGGTGACTTCAATTTTCACCTTGAAGCCCTTAACAACCACGATACTTCGCAGCTACTCACAGACCTAGAAGCTGCTGGCCTGACACAATTGATAACTTCTCCTACACATCAGGCAGGCCACACATTAGATGGTATATTCACCAACAGTCCTCTTGTAACGGCTACCCATATTATCCCTCTCATCTGGACAGATCATGCAGCGATTTTTTTCACTGTTGAAACTAACCCCAGCAAACCTACATCCACTGCCCCCTCTCAATCTTCCTATAGAGATTGGAAAAACATCAATCTAGCTCATCTAGCTGAGATGATGCAGGAAAATCATACTCCTTATGAGCAGGACCCTATTATAGCATCTTCCAATTATATAACCAACTTAGACATGGCCTGTAATAAGCTAGCCCCCATTAAAACCTCCTATAGGAACAGGAAGTTACCATCAGCCCCATGGTTCAATGAAGCCCTTCGGATTCAAAAACAACACTGCAGGAATCTTGAAAGGCAGTGGCGTCGCAACTACAGCCCTACAGACAAATCGACCTATAAAAACGCCCTTTCCAACTATAAAAAACTTATAGTTGTTGAAAAAAGTCTCTACTATACTTCCCAAATTGAGCATGCGAAAAACTCGGCAGGAGAACTATATCGGGTGGTCACTACTCTGTCCAACCCCCCTGCCTCGCGCCTAGAGGGTTCTCAGTCCTTAGCGGACGTTTTGGCCAGTTTCTTTGAGGAAAAAGTTAGATCCATTTTCCTTACCTTTACACATTCCGCTCCCGCACCCTTTTCTGAGGCCCTTCTCACTAATACCTCGCCCATCCTATCATCTTTTGACACTATTGATCAGGATCATATTCAACGTCTGGTATCCAGCATTAAATCCGGATCCCCTCTTGACCCATGTCCCCCTGCTATTCTGAACCTCATTCCAGAAGCAATCTCTCCCGCGTTGACTACCATCTGCAACGCCATGTTCGCAACAGGCATATACCCTTCAGTCTGGAAGGAGGCTATCATCAAGCCTCTTCTAAAAAAGCCTACTCTGGACCCTCTTCTTCCTGCAAGCTACAGACCCATCGCCTGTCTCCCATTCCCAGCCAAAATCTTCGAAAAGTCCATGAACATCCAACTTTCGAAATTCATCAATGATAACAACTTACTTGATGAGACTCAGTTTGGCTTTAGACAGGGGCATGGTACAGAGACAGCACTACTAAAGGCCGCGGATGAAATCAGAGCAACCATGGACATGGGAGGAGCGGCAGTCCTAATACTCCTGGACCTCTCTGCCGCATTTGACACGGTCGATCATGTCACTCTGATCGACCTTGTCTCAGCACTAGGAATAAGAGGCAAAGCTAAAAATCTGATTGCCTCATTCCTAGCTAATCGCCCTCAGACTATCAAGATGGGCAATTTCACCTCCCAGACCTTCTCCCTCCCATGCGGTGTTCCTCAGGGCTCCTCGCTAAGTCCGACGCTTTTTAATATCTATGTTTCGGACTTAGCGAGGGTGATAAAATCTTATGGAATTGCCCTCACTACGTACGCAGATGATACCCAATTAGTATTATCGGTGCACAACAATGGAGCATCTGTCGCAGCCAACTTTCAGGAGGGAATGAAGGCGATAAGCTCCTGGATGTCATCAAACTGCCTCAAACTTAACTCCGATAAAACGGAGGTGATGACGTTCGGGAGCTTGCAGCCAGCATGGTCCCTTCAGTGGTGGCCACCTCAGTTGGGGCCTCCTCCCCAGCCGGTGGCGAAGGTCCGTAATCTGGGAGTCACTTTTGACAATAAGTTGACTTTTCACTATCACGCCAATGCCGTTGTATCATCTGCCTTTTACACCCTCAAAAAAATAAAAAAACTTCTTCCTTACCTACCACAATCAGCGGGCAAAACACTCATCAGCACCTTAGTGTTCTCAAGAACCGATTACTGCAATTCACTTCTCTTGAATGCGCAGGAGGGGGTTCTCAATAAACTACAGTCAGTACAAAATGCTGCGGCCAGAACCTTACTATCCATTCCCAAATTTACTTCCACCTCCCAGTACATTAAAAAACTCCACTGGCTCCCTATTAGGAGCCGAATTAAATTTAAGGCTCTGTGTATAGCCTACAAGACTTTGAACAACGCAGGACCACAGTTTCTAAAAGAAGCCCTCTGTCCAGTGGAACAACACAGGATTCTACGATCTTCTTCAGCTTTTTTGCTGAACGTTCCTCGGACAAGAAAGGCCAACTGGGGAGATAGACGCTTCACTATTGCTACGGCCAAACTGTGGAACACTTTACCTCTTGATATCAAAACTGCCCCCACCCTTCTTAAATTTCGTAAGAGCCTCAAAACATGGCTATTCTCCACCCTTTGACTCCCTCGCCATTCATAAGTGAGTTCTGTGAATATCAGCACCGAGACACCCGCATGGGTATTTGTGCGCTTTAAAAATCGCAAAAATAAATAAATTAAAGTGGTCTTTCTCTGGATATGTTCCTAGAGGTCGAAATTCCATCCTGCGCACTATTATGACAATTTTATCCTAAGACACCATCAAAAAACAAACTGAAGCCCCTACTATTTCAATATCACCTCCAAATATGAATTGTGCTTGCTTACCACCAATGAAACTTAATGCTAAACTCTATTGTTACTTTTTTCCCCATGTGATACATTTTATTACCTGTTTATTAAAGTTTGTTACAGGCACTTTGTAACTTAGTCAAGTGAAGTGATTTTATTCATGTACAATGACTTAAAATCATTACATGATAAAACATACACAAGGTGTTGTTAAGATCAAAGGAAGCTGTGTGAAATCAAAGTTTCTTGAGATATCATTGTGAATGCATGCAAGCCGAGAGAATCAGCATAATTTACACAGTACTTATATATTTTGTAAAATGTGTAACTCTCTGATGCTCGTTCGTTCATTTGATAAATATTTATTCAGCTTAAACCCTATTAAAGAAAACTGTAATAATACAGATATCAATAAAAACAGCCATAAAAATACAGTAATATACAGATATCAATAAACACATTAAATGGATCAATTACGGCAGTATCCAATTATAGCATACATTACAATATGTGGGCGTACAGAAATAAAACAAGCACCATTAAAAACATTCAGTGGGTCAAATACAGCAGCATGGGCTTCCCAGCGCTGTGGAACAGGAGTGAGCATGGACTGGGGCTCAACCTGGGAAAAGCCAGGTCTTCAGTTTCTTTATGAAGGCCAACTCGTTCATGGTAAGTCTTAGATCTGTAGGCATAGAGTTCCAAAGTTTCGGCACTATATGCAAAAATGATCTTCCTCCCCATCAGGCTCTCCTAACCCTGGTGGTTTTGGCCAGGTGTTCTGGTCAACTGACATCATACAATGAGTCACACTCTTTAAAGCATAACAAAGAGAGCTATTGACTATATCGCTTCCTAAAGTAAAGTACTTCTCTAGTAAAATGTATAGCAGCTAGGCAAACTTCTGGGGTTTCCAAGTTGGATAAAAATCTATCACCTTCAAGATGTGATTTATAAGAGCAAAAGCACCAAATAGGGATTACAAACTTTCTCCTCACAGATTTATAAAGTGCACAAATAAGCAAAAAGTGTAAGGTGCTTTAACTCGAGGTACTATCAGACGGGCATGGTGGAAGGTTCTCTTGCCACCCGCTTTGGACTGGAAATGTAACAAAAAAGTGTACAGTACCCAACTGTATCCTTGTCAAATAAAATCTGTATTGAATATTTTCTATAAAACTAAAATAGAATTTCACCTCCCAATTAAAAATCATGTGTTTAAAATTTGCAGAACGTTTGCGTGCGCGTTTGTCCAGGGCCTGTTTCTAGTAGGCAGTCTTAACTAAGGTTTTCACTGCACATGGTTTTGATTTGGTTCTCGAAAAAACCCTTCTGAGCCCCCGCTGCCTAAAACTGTGGCATATATATGGAAGCCAGAGATTTCAGCGTTCTCCAGAGCCAAACAATCCAGAAGGATGAGCCTAGAGAATCTTAATTCTAGTGTATTCTACACCTTTATCCATAGAAGTAACAGAGCCAAAACCACAAAATCTTCCAGAGATTGTAGGCTCACCTCCAAATGACAAAAAAGGTACCATCAATAGGCTCCGAAGAAAACCATTTTCTAAGGTTTGAAGTCTGGAGAAGCTAAGGTGCCCCCACACTCCTGCCCTATGTGAAGCAATGGAAAGACACTCGGCATTAAAAAGCGCTATCATTTATTTAACAGGTCTATGACCAATTCTATTGCAAATTGGACAACTGATTAAATGGCTCGATTGGTTTGTTGAGCCTTTAAGATTAGCAGTGGGTTCCTCAGCACGTTCCTACTTCAGCTTCCACAGGGCAACTTAATCGTAGGAGGTGACTTTAACACAACATTGGATGACACTCTAGAGCAAACACCCCCTCGACAACAACACCGGACACACGCTCCTCTGGTGGATTACCTAGAGACCATAGGCCTGGTAGGTATCTCTATCTTTTTCTCTTCCTTCTCCTTTTCCCCCTTTACTCCTTTCTCCTTCTTGCTCTGGGTTAATGTCTGTTGATGGAAATAAGCCTGAGATCCCAAAACTGAGACCTGGTGCCCATTGGAGCGCTATGAGTTGTGCAGCAGCACAACATCTACAGACCACACAGGAACTGCTTAAGGTAGAAGTACAGTGGGGGCCTGTGCGCCCAATTCATTTATTGGCAGGGTCAACTGGCTGCCGCTTGTGCAGCGATGGGTAAAGGGATGTGCATGGGGCATCCCTCTTGGAGAGGGGGCTGTGCAGTGATGTGTCCACATGGACACTACATTCCCACCAAAAAGCAATGAGAGGTCAAAGAGTCCAGCACGAAAATCAAATTCAACTCTGTAAGTCTATCAGTCACTAAGTCAATCAGGACAAAAGAGGATACCAAACTAACAATTTTGGTTGCAAAAGGATTACGTCATTTGAATTTATAGTGCAATGGATACCAACCCCACCAACTGATACCACTGGCATAAAATAGGCACACAGCATAACCACATGTCATTAAAAACCAAGTATTAAAATGTAAAACAATAGATGTGTGCATGTATTAGTAGCCATTTCCAGATTTTCAATAAGATTGAAGGATACACGTCACTCGCTACCTATGACATACACAGCGCTTGCACTTTATAGAGCAGTGCCCCTAAACATTTCTTCTACAGAAACAAACGTCTCCTGCTTGATCCAACGATATGTGAAAATACTGTTGCTAGCTGAGCAATAGTCATTATATGCCCACTCCATCGTCCTAGACTCAGTGGTTAGTTTGTAAAAATATAAGTGCCAGGGCTCTCATCAGGAGGCAGCTTGCACCAGCCCATTTTTCCTGTTAGCGCCACCTAAAAAAGAACCAACTACTAACCATGAAACCCTACATGTAGGGAGAGGATGTGGTGTAACGGCCAAATATACCAACTTTGGTGCTGGGGAACCAGGTTGATTCTCAGCGTCAGCTCAACAGCCTGTGATTCTGGACAAACCACTTATTCTCCCGTGCCTACCATAAATGATGAATGTATCCTTCACTGGTGCTCATGAAAAGCACCGGTGTTGATTAGGTGGAGGGGCTGAGCACTGGAAACAGCCGGCCCAAATTAGGCACTGTCCACACTGCTGTGTACAGGGTTGAATGACTTGCACTGCGCACCAGACTACTACAAATACCTTGGGGTGAAGATATACCACTCCAAAATGGGCAAAATCAAGGGCAATCTAGGTGCAGCGGTGCGTTCACTGACCACACAGAGTAAGTTCTGGACTACATTGCTCCTCTTAATGCAAGGACATGCGGCAATTGCCAAGATGGTCACGTTGCCCAGACTTCTCTATTATTTGGTTAACATACCTGTAGTATTACCCATATTCTATTTTAGAGGTTTGGACCAGCAACCGGGGGATCATATAATGGGGCGCTGTGCATAGAGAGTGGCTCTTTCCAAGCTTCGGTTACCTACTTATAGAAGGGGTTTCGGAGTCCAAGACTCTGAGAAATACTATGTGGCCACTTAGTTGCAAAAGCCTACTCGATGGCTGTCAATTTCCTCCCTGACTAAAATGACGCTATCTCAGATGGAACTTGCATCTGGGAAACCATGGGCCTGACTCACAAATGTAAACTTACACTTTTGTGTAAGTTCACTTATTTTTGCAATTCACAAAGGAATTTTAAGAAAAGTATCTTTACGACTGCAGGGGCTCCGCACTTGTGCCGGAGTCTATATACATAAAAAGATAGGCAGTCGCAAAGATACTACTCGTGAAATTTCTTTGTGAATTGCAAAAAATCATAAAATAAAAAATGTACGTTTTCCTTTGTGAATCAGACCTTGTATGTGTCCTTATTCCCCACTTCTCATCCTGCCTTTGAAGGTTCGAAGCTGCTGTCAGTCACAGTTGTGGCGCTGAGCAGTGGTCTTTATCCTGGAAAGGCACCAGTACTGCCTCTGGTGGGCCTCCCTTTACGCCTGGAGTGGCTCTCCCCTAAGGCTCTATCCCAATGATCTGATACAAATATTACTCAGATCAGGAAGCTCTCTAGTGAGGGCACTCAGATGATCTTCCACAAAATCCATGACCAATAAGACATACATAAGGGGCAATTAAAAAAAGATGGCCATATCATAGCTGCGCTGCACCCTCTTTGCCAGACTGCATCACAAGAACGTCCCTCGCACAAGCTCCACCATACTCTGCACACTTTCAGAATGGGCCACAAACTCACTGGTGGCTGAAGAGGGTCAACTGCAGCCACCTGCCACGGAATTCTCCTTTCTCAAGGGTAAATGGGAACCTGATATTTTCAGGGCAGTTAATGATAACGAGGGAGGGAGGG
This sequence comes from Lissotriton helveticus, assembly GCF_964261635.1. Classification (NCBI taxonomy): domain Eukaryota; kingdom Metazoa; phylum Chordata; class Amphibia; order Caudata; family Salamandridae; genus Lissotriton; species Lissotriton helveticus. The sequence continues at coordinate 1,289,831,724 of NC_136067.1, forward strand.
AGGGTGCTGTTGTACTGGCACACAGTGTGGAACAACTCTAGGTTTCAGCTTATTCAATTGTACATGCTACATCGAGCATATTTTAGCCACGGATGGCAACAATTCTTCCTAGAGCCCCCTGTCACTGCTCGTGATGCTCGTCCCAAGAAGCTGTTTTTTACTAGGATGCTGTGGGACTAGGACCCGCTGAGAAGAACTGCTATTTAAAACATTTCTCCAAGGGGTTTTTGTGGCCAGTTATCTTGTGTAGAAAGTTCTTTCTGTTCCTACTGCATTTGTCACTAATATTACGCCTTCTTCAAAGCTCTTAGAAACATTTTCTGCATATTACTGACAGACTACATAGGCTTATAATTTGCTCATCTGCATAGTCCCTGAGATGGGCATTATACCCACTACAACAGAATCTGAAACTGGTGACGGTTCCCTGCATACAGTACTTATGATGGGTATTTTTTTACACACTTGTCTTAAAATGGAATGATTTATTCCATAGCACAAGAATTTGTCTCTAATGGGCACATGAGTGTATTTGCTTTTCAGGGACAGACTAGCCGCAGCGGGCACCAGGCATTTCCCCAGTGGGCCAGAAGGGTGGGGGGGCCGGTTTTGGACACGTGAGGGCCATTTTTGTTACTGCAGGATGGTTTTGCAGCAGTGCTGCAAAATCGGCCCCTTGTAACAAGAGGGCAGCAGCAGTGTTCCCGCTAAACACCAACACCCCCCTCTCCCCCCCCCAGCAAGCTCCCTGGGCCGGTCGGACGTAATTGCCAGGGCTGGTTTGCGATCCCAGAACGGCCCTGTGACTGTTGGTAATAAATAAAGTTCCTCGGTTCAGTGGCAGACCTTATTGAATAAGTGACCCTTCACAGCTACAGCTGTCTCTAAAAGTTAGGATCTCTAAGCTAATATATTTGGTATAATATAATTCACAATTGACTTTATTTTTTCAAATTTCTTTGGTAGGACATTTACTAAGATACCATTGGAAAAAATGGAAATAATAATTTGTCCCATTTGTAAAACAAATTCCTTGGCAGAGAACGAATACAAGCATCCTGCAGAGAGTTGGCTCGGTCAATTCTCTTGTTCGATCATTGCAATGTGGGTTCTCATTATTTTCCAGAGCTGCTTAGAGAGACGAAAACATCTGGCACTATGCGATTTTCAACATTTACCAGTTGTCTCTCGTTTTTTAAAGTATACTTATGAATAGCAAAATCACTTTTTCGATTAGTCAAGAAGAACAATTGTTACTTACCTGTAAACAGGTGGTACTCCAGTATTGGTGTCTTTCATAGATTCACATGCTTGAATATTCCCCGTCGTCGGAGTGGGAGTCCCACGGTAAATAAAATAGCAATAAAATGCTAAATATATATATAAACATATATACATTACCTACTGGCGGTCGCCAGTAGGTAGTTATAGTTAGGATTGTTTTCCATAGGGAAATCGCAACATTCTATTGGGAATACCTTTGGCGCCGGTTGAGGAATCTGCCTGAAATTTTCCTCAACTTTGCCTCGCGGCGCTCTGCTCCTTCCCTGAAAGTTTGGGGGCATTCGTCAAGCGGGGGCCGAGATAAAAGGGGGGTCCCAAAACGTGTTTTCCCCATGTTCATTTCCATAGGGCGGTCGAACTCACTTTCAGCTCGAACGGCTGAATGGATTTTCACCAAATTTGGCAAAATTGTAGGGACTGGTAGCCCGATGTGCCTTTGCTATGTCTCAAGATATGTGCTCCAGAGGATTTTGAGTAATTTGAGTTTAAAAAAATATATATATCTATAAGCGAGCCCCGGTACGCGTTCCGGGGAGCGCACCGGGCGCGCTACGCGACTTGCGCACGGAAAGCTGATTGGCTCTCGGGTGTCTGTAAACATTCGAAACAGTCCGCAGTGGCCGCCATCTTGTGTCTCGGTAGGATCGAGATACAAGAGGTGGCAAAAAACAAAGGGGGAAATGACCAAAAGGGGGCAGGGTACACCCCCCCGACCCCCTAGGTTTGATGTGGGGGCCATAAAAGGGTCCCGCGGGACAAACATTTTTCTTTTTTTTTCGATTTTCACGGGGGGAGCGCCCGGTACGCGCACCGGGGAGCGTACGGGGGAGCGTACCACGGGGAAAACCCAGTGAAATAGGAAAATAATAATTTAAAGTGATTAGAGGTAGGGTAGCTCTGCATAGAGTTGTTGTGTTGTTTGGGTGTTTTAAGTACCAACATGTAGGTACCAATGCTGAGTCTTAAATTTAATGTACACCGTTTCCTCTGTAGATATCTTGCATGTTGTTACAGAAGTTATTGTGGTATATGGAATCCATATCATAGTCTGTCAGGAAAGCAGAAAGAACATGGAGGCAGGAGATGAAAAAGAGATGTCAAATACACATTGGAGATAATATAGTGGGAGAAAGGAAGTAACTATGAGCAAAATTACTATGTAACATAAAAAAGTTGCACAGTATACTATAAGTCTGAATTTACATTATAATCAATTTGGTACTAGTTTATGAATTACATATAAAAATGAATAATGTCTTGAACAATTTTTGGTTATTAAATATAAATTTATTTTTCTGATTCTTTTTCCAAATTTAACAGAACTTCTAACAACACATTGTCGGAAATGTCCTCATTTTCAATCAGCGAATCTACTGCTTCTACACATTGAACTAATTCAGATTCCCGTGATTCATCCATGAAATGTAAGTCATCATTGTCTTCAATAACTTTTTCAGCGCTGTTCTCCAGAACAATTTTGAAGGAAATATTCTGCTCTCCTTCCATTTTCTTGCTGTAATTTGCATAAAAAATAAATATATCAGTAGAGATAGGGCACTGTTGGGTTTAAGTTCAGACAGGTAGTTTTGATTTTTTAACAGTGAAGTTATCTTTGGGCAGTGCATGGTATCCGGCTGGAAGTAGAAATATAAAAAAGTGTATATCATAAAGCCTAAGTAAATTCATAATTATACAAGACAAGCCTAACTCCATCCATAACTATAACAGAGAAGCCTATCTCAATCTATAACTATTACAGAGGGATAGTATATAACTATCAGAAAATGTTTTCCAAATTAATTTAAAGTGCACAACATACTTCAGTTTTCAAAATAACATCTTACCTTTGAAAAGGAAGTTTAAGTTCTCAGTGAAAATCCTTTTGAAATGTACTTTAGGAAGTAGTATTCAAAATGGCTGTGTTTCCCTCTCTTTCTTTACATATATTCATGTACATAACCAATCAAATATCATGAAATAATAGTAGAAAATGAAAGTAACATTTTAATTGGTTGTAAATTCTAACACTTCAGATGTGTTTTTGTCAAGTAATTCACCTCAGGATATTTAGAGAGGGCTACAGGCCAAATGGCTCAATGGAATTCCACCAAATTTGGGAAAATGGTAGGGACTGGTATGTAGTATGGCCTATTCTATATTTGGTGAAAGTGTCTCCAGTGGTTTTTATGTAAATTAACTTTTAAAATTTTGGGGAGCGCTTCCCGGTGCGCGCCCAGGTACGCCTACCGGCAGCGCTACGGGAGTCCTCCATTTTGTGTTTCGGTAGATTTGAGATAGAAAATGGAGGACAAACAAAGTTGGGAATGGGTATAAGGGGGCATGGTAGGCACTCCCTGACCCTCTAGGTTTTCTGAGGGGGTCTCATTTTTTACATTTTTTGCGGGGGGAGCGCCTGGTACGCGCACCGGGAAGCGTACCGGGGAGCGTACTTTGGTGAAAAATAGTGAAAAAAGTTAGAAAAAGAAAATCATTTAGAGTGATCAGAGGTAGGGTAGCCCTGAAAAGAGCTTTTGGGTTCTGTGGCTGATTTAGGTACCTACAAGTAGGTACCAATGCACAGTCTTAAATTCAGGAGGAATATTCTATTCCCCTCATCTGAGAAGTGCACACCATCTGCTCTGTAGATATCTTGCATGTTGTAACGCAAGTTGTTGTTGTATATTGAACCCATTCCATAGTCTCTCATGTAAGCAGAAACAGATGTATTCACATGTTTCCGTGCTTTCTCAAATTGTGGACAAAATTGGTTGGACCAGTTCCATTTCTGTCTTTGGCATATATTGGAATATACCATGGCAATTTGTGGAAAAATTTTCATCAATTGCCCAAAGGTGTCCTTTAAAAGCATCTCCAGACCTACCCCAGTCAAAGTGCCTAGGTCATTTCCACCACAGTGCAAAATTATGAGGTCAGGGTGTGGCAGATGGTAAAAGGTTTTCACCAATGGTATCAATTGATGACATCTCAATCCTCTTTGGCCAATCCATTTTATGTGCACATTTGGTAAATCAAGGTTGTGAAAATTTCTGGTAGCTGCATACCTTTGAGCCCAGTGAATGTAGCTATGTCCAATAATCCAGACAGAGTACATGGTGAGAGGAGGTTCTGGTGCAGTCAGATGAAGTGTAGGAATGAAATGGCAGTTGGAACAGTAGGAGTTTGCAAAAAAAAATGTGGAGTTTCAGTGCTCTTGAATCACAAGCAATGATTGGTGGATTCAGATAGTTGAAAACTGAAAGTTAGGGTGCATGGTTCTGTTATGTGAAAGAAGTAATTTGAATGGTTAAGAAAAAGTCATTTAAAGAAAGATTGCAGTGGATAAGCTGGTGTACTGAGAGGTCAAACATGCTTGCTGATTTGATTTGCAACATTGTAGAATAAACTTTTAACCCTGGGAGCTCAGTGAGGAGGGAGTTGCTATGGTAACAGGTAGAAAGGACTGAGGGGGGGAAGGATGTTGATTTGAAAATAGAGAGGGAAGAGTTTTGATTGGTTACCATGAGGAATATGTGTGTAGAATTAGAGGTTTTCTGTGCCGTTAATGGTTGCAGTGCCTGGAGAACATACCTTTTGCTCTGCTAAAGAAATATTGGTGTGTGTATCTGACACTGTTCTGAATCTCCTAAAGCATTTGTAAAGGTGAGTTATGATTCATTTAGATAGAGAGTTCAGATTAAGAAGCACATTGATTTTCTTTGCTGTTGGTTTGTGTGGTGCTTTTTGAAAATGCATGGTTTCTATATTTGTAAAATAGAGGATTTGTATTTTGTGAAATAGTGATGTTTCAGTAGTGAAGTTGAATGGTTGTACATAGGACTTGCACTCTGTATCTAAAATGTTATTTTAAAAATCAATTTTAGGGTAAATGAATGGGTTTCAGTAGTGAAAATGAATGCATGTACATAGGACCTGTGTTCTGTTCCTAAAATGGTAATTGAAAAACGATTTTAGTGCAAATCAATGGGTTTCAGTAGTGAAAATGAATGCTTGTATATAGGATCTGTGCTGTGTTTCTAAAATGTTAATTGAAAAACGATTTTAGTGCAAAACAATGGGTTTTAGTAGTGAAAATGAATGCTTGTATTAGGATCTGTGCTCTGTTCATAAAATATTAAATAAAAAACGATTTTAGGGCAAATTAATGGCTTTCAGTAGTGAAAATGAATGCTTGTACATAGGACCTGTGTTCTGTTCCTAAAATGGTAATTGAAAAACGATTTTAGTGCAAATCCATGGCTTTAACATTTTTAAGAAGGAATAAATAGTGTGTGCATAATTATATAAAAATATTTGATTCTTTTACAAACATGTTAGCTGTTTTACCTCAGATTGGGAAGCAGACTGAGTTTCTTTGCTGTTGGTTTGTTTCATTTTTTGGGTAATGCTTGGTAGGAATGTTTGCAAGAGATAGGAAATGTATTTTATAAAATAGTGACTTTTCAGTACTGAAATGGAATGATTGTACATTGGACCTGCACTGTGTTTCTAAAATGTTATTGAAAAATCGATTTTGGGGCAAATTAATAGCTTTTACATTTTTGAGAAAGAATAAAAAGTGTGTGCATGATTAAATAAAATAATTTGAAGCTTTCACAATCATGTCACCTGTGTTACCTCAGATTAGGAAGCACACTGAGAGCGTTATTTATGAAAACAGCGATGCGTCACTTTTAACTGTGCACTCCTTGTGACACCAATGATGCATTATATTTAATGTATGATGCATCATGTTTCTTGGACTTACAGATAAGTCAGTATTTCTGATGTATCTGTAAGCGCAAAAGTGACGAATTGCTGGAGTGTGTCACAAAAATGACGCAACTCCAAGAATGCATCCTTTCACATTGGGAAAGCCCATGTGACAGCGTTTGCCTCAGTCTTACGCCTGCTGTGAGGCAGGTGCAAGATTTTGACGTAACAGTGTCCTAAAAGTGACGCAGTGAAATCTCATAGATTTCACTGCGTCACTATTACGAGGCTTTTTGCGGAGAAATGACCCCTCTGTGTACATTACACCTGACAGAGGTATAATGTGGCGCAGAGGTTTAAAAAATGACGCATCTACCTACATGCGTCACTTTTTAAATATGGCGCAACAAGGCACATGTTTTATGCCGCCGATGCGTCACAAAAAGTGACGCATCAGCAGTGGAAAACTGATGCAGGGCTTTATAAATGAGGCTCATCTTTTTTTTGCACATTACTCCAGTTTAGTCCTGTCCACTGCACTCTTGGACACAAGCCTCACCTTTTGTGCTCCCCTGGACAGGCTTCATCACATCTGCACTCTTGCTTAGGCCTCATAATCTTTTTTTAGAAATTTTTTGGAAAAACAGAGAAAAGGTCATATGTATAAGCTTTTCATTGCACTACTGAAACATTTTTGGGGCAAATTAATGTCTTTTACATTTTTGAGAAAGAATAAATAGTGTGTCCATGATTACATATAAAAATGTGACCTTTTCACAATCATGTCACCTGTGTTACCTCACATTAGGAAGTAGATTGTGCAGATGAGGTGAGGCATGTCCAGAGGGACAGAGGAGGTGAGGCCTGTGTTCAAGACTGTAGTGGGAGAGAGGCTTTTCTTGGAGAGCGTAGGTGGTGAGACCTGTGTCTAAGAGTGCAGTGGACTAGGCTTCATGAAGCCTATCCCCCACTGCACTCTTAGACACAGGTCTCAAGTTCTTTGCACCCGTGGACAGACCTCTCTTCTACTACACTCTTCAATAGAGGCCATACCTCTTGTGCACCCCTAGACAATCCTTACCTCATCTGCAACCCTGAATAGACTTCAACTAATTGGCATGCTTAGACAGGCCTCAGCTTATTTACACCCTTGGACATGCGTCACCTCATCTGCACCTACTTACTATCAATTATACTCAATACATTGAGGCCTGTTCAGAGGACAGAGATGAGGTAAGGCTTGTCCAAGGGTGAGAGGAGCTTAGTCCTCTCCACTGTAGTCATGGACACTGAATGGTTGTACATAGGACCTGCACTGAGTGTCTAAAATGTTATTTAAAAAACGATTTTGGTGGAAAACAATGACTTTTAGTTTTTTGAGAAGGAATAAATAGCGTCTGCATGATTAAATATATATATTTCATCTCTTAGATTAGGAAGTAGATTGTGTAGATGAGGTGAGGCATGTCCAGAGGGACAGACGAGGTGAGGCCTGTGTTCAAGACTGTAGTGGGAGAGAGGCCTTTCCTGGAGAACATAGGTGGTGAAGCCTGTGTGTAAGAGTGCAGTGGACTAGACTTCATGAAGCTTATCTCCTACTGCACTCTTAGACACAGGTCTCACTTTCTTTGTACCTGTGGACATACCTCTCTTCCACTACACTCTTCAATACAGGTCTCACCTCTTCTGCACCCTTGGAGAATCCTCACTTGATCTGTAACCCTGAATAGACCGTTTGCTGTTTTGTCATTGCTTTGTTGTTTGATAATAATGGTCTATAATGTGCTATTTTTTTCTTTAACACAGATTGAAATCAAGATTTCAAGAGTAAGGAAAAATGCCCTCAAGGCAAAGAAGAAGGAAAAATGAAATACGGTTACAAACAAAAACAGCAACGGAATTACAGCACTCTTCAACAACAAATACTTCAAAAAACAGGAACAAAGCTCCTGGTAAGACAACTAAGTCTTTCTTACGGAACATATGTAGATAAAAAAAAAATGTTGGACAGCATGTAGAAAAAGAGAATGAGAGAGTAAATTTGAAAAGGAAGGAGAGACCCTCAAAGAATCCTACAACTGGAGCAGGAGAGAATAATATGTATAGGAATAGAAGGCAGAATCAGTTTAGAGACATTCGTAAACGAATGTTTCGTAATAGGGTGGTTTTAAATTTGTTAAAAAACATTAGGAAAGGTAAACAGAGAGCTGCTTTTTATAAGAAAAAGAAAAGTGTAGAGAAGATTGTTGATAAGGCTTTTGAAGTTAAGAAAAAATTATTTATTTTAATAATTAATAGAATTAGGACACTTAACAAGACAATTGATGTTTTCAAATCAAACAGTAGATGGAAAAGAGTAATTAATCGGACTAATTTTTGTAAAGTTTTTTCAGGAGAATGGATGCACAGTTCAAGTTGTGAGCCATTTTTTAATGAGGAGAGTTACTTCCAGGAGAATGATTTAGTGCATGCAGTTGACACCAGTGGTCGAGCGTATGAAGTGAAAGACGGTTGCCCGATTGAAAAAGAGAAACTTGTGCCTAGAGAACCAGAAGAGGTGTTAACTGATGAAGTTTTAGGGAGACGTACTAAGGGTCCAGTGTACACTAGGAAGTGTAGTCGTATTTGTAGTGTGCGACAGGAATCAATTGATTTGTTTTGTAATTTCTTACGTACATATAGTAAGAAAAGTCTAAAGCAGAAAGTGAAGTTGTTGCAAGACTTAGATCCTTGCAGAGTGAGAGAAAACACAGGTTTGCAAGGGCATTCACTGGCTTGTCTTTCTAGAAAAGTCTGTCAGAGTGTTTTTCATCATTTTAGGATGTTAGCAGTGCATCATACCAAAATGAGGAAATTAGTGAGAATGTTGTATTATGCAAAAAGTCCAGCACTTAAGCTTAAACAATTAAACAGTGCTCTTTTGCATGGAACTGAATTAGATGTGAAGAAGATTTGTGAAGAAATTGAGATTTGTTATTTTGGTGAAAAAGAGGACAGTGTAGAAATTGACACAGCAATTCAAGGTAATGTGGAAGACAATGTACAGATTTCAAGTACAGAAAAGTTTGAGCAGGAAATTACCAGGTTTAAGGTGAAATCAAGTGAAAGGCCGAATTTTACTTGTGTGTGTTGTCGACGAAGTCATTATAAGCATCAAACTAGATTAGTTGATTTATACGTAATAAGTGAAAAGATAAATAATTATGAGTGGAAGGATTTTGCAACTTATTTGTGGGTGGAGAATTGTTTTGATTTGAGTTCTGATCATCGTATTTGTAAATATTGTTATGATAAATTAAATCAAAACAGAATGCCTGCTAGAGCTGTTCATAATAATCTGGAGTTGGTAGACATTCCCCGTGAATTGATGGATTTAAATACATATGAGTCTATTTTGATTCAATGTGTCCATCCTGTTCAGGCAATTGTTCGCATGGAGCCTAAGATAGGGAAATTGCCTCCTACAGATTTGCAGAGAGGATTAAAGGGAAGAGTTGTTTATTTGCCTCTAGATTTCAAAAAAAATATTGATACAATTGGTATAGAAAAAGTAGACGAGGAACCTTTAGTTATTCTAGTTAATGGGGTTCCGACAAAGAGTAAGAAAATCTGGCAAGATTTAGTGGATGTTAGGAAAGTCAAAAAGGCAACGTTGTATTTAGTCAAAAACAATGAGTATTACAAAGATGTATGTGTTGCAGCAGAGGAAACAGCTGCAGATGAAGACAGTGATTGTTCAGGCGGCCAAATTGAAAAAGTTGATGTGTCTAGAAGTGAAGAAATATATGAACATTATACTGTTCATCCTTTGCATTCCAAAGAAGTAATGGGGAATGCAATTGAATTGTTTCAAATGAAAGCAGCAAAAGGAAGTCCCATTAGTGTATGGGAAGAAAGTTTGGAAGCTCGTTGTTTTCCACAGCTATTTCCAACAGGTCGAGGTGGACGATATGACGATCGACCACTTCAAATTCCTGCATCTGAATATCGAACTGTAAGATTATATGCTGAAGATCCAAGGTTTGGTCAATGCATTCCCTATTTGTTTCATGTACTGTATGAAAGTGACTTGTCTGGGCTTTCTTATGCAGTAAACCATATACTGAAAAGTGGAGCACATTTGCAAAATGTTTCGGCGAGGGACTTTATGGAGAAAGTGAATCTGCAAGATAATATTTTGGAATCTCATTTAATCAATCTCATGGCATGTCAGCGTGGTACAAATGAGTATTGGTTCCGTCGTCATGGGGAATTGAAATGTATGCTAAGAAACCTAGGAACTCCTACATGGTTCCTCACTCTTAGCTGTGCTGAGTATGCATGGGACGACTTACTTCAATTTCTACGAGAGGCAAATGCAAAATATTCAAAATATAGAATTCAAAACTGCTGGAGAACTGTGTTCTTTGGATCCAGTGAATGTGTGCAGATATTTCAATCATAGATTTGAAGCTATGATGTCTTTCATTACCAACAAAAAAAATCCTCCCCTTGGAGAGGTTTTGGATTTCTTTTGGAGAAAGGAGTATCAAGCGAGAGGTGCTCCTCATATACATATGTTGTTGTGGATTAAAGATGCACCCAAATTTGGAACAGATTCGGATGAGACAGTGATGAGCTTCATTGAAGAGTATTCAACATGTGCTGTTCCGAAAACTACAGAAGAAAACAGTTTAAGGCAACAAGTTTTACGCTTTCAATCCCATCGTTGTGGAAAGTACTGTCGTCGAAAATTCAGAAACAAGGACAAGTTCTACACAAAATGTCGTTTCAGCTTTCCATGACCAGTGATTTCTAAAGGAAGAGTAAATAATTTGATGTCTTCTCTGCGACATACTGTGACGAGGAAATCACCAAAAAATACATACAATTTAAAAAGAAACGAAGAGTCCAAGTACATCAACGACTACAACCCAGTGATTTTGTCCATGTGGAATGCTAACATGGATATTCAATTCGTTGCTGACAACTCTATTGATGTGGCTCGATATGTGACGTCTTACATCACAAAAAAAGAAAAGACAGAACTGAAGGAAATGTGGGAGGACATTTCATATGAAAAGAGTCTAAGCAAGAAATTATACAGTTACAGTCTGAAGATGTTGTCGCATCGAGAAATTGGAGCATATGAATGTTCTAATCGATTGTCATCAGCAAGTCTCTATGCCAAATATAGAACCATCATTTGGGTGAGTCTAGGTCTTGCTGCAACACGAAATCGAGTTTTTAAATCTGTACAAGAAATAGAGTATTTGGCGGAGAAAGAACCAGAAAGTACAGATATTTTGAAGACAAACATGTTGGATACATACTATCCAAATAGAAGTAGTCATCTTGAGAACAGTTGTTTGTATGAAGTTCTGCAAAACTATATTGATAAGAGAACCATCAGAGAAGATATCAACAATGGACTATATGCTATCATTGGGTGTGAAGGATGTCTAGTGAGACAGAAAAAAGGCCATTTGATTAATCATCGAAAATTGAGTTGCGAAAATCCAGAGAAAAGGGAATTTTACTATTGAGCTCTTTTGCAACTCTTTAAGCCATGGCGTACAGAAGAGGAACTACTTGGTGATTTTCTCTGTTACGAAGATTCTTTTAATGCAACCAAGGATACCATAGAATGTCCTGTTTTTCCAAATTATCTGCAAATGTTGAACGAAGAAATAGAGCAAGAAGCCACAATTGCTGCAGAGATTGCTAGAGACAGTTCTCAAGACAGTCAGAGTTCTGCTTCATTGAGTCAGGATCCACTTGGAGGACCAATTATTCAAAATGAAGCTGCCACTGCCATGGATGAGGTGGAAAGAGCTATGGAACAAGCTCAAGATGATGTAGTTAACTTAGAAGATTTGGTGAAACAACTAAACCTTGAGCAGAAACAGATATATGACGAAGTCACAGAACAGATTGAACATGGATTCACTCATGAGAAAAAAGAGTGCTCATGTACATCATTTAAACCAGTCCAACTGTATGTAAGTGGAGAAGCGGGAACTGGAAAAAGTTTTCTGATTAAAGCAATTGCAACTTATCTGCAGAAAAGGACTGAATCACCGCTATCTTGTGTTGTTACCGCTCCAACTGGGCTGGCAGCACATAATATTAAAGGGATTACTTTACATCGTTTACTGATGCTGCCAGTGGAGCATGATAACAAATTGCAATATCACAAGCTATCTGGAGATGCGTGTTCCGAAGTTTCGAGAGTCCTGAAGAAAATGAAACTTCTTATCATTGATGAAGTAAGCATGGTGTCAAATATAATGCTTGCTTTTGTGCATTTGAGAATGCAAGAAATTCTTAGAGCAGACTATGATGTCTTATTTGGAGGAAAACATATTATTGTTTTTGGAGATCTACTGCAGTTGACTCCAGTGAAAGGACAACCTGTGTTCAAAATGCTCACGCATGAAGATACCAGGAAGTGCCTAGGAAGCATTGGAAACGTTAATATATGGTTAAACTTCAAATATGCAGAACTGCTTCAAAATATGCGGCAGGCAAAGGATGAAGATTATAAAAATATTCTACAAGATGTAAGAATCGGAAAAGTAAGTCAGCAAGGGAAAGAAGCTTTACATGGACGATTAATTTCAAATTTGTACCCAAATGAAAACATTCTTCCAGAGAATATTTTTAAGAAAATTAACGAGAAGAAATCTGGCATATGTTTGATGCCAACTCTGAAAGAATGTTCCATGTTCAACAACAAAATGTTAAAGTTAGAAAATGAAGAGATAGTGAAACTGGAAGCTATAGATAAAATTGAACATCTGGGAGCAACAATTATTTTGTCTGAAAATTTGAAATCAAAATTGGATTCATTAGAGAAGACTATATCTAAAACTGCTGGTTTTGAAATGACTCTGAATGTGTGTTTAAATTGTCGTATCATTTTGAGAAGGAATTTAAATGTTGAAAGAGGTCTGGTAAATGGAGCAATGGGTCATGTTGTTGGTTTTGTGAATTACAAAAATAGAGATGGAATTGAAATTTTAAAAATTAAATTGATGGCATTGATGAAATAGAACAAATTTGTCGTTGTTCAGCTAGATTTTTGCTTGTGAAAGACTTATATGTTCGCCGAAAACAGTTTCCTATTTGTTTGGAGTGACAATTCATAAATCTCAAGGTTTAAGTGTAGATAGCGCTTTGGTGAACATTGGAAGTTCTGTGTTTTAAGAGGGTATGGCATATGTGGCATTATCACGAGTCAGAACTTTATCAGGATTGTACTTGATTGAGTGTGATGAAACAAAGATGTGTGCAGATCTAGATTGTGTTAAAGAATACAATAGGTTAAGAAGAGAGTATGCTCCACATTTGCCTCAATATCCTCTGTTTGAAAAACGTGTGGTAAGCCGAAAAAGAAGAAATGAGAATAATTGCAGTGAGGTAGTAGCAAAAAGACAAAATGTAGATGAAACTGTAATTGTAAGGAGAAAGAAAAAGGATTCTGTTGAAGATGTTGTTGGATTTCAGTTTGAAAACAGTTCTGGTGTCAACTGCTATGCTAATGTAGTGGTTAATGTTGTTTTTTTCTTCAAAATATACAAGAAAAGATTGTTGAAAATCGGGATCAAAGATTCTGTTGTTTGTTGAATTCCGTGTTTGAGAAATGTAGCAGTGATAGAGCAAAAATAGAAAGTGTTTCAGAAATTCGAAATCTTTTAGACATATGTTCTGGTCAAAATCAATTTTCACAGAATATTCAGCAGGATTGTCAGGAATTTGTAATGTATATGTTTGATGTATTGGAAGATGAAGGTGTAGATATAAAAAATCTTTTTAGCCTTTCTTATCAATGGCAGCATGACTGCGACAACTGTACTTCATCAAGTACTACTAGAATAGACACTGAAAGATTTATATATTTGACTTTACCAGACTGCAAATCAGTGCCATTTAATAATCTAGTTAAAGCAGCGGATAACAATATGGTGTGTACCCAATGTAAGTCTGCAATGCTGTCCACATTATTTCTACAAAATTATGGTCAGTATGTCATTTTAATGTTCCAACGATGTAGACCTGATGGAACTAAATTGACAACTTCTATTAAAAATTTCGTGGCTTCTCAGTTATCAATATCAGGAAGAACCTTTGCAACTGTAGCTATTATTTTTCATGACGGTCCTTCTACAACATCAGGGCATTACACATGCTATTTAAAAAGTTGTAAAGGTTGGACCCACTGTAACGACACTCATTTGACTTTCAAACAACGTTTGCCTTTTGGCTTAAAAAATTCATACCTAGTGTTTTTACAACCAAAATTTAAGTAAAGGTAATTGGCCTATGAAGACGGGAGCAGTTAATAAAGGTTATTTTGCTGTTTAAAAATATATTCCGAGTAAAAGTGATCCAGGTAATATAAAAAATTGACTTGTCATATAGGTACTGTAAGTGGATCTCATAGTAAGTGATATTAGTATTATACAAAATGATGAACACGAGTGAGTCAGAGATGGTTTTACAAATACTTAAATATTGTGAAAATGTTGTATGAGCCTTTCTTTCAGAACGTCGGAAAAAAGGTAATTTCAGAGTTTCTTAGAATTAATTTGAAAATATACTCATACATCTGACACTATTTGGCCAAAAGGAAAGGTACAGGAATGAGTAAAGAGTCATGACTGAAAAAAAGGAGTATATGAAAATAATGAAAATATTTCAGATGTTCTTGGAGCTTTTCTTCTAGAAAGTCGATGAAATTGATTTTTTAGTGAACAGCAGAGTACTTTGCAACGAAAAAAGGACCTCCATGATATACTATTTGGCCTTAAGGAAAAGTAAGTCAATCAAAGATTAGTGTACATTTGTCATTTGTCAGTATCTAAGTTTTTTTTTAAAACACAATCTTTTAGATTGTGCTTTTTTCCCCGCTGTCATATGATGAGTAATTTGAACTCACTGTTTTAAGTAAAATTCAATATATTCTGAGAACAGCAAAAATAAACTATGTAACTATGTAACATGTTGTACAAGTTATTATATACTTTGGATTGTGTAAATTAAATTGTATTCCCATTCTCTGACACTCACTTTCCTTTTTCCATCCTCTTTCAGCTCTTTTTACTCACTTATAATGTCTTTCGCTCACTCTCTGTAACCCCCGTTCCTTTACTCCACTTCTTTGACAACCCCTCATTCTCATTTCAACTGTCTGCATCGCCTCTCTCCCTTGCATAACTTTTCAGCTTTCAGTCTCTCTGCTTTACTTTCCTTTTCCGTATTTTCCTCCTTTGCTCTTTTAGTAATTCATGTTTACTCACTCAGCAGTATTATCGCACTCTATCACTATAACTCACCCACTCTCCCTCGCTTATCTTTTTTTGCTCCTTTCTTTTGACCTCTTCTCTCTATTTTTCGTTCACTACCTCTATGTCCTCAGTGCCTCACTCTCCTTGTGTTATGTTCACTTGTGTTTATCTACCTTCTATCATTTCTTTTACAACAACTTCACTGCTCCTCTCTCATCGTTCTTCTTCCCATTTCTTTTACTCTGGTTCCATTACTATCCCTCATTTCCTTTCTTTCAATGTCCTTCTCTTTACTTTCATCACCAAATTATTTTCTCTCAGTACCACTGTTTTACTCATCTTCGCCTCTCTTTCCTTTTTTTGCTCCCTTACTCATTTCCTTTTCTCACTCATTGTACTCCACCTCACTCAGTTTTTCTCTTAGTGTGTCTGTCTACTAACTTCCTCATTCTATTTCCCTCAATTGTTGTATATTATCCTCTCTCCCTTCATCCCTTCACTCTATGACTGTTCTTCACTTACTCTCAGTTATCTTCTATTCCTCATTCTTCTAAAGGCATCCTTAATTAGACTCTTTTCTGTCTCAGTCATTATCTTTTTACTAACTACTGTTTCCTGATTTAGTTTTACTAACTCACATTGTTTTAGTATCTTTCTTACCTTCAGTTAATTTCTCTGTTTTTCTCTTCCTCTCTGTCAGTGAATCTATATTCCTTACTCTTAGTAATTTGCTCTCCTTTTTATTTCTTTTTCTCTCTTTTTGTCCTTGTACCTTACTTTATTTCCCTTTCTGTGTCCTTCACTCTTACTTTATTTCTAAATACACTGTTATGATTTTTAACCTCTTCATTTGTATCTTTTAATTTAAAATAAATATTTTACTAATTATAACTTATTTTTTGTTCTCTCTTTCATAGATACAAAGTGTAGTAAAAACATGTAATTAAGTTTACATTAATTATATGGTAAGTGTGACTAAAAAAATGTAGTTTGTCATCACCCTTTGCTTTAACCTCACTAATATTTTCTCAACGAACCTCACTCCTGTTTCTTTACTCTGCTTCCCTCGCTTATTCTCCATATTTACTCCCCTTTCCCTATTTCCCCTCTCATATTCAACTTCTTTCAGTTCCCATTCTTTACTTCACTTACCCTCTGTTCCCTTCCTTTACTTATTCACTCATTCTCTTTTTCTTAATTATTTACTTCACTCCTACACACACACCTCATCCCCCTCCCAACACATACACACACCTCTGACATACACCCCACACACACACCTCATACACACACACCCCCCACACACACACTCTTCACACACACACACATTCCATACACACACTTACATCCCACACACATACCCCCCACACCCATACACCCCTCACAGATATCTCACACACCCTCACCTCCACCCACACCGAAACACCCCACACACCCACAGACACACCTTAGACACCCATATCCCGACCTACACCCACTGAATCCCTATAAGTCACACACACTGCATTACTTACCTTTCTTTGCTGTTTCACTCAAACCCATTCAGGCACTGTTTCCTTTACTCTCTTTGTCCTTTCTCTTTGTCACTCCCCATGTCTTATCCTAATTCAATTTTTCACCCTCTTTCACCCCTCTTTACTTACACTAACTGGTATTTTCTCACCCTCCTTCACCGTTCTTCATTTATCCCGGTTCCGCCACTACCCTTCATTCTCCATTTTTTACAGTCCTTTCTTTTTCTTTCAACACCCATTCACATTCTCCCACTATCTCTACTTTAGTCTTCTTCCTCTCTCTTCCTTTCTTTCGCTCCTTTAGTCATTTTACTTTTCTCACTTTCACCCTATTACACCTTCTCTGTTTTTTACTATGTAATAAACAATCCCTCTGTGTTTCTCCCTCTAGCTCTCTTTCTCTCTGTGTTCTTCCCTCATGCTAACTCCTTCATTAATTTTTTTTTCTTTTTTTTTTGGTGCGCGCCTCGGTGCGCGCCCCGGTGCACGTACCGGTACGCGTACCCTGCAGAAAAAAGATTGAAAGAGATTCTTTAAAAATATAGGTTTATTTTTATAAAGTAAAGGTAGTTCTAAAAAGAACAGTTTTTTTCTTCTTTTTGTTGTTTTATATTTTTTTAAATGTTTTTTTAAACATTTTGTACTTTTTTTGGCTTTTCTGAACACTTTTATATTTTTTTTGTATTTGTTATGGGGAGAAACAAAAAACAGGGAATTGTAAATGGCTCAACTGGAGCAAAAAAAAAAAACAGGAAAAATTAGGGTTTTCTTGGACACTTATGGTTATCACCAGCAACCATGATAAGTTCGATACTTTGCTCACCATAGCAAAGTGTCTTGTTACAATATTTGCACACGATTTTGTAATCGGCAAACTTAGGTTGAATAGTAGCCAATGTGTCTCTTGCCCCCGGAACCGATGGAGTGGGTTGTTTTGATGTTGAGGGTCTAGACGTTGATGGGGGTAGCTTACTGCAGAGGTCCCTTAACTCTGCATTAGAGTAATTGTTTGGATGCCAACGCATCATGTGGCGAATCATTGTATGATTCCCGAAGGAATATTTTTTGTTAGGGTTCCCCTGGACAGCTCAGCACCACAAATCAAGCAAGTCACCTTTGCAGCGTTGACTTTTTTAAAACCCCTTGGGATTTTGTAGAACTCCCATACAAAGTGCTCTTTAGGTTTGTAGGGCTGTTTATCTTCAGGCAGGAACTGCCTTGTCTGTGCCTCCTCTTCATCATCCTCCTCCTCTTCCTCTTGACCACCAATGTAATCTTCTGGTGGTCTTTTAGATGGTGGTGGTGGTGGTGGTGGGGCAGATGCTCCAGCTGTTGCTGCTACTGTAGCCATTTTATACTAGTAAAGAGTAGAGATAGAACTCAAAACAGGTCTTCCTCAGTCAAAGGACAAAGTCAGAATAAGGAAAAAAGGTGGGGTCTTTCATCATTTGGAAAACAAAACTGTTCTGGACTAATGAAAAGTGTTATTTTCAAGTCACATGATCCAGGCTTTCATCATTTGGAAACCAAAACTGATCTGCACCAATGAAAAGTGTTATTTTCAGATCACATGACCCGACGCGCTTACGCTACGCGCCCCGGTGCGCGCCCCGGGGCGCGTGGCGTAAGCGAGTCGAGACGTTGCGCGATCGTATGCGATCGCGTGCTTCCGGGTGCGCTTACGCAGTACGTCATATGACGCATCACCCGGCTGCGCAATACGTCACGATGTTGTTTTCGTTCGCGGCAATAGCGCTATCGGAACGCTCACCGGTACGCGCCCCGGGGCGCGCCGTAACATTGCGCTTACCCGTGCGTTCACCGGTACGCACCCCGGGAGCGCTCCGGGCAAAAAATATTTAAAAAAATAAAAAAATTAAAAACTATTACATAATTATACAATATAAAAGTCGTTATAAAAAAATATTACTTTTCATACCTATAGAGATTTGCTATTAAAAAAACATTGACATTTACTGAAAAAAACATAGGTTTCACACCAGTTATAGTTAGGAATTAGCATTTAAAAAACCTATTAAATTCACTGAAAAAACCATAGGTTTCACACCAGTTATAGTTAGCTGGAAGTTTTACTCGCATAATACCATTGAAATTTCCATGTTATAGTTAGTTGGACTCACTATAACTTGCGCGTGCAATGCACTGCTGATGACGTCACATATTACATCACTCATGACATGGTCAGTGACATCACTCATGACATCACTGATGACACCATCCTTGTGACAGAGTGACAGACCTCCTTTCACTGTAATGTAACCCTTGAAACACATATTCAAAAATAAAAAATGCAATTTTCAAAAAAATGGAGATACCCATACCAGTTACAACAACCAATTCAGTAATTCCACCATCTATATACACATCCACTCATTCACAAACAGTTCTATATAGTCACTCATACATATACTTACTCATCATATGTAGTGATACACCTATACATCCTGTTACACACCGATAGTCATCCAAAAGATACTCTCACACATACTCACACATGCAAATAAACTATTAAACATCCATTTATTTGCATATACAACTATACACACACTACCACCTTACTTCTAAGGAAACTTACACATACTTACTCTCTTAAACAATCACTTATAGAAACACATAATTATTTAAACAGGAACTCTTACAATCCCTCACTCTCATATATACTCACTTATATACATCAATATTCACATATACTACATTAAAACATATCTAGTTACTGATAAAGACACTAGTGAGACAGTCATTCACTCACTAACACACACATATACACACTCATCCACCCATACAGTCCTGTACATATGCTGTCTTCAAAACACATACAAAGAGAGAGTCAGTCATTCATGCATCTATGTGCTAAGTAATACCCCCACTAAACCATACAAACACTCATACTGATACCAAGAAAAACATCTAATAACCCATATACATACACATTTAGCTACTCA
Source organism: Lissotriton helveticus (assembly GCF_964261635.1). Lineage (NCBI taxonomy): Eukaryota > Metazoa > Chordata > Amphibia > Caudata > Salamandridae > Lissotriton > Lissotriton helveticus. The sequence goes on from NC_136067.1 coordinate 1,289,851,464, forward strand.
CCAACCGATGCAGCCACTTATACACAAAGTGAAACACTAATACATATATTTAAATATTTAAACATTACTCACTAATATATGTATTCACTAAGATACACTTAATAAGCCAGTTAACCAATCAATTTTTAAAAAAAACAAAAAAATCCATGTAAACACTTATTTAAACATTTATTCTTCCATCAACTTTTACATATACATATATAACACATATTTATTTTTCAGAAAGACACACATTCACTGGATGGTGTCATCAGTGATGTCATGAGTGATGTCACTGACCATGTCATGAGTGATATAATATGTGACGTCATCAGCAGTGCATTGCACGCGCAAGTTATAGTGAGTCCAACTAACTATAACGTGGGAATTTCAATGGTTTTATGCGAGTAAAACTTCCAGCTAACTATAACTGGTGTGAAACCTATGTTTTTTTCAGTGAATTTAATAAGTTTTTTAAATGATAATTCCTAACTATAACTGGTGTGAAACCTATGGTTTTTTCAGTGAATATATATATAATCAGAAGAAAAAAACCTGAAATATGTATTAGAAAAGGCATAAACTGCCTACCCAAAATTCTACATAGGAATGCATGGGGAAGGAAAAGACCATATGCAGCCTATCCTTGTTATTATGTTAGTCCAAACTGCGGCCAATCAGGCAACAGCAGCCCTCTAGAACCTTCTCCTCAGAGCTCAGCACCTCAGATTTTTGCAGCACAAGAGTGACCAAAGAGTCTATGAGGAGAAGAGAGCCTCTGAGGGGAGAAGGGAGGGTCGCATGTGAATCTATGAAAGACACCAATACTGGAGAACCACCTGTTTACAGGTAAGTAACAATTGTTCTTCTCCAGTATTGGGGTGTCTTTCATAGATTCACATGCTTGAATATAGAATAGATAGCAGTCAGTACCAAGGAAAGTTTCCATAATCACAATGCATAACAAAAGACTGAAAATGTATGTGTATGAGGCACATATACATATCTATATATATAACAGTCAATAAGCATTTGGAAACCGATAGGAGGAGGGTAGAACAGAGGCTCACCTTATTGAAAAAGATTACGAAGCACAGCTTGTCCTTCTGCGGTATCCCCTTCATTCATGGCACCCAGACAGTAGTGTTTCATGAACGTGTGCCTGCTGGACCACGTGGCTGCTCTGCAGATCTGATGCAGCGGGACACCGGCAAACAGTGCAGTAGAGGACGCCATGGATCTTGTAGAATGGGCCCTCACCGAAGTTTTTAAAGATTTGCCTGCCTGTTGATGGCAGAAAGCAATAGCCGAAGACACCCAGCGGGCTATCGTAGGTGTAGTAACGGGACGTCCCTTGTGAAAACGCCCATAAGCTACGAAGAGCTGGTCAGATTTGCGGAACTGGGCCGTTCTGCTGATGTAGAACTTCAAGCACCGCTTAATGTCCAAGGAGTGCAAGTGTTGTTCCGCAGGAGACTGCGGGTTGGCAAAGAAAGACTTCAGAATAACAGGTTCGTTAATATGGAAATCTGAAGGTACTTTCGGAAGAAAAGTAGGGTTAGTGCGTAACAACACACAATCCGATTGAAACTGTAGAAATGGTGGTTTGATGGTAAATGCATGAATGTCACTTACTGGACGCGACGACGTCAAGGCAAGAAGAAGAGCCACCTTCCAGGTGACGTACTTGAGGTCAGGTCTATGTATGGGTTCAAACGGTGCAGTCATTAATTGTGCCAAAACAATGTTAAGGCGCCACGCAGGAGGAGGGTGCCGAATTGGTGGAAATTTACGAAATAGTCCCTTGAAAAATTGGCGTATGATCCTAGATGAACAGAGAGAGGTGGAGCCATCGTGGCGAAAACGTGAAATCGCCGCCAGAAAAACTCTTAAAGTCGCATGAGACAATCCTGACTGAGCCAATTGGTAGAAGAAAGAGAGGAGCTGAGCAGGCGTCGCACGCAAGGGATGGACACCGGCAGCAGCACACCAATGGCAGAAGCGCTTCCATTTCAACTTGTAAGTTTTTATAGTTGACAGAGCTCTGGCTTGAGCAAGGATGTCTCGACATTCTTGAGGAATGGTCAGATGTGCAAATTCACAGTGTTCAGGTTCCAGGCTGATAAGCTCAGAGAAGAGGGGTCCGGATGGTAAACTAGACCCCTGTCCATGGAAAGAAGATCCAACCGAGGATGTAGAAGGATGGGTTTGCACTGAGATAGAAGGAGCAACTCCGAGAACCACGCTTGTTGTGGCAACCGGGGAGCAATGAGAAGGATGTGGCAGGGTTCTCTCCGTATCTTCCAAAGAACCCGAGGCACTAGAGGGATTGGAGGAAACGCGTACGCAAACAGATTTGACCTGTTCATCAAAAGGGCATTGCCTTGTGACCCTTTGTGGGGATGCCAACTTGCGTAGGCTGGGCATTTCCGGTTCTCCGGTGTCGCAAAGAGATCTAATGTTGGGCGACCCCAGCGGCAAAAGATCATGTCGAGAGTTGGTTGATGTAATTCCCACTCGTGGGTTGATGATCGGGATCTGCTCAGGGAATCCGCCAGGAGGTTGGACAACCCTGGGAGATGAATTGCGGTGATCATGATTTGGTGTTTGAGCGACCAGTCCCAAATTGCCTGTGCCAGGCGAGACAGCGCCGGAGATTTCGTTCCGCCCTGCTTGTTTATGTAGTGCATGCAAGTTGTGTTGTCCGTTTGTATAAGGACAGACTCTCCGTGCAGCACGGGGTGAAAAGACTTGAGCGCCAGGAAAATGGCCATGAGCTCCAATTTGTTGATGTGCCAGGTTTTCAGATGTACCGACCACTTTCCCTTTATGGACAGGTCCTGAAGGTGCGCACCCAATCCCTCCAGAGAAGCATCGGTTGTGAGCGTAAGATCTGGAGTGTCTGATAGGAACGACATCCCTGCTGCAAGATGCGATGGCTGTGTCCACCATTGGAGCACTACTCTCATGCGGGTCGTGATAGAAATCAGATCGTTGAAGGACCCGGTGACTTGACGCCACTGCCCGTCTAATTCCTCTTGAATAGGACGTGTCCGTAGCCTGCAATGTGGGATGAGTGCGATGCACGATGATGCCATCCCTAGAAATGACTTCAGCAGTCTAACTGAAATGCACTGTTTTGACAGTAGAAGAAACACTAGACGAAGGATCCTTTGTTGACGTTCCAGAGATACAAATGCCTTCGCTAGCGTGGTGTCTAACGTGGCCCCTAGGAAATCCTTGCAAGTGGCAGGGCGCAATTGGGATTTGTCCAGGTTGTTAGACAGACCCAAGGAGCGAAACACCCTCTGACACGGGGAGGTATGACGCAGGTGTTGCGAGCGGGATTGCGACTTCAGAAGGCAATCGTCGAGATATGGGAATATCTGGACACCTTGGAGTCGAAGAAAAGCCATGACTGGAGCCAATACTTTGGTAAAGACTCGAGGGGCGGAGCGGAGGCCAAATGGCAGTACTTTGAACTGGAAATGTTCTTGCCCCACCTGGAATCGTAGGAACCTCTGATGACTTGGAAGTATTGGGACATGAAAGTAGGCGTCCCTGAGGTCGATCGTAGCCATGAAATCTCCGACTGAGAGCAAACGCAAGATGTCTGTAAGCGTTAGCATGCGGAAGGATTGATTCTTGAGATATTGATTGAGCGCTCTCAAGTCCAAAATTGGTCACCATTCTCCGTTCTTCTTGACGATCAGGAAAAAACGGGAATAAAACCCTTTCCCCCTTTGAGACTTTGGCACTACCTCCACTGCACCCTTTTGAATCAGAAGGCGAACCTGATGGAAAAGTTCCGTGAGGTGCGGAGGAGGTGGTCCGGAAGGTGGAGTCGGAGGAGGGATTTCGACGAATTCTAAGAAATGGCCGTTCTTTACAATGTCCAGAACCCAACGGTCCGTGGTGATGGAGGACCATTGAGAACCAAACAGAGAGATTCGACCTCCAATTGGTAGGGTCAAAGGCAAGTCATTGTCTCTTATTGGAAGATCCCCTACAGGCGGACTTCCCTCTGTAATTCTTGGTTGGTGGTTGGCGAGACGACTGCTGTCGATTATAGGAGTAACACTGGGTGTTTTGATTGTAGGGGCGATACTGATTGCTTCCTCCATGAAAATTAGAGTTGGTGCCTCGTCCTCGAGCACCCCGAAAGAGCTGCTTCTTAAATTGCAGAGTTCCCAAGGCACGTGCTGTTTCCATGTCCTTTTTAATGGACTGCAGTGCCTCATAAATGTGTGCCCCAAAAAGTGATTCACCATCATAAGGCATATCAAGTATTTTTGCTTGAACTTCCTGACGGAAGGAGGTGGAGTGTAACCAGCCTTGTCTTCATAAGATAGCAGCTCCCGCAAGCTGTCGTAACCCAGTGCAGGCCACATCAACTGCACAATCAATTAGTTCTTCGGATGTTCTTTTGCCCTCTTGAAGAAGTTGCAACGCCTCCGTCTTGGAAGCATCCGGAAGCATAGCCACATAAGGTGCCATGTCTGCCCATAACTGGCGGTCGTAACGACCCAAAATGGCCATGGCATTAGCCGCCCTCACCATGGTGGATGACATCGTCGAGAACTTGCGGCCTATCGTATCAAGGCGACAGCCTTCACGGTCAGGTGGCGCTGTGATCGTGGATGCAGGATTCCAGGATCCTTGCTGTGCTGCCTGTGTAACAACCGAATCCGGCTTCGGTTGCCCAATGAGGCAAGCTGGTGTTCCTACAGGCGCCTTATATTTCTTTTCCAATCTTGGTAATTGGGCAGGCAAAGAATTTGGTGTTTTCATCAATTTTACAACTTCAGCCCAGATGAAATAAATAATAGGCACATTATGAATCTTCTTGAATGGCTGACTTTTAAAATCATATAGGAAACAATCCTCCTCTCTTTGAACTCGTGGCAGTTTAAAACGTTGAGCCGCTCTGTCCATAAGCTGATGTAAACTGGCAATATCAACTGGAGGAGAATCCCCTTGCGGTACTTGAGATGGGGACGGTGTCTGAGCCCGATAGTCATCCCACTCCGCCATATTATCATCAGCATCAGCAACCACATCCGTTACCTCCCCATCTTCTCGATCAGGTGGGTTCTCCTCCTCCTCATCCTGATACAAAGTAGTGTGTATCTGAATGGATGTATGCCGCTCAGTAACTTCAGGTGACTGAGATACGAATGGGGCAGCTGACGGTTCCGCCGCAGGCGTTAAGACGGAAGGAACAGCAGATACTTGTGGCGATGGAGGGAAACGTCTGTTATAGTCGTCTAACATGTTCTGTAGGTTAGAGATGAGCGACAAAGGCAACGTCGCAGTAGGAATTTGAACAGGCATCTGTTCGACTTGGCCATATTGTTCCTCCTCATCATTGCTGAATTCTTGGCATTTAATAAATAAATCCGATGGACTTTGAGCGTCAGTGAAAGACTCATGCACATCCACTTCAGACTCCTGGTCTGAGTCAGTAGCAAACAAAGGTGAGGGAGTCAGTGTATCACCAGGAAGTGAGAGTTGCGCACTTGGAACCTTAAGACTCTCTTTTGCGGTGGAAGGCAGTGGTAGCAAAGGAAGAGAGGCAAATGTAGATGGCAGCGAAGTCACTGTTTGCACAGCTGGAGACTCCATCGTCGACGGCAGTGATCCCGCCGTAGTCAGCATCGAGGACGAGGAAGACCTTTTGGATTTGGTCGTCGTCGAAAACGTCGTCGACGGTGAATTCGTCGACACGACAGCCGTCGACGGTGACGTCGTCGACGATAATGGAGTCGTCGACGGAACTTTCGTCGATGTAGCCGTCGATGGTACCTTCGTCGACGTAGCCGTCGACGGGACCTTCGTTGACGTAGTCGTCGACGGGACCTTCGTCGACGGTAAAGGCTTCTTCTTCTTCGTCGACGGGGCCGCAGTCGACGGAACACTCGTCGACGGGACTCTCGTCGACGGAGCACTCGTCGTCGAGGGCGTCGACGGAGCTATCATCTTCACCCTCTTCGTCGACGATGATTTACCCGTCGACGGAATTTTCTTCGTCGACGACGACGAAATAGGAATGGCTGACGACACAGTCTTAGAACTGAGGATCACTTTCATCGTCGACAACGAGGACGTCGACGGAAAGGCCGTAGACGATCCAGAAGCCAGCGTCGTCATGACCGTCGTCGTCAAGGTACTAGAGACAGCCAATCTCGTCGACGGAACAGTCGTCGACACTGTCGTCGACGGAGCAACGGTTTTCCTCACAGGAACACCTTTGGAAAATGCAGCAGAAGCCTGAGAGCCAGGTCTCGTGGGCCCAGAAGTAGGAGGAAGAGGTGGAGACACCGCAGGGGCCGAAGAAAGAGTCATTTTCTTCTTTTTTAGGAATAGAGAAGGCAACTCCTGCACACTACTTCTTTTTGAGGCTGCGTGGGAATGGCCAGACATGAGGCTTTCAGCATCGGAAAGAACATGCTCCTTATCCTTAAGTCTCTGAAGCCAGAGGAGCAAACGGCCTTCCCTATCTTTCAAAGTCTTAGTGGAGAAAGTTCTACAGAACTTACAACTTCCCACTTCATGGTCCGGGTATAAACAGTAAATACACTTACTGTGTGGATCCTCTGAGAAAAGTCTAAGCTTTCCATATGAAGAACAAGCTCTGAAGAGGGACTTCTTACTTGAAGACATGATGAAACACCAGGCAAAAAGCAGAAAAGTAGAGAAAACTGAGCAGAGCTCAGGGAGACTCCCTTACACACGACATGCGGTAGAAAATCAGAGGTGCTCAGCTCTGAGGAGAAGGTTCTAGAGGGCTGCTGTCGCCTGATTGGCCGCAGTTTGGACTAACATAATAACAAGGATAGGCTGCATATGGTCTTTTCCTTCCCCATGCATTCCTATGTAGAATTTTGGGTAGGCAGTTTATGCCTTTTCTAATACATATTTCAGGTTTTTTCTTCTGATTATATATATATATGTATATATGTTTATATATATATATTTAGCATTTTATTGCTATTTTATTTACCGTGGGACTCCCACTCCGACGACGGGGAATATTCAAGCATGTGAATCTATGAAAGACACCCCAATACTGGAGAAAATGTACTTTGATTCAACATAAAAAAAATAAGCTTCAAAGCAAAGCATTCCATACAGTCAGAGGAAATTATATTAGCGACAGGCTAGTCCCTTCGACCCAATGCACTTGGGGGGTACCTACGATACCCCCCTACATTGCCATGCACAAGGTGGCAGGCACCGCGCGGTGCCTGCCACGTTGTGCATAGCAATGCACAACATTCCATTTTGGCATTGTGGGGTTGCTGCTTATAGCAGCACCCACCACATGTCAAGATTGCGGAATGCAACCGCCAGGGTGGTGGTTGCATCCTAATCAGTGGTGCGGGACCGTCGCACGTCTGGCGGCCGGTCCAAGCATTGCTAGTGTGGCGTGCGGACTTTCTTCCGCCCGCCATTCTACTGAGCCCCTAAAAGAGCAGTGGGCTGCAGGGTGGAAGGCTGGGATGACCAAGGTTCAGTATGGACTGTATCCATGAGGAACAGGGTCAGCACTGAGTTGCATTTGGAGGCTTCTGTATAAAGGGCCATAGTGGGTAAAAAACTGATGGACTGGAATGCTTCCCGAGCTATTGCCACTGCTTAGACTATCTGGAAGCATTTATTCGATCACCTTTGGGGTGTTTGATTGTCAGTAGTATGCCTGGAGTCTTGAGACTGGTGCAGCTTTCTAAGCCTACTTCTGCGAGTGTTTGTGAATTCCAAAAAATAATAAAATTGCACCTATTCAAGGAGTACATACTTCTATGGGTGTAGACTTAGTATGTTTTTGGTAAACGTGTCACTATATATATTTAAGATCCCAATCCAAAAAATGAACAAATTAAACCCTTTTAGTGAAATGAGAACAGCAAGAAAACCTGACACAGACATTGCAAATATAAGAGGTGCCTGAGCAGCTCACATCACACTCATGTATTTACATAGCTCATATGTAAAAGTAAAAAAAATGGAGGCTTTGTAAAATAAAAGCTGACCCAGGATTACCCAATTTGGAAAAGTAGGGAAGCTGGTATTGATTCCAGTTTATCTAGTTACACATTTTGAAATTCAGCCACCCAGTGGGCATCTCTGCCTCTCTCCCTCTCTCTCTCCCCCATTTACATCAACGGTCACTGCTTTAACTTTAATCCTTGGCACATGTAGAAATCCCACACAGGGATATCAGACCCAAATCCAGGCCTCCAGACCAAACTACCATGGCAAGAATGCATCTATTTGAGGGGTTTCACAGCCTAAACACCCCCATGAAACTATGTCCCTGTTCTGACTACGAGCTCCAAAGGACTTTTCAAAGATTTGAATCCTGTTGAATGGGCCCTAAAAGATTAGGAGTGTGAGAAAACAATATACATAGGAAAAATAGCCTCCTGGATGGAACACTCCTGTCATAAATTGAACGGACAAAAAACAGAGATCATGTATGTGGGCAACTCTGCCAAGCTAACCCCCACAATATCATGGGCGCCCCCCAGTCCCGAAGTCTAAGATCAAGAGCCGAGGGGTATGGTTGGATGACTCACTTAAACTTGGCCAACAGGCAGTGGCAGTGACAAGGACCTGTCATGGCACTCTTAGAAAGCTACAGAAGGTACTGCCCCTACTGCCCCCTGCATCCAAGAAAATAGTAGTCCAGACCTTGATTCTTTCACGGCTGGACTACTGTAATTCATTGTATTTAGGAGCCCCGAAGTCCACCTTAAGGAAACTCCAGGTGGCCCAAAACTGCACCGCAAAACTTTTAACAGGCTGCACCAGCATGCAGTCTGCTAGCCCCAGTCTGAAACCCCTTCACTGGCTACCAATAAAGGAAAGGATCTCTTTTAAGGCCTTATGCATGGCTCATAAGGCCCACAGGGGCACAGGCCCCCGAATTAATCAGCCCCTGATCACAGCATATACTCCCAGGAAGTCTCCGCTCAGAGAATTTAAATCTAGCCTGCATTCCTAAAAATAATAGGCAGCGGAGCGGAGGCCGGTCCTTTTCATACAACGTAGCGAGACTATGGAACTCCCTCCCCCTCAACCTTCGACATGAAACGACCCACCTCTCTTTTTGGAAGGGACTGAAAACATGGCTTTTCAGAAGAATAATTGCTAGCTCTCCCTCTCAGCCTTTACTGCCGCTAGCGCTGGGGTGCCTCCGGGTAGCCATGCGCTTTAGAAATGTTAATTAATAATAATACATATATATATATATATATTCAGATTCATTATCTTCATACAGGTGGTGCAATATAAGCTGAGCGAAGGTCTATATGAATTGTGGACCATTGCTGTAACAATCATGTTTATCAATGTAATGTCATGCATGGTTTTTAAAGTAATGATATTTTAATTTGTATGCATTTAAAATTACAAATGTATGACGTTTTTGCACTCTGTAAGATGGCGCTCACTGGGGTAATGCTGGTGAGCAGTCCTACCTCCTATACAGTCATGTGCTGGGTCCCTTTAAAGTAAGCTTCCGTGTTTCACCGCGGTGAACACATTGATAAAGGGGTTTCCCGAAACGCGTCTGTGCGAAGCATTTAAATAAATTGAATCTTTGAAAAACCACCCCGCGAGTGCCGTTTCCTTCCTTCCCGGCTGGGAGAGGGGGGTTTTGGAGCGAAAATATATATATATATATATATATATTTTTTTTTTTGTAGTTCCGCAGGTGAGTAGTGGCTTTGCTTCTCACCTCCCTTCTCCGCAAACACGGACACGGACCACTCAATCTTGTGCAATTACTTTATTCCCGCAGTTTCATCGCCATAACGTTTCAGCTTCCCTAAGCCTTGATCACATGACAGCGTGTATATATATATATATATATATATATATATATATATATATTACCTACTGGCGGTCGCCAGTAGGTATATATAGTTAGGATTTTTTCTCTATGGGATTTTTGAAAATTCTATGTCTAATAACTTTGGCGTTTGTGGACGGAATTGGCTGAAATTTTCAGGAAAATGGCACATTTTGTTTCTGAGCAGCCCTTGAAAATTTGGGGGGGGTTCGTCAAGGGGGGGCCGAGAAAAAAGGGGGGTCCCAAAACGTGTTTTTAACATTGAGTTTTCCATAGGGCGGTTGGCCTCACTTTTAGCCCGAACGGCTGAATGGATTTGCACGAAACTTGGCAAAATTGTAGGGACTGGTAGCCCGATGTGCCTTTTGTAGGTCTCAATATATGTGCTCCAGTGGATTTTGAGAAATTAACGTTTAAAAAAAGATATATATCTGTAACAGCGGACCTGGCAGCGTCCCAGGACGCGTACTTTACGCGCAACGGAGCTTTGTGAAGCGAAGCTGATTGGTTCTCCGGCGTCTGTCAACATTCCAAAAAGTCCGTAGCGGCCGCCATCTTGTCTCTCGGTAGGATCGAGAGACAAGAGGAGGTCAAAACAAAGGGGGAAATAACTATAAGGGGGCATAGTAGATCCTCGCTGACCCCCTAGGTTTGATGTGGAGGTTTTAAAAGGGCCCCGCGGGGCAAAAAAAAATAATAATAATAATAATCGAACGGCTGAATGGATGTGCACGAAACTTGGCAAAATATTAGGGACTGGTAGCCCGATGTGCCTTTGCTAGGTCTCAATATATGTGCTCCAGTGGATTTTGAGAAATTAACGTTCAAAAAAAGATATATATCTGTAACAGCGCTCCGCTTCGCGTAACGGAGGTTTGCGAAGCTGATTGGTCATTCTGTCACTGGGCTATAGTTGGGCTACATCTGGCTGATATTTGGGCTACATTTGTTTTTTTGTGTGTCTGGCGGCCATCTTTGGGCTACATTGGGCTACATTGGGCTTCATTGGGCTACATTGGGCTACATTTGGGCTCCAACATATATATAGGCCAATGTAGCCCAATATATATTTTTCAAAGTTAATTTTCGTAAAAACCACTGGAGCATATATCTTGAGACATAGCAAAGGCACATCGGGCTACCAGTCCCTACAATTTTGCCAAGTTTCGTGGAAATCCATTCAGCCGTTCGAGCTAAAAGTGAGTCCAACCGCCCTATGGAAATGAAGGAAATGAATGGGTAATTTGTAATTAGCAAATAGCTAATCGCAAACTAGGAATGGTAAAGAATCGCTATTTATTCCTTAAAGTTCGCTATTTAGGAAATGCAAAAAACTTTGATGATACATATGGCGGTTCATCTCTAACAAGATAAGAAGCATAGGGATACATTTATGATGACTGGCGCATCACCAGGGATGTGTTAGTCATTCTGTGCCGCTGTTCCGTCACCTATGGTGTGCTGCATTTACAATGCGGCGCATCATGGGGCAAAAACAGCACAGATGCGTGATGTATCTGTGCCGTAAAGGTGGCGCATTGCTGGAGTTGTATCGCAAGTGTGATGAAGCTCCAGCAAGGGTCGGGGGTGCCCCTGTCGCAGGGTTTCTGTTCTCACACAGAACTGTGGACAGAGGATTGGAACTTCGGCGAATTAGGGTGTCCCAAAACTCACGTTAGTAATCAAAAACTCCTTAGCAAGCTAGGTACAGTGTCACATTGGATATAACAAACTCTCAATGTTTAGACAATCCAGAATATGAACTTATAGTACCTCAGGATACGTGGAACTCATGAACAGTCGGTCGTTATATATTTCTTAGAAACCAGAACATGGAGTTAAGAAGAACACATGTGTATTTGAAATGTTTATTTACTAATGCCGTCTTCTCAGGCGTAGTATCTTAGATAATAGAAGTACACATATTATCAGTAGCAAAATTACCAGCATAGTTACTAGTACATAAAAAGCGAATGGTGACAGTATGTTAACATGCTGTAAATGAATAAGAGTTAGCAACATTTATAAGCAGCCGCGGGCCGTGGAGGGAGTTACGGTGGGGCAGGGAAGCGGGGAGGGGGAGGGGCAAGGTAGAGAGGGCTCCACCCTGCTTCTCCCCCTCCCCGCCTCCCTGCCTCACCGTAACTCCCTCCACGGCCCGCGGCTGCTTATATCTCACCCTCCCTAATACACATATTATATTATTTGCTAAGAAGGTCTCTTTGTGTTGGTTTAGGGCGTGCCCATACTTTAGTGTCTTAGATTTGAAGGAATCACATCAGCATACACCAGCTCTCTCTTCATGTGAACCGCATCAACTGTTGTGTATGTGTGTTCGGCAAAGCAATATAAAACCCGCCTCATGCCCAGAATTGGCAGAAGTTGCACTTATGTTATGAGTATGAAGTCGTGGAGATCAGACCTCATAACAATTCTGTATCGTGTTGTTCTTGAAACTTTAGCACTCGCTGTACAGATATAGTTTAACAAGCAAAGCAGATAGTAGAGCAATAACATATTATTCTCATGTAAACCACGATGAACTACTAGGTGGAAAGCTAAAGCAACAACTAAGTGTCGTGTGCAGAAGTTGCAAAAAAGGAAAAATGGCGTTTAAACCGGTAATGAGCCCATGCTAACTTAACACGGTGTAAAGATATCCAGGACCTAGATGACACCTCCCCATGATCCGGAAACGAACTGAATAAGATAATAGAAGTGCCATCTCATGAGAGCAGATTGCAAGTTTATATGTGGACGGTCCGCAAGGTAAAGCATTAAAAACTAGGAAAATTTAATGCTAAAGAAAAATAAAACAGCCAAGTACTTTATCGAGTCTTAAGCCAATAGGCAAGGTAAATAATAAAAACTTGACAAATAAGTCAATGAATTGTCAATGAAATGCTAGTACTCAGCATATCAAACATGAAAAAGGTCTATGACATAACTGTGTATGCAAAATAAGCTGCAACAGCCTCCAATAGGAAGTCACCGTCTTCATCCGAAAACAGTTCAGCCATCCAATTTAAAAGCGGAAAAGAACATACGTGCTCTCCCAGCACCGGATCCTCTATCACCATCAGAGGACAGCTCGGTGGGTTTTCAAGAAAGCTCTGTTCCAAGAAAGACTGTGCTGCCGCCAGTAAATTCCAGGGACCAAGTAGTCCATGCATCAATGCCACAGCCATAATCCTTTCGCCAGGACAAACCAACTCGTGAGTAATGATAGGAGTCATCAGCTGATTAAAGTCGACGTCAGGAGAAACCGGTCCGCAGAGACACAAATCAATGGCCCAATCGAAATCACAGGTCAGGCAGTGAAATACAGGCTGGACACAGGTGAAGTAGGAGAATCGAAAAGATAATCCATATGCCGTGCTTAATATCGCCAACGGCATTGTGCCATAATATTCTAGCATGCGATTGCGGAACAGTGTCAGCAGCTGCAGGGTGGGAGGTTGCATAGGAGGGACATCCATATTTAAAAATGTAAAAAAGCACAAGAGCGTCCGCTGGTAATGCAAGTAAAAATGCCAATCCACGAACCAGAGTGGAGAAAATAGAATGAAAGGAAGCAGGGATGACTCCAAAGATTTTCTCAAATGAAGTCACGAGACCACACGTAACAACTTTAAAAAAGTGCGCCAGGGTCTTTGTGGAGGATGCGTTAAAGATAGTCGGAACCATCTTGCTGAAATTGAAAGGCAAATCTGAATTAAAAGTATTCCTTTTATCGTAACAGTAAGTGAACGGGTTATTTGCTGCAGAAATGTTCTATTTCCTCCCACACATGAACATAGGGAGTTTTCAATCTGGCCACAAATACCAACCTTGGGACAGATTTCAACGGCATGGCAAGAATAAGAGCTCTTTTGTCTCAGAGAGAGGTGGCCTTGAGTTCGGCCCGTGAAACTTTCGTGCTTCACATAGCGAACACCCGTACAGAGGTGCAGACCCTTTTCAATTAACTCAGAACAATCTTCATTATTGAGCATCAAATAACTACCATTTTCCAACAACTTGAACGTGGGGATGATAGCAGGAACTGGCGTGCCTTGCAACACGCAAGCCATATTTGGTCGGTGTTTGTTGCATGAACCGTGTAACTGTATGTGCCTACACATTAGTGAATGATCTGGCGTCTCAGTGCATTCCTCTCCATTCAGATAAACTTCTTGATCATCTTTGAAACATCTGTATGTGTATGGAAGCGACCAGACCTCATGAAGAAAAGTACTACCTAAAGGTTCATAACGACCTATTGGTATATATTTCATACAATTTGAAAACTTATATAAAGCAAAAGGCAGCGTTATTAAACCGTGGATAAGGCACGTTGCCAAAAAACCCGCAATCCTCTGCTGATGATGTCACTGAGCATGTCATGAATGATGTAATATGTGACATCATCAGCAGTGGATTACGGGTAATAGTATCTCTAGTTTACTCCCCTATAGCTGTCTTTCTTTTAACATAAGTGTCTGTTTCCTTCCCTTATACTTACTGTTTTTGGTTCGCTTCTAGTTCGCGTACCGGCGAGCGAACTGGGAAGCGAACTAAGAGAAATAGAGGTTGGCACAGTTCCAAATATTGTACCAATTTTTTAATAACGGGGAGGTAGTTCTGAAAAGAACTTTTTTTTAAATTGTTTTTGTTGTTTTATATTTGTTTTATTATTTTTCGGAACATTTTTTTACTTTTTTTGAATTTTTCTGAAGTTTTATATTTTTTTGGGTTTTTCTTGGAGGGGGCAATGAAAACGATTCATTGTAAAGGGCTCAACAGGAGCAACAAAACAAAAAAAGAAGTATTTATTATTTTGGGCGTTTCGTACAAACTTGCATATGATAGTCAATAGCTCTGTTGATCAGAGTGATGCTTTTTTCTCCGTAGGAAATGAATCCATCGCAAAATACGCAGGTGTGTTTTACTTCACCAAATTTCATTTGTATATTTGGCACCATCTCCCTGCCCTCTGGTCCCGTTACTTCCGGTACAACAGATCTTCTGGCCATAATAGGGAGATTATCTAGGTCGTTCCGAAACTGTGCAGCACTGTAGTTGTTAGGATGCCACCTAGTCATATGGCGATGCATTGTGTAGTTTCCGAAACTGTATTTTTTCTCGGTTCCTCTGGACAGTCTATCTTGACATATAAGGCAAGTTACGTATCTTGCATTTACTTTTTTCTGACCTTTGGGAATTTTAAAAAATTGCCAAATGAAGTTTTCTTTCCGGTGAGACGTCCTGGGCTGCTCAGGCAAAAACTGCCTCTCTTCGTGCTCGTCGTCCTGTTCCTCTTCTTCTTCTTCTTGTTGAATTATAACTTGAGCAGGTGGTCCACTCTTCCTTGGAGGTGGTGGGGAAGCACCAGCTGAAGCTACTAAAGAAGCCATTGCTCAGTGATCACAAAGGGTCTTTCTCTCACAATGATGAAAGTCAGAGTGAGGAAAGAAGGAGGGATTTTCATCATTTGGGAAAAACAAGAGTTCTCAACCAATCAAAAGTGTTCATTTTAGATTATATGACCTAGTCTTACATCATTAGGAAACCAAAAGTGAAATGAACCAATGAAAAGTGTTATTACCAAGTCACATGACTTGCTGTGTTTACGTTAAGCGCTTTGCAGGGCCTCCCGGTTTGCTTCCAGAAACCTGCGCTTTGCGACTCGCTTCGCGTACCAGTTCGCTAACGTAGCACGTCATATGACGTATCACGCGACAACGTGAAACGTCATGCGGACGGGAGGCGTCACGATGTTGTTTTCTAACGCGGCACTTGCAGTAAAGAAACGTTTACCGGCTCGCGGTCTATTTTGCGGCATCAAGGTCAGCTAACGGGAAGCTTCCCGATTCGCGAAGCGGGAACGAAGAAAAAAAAATATTTAAAAAAAAAATTATTCATAAACATATAAAATATATTTTTGGATTTAAAGAAGAATACATTTTACAGCTACAGATATTAGCTGTTAAAAAACCAATGAAATTCACAGAAAAAACCATAGGTTATAGACCATATATAGTTAGGAATTAGCATTTACAAAACCTTGAAAATTCACTGAAAAAACCATAGGTTATAGACCATATATAGTTAGGAATTAGCATTTAGAAAACCTTATTTTACTCACACAAAACCATTGAAATTCCATATATAGTTAGTTGCACTAACTATATATCGTGCACCCGCAATCCACTGCTGATGATGTCACATATTACATCATTCATGACATGGTCAGTGACATCACTGATGACATCACTGATGACATCTCAAATGACATCACTGATGACATCACTGATGACATCTCATTTGACATCAATGACCACATCACTGATGATATCATTCATGTGACAATACAATGCATCTCCTCACATTTTAATATAACCTCTGTTTCACCCAGTGTTAAAAAGAGAGTATAATTTTTGAAACCATTGACACACCAATACTAGTTACTACATACGCACTCACTGATTGCTACGTCTACACACACCTTCACTCATTCACCCATACAATCATTCATACATACAATCACTCATCTTTACAACACTATCATATGCACTCATACACCTATACAGACACTCACAGTCTGCCACTCATCCATGGAGTTACTCACACACCTAGTCAGTCCTGTAAAGAATCAATGACACTTCCATTTTCTTGTCTATACAGTTAAACATAGAGCACCTTACATTTTCAAACATATACTAACACATACTTACCTTCTTATACAATCATTGATACAAGTACAGATTGATCTGCACAGAGTCACACACCTCCCAGCTAGCCACACACACACTCAGTCTCCCATACAAATACTTGGGCAATCAATCAATAACCCATATAGTTACTCATATAGCTACTGATCAACACATGCAGCAGTTTACAGAACAACAGACATAATGATGCACAAATTAAGACAGTTTAGTCACTAACCCATGCAGTCAGTGAGACACATTTAATCACTCACTCATACAGTCAGTCATGCACCTACTAAATCCTTCGTCCAGACACTTACACATCCACTCATTCTTCAATATGTAAGACATATTTAAACTTTATAGAAACAAAAAATCACTGGATGTTGTTATCAGTGATGTCATCAGTGATGTCATTTGAGATGTCATCAGTGATGTCATCAGTGATGTCACTGACCATGTCATGAATGATGTAATATGTGACATCATCAGCAGTGGATTGCGGGTGCACGATATATAGTTAGTGCAACTAACTATATATGGAATTTCAATGGTTTTGTGTGAGTAAAATAAGGTTTTCTAAATGCTAATTCCTAACTATATATGGTCTATAACCTATGGTTTTTTCAGTGAATTTTCAAGGTTTTGTAAATGCTAATTCCTAACTATATATGGTCTATAACCTATGGTTTTTTCTGTGAATATATATATATATATATATATATATATATATATATATATATATATATATATATATACATATATATAGATAGATATTCACACACATATATATTTTAAAGCAAAAACAGATGCCGCACTCCAGAGATGAATTTCCATGGTTATTTTATTACACCACCACTACCACCAACGCGTTTCACCACAAGGGCTTGCTCACAGTTGGGTAAGTCCTTTCTCTTTACCATTATATATTCCTACATAAGCCCATTATGAAGCATTAAAGGATATGTAGTTTTGACCACAATAACAAAAATATACGTTTTTCATTCCAAAAGTTTAGATTCATAATATATCACATCATAAAAGGTTATGCATATAAACTCTCTATTTACTTATTCCGCGCTAGATTATGTATCTGCGAAGTGAGCCAGTCAGCATTCTGCAATTGTTGTTCATCATGCCACATATTGTCCATGATAGTCTAAGTGACTTCATGGTTATTAACACATGTAAATTGAGTGATTCATAGACAATATTGCTGATCTTAGCATTTTTGTTAAATAATTCAGTGGTTCATGAGAAACATGATATTATGATCTATAATTGCATGATAAAGAGAACATAAATATTGCCTAAGTGGCTATGTTCTTTTTAGTAAAAACATACTTTTGTTCTCTTGATTTGACTGGAATATTTTTATATTCTGCTTTATTCTCCTAGTAATCTCTCATGTTTTGTGGAAAAACCAAGGTAATCATTTTCAATTCCAAGCGTCTCAGTTTTTGTGTACTGTCCCCACCTCTTTCATGGTTGGGGGCATGTGCTATGCCACAATATTTATTATTCATCCATGTAAAATCATCATGTGTCTCTAGATGTTTAGACAACAAGAAGGTGACTGGGCTGTTCCTAGAGGAATTAAGAGAAGAAAATATAAAGGGATTTGTTAGAATTGAGGGGTGTCAACAGTACCCGACGGATCTGGCATCGGGCATGAAGCCAATGTCTTTGGGTTCAAAATGCCTGTGCCATAGCCTGCAGCGCCTACCCTTCACGCTAAGGCTATGGCACAGACATTGGCTTCATGCCCGATGCCAGATCTGTCGGGTACTGTTGACACCCCTCAATTCTAACCCCGAGGTAGGAACAGTGTCAGACAGGTAGTACAACAAATGTGTCTTGAGTAAACTGATACTTATGATTAGATCATGTTTTAGTAGATTGTAGATTTCTTTATATATAGGTCCTGAAGAATCGCAGTTAATAAACTAGATGCGAGAAACATGTTGACCACAAGTTTTGCACCTTTAGCCCTGGTTTAGTCCGGGAAACTTTTGTTCCAATGATTACCGGCTATTCCTATTTTTACTAGTGGCAGGGGACCACCAGAATAAAATTGTTTCCGGTACCCCGAGCCACTTTTTACTCTCACCCACACATTCTACTTATTTCTGGCCCCTCACCCGCACTTCACCATAAGGCAGTTGGATAAAAGATCTCCGACAAAGAGCCCCTCCTAGAGGTGAGCCCGTTGGGCATTGCACCGCCTGCCCGACGAGGAGCAACGCCGATGATGAAGCATGACACTCGCAAGGGTGTGTGAGGCCATTACATCCAACAAATTGGATACCCAGGGGTGTTTGTCCACTTGAGCACAGGCCCCCTTCCCCCCCCCCTCGTGACCGTCACTACCTTCCCCCCTCCCCTCCCTTTATATTTTCTTCTCTTAATTCCTCTAGGAACAGCCCAGTCACCTTCTTGTTGTCTCTACATTTGGGGCTGAGACTGCGGCTGGACCTTCCATTCCTTTCCTTGTGAATGGTAATTTCAGCCCGATTGGATCGCAATTGGTCCCATCTCCTCCCCTACTTGTTGCTATACTCTCTAGATGTTTAGTCATGTCTTAATTGACATCCTTGTTTGATACTGAGTGAGCTGAATGTTTAGCAGCTCCCTGTGTGTAAAAACAATGCCAGCTCCCCCAGGAGGCGGGGAGCCAGCAGGGATCGCAGGGGCCTTGAGGCTCCCCCCACTGTCTCCAACAAAAGTAACTGGGTGCCCTGGTGGGGACCAAGGCACCCAGAAGTGAGGCCGGGCCCTGGGTCATGGGTCCCTGGGGCCGAAATTGGACAGGGAGTAGGGCTGCATGCCCCCCTCCTCTCATTTTTGTTATTTAAATGAAATACAAAGGCTGGGCATGGGGGGTGGGGGGTGGGTTCCCCAGAGCCAAAATCGGACCGGGAGGGTGGCAGTTCGGCCCCCTCCCTTTAATGTTAAAATATAAAATAAAAAATAAAGGTTTGGGTCACTGGGATGGGGACCCCGGGGTCAAAATCGGCCCTGGAGGGTGGCCGCTCGCCCTCCTCCCTTTAATGTTAAAATATAAAAGAAAAAAAAAGGCCTGGGTCCTGAGGATGGGGTCCCCATGGCTGAAATTGGCCCGGGAAAGGGGCCACTTGGCCCCACTCCCTTGAATAAAAATAAATAGACATAAAGGCCAGTCCCAGGGAGATGGGGTTCCCTAGGCCGTAATCAGCCCAGGGAAGGGCCCCTTTCCCTAATAAATATTAAAAAACAATTTTAAAAGCAAGACTCGCAAGTCGCCGGAAGCCCCACCACTGTGCAAATGCGCCTCTTGGCACACATCTGGTTAGGGGATAAAGTCCCCTGGTCTGCAGAGGGTCCTTAGAGGCCAACAAACCCGCCTGTTACCTCCAGTAAGTTCCAAACAGTGGGATTGCCGAGAGGTGATCAGAGGCCCACCCTCTTTCTGCACCACTCTGCAAACGCGCCTCCTCACATACTACTGATTGGAGGGTGAAGTCTTCATAAATGCTGAGGGTCCTTGGGGACCAAGCACCCCTTGTGTTATCTCCAGAAAGTCCCACACAGTGGGATTGCTAAGAGGTTGTCAGAAGCCATGCACCCTTCCCCCTCCACTTTGTAAACACACCTCCTGGAGCACAACTGGTTGGGGAATGTACTCCCCATGGCTGCTGAGGGTCTTTGGTGCCAAAAATACCTCTCCTGTTACGTCCAGTAAGTCCCACACAGTGGGATTGCTGAGAGGTCTTCGGAGGCCACGCCCTCTTCCTCTACCACTCTGCAAATGCACCTCCTTGCACACTACTAGTTGGGGGATGAAGTTCTCTTGCTGAGAGACCTGGGAGCCAAGAAGCCCTCCTATTACCTACAGTAAGTCCCATACAGCGGGATTCCTGAGAGCTGGTCGGAGGCCCCACCCCCTTTCTCCACCACTCTGCAAACGTGATTATTAGTTTAAAAAAACATAGAACTTCACTTAAAAAAACAAAGGTTACAGGGTCGTTATAGTTTGGATATAGATTTTGAAAAACCCTGGAAAATAATTTAAAAAAACAAAGGTTACAGGGAAGTTAAAGTTAAGAAATAGAATTTAAAAAACTTGGAAATTCACTGAAAAAAACAAAGGTTACAGGGTACTTATAGTTAGGCTTAGCTTTCACTTGTGCAAAACCAGTGAAATTCAGCAGTTATAGTTACCTGAGCTAACTTTAACTAGTGCCCCCACAATGCGCTGCTTATGACCTCACATATTACATCACTCAAGACATGGTCAATGACATCGTTGATGACATCACTGGTGACAATATCAAAATGTAGAGATGTCTACAGCAATAGTTAATTATTAATTCAATATATATTACAAATTACTATTACCTGCTGCCTAAGCCATTCTTGTAGCTTTGGGAGCCTGGAATAATCAGAATTGGCACACTTGTAGGAGTGTGATGATTAGTAGTTGTTCTGCTACTATCATTGGCAGCATGGCAGGGGCAATGTGTGGTGCAAGCTGCAGTAGCCTCTTGGCAGTAGCCCTGGCCCCTTTATTTGCAAAATAAGCACTGAGGTACCTCAGTCCATTTGTTTTTAAAATGACGGCAGACGCCTCCCACACACGTCCCCGGTAGTGCGCTCATCCTGGCTATGCCCCCGGAAGCGAAGGCTCGAAGCTGTTGGCGATCGTTAGAGGATGCGGAGATGGCAGAGCTAAGTTCCTCGCTGAACGCGGAATTGAACGCTATGGCCTGACTCTGCGGCAGTCTGGCCTCGGTGTGAGCAGCTGGGAAAACCATAGAACAGTGAGAGGTTGTATGACCTGAGGATGTTCACCCTACCTGGAACACTGCATATGTCGACAAACAGCTACAAGTCCAAGGTTCTGGGGGCTACAGGAGAAGTAGGCGAACGACGCATGCGCGTGTGGATGCTCCATTACCCCATTGATCCATTTGGTCTGTGCTAACTCCCCCTTTTTTTGCCATTAAGGGTATATCAGCGCACAATGTGGTGGGTTCACATTGGATAAAAATAGTACCCTTTACTCGTCGGACTAAGGCTGGAATTGAATTTGTCTATGAACTTCATGTCTGGTTCCGTAGGGAGAGCAGAAATCAAGAGGGAGATCAGCAGAGATTAGGAACCAGCTACTGGTTGCTGCTACAATTACAGCATGCACACACTCAAGCGCTAGCCTCCTGGTGTTAACATAGTCCCCTTTTATCAGTCCACCCCCTTCCAGAGGCAATGCCAAAAGGGTACTTAAGAGAAACCGCCTACAAAGATACGAGCATTGCGGTGCGCACATCAGGGAATGGACACGAAATTGCAGCACCTCCGAGAGGCTGGGCGCCTGGAGGCCCCTATTACTCAGATGGAAAGCGAAAGGAGGGCAGAGAGAATAAAACAGTATAGATACTTACGAGATCCATAGGCCTCGCTCCAGCCTGGTACACATTGAGCATACAGAAAATGCAGAAAGCAGCAACTTACTGGAAGACTGTCTAAAACCGACTATAGCAGAGCCTTTTTCAACAATCACCTGTTTTAAGCAATACCCGCTTTTCTCTAAATCTCACAGAGCGCCGCAGTTACAATTGCCAGCGATCAGGCACAAACTCTGTCGGTACTTCAGCCAGCTTTAAACCCGGCCCAGCAACATGCCCCGCATATAGAAATTGGATACAACCTCAGTACCTGTACCAGCAGGAGGAAAAAGCTTCCTTTCAGGATGTACAACAGGACCCAGAACTCGGAAAGATGGTGAAGAGTATGTTCGAGCTCATTATTTCCAAAACAAAGGAGCTTTGTTTAACACCTTCTCAGGAAATTGCTTCCTTCCATGCAAGACTATCAAACATCGAGGAAACAATGGGCAAACTCCCGGAGCAGATGTCAGTAGCTGAGGAATGGGTTCCAGCTTAGAGGATAAAGTGGGGACCTTTCAACAGGAGATTACGCAGATAAAGCAAAGTAAAGATGCTCTGGAGTATAAGCGTCAAGATTTGGACAATTACAATAGACGCTCAAATCTCTGCTTGGTGGGGATTCCAGAATCGCTTGAAGGACCCCAAGTACAGAACTGGGTAGAATCCCTACTGAAAGAAGCTATCCCAGAGCTAACAGGGGATTTAACAATTACAAGGGCACATAGGGTACCCTCTCAGCGTCTCATTAATGCAAAATACCCTTGAACAATTTTGGTAAATTTTTCCGATTTTCGAGTGGCAATAGGAAAAAAAATCCTTCACGACACAGTCTCCCAATTTAAGATTGTTTCCATGCAAGACTATCAAACATCGAGGAAACAATGGGCAAACTCCCGGAGCAGATGTCAGTAGCTGAGGAATGGGTTCCAGCTTAGAGGATAAAGTGGGGACCTTTCAACAGGAGATTACGCAGATAAAGCAAAGTAAAGATGCTCTGGAGTATAAGCTTCAAGATTTGGACAATTACAATAGACGCTCAAATCTCTGCTTGGTGGGGATTCCAGAATCGCTTGATGGACCCCAAGTACAGAACTGGGTAGAATCCCTACTGAAAGAAGCTATCCCAGAGCTAACAGGGGATTTAACAATTACAAGGGCACATAGGGTACCCTCTCAACGTCTCATTAATGCAAAATACCCTTGAACAATTTTGGTAAATTTTTCCGATTTTCGAGTGGCAATAGGAAAAAAAATCCTTCACGACACAGTCTCCCAATTTAAGATTGTTTCAGACTATGACTGCTATTACTGCAAACATGAGAAGAGATTTTGTGCAGATGATTGACTCTTTCAAAACAAAGGGGGGCAAGCAACCACTGTGCAGCAATACAAGCTGAAAGTTCTTGGAATGGCAAATTGCATATATTTGATGATGTAGGGAAAGCACAGGGACTCCTGCAGCAGATGTCTAGCTCATTGTAAAATGGACATGTGCTGGGTGTAAAGTATTGACGTCTGTTGGTTACAGTTGCAATCTCTGTGGGTAATTGGTGATCGGGCTTCTTTAGAACAACATGGGGTGAGTGGCCAGGGGCACACAACCACAGGTGCAACGTCATGGCACCTAAGGTATTCAGTGGGATTTGGGAGAAGGTGTGGGCTATTATCCTAAGAGGCACATGGGGGAGTGATAGGGTGGGTTTGGTGGGCAGGGGTAAGTTGGGGCACCGGGTCTCTTTATGGAGCTAAAATGGAGAGTTCATCTTTTGGTTTTGACAAAGTTAATTAGGTCTGTGAGCAGATGGCAGATGCCTAATGTAGCTAAGCATTAGGAGAGGCCACTTCCATTAAATATTTTTTCATAGGAATAGCTTCTATGTACTATGCCCTTTAATCTTCAGGACTGACTATAGAAGAATGTGGAAAGCGATGCTATGCAATTGGGGATGGAGTAATACTGTTTGCGCATTTTACTTTGTATAGGTATTTTTAAAATGGGCAAAAGACCTAGTAAATATGAGCTGTAGGTTAGGTGGAATCAATATTTTATTAAGCTATTATGCTACAGTTTATTTTGGTAAAAGTAAAGGACTGCATATGGTAAAATTGTTGTTGAAGGTATGCACTCCACTTTTTTATGTGTACTTTAACAGGTCTGGGCTAGGGGTGCCTTAGGGAAGGGTTAATGGAAAATGGAAACTTGATAGAATTGCTTTTAAGATCAATTTATAGGGGGAACTTTATTATGAATGCACAGTGCACTTTAAAAGATGGGTTTCAATGTGTAAAGCTTAGCTATAACACCTATTATATAAATGCATAAAGACTCCATCTGCATTGTCTACTTAAATGTGAATGGCCTCAAGTTTAAAGCCTGAGCCATAGACAAATGAGTATAAAGCCATACCCCCGATATTGTATCAATCCATGAAACACACTATATGGGGGAAAAGGAATCCACAGATAGTATGTTTAGACACTGGGCAGGTGGTCAATATTTTTCATCACTCTGAAACAAATGAGAGGGACACCTTTTACACCAAAGGAATAGGGCTCCGTTATGAAATCAATGAAATCAATAAATGACAATGTATCCTCTGGTGGACCATATATTGTTCACTATTCACATTCATCCAGATCACACGTATCACTGAATACAAAAATAGCACAGAGGGAGGAGTATTTCTCTGCTCAAAAGAGTGTGGCAACACGCAAATGTGGAAATAGAATTTGCACAAATCAATGTATTAAAATCATTAAAAACAATTCATAATTGTTTTTATTCATATCAGCGTTGGGCACCACACGGGGACTCCATTTCCCAGGGGGCAGCGGTGGTGCTGTTTCAGCACGTCACCGCTTAGCGCCAGGCAGCGCTTTTAAGCGCAGGAGCCCACACGCAGCGCGGGACGCGCGCGGGCGCTGCCCGGGCAAAGCCCGTCCGAGGCCGGTGGAGGCTGGGCTGGGCCGGGACTCTTGGTTTTATCCTTCGCAAGTGGAATTATTGCAGCACCCGTAATACTGGTAATCACTGTTAACCTGTAAATTCACTTCGTTTTGTTGTGCCCAGCTCTCAGCCCATAGTTAAGCGGGACACGTACAACCCTTGCCACGGTAAAAGAGTCCCAGTAGGGGCATTTGGGGTACCTGTAGGAATAGCTTGTGGGCAAAATTGTATTTTACCAGCATAAAAAGTCCCCCATTGTCGTTTTAATTTCTCAAGGAGTGGAGCTATGTTAATAAGCTGGGTAATCCTACAATAGTACTTACCATTTAAGTTAGTATAAGCTCCACATTATTGATCGGGGAGTGTCCACCACGCTTCGGCCACCCGAAATGGGGAAAAGAAAGCCGCATACTAGTCCTCCGGGCACAAAAACGTCCAAAGTCAAAGATTCTAGCACATCCTTGATGAAATATTTGACAGGGGCAGTGGGAGCATTAGAAAAACAAATCTCTAATGTAGAGGAGAAGCTGAATAAAGAGTCGTCGGGCTTGACTGGTATTAGTATAAATGACTTGCCTGGTCACGAATTAATAGGTGAAGCTGTTAATATTATTCCAAATGAATCTGTAACTGAACCCTAAAATGGGTGTGTGCAGAGGGGTTGTGATGAGATCGCTGTAAACGACTTGGAGGGGGCAGAATTACCGCCCCATAAAAGAGCATGTGTTTTAAAAAAAACAGCCCTTACTGCACTACCCCCTCAGATCCACGAAGTCCCGTCAACCCCAAAGAATCTAAAGTCTAAATGCAGAGTCTTGACAGAAAAAGGGAATTCTACTAAAAAGGCACCTGGAAATAGAACAAAAATTTGAACAAAACCTAATAGCAATCAAGGCATAAATAAAGGCCAAAAGATTCCAGAATTAAGCGATATAGTGAAATCTATCGCCAATCTAACTCTCTTTGTTAAAGAAGCTATAGCCACTATTGGGAATAGACTGGGTCAAATAGAGTCCACTTTGCTTACTCTTCCTGGTCAACTGAAGGAAGTAACTAGCTTCCCTACTACCGCCACTCAAACGCTCAGAGAGTAAAGAACCAGCTTGCCACGCACCGATAGTCTTACTAAGATGGTAAATAGAAAACCTCATCACCAGGTTTAAAGTGATGCCGTGACTAACTTGAACCTCCCCCGACAGCAGCCCCGTATACTGTGGTTCTGGCTAATGTCCCCCTATCGGATGAGGGAGAAGGGGAAAATTGGGAAACGTTAAGAAATAAAGCCATACATTTTCTAGGCCTTAAGACTGGCTTAACACAAGAAATGTTTCGTGCATTTAAATTGGTGAGACATGTGAGGTGGCTCGGCCCGAGTACGAAGTCTTTTGATGGGGATTGTATTGTTTTATCACTTGCTTCCCCTCCCTTAGTAGGTGCTAATAGAAGGCGGACTGAGGGGATACAAGTCCTCCCGCTTGGTTTTTTCTATCAGCCTAAGATGATGATCAATAAATATAACATTCCCTTGAGCACTTACCCCCCAAACAATACACGAAGATATTATTTGGAAGTATCAAATAGATTCGGCCCCTTTCACTCGCTAGAGGATGTGGATTGACAAACACAAGTCAGGGTGCCCAGTAAAGGTGAAATTAATATCGGCCACACAGCCCTCCAATGTTCAGATGAACGGGCTCTTGTGGGTGAAAACATGATTAGTGAACCTATGCCATCCCCCAAGGCTTCCACAGTACCATTATCTCTTTTCTTGCCTGCTGAAGGAGAAACCCCGAGTACGATTATGCTAGTGCAGGAACATAACGTTCACCTGAATAAATTCCCGCACCCTGAATTATTATTAGCTCGAAGATCTGTGACTAGCGATTTGGTAACTGGTGAGATAAGGAAGGATGAAGTTGGGCTGGGGAGGGTTGTTGTATGTGAAACCCAATCTATGTATGTCCAGGGGCGGGTGAGGGTAGACTTCTGGAACATATCTGGGCTCCAAACCAAGATCAATAACCCTATTTAGAGAGACTTTATCAGTCATTTTGACATCTTGTGTCTGCAGGAGCCCTGGACATTGGAGGCCATACACCTGGACGGTTTCAAGACGTTTCATGTCCCAGCGGGCCGCTCTTGTCGTGGGAGGCATAAGGGGGGGATCTGTGTATATATCACTAATCTTCTGGGGCATGTATGGATAAAAATGGTAAAATCGTCAAGCTTCTACCAAATTGTTGTCATCAAAGTGTCTCCATTGGTTGAATTAGTGATCATTAACATGTACAATATTCTGGACAAGGGCTCCGTTACCAATATGTCACACAAATTAAATGAGGAACTCAAGAGGTTAAGCGAGGAAGGATTCCATTATTTTATGGGGTGGGGATTTTAACAACAACATCTGCTCACAGCTCTCGTGTGGGTTTGAGGATCCGGAGGACGAGGATCTAGACCAACGGTCCCATTTTACCCACTCAAGCGGGGGGGAAAGTTTTAATGAGTTTATGGCAACACACAACCTAGGTTTTGCAAACATCTTGTGCTCTCCACCCGTAGAATTTAGTCCCACTTTCATAGGCGGGGGTCATAGCACATTGATAGATTTTATTATCCTTTCAATGTGTTATGCTACATGGGCAGCGGACTTTGCCACACAAACAGTTGGGATTAGTGACCATCTTCCGCTTACTATTAATATCACATTACCCCGCAAAAAGGCTAGCTCTCTGGTTGAGAGTCTAGCCTGGACCCAAGGGTGTGTACTGGAACACCAGAATGGCTATTCACTACGTTGGTCAAACAGTGACCCAGAGGCCTTGAGCCTGAAAATAATGACCCAAGCAAAAATTCCAATAATTAAGTGCCTGAAAGAAGAGTCGTCGCATATAGATATATTGGGTTCCTTTTTCGACATTACCAGGGTAGTACAAAAACTCTGATTCGCCCATGTAGAGAGTTTAAACCTGTTAAAAATGTCTGGTTCAACACTAATTGCACCAAAGCCTACACTCTGCTAAAAGCGGCACTACAAAGAACATCGAGGGATAGCGAGGAGGTCAGGTCACGAAGGAGGGCATACAATTTAGCGAGAAGTAGGCGCAAGAGGGAAATTAAGGAAAAGGCCTGGACCGATTTATATGAAGCCTCGCAAAGGAGAGATTCCTCCCCTTTTTGGAGTGCTGTTAAGCCACCTTTTTTTAAGGTAGTGGGAAGATGTAAGAATTGAGGTGGCTATCACCGAAGACTCATGGGTGGATTTCTTTTCAGGGGTGTACAACCCAGGGGGCAAAGATAAAATAGTAGCCACGGAGCACGGTCCTCAGGCGGAGCTAGCAAAATTCTTACCAATTAATATTTATATTACAAATGAGGAAGTATTTGCAGCAATAAAAAATAGTAAAGGAGGCAAAGCGTCGGGCCCGGACGGGACCCCGATCAATCTATACAAATACTCGCCCGAGCTCTGGCCCCATTACTTTTTGAGAGAGAATGGGTTTGCGTTGAGAGAGCAGGAAGCAGTGGCGCTCTGAGCAGTGTGATCTTGCTGCTGAGATGGTTGTGAGGTAGGCACGCGGTGCAAAAACAGGACAGGGGAACACAAACCCAAAGAAAAACAAACCCTGGGATGGTGTAGGGAGGCCTAAACCAAAAAGGGAAGAAGAACAAATCCTGTGCACACGCAAGTGTAGTCTGTAGTCCTAGGGACTGATGTAGGTAGGCAAATACCGGTCGGAAACGGCCAAAAATACAGACCTGTATTTGGATATTGAGATGTAGGGGCATGTTAAATTACAGAATCGATAATTTTACCGAATCTGTAATTTTTCCGATTCGGTAAAATACTGAATCGGTGAAATTACCGATTCTGTAATTTAACATGTAGGTAGCACTGTAATCAGTGCTACAAGGGTTTAAGAATTCGTTATTTACCACCAACTAGAAGTTGGTGGTAAATAATGGAAACCCTTCAAAAAGCATTTATTTTGCTTTAAAAAATGTGCCATGTTGCAGACATACATGCCCTAAGGGCATGTATGTCAGCAACATGTGCACCCATGCACAATTGAGGGGTGCAACAGGGTGTCAAAGTGACACCCTGTCCCCCTTGCAAATTCGGTAATTTTACCGAATCGGTATTTACCGATTCGGTAATTGGCATTGATTCCTATGGGCCTCAAGGCCCATAGGAATCAATGCCAATTACCGAATCGGTAAATACAGATTCGGTAATTACCGAATCTTACCGATTCGGTAATTGAAAAATAGAAATTACCTACATCCCATTTACCTACTCTTAAATACCGAATCGGTATGATTCGGTATTTAAGAGTAGGTAAATCGAGATTACCTACATCGGGCCCCTAGTGTGAGTACTCGTCAAACTGCTTGAGAGAAAATTAATGCTTCAAAGTTCAAAAATGCCAGATACAAAGGTTCATGTGAATGAAAGTTTGTTTATAAGTCAAATATTGGTCAGTACAGAAAATAGTAGCCAGCCGACACGTGTTTCGTCACACCGTGAAAGAGATGTGACTCATCAGGGCTGAAAGGCTTCGGTAGAAACGGAATCGTGGAGGCACGGAACGGTGGATTGCCAGCCACATCCGTGTGGACTGTAAATAGGGTATCGCCCGAGAGCTGCTAAGCTGGCAGGCGTAGTAGGCTAGGATGGTTGCGTCCCGAGCTTCAATGAGATGCCTGTGGCAAAAAGGGGGGAGCGCACCCGATACGTGCATCTTGACGGTCGAGCGAGGTCCGGATAATGGTCCCCATTACTAACTCGTGTCCTTGAAGTCAGTTGTGAGAGGGGCTTTAATAAATCCTGGTCCGAGTCTATAATTATTCCCATCTTCAAAAAAGGGGATCGGGAAAATCCCGCATGCTACCGCCCCATATCCTTGCTCGATTCATTTATGAAAGTCACTGGCAGGGTGATTCTTAATCGCTTACAACAATGGGCGGAAGGCAACAATGTCCTTAGCCCAGTGCAATATGGGTTCAGGGAGGGGCGGGGCACTGTAGAGCAGGTGTTGAACTTTTCCATCCTACATGGGAAATACACTCAGGCCAAGAGTGGTAAATTGTTTGCGGTCTTTGTCGACCTAACCGAAGCATTTGACTCTGTAGTTCATAGTCGGTTATGGCAGATTTTAGCAGACTTAAAGGTAGACAAAGCACTTATATTATTTTTAAGACAACTTTATGCGGGGTCTACTGCTAAGGTGAGGTTTGGTTTAAAAGGGGAGTGTACCAAGCCTTTCCACGTAAGAAAAGGAGTTAGGCAAGGCTGTGTCCTCGCCCCGTTCCTCTTTTCTTTATACACTAATGACTTGGAAAAGGAACTGGTGGCTAGAGTATAGACTCTCCGCAGGTTAAAAATAACCAGATTGTTTCGCTCTTATATGCTGACGACGCTGTTTTAATGGCGAGAACCCAAATTGGTCTTCAGAGGGCATTAGACACCTATATAGATTTTATGGATAATCGGGGACTGAAACTTAACGTCAAGAAAACCTTTGCGATGTCCTGCGGGAACGGTAAAAATAGACCTTGTCCCCTGGTTGCCGGGAGTGAAAAGATAGCTCCTACTAAAATATTTTCTTATTTAGGTATCCTTCTAGAGGACTCAGAATCCTGGGGACCAGCTATAAAAAACAGAGCACTGCTGTTTAAAAGATCAATAGCGGCAGTAATGATTTTCGCCAAAAAGATGGGTAAAAGGCCTCCTGAAATTTTATTAAAATGTATCAGGCTAAGTACACCAGTATTGCTACATATGGAGCAGGAGTCTGGGGGTTTGGTGACGTATCACCTATTCAAAGGGTAGAAAACGCATTTTTAAGATTTATTTTAGTCACGCCTCAAAGTATAGCTGTTTTTAACTGTCACAGCGAACTGGGGATTCGCTATATTAGTGATGTAATTACAATGCAACCCCTACTGCTGTGGCACAGAGTCTGCACCTCAGTTGATCTAGTTGTAAATCAAGAAATAATCAAAGATTCTATGGGCTTAGACCGGGTCTCAAGAATTCCATGGTTGAATTATATTTGCAAACTCAGTATAGATATGGGGAGGCCCAAGTTTTATAGTAATCCAGTCCCTTTAAATACCATTACCAGGAAGGAGTTAAATGTACTTTGTTCTTATCATTTTGAGTCACTAAGGTTAGGGCTGGAGCTAAATAAAAAAAAATGTAATTCAACACCAGCTCACCCTGGTCTCAACCTCAATGCAACCTTATTTGGTCTGGTGTCAAGAGGGTTATGATAGATACATCTTGACCAGATTTAGATTTGATCTTTTTTTTTGTTTGATTTCCTTTCCCAAAATTAATGATTGGTCCAGAAACCTTTGTAAATGTCCGTGCGATAACCAATCAGAACAATCTACTGTCCATGTGATCTTTTTTTGTAAGTTTTATTCCTTAGAAAGTACAAAATGGATTAAACTTTTTTGAAACAGGGTTTATGGCGACAATGTCGACCGGCTCTAGTATTTTTAAAATTATTAATCGATATGTATTGTGTTGGTATAATGATAGTTTTTTTTAAAAGTATCTTGAGGAAAAGGAAAAGTTTAATCTGTTCTTAAAATGTTTTTATGGTCATATAACTGAAATGATTTGTAACTTTCCTGACTGTATTAACTGATGATGAACTGTCGCTTTCATGATTTTATAAACTTGTGTAAAATCGAATAAAGGTTTCCACTACAAGTAGATTTAAGGCAGGAAAACAATATATTGGGAATTATTTATTATCTATTGTGCCACCCCTCAGCACAGTGCAGGTGTCAAAGCGTTGACGAGTTTCGATGGTATCATCCTGGTTAAACCATCTTTATCAAGACTAATGTTTTTTTTTTATTTTTGTTTTTTTGTTGATCAAATCTTTATTATAGTAACAAATGATTTAGATCTCCGTACTGACGGATATCTTCCAAAAATTGCCCTATCTTTTCTTCAGTCGCGACACTCAGTGCGACTAAATCAAAGATACATTGGTATGGAACGTGTTATGTATCAATCAAGACTAATGTTAACTCTCAAGTTGCATATGTAAGGTCAACCAATGTGATACACCTTCCAGACTATGTTTTGCTGCTTACGAGAATACAACAACGGATATTTCCTTAGGGATACACTGAATCACAATACAACAGTTATCCCCAAAATGGCTCATACAGATGATCAATCTTCCAAGCTATATTTCACAGCTTAAAAGAGCATAACAACAGATATTTCATTTTTAAAACACTGAAAAACACTACCACAGTTGTTCCCAAAATAGCTCGCATGGAAGATCAGTCTTTAAAATGTCCCCTAACTGAAGACTTGTGGTTAAATCTGTATCCTCATATAGTTTAGGTTTCTAAATATGCTTATAGCAACGGAACTTTCAAATAATTATTCCAAATTTTGCCCTTCATCAATTGAGTCTTAATGTCTAAAATCCTGCGCTGTTCTACGTCCAGTCTGCATTTTGTCGAGAAAGTGATCTGGATGAATGTGAATAGTGAACAAAATATGGTCCAACAGGGATACATTGTCAATATTTTTCATCAGCCAATGCCGCCCACAGGGGTATTACAATTTTTATTAATAAATAGTTCAATTTTTAATTCACCTCATCTCAGACAGATAGAGAAGGGAGATGGGGTCTGAGAAGTGGATTATCTAATGCATCTAGTGCAGGCTAATGATAGCCACAATATATGCACCAAAAGAAGATAATCCAGCACAATTATTGGATCTCTGTCACGCACTTATACATATTACGGGGGCGATAATAATGGGTTCATGATTTTAACTTTTTGCAAAACTCAGAATAGATTCATCCCCACGACACATAAATAAAATAAGTCACAAATGGGTAGGGCTTTGGCGGAGTGTATGCACAAATTTGATCTGATTGATATCTGGCAAGCAAGGTTTCCAAAATAGGAAGAATACTCGTGTTTCTCTACTACATATAGCACTGTGGCTCACTTGGATTACTTTCTTACTTCTTGTAATTTAAGATTGAACAGCTACATGCATATTCAGAATGGCTTCGCCGACCATGCTCTGATAAAAATGGAGCTAGTAGGATCTGCTTCTCATGGTTACCGCCACTTTTTGCTAAATGTGACACCGTTTTTGACTACTCTGACAGGGATCCTTCTAATCAGGACCCCCATCTTTCTGCCTTCTCCCTAAACTGTTACCTCATTTTTTTTAAACAAAATTTGCATTGTTTTTCTTCAAAACATAACAATATAATAATCCGCAAAATATATAGGCAAGCAGGTGTTCTTGTAATAAAGTCTGGAATCGCCGCGCCTAGTACTAAGCGACATCGTCTGAACAGACATATACCATGGACTACTCTACATTACAATGATATCAGGTGTCAACAGAATCATCGTTAAACAAGTAAAGTAGCGGCATCCCTACTTTCGTAAAGGATAACGTAGTAAATATCCCTATCTTGCAAATAAAAATACTAAACTAAACTCCCACCCTCCCTCTTATCCCTCCCCCTCCCCGGCGTGTCACATTTAACAATATCCACATCTAGGTTCATTAGAGGTAAATGCAGTGAAAGTGATCGTAGCAAACATCAGGGAATTACCCCTATGTCAGGAGCAGGGGGATTCGTGACTGCAGGGGGCATATACTTCAAGCTATAAATTAAGTTCAATTCAATTCAATAAACTTTATTTCGGTTAGTTTTAACCATCAAAGTACATAAAAAATACATTTTCACTTTTCCACAGTTCATTTAAAGTTATAAGAATTAAAATACATCATAAGCAATCGGAGGGGAGAAGACAATTTGTTAAAACAATAAAAATGTAAATAATAAAAAAAATTAAAAAAATTAAGATAACATTAATTGATCCAAATAGTTCTCAAGTCTCAGCGGATAAATACATAGGATACCTTGTTATTTAAGTAATTTCCTTCGGATAGACCACATAGAGAACAAAAACTTAGTTATAGCGGAAACTATCAAAGGGTTCGTATCAGACTTCAGGATCCTAAAGAATGCTTGATAGTCCCTTATGCCCAAATTATTACATAATTGTATTATCCACTTTCTTCGTATATGTGAATAGGCTGGACAAAAAAGAGTAACATGCAAAATAGTTTCAATTTCAGTTCTACAGCCAGGGCATAAATGTACAGAACCCCCCGTCCACCTGTCTGTCATAGAGTAAAGGGGCAGCGTTCCAAATCTAAACTGTAGGTACAGCTTCTTCGCTAAAGTTGGTTGGATTACGTCTATTCCTTGTTCAAAGCTGTATATGGACTTATGACTCAGGAAGGCACCAGTCAGGCTCGTTGATGGTACTGAGCTAATGGTCCTCCCGAGGCTAAAGTCCTTCACAGCACCTGACAATGTTTTCTTAGAAATAGTTGGGGATGTTACCTCAGGGTTTAACCATAAGTTTTCGTATCCAATTTGAGCAAGAGATTGTCTAACAAAGCGTAGCCATGGAATTCTACCTGCTCCTGGGGATGCTAGGACCACCTTTAATTCCCTTTTATAGCTTTCCAGTTCAGGGGTGCTCCACAGCCGCCTCCAGTAGAGGAGGGGGAGTGAGCTAATAGCTTCGGCTATGGGCCCAATATTCAGGTCTAGCCTAAGTGGGACTAGAGGAGTGCTTCCAGGCAGGGTTAAAATGTGCCTAATTAAATTGTTTTCTGTAGTGGTTAGATCAGTAGAAGGAACGTGTCCCCAAAGTTCCGCCCCGTAAAGGGAAGATCTTGCTTGAACTTTGAACATTTCCAATGGGGCACTAATAGTTTTGTGCGCACAGTTTTTGTGGACTTTTAAAATTCCCCCAATTGTCTGTGCAAGTTTTAGGTTGGCCTTAGCCATTTGTGCACCCCACCCCATTCTGTCAGTTAGAGTCAACCCTAGATAATCAAATGTTGGGACTCTTTCTAACGGTCTGCCTTCCATCATGGGATGTGGACAATTAGTAGTATTGGCATTAAATACCATATATTTGGTCTTATCGATGTTGATTACCAGATTTCTATGTTTGCAAAATTTAATAAACTGGTTTAAAACCCTCTGCATACCCATAGGGGATTTTGAGAGAAGCAGAGTATCATCTGCAAACATTAGTGCAGGAAATCTCTGCGAGGCTAATTTTGGGGAGTCAATATCTTTGATTGATAGTAGGTCTTCAATGAGCCCATTAAGAAAAAGGGAGAAAAGGGTAGGGGCAAGGACACAGCCCTGCCTAACCCTTTCTCAACCGGAAACGGCCCAGTTAGCTGACCATACTTCCCAAAGCGTACTCTGGCATAGGTGCCATCATGAAGGTGTTTGAATTGGTTGCACAAATAGGGTGGCACCCCCATTGATAATAGAATAGCCCAGAGTTGGTTACGATCCACCATATCGAAAGCTGACTTTAGGTCCACAAACGTTAAATATAAACGTCCCCGGTCCAGAACAACGTGCTTCCAGTAAAGTACTTGGAGCCGGAAAAGTTGATCAATGGTGGACGTTTTGGCCCTAAAGCCTGTCTGGAGGGGAGTCAGTATGTTATTATTGTTTACCCAATCCAGTAGGCGTTGTAGGAGTAATCTCGCATAGATTTTCTGACTTACATCGATAAGGCTAATTGGCCTGTAATTTGATGGTTCTAGCGGGGAGCCCTTCTTAAAGATGGGAATTATCTCCGCCCCCCGCCATGTGGCTGGGAGAGGTAGGCCCTGTAAAATTGCATTGTAAAGTAATAAAAGATAGGGGGCCCAGACTACTGGTTCTTCTTTGAAGAGGTCGCCTGGGATCCTATCTAGCCCGGGCGCTTTATTCGATTGCAGTGAGTGCACTGCACTAAGAACCTCATCCAAGGTAAAAAGCGGTATGGGGCTGTTAGGGTCCATACCCGTCAAAGCAGTGGGGGTCGAGCTATCTGATATTGGGGGAGTAGAATAAAGCTCTTTAAAATGTAGAGACCAGGATTCTTCAGGTATATTTGGATCAATTGAGGTCCTACCTTCTGGTTTCCCTGTATGAACTAGATTCCAGAAGGACCGTGGATCTTTGGCCTCAGGTGCAAATCTGATGGCATGCCATCGTTCTTCTTCCCACTCTTTTTTTGCATTAAAAATCATTAATTTATAAGCACGCCTGGCCTTAACCACGGCGGCCGGGGAACCTTGTTTCAGTGCCATGAGTAGCCCCTGCTTCAATTCTTTACAACCTCCATTAAACCAAGGGTGTTTAGTAACAAAAGGCTTAGATTTAATAGGGGTTGTTTTATAGAAAGAGTTTGCCAGTAGGATAGTTAGTTCCTCATGCAACCCTGACAAGGACCTTTGTGCACTATTACAAAATGGAAGAGTCATGATTAAATTTGCCCTTTCTAGAAGGGGGATTATGCTCAGGTACAATTTACCCATATCTTCAGTGGATTTCTTAAGGTTAGCCCATCTGATTCTCCTCCCACCTTGGATTATTCTGAGGTCACTATTTTCGTAAGTTTCGTTGACCTCAGTTATCAAGTCATAGTTAATCTGGGTTAACAGGGGATTGTGGTCGCTTTCCGTGCGACTAGAGATTTGGAAATTGATGATCTTAGACCATAGGGGTATGCTGACCATAAAGTAATCAATTACAGAAGTGTGACCCCTTCCACTGTAGGTTGGTTGCCCTGGGCTATCCCCCTTAAAACGCCCATTGCATGCTCTGATGGAAAAAGAATAGGTTATGGAGGTTAGCTGGAGTACCATGGCTGACCATTGTTTGGCTGGGTACATATTTGGGTGGGGGATTGACCATATTTCATCCTCGTCTGAGGAGATTGGGGGGACTCCAATAAGTGGTTCGTAATGACAATTGAAGTCACCACCAATCATCAACTCAACATCTCCCGGAAGGGAGTACAAAAGAGAGGACAAGGAGTCTAGGGTTTTGGAGGTGCCCCCCTGTCCTGCTGGCCTCGAGTAGATATTAATAAGTGCCAGTTTGGGTTTTTTGGTATGTGACAATATGATACAGGTTATATCAGGGCTATTAGTGTCTATCCTTTTCGCAGAAAACCCAAAATGAGCACCTAACCAGATACATAATCCCCCCGATGGTCTGCCTCTAGGGCCTTTCAAAGCTGGCTCCATAAACGTGAGGTAACCCAGTCTATGTAAGGGGCTGAGAGCCCATGTTTCCTGGAATATACATATCCTGTGGAGGTCTACAAAAGCACACCAGTCAGGATTATCCTGATTGGCGGCGAGACCTGCTATGTTCCAGATTAAAATTTTTAGGGTTGAATTTTGGTTATGGTTTTTAAGTAACTGATTACCGCAATTAACCAAGTTATTTAAACCACCAGGGGCATTCGTAGGCCCATTTCGTACTGGGTCGGGTGGTGCAGGGGTAGGGACAGTAATATAAGCTGTTGGTAAGATTATTGCTGATCCTCTTGGCGGTGGATCCCTATCCAGGGAGAGTTCATCACTAGAGGAAATCAGGTCAAAGAGATCTTCTGCAGCCTTCAGCTCCAATCTCCCTCTAACATCTAAAGGTGGCTGAGCAGTAACTTGTCCAAACCCTTTTTCCACGGATCCACCGATACTTGGAGATGTACTAATCTGTACTGACGTTTGGGACACAGAACGTCAATCGCAATCCCCCAAACTTGAGAGGGCATCAAATCTATTAAAGAGCATGATGTTCCCTAAAGGGCATGTGTTCGACAGTTCGTCCTGTGGGAATTGATCACTTGTGGTTGGGTACCGGGGTTCATAAAATTGGGACAGTGGCAGTGTAAGAATTCCAGGCAACAAAATATTTTGAGGCCAATTAAAAATAAATTTGACGGATCTCCAGTCTCTAAAGTTAATTATAACACAGTCCCCCACTATAGTTTTAGTGCTCTTGCCAATCCAGTTCACTCTCCTGGCAGACAGAATTTCTGCTGTAATGTTTGTTGGAAGTGGTCGTTTCTGATTGAGCCAGTGGGTGCACTTATTTTTTAGTTCTACATATGACTCCCTTTTCCCCTGTGCCAGAGCGGGAACCCCTGCCAAAACCACCACATAGGGCGCTGATTGTGGTGGAAGATCGATGTTGGGCAGGGGATCAGTGCTCTGGACCAAGGGTTTTTTTTGAAGTCTTGGTGGTGATCTGCTAGCAGCTGTTTGATGGGGTTTGTCCCTTATGGCTATATTTGCACCTGATGGTAAATTGGGAGCTAAGACATCAACAGAAGTTGAGGCAGGAGATCTTTGAGTGGGGGCAGTACGACTGTTTGATGCTACAACAGCGTTGAGGTCAGTTGGCCTTAGGCCTGGAGTTTTCGTCTGCCTATGAGTGGAGTCAATAGCCCTCAGACTCGCTTGCTTCTGGAGTGATGCGACTGAGAGTTCAAGGCAGACTAATCTATTCTCGATCAAGTCCAGTCGTGTGGTAATTGGGGTACAACATTTTTTGAAAGTGCTTTCCAGTTTCTTCCAAAACAATGGGCCCATTTCAGGTTGATCTTCACCCCCCAAAGTGATGTTTGACCCGCTATGCTCTTCTATGGCAATCATTGGTAGATGGGGTGGACTGGGTGGAAGTCTGGCAGCTGGAGCTTCATTAGGCACGTTCATTTTGCTAGTTTTAGCTTTTTTGCCTCCTAGGGTTGTTTGTGCGCCAGTGCGCTTCCTTTTAGCGCCCGCTCCCACATCTCGCTGTGGAGGACCTGATTTAGCGTTGGAGGCTGAGCGCTTTTTAATATTGGGGGAGAGTATAGTCTTTGCAGTATTATGGGCGTCCGTCCCAGTAGGGGAGTTTGTGCTAATATCATGATTGACAACTGACTGTGACGTGGCATTTCGCTCGATGACTCCCGAGGGTGGCAGTGTATCCTGGGAGTTAGATAGATGGCGAATTGGTGATCTTGCCCTCGTCAGGTTTCCCAATGAAGATCTTTTATCAAATGGGGTTTCCAAGGAGAGTCTCTGTTCTGTGAGTTCGATATCCTTGGCTAGTGCTGATGAGACCCTAACTAGGAAGTTATCCAGGGTGCCTAGTAGTGAACCTCCGGTTGACTTCCTGATATTTGGGGCTTCTGCTGGTACAGTTGTCATGATTACTTTAGAGGGCCAGTCACTTATACTCCTTGATGAGAGGGGCCAGCTATGGTGAAATGAAGGAAAGTAAACTGACCTTGGATCGCAGGAGCAGATGAAAAAGGGGTGGCCTGTCCCGTCCTTGTCCGGTCTTGAACAGGCTTAAACGGGCCCGCCCTTGACCCGGGCTTTGCCCGACGTCCCGCGTCGCGGGAAGCGCGTTGATTAAATGCGCCTCCTGGCGCCGTTCTGCGGTTCAAAGGGCGCGCCGCTGCTTAGCCTGCTGGGAAATGTAGTACCGGGGCGGCGGCGCGAGTAGTTTACCAGTGGTGACTCTTGGCGGTGTCGGCAAAGAAGCCCTCGCTCTCGCTGCCCCGGTGTTGCAGCCCCTGGTTACAGGCTGTGACCGCTGCCGCTGCTCTGGGCCAAGTGTGAAGTCAGGTAAGGAGTTCCTGTGAAGTCAGGTAAGGAGTTCCAATTAAGTATTAATCAGGTTGAATCAGCAAATCCAACAGCAGCAGGGTCCTCCTCCAGATCATTGTCCGGAATTTTCAGCAATATCCCTAAAGGTTCCCAAACCCGCGCTGCTTCCAGAGCTTTCTCACTATTTGCACATTTAGCTAGCTGTAATCTAATGTTACCCTCACTTTCCGCCCATTTGAGTAACTCAGTCTTCCATCTCTGAACACTTGGGCCCTTCTTTGACTTTCAATGCGCTGTAATGTCCCTTTTAGCTAGGAGAAGGCCCAAGTCCAAAAACGTACTAGTGATTTTAGTCTTTGTTATATGGGGGAACCAGTGTAGCGAGCGGGGGCCTATAGTGGGTTCTACATCTATGTCAGTGATGTCATTCAGTAGTGTTGTTACCTCTTTCCAATAATTCTCTAGTTGAGGACAATCCCACATCATTTGGTGAAAATCAGCACCCTCCACGTTACAACATGGGCACATTGCTGAATTAGCATCAAAATATTTATTGATTTTGGCTGGGGTAAGGTATTCCCTGTGTAAGATGTAAAAATGCACCAGTTGGAATCGGGCATTTCTAATATTACTCCACGCCCGTTTGACTAGTACAGCCCACTTTTTCTCAGGAATATCATCACCCAGGTCCTCCTCCAACTTTAGTCGTAATGTCATTAACAGAGTCAGTGCTTCCTGAGTCATACGGCTATAAAGGCAGGTGACTGCTTTATAGGTTCCCTCTGCTGATACTACATACTGGCAGGCCATTGATATCTGTGGTTCAAGCAAGCCTTCCCTCCAGTGAATGGGCGCATTAAGTGTTGAATGGAGCAAAAAATCCCCACAAGATAAATCACAACCCTCCTGCAATGTAGCGAAGGGAAGCAAGGGGTTGTCCTCATATAATTCCTCCAGTACAGTCAGTCCCTTCTCTCTCCAACCGATCAGCGCGTTCCAGTTGCCCCATGTGGTAGTGCAGCACACATGGCTAAGGGGATCTCTGGAGCATAAGGGTGGGGGCTCTGTGCTTGCCTCTAACTCCTATTCCAACAAAGCCGAAGTGTCCGCAACTCATTGGAAAGGAACTTAAGTCGTAGTGGCAATTGTAAAATTATTTGGGAGAGTGACCATCTGGAGGACTGTCCTCTTTCATGCTCATCAAGTCCTCAAAATTTCTATGCTACTGCCTGGGTAAGCCACTGCAGCTGAACGGCCAAGTAATACTTCTCAAGGTCAGGAACCGCCAGACCCCCCTCTGATTTTGATCTCATTAGCACTTTTATTGCCACCCTTCGTCTGCCAGCGGCCCAGAGGAACCCCGTAAACATCGTTTTAAGTTGTGTAAAAATCTTCGCTGGTATCCAAACAGGTAAGGTTCTAAAATAGTATAGCAACCTAGGGAGAGTCACCATCTTGAGAAGGGACACTCGACCGGCCACCGACAGAGGCAGAGTACCCCAAAACTGAAGGTTGCTTTTAAGACCCCTGATGGCTCTACCCACGTTACCCTATAGTAAATCATTTTGCGTGTGATAAATGGGGACCCCAGGTATGTCAAACAGCGGTATTCCCATTGTACCCCATCTCTAACTTGCGGACCACCTTCCAGTGGAGCGGTGGGGAACAGACAGGACTTTGCCCAATTCACTTTGAGGCCAGCCACCGCAACAAGATCGTGAAGCAAACGTTTTGCTCCAATGATGGCAGCAGCAGTATTAACTAAAACCATGAGCAGGTCATCGGCATGTAGCGCAATATAGTGAATCCTGTCCTGCACACAAAGTCCGGGATACCGCAGTCCCGTTCTGGCCTGGGCCACTAACGGCTCCATGGCCAGGGCAAATAACATGGGGAGAGCGGACAGCCCTGTTTCGTCCCACAACTCACAGTGCAGGTATCAGAAATCAACCGTCCCGTTTTGACCCTGGCAGTGGAACAATTGTATAATAAAGACGTCCAAGCCACAAACTCCCAAACCAAAGCTGCGCATAACTTGAAATAAATAGGGTCATTCCAAGCTGTCAAAAGCCTTCTCTATGTCTACCTCTAGGATAGTGGCGGATTCTTTCGGAGAGGTGTCAGCATCCAATATGCAAGGCAGTTGCCTTATATTTATGGATTTATTTCTTGTCGGGATGAAACCCGCCTGATCATTGTTTATTAAGGGAACCATGTATGGTAATAACCGGGTGGCCAAAATCCAACTAAGAATCGTGTAATCAGTGGTTAGCATAGACAGGCACTTCTATTCGAAGGAGGCTTCCCTGGCCTCAATAATGGGATAATTATTGCTTCGCCATTTGTAACAGGCAGTTGGTCCGCTCGCTTCGCATCACTGTAAAATGTCACTAATTTAGGAGCCAAGTGTTTGATCGCTCCATGCACTTCCTCAATGTCAATATCTCGACCCAGTAATCCCGCTTGCTCTCTGTCTAATTTTGGAAGGTCTACGCATTTACAAACTCTCCAATAATCATTCAAAGACACCTTACTCTGGTAGAGATCCATGTAATAAGCATGGAACTGATCATTAATCCCTTGTTGGGTACAGCAAACTTCCCCAGTTGTTGGGCCCCCGCGATGCGCCCCATAAGGTTCACTGCCAAACACCAGGCTTCCAACAGCAGAGATGATATGCTGCAAGGCAGGTGCCGAGGATGCCGTCCCACACCGCCCCGGCGTATGAAGTGCTGCGAGCAGGTCCCTGCACTCCTCAATCGGGCCTCCTACAACATCTCAAGGATGGCCACGCGTTTCTCAGGTCGGGCCCGCAGCTCGTTCCACTCAATCAGCAGGGGACCCACAGTGTCACCAATTCCCTTGCAACACTGCCGGGTGAGTGAGGTCCTTTAACATTACTTTTTGAGTTGAGGCCTTAGATTATTTTAGACATAATATAATGCATTTTGGCTGAATTTGGATTCTCAGCCAAATTCATTGGCATGATTTCTGATTTTTATAAAGGGGCCTCAGTGCAAATATGTATTAATTCAAACTGTATTGGCACATGCACCGTCCACAGAGGAACAAGACAAGGTTGTCCTATATCACCAATACTCTTTGCTCTTTTTACAGAGGCATTAGTAATTGCTATTTTTTCGAACAGCAATTAAACACCTACACTCTGTGGCATGACATATATAAAGCTCTATGCTGATGATGTAGCTCTGATTTTTAGACCTGGTTTAAGTACTCAACAAAGTATATTTGAAATCTTTCAGGAGGACCAACTGATGGAAGGGTATAAGAAAAATAAATCGAAAACCGAGATCTTGCTCTGTAAAACTGCACTGGGCTCTACAATACTAGACCTTCGCTTCGTAATCAATACCAGACCCAAGAGGTATCTAGGAATACATGTCTCAGAAAATAGTAACGATCTATACATTTTAAATTTTGTTCCTCTGTTGTACAAATTTAAAAGCCTGTACCTTAAATGGAATGACCTACCGCTGCCAATAATTGGCCGAGCTGCACTGATTTGCATGTCAATTATACCACTATGGAATTTTTTATTTTTGCTGCTATACCAAATGCAATCAGATGACATTTTTTAAGGAAGTGCAGGGTATGTTTACAGCTTTTTTATGGGCAAATAAAGCACCTGGATTAGCTATAAATACATTATATAGACCACCCCTCCCGGATTTGAAAGAAAAATATTTTGTGTATTTTGCACATACCACGTACAGATCAAATAAAACTTTAAATATTAACAGATGTGATAACTTTTTTTATATTTAATTTTTCAAAAATATAAGACTGATTTCATGTGATTAACGAAAAAAATCCAAAAAGCAGGTATTAGGTTTTACAGTGGAATATAAAATGCAGACAGCAATTTTTTAGCTATTATGATATCCCAATACTCAATG
Source organism: Lissotriton helveticus (assembly GCF_964261635.1). NCBI lineage: Eukaryota > Metazoa > Chordata > Amphibia > Caudata > Salamandridae > Lissotriton > Lissotriton helveticus. The sequence continues at coordinate 1,289,894,772 of NC_136067.1, forward strand.
CGGCAACCCTTTTAGCAGACGTATATGTTGGGGAGGTTCCCCTCGTAGATAAGAATATTGTGCCATGGTGGTTGAGCAATGGATATGAAAGGATAGGGGATTTTTTGATGGGAAATGGAAAAAGTGGAACGATATAGAACCCAACATCCAACATTATACAGCATCAGTAGAACGATCCTTCATTAGAATAAGGCATTTTCTACTGGATATATACCCCACAAGGATTATTGCAATGGCAGAACTTGTTGAAGATCTGATAGATTCCAATACCCGTAAGTCAATTAGCTGTTGGGTTTCTTTTTTGCGTAACTATGGGGTGGCTAAGCTCCATGAGAAAGCACTAGCAAAATGGTAGTCTAAAGAAAACCTTCAGATATCTGTGCAAGCCTGGGATACGATTAATGGGTTTAATTTTTCAGTGCTAAAGGGTGCTAATTTGCGACGTATGCAATTTTACACCAAGTGGCTTTTATATAGAACCCCACCCTCCTCAATAAGATTAATCAGCAGATTCCGGCTAACTGCTTCAGATGTGATGTAGAGGGAAGGAGGCAATTGGACACATATTGAATGGACCAGTCCAAAGTTAAGTAAGTTTGGGGATGAGATTAGCCAGTTTTGTAGTCATGCATTCCAATTCCAGACACCATTAGATATTCAAACAGCTGTTTTTGGATAGTAACCTGACTTGAAAGCTGATTTGCTACTAAAAAAACAACTGTACGTTGTGACTTTAATAGCTAAATCTTTCAGTCTCAAAAAATGGTGATCTGAGGAAATTCCTACATTTCAACATTTAAGGTCCAAAATAAATAGGAATAAAGAGTTGGAAAAAAGATTTGCATTAAGATCTGGGTCACATAGGAAAATTCTTTAAGTTCTGGTAAATATTTGGCTACGGTGGGTTTTACTATGTATTGTATAGATACATTTAAAGAATCTAAAAGCTTTAAAGGTAATTATGTGATTGATTAAAATTATCATATTCTATCATGCTCTGTCAGTATGTTCTGAATTTTAAAGGTGCTGGTAATGATGAGACTGTGACATTTTCATGACCTTGTCTGTTATATGTCAATGAATTTTGTACACAGATGAACTTTCCTAATGAAACAAAAAACAACAAAAATAAAAAATTAAGAACTGAGGTAGCCACTAAATAAATTGAATTTCTTGAGGGTCTACCCGAAGACATTTTTACAAAACAGCTAGATTCATGCTTTTGTCCAGTGACAACGTATCTGGAACTCCTAGGACTGGTTGTCTCCGCCAGGGTGATATTCACCAACCCTTGTGTGGATAGGTCAACATTGATAAAGTATGCCACATTAAAGTTTGGGTGAGGTGACCTTTGCAAATATCTCATAATACCTGCAAGGTTAAATATGACACCAGAGGCTATCAGTGGCGGCTTGAATAGGGCGCGCTGCGAGGCGGTAAGTCGGGGCGGGGGAGGGGCAGGGTGGGGGGGTAGTAAACTTGGACATACGACGGAACGGAGGAACGTAATAATTATTTTCCTCTGTTCCGTCATATGTCTGAGTTTACTACCACCCCACCCTGCCCCTCCACGGCCCCGCCCAGCAGCACGCACCATGCGAGCCGCCACTGCAGGCTAGCCTCTTGTTATATGGCCCATGTACTTGCTGAGTAAATTAGTATTTTTAGGGAGGATGTGCTTAGGTATATTTCCTCTCTCCATTTGTGGATTTAATATTTATTCTCAGATAAACACTGGAGAAACAACCACCTATAAGGTTACGACCTCCTACTCTTCCAAGAAAATAGTGTTTCCAAATAATGTCACCCGAATGAAGAAGACCCCCCTCCAGGTAAGCATTTCTCATGCCAGCGAGGCTGTGTGCCTGTGTATCTTAACATCCATCTTCTGCTCTCATACCCTGCATAGCATGGGAAAGGACCACAAGAGACATTGACGCCAACAACATAGAGTGTAGAGAAACCTTCCATTGCACACTGAGCGTGTGGAATCAAGATGTGCTGTGCCTGACACAATGCAAGGCCAAAGTAACACACCATAGCTGCTGAGTTCCACTCTAGGTCTTGCTCTGAAATGCAACACATTGGTGAGTTGTAGACGTCAATTATGCAAATTCTTTGGTTAATAAGTTTCTTCTTTTTATCCATACATGTTTCCAGATGTACAGCTCATCCTGTCAGCACACTAATGTGAGGGTGATAGATCACTGGATTTAAACTGTTTGACGTTTAACCTACACACAGGTCTCTGAAGTAGCTGCCTCACCAGTGATGCCTTAATTCATTGAGCTTTTTCTCTGGGATTATACAGGGTACACAGTTTTCTCACTTGGATTGGAATTCGTCATCTGACGGCTACGCAGTTCTATGATCTCGATATATTTACAGACTATACTTTCTCAGAACTGGAACCGCTTACCTGCAGATTGCACATACAATCCTGGAGTAGCTACAGTAATCTCATGTGGTATTTTACTCATATTTAACCTGCATGAGTGGCAGGCTTCACTTTTGCCAGGTTTCTTAACGTGTACCTAATTTGTATTTTCTCTCTTTTTCAAACCCTATGTTCATGATCTGGTTCCTTTTTGTTTTCAGCCTTTCTTTCATTTCATTATCCATTGTGTTTTTGCTGTTTCATTCTTTTACATTTACTCTATTGTCAAAGCTTGTTTAGTGTGGAAGGCAGCAGTTGACAAACCAAGAAAGATGAGTTTATTCTAAAGACAAAATGGCACATAACGTCTCAGGTGCATGCTGAATAAACATGTTATTGATTAAAGGCAAATGAATAATTGTTTCCATAAACTCCCTTCAATACATCGCAGCACCCCCAATGAACACTCTAGAAAAATAATTCAAATAAAACAAAATCATGTGGATGTTTGAGTTGGCGAGAGACCCTCTTGAGCTTGAAGTTCACTGACAAATGTTCAGCAGATGTATCATTTTAAACAGCATTTCTAAACAAACCATCCTTCATTGTCATTGCTCAATCCCACTCATTAAAATCATCATGCCCTCTACTACTTCACTTTATACTGGAGAAGCATACCTACTCAGGCTCTAACATATACCCTTATCCAAGATGAAAACCCCACTAATTTGACATTCAGAAAATACTTGAGCATCAAGAGTCATATCATGCTTACCATCCACACCCACTCTTTATAACAATGAGCACTGCTCTTGTTCCACCACCTTCAATTTTCTACCAAATGGCATGTTTAGTGATCCACACATTTCTGGTGGAAGGGTAAAACCTAGTAGACACCTTCCTGGAACCAGCCAGTCTCTTGATTTTAACCACATCCATGACTTGAAAATCTTGCTTCTTGATTCTTTTCAACACAGCATACCATTTAGAAATTGGGGTATTAGTTGAGGGGGTAAGTACCCACCCCAGGTACTAACCACAATACTTGTCAGGGTTAACCCTCAAAGTCACTAAATTAACCTGAGCTGAACTCCCTGCAAGCGATGGCACAGAGTAGACAAGCTTAACTCCGAGGCAATGTATGGGGTATTTATGCTATAAACTAAAACAGTAATTTAGTTGAAATGCAAAAAATACAAATCTCAAAATGAATTAAAAGAATACAGAAAAAATGAATCAACAAAATGATACCAAAATGACAAAAGTGCAAATCAGGGTATTCAGAGATATTATTTCTTTAAGTTTGTATACAAATAGGGGCATGAAGCACAAAGGGACAATAATAGTTAATGGTAGTGATAGAACAGGACCTAGGCAAAATATAACACTGACTGCGATGAAGTGTGGGTCAGATACAAAGTCATATCTGTCCTGGGCAAAATATTTTACTTTCTGACTTTAGTCCTTTAAGTCCTACTCTACCACAGGAGTACACTTCTAAAGCCCCCCTTCTCAGGAACTATGGGGAGGCACTTATAGACTTGCAGGGCAGACACCCCAACTGGCTCCAGTCCAGGTCCAATTGCTACTGTTTAGCTGGGCAGTTGCTGAAAAAGGCATCTTGCAGCTTGTTATATCCTGTTGCTTTGACAGGAAGTCACCCTTATGAGCCTTGAAATCCACATATTTGTCCTGGGTACAATTGGAAGAGCAGGTCTAGTCTTCAGGGATTTTCTCCGGTCACAAACAGCAGGACCAGTCCACTTCTGTTCTTCCACGGGTTTAGAAATGATCTAAAGTGCGTACCAGGAGGTGCAATATTTATACCTGGCATTTGCGAGCAAGTGGGAATGCCCCCTGGGTATGCTCTAATCAAAGGCATAAAGGTTAATCCTACCCACTTAGGGCATTTTCAAGATGGCCAAAGTCTTCTGCCACACTAACCTTGGGCTCTGGTGGTTGGGGTTGTGTGGGAAGTGTTCTGGTGTCCTCCCACATCTAACACTCAAACCCTATTTTATGTAGACCATACACACCCAAAAAACTCAAAGACAGAAGTCTGGTAAAATCAAAGCTGAGCCTTTAACACAAGACAGTGGATACACACAAGGAGCTCTGGCATTCTGTTTCCCTCCTTTGAAGTGCTCTCCAAATGACACATGGTAATGCAGCAGACCTGTCAAACAGGTTAAGTCACTCTAATGTCAAAGAGAGTTCCACTGTGATTGGTGGCTGACTGGCTGGCATTACAATAGAATAGCCATGCTCAAGTGTCAGCTAACATTTGCCTGCGACGGGAGACCTCTTTGAAGTGAGCCCCATGTCATATGAGAAACTCAGAGACCTGTCAAGCAGGATGTAAAATTAAAACAGTACTTGACAATTTAATGTCAAAGAGGGCCCTCCCAGCCTCCCCTGTATATTCTCTTATGTTCAGATGGGTCATCTCTGTCCATTCAGGCCAGCTTATTGTTTGCTTCTAGAAGCAGTACACACCTCACCTCAGGGGAGCTGGCAGCTGCCAGGTGACAGTTGGACGCACTGAAAGATCGCAGAAACTTTGTTCAGGCTATAGGTAACTTTTGTTAGCTTTAGTCGGGCAAAAGGTAACTTTTCTAAAGTACCAATTCTATAAATATGTATTACAAACCACACTTTACCAATGAATTGGGCTTGTAATACATATTTTTAAAAGTCCAAATATGATTTCTGTAGTTGTGTCCTAAGCAGAGATAGCAAATATTCAATTTAAAAGTTATTGGACTTGATTCTCACCAAAGGGACTTTCCCAAACGTTGTGCCTTCATCTCTCCTGTTTTCCGAACCTGTTTGTTTTACCTTCTATTTCTCTGTGCAGTTTACCACCGCTAACCAGTGTTTAATTGCTTCTGCTGTCCTCCTAACTAGCCTGTTTTTCTAGGTAAGTTATTTTCCTGTAGGTTTTTTTAATCTACAGTCTTATTATTTTCAATTGTGTACTGTTACTCACTCTTTTACTTTCCCTCTTTAATGAGCATTTGTTGCGCTTTCAAGACGTACCAACATATTAGACCAATTAGCATTTCTGCTGACCAGCGTCGTACCAGTGGAGAGGAAACATGGAAGAGCATATTAGTGCAACTTCCATAAATTATTTATAAGAGGCCACTATCTCTTACTGTTTTCACCTCAAGTTCATAAAATACTGTAGCATGCCCAAGGTTCAACATCTTTTATCACTGTCAAATGAATTGGACTTCTGTTTGTCATTTGCTTCCGCCATATAGAGTATTTCTCATTCCACCTTTGTCTTCAAAGTTTTTGGTGTTACTGAAGATTGTGGTGGTGATGCGGGTGATGACTCCATTCCATCTTGGGTTCACAACAGCATCTCAGCTGATTTAGTGCCACTAGCTTCTAAGGTGATGAATGCAACCACACAGTATGTAGACTTTCTGACTATTCTAAGGGTGATACTTTCACCCTTAAAATGCCTACAGGTGAAAACAGTGGAGCTGGGCATTAGGTGTGGTGATGCGCTGTCACAATTTTCTGTTTTGCATAACATATATACTTATCTGTACACCACTATATACACGTATGTAAGTATGATTTTCACGTTAAGTTAGCCATAGTTAATGTAGATCTCAGTTTGAATGACTCACGCTAACATTGAAAATGTACTATTGACTGCTGTGTTTTCTCTCTGTCTTTCCTCTTGTTTCAGGAGCCAAGCTGCAGTAGTTTGATGTAATTAGATTGCTACAAATGTTTTTGGTTTCTGTGAGGACTGTTTATCTATGTGTGTTTCACTGAAAGCTGAACCCTGAATCCTGCGCATGTGCTGAGGACAGCATGACAGCAATGTATCATCTTTCAACCAGATATTTTCTAAAGGCCATATGGCTGAAACCTTTCATTGTGTAATGGCTGGGAAGAGGCTTGACCCACTGATATCAGAAAGCATTCAATCGTGTCAAGCATTGTATGTTTTAATTGAGCATTGCTGAACTAGTTAGATTCAAATGCCCCTTTCCACTCTCTTGAGACTTCAATGCTTATTTGCTCCAGCTCAAAGAGTTAGAATCCTGAGCAAATCCATTCACACATACTTGATTGAATAATTCTTTGATTCTGCCTTTCAGAGTCCTTATTTGGTGACACTTCTCGTACAAATTTCCTGATTTTCTTTAGCTTATCGTGTTAGGGAAGTTTCCTTCAGGGAAAAATGAAACTTGTACAGTTTGTCTAAGTTAACTTCAAATAGTTTGTCTTTGTATTTGTTATTTTCTACTTTGACTTATACTGACCGCTATATGAAAATGATAATCATTGACATATGACTAATTTGAATGATTTGAGAAGTAACTTTGCTAAACTGCTACTAAACCTTTATGATTTGCAACTCTAACACTCTGTCATCCTTGCGTGTCCTAAAGTGCTTCACTGTTATTGAGAGAAGGATATATTTTACTGTATAAATACAGCTAGCATAGACCCCTGTGTGTAGGCCTTACTGTTAAAAAATATATATAGGCCTTGGTAAGATTGGCCAGAGTGCTACCATTTTCTGTTAAAATAAGCAGAAAGCAGGTCTGATCATGAGATCATCCAGCTCCACTGTCTGTGAGGCTACTCCTCCTGTTTAGAGCCCCCACCCCACTTGTGTGCTAAAGTTCAACTTCCACTCTATTCTTTCAACATACAGAGGGCCACATCCTCAAACTGTGAGGAAAGGAGAACTTCGCACCGCAGCCCTGTCAAGCTGGCGTGATGGATGTGGCAACAGGTTGTACAGATTGGTACATACACACATAAATATAATCCCTTTTTGCAGTAAAACGCTTTTTCTGTTAACCAAAGCAGATTTACGATAAACTTCAAGTAAACAGGGCATGACCTTTAGTCCAGCATAAGTGCCACGGTTCTAGGAAAGGCTGCATTTTGAACTATAGGATGAGAAAAGTGCAGAGTAGGCCGTAAATGACGCAAATAGGGTACGTGGGGGGGTGGCGTGAGATGACGTTACCTTAAACTCTCACCGCCTTAAATAATATAAAAAGGAGATCCGCAGAAATATTTTTGGGCAACTCCTGGTCTGTTATAGGCATCAGGCTGGTGAGTTGTCTCCAAGAGCTCTTGATCAATTGATTTAATGTATATATATATTAGCTATATTGTATTTTCTTATGTTTTGCCATGTGTATTGTTATATTTACCATGTCCACTTTTAACATTGCTTTTTCCTTATAATATTTGAAATGTACAACTTGTAATTGCAGAATTTCTCACTTATAGGCAGATGTGAGTATTCCCAGATAAAATGTACTTTTCTTTTTGAATGCATTTCTACCACAAATGATAAATGTGTCTTAAGGTTTAGCCCTTCTTTCTGACTATCTGAAAGCTGTCATTCTGTAAATGATATCTGGTCCATGAGGCTATCTGAGAATGCGGAGCTCTGGACACAGAACTAATGTGATTTTTATGCCTTTATATTAATGTTTTAGAAGTTTCCACGGCTCACATATCTGTTTTCTCTATTTTTAGAGCAAGCGTTCCAGCACACTCCGGTACAAATTAAGGTGCCCCCTTTGGTCCCTAGCTCACTCTCACGATCATCCCAGCGCAGGCTTTCTGAGCCGCTGCGCCCAGCCCCTTGCCCGTCTGACCCGTAATAAATCTCCCTCTAACATTTTGGTGCCGTGACTCGGATAGCAGCACTAACAGAGAGGAAGCATCTGGACCGAGAGGAAATACCGGCTGCTAAATGATCGTGCTCTCCCTTCCGACTTAACCATATGCAGGGGCACAACGCACGGGTAAGTTTATATCTGGACTGCCTGGTGCGATTGTCTTCTCTTGGTTAGCAGTGGAGAGGTGTTTATGTTTATGACGCAGCTGTATCCCCTCCAGGTTACCGGTTTGTTACTGTCTGTTGGTCTCGCTATAGATATTCTCAAACTGAGGGGAAGTAAGTTGTGTGCGAAGTGGAATTCTGAAGACTGAAAGTGAAGTTAGGACATTAATGTGATTTACGCGTTTATCTTTCTAGGAATAGACACATGTTATCACTGTGCCTTTTGTAAAAACAAGTAGGAAAGACTGCGTCTGGCGTCTTTCAATGCTCATTTATTGCTGTGCCCCTCTGAAACAAGGGAGGGCCTCTGACCGATCTAAAGATTGACAGAGAAGGGAAGGTGGGTTGGCACCTTTCAACTGCTTATCTATATGCTATTGCTGTGCCTCTCTGAAACAAGGGAGGGCCTCTGACCGATCTAATAGATTGCCAGGGAAGGGAAGGTGGGTTTTGCACCTTTCAAATGCTTATTTTTTGCTTTTTTAAGGGATCCTCTGTACAGTAAGCAGGGAAGGAAAGAATTGGAACTTGCGTCTTTTCAATATTCATCAAAGTGTGATCCTCTGTATAGTAAACAGGGAAAGATACCCTCCATTTCAATAGTCAATGGAGAAGAAGCTAAATCTGAAATCCGCATGCTAACGGAATTTTTAGATGTCACTTATGTAAACAATTAAGTGAGTCCCCGGGAAGATTAAGTATCTTTGTTGTAAGCATTGTAGTTTCGCCAGTTAAAAGTATTTTTTGCGTTTTTTTGTTCTCTTTTTGTACACCATTTGCATAGGAAGCACTTTAATGCCCTCTAGTGGCCAAAGTGCACAATTTGTTTGATAAAAGTTCAAACACTAAAAATATTTGCATTTGCTTTTCTTTTTTGAAACACATGAACAAATGTTCACTATTTTGTAGGCACTTTTAGGACTATATGTTACTGCTTGATGTTTAGTGTTATATATAGAGGCTTTTATTAGGTATAGCTGCAGAACATTTTGTGATATCTAGGCCCTCATTGGTAGCTCTTTTTTTTAGGATTTGTTGTTTGATTATACGCACATGTATATTAAGTGTAGAATAATATTTTGGTGACTGGCCCCATACCAATACTATCACTTAAGGGTAAGGGCCAGCTTGTAGGATGCTGCTGAAAAATATTTTGTGAACATTATTGAAGACCACTGCCAAATGCAGAAGACTCAATAACTAGGGAGATTGTAAATGCATGTATGTATCCCCATGTGTATTGATATACCACTGACAAACTGAAGAGATTCTGTAAGCCAAAGCATTTTGAGCGCCATAATTGTCACAGACATACTATTTTAATGCTGCTGCCTTTCAGTGTGCATTCAGAATAGCCCCCCCCACCTTATCAGCGCTGCAGGAGAAGCCAGAGAAGCTCACTGTCCCGTTTAAAATAACTGGGTGTCACACAGGTCTGCAGAAAATGTTTTTCTTTTAAATTACATTTTCACACCAATGAATAGGATACAGGGTTACAGAACATACAAGACTGCACACACAATACACTTGCATGTTTCTATGATAACACCAGGATTAGAGATACCCACTGTAGTGATCACCTCGTGGCCCCGCTACCCCTTGCGCAGCAAGGTCCTCGTTGCTTGCTTGGGCGAACACCCTAGTGCCCTACAATTCCCCGACCTCTCTCCAGAAGGTGTTTATAACGGCCCAGATAAAGAGGAGATTAAAGAAGCATTTTATTTAGTCATCAAAGAGGCATTGGGGACGAACTTGAACTAGACTATCCTGCATTCTAAGCAACTGACACATAAGGACAGCGATAGTACATATATATATATATATATATATATATATATATATATATATATATATATATATATATATATATATACATATATATATATTTCACTAGAAGATACAGATGAGCTATAGTGGACAGCAACCAGTTGAGGTAGTTCTGCACATATTAGATAACAAAATAATAGCAGTACAGAACACTAGCGCACAAACTCTGACAAAATTTAACAAACGCCAAATTCCCTTAATATCTAAAGCGTGGAACTTGTTGGGAATCACACTCATGCAGGGTTCTGAGATAAGAGTATCCACACTGCATCTAGTGAGACTGTGCCTCCCAGTGCGAACCTATAGATCCCCTACCCATAGCCCACACCTTACACTTGAGGGACCACAGTACTCACAGAGCTCCCCCTCTGTGAGGGACACTCAAGACATACCTTTGCAACTACCACTGGTGTCCACATCAACATCATATACTACTGAAGAGTCCTCCACAGAATTAACTCAGTCAGTGGGAAGTGTAGTAAATAGCAAAAGCCCTGGTCTCACCCACCAGCATTCATTCACACCATCTCTTCTAAGCACCAACTTCCCGGAGAGGCAGGGAGATTCACAGGATACCCACGCCCCACTAGGCTGTGAACATCACGCATTATTTTTACAAGCACTGCACGATCCCAACTTACCCCTGGTTTGTGAGCATCACGCCCAGGAGCTGCATGACCAGCTGCAGCAGCAGCCATCACCAAGTCTCATAGAGCTGCTACAAAGACACCCTTCCACAACGCATTATCCATTATTGTGGGCATATTTACAAAACCGCCTGTTAAAAGGAGAATAATATTGTCACATTCACTCCCACAGATTGCCCACCTCAAAGGTAGCTCTAGGATATGAGCAGACAGCCTTCGCAATACCCAAGACTACAGATCACGGTACACATAGAGGACGGTCGTGTTACTGCCCTTTCTGAGGGTCTAACACAATCCTCTGTTCAGGTTTCACCATTAACAGGTACAGTCATCTTCACACTAATATCAGCCCTGGGAATTGACACAACAGACTTGCAGCAGGTGAGATTGACTATAGCAGCTAGTGAAGTTACATCTTTATTCCCTCCTATACACAACGCTGAGGAATAATGACAACGCCTCTGCAACACGTGATAAAAAACTTTACAGCTCAAGAAAAGCGTATCATGAAACATTGTATCGAGCTTCACAAACTCACACAAAATATGCTACACCCATGGCCCAGAGAAGGTACATTCGATAGGATGATACTAGATCACGCTAGAACATTCCTGGAGGGTAAATACTCTGGTAGCAAACTCAAAAAACGTAAGGATACCCTGGCCATGTGGAGTGTTTTTAAAGACAATGACACACCACCAACACCCACTGCACATCCACCAGCTTATGACTCAGGTGGTATGTATCCAGAACGGGTTATCAAAACTGACCTAGAACCCTCATCAAATGACCGGACAGCCATAGGCCATGACGATATCTCTATCCCAGACATCTCAGATGAGTCACGAGACAGTAGACCAGAGAATACACAGGGCCAGCTGTCCCTAAGCTCCCAAGGCCCGGTGATGCAGGGTGCCACTTCAGGAATGCCAGGTCAAATTGACGCGCTATTTACAATAAAGATGACTGCTGCATCCAACTCTGCAGGGCCCCAGCTGGAAGAGGACCAAGAGAGCGATGGGGCCTCTGGCGGTTCACAGCACAGCTCCCGCATGCCACTCCCCAGACTTGACCGCCCAGCACCCACACCCTACACTAGGGATCATGATACCTCCGGGACAAGAACTAGACACTATGGCCCATTTCTGTCCCCTAGCCAGCAGCATTACAATACACAGGCACACCAGAGTGGGTGGCAGCCCCTTAACACTGGTCCTAACTGAGAGGAAGAACACCTGCTCAAATTCAGTGAAGAAAATAGGGACAACGAACAGTATCCCTCTGAGGTAGTCACTGAAAGAGATATCAGCAGGTGGAGGACAGAGCAGGATTTATACCAAAGAACGGGTAGAGAAGCAGGGGACATGTCACATGAACAGTACTCAAGAAACCCCACTGGCAATACAGCAACACTCCAGCGACTGTCATTACAAGTAGGCAGAGTAGATGATAGAATGACTGAACTGATGGGTGGCTTGGGTCAATTTAGTAGAAGGCAACAACCAACACTCAATGAATTAGCGAGTACTGCAAACAGAGCAGAGTCACACATTGGTGGGGTCCCAACTATCATGCGACAGCAAGAGCCATGGATATACTTACATCAGGAAGCCCAAGGTACAGCCCCACTAGAGAATAACACAGCACCTTCCCGTTCAGCCCACTTCAGTGTACCCCATACCCCGCCAACGGTCATTAACTACAACCCCCAGGTGACACCGCCACAGACACCTGCACGCCAGGCATCACCCCCAGTGGTTGCACCACGCAGGATAGTAGCATCAGAGCTAGACATAGACAATTTGGACCTGCCAAATGTGCTTGAAAGAGCAGAAAAACGGTGGAGAAGGCAGAGAGAAACAGAAGTAGAAAATCTCGCAGTGTTAGGCAACCATGGGAGACCTGATGATATCCCACAGGAATATGATGTATCAGGCAAAGCACGCCTGTCCACCACCAGATCTAGAGCACTGCACCACATGGCCCTAAACAGGACAAGACAGTCATTGACCAACGGTCTGACACCAAATGAGATAATAATACTTGGAGAAAGGTCTGACTACTATGTCAATCCATTCTCAGATGACTTGGCAGGCTGGACAGAAGCTAATGCACCCCAAATGAATGTTTGGCCCCGAGATGGGTCTTTTGAGCCAGAGGAAATGGCCACTGATGAAGAATGTATCTTGCAGGGGCAGGAGACGACGATTGGGACTACGACTACATGCGCCAAGGCCTAAAGGTCTGGCAGAAATACGCCCGAAGGTATGACACAACAAGGCCCACAGGGGTAACACGCCAGCTGCCCCTGTTGTTTAAAAATGTCTGGGACCGCCCCATGTATGTCCCTTGGTCCCTTATGGACAAAGAAAATTTAAAGAAGGAACTTCCACCCCTCACAGAGGGTGCTGGAAAGTGGATACAAGCCTTTGAAAAGCACACTGCAGGTGTGCCATTGGCTGTTGGGGATGTAAAAAGTCTGCTCACTTCCCTGATTGGAGAGGATGCAGATGATATGTTCACACGCATTGACTACAGACTTTCCACCACTAACACAGAATTCGATTGTAATCCTTTCAATAAAATAAGGTCTGCCCTATGGAGTGAACTACGCCGGAAGTTTCCCGATGTCCCAGACATCGGGTCCCTAATGTCACAAACAATGCAAAGCAATGAGGACCCCGCACAGTACATTTCAAGAATGAAGGAAAAGTGGCATCAGGAGTTAGGAGAGAAATGGGACGTGACTGGAGGTAACTGTAGGTTCTTCTACCACACAGTTAAGAAGGGACTGCCCACCGCAGTACAGGACAAGTTAGATGGAATAGTAGCAATGGAATGCAAACCTTGGCCAGAAATACAACATCACATCATCCACTTTTGCAAGAAGGAGCAGGAGCAGGAGAAAAAAAGGCAATTAGCAATTGAAAATGCAGCTGTTAAATTAGTGCAACAAAAACTAAAGAAAAGGGAGGCTCTTGACGCAGTTATGGTAGCTACACCAGTGAGTCAAATGACAGCTGTCACTAACTTTCCACAAAATGCCAAGAATTCACTAGGAGGTAACACGCAGGTAGCCACACAACCCATGCAGGCACAGCCCATCCATGATAATGGACAACAACAGCAGTATAATGATAACCAGCAAATGAGGTCTGCAAATACTGGGATGTGAGGGAGGGGTAGAGGATCAGGCTTTCAAAGATCTGCACCCCAGCCAGGAGCCCGACTATTTTATCCCTGTCAGCAGCCAGGTCACTTTATAAAGGACTGCCGTACTAAAATGAGGGATGAGGAAAGTTCAGCAGGTAGAGGACACCAACAGCAAGTTCAGGCACCAACACAATACGTTCAGCAGCAACCACAGCCACTGCAGCCTCAAGTAGTGTACACCTACGCTTCTCCAGCACAGCAACAGCCAATGCTGCAGCAGGTACAATTACAAACACCAGTGATGGCCCAAGTACAGCCCCCCGTTCAACAAACACAGCCACAACTGATTCAGCAACAAATGCCTGTGTACCAAATGGCGCCACAGACACAAGTTCTTGTACCTCAGGGAGCCACAGTACTGCCCCCTGCCAATTCAGTTTTGCAGGGCACCATCCAGCAGTACCGGGCTGGAGGGTATTCAAGTTAGGACAGCCCACAGACAACCCTAGTGTGTCCCTTGTTGTCGTGTCTCACAAATATTAGAGAGGATCCAGTTGTGTATGTCACGATTAACAACAAAACGTATAGTTTTCTGATTGACACAGGTGCCACATTTTCCAGTATAAGGGAAGGAGCACTGCCCATCTCCAATCAAAGTGCAGACACACAGGGTTTCTCTGGGGCAATAACAAGGGTCCCTTTCACAAAGCCAGTACAAAATTGAAAGATGAAATTAAAAATGCACCAGTGTTAGGCTCTCGTGACTACACAAAGGAATTCTATCTGTTCACTCACTGTAATGGACAGGTCATGACAGCAGTCCTCACCCAAAAATACCCCATGGGTCACAAACCAATTGCATACTTCAGTGGCATGTTAGACTCAGTGATGAGGGGCCATTATCCCTGTGAACAGGCTTTATCAACTGCAGCTTTTGCTGTCGAAAAAAGCACCCCCATAGTTATGGGTTCCCCTCTGACACTGTATACTGAACATGCTATCTTTGCAATAATACAAAAAGCTAAAACGACCCTTACCACACAAAGAGTGTCAGGATACGAAGTCATACTGTCATTACCATCCTTGAAGGTTGTTAAATGTCACGCTGTGAATCAAGCCACGTTCTTTGCCCACCCTGTTACCACCACTGATGATGACACTCATGATTGTGCCACATACTGTCCAGATGAGTCAGGAACAGCAAAAGAGGACCCATTACCAGACAGTACAGTGTACTTTGTTGAAGGTTCTTCTACCATTGATCAAGAAACAGGGATAAGGTACACAGGAGCTGCAGTAGTCAGAGCACAGCAGAATGACTCCTCAAATTCTCTAGACATTGTACAACAGATAGCATTGCCATCACATTACTTAGCACAAGCAGCAGAGTTAGTGGCACTGATTGCAGCCCTCAAGCATGGGGCTGATGATAGAGTTACTGTATATTCTGATTCTGCTTATGTTACCACAACAACACATTCAAGCATCCTGAGATGGAAAAGGTGCGGGTTTCTCAAAACAGATGGCACACCTGTGATGCACAAACAGTTACTTGAGGAACTAATAGATTCATTGACACTGCCAACAGAAGTAGCGGTAGTGAAATGTGCTGCACACACAAATGGCCAAGATTTCATTTCCAGAGGAAATGCCATGGGAGATTGGGCTGCAAAAACAGCAGCACGAGGGCCCAGAACTGTACAATCTCAATCTCCAGAACAAAAAGACTGTGCCCCCATTCTGCTTGCCCAAGATGCACCCTCAGCAGTGCAAGAAGATATACAAGATACAGTTGATGATCGTAGTGAGTCACCACTCCCAGATACACCTGATCCATCAACACCTGATCCATCACTTCCATACACTATTGATAACACACAACAGTATGATCTCATTGCACAACTGCACCTCAGAGAGATACAGGAAAGTTCCCCACCTGAAGAGAAAGAGTTGTGGAAGAAGAGGGGAGTACAGCAGGATGCTTCCGATTTCATTTACAGACAGACAATGACAGGAACACCTGTCATGCCACAAGCCCTTTTGCAAATAGCACTCACTCAGTTACACCTTCCTACACATGTCTCTCGTGATATCATGTCCACAACTTTGCAGACAGAGTGGTTCATCCCCAATGCATATGAACCTATACAACTATTTGTTCATCAATGCCTCATTTGTCAACAGTAGTCCCCTAATCCAGCTCTGAAAACAGTTGCATCAACAATACCAAGGCCCAAGGGTCCTTTTAGAGAGCTCCACATTGACTATGTAGACATGATTGAGAGATGCCAGAACTACCGATACCTCATTGTGGTGGTGTGTCCTTTCTCACGGTAGATTGAGGCTGGACCATGTGTCCATTGTGACGCAAAGGCTGCAGCCACCTTCCTGCTTCGTGAGGTCATATGTCGCTGGGGATTACCGGATGCCATTCGTAGCGACAATGGCAGCCATTTTTCAAACGCCATTTTTGACACAATTGCGACAATGTTAGGAGTAAAACATAAGTTGACGTCAGCCTATCACCCCCAAAGCAATGGTATTTGTGAGCGCCTCAATGGTCTGCTCAAAGCCAAGATCAGTAAAATAAGTGCCACAATTGGAAAGAAATGGCCCTATTGCCCTCCCATCGCTTTGTTTACACTTAGAAACACTCCTAGCTCTGATCATCACCTCACACCCCACAAACTTGTCACTGGCAGATCAATGAATGTGGTTGTTCCTTTCACCAGACCTAAAGTAGACAATGAAGCATCTTCTGAGATTGTGAAAGCTGAATTGTTTGATTATTTGTGTGCCCTAACTCGTGCTGCTAGGTTTCTTTCTGTTCAGGTGTAAAAGACAAAGAACAAAAGCACCATTTCTGCTGAACTTTCGCCTATCCACCCTGGGACACAAATCTTCATAAAGAAACAAGTCCAGAAGTGGAGAGACCCCAGGTACGAGGGACCGTTCCAGGTCATTGACTCTTCACCTACTGCTGTTCGAGTAGCTGAACGCAAGGCATGGGTTCATCGGAGCCACGTGAGGATCCACCCGGCACCATTCGAGATTTGAACATTGACCGAAAAGAAGGCATCATGTTTCCACTGACAATCCAAGAACAAAAATATGAAGATCGTATGATGGCCTACGGACTGAGACACAGCAACAGACCCGCCTCGCATGTCAAGTTTTCACTGAAAAAGATAAGTACAATTGCAATTATTTTCTTTGTTATGTTTGTAGCTTCAGTAGCCGTATTCCACTGGTTAGCAGTGCGATTAGAGAAAGAAAAAGAGCTACTAGCGACCTTAAACCTTTCACAACCACAGGGCACCCCATGCCCAAGACACTTCCTGATAACAAGCAAACTGGGATAAGCACCAGCAGCAGCTATGACGCCTATGCACCATCCACCTTGACACCTTCCTCACCCCAAGCCGACCCCACAGAATGGGACATGGTACTTGATATCACCTTGAATGCCCCAGTGCTAGGTACCCCTAAACGTTACCGCCAAAATAAACGAAGTATCAGGTATAAAATGGGTCGCAATAAAGTGCCAGTCAGATACACATCACCTACCCGACTTAAGGAAGAACAGGCTATGCAAATTTCAGACTGGGTCAGTAATCTCCAAAACACAGTTGTTTACACCTTCGACCAGCACACTATACCTGATAGTAAGCCAGCAGAGGGGATTCACAACGCACTATTAGACAACATGTGGTACAGAGACATGAGGGAGGTTGGGAGAAAGGTCACAAATGAATCCTGCTTTGTATGTTCTCACATTCCACACGCTATAGGTGCAGACAAATTGATATTTCCCAGAGAAGTTCCACCACCCACCGCCCAATGTCTCCTACACCTGTTTCTTTGTCGCATTCATGGTCAGATACAGCTCCAGTCAGCCAAGATAAATGAGGCATTTGTAAACGCCACAGAGTGGGATGACAAGTATATTACATTTACGGTTGTTTCTGAGCCAGGGGAGTTTAGAAGGAGAATGGAAGTTTACCATGGTATGAGAGTGCCTGCCGAGATAATGAAGGTTTGGGAGTCCAACTTTAAGACACTAGGGTACTTCACCTTCCCAACACCCCCATCGAAATGCCACTCACCTGAACATCAACAAGCCAACCATACCCATGACACATGCCCCTGTCAGTGGAGACCAATTCTGCGCTTACAGGCCAATATTTATTTCAACAGCAAGTGGAATGGCCCACATGAGTTGATATGTAAGGCAGCCTCCTTAGGTAGCCCAATTGTAGGACAAGACCACAAACACTATATCAATAAGGATATTGGGAGGGAGTGTGCTGAGATATGGACACAGGAAACTAGAAAATACACTTTCAATGAGGGTACAACATACAAACCAAAAAGAGCCTATAAGCTAAGGTCTCCTCTCCTTTGCTTCCTAGGTAATGGAACAGTTCCTGTGGGTCAGAACACTAACTGCAGCAGCACATATTTTAATTTGGACCTTCAGGACGGCACCTCCAGCCTCATGGACATCTATTGGGCCTGCGGGGAACACATCTACCTGCAGCTGCCTCCCCACTGGCAAGGCCTTTGTTCCATCGTGACGATGCACGAACTGCATCTGGCAGTTTGTGGAAAAGTAAATTTTGCCATGTTATATGTGCCTACGTGTTCCCCATGTTATGTTATATGTGCATGATCGATATGCATGTATCCCCTTCTGATCGATTAAAGACGCAATTACAGTTGTGTCCATCTCTAGTATGCCAGTTTCCAGTTTTCGTGAATATAACGAATATTAGGCCTATGTAAAGCTACGTTGCCACGTTTCACAGTGTGCACATTAATTCATTGAATTATCCCCATTTCTAGGCCTCAAAAGGGCCCGGACTCAGATTCAGCTCCTGTCTCCTGAACCCTCTCCGAGGAGCGATACAGCCCCCACCTGTATCCCTGACCATTAGCTTACTTCTTGCCTCGCAGTGCCCGGCTCGGCCTGGCTCTGCCTCCCAGTCTGCCAAGAATATGTTATGTTTCCAGTTATCAGTCCAGCCCTCCTTCTCTGCATTCCTAAGCTACTGAATCGCATCAATAGTTTCCGTCATGGTCTAGCCTTTATGTCTCCATGTAAGAAAAATACTGTATTCATATTCATAGAATATTCCTCGCACACAAACTACATGTAGAATTATGCATGCACCAGTCTTAATGTCTGTTAGCCTTTGCCCTGATAACTTTTGGATTCTATCAACATGTACTATAAACACCAGATACTAGATATGCCTAGGTACATGTCGCTCTGACCCTCCAGACTTTCGTCTCCTCTTCTAGTGCAGAAGTCATAGCCCCCAGTTCTCCCTGGTAACACGTCATTGCCAGTTTACGCGCACCACTAGGTTAGAGGTCCCAGCTGCTCAGGTAGCCCCCTCCATGTTTCCGCCCCGTTTATGACATATTCTGTTACGTTTGCATCACATGTCTATGTATACGCCCTGTACACACCTCTTGTTACACCCACTTTATGCCTTATCTTTCGCGACTGCTACAAACTCCGCCTACTGCTACGCCTACTGTATTGAATGCAATGTAATTGTTTTTAGTATATATATATATGCACTGTTATTAAAAACGAGCCAATTCCCAGATCCTGCCCGACAGCCGCCGGGCCCTGCCATCCTATTCCCGTACAGGCTGTCCTGTTCCTGTCCTTTATGCTTGATTAAAGCCTGTCAACTTCAGCTACCTCGTATCTTGACTCTTATTTATTGAGCTACCTGTTTATTGATTATAGTCAAAAATAGATCCGGTAATAAATTATTTATTTACCACATAATGGCGCCCGAATAGGGACTTGCCCTTTCCCCACGCGCCGGAGAAGCCACGCAGGCCCCCTGATCCTCTGCAGCCGTGACGGAACCATACCGTGCACGTGCAGATATTTCTGCTTCAAGTATCCCTCAGGCCCACGGAGGAGACGGAGGTTGCGGTCCAGCGTCCAGACGAGGCGGTGGAGGAACGCGGCGAGTCCCGACCAGAGCCCAAGCCGAGAGTCCAAGGTTCGAGGTATCCGGAGGCCCACCTGTAACTGAAGTCCGAAGTTCGTCCGTCCGTCGTCGTAGGAGTCCAGTCCAGTCCGAGGCCTTCCGTTCTTGCTGCCCGGTGAGTACCGTTGCTGGGGTAGTATCTAGACAGGGTCAATTAATTTGTCTCTGGGCCGTGGGTTTGGGTACGCAAATCCAACACGAAGTGTTCACTTAGGTGGGCGCGGGTCCTGACGTGTCTCTTTATGGGACCGGTAAGTTTCGTACTGTTTTAGCAGTGCATCTAGTCATTCTAGTAAGTTTCTGTTCTAGTAAGTTCTGTTCTCGAGAAATTCATGTATTCTGTTTTCAGTATTCCAGGTACTAATTCTGTCCGAACTGTTGTTTTAAATGTTATTCCATGTGTTTTCAATGTCGTGGTATGAGTGATTTGTTTTCTTAAAGTTATTATTGTGTTTATCGTGTATTGTATTGTCTCCAGCCTAAGTTATGCCTCTGTTCACGAAATTACGTCAGTTAAGAACTAGAAAAGGTCTGCTCGAGGAAGCAGTTCCTGTCCCGCCTAGGGACAGTCCAGGTCATTTTATGTATCATAAGCATGGCATAAGTGCCATATTATATCTAGACTTATGGGTCGAGTATACTAAAGATCTAGAAGAGAAATATAGATGGCCTGTATCAGGTACATGGGATGCCGAGTGCATCATGCGAGTAGAAGAAGTATTATGGAAAAAGAAATCCAGACAGTCCCAGAAAGATGCCATCGAGTTATGGCGCAAAGAATCTCATAAAAGAACCGAAAAAGAAATCAGAAAGTCAGAATTAAGTAGAGAATCCTCAGAAAGAGCCCAAGAAAGGGAATTAATCGAAGTAGGTGAACGAGTTAAAGCCGAACAGTCAGACAGACAGAGAAATGCCCTTATTAAGGGTATGTATCCTCTTCGTGCCGAGGGCTTGCCAAAAGCAACCCCGGAAGCACCATGTAATTTTCCGCCGCCATTAGTTCCGATTAAGCTACGTCACAAACCGACCGCAGCTGATATTTTTCTCTCGTCCTATTTGGACGACACAGTCCCAGAATATGCAAATCCTGTTCCGCCAGCTCCTGTAAATAATGTAATTCCTGTTCCTCCAGCCACCGGGGCACCTGTTACAGCACCTGTTACGGTACCCCCGGTCCAGCCCGTAGTACAAGTACCCGTTACATCAGTCACTCTGCCAGCACGAAGAGTATCAGTCGACGATTCCAGTTTAGGGGCCGCGGGGGGAGGTCCTCCTGGTACCCCGCCGCCACACAAACGTGTAACGTTAGTCGAGTTACATGAACGTGCGTTACAGCGTACGCCCAAATACCAGTCCGTTGCAGATATCAGACGAGCTCTCACCGAATGCCGTTATGATCCAGTCCCAGGCGATGATAATATGGTTATATTTTCATTGCGTGTAAGACGGGTGACCGAGTATTTGGACACCCTACCGAATATGAAAGAAGATCTAGACAGAATATATCGTTTCATCCGTACAGGAGACGATCCAGAAAGTATTGGCGAAATCATGTCTCTAAGGAAAGCTGAGACCCAGCTCATGCTATTAAAATTTCTAATCAATTGTTTAGTAAGGGAACAAGATTGTCCGACTAAAGATCCGATCGAAATGAGAATTCTGACAAAGTGGAGTGATCATATAGCCGAGGGAAGACACAAGACACTCAGTAGTATAGAGAGTATGTACAAGAAAATTCGTAAGGAAATAATAAGGTTACACGAGAAACGCAAAGCAGCACAAGTAAGCGAGAAAGAAGACAACACTGATACTGAAGAGGTAGAAGACGAGAATACCGCCAGAATAGCGTATGTAGGTAAATCTAGACTTCCAGACCGACATTCACGTCTAGAACGCAAGAAGGTTTTTCACCTTCCAGCACTAGAACAAGAGAATCCTGAACAAGTATTTCAAGCTACCGATCACATTCTGAAATCACGAATCGGTTATAGTGAACTTAGCACCATGCATGAACAAGAACTAGCCCGATCAGCAGTCCGATGGACTACTGATTCTACCACTTTTCCAGATGAAATAGTGGCACAAATGTTTCTGAAACTGCCCCCAGCCGAGCAGCGACTGGTGGGTATGTATATGATCCAGCACCTCATCACACTGTATGAGGGTCAGCATTCTGATCCAGGTCCGTTACATGATGTTCTGAACGAGTTACTCCAATATAGATGGAGAGGTTTAGGTACCGATTTAATTAGTATCATTCTAGAACAGCGCCACAAATATAGAACGTTTCTGAATCCGCATTTTGTTCATGTCTCACCTCCAGAAAGTAAATCATTTTACATAGATAGACAGCATCCGTTACGAGAAGTACACCCAGTTAGGACAGCGGGTGGTGAAATGCAACGAGTATTTGTTTACACCCCTATCACAAAGATGGAACTCTTAGAGATGAAGAAATTAATTCCCTGTCACGACAAAGATCCAGCAGGGTTCCATCGAGAATTAAAAGACATGCTCCGTATGGGAGAATACACATATCCTGATATCATTAAAATGCTAAAGGTCCTGTTGCCCGCAGGGGTATATGAAAAACTCAAGGAAAAAGAATGGGAGGTGGGAGAGAAAAAGATAGATTGGACAGCTCTAGAAGCTGAAGATAAAATACGAGTACCAGGTACCGGTCTTGGGGACAAATGTAAAGAATTGCCCGAGTTATTGATACAAGTTTTGCCAAGGTTATTATCCACGAAAAAGGAAGATTGGGATGCAATCTCAGCATGTAAACAGAAACCGGATGAAGACACTAGTGATTTCTATTCTAGATTTGAATTTTTTTTTATTATTAACAGTGGTTTGAAGACAGGTAGCGAGTCATACCCTCATCTTTTTGTTACTAAACTAGTCGAGAATTCAAGCCCACAAGTTAAAAATCGAGTTTTGAAAGTCGAAAGTACCTGGCAAGCTAGTACCCCGTCACAAATGCTTCAGATGCTCCAGTATCACCAGAATAGAATCAGGGAAGAGCAAGAACACGAGAGGAGACGTATGAAAGACACGAAAATGAAAGTGTTAGTTGCACAATCTGTTCCACAAGACAGTCAGAAGAGGGGTCCGAATCAAGCCAGTCATCCTGCAGCTCCCGTTAAAGGGACATGCAATTATTGTAAACAGCCAGGTCATTTTATAAACGAGTGTGCAGTTCTGAAACACAACATAGCAACTGGTAAAACTAAAGAAAGACCTCGTCCGCCTAGACAAGAACAAGTTTCACAGACTTCTCAGTCACCACAGAATGCACAACAGATAGTTCCAGCACCGCAGCCTATCGCTGCAACACAGCATGTTACACAGCAAATGTACCAGTATGCTCAGACAGAGTATCCAGAGTATCAACAGTATTCATGAAACAGCCTAGAGAGGGAGGTAGGCTTGCCTCTCATCGAGATACCTGTAGATCAAGAGGGTCCCTATGTACACAGTCAAGTATTAGGGAAAGACAGAAAGTTTCTGATTGATACAGGGGCAAGTAGGACTACTATCAGTCACGACGAGGTTCCAGGGGCTCCGCTCTCAGGCTCTAAAAATGTTTCCCTTGGATTTTCAGGAAAGCCAATTGTTAACGAGATTTCAAAACCAGTTTCCCTAGAAGTTGGTCCATTGTCCCGAACTACTGATTTGTTACTTACGAAGTCATGTCCAGAAAATTTGTTGGGCATTAAAACACTGAAGGAATTAGGTGCAGTAATTTGCTGCTCCCCAGAAGGAGTCCGATTGTTTCTCAGAGACTTTAAAGGTCACTATGTATTACGTGATTTTGATCCAAGATTACTAAATGTCCCGCAGCATTTATGGGCGCAAGGTCCAACTGATGTAGGTTCGTGTGACTCTCAAACAAGGTATAGTTTTGCCACGAATCAGACAGTACAGATTGCCACCTGAGGCTGTAGCAGCCTTATCCAAAATTATTGACGAGCTCATTGCTCAAGGAGTGGTTGTAGAAACTGACTCCAAAGTATGTAATTCTCCTATCATTCCAGTCATGAAACGTACTGATCCAAATGCACCTCCAGTATATCGATTAGTGATTGACCTTCGAGAACTTAATAAATGTATCATACCCCAGTATCCAGTAGTCCCAGATATTTCATCCCTATTGACAGCTATTGATTCTGAAGCTACATTTTTCACTGCTATAGACCTCAAGAATGCATTTTTCAGTGTTCCCATTCATCCAGACAGCCAGTACCTTTTCGGTTTTTGTTTAAATGGAAGGAGCTATAAATTCACACGAGCTCCTCAAGGTTTCACAGAAAGTCCTAGCATTTATAGTCAAGCACTTAAAAGACAACTAGACAACATTCACATGCCAACTGACACTGCCCTGCTCCAGTATGTCGATGATCTACTGATCACAGCCCGTTCTGAACGTGACTGCGAGCGTGCGTCACTTACAGTCCTGTATTTTCTGGCCGAGCAGGGGCACAAGGTGTCCCCTTCCAAATTACAGTTCTGTGTCCAGCAAGTGATCTACTTAGGCCACTTACTGTCCAAGTGGGGTAGGCAGTTGACACCAGACCGTATCCAGTTAATAGCGAGTCTTCCACAGCCCAAGACACAGAAGGAGGTACGAGCTTTTATTGGCCTCACTTCTTATTGCAGACAATGGATTCCTCAGTATGCATTTCTAGCCAAGCCACTGATACAGTTAACGACACAGGAGGCAGCCGTATCGACTGTCCTCCCTTGGACCTAGGAACATACACTTGTTTTTAATGAATTAAAGAAAGCCTTATGCCAAGCACCTGTTCTAGCTACACCGAACTACAGTAAGCCTTTTACACTTTTTGTCACAGAACGTGATGGTACTGCATTATCTGTTCTCACACAAGATCAAGCAGGACAGTACAAGCCCTGTGCTTATTTTTCGAGCACATTAGATCCAGTAGCCCAGGCTCTGCCTGCGTGCCCCAAGTCAGTTGCAGCCACAGCTCTAGCAATTAGACAAAGTGATTCCATAGTATTAGGACACTCCCTGACAGTACAAGTTCCACACTCCGTGGAAGTTCTTTTAAACCGAACACAGACTCAGCACTTGACAATTGCACGTTTAACAGGTTATGAACTGACACTGTTCCAGCCACACATAGAAATCAGACGCTGCAACGTTCTAAATCCTGCTACAATGTTACCGTCAGTTACTTCAAATCCTGCCACACATGACTGTGTGGAAGTTGTTAACACTATGACCAAGCCAAGACAAGACCTGACAGACATTGCATTACCAAATCCCGACCTGACACTTTATGTGGACGGTTCATGTATGAGAACTAGTACAGGAGAACTAGTAGCCGCGTATGCAGTGACTACTGAAACTGAAGTTATAGAAACACGCCGTATTGACACCCTGTCTGCTCAAGCAGCAGAGCTAGTTGCTCTGACCCAAGCCTGCATACGTGCCAAGAACCTGAAAGTAAACATATACACAGATTCACGTTACGCATTCGGAGTTGTACACGACTTCGGAGTGCTCTGGCAGGAGAGAGGTTTCATGACTTCTCATGGAACCAAGATTCAGCATGGTCTCCTCATTCAAGCTCTGTTAGATGCAATACATCTACCGACAGCTATCGCTATCATGAAGTGCAAGGCACATACGAAAGTTACTGATATCATTTCCCAAGGTAACTGTGGTAAATAAATAAATAATACCCTATTTTTGACTAGGCATATATCATAACAGATAGCTCAATAAATAAGAGTCAAGATTCGAGGTAGTAGGAGTTTCTGCAGGTTTATTACAGCATAACGGACAGGGACAGGACAACCTGCACGGGAACAAAATGACAGGACCCAGCAGGACAACTGGGGGCCCAGCAGGGGAAAAGAGGCCCAGCAGCTGCTGGGGCTGGGTCTGGGATGAGCGCGCTAACTTCTAATAACAATACAAGAGCATTTATACATAGCGCAAACACATAGCATTACATTGCCGTAGGCGTAGCAGTGGGTGGAGTAGAAGGCGTGACGCATAGCAGTCGCGAAAGATAAGAGTAAAAGTAGGTGTAACTGGGAGTATACATAGACATGTGATGCAAACGTAACAGAATATGTCATGAATAGGGCGGAAACATAGGAGGGGGCTACCTAAGGAGCCGGAACCTCTGACCTGGTGGTGCGCGTAAACTGGCAATGACGTGTTACTAGGAGAAGCTGGAGGCTATGAACTCTGTGCTAGGAGCAGAGACTAAAGTCTGGAGGGTCGGAGCGACATGTACCTAAACCCTATCTAGTATCTGATGTTTAGGGAACATGTTGATATAAACTAGAAGTCATGAGGGGAAAAGCTAACTTGACTCTAAGACTGGACCATGCATTATTCTACATGTAGTGTGTGATGAAGAATATTAAATGACCATTAAATACAGTATTTCTCTAACGTGGAGACGAGAAGGCTAGACAATGACGGAAACTATTGATGCAGTTCAGTAGCTTAGGAATGCAGAGAAGGAGGACTGAACTGATAACTGGAACTATAACATACTTTTGGCAGACTCAGAGGCAGAGCCAGGCTGCACCGGGCACTGCGAGGCAGGAAGTAAGTGAAAGGTCGAGGATACAGGTGGGGGCTGGATCGCTCCTCAGCGAGGCTCAGGAGACAGGAGCTGAATCTAGGGTCCGGGCCCTGTTGAGGCCTAGAAACGGGGACTTTTATAATGGAATAACGTGCACACTGGGAAACGTGGCAACGTAGCTTTACATAGGCCTGATATTCGTAGTATTCACGAGTACTGGAAACTGGCATACTAGAGGTGGACACAACTATAATTGCGTCTTGAATCGGACATGGGGAATAACATATGCATATTGGTCATGCACACATAACATATGATGGATGAGGCGTAGGGACACAGAACATGGCAAAATTTACTTTTCCACATTCCCTCCTTGTCACTACGTTTCCATCAGGAAACATCAATATTCATGATACCGTCTATCATTTCATACAGTACCATTTGCTCGTCTCGAATTGTCTTGGAACGGGATTTAGAACGGGGCTTGGGACTAGGAATACAAGAGGTAGCACACATGCTGCAAATCGCAGGGCCACATTGTATACAGAGGCAGCAGCTGAATATGATCGCTACTGCGATACTTAGAAAGGACAGGACTTTCCATCCCCATGCGGAAATTATATTCCAGAACCAACCAGACCATGTCCAGGTGCCTGGATCTTGGTGTAACAGATGGGCAATTTTATGAAGTCTGGTTATAGCTGAATAAACAGACGGCGCGTTATTTGGAATGAAAATGCAACAACTAGATCCGAGGACTCTACAGGCCCCGCCCCTATCGGCCAGTATGACGTCAAGGACGAGACGATTCTGTAAAACGACAATTCTCATAAAGGATTGCTCTTCAGTTAAGTTACCTAGAGCGGAGGCAGTCTCATCTACTACTGCTTCAAGGGTTCTTGTTAACCTACGGATTAGCTTACTATTTACAACTGTACCTAAATAAGGGAACACACCCTTATCAATATCAATGAATTGTTCTGCGGCAGTTTCAGTATAATCGACAATCGGGAGATTTCTCTTGTGTCTAGTATGTACTAGGAAGGAATTCCTATGGTAGTCAGGTGGGGCTAGGAAAACAGGTGGCAGTAGGAAGGCAATGTAACAGGTTCCCTCCCAATCGAGGGGCAGACGGACATATGCGGTTTGACCACAAACAAAATAAGAATGACGTGAAGCTTTAAAAATAGATTTCCCACTGTCACTATACTGGATAATAGTAGTACATTCACTATGTCCTACGTGTACAGAACCCTTATTTCGGACACATAATTCGCCTTTGACTGGTAGTACTGAAATAGCAGGTGAGTCTGGAGTAGTATCAGACTGAACATTCAGGACCATGAAATTCGACGAATAATTACCTAAATTATACACTTCATTTTCTAGATCTAAACCTGTTCTGTGGGGGAGACCTTGCTTGTCTGGAAAACATGTACTGTTAAGAAAAGACATATCTGTTGAGGATGACGTTAACGTGGACCATGCTCCACACGAACCATTATGTGAAAAAGGATAAGGAAAGAGTGGCAGAACTCCCTTCGGTGTCTGAAAAGGGGGGAGTCGACCACACACCCAACAATTAGTGGCATTGCTGGTCTGGTGTGAGTAATGTAACATGCGGATAAATGTGTTGTTACGCATAGCGAGGCGGTATGAATATTCGTGAGGAGGCAGATCACTAAACGTGTGCTCTACTGTAACATTAGCAGACTTATTTACATGAGGAACTGAAAAACACAGGAAAAGTGCGTAACTAGTGCAGGAAATCATTATGCTGAGAAATAATATGAAACTGAGAAAAACGATACATTGAATTGAATTGTGACTGACTCTCTCACTATGGGGGTCTATTTTATACATGTCAGAAACAGCCTAACCGTTTCACCTAGGGGAGGACTTATACAATCAAACTGACTGACTTATTTTACTAGACCGGAGCTTTAACTTATACTCCTGCTGCGGAGTTTTCTCTAACAGGGAAGGGGTTGTGTCAATGTCTTTTGCGGGACAGTCCTTAGGAACGATATTTTGGCAGTCTTTAAAATCCTGGGAATCCTTGGAAATGTCTTTAGAAACGGGTTTCAATCCTTTGAAAAGTTTTACATGAGAAAGGTGTATCCACCCCTTCCTGCCTTCCAGCTTGACGGCAGTACGGGTGGTCAAGAGGACCTGACGTGGCTCCTTCCAACGTGGTTCCAGCGGACTTGATCTGTCAAAATTTCGGATCATCACCAGCGAACCTGGAACGATTTCATGCGGTGCCACCTCGGTATTGTCTGGAAATGCGGCGGCAACCTGTGAACGACATGAGTTGAGGGCAGACATCAAGGAAGCTAGGTAATCTGTCAGCATATTACATGAAACATCAGTAATACTTCGGGGTCTAGGAGTACCCCACATGTTAGGGGGGCGGCCGAAAACGACCTCATACGGGGACAGACCTGATCTGGAATGTGCGACCATGCGCATATAAAATAAAGCGACTGGCAGAGCTACTAGCCAGTCCACACCTTTTTCCTTGCATACTTTGGCTATGCGGATTTTCAGGGTCTGATTATGTCTCTCGACTAGACCGGCTGCTTCAGGATGGCGTACACAATGGAACTTCCACTGGTACCCTAACAACAGGGAAACGTGCTTCATGAGTTCAGATGAGAATGGCTGACCGTTATCAGAATATACGACTCTAGGGAGTCCATATCGAGGGAAGAATTCACGAACCAACTGCTTGGCAGTGGTCGTGGCTGTGTAATCTGGGACTGGATATGCCTCTGTCCACCTGGACAAAGCGCATACAACTACAAGGACATACTTGAAGCCTCGACATCGCTCCATCTGAATATAATCCATCTGGAGGACCTCAAAAGGGTGGTCAGGGGGCTGGAAACCACCTTGTTCCACCGGGACACTTTTACCTGGATTAAACTGACAACATATCATACAGGTACGGACTTTCTGCTTGGCTGCAGCTCGTAAATGCTTGTTGAACCAAATGTTCTGGATACTGTCTAACATAGCTTTTTCTCCTAAATGTGCTGGACTATGTGCGGTATTAATAATGACTTGAACCATAGAGTCGGGGAGAAACCATGTGGCTCTACCCTTCGTTAACCATCCTTGATCTGTCTGGACCCCTCCTTGTACAGACCATTTCTTGATTTCATCAGGAGTAGCATGTAACTGGATATCTATGACATCTTGTGTAGGGTCCTTAACTGTCATACATGTAGTCGGATCTGGAGTGTATGTCTTGTTAACTGGACTGTCTGGAGTCTGTGCTGTAAGCTTGGCTGTGCGATCTGCTAGATCGTTACCTTGGGAAATAATGTCAGTAACTTTCGTATGTGCTTTGCATTTCATGATAGCGATAGATGTCGGTAAGTGTATGGCATCTAACAGGGCTTGAATAAGGAAACCATGCTGAATCTTGGTTCCATGAGAAGTCATGAAACCTCTCTCCTCCCAGAGCACTCCAAAGTCGTGTACAACTCCGAATGCATAACGTGAATCTGTGTAAACATTAACTTTCAGGTTCTTGGCGTGTATACAGGCTTGTGTCAGAGCAACTAGCTCTGCTGCTTGAGCGGACAGGGTATCAATACGGTGTGTTTCAATAACTTCAGTGTTAGTAGTCACTGCATACGCGGCGACTAAATCTCCTGTACTAGTTCTCATACATGAACCATCCACATAAAGTGTCAGGTCAGGATCTGGTAACGGAATATCTGTCAGGTCTTGTCTTGGCTTTGTCGTAATGTTAACTACTTCCACACAGTCATGTGGGTCTGGATTTGAATTAACTGATGGTAACAGTGTAGCAGGATTCAGAACGTTGCAGCGTCTGATTTCTATGTGTGGCTGGAACAGTGTCAATTCATAACCTGTTAAACGTGCAATTGTCAAGTGCTGAGTTTGTGTTCGGTTTAAAAGAACTTCCACGGAATGTGGGACTTGTACTGTCAGGGAGTGTCCTAAAACTATGGAATCACTTTGTCTGATAGCTAGTGCTGTGGCTGCAACTGACTTGAGGCACGCAGGCAACGCCTGGGCGACTGGATCTAATGTGCTAGAAAAATAAGCACAAGGCTTGTATTGTCCTGCTTGATCTTGTGTGAGAACAGATAATGCTGTACCTTCACGTTCAGTAACGAAAAGTGTAAAAGGCTTACTGTAGTTCGGTGTAGCTAAAACTGGAGCTTGACATAGGGCTTTCTTTAACTCGTTGAAACTAAGTGTATGTTTAGATGTCCAAGGGAGGACAGTCGATACGGCTGCCTCCTGTGTCGTTAACTGTATCAGTGGCTTAGCTAGAAATGCATACTGGGGAATCCATTGTCTACAATAAGAAGTAAGGCCGATAAAGGCACGTACCTCCTTCTGGGTTCTGGGCTGGGGAAGACTCGCTATTAACTGGATACGGTCGGGTGTCAACTGCCTACCCCTCTTGGACAGTAAGTGTCCCAAGTAGACCACTTGCTGGACACAGAATTGAAGCTTCGAAGGGGACACCTTGTGCCCCATCTCGGCTAGGAAATACAGAACTGTAAGTGACGCTCGCTCGCAGTCACGTTCAGAACGGGCTGTGATCAGTAGATCATCGACATACTGGAGCAGGGCAGTGTCAGTTGGCATGTGAATGTTGTCTAGTTGTCTCTTGAGTGCTTGACTGTAAATACTAGGACTTTCTGTGAAACCTTGAGGAGCGCGTGTGAACATATAGCTCCTTCCATTTAAACAAAATCCGAAAAGAAACTGGCTGTCTGGATGAATTGGAACACTAAAAAATGCATTCTTGAGGTCTATGACAGTGAAGAACATGGCTTCGGAATCAATGGCAGTTAGCAGGGAAGAAATATCTGGGACAACTGGGTACTGAGGAATAATACATTTGTTAAGTTCTCGTAAATCAATCACTAATCGATATACTGGGGGTGCATTTGGATCAGTACGTTTCATGACTGGAATGATCGGAGAATTACATACATTGGAGTCAGTTTCTACAACTACTCCTTGAGCCATGAGCTCGTCTATAATTTTGGATAAGGCTGCTACAGCCTCAGGTGGCAATCTGTACTGTCTGATTCGTGGTAACACTACACCTGGTTTGAGAGTCACACGATGGGGTGTGATTTGCATATAACCTACATCAGTTGGACCTTGCGCCCATAAATGCTGCGGAACTTTAGACAGTCTTGAATCAAAATCTCGTAATACATAGTGACCCTTAAAGTCACGTAGGAACAGACGTATTCCCTCTGGGGAACAGCAAATAACTGCGCCTAATTCTTTCAGTGTTTTAATGCCTAATAGATTTTCTGGACATGACTTAGTAAGTAACAGATCAGTAGTACGGGACAATGGACCTACTTCTAGAGTGACTGGCTTTGAAATCTCATTAACGATCGGCTTTCCTGAAAATCCAAGGGAAACATTTCTTGAGCCTGAGAGCGGAGCCCCTGGAACTTCGGCATGACTAATTGTGGTCCTACTTGCCCCTGTATCGATCAAAAACTTTCTGTCTTTCCCTAATACTTGACTGTGAACATAGGGACCTTCTTGATCTACAGGTATCTCGATGAGAGGCAAGCCTACCTCCCTCTCTAGGCTGTTTCATGAATATGGCTGGTACTCTGGATACTCAGACTGTGCATACTGGTACATCTGCTGTGTAACGTGCTGTGTTGCAGCAATAGGCTGCGGTACTGTAACTGTCTGTTGTGCATTCTGTGGCTGAGGAGTCTGTGAAACTTGCTCTTGTCTAGGCGGACGTGGTCTTTCTTTAGTCTTACCAGTAGCTATGTTGTGTTTCAGAACTGCACACTCATTTATAAAATGACCTGGCTGTTTACAATAATTGCAGTTCCCTTTAACGGGAGCTGCAGGATGACTGGCTTGATTCGGACCCCTCTTCTGACTGTCTTGAGGAACGGATTGTGCAACTAGCACTTTCATTTTCGTGTCTTTCATACGTTTTCTTTCGTGTTCTTGCTCTTCCCTGATTCTATTCTGGTGATACTGGAGCATCTGGAGCATCTGGGACGGAGTATTTGCTTGCCAGGTGCTTTCGACTTTCAAAACTCGGTTTTTAATTGATGGGCTTGAATTCTCGACTAATTTAGTAACGAAAAGGTGAGGGTATGACTCACTACTTGTCTTGAGACCACTATTAATACTGAAACACTTTTCAAACCTAGAATAAAAATCACTAATATCTTCGTCTTGTTTCTGTTTACAGGCTGAGATTGCATCCCAGTCTTCTTTTCTCGTTGTCAATAATCTGGGTAAAACTTGTATTAATAATTCTGGTAACTCTTTACATTTATCTCCAAGACCGGTACCTGGTACTCGTGCCTTGTCTTCAGCTTCTAGAGCTGCCCAATCTATCTTTTTCTCTCCCACCTCCCATTCTTTTTCCTTTAGCTTTTCATACACCCCTGCGGGTAGCAGAACCTTTAACATTTTAATGATATCTGGGTAAGTGTATTCTCCCATACGGAGCATGTCTTTTAATTCTCTATGGAACCCTGCTGGATCTTTGTCATGACAGGGAATTAATTTCTTCATCTCGAGGAGTTCCATCTTTGTGATTGGAGTGTATACAAACACTCGTTGCATTTCTCCACCCGTTCCTTTGACTGGGTGGACTTCTCGTAACGGGTTCTGTCTGTCTATGTAAAACGGTTTACTTTCTGGAGGTGAGACATGAACAAAATGCGGGTTCAAGAATGTTCTATATTTGTGACGCTGTTCTAGAATGATACTAATTAAATCGGTACCTAGACCTCTCCATCTATACTGGAGTAACTCGTTCAGGACATCATGTAACGGACCTGGATCAGAGTGCTGACCCTCATACAATGTAATGAGGTGCTGAATCATATACATACCCACCAGTCGTTGCTCGGCTGGGGGCAATTTCAGAAACATTTGTGCCACTATTTCGTCTGGAAAAGTGGTAGAATCAGTTATCCATCGGACTGCTGATCGGGCTAGTTCTTGTTCATGCATAGTACTTAATTCACTGTAACCGATTCGTGATTTCAGAATGTGATCGGTAGCTTGAAATACTTGTTCTAGAGAACCTTGTTCTGGTGCTGAATGATGGAAAATAGACTTGTGTTCTAGACATAAATGACGATCTGGAAATCTAGATTTTCCTACATACGCTATTCTGGCGGAATTCTCGTTCTCTTCCTCTTCAGGATCAGAGATACTTTCTTTCTCGCTTACTTGTGCGGCTTTACGTTGTTCGTGTATCTTTATTATTTCTTTACGGATTTTCTTGTACATACTCTCCATGGCACCGACGGTCTTGTGCTTACCCTCGGCTATATTATCACTCCACCTTGTCAGGATTCTCATTTCGGCGGGATCTTTAGACGGGTAATCTTGTTCTCTTATTAAACAATTAATCAGGAACTTTAATATCATGAGCTGGATCTCGGCTTTCCTTTGAGACATGACTTCGTGAATACTTTCTGGATCATCCCCTGTACGGATGAAACGATATATTCTGTCTAGATCTTCTCTCATATTCGGTAAGGTGACTAGATACTCGGTCACTTTTCTTACGCGGAATGAATATAAAACCATATTATCCTCGCCTGGAACTGGATCATAACAGCATTCGGCAAGGGATTTTCTTATTTCTGCTACAGACTGATATCTAGGCGTGCGCTGTGACGCTTGTGCATGTAATTCGGCTAACGTTAAACGCTTGTGTGGCGGCGGGGTTTGAGGAGGACCTCCTCCTGCGGCCCCTAAACTAGAATCATCGACGGACATTCTTCGTGGCGGAGCGGGAAGTTGAAATGCTGACTGGACCGGGGGTACCGTAGCAGGTACTCCGGTGTCTGGAAGAGCGGGAAGTGCCTGATTTACAGGGACTGGCGGAGCGCGAACAGGATTTGCATATTCTGGGACTGTGTCGTCCAAATAGGACGAAATAAAAATATCAGCTGCGGTCGGTTTGTGACGTAGCTTGGTCGGAACTAATGGTGGCGGGAAATTACTGGATGCCTCTGGGGTCGCTTTTGGCAAGCCCTCGGCAAGAAGAGGATACATACCCTTGATAAGGGCATGCCTCTGTCTGTCTGACTGTTCGGCTTTGACTTGTTCACCTATCTCGATTAATTCTCTTTCTTGGGCTCGTTCTTGGGATTCTCTACTTAACTCTGACTTTCTGACTTCCTTTTCGGTTCTTCTATGCGCTTCTTTACGCCATAACTCGATGGCATCTTTCTGTGACTGTCTGGCTTTCTTTTTCCATAATGCTTCTTCTACTCGCATGATACATTCGGCATCCCATGTACCCGATACGGGCCATCTATACTTTTCTTCTAACTGTTTGGTATACTCTACCCATAAATCTAGATACAATATGGCGCTTATGCCATGTTTCTGATACATAAAATGACCTGGACTGTCCCTCGGCGGAACAGGAACTGCTTCTTCTAATAAACCCTTTCTAGTTTTTAACTGACGTAACTTGGAAAATATAGGCATGACTGAACTGTAATCTGGACACAATAAAATACACAATAAACACGAAATCACGTCACACTCATACCACAACATTAAAATACATGAAGAACATTATAAATAACAGTTCGAACAGAATATTGCCTGGAATACTGAGAGCAGAAATACAAGAATTTTCTCGAGAACGGAACAGACTAGAATTACTGGATGCACTGCTGTAACAGTACGGAACATACCGGTCCCATAAAGGAACGCATCAAGACCCGTATCCACCTAGGTGAACACTTCGTTTGTGAGTCTGGGTACCACCAACCCACGGACCAGGAGTCAATTTAGACTGACCCTGTCTAGATACTACCCCAGCAATGGTACTCACGGGCAGCACGGAACGGAAGGCCTCGGACGGGACTGGACTGCTACGACGACGAACTTCGGACTTCGGACTTCAGTTACGGGTGGGCCTCCGGATACCTCGGACCTTGGACTCTCGGCTTGGGCTCTGGTCGGGACTCGCCGCGTTCCTCCACCGTCTCGTTTGGATGCTGGACCGCCTCCTCCATCTCCTCCGTGGGCCTGAGGGATACTTGAAGCAGAAATATCTGCACGTGGCCGGTATGGTTCCGTCACGGCTGCAGAGGGTCAGGGGGTCGGCGTGGCTTCACCGACGCGTGGGGAAAGGGCAAGTCCCTGTTCGGGCGCCATTATGTGGTAAATAAATAAATAATACCCTATTTTTGACTAGGCATATATCATAACAGATAGCTCAATAAATAAGAGTCAAGATTCGAGGTAGTAGGAGTTTCTGCAGGTTTATTACAGCATAACGGACAGGGACAGGACAACCTGCACGGGAACAAAATGACAGGACCCAGCAGGACAACTGGGGGCCCAGCAGGGGAAAAGAGGCCCAGCAGCTGCTGGGGCTGGGTCTGGGATGAGCGCGCTAACTTCTAATAACAATACAAGAGCATTTATACATAGCGCAAACACATAGCATTACATTGCCGTAGGCGTAGCAGTGGGTGGAGTAGAAGGCGTGACGCATAGCAGTTGCGAAAGATAAGAGTAAAAGTAGGTGTAACTGGGAGTATACATAGACATGTGATGCAAACGTAACAGAATATGTCATGAATAGGGCGGAAACATAGGAGGGGGCTACCTAAGGAGCCGGAACCTCTGACCTGGTGGTGCGCGTAAACTGGCAATGACGTGTTACTAGGAGAAGCTGGAGGCTATGAACTCTGTGCTAGGAGCAGAGACTAAAGTCTGGAGGGTCGGAGCGACATGTACCTAAACCCTATCTAGTATCTGATGTTTAGGGAACATGTTGATATAAACTAGAAGTCATGAGGGGAAAAGCTAACTTGACTCTAAGACTGGACCATGCATTATTCTACATGTAGTGTGTGATGAAGAATATTAAATGACCATTAAATACAGTATTTCTCTAACGTGGAGACGAGAAGGCTAGACAATGACGGAAACTATTGATGCAGTTCAGTAGCTTAGGAATGCAGAGAAGGAGGACTGAACTGATAACTGGAACTATAACATACTTTTGGCAGACTCAGAGGCAGAGCCAGGCTGCACCGGGCACTGCGAGGCAGGAAGTAAGTGAAAGGTCGAGGATACAGGTGGGGGCTGGATCGCTCCTCAGCGAGGCTCAGGAGACAGGAGCTGAATCTAGGGTCCGGGCCCTGTTGAGGCCTAGAAACGGGGACTTTTATAATGGAATAACGTGCACACTGGGAAACGTGGCAACGTAGCTTTACATAGGCCTGATATTCGTAGTATTCACGAGTACTGGAAACTGGCATACTAGAGGTGGACACAACTATAATTGCGTCTTGAATCGGACATGGGGAATAACATATGCATATTGGTCATGCACACATAACATATGATGGATGAGGCGTAGGGACACAGAACATGGCAAAATTTACTTTTCCACATAACGATCTAGCAGATCGAACAGCCAAGCTTACAGCTCAGACCCCAGACATTCCAGTTAACATGACACAGACACTCACTCCAGATCCGACTACTTGTATGACAGTTAAGGACCCTACACAAGATGTCATAGACATACAGTTACATGCTACTCCCGAAGAAATAAAGAAATGGTCCGAACAAGGAGGGGTCCAGACAGATCAGGGATGGGTGACGAAGGGAAAAGCCACATGGTTTCTCCCCGACTCTATGGTTCAAGTCATTATTAATACCGCACATAGTCCAGCACACCTAGGAGAAAAAGCCATGTTAGACAGTATACAGAACCTCTGGTTCAACAAGCATTTACGAGCTGCAGCCAAGCAGAAAGTCCGTACCTGTATGATATGTTGCCAGTTCAATCCAGGTAAAAGTGTCCCGGTGGAACAAGGTGGATTCCAACCTCCTGACCACCCTTTTGAAGTCCTCCAGATGGATTATATTCAGATGGAGCGATGTCGAGGTTTCAAGTATGTCCTCGTAGTTGTATGCGCTTTGTCCAGGTGGACAGAAGCATATCCAGTTCCAGATTACACAGCCGCGACCACTGCCAAGCAGTTGGTTCGTGAATTCTTTCCCCGCTATGGACTCCCTAGGGTCGTGTATTCTGATAACGGCCAGCCATTCTCATCTGAGTTAATGAAACATGTTTCCCTTTTGTTAGGGTACCAGTGGAAGTTCCATTGTGTGCGCCATCCTGAAGCAGCCGGTCTCGTAGAGAGACATAATCAGACCCTGAAAATCCGTATTGCCAAGACATGTAAAGAGAAAGGTGTAGACTGGCTAGTTGCCCTGCCAGTTGCTTTATTCTTCATGAGGATGGTTGCACATTCCAGATCAGGTCTGTCCCCTTATGAGGTCGTATTCGGCCGCCCCCCAAATATGTGGGGTACACCTAGACCCCGCAGTATTACAGATGTTTCCAGTAATATGTTGACAGATTACCTAGCTTCCTTGATGTCTGCCCTACACTCTTGTCGTTCACAGGTTGCCGCCGCATTCCCAGACAATACCGAAGTGAAACCGCATGAGGTCATTCCAGGCGACCTCGTGTTGGTCAGGAACTTTGATCGTTCAAGCCCGCTGGAGCCCCGCTGGAAGGAGCCACGTCTAGTCTTGTTAACCACAAGGACGGCGGCCAAGCTAGAAGGAAGAAAAGGCTGGGTCCATCTGTCCCATATCAAGAAATTCCATGGACTTCGTGAAAAAACATTTGCAAAGAACATTTCTAAAGACTGCCTGAAACCAGACTTGGATCTGAATCCTGAACTGAAAGTTCCTCTGTTAGAGAAAACTCCGCAACAGGAGTATAAATCAAAGCTCCGGTCTAGTAAAATAAGTCAGCCAGTTTAATTGTCTAAGTCCCTCTCGGGTGAAACGGTTAGACAGGTATCTGACATGTATGAGATAGACCCCCATAGTGAGAGAGTTAGTCAAAACTCTATAAGATGTATCGTCATTCTAAGTTTCTTATTGTTTCTAAGTCTTATGGTTACTTGCACAAGTTATGCATTACATTTATGTTTTCCAATTTCACATGTAAATAAGTTTGCTAATGCTACAGTAGAGCACACATTTAGTGATCTGCCTCCTCACGAGTTATCCTATCGTCTTGCTATGCGCAATAACACCTTTATAAGAATGTTACACTATTCACACCAGACCAGCAATGCCACTAATTGTTGGGTGTGTGGTCGACTCCCCCCTTTCCAGACACCGAAGGGAGTTCTGCCACTCTTTCCTTATCCGTTTTCACACAATGGTTCGTGTGGAGCATGGTCCACTTTAACGTCATCCTCCAATGATATGTCCCTTCTGAATAGAACATGTTTCCCAGACAAGCAAGGTCTCCCCCATAGAACAGGGTTAGATCTAGAAAATGAAGTATATGATTTGGGTAATTATTCTTCGACTTTTATGGTCCTGAATGTTCAGTCTGATACTACTCCAGACTTACCTGCTATTTCAGTACTACCAGTCAAAGGCGAATTATGTGTCAGAAAGAATGGTTCCGCACATGTAGGACATAGTGATTGTACTACTACTGTCAAGTATAGTGACAGTGGGAAATCTATTTTCAAAGCATCACGTCATTCTTATTTTGTTTGTGGTCAGACCGCATATGTTCGTCTGCCCCTCGATTGGGATGAAACATGTTACATTGCCTTCCTACTGCCACCAGTTTTTCTAGCCCCATCTGATTATCACAGAAACACACATCTAGTACACGTCAGACATAAAAGGGAGATCGAGTCCCCGATTGTCGATCAAACTGAAACTACTCTAGAACAATATCAAGACTTCAATAAAGGTTTCTTCTTCTTTATAGGACCTATCCAGAATAGTAAGCTAATACGCAGACTTACCAGAACCCTTGAAGCAGTAGTGAATGAGACTACTTCTGCTCTAGGTAACTTAACTGAAGAGCAATCTGCTATGAGATTTGTCGTGCTCCAAAATCGTCTCGTTCTTGACGTCATACTGGCCGATAGAGGAGGAGCATGTAGAGTCATCGGATCTAGTTGCTGCATTTTCATTCCTAATAACGCGCCGTCTGTTTATTCAGCTATAACCAGACTTCATAAAATTGCCCATCAGTTACACCAGAATCCAGGCACCTGGACATGGTCCGGTTGGCTCTGGAGTATCATATCTGCCTGGGGATGGAAAGTATTGTCATTTCTAGGTATTGCAGTAATGATCCTATTCAGTTGCTGCCTCTGTATACAATGTGGCCCTGCGATTTGCGGCATTTGTGCTACCTCTTGTATTCCTAGTCCTAAGTCCCGTTCCAAGACAATTCGAGACGAGCAAATGATGCTATATGAAATGATAGATGGTATCATGAATATTGATGTTTCCTGATGGAAACGTAGGGCACAAGGAGGGAATGTGGAAAAGTAAATTTTGCCATGTTATATGTGCCTACGTGTTCCCCATGTTATGTTATATGTGCATGATCGATATGCATGTATCCCCTTCTGATCGATTAAAGACGCAATTACAGTTGTGTCCATCTCTAGTATGCCAGTTTCCAGTTTTCGTGAATATAACGAATATTAGGCCTATGTAAAGCTACGTTGCCACGTTTCACAGTGTGCACGTTAATTCATTGAATTATCCCCGTTTCTAGGCCTCAAAAGGGCCCGGACTCAGATTCAGCTCCTGTCTCCTGAACCCTCTCCGAGGAGCGATACAGCCCCCACCTGTATCCCTGACCCTTAGCTTACTTCTTGCCTCGCAGTGCCCGGCTCGGCCTGGCTCTGCCTCCCAGTCTGCCAAGAATATGTTATGTTTCCAGTTATCAGTCCAGCCCTCCTTCTCTGCATTCCTAAGCTACTGAATCGCATCAATAGTTTCCGTCATGGTCTAGCCTTTATGTCTCCATGTAAGAAAAATACTGTATTCATATTCATAGAATATTCCTCGCACACAAACTACATGTAGAATTATGCATGCACCAGTCTTAATGTCTGTTAGCCTTTGCCCTGATAACTTTTGGATTCTATCAACATGTACTATAAACACCAGATACTAGATATGCCTAGGTACATGTCGCTCTGACCCTCCAGACTTTCGTCTCCTCTTCTAGTGCAGAAGTCATAGCCCCCAGTTCTCCCTGGTAACACGTCATTGCCAGTTTACGCGCACCACTAGGTTAGAGGTCCCAGCTGCTCAGGTAGCCCCCTCCATGTTTCCGCCCCGTTTATGACATATTCTGTTACGTTTGCATCACATGTCTATGTATACGCCCTGTACACACCTCTTGTTACACCCACTTTATGCCTTATCTTTCGCGACTGCTACAAACTCCGCCTACTGCTACGCCTACTGTATTGAATGCAATGTAATTGTTTTTAGTATATATATATATGCACTGTTATTAAAAACGAGCCAATTCCCAGATCCTGCCCGACAGCTGCAGGGCCCTGCCATCCTATTCCCGTACAGGCTGTCCTGTTCCTGTCCTTTATGCTTGATTAAAGCCTGTCAACTTCAGCTACCTCGTATCTTGACTCTTATTTATTGAGCTACCTGTTTATTGATTATAGTCAAAAATAGATCCGGTAATAAATTATTTATTTACCACAAGTTCCTGCAGCGAGCATTTCCAACATTCATACCCACCCGATGACAAGTGATGTCACCTTGCTCCACCACCATAAAAGGGAAGTCAAGAAGTATTTTTCGGATGGCCCTTTTCATGAGATTACACAAGAATTTTGCCTTTTCAACGATGCTGAACTTTTCTTCGGGGGCGTTATCCCCCTGTTCCAGACCAAAGCCAATGCCCGCTGGCTCCAAGTGACCAGGTACGAGCTGATGCAGCTGGTCAACAACACCCGTGATGGGTTCAACGCCGTGAAAGAAGAACTGCGACCTTTGAGGCTCATGGTTCTGGTACACCGCTATGTTTTGGACCAGCTAACTGCAATGAATGGTGGTGTATGCGCCAAGGTGGGCAAGTCCTGCTGTACTTTCATATTAGCCAATGATGCGGACAATGGAACACTTACAAAGGCCATTGAGGACTTGGACAATCTGGGGAAAAAGATGCATGAGGAGGGAGGTGCTCAAGCAGATCTTTTGCCTAATTGGTTCAATTTGGACTGGATGCCTTCATGGCTGTCTGTAGTACTAACATTTTTAATGCCTATCTTTTTTGTGTTGTTGCTGTTATGCTTTGGTACACAGATTGTGATACATTGTGTTAAAAGATTCAGCTCAAAAGTGGTTGGGATGAAAAATGCAGACTCAGGGTTATGTACGGGAATACGCAGGGAACAAGGGGGCGAGGAAGGAGTAGCAATGTTAAATATAGTGGAGCTCACCATCCCTGACTCTCGCACAGCACAGGTTCCTATTGATAGTCAGTATCAGGCCCAGGTACATGGTGGCCCAGGTACATGGTGGCCCACCACTTCCCTCGGGGAGAGCCTTGGTACATCCTTATAAGACAATGTGTGACAAATTAGGGGGACCACATGAGGACTTAGGAACTGCATTGAACACCGAAGAGCCGCTTCTTCATGACTCACCATGGCCACTCCCCCCGGCCCCAGCTAAATATGCGGTTCGAATGGTGTTCGATGGTTTTCAATAAAATGAACAAAAAGGAGGAATGAGAGAGGGATATATTTTACTGTATATGCCATTTCTGCTGCAACATGTGCCAATAGTTAATGTGCCCAAATAGCCAATATTGGGGAACCAAATTTATTTGGACACAATAAGTGGGGAGATGACAGTAGAGAAATGGCGGTAAGTGTTTTTTTTGTATATTTTGTTTCCCTCCCAGTCTGCCACTCCTACTCACCACCACCGTTCCCTGCCACCCGCCACTGTAAACCAAGAGGTCTCCCTGTTTCCAACCAACGATCTAAGATAGCTTTTGCAGCCTTTTACCACTCCCATCCATTGCTAAGGTGTTAATGGT
The DNA here is from genome assembly GCF_964261635.1 of Lissotriton helveticus. Lineage (NCBI taxonomy): Eukaryota > Metazoa > Chordata > Amphibia > Caudata > Salamandridae > Lissotriton > Lissotriton helveticus. The sequence goes on from NC_136067.1 coordinate 1,289,937,111, forward strand.
AAACACATACAGGTATTATCTTTTTCCTGGATTTCCCGGCACAGATTATCGGAGTTTTGCAGACCTCAAGAAATTAGTCACTTCATTGAAGTCGTCGCTGTAAGCCTGCCGTGGAAATAATTACTCTCTGAGACTGAAACCCTGAGTGCCCGTTTGAGGTGTTGGTGTACATTTTTGGACAATAGGTTATAATAGAGGTGAGTGAGCACAAGTAGACAATACATCCATCGCAAAAAGAGATGCTGGGACTACAGTAGCTTCCATTAAGGTTTTATTCCAATGAGACTTCGGGAGAGGTGGGTGGGAAGGACTGGCGTTGCAGGCTGGCAAATGTATCAGAAACCAATGTTTAGGATTTAATAATTTCGAGATGTGAATAGCACAATTTACTCCATGAACTGTGCTCTTTTTCTCTTGAGAGGCTTAGTGGTCTAATGGTCCACTGTAGGTGCCTGTGTTTGGCCTCATGGTCGCCTGTTCAAATCCTGGCTGGTCCACTTAGCCCTTCATCCTTCTGAGGTTGATAAAATGAGCACCATTGACAATTGTAACAATAAACATCTGTGATTCAATGCCATAATATCCTTCTCTGTGAACATATACTTATGTTATAAAATAGTTCCTTTTTGATCAAACATGACCTCACATATGAGAAATGGCAGTGGGTCGAAGAGGTTATTTGCAAAAATATTAGTGCACTTCTGCCATATTACAACTTCGAAAACACACATCCTTATCCCTGAATATTAGATGTAAACAAGTTTAAATACTGGACTAGTCAGCCCTTGCATTGTCGGTGACCCGGCCAAAGAGTGCATGAAAGAATTGAAATGTAATCATAAATTCAAAGCTGTTCCTAACGGGGCCCCCAAAGTATGTTTGGCCCAGTGCCCCCAAACTCCTTAAGATGTCCGTGCCCCACACTGCTTATTTAATGATGCATATGTCTGACCAAAACTATGAAAACATTTTGAAAAGTGAGATAATAGTTGTAAGTGTTATGAATCGACTCCAGATGTTTTTGATGCTGATCTCCATAAAATACACTCATAGTGCATTCATTTTCTTCCAGTTATAGAACTCTTCTCTATCTCTCTCCTCATCCCTGTAATAGCCTCACATTACACGATTCCCTCCTGTCAGAAACATTTACTGTCATCTTGAAAACAAGTAAGCCCGGATGTCCAGACACACTAACCACACATTCGTACAAGCTCAGGGAACAGGATATGTATGTTAAGCAGACATAAAATTAACTATTATTGTTCAAACAGCACGTGCAAAATCTCAAGAAGATCAGAGACAACACAGCAATATTCATCAAATGGGGCATGCATTTGCAAGGATATTTTGTAGTCGATCACCATAATGGTAAGTGTTTTACAAAACAGCATTCAGAACCATAAAAGACAACACTAGTCCACACAATGTATTTGAGTGGATAGCCCATCTGAAGAACTGCACTAAATTGAAGCAGAATTCTGCAATTTGAGTACCAAAACACAAAAAGACCACAATTGCAAGTACAATGTGACAACATCTCTATAGAATTGATCGCAGAAACTGACTTTAAGGAGAACACAGCTAATGCTCTCCCTACACATGACTCTGGCACCCCAAAGAGGGACAACACCAATCTTCCACCAATTTAATGCTTTCAATTGCCTCTCAGAAAAGGAATTCCACGAGATTACCACTGCTGGGAGTTCATCGGAATCATCTTTAGGACCTCCAAAAGTCTTTAAAAATATATTTTACACAATCTGCACTGGTGAGGTCGATAGAGGCTTACTCAGAAATTCCCTAGAACTGAGGGGCATATTTACAAGGAAATGGTGGAGCACGTGGCTGTGGCAAATCTTTCAGCGCTGCGCTCCACCATTTCCAAAAGAATGCGCCGCACCCTTGTGTTTTTCCTAGTGCTGGCGCTAAATATAGCTGCCTAGAGCCAACACAGAGACCCTTGCCACAGTGAAAGGGTGCCTGCATTGCAGGGAATGATTGTTTGTATGCAAGAAGGTGTCCCTTCCTGCACATAAACAATCAACAATGGTGATTTGTTACTTCAATGTGTGCTGCATTCTGCAGCACATATAGAATTAGAAAATCGTCATTATTTAATGATTGTTTATGTGCATGACTGGACACCTTCCTGCACATAAACAGTCATTCATGGCATTATGCTCTTTCTATGTGTGCTGCATTCTGCAGCACATATAGAAAAAGCACAAATGAGAAGAAATAAAAGTACTTCTCCTCAGTGTGCCATTCTAATGCCTGCTACTGCATGGCGTTAGTTTTTGGCGCTGCCTCAGATATTCATATCCGAGTAAATCTGGGGCATTATCAAAAACCAATGGGTGTTGCGGTGGAACACCCACAGCAACACCCTAAGAAAATACTCCTTTAATGTAGACAACTTTGTGAAAGGGTACCATATTTACAAAGTGGAGGTAAGCCACAAAAAGTGGCTTAAAGCCACTTTGTATATATGGAGCAGGGCATTGCGCCGCCAAAATCCCAGTAAAAGTGGCATTCCTGTAGTGCAATCCCCTTGTAAAAATGCCCATAGGTTCTTTCCTACATGAGTTAAAAACCTTCTGCATTGTACTTCTCAACAAGAAGAACATTGATTTACTCAACTCAGCAAACTACAGGCCAATATTCTGTTCCTATGTCAAATATTTGAACCAGCAGATTTTGTTTTTTCTGCTTTCGAAGTTTACTGAGAAAAAGGACTTAATGTCAGAAGAACAATCTGGATTGAGTCCAAGTAGAGGCTCAGAGTCAGCCCCCCTATCTATATATGAGAGCCTCAATCTCAAAGTGAACAAGAACAGAGGGGCCACAGTACTACTTTTGGACCTATTAGTAGCTTGTAGCACTGTCCACCAGGACACACCTTTACAAAGACTTCATCCTTTCAGAATAAATGTAAATGCTTTGAAATGGATTGCCTCATACCTCAAAGACAGACAAAGCTTGGTGCATCTATCACTTTTCACATCAACCCCCCAAACGCAATATTAGGGCTTACCTCATGGCTCCAACACATCTCCTCACGTATTCAACATTTACCTAACCCCCTTACCAGACCTGATTAGATCGCTCAGTCTCACTTCGTACAACTCTGCATGTGATACGCAAATCATATAAAAAATGAACAGCCCAGAAGTTGTCTATAAGTCAAGGATTGACGACAGCCTGCAGCCCGTAGATATATGGCTGATGAGTACCCACCTAAAGCTCACACTGCAAAACACAGATGAGAACCTGTTGACAATGGCAGAAACACCAGCATCCTGCCATATGGGACAAGGAATTTGGAGTCCCTCCAACTATATCAAGAGAGGTAAGAAGCCTATGGGAAACTAGGGATTCAGAATTGTCCTTGATACTAGATGTTAACACCATTGCACAGGGCACATTCTCCACAATGAAAACACTGTGATGCATCTCCCCATACTTAGTATACTAACAAAAGCTACAATCTATACTCACACTCATAATCTCCAAACTCGACTATACCTCAGCACCCAGCTATTCATCATACACAAAATGCAAGAAATCTAAAATGCTGCTGGGAGACTTCTCGACCTCCATTCCAGAGAATCCTAAAGGCTCTCCACTGGCTACCTATAGCTATACAAACAATATTCAAGGTCCCTTGCATCGCCCAGAGAGCCCCCCAAAGAAAAGGAGCATTATACCTACAAATTAAATGCAAGCAATACAAACAAGCTGATGTTGTGCAACATGCTTGCCCCTCATCATACCGTCTTACTAGAAGAAATCCATAAGAAGCACTGCTTTCTCAGTTCAAGCTGCACAGCTCTGGTCTCACTACCAGCCAAGATTCAAATCATCCAGAAGTGTATATAGTTAACAAGAAAGGTGAAAACACAGCTATTTCCAAGATAAATACACCAACAACATGGAACAATATTCAAATCTTCAAGAACAATCTATAGTCCACGGATATGCAACAGCCCAACCAGCACAGCCTACTCATGTTGACGAACACTCTAACAAGTTACCATGTCTACCTTGATTACTATATATCAATGTAAATTCATACATAACCCGCCAGGCCTTCACCAGTACTAATACTGTAACTCTTAATGGCTGTGCGGCAGATTGTAGTTCAAATAGGCTGCATTGGAATTCATTACACTGCTTGACCCCCTTACAATCACATACGACACAACTGCTGCAGGGCATGTCTATCACTTAATACTGTACCTGTCCACAGTAACAAAACAGCCATTTTCAACTACAACAATAATAGGCATAAACTGTGGAGACCATAGGCCAGACACTGAGTGTACAAATGTTATAGCATTGCACTGACAATGGTCTCTGTTGTGTGAATGCTGCTACTTATGCCTAAAAGCAAGCATGTCACTTCTGTTTGGCGCTCGATCATGAATCAGCAAGCGCAATACCCATGTAATTTGTTTAATTTGATGCACTTTTTCTGTAAAGTTATGACAATTGGCGGGATGCTGTTCTCATGAGGACAGAGGTCATGAGGACAGAGGTTCATGCAAAATCATCCTACTAATGCTGTGTGCTACTTGCAGCATTCTCTATCGCATCATTTCCTGAGGTCACAGGTATATCATAAATGCACACTAAAAACTAGAGAAGGAAGAGGCCCTCTGTCGTTATGACTTTGAAACAAAATATAGGAATTATTCAAAATAATTTTGTTAATACAACTTCGTGCAGTATTATAAATGCATGTTATGCTGTTAATGTAATTCAATGGTAATCCTTAAATTATGTAAATACACAAAACCAACTACATTTATTGAGACAACTTTAGCACAGTGACGTCTATCATTTCACGTAAACTCACAAAAGTAATTAAATGCGATAGTTAAGAAGACTCCAGCTCTTACCAATTCCACAATTCATTGAAGATGCTGTCATCTGTAGCATCACAAATGACCTCCTTGATGTCCTCACATATTACATCAACAATGACAACATGAGTTATGCCACTGATCACCTCTGCATCTTGCATCTAGAACCACAGAAGAGGAGGCCTGGTTGACTCTAAACCAAGCACCTGTCTATGAGAAAAGCACAGGCAGAAGTCTGCTGTGGATCCGCTCTGCTTTACACATAGTAGACAGTAAGTTCATCTTCAGTTGCATTGTATTGTAACATTTATACAGAGCTTCCTACCTTTTGTCGGGTGCTGAATTGATGTCTTCGTGTATATCACACTACACTGTGTAGGGTGTTGGGTTGGAAAGGTGATGTATTGATCCTTTGTGGGAAGTGTTTCCATGCTGTGGGTGATGACTACAAAGGTGCAGTTATTGTGTTATGTGTTATGTGAATCAGAGTGATTGATGAAGATGTGTGCGGCACAGATATGTTGCTTATCTTTTTCAGTATGCTGGCAGCTTTCTTGTATTTCTTATGATCACAGTCCACCAAGCTGCTTACCACACATGGTTGATCATTTTGAGATGTTTTACATTCTTTGTCCTGAGCAGGAAAAGGTTGAAGGGGGGTGGTCAAGAGAGTTGCCCAGATTTAGCATTCCCACTCTAATCGAAGCACAATAGGGAAAGTTTTGGATTTTTGAGGATTTAGGTTTAGTATTCAAACTCCAGTCTAAGAAAGAATATCCCTACTGTCGCTTAGAGTGGAGTATTTGTCTTCGGAGTGGTAGATAATAGTACACTCCAGTCTAATCAACATCAGATAATGTGATAGACTTACATATAAAAGTACAAATCCTATTCATTTGATAAAAATATGTATAAACCTAATTAAAAATTATTAAATTATAAATAATACATAGGAATATAAATAAATATATTGTTATTTGGAAAAATACGCCTTTTAACCCCTCCCATGCTCATGACGAGCTCAGCTCGTCATGAGCCACGGTTCCCGGGTGCTCATGATGAGCTGAGCTCGTCATGAGCCGTGGAACGCTCACACGCGGGGCTAATTCCCCTGCCGTGCTGAGCGTTCCATTAAACGGGCATGGTCGTAACGAGCTCAGCTCGTCATGAGCACACGAGAACCGTGGCTCATGACGAGCTGAGCTCGCCATGAGCACTGGGGAGCTGTGCGCGCCCCCCCTCCTCCCCCCAGCACAGCAAGGTAATGTGCCCTGCAGCCAAGGGGTTAAAAATATAAAATAAGAATTAAGAAGAAACAAAATAAAACATTTTAGAATAACTTTCACTTGCCTAACTACAAAACAATTACAAAATTCTAAAATAGGCACCACATTTTTTTATTCAAATTATAACTTAAAAACAAATAATATTTTAAAGCAAAAATCATTCCACAGACAAAATTCCAAAAACACTTACCATTCAATTAAAGATTCAAATCAAACAAATTATAAATATAACAAGTACAAAAGTAAAATGATACATAATTATCAATTAATCAATTAAGTATGAATAATGATTAATATAAACAATATATAACTTTAATATCTTCCCAGACTATATCTTTAAAAATAAATAAAGTATTACAAGAATGTGTAAAAAAAATATACAAATTAAAAAACACCTCAAAAGCAATAAAGCATTAAAAAATGTTAGAATCAAAAAAATAAGTCATTAACATAATTAATATTCAATCAATCAAATATGTAATTAACATAAAAAACAAATTAGGACTACATTTAACTACATTTTATTTTAATTGACTTCCCGCTATACTCTACTTTGAACCCAACTATTCTACTAAAAAATAACCTACTATTACTAATAATAAAATTGATATATACACTAAAATTAACAAATTAAACTGAAACACAATTAAACAATTTAATTAATAAGCAATCAAAATAAGGCATTTACAATAAAAACGAATTGGCATTATATGTAAATTAATTCAAATTTAATTAACTTCCAACTGTATTCCCAAACCCGTCAACCCAGAACTACTTTATAAATTCTTAATTTCATTTGAAAATACATTATTAAAACACTGAAAATGTAACATTTAAAAAAAATATTTATAGTTATGCTAATAATACTAACACCTAAAATTAATACATGAATTACAGCATAATAAATTAATGAACAATATATAATTTTTCAAATATATTGAAGAAAACGGTATTAAAGACATGAATATTCTTGAAAACAATATCGTATACCAAAAAAACGAAGTTCTTGCTAATGATATTCTGTCTCACCATATTTTGGTATAAAAATTACCTTTATTTTTTTCATATTTATGTCCCATTATATTTCAAACAGGATATTTTGTTCAAGCACTATCTCAAACACAGGCAATGGCAGAAACATACCTCTGTGTCATGTTAAGGGGAAATGTCATGTCACAAGCAGGTCACTTGGAAAGTGCAAAACATCCTTGGCAACCATAATGCAAGTTTATCCAATAGACAGAACGTGTACAGCATGGGTAGCACAGTTCAAGCTTACCTTGCAGACAGAACGTGTACAGCATGGACAGCAACAATGGAAGCTTACGCCCCAGGCAGAACATGTACAGCATGGGCAGCATCAGTGCAAGCTAAGCTCGCAGACAGAATATGTACAGCATGGGCAGCAACAGTGCAAGCTAACTCCACAGACAGAACATGTACAGCATGGGCAGCAACAGTGGACGCTTACCCCGCAGATAGAACGTGTACAGCATGGGCAGCAACATTGCAAGCTAACCCCACAGACAGAACTTGTACCGTATGGGCAGCAGCAGTGCAAGCTAACCCAACCAACAGAACTTGTACAGTATGGGCAGCAACAGTGGAACCTTACGCCGCAGACAGAACGTGTACAGCATGGGCAGCAGCAGTGCAAGCTTACCATACAGCAGAATGTGTACTGCATGGGCAGCAAAAGTGCAAGCTTATCTTGCAGTCAAAACTTGTACAGCATGGGCAGGAACAGTGCACGGTTACCCCATAGAGAGCTCATGTACAACATGGGAGCAACAGTGCAAGCTTACCCCACCGACAGAACGTACACAGCATGGGCAGCAACAGTGCAAGCTTACCCCAGAGACAGAATGTGCACAACATGGGCAGCAGCAGTGGAAGCTTGTGCCGAAGACAGAACATGTACAGCATGGCCAATTTTGGTTAAGATTCCCTGAGCATATTGTATATCTCGATATTGTACAACGAAATTTCCAATCATAAATTCAAAGAGGAGTTGGATAACATTCGATATAAATCCGTGTTTTTTTTATTGATTTCTTATTTCTGTGATTTTCCACGAAGACTTGTTAAACATTCCTTCCACTTCCAGATAATACAGTGTGGTATCCTGGTTTGGATGCCACGTGCCTTTCTTATTATCCTGTCTTGCTGCTCAGCCCTATCTGGGTGAATGGTGGAATGTTGAGTGTGTGAGGTAATATGGAATGTGTGGTGTGTGGATGGAAGACAGTTGGAAGAGGGCTGAGTAGCAAGAGAGCTGCTCCTGGTGGGGCTTAGAAGAGACTTGAATATACTTATATGATCCTTAGATGATACTTTAATGACTATATGATTCAACCTAATTATCCTTCAATAAACCATCATCAATCCATACTACTCGGCTACAATTCATCTTATTACATTTGGCGTCATTTGGACTTACCTACACGGCATGAAACATCTAGGATCATCAAGGAACTTCATGACAAAGATTTAAAGCATCAAGTAAGAGAAAATAATTTATTTAAAGCTATTTGAACTTTACTGGCACTCCTTAGTTAGCCCCACCAGTGACCTACCACCGGTCGCCCTCCAAATTGGATGTGCCAGTCTATTTCTGCATACTACTTAAGTGTGCCAGTTCCTGTACAACGCTTCTTTCTACCAGCTCCTACTTGTTATTGTGAGCATTGCTTGGTTAATACAGAAGAGCGTCAGGGACTAGTATGCTGGTAAGAGACATTAATCTTTGTTCAGCATTTAAAAAAAATAAAAAAAATAAAAAATAAAAGGATGAAAGAGTAAATAGACTTATTTGATTCTATCACGACATTTAAAAACCTCTGCGAGTCGTGTTTAACTTATTTTATGAAAAAAATAAAAGGAAAAGAAGAACTGTAAGAAAATACTGTAATTCTAAAACAGCGTTAATGTTATCAGCGCTGGATGTGAAGAACATTATCATTGTAATCTGCGCAAGAAGAGTGAAGATTTTTATTTTGAAAAGAACTGCCTAACGTGATAATCTATTTTGTCTAAATGAGCAAGTCAGGGCAGAGGGAGGCAGCCGTACATCATTGAAGAGATTTATTTATTTGCACTGAAAGCGAGGATCACTGAAATTAAAAGCATGGAAATGTTTAAACTACAACTGAAGTAGAAATGGTAATGTGAACTACCGGTTATTCACGTACAAGAAACAGAGTGTGATTAAATGTTGATTTACATGCTGTTTAAGTATAAACACAGCACGAGTGGCAAAGCGCTTGAGAGGTGCGAGGTGGAGCAGTCCTGTTGAGAATTCAAAAGATAACAGACAGCGCGTGTGTAATTAATCTCCTGGGAGTGTTAAAAGTAAACACAATCGGATACATACAATGGACGGACCATGTATTCGCACATTGACAGTTGGTTCGCCGCTTTTCCTTTCAAAACGCAGCATGCGGCTCGTGCGAGCAGCCTCACCTTCTCGTCATTGTCTTTTCGTCAGTCCTCCGACGGTGTCTGAAGCTTTAGTGACGTCTTCTTCATGACAAGTCTGTGGGCTGATTCACGACATTTGGGGACGTTTAGACACCTTGAACCTCCCGGCATCTTCCACGTTGACGTGCCACCATTTTTGTTTGGCATTCTTTCCGTCTCTTCATGTGCAGTTTTCATTTTTGCCTTTTCATTTCAGATTTTCTTTTCAGCGATAGGCACGCTTTGTTATGGAATTGCCTATTGTGTATCGATGTTTTCTGCAGCGATGGGCACGCTTCATTGTTTTTCCAGCCAAGTATTCCACGGACCTCCGGTGTGCTTACACATTGATTTACACAAAGACTTTGCAACAGGTACTGGTTTTCTTTCGTTTCTTCGTCCTGCTTGGTACATCATACATAGCGCACCCAATTCTTCTACGATGCGCACGCTAAATGTTCTTATTTCAGTCCGACTTTTTAAAAGTCAACAATGGGCACACTAGAAATTTTTTTCAGCCTTCATGGCAAAATGTCTTACGTAGGTTTCTTGGATTTGAGTTTTCCTCATTTAGTAAATGTTCTCATTTATGGTTTAATTACACCTCATTATAAAACCTACATTTTCGCCCATGGAAATAAGTCTACCTTTTTGTTGTTTTATGGAAGTCTGTATTTAGACTTTATCGTGTATAATTCAACAATTTTGCAAGGGTCGACATATTTGTACACTTCCAATTTAAGTGAGGCATTCTGAAAACAATTGGCATTCTAAAGTTAATTTGCTAATTTTAATGGTTATTTTCACGAGTTTTAAAAATAGCATACTAAAGATAATTTGTTATTTTATATGTTCAAGTGCTAGCCTGTGTTCCACTGTAGGTTATTCTCATGAGTTTAAAGAATAGCATACTAAAGTTAATTTGCTATTTGGTAAGTAATCTACACAAGTTTTAAAAATAACATACTAAAGTTAATTTGCTATTTTATATGTTCAAGTGCTAGCCTGTGTTCCACTTTTCATGAGTTTAAAGAATAAGCATTCTAAAGGTAATTTGCTATTTTAGTAGGTTGTCTACACGAGTTTTAAATCTAGCATACTAAAGTTAATTTGCTATTCTAGAAGGTTATTACATGAATTTTAAAAGTAGCATACTCAAGTTAATTTGCTATTTTGTATAGAAAGTTCAATGCTATACACATATGTTTTGTTTAAAGTTAAATACTACATGATAGCATATGTACTCATGACTGTCACAAATTTGTTCATACAAATTTTATTTTTAATACTGTTCTATGCACGTGACTGTCATATATTTGTTTTATACAAATTGCATACATTGCATGTGACTCTGTAATTTAGTCACCTACATATTCCTAATTAGTGTACGTTGTACACACGTCACTTTATAGGAATTGTAATTTAATTAAGTACTTTTTGGTGATTTTCTTTTTCACATATTTTAAATGTGACTTCTCCGTTTCTTTCACTTTGCTGGTCTGGCCAACTGGCATGTTGTGTGGGTGACGGTGAATTATTTTCCTTACATCTTGTGAAATTCAATACGAAAATATGTATTATCAATCTATTCCTGTTTTATGTGTAAAGGAGGAAGGGGTGGTCGTTATAGATACTTTTATGTATTTATTCATAATTTCTATTCTACAATGTAAGATCCAATTTTAGAATGTCCATTCTCATACTGTACACTATTCTTTTGTTTGTTCATTTGTAAGGGGGAAGGTGGTGTGGTATCCTGGTTTGGATGCCACGTGCCTTTCTTATTATCCTGTCTTGCTGCTCAGCCCTATCTGGGTGAATGGTGGAATGTTGAGTGTGTGAGGTAATATGGAATGTGTGGTGTGTGGATGGAAGACGGTTGGAAGAGGGCTGAGTAGCAAGAGAGCTGCTCCTGGTGGGGCTTAGAAGAGACTTGAATATACTTATATGATCCTTAGATGATACTTTAAAGACTATATGATTCAAGCTGATTATTCCTCAATAAACCTTCTTAAATGATCACAACTCGGCTACCGATCATATTATTACATACAGTCAATACAGCCTTCCAGATAGTGTAATCAATACAGCCAACACGCGTGTTTCGTCAATGGAAAAAATGTCCAAAAGACTTCATCAGGGCTGCAATACATAAGTGTTAGAAGCGGCTGTCTCTAGTTGGCAGAGGTATACACTTCTGACAAATAGGGACACACCTTTTCTAGTCAGGGCAAGGAGATCACACACTTAGATAACCCCTGCTCACCCCCTTGGTAGCTTGGCAAAGCAGATAGGCTTATCTCAGAGGCAGTGCGTTAAGCATTTATGACCACATACAGTAATAAAGTGAATACACTACAAATGGACACGACACAGTAGTATTATAAAAATAAGTATTTTTATATAAGGCTTAGCACAAGACCAAATAACGACAAAAATATACCACAATCTTAATAAATACTCTTGGAAGGAAAAATAATAGTTCAAGCACGGTTTCTTCTTAGCACAAAAGTCTTTAGTATCAAAAGCAACTCTTCTTCTTTAAAACACAGTTCTTGGCAACAATGTAACCCACACGGGAGTCACACGACGTCGAGGCAAAGTTAATCCAAAGGTTCGGCGTCGACCGCGAGGAGCGCCACGTCGAGCCCGGAGTCGCACAGACCCCAACAACACAGTACCTTGGAAAAGTGAAGCACTCGATGATCAGCGGCGTCGAGATGTCCGGCGTCGCGTCTTCGGCGTCGATCGGGCCTCGGAGTCGGGGCGATCTGCAGCGGCGTCGACCGAAGTCAGGCGGGAGCAGCGCTCACGAGATGAAGCAGGATACGGCGTCGTCGATGTTGCAAGAGTGAGCAGCGCTCACGGCGTCGAGAGGGCTCGATGTTGATGCGATCAGCAGCGGCGTCGACACAGGGTCACTTGGAACTGGAGCCGAACTCGCTACTCACTGGCGTCGCTACTGGCGTCGATCGGGCCCGGCGGCCGGCGTCGAAGGTGCGGGACACTGGAGCCGTTACTCACGATGTCGAGCTGGATTCGGCGGCGTCCGTCGGCGTCGAGATTGCTGGATTCTTCAGAGGTGCTGGATTCACAAGTTCCAGCAAACAGCACTTTAAGCAGATGAAGTCCTTTAGCCCTGTGACTTCAACAGGAGACTGGCACTCTTCCAGCCCTTGGAGATTTTCTTAGCAAAGATTGAGAGTACACACACAGTTCCTCTCTCCTGGTTCCTTGGCAAAAATAAAGAAGCAATGCAGGATTCCCCCAACAAACAGCACTCTGGCAGAAGGGGTAGGCAGTCCTTAGATCAGCAGGCTTCTTGTCCTTGGTTCAGGTTTCCTTGTCAGAAGTGATCTGAATTCTTGGTTCAGGGGTCCTTCTCTTATACCCCTTTTTGGCTTTGATCCCTTTGTCCATGCTGGGGAATTTCCCCCCATCCTGGGTTTGTTGTGGGTGTTGCCAGGCCAGAGCACCTGGCCTATTCACTGGGCAGGGCAGAGTCCTCAGCCGCTCAGCAGGAGCGGAGCCAGCATTGTCACTGGCAGGGGCAGGGCCATCAGCTGCCCGGCAGGAGGCGGGCCAGGAAAGTCCAAGGCAAGCACAGAGTCATCAGTCGCCTGGCAGGGGGGCGGAGCCAACATTGTATCAGGCAGGGCAGGCTATCAAGAGCTACTCTCCCCTACTCTCAATGCAAATGCCCCACTCATCCCACACTGACTCATTCAGACTCTCTGGAGCCACCCGGCTCCTGTCACACGCACACCAGAACCAGCAGAGACCGGTAGACAGTTAGACAAGAAAATAGCTACTTTCTAAAAGTGCTATTTTCAAACACAGAGTCCAAAAACCATCCACACAAACGGATGCGTTATTAAACTCTGAGTTCAGGGATACCAAACTCGACATTGCACCATGCTCTCCGAGCCCGCTAGGATTATAGCATTAATAATCCTGGCAGCCCATTCTAACTGATGGAGAGCAGGTTACCTTACAATAGTGAAAAACGACTATGGCTGTAATTCACTATTAGGACATGCCAACCTTGTCAGGCTTGTCCTACCTTATGCTTACAATGCACCCTGCCCGTGGGCCTACCATAGGGGTGACTAACATGAAGTTAAGGGAAGGTTTAGGGACTGGCAAGTAGGTGTACTTGCGCAGTCCTCGTGACAGTCAGACTGCACGTGGTCTGGCAATGGCAGACCTTCAGACATACTTTTACTAGGCCGCTCTTGTGGGTGGCACAACATCTGCTGCAAGCCCACTAGCAGCATTTGTATTTACAAGCCCTGGCACTCCTGGTGCACTCTACTAGGGACTGATAGTAAACCAAATAAGCCAAACATGGAAGTCAATCAATACAGCAATTTCACATAGGGAGCACTTGCACTGTGGCACTGATCAGCAGTGGCACAGTGCCCAAAGCATATACCAGCAAAAACATTGTAAACAGAGGAGGCAAACAGAAAAAAACGGAGGAGAGACTCATGCCAATGATGCCAGGTCTAACACGTGTCCCCTCCAGCTGAAATGTGGGGAGAACTACCCTTACCCTAGGGAGTCCTCATCACTAAGGCGGAAAAATCTGGACAGACCATCAGCATTGGCGTGATCTGTGCCAGGGCGGTGTTCCACCGTGAAGTCCATCCCCTGTAGGGAAATGGACCACCTCAACAGCTTTGGATTCTCACCCCTCATCTGCATCAACCATCTGAGGGGCCGGTGGTCTGTCTGCACCCGGAAGTGAGTCCCAAACAGGTAGGGTCTCAGCTTTTTCAGTGCCCAGACCACAGCAAATGCTTCTCTTTCTATCGCACTCCACCTCTGTTCCCTGGGAAGTAACCTCCTGCTGATGAAGACTACAGGTAAGTCTCGGCCCTCTTCATTCACCTGAGCTAGAACAGCCCCCACGCCATGCTCTGAAGCGTCCGTCTGGACAACAAATTCTTTAGAAAAGTCGGGTGCCTGGAGTATGGGTGCTGTGCACATTGCAGTTTTCAGGGTGTCAAAGGCTGTCTGACAGGCGTCAGTCCAGTTCACAAGTCGTGGCTGCTTCCTGGAAGTCAGCGAAGTCAAGGGGTGCACAATGTTACCATAATCCTTGACAAACCTCCTGTAGTAACCCGTGAGACCCAGGAAGGCTCTCACCTGAGTCTGGGTTTTGGGCGGTGCCCATGCCAGGATGGTATCAATCTTGGGTTGCAGGGGGGCCACCTTGCCGCTCCCTACTTGGTGCCCCAAGTACACCACTGAACCCTGCCCAATCTGGCACTTACTGGCTTTGATTGTGAGGCCTGCTCTGCGCAGGGCCAACAACACTTCCTGGAGGTGGCACAAGTGTTCCTCCCAGCTGGCGCTGAACACTGCGATGTCGTCCAGGTAGGCGGCACTGAAATCCTCCAGTCCAGCCAAGACCTGGTTGACCAACCTCTGGAAGGTGGCAGGGGCATTCTTCATCCCAAAGGGCATAACCCGGAACTGGTAGTGCCCATCTGGTGTGGAGAATGCTGACCTCTCTTTTGCCCCATCAGTCAAGGCGATCTGCCAGTACCCAGACGTTAGATCAAACGTACTAAGGTACCGGGCAGCCCCTAACCGATCGATGAGCTCATCAGCTCTGGGGATGGGGTGCGCGTCAGTCTTGGTGACTGAATTGAGTCCTCGGTAATCCACACAGAACCGAAGTTCCGGTGAAGCACCAGGCGCTGCAGCCTTTGGGACCAAGACCACGGGGCTGGCCCAAGGACTGTTAGAGGACTCAACCACCCCTAAGGCAAACATCTTGGAGACCTCCTCCTTGATGTATGCTCTGACCTTGTCAGTCACTCTGTAAGCCTTGTGCTTGACAGGAGGGCTGTCCCCAGTGTCCACATCATGGACACACCACTGAGTGACACCAGGAATCACGGAGAACAGATCAGGGAATTGTCCCAACAATTGGCGACAATCCTGCTGCTGTTCAGGGGTCAGTGTGTCAGAGAGGACAACACCATCCACTGACCCATCTTGCTTTTTTGCATACAGGAGGTCAGGAAGAGGCTCACTCTCCTCCTCCATTCCAGCATCTGTAGCTAGGAGCATGCCCACTTCGGACCTTTCTAAGTGGGGCTTCAAACGGTTGACATGCAGGACCCGCAAGGGGTTCCTGGGAGACTTTAAATCCACCATGTAGGTGACATCGCTCTTTTTCTCCACAACCTCAAATGGTCCAGTCCACCTGTCCTTGAGCGCACAAGGTTCCACAGGGGACATGACCCAAACTTTCTGTCCAGGCTGAAGCTCTACCAGAGTGGCCTTCTGGTCGTACCACCGCTTCATCTCCTCCTGGCTGGCCTCCAGATTTGCCTGAGCAAGATCCCTGAAGCGCCTAGTCTGGTTCCTAAAGGCCAGCATGTAACTGTATACATCCTGGGGAGGTTTCCTGGGAGATTGCTCCCAGCCTTCTTTGACCAGACTTAAAGGTCCTCTTACCGGGTGACCATACAAAAGCTCAAAGGGGCTGAACCCTAGAGACTTCTGTGGCACCTCACGGTAAGCAAACAACAGGCATGGCAAGAGGACGTCCCATTTACGCCTCATTGGTTCTTCAAGACCCATGATCATGCCTTTAAGGGTACGGTTGAATCTTTCAACCAACCCATTACCTTGAGGGTGGTAAGGAGTGGTGAACTTATAAGTTACCCCACACTCCTTCCACAGAGACTTCATATAGTTGGAAATGAAGTTGGTGCCCCGGTCTGACACCACCTCTCTGGGGAACCCCATTCGGGAGAAAACACCCATCAGTGCCCGTCCCACCACGGGGGCAGTCACTGTTCTGAGAGGGATGGCTTCCGGGTACCGTGTGGCATGGTCCACCAAGACCAGGATGAACCTGTTGCCCAGGGCTGTCTTGGGGTCCAGTGGCCCAACAATGTCAATCCCCACCCGGTCAAAGGGGGTACTGACCACGGGAAAAGGTTGGAGGGGAGCCTTCTGCTTCCGCCCGCTTTTCCCACTTGCCTGGCAAGTCTGACAGGTCTTGCAATGGACATCTGTGTCCCTTCGCATCTGAGGCCAATAGAAATGGGTGACAAGCCTGTCATAGGTCTTGTCCTGCCCCAGATGTCCAGCTAAAGGAACGTCATGAGCCAAACCCAGTAGGAAGGCTCTGAAGCGCTGGGGTACCACCAGCACACGGGCTGACCCAGGCTCAGCAGCCTTAGGCTCGCTATACAGGAGGTCGTTCTCCCAGTAAACAAAATGTGACCCTGACTGATCACCTGAGGTTTGGGCTGAAGCCTGCTGCCTCATACCCACAAGAGAAGGGCACACTTTCTGTTCTGCACAGAATTCCTCCCTGGAGGGACCACCATCCTGCTGCCAATGGGTCAGCTCGGGCAGGTCTCCCAGTTCAGCAACTTGTTCACCTGTGGGTTCCAGGGCATACCCCTCAAGGTCTGCCTCCTCCTGGACCACGGGAACTACGGGGGACGGTTTCCCGCGCCCCCTGCCTCTTCTCTTCACAGCTGGGTCCTGGGCCATACTTTCAGGCTCCAGAACCCCATCAACACCCTTACTTGCTGTCATGGATCGAGTGGTTGCACACACCCACTCTGGCACACCCAACATTTTCAAATGTGTCTCCCTCTCCACCTTAGCCCAAGGGGAGTCTTCTAAATCATTGCCCAGGAGACAATCAACAGGCATGGCGGGCCTTACAGCAACTTGAAGAGTACCTGAAACTCCCCCCATTCAAAGGAAACTTGAGCTACCTCACACTCTCTCTGGGAGTTGTCAGCAGCTATCACAGGGTAGAATGCGTGGGGAACAACCTGCTCTCTGGACACCAAGTGACACTTGACAGCTGTCACACTCGCTCCGGTGTCTCTGAGAGCCTCCACTCTATGGCCATTAATGGTCACCCACTGCCTATATTTCTTAGTGTTACTAGGCAGAGGGGGTGGCGGGACCAATTCCATGTCTCCTAGGGAGACCAGGGACATCTCTGCGGGACCCTCCCCACCATGGGCAACCATCTCCTCCCCTCCCAGAGCTACACTAGCCAACTGACGGGGTGGTGCACTGGGTAGTGCACCAGAATTCTTCAAGGGACACTGAGGGTCATAAAAACGGTGTCCCACCTGCTTACAAACGAAACAGGTCAGTGGGCCCCTACGACCAGGTTTACCTGGCGGGGCCTCTGTTATGTTATGTTATGTTATGTTAATTGGGTTCTTCTATAGCGCAACGGCTACTCGCAATGGAGTGTCCCGGCGCTTTGCGCAATGGAGTGTCCCGGCGCTTTGCCCTCTGATTTCTTCACAGGGGGAGGCTGGGAACCTTTCCCTTGGTTCCCTTGGGAATTACTTTGGGGCCCTTTCTGGAACTCCCTCTGTTTACCCTTGTCCCCCCCACTCTTCTGCTGGGGACCCTGCCCACCTTTGGCTGAGTCTCCCACTGGACCCTTGTGGACCCTGGTACTGACCCAGCGGTCCGCCTCTTCAGCAAGTTTTCTCGGGTTAGATATCTTGCTATCAATAAGGTGCTGGCGCAGCTCTGGAAAACAGTTATTAGACAAGTGCTCCCAAGCAAACAAATCATAAAGAGCATCATAACTTTCCACTTTGCTGCCCTTTACCCAACCATCCATGGCTCTGCAAAAAAATGACACATATTCAACCCTCGTAGTACCAGGCAACTTCTTACATTCTCTAAAGGCCTGTCTGTACTTTTCTGGGGTTAGGCCATACCTTAACATTAAAGCATCCTTCATATGAGCATAAGACATCCTATCTTCAACAGGCATGTCTAACAGGGTATCTCTTCCCTCATTCACAAAGCGACCCCACAACCCCGCTCCCCAATCCTTCTCAGGGACCCGGTGGGCCAACAATGCTAACTCATATGCTTTAAACCACTGACCAATATCCTCATTCTTCTGAAAATCTTTGATCACATCTTTGGGAAAATAAAACCTACTTTCTGCAGGCACAGATGGGACGCTGCCACCAGAGGGATTCAATTCTAACTTTTTAGCTTGGAGCTCCAACTCCCTCAACTTGGTATCACGCTCAAAAGCTAACTTCTCTCTTTCAAACTCTAATCTTTTGATCTCCAAATCAGCTTCTCTCCTGCCTCTTGCATTCTCTATCTCCAACTGCCCATTTATCTTAAGTTTTGCCATTTCCATGTTGTAGGCTCGCTCCTTCGCCCTTTCTTCTCTTTCTTCAGGGGAAAGACCTTTGGAGGAAACACTGCTGCCAGGAGGGGATACAGGCCCAGTCACGGGCACTTCCTCCTCCCCTTCCTCTGTCGGTACCACCACCGGGGCAGAGGGGTCTCTGGCCGCTAACCAGGCCTCCAATGCTTTGAGATAATCTGCTCTTTTTGAAATGCCTGTGGTAGGAACTTTCAACTGCTTGCAAAAGGATTTCAGCTTCCTTACTGGATAGTCGTTTATCTTACTCCTATCAAACTCCTCCTCAACAACAGGTGTAGTGCCTCCAGCATTACTCATGGTCAAAACTGGCAGTTTCGAAAATCAAGCTTCAGGAAAAGCGGAGAACAAAAATAGAATATCCAACCAAAACAGAATGTGGCTGCGCTATGGTCTGCTTTCACTATGTAGCGCACACTAATCACTGCACATGGGTCATAAATGCAAAGTTCAAAATCCCACCGCTGCCACCAATGTTAGAAGCGGCTGTCTCTAGTTGGCAGAGGTATACACTTCTGACAAATAGGGACACACCTTTTCTAGTCAGGGCAAGGAGATCACACACTTAGATAACCCCTGCTCACCCCCTTGGTAGCTTGGCAAAGCAGATAGGCTTATCTCAGAGGCAGTGCGTTAAGCATTTATGACCACATACAGTAATAAAGTGAATACACTACAAATGGACACGACACAGTAGTATTATAAAAATAAGTATTTTTATATAAGGCTTAGCACAAGACCAAATAACGACAAAAATATACCACAATCTTAATAAATACTCTTGGAAGGAAAAATAATAGTTCAAGCACGGTTTCTTCTTAGCACAAAAGTCTTTAGTATCAAAAGCAACTCTTCTTCTTTAAAACACAGTTCTTGGCAACAATGTAACCCACACGGGAGTCACACGACGTCGAGGCAAAGTTAATCCAAAGGTTCGGCGTCGACCGCGAGGAGCGCCACGTCGAGCCCGGAGTCGCACAGACCCCAACAACACAGTACCTTGGAAAAGTGAAGCACTCGATGATCAGCGGCGTCGAGATGTCCGGCGTCGCGTCTTCGGCGTCGATCGGGCCTCGGAGTCGGGGCGATCTGCAGCGGCGTCGACCGAAGTCAGGCGGGAGCAGCGCTCACGAGATGAAGCAGGATACGGCGTCGTCGATGTCGATGTTGCAAGAGTGAGCAGCGCTCACGGCGTCGAGAGGGCTCGATGTTGATGCGATCAGCAGCGGCGTCGACACAGGGTCACTTGGAACTGGAGCCGAACTCGCTACTCACTGGCGTCGCTACTGGCGTCGATCGGGCCCGGCGGCCGGCGTCGAAGGTGCGGGACACTGGAGCCGTTACTCACGATGTCGAGCTGGATTCGGCGGCGTCCGTCGGCGTCGAGATTGCTGGATTCTTCAGAGGTGCTGGATTCACAAGTTCCAGCAAACAGCACTTTAAGCAGATGAAGTCCTTTAGCCCTGTGACTTCAACAGGAGACTGGCACTCTTCCAGCCCTTGGAGATTTTCTTAGCAAAGATTGAGAGTACACACACAGTTCCTCTCTCCTGGTTCCTTGGCAAAAATAAAGAAGCAATGCAGGATTCCCCCAACAAACAGCACTCTGGCAGAAGGGGTAGGCAGTCCTTAGATCAGCAGGCTTCTTGTCCTTGGTTCAGGTTTCCTTGTCAGAAGTGATAGTCATCAGTCGCCTGGCAGGGGGGCGGAGCCAACATTGTATCAGGCAGGGCAGGCTATCAAGAGCTACTCTCCCCTACTCTCAATGCAAATGCCCCACTCATCCCACACTGACTCATTCAGACTCTCTGGAGCCACCCGGCTCCTGTCACACGCACACCAGAACCAGCAGAGACCGGTAGACAGTTAGACAAGAAAATAGCTACTTTCTAAAAGTGCTATTTTCAAACACAGAGTCCAAAAACCATCCACACAAACGGATGCGTTATTAAACTCTGAGTTCAGGGATACCAAACTCGACATTGCACCATGCTCTCCGAGCCCGCTAGGATTATAGCATTAATAATCCTGGCAGCCCATTCTAACTGATGGAGAGCAGGTTACCTTACAATAGTGAAAAACGACTATGGCTGTAATTCACTATTAGGACATGCCAACCTTGTCAGGCTTGTCCTACCTTATGCTTACAATGCACCCTGCCCGTGGGCCTACCATAGGGGTGACTAACATGAAGTTAAGGGAAGGTTTAGGGACTGGCAAGTAGGTGTACTTGCGCAGTCCTCGTGACAGTCAGACTGCACGTGGTCTGGCAATGGCAGACCTTCAGACATACTTTTACTAGGCCGCTCTTGTGGGTGGCACAACATGTGCTGCAAGCCCACTAGCAGCATTTGTATTTACAAGCCCTGGCACTCCTGGTGCACTCTACTAGGGACTGATAGTAAACCAAATAAGCCAAACATGGAAGTCAATCAATACAGCAATTTCACATAGGGAGCACTTGCACTGTGGCACTGATCAGCAGTGGCACAGTGCCCAAAGCATATACCAGCAAAAACATTGTAAACAGAGGAGGCAAACAGAAAAAAACGGAGGAGAGACTCATGCCAATGATGCCAGGTCTAACAATAAGTATATACAATCAGTTACCATCTACCCACTCTCCCAGTTGGAACTAAGCCTAACCTACACCGAGTAAGATGAGTAGTAAAAATGGAACAGAAACCGAGAAAAATAAGAACGAAAAATAAGCACCCAATTTATGTGCAATATAGTAAGCCAATCACCCATATGTGCCATAAAACCACAAGAACACAAATCTCATGCCACTTAGGGCTCACAAAAATTAATGAGCCACCTTCATGCAGTGCAGCGTGAATCTACAAAAAGAGGTCTTAAGTTCCATATGTATAAGCAACCTACTCACCTAGAGCAACTAATTTTTCATAACCTTCTCACTGATATTCATCATTTATCTGAAAAACTACACAGGTACAAAATAAAAAGCACTACCATCAGTAGCAGTAAGTATAATATGCTGGAGTTTCAGATATCTCTAGGTCATTGTTTATTTCCATCT
Organism: Lissotriton helveticus; assembly: GCF_964261635.1. Lineage (NCBI taxonomy): Eukaryota > Metazoa > Chordata > Amphibia > Caudata > Salamandridae > Lissotriton > Lissotriton helveticus. Next base: position 1,289,958,966 of record NC_136067.1, read on the forward strand.
ACTTACCCAAGGTAAATCACTTTAATTCCAATTAATCCACATAATCCAAGACTCAATTTTTGCCACATTGGCCGAGCATCCACGTACTATTTCAATAATCCAAGCTGTCAATCCCGGTTATAAAAATATAATTCCAACTATAGGACAAAGGACAACTAGCATCTATTCAAAGATATTTGTAAATCTTTCATATTAACTTCCTTCATAAGCCTAATCGTTTGTATATTTTATTACTTAAACTCCAAAGCACTAGCTTCCTTGTCGTGGTCATGTGCTTTTAAACCTTCCATTGCATGTCGCAATACTTAAAATAAAGTGACTATATACAAAGAAACATCATGCCCAAATCAGGCATACACCTTTTAATTGCATTTGTATCATTGTTAAAACAATACCCATTACGGGTCATAATACTAACAACATGACGGCATGCTCTTCCGTGTATCAGAGATATTTTTATTTTTATATTGTTCAGAATAACTTAGTTCGCAACTCTTGTCATCAGTGAAACAATTTGCTTTAACTGCGCCGTGTTTGCTGGCTTATTAAAGTCATAACCAACACGCGGTTGCATAAATATTTAAAACTTCCCGAAAACCATTGCAAATCGCACTGCTACCTAAAAGCCTGATATCATGTCCAAACAGGCGTTCCCCTCTTATTTAAAAACATTAATATTTAAATTCCTATCTGTATCTTCAAACCGAAGGCTCACAGTGTGTGTGAACCGGAGCAGTAGTGGCGTGCTGGATGGCCGCCATCCCAAGCGTCTCTTTAGCAACCTTCCTAAACATTAAAAACGGACTTCCATGACCGCGAAAAATATACGGGCGCCATAATGTAGCGGTAAACTAATCTAATACTGCATATTTTTATATAAATAGCAGTGTTCTTTACCATATTCCCTCTTAATATATAAACATATTATTTAACGATATAATTTTCGGCTTATGGTTTCACCAAAGAATATCTCAAACTACCACACAACACAACAACCCACCAGAATGCTGCATTTCATGTGTCTAGGTTAAAAACTTTTTTATTCCATGCTGCCTGCTTCCGATTAACCGTATTTATAATAAAGGGCACTTGAGTAAAGATAAAGTAAAGAGTTAGCAAGAAGGCATCTATTGAGAAAGGATAATAACACCCAAATAGTGATATAGAACAGCAATATTCTCCACTTGGAGGATAAAACAACAATTTAACTCGCAAGGGCTGATCACTTCCGATATACAGTACATTTTCAAACCTATAAGTACATTACTTCTTATCCACCAATTTGAAGTTTCTAAAGCCGTATTTCACATAGATTAGTACAGATTTGGGGGACAGCATTCAACAATAAAGCATTTTTTGTCTGCACATTACAAAACGGACAATGTAGGTATACTTCTCATATTGCAAATAGAAATTACAAGAAATACAGCAGTCAATGATGTCAAACTCGTTTCATCTATACATGTATTTGAGGTAAGGAGGTTACTCACAGATATGTCAATTCCATACATTTAGCACCCTAAAAAGTATAGTAACTCAGAATCGACATTGATGCCCTATTCACCTGCACGTAATTTTAATATCCATCTGGCCTCACATTGGCGAACCTTAAGTTCCCTATTTCCTCCACGGTTATCACTTGGTATATGTTCTATACCGTGGAATGTGAATGATAAATTTCCTGTTTGGCTCGGACAATTGCTAGCATGGTTGGCCAGAGGATACCCCAGGTCCAATTTTTTTAAAGCTCGAAAATGTTCTGCAATCCTCTCCTTTAGGCATCTGATTGTACTGCCTATATAAATTTTAACCCCGTACAAAAGGGGGTGGTGATGGACGGAGCATCTGAACCAATCAGACACTCACACCCAGTCAACAGATCTGGGTTTAATCCATCACCGTTCTTTAGACCACTCTGCCACCCCAGTTCAGACACGGCCGTATGCAAATCAGTCTGACCCTGTGCCTCATGGGAACAGTCCAGCCCGAACTGCCAAGCCATGCCTTCCCTGGCCCGGAAACAAGCTTCCTAGGACCGGTTTCTGGCATTTCAGCCGTCTTCAGCCAGGCTTGCTTGAATCCAGTGGCAAAGTGAGCAAGGGACACACGTCTGAGCATACCCTGCCAACTTATGGCGAAAAAAGCGGTACAAAAGAGGGGTGTGATAGACGGAGCATCTGAACCAATCAAACACTCACACCCAGTCTACAGATCTGGGTTTAATCCATCACCATTCTTTAGCCCACTCTGCCACCCCAGTTCAGACATGGCCATATGCAAATCAGTCTGACCCTGTGCCTCATGGGATGTCCAGCCCGAACTGCCAAGCCATGCCTTCCCTGGACCGAAACAAGCTTCTTAGGACCGGTTTCTGGCATTTCAGCCGTCTTCAGCCAGGCTTGCTTGAATCCAGTGGCAAAGTGAGCAAGGGACTTACGTCTGAGCATACCCTGCAAACTTATGGCGAACAAAGCGGTACAAAAGAGGGGTGGTGATAGACGGAGCATCTGAACCAATCAAACACTCACACCCAGTCAACAGATCTGGGTTTAATCCATCACCATTCTTTAGCCCACTCTGCCAACCCAGTTCAGACATGGCCGTATGCAAATCAGTCTGACCCTGTGCCTCATGGGAACAGTCCAGCCCAAACTGCCAAGCCATGCCTTCCCTGGACCGAACCAAGCTTCTTAGGACCGGTTTCTGGCATTTCAGCCGTCTTCAGCCAGGCTTGCTTGAATCCAGAGGCAAAGTGAGCAAGGGACTCACGTCTGAGCATACCCTGCCAACTTATGGCGAACAAAGCGGTACAAAAGGGGGTGGTGATGGACGGAGCATCTGAACCAATCAAACACTCACACCCAGTCAACAGATCTGGGTTTAATCCATCACCGTTCTTTAGCCCACTCTGCCACCCCACTTCAGACATGACCGTATGCAAATCAGTCTGACCCTGTGCCTCATGGGAACAGTTTTGTTGTAATGGTATGGGTTGTGAATATATACGTTGTAACCTCATACATTCGTGGTGTGGGACAGACTAGTATTAAACACGATCTGATGACGTTCCCTTCTCCTATGACTCCATTACTCAACAACCCAGATTTTGAAACAGGGGTGGGTGAGACCCAATTTATTCAGTGGCACCATTCTGAGTGCCGGGCCATGGGTCACTTCTTTGATGTTGAAGGGGTACTTTCATTCCAACATGAAGGCAGTTATTGTTTTTCAAGAATGTTGAGATCGTGGAATTTACGTGCTTCTCAGCCACTTTTCCTAATCCTGGTAGCAGAGAGCGATAGGGCAGTAATTTGTTATCATCTCAGGACCAAAATCGTTTTTTTTAAAAAGGCTCTAACCATCGCCTGTTTCCAAAGGGAGGTGTTGATCACTTCTATGATCACGGGTGCGACACTTTCAGAGACCAAATTCAAAATACTAAGAGGGGGGGCGGCATCAGTAGGTGCTCCAGATTTCAGTTGGCTCAGAATCCCTCGAAGAGAAATCAAGTTCAACGGGGGATTGCTTCCATCAGATGTTCACCACAGTAGGTAGAAGAAATAGATGGAGGTGAGGTGTGCTGAGCTGTCGCCAGAGAAAAAGACTTATAAATCATTTGTATTTTGTCATAAAAAAATTCTACAATTAAGTTGCAGTGTAAGGGGATATCAGTAGTAACAATGGGGGGAGCGGGAGGAGTCAGCAGTGATTTTGCAATCCTAAAAATTTCCACGAGGGCAATTTGCTGCTGAAGTGATTCTTTTTTCATAGTAGAGGGATTTAGCCGCTTTTGTTTCAAGTTTATAGATCCTTATTCCATGTCTGTATTTCATTTTATTAGCCGCTGTAGGATCCTTTCTCCAATATCTCTCAAGCCTCTTACTGGACTGCCTAAGTTCCTGCAATTTGGGTGTATACCAAAGATTGTGATTGACTCCCACTATATTATGAGTGCGTTTCCTTGGCAGAATAATATCGAGTGGCGATTCTAACCATCTTTTAAATTTATCATTGTCCGTTACTGGATTGGTGTCCGTAGTGGGGATCATGTCTTCAAAAATAGTCACCCACGATTTAGTCGACAGTTTAGCCCATGTGCATACATGTCTAATGCTTCTCTCTACCGGAATAGAAGCGTCTTGCGCTGTCCATATGAATGGAATTAGGAAATGGTCGGACTAAGGTATTGGAATGGGGTCCTTGACCAATAGGCTAGAGATATTAGAAAAAATGGGGTCAAGTTAATGGCCTTTACTGTGTGTGGCCCTGCTGACTAATTGTGTGAATTGGAGCATCTCCAACACTTCTTTTACTTCCAATGCAGATAAAAGCGAAGCATCATCAAAATGTAGATTAAAATCCCCAAGAAGGGTACAATTTGGGAGAGAGCTAGCCCATCCAGCTACAGTGTCGGGCAGCTCCTTGCAAAAGTTGCCCAGAGGTCCTGGGGGGGGGGGGGCGATGCATCAAAATACCTGAAAGTGTACTGACATGAGATGTACCGATAGTAAAATGAAGACTTTCATAGTCTCGCAGAGGATTCAAGGTGGTGCGGCAACTAAATTTATTCTTATAGATGATGGCTATTCCACCTCCTCTCCCTGTCTCCCTATCAAGCCTCTGTATTACATAGCCCGGAGGAAGGGCTTGCACGATGGCGGGGATAGCGTCTGCATTCTACCATGTTTCTGTCAGAAACAGTATATCAGGGCTTTCTTCTTCTAGTAGCAGATGGATTTCTTCTGCGTGTTTAGGTAATGAACAGCAGTTCAAAAGAAACAATCTGAAAACCTCTTTGATAGGCGGATCAGGAGAAGTTTTCAACAAGTCGCAAAGTTTAAAATGACAGAATTGGCAATGTTTAATAGAGCCATCCAGTGGCATAGAGTGTCAGCACTTACTTATTAACGTTCCTTTATAGCGGTTAAGTTCATCTGCGGTGTAAGAGTATTTTTCCTTGGTTAAACCAACAGGGGTCTGTAATAATGTAGGAGATCCACAGGATTAGGCTTAGCAGGTTATATTTATTCAGCCCCAACCAACAGTCAGCTAACAACTGACAAATATAGAACTTACATGTTAGAGGAACATTGGTGCCATATGGTTCCAAACTCTAGGTTCCAACATGGAACCAGACCACACAGGGAGACAGGTCATCACACTTCTCCCTCTTAAACACTAAACAGGTTTACATGTCCAGCAATACAATAGGCAACAGAAAGATATGAAAAAACAAAGGAGAAGCTACCTAGACATAATCACGCAAGTGAACAGGAGGCCTGCGTACTCTCACATTCTTGCGAGAAGAATCAGAACGCAAATCAGGAACAACAACAATGTCATCACATTTCCCATTTCCCCCAAAATGAGAAACACGACTATTGTTCCAGATACGACCATCCTCCGTCCTTACCGCATTTTTGAAAATTTTCACAATGGTTCTAGGAACAGAAAACTTCGACCAGTTTTGACAGCCCTGATCTTTACCACCTCCCCCACCATGAATTTGGAATCTTTTGCAGAATTTCTCCTATCTACATACATTTTCCTTTTCCTCTGTAGTTTCAATTCCCTTTCTCTCCATGCACCCATATCATTATTTTTTACTCCCTTGTCTGCAGCCATCCAGGCAGGACACAAACAAGTATTAGGTGCCCTACCCTTGAAGAGTTCAAACGGAGTTTTTCCTGTAGTTGAGTGAGGAGAGAATCGATATGCTGAAATTCTGTTCTGTAACTCCCTTCTCCAGTCCAAATTGTTAACCCTCCCCAACTGAATGCTTTCCTTCAAAGTTTTGTTGAGTCTCTCCAAAGCACCATTTGCCTCAGGATGATACAAAGAAATCCTCTTGTGAATTATGCCACACTTACTGAAATATTCCTCAACTTTCCCTGAACAAAATTGTGGCCCATTGTCAGAAAGAATGGAGTTCGGGAAACTCTTGCGCTTAAAGACAGACTCCAAAAAGGAAATAACAGACTCACTTGTAATCTCCCTTACCAAACTAACCTCAACCCATCTTGAATACAAATCCAATAAAACCAACATAAAAGGAGTTTGATGCTCACCATGTAAAGGCCCCACAATATCAACTGCAATCTCATCCCAGGGGGACCTAGGCAACCTCCTGCAAACCAATGGGGAAGACCTAGTCCTCAAAACTTTATCACTTGCCTGACAAGAAGAGCAATCCCTAACAGTGCGTTCCACCAACAAATCAATACCTGGCTACCAGAAGTCCATTCGTATGCGTTCTTTCGTCTTCGAAATACCCAAGTGTCCCTCATGAGACATGTCCACCAGAACACTTCTGAGATTAACAGGTGGAACTAATCTAGTACCTCTCATGAGTAAACCATCCACCACAGCCAACTCATCAGCAATCAATGACCAAGGTTTCTTTAGAGAACGAGACCTACCATCTTCCAACAATTTAATGACATCCTTTAATTCTTCATCCTTACTCAACTCTTCTCTCCAAGCATCTTCCTTCACCGCCCCCAAAGAAAACGTCACACACCTTTAATTCACCCTCAAAATCGTCAACCAAAGCTTCCTCAATATTTTCTACAACATCCACCAGCCTTGACAGACAATCCGCCGAGACATTAGTTTTTCCTGGAATATACTCAAACCTGAACACAAACTCCTGCAAAGAAATTACCCATATCCTAATTCTCGCTGAGATTGAGTCTAACCCCTTCTTTTCAAACACTTCCTTTAGTGGCTTGTGATCAGATCTGATGGTAAAGGAGGAACCCCAAACAAACTTCCTGAATTTATTCACAGCCCAATATATTCCTAGCGCCTCTTTCTCTATGACAGAGTAATTCAACTCCGCCCCCTTCAAACATCTCGAAGCACAAGCTATTAGGACCTCTTTGTCTTTCCTCACCTGTAACAACAGAGCACCCAGACCCTTACTGCTAGCATCTGTTACAATAAACGTTGGATCCCCTGGAACAAACGCCTGCAAATTTGGTGCATTCCTTAGATCCATCTTCACCTGAGCAAATTCTCTACTACACTCCTCAGTCCAATTAAACACAGAATTTTTACACATGATTTTCCTAAGATTAACAGTCTTATCTGCGAAATTTCTGACAAACTTATTGTAAAACTCCGCCATGCCCAAAAATGATGACACCTCTTCTTTTTAACATGGCTCCTTCAACTTCTCAATTGTATCTACAAGATCCTTTTTTGGACATATGCCCTTCCTTGAAATGTGGTGGCCCAAATAATCTAGCTCATTGACACCAAACTTGCACTTGCTCCGTCGCAAAGTTAATCCAACATCCATCATCTTCTTCAACACAAGGCAAACCCTCTCATCATGTTCCTGTTCATTCTTACCAGAAATGAGAACATCGTCCTGATAACATCTTACCCCCGGTATTCCTTTGAACAGATCTTCCATAATTCTCTGGAATACCGAGGCTGCCGAAACCAGCCCAAAAGGCATTCTTAAAAACTTGAATGCGCCCATTGGTGTGATAAAACTAGTAAGCTCTTGACACTCTTCTTTTAGCGGGACTTGGTGATAGGCCGAAGCCATATCCAAGGTGGTGAAATAACATGCCCCATCTAATGTAGAAACCAACTCCTCTATGTTTGGCAAAGGGTACTTGTCAACTATTACCTCCCTATTTAAAGCACGAAGGTCAACACACAGCCGAATCTCATTATTCGGCTTCCTCGCGACCACAATTGGTGCGAGCCATTCAGTTGCTTCTACTGGTTGTATAACCCCAGTCGACAACAACTTCTCAATCTCTTTTCCCACAGCATCCTTTACACAAATTGGAATGCGCCTTACTTTAACAGCAACAGGCACCGCACCCAACTTCAGTTTGATGTTGTGATTGTAACCCTTTATACATCCAAGTTTTTCACTGAACAATTCCTTAAAATTCTTTATAAACTTGTTCTCTTCATCATCCACAGCCTGTACTTGAATAACTGGATGTGCATTTGGATTGATACTCACACCCAACCTTGCCTGATGAGACCAACTCAATAAGTTGTCTCCCCTGTTAGCCACATAAATTTTTGCTTCCACAAACCTCCCCTTATATTCAATACAGTCAAAAAAATAACCCATTACTTTTATGGGATGTTCTTGATAACCTGTCGGTCTTATATCTGGTTTACACAACGTCTTTTCTTTTCCAAACACATTTTCAAACACCTCGTTTGAAATGAAAGTAACATGTGAGCATGAATCAAATTTCATTAACACACTTGCTTCCCCAATCAACACATAATCAGAAGGATGTTCTACAACATCATCATTAATCTGAAAACTAACTAACTTAGTCTCTGTCCTCGTATCTCTCCCAACTCTTGTTCTGCAATTTCTACCAATGTGTCCCTTTCTACCACACACATTACAATTGAACTTAAGGGCAGGACACTCTCTCGCATTTGCCATATGCCCATATTTCCCACATCTATATCACAAGTTCCTTGAAAAGGCGTTGTGAATTTCTTACTTGTCTGTATTTTTGGAATACCACCGTCAACATCCCCTTTCCACTTTTCTCCCTCGCACACTTCCTTCTTTTTTTTCTCATCATCTCTCTTCACAGCCTGACACACCACATCTTGTGTTGAAGAACTACTTGGTTTTTCATCCTTTTTCTCCTTGCTCAGTTCTCCAACGCATTTTAACATGTGTTCAACCCTTTTTGCAATACCTACCACTTCTTCAAGTGCAGGTTCATCCTTTAGCCACAACTCTTCTCTAATTTTATCACTCACACATCTCAAAACGAACTGATCTCTTATTCTTTCTTCCACCAAACCCCCAAACTTACAACTCGATGCTAACTTTCTTAGTGCAGTAATGTACTCCTCAACACTCTCTTCCTTACCCTGCTCTCGTAACCCGAAATAGTACCTTTCCATGATGGTACTCACTTTAGGAAGATAATGTAAATCCAACTGCCTAGCACATACTTCATACTCATTCAATCCTCTTTGATCTGCTTGTGGAATAAATGGAAGAGTCTCCAAAATCTCCTTGCCTTCTCCGCCCAAACAATGCAACAATAAGGCATGCTTCCTTTCACCACTCAAATTCGCACCACACACCCTCGCGTAATTTTCAAATATTTTCTTCCATTTTTTCCACCTAATCAGTGGTTCCCCTGGTTCCATCAGAAAGAAAGGAGGCGCAGTTACATTCTGCATATTGCTGGTCTTATTCCACCTAACCCACTTTAACCTTAATCACCTTTATGCCTTTAACATCAATGTTCTTCCTCCCTTCCCTCAAAAAGGTGTGCCCATCACCGTTGACAGGCTCCAAGTTTCTCAATGCAGATCTGAAAAGTTGATCCTGGTTTTCTTTTCCAGCACCTCTCGTCACTTCTTCAATTTTGTGTCCCTTACTCTGTCCAACAAGCTCCTCCGACTTTTACTCCTGCTCTCGTTTTCACACTTTTCTTTTCCAGCACCTCTCGACACTTCTTCAATTTTGTGTCCTTTACTCTGTCCAAGAAGCTCCTCCGACTTTTACTCCTACTCTCGTATTCACACGTTTTTTTTTTTGTGTTTTTTTTTGTGTACAACAGGTCTTTCTGTCCTCCTTTACTATTCAATTTAGGACTCCTACAATGCCACGCGCCGAACTGCCCCTTTACCTGTTGTAGACTTCTTGAAATAACAGAAAACGAAAATAGAGAGAAAAAACTTTTTTAAGATGGCCGTCACTAATCCATCATAAACATTTGGTCTTTTTTCTTAAGTGGATTGAGCTTCTTTTTTTTTTTTTTTTTAAACCAATTCAAAATGGCCGCCACGAAATAATAGTGCTTCTTTCTTTGGCTCTTCGAGCTTGTTTTTTCCAATATCCGACTCAAAATGGCCGCCAAGAAACAATTGTATCACTTTCTTTTGTCAATCTCGCTTGTTTTTCTCTTTTTTGATACTCTCCCATTCAAAGATGTCAGCCAACTTTCCTTTCAACAAATAGTCTTTTTTCTTAGGGAGATTGCCCTCGAAAAGCGACGTCACATTCAAACTCCGTTTTTTCTCTATTTTCCTTCATAAATCATTTAAAATGACTACCTTTGCCGATTTTCGTCGCGTTTTTGTCCATCTTATCGTTTCTCACTGCATTTCCTTCGCTGAGCCACAGCTGTACCTGGAAGATGTGGATTGATCTTCCTTCTTCGACATAGCAGTCAAGTGAGTTTTCCTCTTTTCCTTCAGCTATACACCTGTTGTTGAGGCTGACTTGCACATGTAGATCCTATCCTCAAACGTCGCCAGTGTAATAATGTAGGAGATCCACAGGATTAGGCTTAGCAGGTTATATTTATTCAGCCCCAACCAACAGTCAGCTAACAACTGACAAATATAGAACTTACATGTTAGAGGAACATTGGTGCCATATGGTTCCAAACTCTAGGTTCCAACATGGAACCAGACCACACAGGGAGACAGGTCATCACAGGGTCCTGGCCCCTGGTCCCGGCTGGGCGCGGATGGGCGCAGACAGACTTGACTTAGGCGCGCCAGCTGACCGGTCGCGTCGTCGGTTCCTTATGAAGCCAAATGAGCGAGACCGGGCGAGCGGGGCAGCGTCAAAACTAGAGAGCTGAGCTATCAGTTAGCAATCCCCAGGGAGTAACAGGCGCCGCTTTTAAGTGTGCAAATACGCAAGTGAGACACTTTAAATGACTACACTGTTAAAACAATTAAACCTCCCTGTGCAAACATGCAAGTGAAAAATGATAAAACAATTAAACACCCCCCGGAGCATTGAACACAGCTCCTTCAGTGCAGGCAAGATCGTAATAACAGTAACCTAGCTTTCTTGTAACAACAGTTCTACCTCAGAGGGTGCCGCTGCGCAGTCGCATCATCAGTTCCTTTTGAAGCTGAATGGGCGTGACCGGGCGAGCGGGGCAGAGTCAAAACTAGAACGCTGATCTATCAGTTAGCAATCCCCATGGGAGTAACAGGTGCTGCTTTCAAGTGTGCAAATACGCAAGTGAGACACTTTAAATGACTACACTATTAAAACAATTAAACCCCCCCTGTGCAAATACGCATGTGAAAAATGTTAAAATAATGGATAAAAAACCCAGTGCATTAAACACAGCTCCTTGAGAACAGGCAAGATCGCAATAACAGTGACCTAGATTTCTCGTAACAACAGCTCTACCTCAGAGGGTGCCACTGCGCGGTCGCGTCATCGGTTCCTTATGAAGCCGAATGAGCGTGACCGGGCGAGCAGGGCAGCGTCAAAACTAGAGAGCTGACCTATCAGTTAGCAATCCCCAGGGAGTAACAGGCGCCGCTTTTAAGTGTGCAAATGCGCAAGTGAGACACTTTAAATGACTATACTGTTAAAACAATTAAACCTCCCTGTGCAAACATGCAAGTGAAAAATGATAAAACAATGAAACACCCCCCGGAGCATTGAACACAGCTCCTTCAGTGCAGGCAAGATCGCAATAACAGTAACCTAGCTTTCTTGTAACAACAGTTCTACCTCAGAGGGTGCCACTGCGCAGTCGCATCATCAGTTCCTTTTGAAGCTGAATGAGCGTGACCGGGCGAGCGGGGCAGAGTCAAAACTAGAACGCTGACCTATCAGTTAGCAATCCCCATGGGAGTAACAGGTGCTGCTTTCAAGTGTGCAAATATGCAAGTGAGACACTTTAAATGACTACACTATTAACCACATCGATGCTATGCATTTTCCCCTCCTGTGCTGAGTTTTTCTCATTCCCATGTTTCATGACGAGCTGGGCTCGTCATGAGCGTGCGAGGAGGCTACCTCATGACGAGCCCAGCTCGTCATGAGCGTGGAAGGGGTTAAAACAATTAAACCCCCCTGTGCAAATACGCAAGTGAAAAATGTTAAAACAATAGATAAAAAACCCGGAGCATTAAACACAGCTCCTTCAGTGCAGGCAAGATCGCAATAACAGTAACCTAGATTTCTCGTAACAACAGCTCTACCTCAGAGGGTGCCGCTGCGCGGTCGCGTCATCGGTTCCTTATGAAGCCGAATGAGCGTGACCGGGCGAGCAGGGCAGCGTCAAAACTAGAGAGCTGACCTATCAGTTAGCAATCCCCAGGGAGTAACAGGCGCCGCTTTTAAGTGTGCAAATGCGCAAGTGAGACACTTTAAATGACTATACTGTTAAAACAATTAAACCTCCCTGTGCAAACATGCAAGTGAAAAATGATAAAACAATGAAACACCCCCCGGAGCATTGAACACAGCTCCTTCAGTGCAGGCAAGATCGCAATAACAGTAACCTAGCTTTCTTGTAACAACAGTTCTACCTCAGAGGGTGCCACTGCGCAGTCGCATCATCAGTTCCTTTTGAAGCTGAATGAGCGTGACCGGGCGAGCGGGGCAGAGTCAAAACTAGAACGCTGACCTATCAGTTAGCAATCCCCATGGGAGTAACAGGTGCTGCTTTCAAGTGTGCAAATATGCAAGTGAGACACTTTAAATGACTACACTATTAACCACATCGATGCTATGCATTTTCCCCTCCTGTGCTGAGTTTTTCTCATTCCCATGTTTCATGACGAGCTGGGCTCGTCATGAGCGTGCGAGGAGGCTACCTCATGACGAGCCCAGCTCGTCATGAGCGTGGAAGGGGTTAAAACAATTAAACCCCCCTGTGCAAATACGCAAGTGAAAAATGTTAAAACAATAGATAAAAAACCCGGAGCATTAAACACAGCTCCTTCAGTGCAGGCAAGATCGCAATAACAGTAACCTAGATTTCTCGTAACAACAGTTCTACCTCAGAGGGTGCCGCTGGCGGTCGCGTCATCGGTTCCTTATGAAGCCGAATGAGCATGACCGGGCGAGCGGGGCAGAGTCAAAACTAGAACGCTGACCTATCAGTTAGCAATCCCCATGGGAGTAACAGGTGCTGCTTTCAAGTGTGCAAATATGCAAGTGAGACACTTTAAATGACTACACTATTAACCACATCGATGCTATGCATTTTCCCCTCCTGTGCTGAGTTTTTCTCATTCCCATGTTTCATGACGAGCTGGGCTCGTCATGAGCGTGCGAGGAGGCTACCTCATGACGAGCCCAGCTCGTCATGAGCGTGGAAGGGGTTAAAACAATTAAACCCCCCTGTGCAAATACGCAAGTGAAAAATGTTAAAACAATAGATAAAAAACCCGGAGCATTAAACACAGCTCCTTCAGTGCAGGCAAGATCGCAATAACAGTAACCTAGATTTCTCGTAACAACAGTTCTACCTCAGAGGGTGCCGCTGGCGGTCGCGTCATCGGTTCCTTATGAAGCCGAATGAGCATGACCGGGCGAGCGGGACAGGGTCAAAACTAGAACGTGACCTATCAGTAAGCAATCCCCCGCGAGTAACAGGCACCGCTTTCAAGTGTGCAAATACGCAAGTGAGACATTCAACTGACTACACTGTTAAAACAATTAAACCTCCCTGTGCAAATACGCAAGTGAAAAATGATAAAACAATTAAACCCCACCCATGGGCATCCGCAGAAATGTTTCCAGGGGGGGCAACATTTTAACTTCATCACCATCCTCCGACATGATTGAGCACAAGTATTAAATACATTTAAAAAAATCTAATAAGACAAAGAGCTTAAATAAACAAAGAAATCCATAGGGGGAAGAGAAAAATCTTGTGAGGCGCCACATCAGACAACCTGGCAAGTAATAAAACAGAGGGAAAAACTAAAAATGACTGGAAAAAAACAAAAACATTTTAAATCAGGTTGATGCGGTTCTAGAGCATGGGTACTCACAAACTTTCTCTCAGGGGACAAATTTACAGTGTGGTCTGTGGCTGAGGGCCACACTGTTGGGGGGGGGGGGTCAGTGAGGGAGGGGGGTGGGGCTAGAGCAACAAAAAAACTATGACCATGAGGTTGAACACAGGTCCCTGCAGCGGACGCCTTCGTCGGCTGAGCCACCAGACCCGGCATACACACATCTTTCTTTCTCTCTCTCTCTCTCTGTCTTTCTCTCTGTCTCCCTCCCTCTCTCTCTGTCTCCTTCCCTCTCTCTCTGTCTCCCTCCCCCTCTCTATCTCTCTCTCTCCCTCCCTCTACCTCTCTCTGTCTCCCTCTGTCTCACTCACTTTGTCTATCTCTCTCTCTCCCTCCCTCTCCCTCCCTCTCTCTCTCCCTTTCCCTCTCTCGCCCTCTCTCTCCCTCTCCCTCTCTCCCTCTCTCTCCCTCTGTCTCTCTCCCTCTGTCTCTCTCCCTCTCTCTCCATCCCTATCTCACCATCCCTCTCTCTGTCTCCCTCCCTCTCTCTCCCTCCCTCTCCCTCCCTCCATCTCTCTCCCTCCCTCTCCCTCCCTCTCTCTCCCTTTGTCTCTCTCCCTCTGTCTCTCTCCCTCTGTTTCTCTCCCTCTCCCTCTCCCTCTCTCCATCCCTCTCTCCATCCCTCTCTCTCCATTCCTCTCTCTGTCTCCCTCCCTCTCTCTCCCTCTCCCTCCCTCCGTCTCTCTCCCTCCCTCCCTCCCTCTTTCTCCCTCCTTCCCTCTTTCTCCCTCCCTCTCTCTCCCTCCCTCCCTCTCTCTCTATCCCTCCCTCTCAACCCCTCCCTTTCCATCCCTCTCTATCCCTCCCTTTCTCTCCCTCCCTCCCTCTCTCTCCTTCCTTCTGTCTGTCTGTCTCCCTCCCTCTGTCTGTCTGTCTCCCTCCCTCTGTCTGTCTCCCTCCCTCTGTCTGTCTGTCGACCTCCCTCTGTCTGTCTGTCTGTCGCCCTCGCTCTGTCTGTCGCCCTCCCTCTGTCTGTCGCCCTCCCTCTGTCTGTCGCCCTCCCTCTGTCTGTCGCCCTCTGTCTGTCTGTCTCCCTCCTTCTGTCTCCCTCCCTCTGTCTCCCTCCCTCTGTCTGTCTCACTGTCTCACTCCCTTTGTCTCACTCCCTTTGTCTCACTCCCTTTGTCTCCCGCCCTCTGTCTGTCTGTCACCCTCTGTCTGTCTGTCACCCTCTGTCTGTCTGTCGCCCTCTGTCTGTCTGTCGCCCTCTGTCTTTCCTTCTCCCTCTGTCTGTCTCCCTCTGTCTGTCTCCCTCCCTCTGTCTCCCTCCCTCTGTCTCCCTCCCTCTGTCTCCCTCCCTCTGTCTCCCTGTCTCTCTCTCTGTCTCCCTACCGTTGACTCCCACCCTCTGTCTCCCACCCTCTGTCTCCCACCCTCTGTCTCCCTCCCTCTGTCTCCCTCCCTCTGTCTCCCTGCCTCTGTCTCCCTCCCTCTGTCTGTTTCCTCTGTCTGTCTTCCTCTGTCTGTCTCCCTCCCTGTCTCCTTGTCTCTCTCTCTCTCTGTCTCACTCCCTTTGTCTCCCTCCCTCTGTCTCCCTCCCTCTGTCTGTCGCCCTCTGTCTGTCGCCCTCTGTCTCCCTCCCTCTGCCTGTGGCCCTCTGCCTGTGGCCCTCACTCTGCCTCCCTTCCTCTGCCTCCCTCCCTCTGCCTCCCTCCCCCTGCCTCCCTCCCCCTGCCTCCCTCTGTCTCCCTCTCTCTGTCTCCCTCCCTCTGTCTCCCTCCCTCTCTGTCTCCCTCCCTCTCTGTCTCCCTCTCTCTATGTCTCCCTCTCTCTATGTCTCCCTCTCTCTATGTCTCCCTCTGCCTCCCTCTGTCTCCCTCCCTCTGTCTTCCTCTCTCTCTGTTTCCCTCTCTCTCTGTCTACCTCCCTCTGTCTGTCTCCCTCCCTCTGTTTGTCTCCCTTCCTCTGTTTGTCTCTGTCTGTCTCCCTTTATCTGTCTCCCTATCTGTTTCCTTCCCTCTGTCGCCCCTCCCTCTTTCTGTTGCCCTGTCTCCCTCCATCTGTCTCCCTCCCTCTCTCTCTCTCTCTCTCTCTCTCTCTCTCTCCCTCTGTCCCCGCCCTATCTGTCCCCTGCCCTATCTGTCTCCCTCTCTCTTTCTCCCTCAGTCTCCCTCCCTCAGTCTCCCTCCCTCCCTCAGTCTCCCTCCCTCCCTCTGTCTCCCTCCCTCTGTCTCCCTCCCTTTTGTGTCCCTCCCTCCCTGTCTCCCACCCTCAGTCTCCCTCCCTCTGTCTCTCTCCCTCTGTCTCTCTCCCTCTCTCCCTCTCTTCATCCCTCTCTCCATCCCTCTCTCTCCATCCCTCTCTCTGTCTCCCTCCCTCTCTCTCCCTCTCCCTCCCTCCATCTCTCTCCCTCCCTCCCTCCCTCCCTCCCTCTTTCTCCCTCCCTCCCTCCCTCTTTCCCCCTCCCTCTCTACCCCTCCCTTTCCATCCCTCGCTATCCCTCCCTTTCTCGCTCTCCCTCCCTCCCTCTCTCTCCCTCCTTCTGTCTGTCTCCCTCCCTCTGTCTGTCTGTCTCACTCCCTCTCTCTCCCTCCTTCTGTCTGTCTGTCTCCCTCCCTCTGTCTGTCTGTCTGTCACCCTCCCTCTGTCTGTCACCCTCCCTCTGTCTGTCGCCCTCCCTCTGTCTGTCGCCCTCCCTTTGTCTGTCGCCCTCTGTCTGTCTGTCTCCCTCCTTCTGTCTCCCTCCCTCTGTCTCCCCCTTCTGTCTGCTTCACCGTCTCACTCCCTTTGTCTCACTCCCTTTGTCTCACTCCCTTTGTCTCCCGACCTCTGTCTTTCTGTCACCCTCTGTCTGTCTGTCACCCTCTGTCTGTCTGTCGCCCTCTGTCTGTCTGTCGCCCTCTGTCCGTCTGTCGCCCTCTGTCTTTCTTTCTTCCTCTGTCTGTCTCCCTCTGTCTGTCTCCCTCCCACTGTCTCCCACCCTCTGTCTCCCACCCTCTGTCTCCCTCCCTCTGTCTCCCTCCCTCTGTCTCCCTCCCTCTGTCTGTTTCCTCTGTCTGTCTTCCTCTGTCTGTCTCCCTCCCTGTCTCCTTGTCTCTCTCTCTCTGTCTCACTCCCTTTGTCTCCCTCCCTCTGTCTCCCTCCCTCTGTCTGAGGCCCTCTGTCTGTCGCCCTCCGTCTGTCATCCTCTGTCTGTCACCCTCTGTCTCCCTCCCTCTGTCTGTGGCCCTCTGTCTGTAGCCCTTCCTCTGCCTCCCTTCCTCTGCCTCCCTCTGCCTCCCCCCTGCCTCCCTCCCCCTGCCTCCCTCTATCTCCCTCCCTCTGTCTCCCTCCCTCTGTCTCCCTCCCTCTCTGTCTCCTTCCCTCTCTGTCTCCCTCTCTCTATGTCTCCCTCTCTCTATGTCTCCCTCTGCCTCCCTCTGTCTCCCTCCCTCTGTCTTCCTCTCTCTCTGTTTCCCTCTCTCTCTGTCTCCCTCCCTCTGTCTGTCTCCCTCCCTCTGTTTGTCTCCCTTCCTCTGTTTGTCTCTGTCTGTCTCCCTTTATCTGTCTCCCTGTCTGTTTCCCTCCCTCTGTCGCCCCTCCCTCTTTCTGTTGCCCTGTCTCCCTCCATCTGTCTCCCTCCCTCTCTCTCTCTCTCTCTCTCTCTCTCTCTCTCCCTCTGTCCCCACCATATCTGTCCCCTGCCCTATCTGTCTCCCTCTCTCTTTCTCCCTCAGTCTCCCTCCCTCAGTCTCCCTCCCTCCCTCCCTCTGTCTCCCTCTCTCTGTCTCCCTTCCTCTGTCTCCCTCCCTTTTGTGTCCCTCCCTCCCTAAGTCTCCCTCCCTAAGTCTCCCTCCCTAAGTCTCCCTCCCTCAGTCTCCCTCCGTCTCCATCCCTCTGCCTCCCTCCCTCTGTCTCCCTCCCTCTGTCTCCCTCCTTCTGTCTCCCTCCCTTTTGTGTCCCTCCCTCCCTGTCTCCCTCCCTCTGTCTCCCTCCCTTTTGTGTCCCTCCCTCCCTGTCTCCCTCCCTCTGTCTCCCTCCCTCTGTCTCCCTCTCTCTGTCTCCCTCTCTCTGTCTTCCTTGCTCTGTCTTCCTCTCTCTGTGTTTCCCTCTCTCTCAGTCTCCCTCCCTCTGTCTGTCTCCCTCCCTCTGTCTGTCTCTCTCCCGGTCTATCTCCCTCCCTCTATCGCCCCCCTCCGTCTGTCTGTTGCCCTCTGTCTCTCTCCTTCTGTCCCTCGCCCTATCTGTACCCCGCTCTATCTGTCTCCCTCTGTCTGTCTCTGTCTCCATTTCTCTCCGTCCCGCAGTCTCCCTCCCTCAGTCTCCCTCCCTCAATCTCCCTCCCTCAGTCTCCGTCCCTCAGTCTCCGTCCCTCAGTCTCCCTCCCTCTGTCTCCCCCTCTCTGTCTCCCTCCCTCTCTGTCTCCCTCCCTCTGTGTCTCCCTCTCTCTCGGTCTCCCCCTCCCTCTCTGTCTCCCTCTCTCTCGGTCTCCCTCTCTCGGTCTCTCTCTCTCTCTCTCTCTCGGTCTCCCTCTCTTTTCCTCTCTCTCGGTCTCTCTTCCTCGGTCTGTCTCTGTCTGTCTCCCACCCTGTATCTCCCTCTATCTGTCTCCCTGTCTGTCTGTCTCCCTCCCTATGTCGCCCCCTTCCCTCTGTTGCCCCCTTCCCTCTGTCTATCTCCTTCTGTCTGTCACCCTCTGTCTCCCTCCGTCTCCCTGCCTCATTGTGCTTATCTATAATAATGTCCCCCCTCGCCTCTTTCACTATCTTCTCTCGTCAATCATTTCTACCTCTTTCCTCTCCCCCTCTCCGTTTGTCTCTACTCCCCACTCCGTCTCTTATTTTTTATTTTGGCTCTGTCTCTCTCTTTTATCTCTCCTCTGCTCTTACGTCTCCCTTAGCCTCAACATGGAGGGTTAGTTACATTTTCCACTACAACATTGTCAAAATCGAATTTTCATTTTTTTCCATTTTTAGTCATATTGTTCTTTAAATTTAGTTATTTCAGTCCTTAGTGTTTTTTCCGGAGTATTTTCACTCTTAGCTGTATACAGCACTCTCCCCATTGCACAAATTCAGGAGAATGAAACTTTCAATTTCAATCCGGTCTGTCACTTCACAGTTTTTAAACTGAGAATGCTGGCACTAACCCCGCTCCCCAAACGACGCCCCCACCCACGCCCCCTAGCTTTTTATCTGATCATTGTGGCCTGATGTGAGGGACTAAAGCTCACGGCCCCGCTAATTGTGCTGCTTGAAAGCATCAGCAGCTCCCCAAGAACTCAACGTCATCTCCTGAGGCCTGGGATGGGGGGAGATGCTCCATGCTGTGTCTCCTCTGCCGGCCCATTGTCACACTGCCCATGACAATGGAACGGCTGACTCTGTGACCTGCTGGGACTCACACTCGGGCTGCTGTAGCAGCCTTTCAGGTGTCGCCCCAGCAGGAAAGTCGGCCCAAGTATGTGGGCCCATCCTCTAGAACCGGGCCTGGATCCAGGGGGGGCATGCGCCCCCTCTTGCCCCCCCTGTGGACACCCATGACCCCACCCACCCCCTGGAAAATTGAACACAGCTCCTTCAGTGCAGGCACGATCGCAATAACAGTAACCTAGCTTTCTCGTAACAACAGTTCTACCTCAGAGCGTGGCGCTGCGCGGTCGCGTCATTGGTTCCTCATGAAGCTGAATGAGCGTGACCGGGCGAGCGGGGCAGCATCAAAACTAGAACGCTGACCTATCAGTTAGCAATCCCCCGGGAGTAACAGGCGCCGCTTTCAATTGTTCAAATATGCAAGTGAGACACTTTAAATGACCACACTGTTAAAACAACTAAACCCCCCTGTGCAAATATGCAAGTGAAAAATTTTAAAACAATTAACACCCCCCCCCCCCTCCGGAGCATTGAACACAGCTTCTTCAGTGCAGGCAAGATTGCAATAGCAGTAACCTAGATTTCTCGTAACAACAGTTCTGCCTCAGAGGGTGCCGCTTTGAAATGTATTTCAAAGCTAGTGCGTTGGTGAATGCAGGGGGGAGGTGGGTGGGAAGGGTAAGAGTGTGTCCACCTAAAAGATGCTGGCTTGTAAACCTCTCAACGCCTGGCTCGGCGTAGCCCTGAATTGTGCCAGGTCTACTGTTGGCATTGTTTATTCTTTCTCAAAACACTTAACAATAATAATAAAAGATTTGAACTATAAAATGTCCTTCAGGACTAAAATTCCATGCTGAAGAAATAGTGGGGCAGGTGGTGTCTCAGAGATTGTGGGGCACATGCCCACACTTGGGGACTCAGTAATCCCCACAATTCATCTTGCACCCCTCAGAGCCTTTATGTAGCCCACCACCTCTTTCACTTCTTTTATGACCCTTGGATCCCATAGCCTGATCCCAGCTACCCTCAGTATGCTGCTGTAAAGAACCTTCATCTTGTCAGTAAGAGAGCATCTGCCGCCTTCCACACTACCTTAGCCAATTCTAAGGGACCATCATCTGACCTTCATGAACCCTCAGCTAATCTCACTGACACCTACAAGAGCTTCCAGGCTAGACCATTGCCCCTCCTATGCCGGAAAGGAATTTTTAGCAGCATGGTGAAGATAGTACTTCAAAGAGACACCTACGAGGATTGTAGTCTTTGGTCTGCTGAATTTTGCATCCTGCCATTGGGCCTATCACCTGAGTCTGGAAGTGCCTGGTAGCTGAACGGGAGATGGACTGTAAGAATTACTTTGCTTTACTCTCCCGAAAAATCTAAGCCATTTAGGTCTAATGTTGTAGCTTATGGGAACCCCACTGATAATGTATGGTAGTGGAGTGAATTCAGTGTACAGCATTTAATAACTAAGGGGCATATTACCAACAACTAGCGATAATTATCGCTATGTTGGTTTAGCGGCGATATTTTTATCGCTGAGCTGCGGCGATTTTTATCGCTTAGGAGCCTTGATATTATCAAGGTTTATCTCCTAAGCGATAAAAATCGGACGAAATGCATGAATATCGCTGAAAAGTCAGCGATATTCATGCATTACCGAGCTAATGCTCTTAGCCATGTTATCCACCTACCATTGGATAACATGGCTAAGAACTGCTCAGGGGCAGGTGTTAGCTTTTGGAGATATTCGCGCTTAGCGCGAATATCTCCAAAAGTTGGTAATAGGAGATAGCGATGTTAGCGACTGTTTCCAGTCGCTAACATCTTGGCACGCCCACTTTGCATGTCATTAGTGATAAATATCACTGACATGCAAAGCAGGGCCCAAGATGGTCGCTATCTCCTACTAGCTGTCGCTAACTGGTGTTAGCGACAGCTAGGTAATAGGGAGATAATTTTATCTCCGCTTTCTTGGCTTTTAAAGCCAAAAAAGCGGAGATAAACCCCCTTGATAATATGCCCCTAAGTAAGTAAGTAAATGGTTACCCAAAAAACTCGTTTTATTGTTGCCTTTGGACATTTTTATTTTATATTCAAGCCAATGTATGCAAGCAGGTCAAACGTGTATTTTTTTCACCTCCAACGTGTATTTTTTCAGTTATTTCCATATCTGATATTCTTCATTGCGGTGCCTTTTATTTTCGATTTCTTTTAATATGCATATGTTTTAATATTTATATGTCAACATATTAGAAGTTAATATGTTGTATTAACATATGTTAAAATGTTATAAAATGTGTTAATAAGTATATGTTCTAATAAGTATGTGTTTTATTATGTATATGTACTCGTTTTAATATATATACATACATATATAGCATGGCCTGAGTAGCAAATCAAAATCCTAGAGACACATACACAAGACATTTAGGCCTAGATGTAGGTAAATGTGAATTACCGATTCATAAATAGCGAATTTTACCGATTCGGTATTCATGAATCGGTAATTCAAATGTAGGTAGAAATTCGGTAACAAATACCGAATCGGTATGATTCGGTATTTACCGATTCTGTAATTACGGAATCGGTATTTGCCATTGTTTCTATGGGCCTTGAAGCCCATAGGATTCAATGGCAGTTACTGATTCGGTAATTACAGAATCGGTAAAAATACCGAATTTACAAGGGGGACAGGGTGTCACTTTGACACCCTGTAGCACCCCTGTAACTGGCTTGTGCGCCATGTGGCACACATACATGCCCTTAGGGCATGTCTGTGTGCCACATGGCACAGGTGTACATGCACAGATGTGCATGTACACAAGAATTCGTTATTTACCATGCAATTGTATTACATGGTAAATAACGAATTCTAAAGGCCCTGTAGCACTGTTAGAAGTGCTACCTACATAGGAAAATACAGATTCGGTAATTTTACCGATCGGTAATTTTACCGATTTGGTAAAATTACCGATTCGGTAAAATTACCGATTCGGTAAAATTACCGAATCTGTATGTTTTCAGTGCCCCTACATACCAATGTCAAAATACTGGTCGGAAACGGCCGAAAATCAGTATTTTTTTGGACGATTCCGACCGGTATTTTGACACCTACATCTGGCCCCAAGTGTTACAGAAAAACGAATAGCAAGTCATATGAAGAAATAAATAACACAAGGAACACATTATATTCCTTGGGATATATAAATGATTATGGACCTGTAACATTTTCAACATAGTCCATCACATAATTGGCCGATTTTAACAAACAAATTGTTTCCAGCACAAACGGATCAAAATTTGCTAAAAATGAGGCGACACATGTTGCTGAGCAGTGGATTGCCCTTTGCATAGGTTATCTGGGGGTGTATTACACAAAGTGCCCCTTGGACACTAAGGGGGTTCACGTCTGCTTTGCGCACCCCGGGTGCACTTTGGTATTGCAGAAGGGGCTGCAGACGCTAGTGTGGCTCCTTTTGTAATACCGATAGCTGTGGCGCATATTAAATGAGTGTGCCACATGCAAATGAGGAAATCCCTTTGCCTTTGCACCCGCGTCGTATTACAGACAAAGGCGAAGAGGCAAAGAAGCTGTCAGGAGGCGCATTGGCGGGGCACCGCCTAAAAGGTGGCGCATTGTCAGTGCGCCCCCTGAGAGCAGCCCTCTGCAGTGGGCAAAGGGGTCCTACGGACCCTCCAGACATCCCCTTGCAGCTGGGTGCAATCACTGACTGCCCCGACCTGCAAGGGGATCTTTAATCCCCCTTAAAAGTACAGGCGGGTTGCCAATCGTAGATTCCGGCCCTCTGGTATCTCCACACCTTTATCAAAGGGAACTCATAATTGGACCGAAAATTTGCCATACTATACGTCAGCATGTCATTGTTGCCACTTCAAAGAGCTTCTAAACAAATCATTAACACATTCAGGAATTAATAGGATGTCACTTGTCAGTTCACGTGTCCTCTAAGTGCCTCAAAATCAAGCATCAATCGAGTCACATGCCCACAGCAGGTAAACTGTCAATGTTTTCTCTTTCGGACACTTCTGTCATAGGCTAAGCAGATCAGATATTCGTAAAATATTAGACCCAGATAGGTTAAAAATTGTAAACTATTGTGATTTTGTTATGCATATTGAAGGCCGTTCTGCAATTGTTAGGGGAACTAACGTCATTGATTTTAAAGGTATCACCCTGAGTTCAGTCCTTCTTCAATTGAACATTCCACATTCAAATTTAATTTACTCTTCAACTTAAATCCAGGAAATGTTTTTGTATTTTTAATAGAGTACATATTCTTTTTGCATTTTCTGTTCTTTGCATATTGCTTAAAACAATTCAGTACACTGCTATACAAAATGAGTCAATGTATGTAAAGCACAAATTCCCCTGTGTATGAAGAAAGACTAACTGTGATTTTAGGAAGTCATTAAATCCAATGTTGCTTTTTAAAGCAAAAGTTACATAGCAACAACGAATGTGGTAAAGATTTTGTTTATATTTAAGACCCACATTTATGAAGGGCACAACTATGCAGTTAGTATGTTTGGGTTCATGCTAATTCTGGAGGCTGTTTTATTTTCCTAGAGTCTCATTGTGGAAGACAACTGAGAAATTCTGTAGAGGTAATTTCTCTCCTCTTGCCAATTAGGGGGCCAATTAGGATGTTGTGCGGAAAGCCTCCGACCGACAATCGTATTCCCCTAGACCACGTTGGAACCCTGTCGCCTGGCTCAGTCGGAATGCAATTCGCCCGACCGATTACGATGTTCGCGGTCGGAAGGGAAACCGTTCGGTCATTCAGAATCAGTTCCGACCGGCTCATGAGAATCCGTGTCAGTCAGAGCAGAATCGTACAGCTCTACGGACAGCGTTTCCGACTGACCAATTACGATGTTGGATTCCAACTGCCTTTCCGAGTCGGACTGTCCGGCACAAATAGGCTGTCGGGAACTGTCTTTGGGGGCCATTGCAGGCCCCTCCTTCAACCTGAGGCCCCCAGTTGGGAGCCATGGGGTACCCAAAGGGCTCCCCTTTAACCATGCACTGTGTGGCAGGCACCATGGGGTGCCCGTGACAGGGTGAAAGGTTTTCCACAAACACCCCTTTTCCCCATATGAGCCAGTGTTGTAGGTCAGAACATGGGCTCCCATAGAAGTCAATGGGAGTCCAACAGAACAGAGTTCGGAAGCATTGTAATCGGTTGTGCAGAACTGCCGATTCCGAGTCGTTCGGAATCGATTCGGAGAAGGAGTCAGGTGTACAATTTCTGCACGAGATAATAATCTTCCACATAGTTGTTGTTCGTTATGTATTTTATCTACCTCCTATTTGTAATGTTTACATGTTTCCGCTATCTGTCTGCTTACTTATGCAAAGGGACATCTGCAGGACCGGGGTGGCCTGAGTGTTGATATTTTAGTCATAAGCAATCTCTTCTTTGTCTTAGGGGAGGTTGTGTCTGATTCTACAGCTGTTGCCTAGTCAGGGTTCTCTATCAGGGGAAGGAGAACTTCTTGACGTTACTTTTTTAAATTTTGTGACATCCCACCTAGAAATGCTCAAGTCAGTTTTAGCAACACATAGATCTCGGTCACTCACATGTATATCTTGAAGCTTGTGAATAGTCAAAGTATTCTCCATTATTTATTTATTTACAAAGTGATTTATTTAGAGGAGGAATGAGGCCAATACTAGGAAAACAGGCAGCGACAATTCTCCAATCAAAAACTATTTTGCTGCAAGCAACAAGGTATCAGAGTTAAATTCTTGGTGCTGTCCATTAGGAAGAAATATTTTTTTTTATTGCTGACATTGATTACTGCAGCTACAAGGAAATATTCCATATTTTAAACATTAGTTTATTTTGCTATTGCTACTACAATTTGGTATATATTGATACTCGCCCCTTCACTCTCTAAAAACCACTTGACTCTTGGCCTCCAAAGTTAGGTAATAAAAAAACTTCCATTTCAAAAATGTGCCTAGAGCCTTAGCTCTTTGTGTTTCTCTCAGCAGTTTGTTGTCCCCTTTTATTTTGCCATTTCAAATTCATTTTTCACAGAGACACCTATCTGTCCTGTTATTCCTCTTCAAACGTATTGTACATCTAATGCTCTCCAGTGTGTAAGAATATTTTTATTATTCTTTGGTCCTCAGTGTAAACTACCAAAATGCCCTTTCTATCATGCTCAAAGAATCCACGTGTTAGATGAGAGACAACAGTTTGTAGCCCTTTAAATTCTTTAAATTGGCTGCCATGTTTTGCCGATAATGCATATGTACGACGCAAGGTAAGAGATGTGTGAAATGCTGGGTTAGGTTGTTTCAGCCAACATGTTCACTGATTCTTCTCATGTTTTGCAATCACTAAGTGATGAGAAGGACAACACAGCTTCCTCTTATGGTCCAGATTATCCACATTCTCAATGAAAATATAATTAAACCATGGAGAGGACTCCACGAATGAATGTCACACTTCCCCCAAAACTGATAATCTACACTGCTATCTTGCCTTGAACTCCTGCAACTGCTTCTATACAGGCCTTCAGAACAAAGTATTGAGATAAATCTAACTGGTACTAAACCACAGTCAGAATCCCTTTCATTCACTGGCACACATAACCAAACCATGCCCCCTATTATATGTTTATACTGGTCCCTTGTAAGAAAGAGCCTAAATCACAACTCTTTGCATGGTCCACAGGTCTGGATCAAGGGAGATCTAGCTCCAAACCTACCACTGAAAACTCTCAACTCCAGGCGTCTAACTGTGTCCAAACAAAGTACAAGCAAATAGAAAACATGAAGTAGAAAACACTCTCTTTGGTGCCACATGAGAGACCCTTTGGAACAGTCAGCTGGATGCATTACTACTGTCATCAACCATTGGTGCTCCAGAAAGAAAATCAAAAGTGGATTGTTCCAGTACGGATATGATTGAGAAGACTGAGCCTCCCTCCATCTCTTGAACTCTTTCTTGGCTTCCTTTTGTGTCCTTTCTCTTGCTCAGAACTACAAAGCTATTGCCTACGACAGCTTAGCACTACATCGCTAATTTAAGTGAAAACATATCTTACAAGCAGATATTTCAATACACGAATATGGCAGATAAAAAACGTAAGGAAAGAATCAGAATATGATTAATGAGGTAAAAATTTGAATGATAAAAATGACTTTCCCTCTATCTGTATACATCTCCCCTTCCTCTTTTTCTGCGTCCTTTGGCTTTAATCTCCTTCCTCTGCTCTTTCGCTAGCCCTCCTCACTATGAAGCTATTGTCTATGGCATATCAACACTATAAAAGTAATATACATAAATACACAGAAAATACAAAAATAGCAGATAAATAATTGAATGAATGTACCATGAAAAAGCACCCAAAAAGAAAATCAAAAAATGATAGCGCTGGTTAAGGAAAGTTTCCTTTTGTGTTTTGAAATCTTCCTCCTAACATTACCACCTTTACTGTCCTTCCACCCCTCTTGCCTTCCTCCATGTCTAGCGTTCAGAGCTAGAAAGCTATATTGCCTATGTCATGTTAGTACTACATTAGTAAAATAAACATATAAATAAATAAATTGATAAAAAGTACAAAAATAAACTAATTAATGCTGTCAACAAAATCTTGTAGTTTGATCACTGAGCTAGTCCTAAAAGGAGGACCTACAAAACTGTTGCTTCTCTGCGTAAACGAAGTTGACTGAACAAACCTCAGCCAATGACAGATCACTATTGTTACTGGCTCACTTGCCGGAAGTCAGAAGACAGCTGCAGGATGCTACAGTCAGCACAAAGACACGTGCGTCTTTAGACCCTTGATGTAATCAAGGGATTTGGGTTTATTAGGACTTAAACTCGAGGCGTTTTTCATCAAATGAGAAAAACCACAGTTTTTCCCCCAGACCATCCGCACTTCAGAAGTCATTTGATCATCCTACTAGGCAAAAATCGCAAGTCAGCAGATGTTGAGCTACTGTTATGCAGGATTACTTGGCTATAAATCTCCCTGTTTCTTCTCTTGCCTTTATTACGCTGCCAGAATGAATTACTCCTGGCTCTTGGCAGGTCGTAAAAGTAAGGAAGAGGAAAGAGTAGTCACAGGCCTGGAATGTGGTAACTGTAATTATTAAACTAACAAGGATAAAAAAAATCTCTTTTTCGCTTTACTCTAATGTTCTGTTTCAACATTTTTGAGAGGAATGGGAAGGAAAATGAAGACATAGCAGGAAAAAAGATATCATTAACTTAGTGATCTGCATCAAGGTATCTTAAATTAATCGTACAAATAAGTGCAATTGCAAGCCGAGAAGCGCTATAAAGTGTGGCATGTGGTACTACGCAACATTGTTGGCATACTACTGAAATATCGAGTTTAAAACACTGCGCTACAAAAATAACCTAATCAGGATATCAAATATAAAAGTATAATGAAGGATAGGTGAGCACATATAGATTGATATTTACTCTACTCAAGTCCACGTTGTGCTATCCTGTTTAAAGTGTATTTAAGATGGAATGTAGAATGGCGTGAGGTGACTCAACCGTACACCTCTGACTTTTACTCATCGTACAACTGGAAGCTTGTGTGGCTATTATCTCGTTACAAACATGTGTTTACCTTGATTAGATAGATAGACAGATAGATAGATAGATAGATAGATAGATAGATAGATAGATAGATAGATAGATAGATAGATAGATAGATAGATAGATAGATAGATAGATAGATAGATAGATAGATAGATAGATAGATAGATATAGATAGATGTGCACAGTCTAATGTGCTATTTATTGCCATTGTTGAGTGTTGGGAGGGACCCTCATTCACGAAAGACAAAGCCTAATGTAAGTTGAGATGCCCCTTCCCTCCCTCTTTACATTATGCAGTTGAAAATGAACAATTGTTACTTACCTGTAAACAGGTAGTTCTCCAGTATTGGTGTCTTTCATAGATTCACATGCTTGAATATTCCCCGTCGTCGGAGTGGGAGTCCCACGGTAAATAAAATAGCAATAACATACTAATAATATGTATATGTAAAAAATAACAGATGAAATACACATTAGAAAACAGGCAGTAAATGCCTAGACAAATTCCTCATGGGAATACATGAATAGAGAAAAAAAACTTGTAGCCTATTCCTGTCATTATGTTGGTCCAAACTGTAGCCAATCAGGCGCCAGCAGCCCTCCAGAACCTTCTCCTCAGAGCTCAGCACCTCAGATTTTCATAGCACAAGAGTGACCACAGAGTCTATGAGGAGAAGAGAGCCTCTGAGGGGAGGAGGGTGGGTCGCATGTGAATCTATGAAAGACACCAATACTGGAGAACTACCTGTTTACAGGTAAGTAACAATTGTTCTTCACCAGTATTAGGGTGTCTTTCATAGATTCACATGCTTGAATATAGAATAGAAAGCAGTAATATCCGAAGAAAAAGTCCCAGTCATGATACACATGCATAGACTTATACGACCAAATATGTATATAGTCATGCATGACATACAGTAATAAGGTAAACCATAATGGAGGAGGGAAGACAGATGAGGTTCTGAAAATCTGGATTCGTATAAAAGTTCTGGACTCGAGAAATAAAACTTCGTCGAAATATGACGAATTTGGTATCAAAAGACCGAGAATGACGAGTACATCATGTACATGAATTTTCGGTATGTTCGAGTGACGATTTCACCTTGAAATCGTCATTTACATTCTGAACCCTTGGCTCCCATTTACATGTTGCCCTCTACATAGGCCCTAATCCAGTTGAATTTGATTCCACAAGGACACATACTCCTTAATCAACTTCTCCCTGACCTCAGTACAAGTTAGAACCATTGCCCCAGGCCGAACTCGTTAGGTCAGTTCCCTCCCAGTGGCCGAGCAAGATAGCATCTAGGCTCAACCAGCCATAAAACCATTTCAGCGCGCACACCTGCCATATCTCGCTCACATCTTTTCTCCACTCCTTTTCTTCACTTGCTTTATGATGGGGAGGTGACCGTTTTTATTGGGGGTCCAGCGATATCTAATGAAATGTTGGGCCTTGCCGGATGATTTGTTATGGGCAGCACGACGTGAAATATGTACATGTCATCATGACTCTGCTTTTCTTTTTGTAACCAGTAACTATAAATGACATACCACGAATTCGAAGAATGTTTGCCCAAGGCCGAATATCATGTATAAAGAGAGAAGCCTGACTTCGTGAAAGTGTGCAGTCTCCTGAGAATATACCCGTATTGTACTTCTAGGACCCCGTTAACTTGGTTGCAGCCAATAAACTAATCTTTGACTTCACCTGGAAGACTCTGAGTTTCTGTAGGTCTGAATCAGGAAGAACCCGAGGTCTCTGGGTGTTGATTCCCTGACACCGCTGGGTTACCGGTTCTGTGCCGGTTCTTAAAAACCCAGTACCTCAGTTGGCGCCCAACGTGGGGCGATTCCAGTGGTACCAGTCAGCCTGAAGATCGTGAGGAGCTTCGTGTGGAAATTCCGGAGGAGGGCCCACCACCTCATCGACCCCTGCATGTCGACGTGGTCCGAAGGTCTTTGCTGCGAGGTTCCCCACTTCCCGACGGCTACAAGGACTGCTGCCCTGGCTATCGCCCTGATGTTGGACCCTTGAAGTTTTTGGTAGAGCGAAACACTAAGACGAGTCTTCTGGTGACGCCATCGATATTTTCAGTTAAGTATAAGTGGAGCGTCTCCCAGTCCTTAGTTGGACTTACTTTGCGGTATCTTTGGGATACAAAAGGTTTTGTATTGGTACTTGCAAGCACCATAACCGAAGGACTCGTGTATTCACGAGAAATATCGTAATCGATAATCCTTTGAAGTTTTGGAACTAGACTAGAGAGCGAGGATGCCTAGTCTTAGACTTGGGAATTTATTTTGTCTTGGTAGTAATAATAGCGACTCCCGATTGGGAGACTCATGTCCGGTTCCTCCAGTTGGAACTCCGACTTACGAGCTATATGTAAAACATGGGGTAGGCCCCATCGTTTACAATGAAGTATGGATTAAATACACTAGAAAAGATGGTGTTCTAAAATGGCCCCAATATGGTAGCTTTGATTCTGAAATCTTAGACAACCTTGAAGTGAAACTCTTTAAAAAGAAAGCCCGGCCGGCGATGTTTGACTCTTTTCGCTTATGGCGTAAAGAAGCCAGACAAAAAGAAATTAAATTAGCTAAGAAAAATAAGAGAGAAGGGGGACTTTCGGTAATGCAAGCAGCCGTGCAGTTTAAAGATAATGAGGAAGAGCAGATAAATGAGCAGTTGCACAGGCAACGTAAAATGGCAATAGATAAGTGTTATCCAGTTTTGCCGTCTCTTCAGCAAGAGGCAGCAAAAGAGCGTGAAAAAGACCCATTAATGTCGCAATTATTAACTTCACCACCCCCCTATGCGCAGAATGCCACAGCACCCCCGCAACCTTTAGTTGCACAAGCTGCGCCTCCTGCTCTTCCACAGCACCCACCAGCTGTTCTTCAGCTGGCTCCTACTTCTTCGGTGCAGCCTCCTCCAGGCCCACCGACCACTTCTGTTTCACCTGTGTTTTCTACGATTTTGCCTACTGTACTTTTTACATCTCCCAATGCTCCCTCTACGATTCTGCCTAGTACCACCTCTATTTTCCCTGATACCTCTTCTGCCATCTCTACCCCCACCTTATCTCACCCCGTTTTTCCATCTGTTTGTCCTTCAGTTTCACCTTCCATTCGGCAGAAAATGGCCAGCACTGTTACTAATCTTCTTTTACCTCTTTTCGGGTCGCCTGCTACGACCCCTAACATAGGAAGAAGACAGTTGCGAAGTCAACTGCCTGATTATCAAGAGAGAGATTCCCTGAATAGTTTAGCTCGGAAATGGGTCATGGACACTGCAAAATATGATGTACAGTCTGTCATGGAAGTCTTCCATCAATGGGAAGCAGCGACACAGAGATATGTTTTCGAACAGATGTGTGTCTTTCTTGGCGAGGATTTGGAAGACAATGATCAAGAATGCATCCCACAAGAAATGTGTCGTGTACGGTTTAAGTTCGGAGAGGGTATGATTGTAGGTCCAGATGTGGAAAAGGCAGTTGAAATGTTATTATCATATCGGAGTAAGGGAAACAGTTCTGGGTCACCATCTGAATGTAATACATCCAGTAGGAAAAGGGCACGACAATACCCTATGAGAGAAGTTCCCCCACAGTGGAGAGAGGGTGACGCGACTGCTGTCCCACCTGTTTTGCCACACTTCCAGCGTGTATGGGTACATGTCCCATGGAAGCGAGCTGAAGTTTTAGCACTCAAACAAACATTACCAGATCCACGTAAAAATCCTGCAGGGTACTATAAAGAGTTGTCACAAACTGCTGGGTCATGTATAATGAATTTAGCCGATATCGATATGCTATTTGGGAATGTTGTTCCACAGCCTTTATGGGGAAAAATTCGTCATGTAGGTCATGACCAGGAATTAGGTGACACGTGGGCTAATATTACTGCTGCAGATGCCCGCCAAGTTGGTGGTGCCAAACCCGAACCTTTGATAGCAGAACTACCTGGTAGAATAGTAGATTACATGAAAACGATAATGCCTGCAATACGCGTAAATTGGGATAAGTTGTCTGCATGCAAGCAAAAGAAAGAAGAAACTGTTTCAGATTTCTTCACCAGATTTGAAGAAACATTCATTGACCACAGCGGTCAAGATATGACCACAGAAGGTGGTCAGAGATTGTTTGTCGATAAATTCGTGCACAATCTGCTTCCAGAATTGTGTAGAAAATTAAAAGATTCAGAAAGTTCTTGGGCAGTCTCATCTTCAGCCCAGATATTAGCTACTGCACAGTACTACGAGAATAGAGACAAAGATGAGAAAGAGAAAGTAGAAAAGAAAACTAGAGAACTCAAAACGAAGGTTTTGCTACAGCAAGCCTATCCGCCACGTGGTGGTGGTAATCAACATAATAATGGCCAGAATCACTACCAGAATACTTTTCAGCAGCCTCAACAATATCAGAGAAACTTGCAAAGATTCGATTACACTCAACCCCGTGTAGGTCCTAACCAGTGTTTATATTGCAAACAGGAGGGTCATTACAAGTATAACTGTCCTGCCCTATCACAACGTGCAAATGGAATTTCTGGTGTAAGAGGTCGTGGCAGTCAGCAAGCGCCTAGAGGTAGAGGGCGTGGAGGCCCCACAGGACACACATCCCCTTCCACCACAAAACTCTATGAACAGGTTTGATCAGCAAAATAACGTATCTGACAGGACAGCTCAATACTACGTTGATGAGTATTACACAGAAAATTAGCAGTGGGAGAATGAGGATTGCTAGGACAGCCATAGATAAAGAGAGGGAGTTGTTTCAGTTCCAGTAGATCAGAGTGGACCTTACGTTGAGGTGATTACATCAGGTGTGTCAGAACCTTTTCTGTTGGATACTGGTGCTACAAAGAGTTCTATTATGCACTCCAAACTCCCTGGTGCACCTTTGTCTGGCGAAATGAACGTTTCTGTAGGTTTTTCTGGCGCCCCAGTTAGAAATCCGATTTCTGACCCTTTATCTCTTTCTGTTGGTCCTTGTGAATTCGAAGCACCTCTTATTTTGACAACAGGTTGTGGTGAAAATTTGCTAGGATTAGATTTGCTAAAAAGATTATATGCGACTTTGTACTGTTCTCCTTCAGGAGTACAACTTACTTTAGGTAAGAAAGTGGTTTCTCCCATTTATTTGTCGAGAGATGCACTTCCAGCAGAATTGTCGATTCTCCCAGATATTCTTTGGGCTACTGGTCCGAATGATGTAGGTCTTTTAGAAATTCCACCATATGTTGTAACATTGAAGTCAAATGTCAAAATGCCACGAATTCCCCAATACAGAATATCTAATGAGGGAGAAAAAGCTTTGCTAGCGATCGTTTACGAATTGATTGGAAAGGATGTGATTGAGAAAACACGAGGCAATGTTTGCAATAGTCCTGTTCTGCCTGTTTTAAAACGAACTGACCCTTCTCAGCCACCTGTGTACAGATTTGTGATTGATCTTCGAGAAGTAAATAAGATAGTCGTGCCACAATTCCCAGTTGTGCCCGACATTACCACATTATTGACTATGATTCCAGCTTCTGCTTCATGGTTTTCGGTGATTGACCTGAAGAATGCTTTCTTCAGCATCCCAATTGCTGAGGAGAGCAGGGATATTTTTTCCTTTAGTTTAGGAGGTCGAAGCTTCCGCTTTAAACGCGCTCCTCAAGGCTACTGTGAAAGCCCCTCAATATACAGTCAGGCTCTGAAAAATCAGCTTGACACGATTGTTTTGCCAAAAGGTGCCACTCTTGTACAGTATGTGGACGATTTGCTCATTGCTGCAGATAATGAGAAAATTTGTAAAAAGGCCACGTTGACATTGTTGCGCCATCTGTGGGATCTGCATCACAAGGTGTCACTTTCCAAGCTTCAATATTGCCGACAAGAAGTGACCTACTTAGGCCATCTCTTATCGAAGGAGGGAAGGAAACTGACCCCAGAAAGAATTCAGGCAATAGCGAAATTGAGTGTGCCAAGAACACAGAGAGAAGTACGTGCTTTCTTGGGCATTACATCGTACTGTAGACAGTGGATTCCAAATTTTTCGTTATTGGCCAAACCCTTGGTGGCATTAACGTGTAAAAATACACCCAATCCCATTCCTTGGTCTGAAGAGTGTCAGAAAAGTTTTCTCGAATTACGCACAGCATTATGTTCGGCCCCTGTGTTAGGTACCCCCAACTACAGTAAGCCTTTCACATTGTATGTCCACGAGAAGGAGGGCTGTGCATTGTCTGTGCTGACTCAGTTATTCGGAGATAGACAGCGGCCATGCGCCTATTTTTCATCAACTTTGGATCCGGTAGCACGAGCATTGCCAAGTTGTTTAAGGGCCACAGCAGCAGCAGCTGTGTCCATTCGACAGTCTGCTGTTCTAGTAATGAATAATACACTAATCGTGATGGTCCCGCATGCAGTAGACACATTGCTAAATAGGACCAAGACACAGCACTTAACGAGTGCTCGACTGTCCAGTTACGAATTGACGCTACTAGCGAGCCATGTGCACATAAAAAGGTGCAGTACCTTGAACCTAGCCACATTGTTACCAATTGCAGAGGAGTCAGATGCTTCAGAACAGCACGATTGTTTTCTCACAACAGAGGAAGAGACAAAAGGGAGAGTGGATTTGTTCGACACTCCTTTCGCTGAATGTGATGGTACATTATGGGTAGATGGTTCATGCTTTAAGCTCCCAAATGGGAACGTGACTACAGCATATGCTGTCACAACTTTGCACACAGTCGTTGAAACTGCACGAATACCACATGGTTCAGCTCAAGCCGCAGAACTCGTTGCACTTACGAGAGCATGTGTATTGTCTAGAGGAATGAGAGTGACTGTCTACACTGACAGTCAGTATGCGTTTGGAGTGGCTCACAGTTTTGGACGATTGTGGAGAGAACGTGGGTTCCTGACTTCGCATGGAACTAAGATTCAGCATGGTCAGTTGGTGAATGAGCTTCTTGAATCACTGACGTTGCCCCTGCAAATAGCGATCGTGAAATGTAGTGCTCACAAGAAGGTGACTGATGATGTTGGTCGTGGAAATGCATTTGCTGATGAATCTGCTAAGGAAACTGCAAAGAATGTGATGAGCCGAATGTATGTTGCGAGCCCTGAAAAATGGACTGGTGAGGTTGGAATATGTGAGGACACGATAGAAAGTGTGAAGTCCATCCAAGCTGAGGCCACGGAGAAAGAGTTAAGCACGTGGAGAGAAAGTACAGGGAGAATGGATGCAAATGGTTGTTGGATTGAATTGACAGAGCATCAGAGATGGTTGTTACCCGATGCATATGTGCCTGCAGTGGTTACAATGGCTCATGGAATGGCCCATATCAGCGCGAAAGGGATTTGCGAGTTGTTGGCCCCAGTGTGGAAGAATTCAGGGATTCCCAAGTGTGCAGAGAACGTTGTCAAGAATTGCATGGTATGTCTGAAACACATTCCTGGTAGGGGAACCCCAACTCCAGCTGGTCATTTTGCACCTCCTACGTATCCGTTTGAGGTTTTGCAGCTAGATTTCATACATATGGAGAGGTGCAACAACTTAAAATACGTGCTCGTGGTTGTTTGTGCCTTCTCAAGATGGGTAGAAGCCTATCCCCTAAAAGACAATACTGCCTTGTCCACAGCGAAAGCCCTTGTAAAAGAGTTCTTCCCCAGGTTTGGAATGCCTAGAATGGTCTGGTCTGACAACGGAAGTGAATTTGTGGGTCGTGTGATGAAAAGAGTGTGTGAAGGGCTAGGCATTAGACAGAAGTTCCACGCTGCAAATCACCCCCAATCAGCTGGATTAGTGGAATGTTACAATGGCACGCTTAAACTTAAATTGGCCAAAATCCAAGCGAGCACAGGTCTTAAATGGCCTGACGCTCTACCCTTAGCACTCCTATCCACCAGAATGACTGTTCATTCGCGAGTGAAACTCAGCCCCTATGAAATCATCTTTGGTCGGCCAGCCAACATATGGGGAGTGCCTAGGCCCACGAAGTTTAGCGAGCTGCAACACCCTATTTTGCTTGATTACTTGTATGAATTGACGGCTAAATTGCGTGTTTTTTTTATCAACAGGTCCACAACACCTTGCCTCCGGTCTCTGAGACTCCGGGTCACTCCATTGACCCCGGTTCATGGGTTCTCGTCCGCAACTTTCAAAGAACAAGAAACGACCAGCCCCGATGGACCGGGCCTCACCTCGTCCTCCTGTCTACAAGGTCAGCTGTTAGGGTGGAGGGGAAGGCCAATTGGGTCCACGGGATCCATTGTAAAAAGATACCCTTCCCTCTGCCACATGACCAATGGGTCCAGAAAGGAGGCACTGACTCAGAGCGCACAACTGATGAACGTGTAAAAGAAACTAACCCTGACTGTGAAAGCGAGAACATTTTTCGAGAAACTGTGCCACCACCAGAACACTTGAACTCTGTGGAACCTGAACTCCTATTTCTGGACCAGACAGTACCCGGGAAAAGACGCTACAATTTGCGACCAAGAAAAACAGACTAATTAAAAGTGATTCCTTTTTGTGATCCGAGAGAAAACCCTATGGACTAATAAAATGTGTCTTTTCCCCAAATACTATTTTTGAAAGTGCAGATCTCCCATCTAGGTAACTTGCTTATTTTTGTTTTTTTGAACCGCCATCCGGGTTCCGCTGCTAGGGTCGCGGTTGATTAAAGACTTTTGGGTGCAGCTGACGACGTTAGGTCGGTAGTTCTGGTTGGTCCAAGGGAGTTGCCCTAGACTGACGGAAGCATCCTTTAGCAGAGGCAACCTACCACCGCGGGCAGCACCTTAGAGAGGATGGAGTTTCCTAATGTGGAGAAGCCTGCCAAACAAATGAACTTTAAGCAGAGACTTTTTAACACGATGACAAAGAAAAGTTTTATAATAGTGTGTATTTTTATGCTATCCAGCGTAATGGTCTTTTTGATAAGCTATGTTTTATTCTCTTTTCATGTGACATTTGCGCCCACTACATCACCCATACCTCCTCCTACTGTTTCCTCTCATTCTTTCCACCCTCTGCCTGACCACGAATCAAATAGGAGATTAGAGTTCATTAATAACTCCTTCGTTCAGTTATTATACCAACACCAACTTGTAATGAACACAACTAACTGTTGGGTGTGTGGTCTCATGCCCCACACCACGGATAAAGGTATCCCCTATTTGGTCCTGCCATTTAGTCACAATGGTTCAGTCTGGGCATATAGGACAATGTTCATATATGCACGAGAAATCCAACCCCTACGTTCTGTAAAAGACAACCTCAAGACTAGCGCCCTAGTCAAAGGTATAGTTGACATGATCAAGGAAGTAACTTCTTACGAAGATACCCCGGATGATCAGATACTTGCATATGTAGGTTGGAACGTGACCGGATATGGCACTACATTAAGTGAGAAACAGCAAGCCAAGAGATCGTCCCCTATCTGGATCGTACCCCATCAAGGTCACCTGTGTCTGCAAGGTATTGGCAAGAATCCCAGAGCTCAGCTAGGGAAGAGTGTCTGTACAGAAACGTATGTTTTTGGATCTCAGACTTCCCCTGCGTTTTTAGCCGCTAAGGGTACTTATTTCATCTGCCATGATAGAGCCTATACATGGTTGCCCCCTGATTTCTCTGGCTCATGTTTTGTTTCATTCCTGTTACCTCCCACCTACACAGCAGCGGCAGATTACCATCGGACAAGGGTAGTTAGAGGTGTTTTGAGTAAAGAAGACACTGCAGGTCAAGAATTTGGTGACTTTGCTATGGGTTTTCTGCCGTTCTGGGGAGCCATGGCTAACAGCAGGAACATAAGGCAATTGACAAGGGTAGTTGAATCCACCGTGACTGAAACTGCTGGTGCCCTTAGTAACCTAACTGCTGAGCTCCAGTCGGATCGACTTATGACCCTTCAGAACCGGGTCGCTTTGGATGTAATACTTGCAGACCGAGGTGGAGTATGCAAATTGATCCAGTCTAGTTGTTGCATTTTCATCCCAGATAATGCTCCAACCATGTACAGGGCCATCTCCAAATTACATAAGATTTCTGAATCTATCCATGTGGATAAAGGAGATTGGTCGTTAATGGGATGGTTCTGGGAACTGATATCTGCCTGGGGATGGAAAATTCTGATGGTCATTGGGATGGTCTTAGCCATTCTTTTCCTGTTCTGTCTGTGCATACAGTGTGCTCCTGCAATATGTGGCCTCTGCGTCACATCATGTGTAAGGAAGCCTGTGTCAAGAAATGAACTAAGCACTAGAATGATGTTACAGCAACATCTCAATGACTTTAGGAATATAGATCTGGACTCAGACTAACATAAGGATAGATTAATTGCCTATGTAAGGGCAAAAGGAGGGTTTGAGGTTCTGAAAATCTGGATTCGTATAAAAGTTCTGGACTCGAGAAATAAAACTTCGTCGAAATATGACGAATTTGGTATCAAAAGACCGAGAATGACGAGTACATCATGTACATGAATTTTCGGTATGTTCGAGTGACGATTTCACCTCGAAATCGTCATTTACATTCTGAACCCTTGGCTCCCATTTACATGTTGCCCTCTACATAGGCCTTAATCCAGTTGAATTTGATTCCACAAGGACACATACTCCTTAATCGACTTCTCCCTGACCTCAGTACAAGTTAGAACCATTGCCCCAGGCCGAACTCGTTAGGTCAGTTCCCTCCCAGTGGCCGAGCAAGATAGCATCTAGGCTCAACCAGCCATAAAACCATTTCAGCGCGCACACCTGCCATATCTCGCTCACATCTTTTCTCCACTCCTTTTCTTCACTTGCTTTATGATGGGGAGGTGACCATTTTTATTGGGGGTCCAGCGATATCTGATGGAATGTTGGGCCTTGCCGGATGATTTGTTATGGGCAGCACGACGTGAAATATGTACAT
Source organism: Lissotriton helveticus (assembly GCF_964261635.1). Lineage (NCBI taxonomy): Eukaryota > Metazoa > Chordata > Amphibia > Caudata > Salamandridae > Lissotriton > Lissotriton helveticus. The sequence continues at coordinate 1,289,997,576 of NC_136067.1, forward strand.
GTCATCATGACTCTGCTTTTCTTTTTGTAACCAGTAACTATAAATGACATACCACGAATTCGAAGAATGTTTGCCCAAGGCCGAATATCATGTATAAAGAGAGAAGCCTGACTTCGTGAAAGTGTGCAGTCTCCTGAGAATATACCCGTATTGTACTTCTAGGACCCTGTTACCTTGGTTGCAGCCAATAAACTAATCTTTGACTTCACCTGGAAGACTCTGAGTTTCTGTAGGTCTGAATCAGGAAGAACCCGAGGTCTCTGGGTGTTGATTCCCTGACACCGCTGGGTTACCGGTTCTGTGCCGGTTCTTAAAAACCCAGTACCTCACAGAGGCTCACCATATTGAAAAAGATTGCGAAGCACAGCCTGTCCCACTACAGTGTCTGCTGCGTGGATGGCACCAGGCAAAAGTGTTTCGTAAACGTGTGCCTGCTTGCCTACGTGGCTGCTCTGCAGATCTGATGCAGCGGCACCCGGCAAACAGGGCAGATGAAGACGACATCGCCCTGGTAGAATGGGCCCTCACTGAAGATTGTAGAGGCGCGCCTGCCTGTTGATGGCAGAAAGCGATGGCTGAGGAAAACCCAACGAGCAATTGTAGGTTTGGGAACTGGACGTCCTTTGTGGAAACGTCCATAAGCTATGAAGATGGCAAAAGTCAGCACCTGCAGAAATCATCTAGCTATGGTTTGTTTAGACACTGCTTGTCCTTGCCGTATCTTTCCATAGGCAATAAGTAGTTGATCGGATTTGAGAATGACAGAGGTCTTTTGCAAATAACATTTTAAAACATCTTCTGATGTCAAGGGAATGTAATGCCCTCTCCGCGGGGAATTGCGGATTAGGAAAAACGTCTTTAAGATGACTGGTTCATTCAGGTGAAAATCCGAAGGCACCTAGGTATAAACCTTGGGTTTGTACGTAGCACCACAGAATTGGACGTGAATTGACGGTGAAAGCTTGCACATCACTGACTCTTCTAGATGAAGTTAATGCTAGCAAAAGAGAAACATTCCATGTTAGGAATTTGAAATACACCCTGAAAATTGGCTCAAATCGGTGGCGCATGAGCTGCGCTAATACTACATTAAAATGCCATGATGGAGGCGGACGACGTACAGGAGGAAACATTCGGAATAGTCCCTTAAAGAACTGTAGTATTCTTGAAGAATAAAGAGAGGTGGACCCATCCTCACGTTACCTTGAAATGGCTTCCAAAAAGACCTTCAACGTTGCATGAGATAAGCCTGATCTTGCTAAGTGCAAGAAAAAAGGTAATATCTGGTCCGGCGTTGCATGAAATGGGTGAACCCCAGCAGATTAACACCAAATGCAGATTCTTTTCCATTAAAGTCTATATGTCTTATTTTAGTAGGTGCTCTCGCGTAAGCCAGTAACTCCCTACAATCCGCCGAGATAGTCAGATGAGCTAAGTAAAGGTGCTCAGGCGCCAAGCTGCTAATTTTAGAGAAGCCGAATGCGGATGGCAAATTTGACCATTCTGAATGGAGAGGAGATCCGGTATTGGTCGAAACTGTATTGGATCGCACTCTGAGAGGAGAAGAAGTTCGGTGAACCAGTATTGGCGAGGCCACCTGGGGGCGATGAGAATCAAACGACACTGCTCTTTCATCATCTTCCGGAGAACTCTCGGAACCAAAGGTATCGGAGGAAAGGCTTAAGCATATATTTGAGACCAGTTTATCGAAAACGCCTTCCCCTGCGAGTCCCTGTGGGGATGCCAGCTTGCAAAGATACAGGCATTTACTGTTCTTTTTAGTCGCAAAGAGGTCCAGATCGGGATGACCCCACTGCTGGAAGATTCGGTCCACCGTTGGCTGATGCAGTTCCTATTCGAGGTTGGACACCTGTTGACCTGCTGAGGGTGTCCGCCAGCACATTTGCAACTCACGGCACATGAACAGCCAAGAGTTTGATCCTGTGTCATATCGCCCAAGCCCATATATCTTGGGCTTTCTGAGATAGAAGGACCGACCTCGTTCTTCCCTGTTTGTTTAAGTAATGCACACTTGAAGTATTGTCTGAGCGAACCAATACTGTGGCCCCTTGAATGATTGCACGAAAGGATTTGAGGGCTAAGAAGATGGCACCTAGCTCTAGCAGATTGATGTGCCAAACCTTTTGTTGAGGGTTCCATTTCCCGCTGACCTTCAGAAGATATGCTCCCCAACCCTCGACGGATGCGTCTGTGGTGATTGTGTAATTTGGCGCTTCTTGAAGGAAACGCAAACCCCTTCTACAAATTTCTTGCTTGGACTCACCAAACAAAAGGCCTCTTGCATCCGAGGATTGATTCGAATGAGATCTTCGAATGAACTGGAGACCTGCAACCACTGCTTGTCTAGCTCCACGAGCAATTTTCTCATGTGTAATCTGTAGTTGGGAACCAACAGGATGCAGGTGGAGGCCGTGGCCAGGAATGACTTTGAGGATCTACTGAAACAGACCTTTTTTTTTTTTATACGTAGAAGAACCACCAAGTGGGAACTGCAGGCCCGTGAGACAAACACCTTTGCTAGGTTTGTATTGATTGATGCTCCGAGAAACGTTCATATCGGAGCTAGTACTAGTTGGGACTTGTCATGATTTATTGAAAACCAGGTATTGAAACAGTGACTGACAAGTCTGGGTGTGCTGGACTGCTTGTAAATAAGAGTGAACCCTTATTATACAGTTGTCTAAGTAATGATAAATTTGTATGCCTTGCAGACGTAGATAGGCTGCCACTGGTGCCAGGATTTACGTAAAGACACGTGAAGCGGACCTAAGTCCAAAAGGTAGGACTTTAAGTGAAAATGTATTGTACCTATTATAAAGCGTAGCCACTTCCTGTGCTTAGGAAGGATTGGCACATGAAAATAGACATCCTGGAGGTTGTGAGTAGTTATAAAGTCGTTCTGGCATAAGAACTTTAGGACTTTGAGGGACAACATTTGTAAAGTTTGCGCAAAGATCTAAAATCATGCGCTACTTTTCTCATTTGCTTGTTGATGAGGAACTGAGAGTAAACTCCAACGCTGTTGCATATTCGGAACCACTCCGACGGGCCCTGTTTGTATCCATATAGACACTAAAAACCCAACGGTCCTCTGTCACCTTTGACCAATTGGAATGAAAGTGAGATATTAGACCTCCGACGTTTGAGGAGCGAATAAAGGTAGGTTCAAGGTAATCCATTGTTTCTTAGAAGAGTTGCCTCGGAGTATTGAAGTCTGAACCTCCTTGCGAAAGACGTAGCATTGAAGCAAAAATTGTCTTTGCCAGACTGCCCCTATTGCGAGCTGTCGAAAACCTGTACACGCAATGTCCGCTGCACAGTGTATCATTTCTGATGCACTTCTCTCTCTCTCTCCCTCCTGCAGGATCTTCAAAGCGTGAGGTTTGGAGGATTCTGGATTAAGTTCTACTAGTGCCAACATGTCAAGAGCACATCTGGCGGCATACCTGCCCAACTGGCTTGGATGATAATCGCTGTGCCGCCTGAGTAATGACTGAGTCAGGGTAGGCTGAGAGATTAGAAAAAACAGGTGAATAGTGGGGAGCTTCACATTTCTTGTCGAGGCGTGGAAAAAACGCCGGCACATAGTTTGGCCTCCACATGAGTTTAACACCTTCTTTCTAAATAAAGTCTATGATAGGAACCGAACGAACTTGTTTCTGTGGTTTCCCCAGGATGAGGGGAAAGGGGAAAACGATTTGCCGCTCTCTTCATAAGGAGGGGAAAAACCTCCAATATTCACCGAAGGTGAATGCAATAGAACTCCAGTTGTAAGAGAAGACGTAATCCCGCCATGGTACAGGCCGTGGCAGCCTTGCTGTCAGAAATACATAATTCTGATCTGAAGAAAAAAACATGCTCATACGGCTATGTGCTATTCCAAGAAGAATAATGGCGGAAGTAAAAAGCCTTCACGCCCTCACGTGGATGTAGCGGAAAGCTGCCGTCGGCGAAATAAATCATCTACAAAAGCACTGTGCATAAAAATCAACAGTGTGTGAAACCAACTGTCGACGGGCTCAACCGTCGACAAATCCAACAGTTGACAGGGTCATCAGTCAACGAAGTCAACTGGCGTCGAAGCTGAATGTTGCCGAAGCTCACCATCTACAGAGCTCAACGTCTACGGAGCTCACTGTCTACGGAGCTGACTGTCTACAGAGCTGACTGTCTACGGAGCTGACTGTCTACGGAGCTCACGTTCTACGGTGCTCACTGTCTACGGAGCTCACTGTCTACGGAGCTCACTGTCTACGGAGCTCACTGTCTACGGAGCCCACCGTCGACGGAGCCCACCGTCGACAGAGACCACTGTCGACGAGCCCACCGTCGACGAGCCTACCGTCGACGAGCCTACCGTCGACGAAGTCACCGTCGACGAGGTCACCGTCGACGAGCCTACCGTCGACGAGCCTACCGTCGACGAGGCTACCGTCGACGAGGCCAACTGTCAGAGAAATTTTCCATCGATTAAACTCCCAGTGGTCGACGAGCCATCAGTCGATAAGAGGGCACTGTCCTCACTGTCGTCGACGAATGCCTGGAGGCATTGTCGTTGCAGAGCACCAGTGACGGCAGAGATTGTCGTCAGAGAGTACATCAACCGTATCGTCGACAAGCTGGCACATTTTCACGTAGAAAAGTGCGCAGAGTGAGTCTAGACGCCTGAGAGTAAATCTCGTGGGCGTAGATGTGGGAGGCACAGACTCAAAGAAGGCCAGAGACCCCTTAATTGTGATGTTACTTCAGCTGGTGAAGTAGAGGAGAAGCATCACTTAAAACCTTAATGTGCAGGACAAAAAAATCCTCCCACATAAGAAGGGGGAAAAGTCTAAGCTCAAGAACAACCCCTTCTCCACCTACCATGTCAGAGACAGGCAGAGTGCTGGTCCATAAACTCTTCATGAGGGTTCACAGGAAAAGGTCTCAGCTTCCCACAAGTGACGCAGGGTCTGAAGGTAGACTTCAAGTAAGAAGACATTACAAAACTGTGATAGTATGAAGAAAAAATTTAAGAAAAATGAAGAAAATTGAAGAAAACTGAGCAGAGCTCAGGGATACTCCCTTCACACGACGTGCGGTAGAAAATCTGAGGTGCTGAGCTCTGAGGAGAAGGTTCTGGAGGGCTGCTGGCGCCTGATTGGCTACAGTTTGGACCAACATAATGACAGGAATAGGCTACAAGTGTTTTTTCTCTATTCTTGTATTCTTATGAGGAATTTGTCTAGGCATTTACTGCCTGTTTTCTAATGTGTATTTCATCTGTTATGTTTTACATATACATATTATTAGTATGTTATTGCTATTTTATTTATCGTGGGACTCCCACTCTGACGACGGGGAATATTCAAGCATGTGAATCTATGAAAGACACCCTAATACTGGAAAAATATGGTGTATCCCAACGCACGTATGTATGTTTATTTTCTAATAACATATGTTTAACAAAGCCAGTATGTAAGGGGTTAAATTTGGGCAGTGAGATAAAATCATATTGAAAAGACCTTATCTCTATTAGAATTGCTTCCTCATGTAAAGTCATTTTAAAGTGCAATTTGTGAGGCTGTAAAACTTTTCTCGTGTAAAGTTGTCTCTTCTGTGCTAACAAACTGGATTATGACCTTTGCACCATAGTAGCGAATGTGTTTATTAGTACAACTTTAGTGAAAGGAGAACTACACGTGCCACAGTGACAGCTACTAAGTTACTTCTATTCATACGTTGATTACTTTGATGAAATATGTAATATCGAAACCATACGCAATTAATGTCTCTCTTTTAATATTTATCACACTAATGATCCACAATGTACAAAATTCCACTGGAACAACCAACATAGGGGCAGATTTACAAGCCCCTTGCGCCACATTTGCGTCAATTTTAACATGGGAAAAATTACGCAAAAGTGGCGCAAGGGGCTTGTAAATCTGCCCCATAGTGTTTTGCCCTCTAAGTGGCTCGCAGGTCTAGGGCTTTTTCAAGGCTATAACAATGAGCAGCTTATTAACTTTCGTGATTTTTAAAGGACTCTCGCTTAGAAGATAAGGTACTCCCATGTGGACCTTAAACGTGTTATTCTAAGTGGCAAACTCCTATATTTGACGGAACGGTTGGGCCCTAAACTTGGATGGGCCTGTATGGAGTGTTTCACCACCATTTGCTGAATTCAACTGTAAGCCCTCATCTTTGTGGTCATCAGAGGTGATGAGACTCCTGCATCACAAGGATAACGACCTCTAAGTTTCCCAACCTGGGCATGGCGGTGAGGATTGTGGGGTCTATCCACTAATGTTGCAGCATGAGCCATCTACTGCAGTGCAGTCTGTAACAAGGTTTTGGAACTGAATGACCTCCATCACAGAACCCCTCCATGGGCACATGACAGTAATAATTGAGTCCACAGCTTCATGGAGGCGCTATGCACAGCTAGGTCTCAAGACATGGGACTTTTAGGAATAAAGGAACATTCTGGAAGATGGAAGTTTTGGCACCCTGAGGAGGTAGCAAAAGTGTGATGATGTATAGTCCCTTGGGAATTTCTCATAGAATGTTGATTGTACATTTCCCTTGGGGATATCTGCTATCTCTTAAAAAATAACGGGCCGTCAGAGAAGAGCTAATATTGCCTATATTTTAATGCTTCATCTGCATTTCTTTTTTTTCCCCAGGAGGAATACATTTAGTTTGCTTGTTTATGTATTTGTTTTGTTATTTCAACACTACAAAGTATATACTGTGCAAGATGTTGTTTCACAAACAGGTCATCCACAGCCTAGAGAAGCGGTCTTTAAACTTTTTATCCTCTCTCCCCGTGATTAGAAGTAAAATGGGCAGGCTCCCTTGTACTCAAGTAGTTTAAACTGGTGAAATCTGTATTGGTGAGCATTTAATAATGTCATTATATCTGGGGGAAAAAGTCAAGCGGTGTATGGGGCTAAACTTCAAGATATCTCAGCAAACATATCCACTGGAACATGTTCCCATTGCAAACATTCCATCTAAAATGTGTCCAACAGTGTTGACAGCATCAAGCAGTTGCACGCTGGTTTGGCACAGCACAGGTGCTAACCAGCAAGGTGATTGCTATTGTTAGTGTAGCAAGATGAGTGAGAAGCCCACTGCTAGACTTATGGCTATCTTTCACTATCCAAGCAAAGGTTTGGGGTTCCTTTCCCTTTCCTTGCAAAAGGACTCCTGGTACCAACACTAAGGACCCCAAGACCTGGCTCTTCGACTGAACCACAGTGCCTTGTGACAGATCTGCAGTCCCCCTCCCCCCCCCCCAGCACCTTGAAACCCTTAAGGGTAAGTAGTCATGCTTTACAAGCCACTTGATTGATTGATTGAAGGCACTTCTTGAAGGAGCTGTTTTCTGTGAAAGCCTGGTTAAACAGTTGAAAGGTGGGACACAGACCTGCTACTGGGCCCTTCTGTCCATGTCAATGGGCATCAGAGAGAGGGTGGGAGGAGAGCCTCTTCTGATGTCTTCTTGGCCCAAACAGTGCATGCAGCTGGGTGAGTGGGGGTGGGGGACAGGGCCAGCTTGGAGTATTGTTCAATGGCCAGGCCAGCTCAGGGGCCTCTGTCATCACCCAGAACTACTCCTGCCATTCACAAGAGTTTCCCCCCACTGCAGGCCACTCAGACGTCTAGACATTTCAAACTGTCCATTAGGAGCCCCCAGCCTGCACTTAGTCACCCTCAGCTCAGACTTGTGTTAAGAGCTTTCCATCCCAACTCTTCCTCTGGCCAGGGCCGGACTAGTTGTAGTGGGCATCGGGCATTTACCTAGGAGACTGCAAGAGTAGGGGCCGGTTTTGTAACTGGGTGACGGTATTTCAGTGGTGCTGCAATATCAGCCCCCAGTAACAACAGGAGCAGTGCTTCATACTTGCACACTTTCTCCCCCGGGGCGCTGGTCCGACAAGATTGCAAGGGCTGCTTTGGGTTGACAGTTGGAGCTGGCTTCTGGCTCTCTCTTGGCTGGCACTCCCATTAACACATTTACTCATATTATCTTAGGCAGAAGGTACAGACCCTCAACAAGCCTGAGACGAAGACTTAACAGACCCTCATACAGTGATGAACAACACTGCCTACAACAGTGAAAACTAAACCTCAGTCAACCATATGCTAGTCCTTCCGAGGGCAGCCCTCAGACATTCCTTCGGATCCACTCTGACTACACTCGGAGTGGAGGGTAAGCTAAACATGAGGTCTGCCAAATATCGTGCGGACCTGTAAAACTACGCTAAAATTATCAAATCAATCAATTTTTTAAACCCCCCGCCCCTTAAATTTCACTCCCACCTGTCAGCTTGATCTGAAGCCTGAGTTGTCTGCACTTGGTGGAACTTGCTAACTGCCTGATAAAGGCCAACCCATGCTGTATACACTTTGTTTTAAAAAGTATATTGCAGAGCCATCAATTCGTGCCAAAGCTATTAATAAAACAGAAAATATTTTGAGTTGAAACTCTGACCTGACCAAAACTACCTACAGAGTCTCTATCACCAATTCTATAAGGTGCATACACACCCATTTCTACTTATTTTTCTACATACAACTGTTTCCATAGTCTTTCAGGTTAGTTGCAGTGGTTTTTCCCCCAGGTTTTATAGAGCGCAAACTCAACCACAGGTATTGGAGCCCTTTACATGAGCACCACTTACATTACTCAAGAACACATTAATTTTTTTAGGCACGAGGAGATTAAGTGATTTTGTTATGGTATGTCATGTCACTAAATTTATAAAGTGCTCGTTCACCAGATGGTTTCATGTCGCTATGGTGGGAACAAGGAAGTGAGGTACGGATAAGCAGTATTTTAGTTGTATGCTCGTCTGAATAACCTAGGGGCATATTATCAAGAACGGGCGTTACATTATCGCCGCTTTTATCGGAAGGAAACTGCCGATAAAGCGGCGATAATGTGCTTGATAATATGTTCTATGAATTCCAATCGAAGCCCATGTTAGATGTCTTCACATCTAACATGGGCTTCGATTGGAATTCATAGAGCATATTATCAAGCACATTATCGCCGCTTTATCGGCAGTTTCCTGCCGATAAAAGTGGCGATAATGTAACGCCCGTTCTTGATAATATGCCCCCAAGTTTTTAAAAATTACCTAAATGCTGGTTACCATGCTGCAGGTCCTATCTCCTCAGGAAAGCAGATCCAAAGTTTGGGGGTGATAACTGAACAACGGATACCACCAAGTCTCTTCTTCTTAAAGTTAGGAACTAGCTAGAAGTTCAAATGGGCAGAACGTAGTGGGCGTGTAGGGGGGTACTTCAAGATTCTAAAGTTAATAAAGAGGGGGCTTTTAGTGTAAAGTTATTTAAAGATGATACATCCAACCTTGAAGATCATTCTACGTTCAACAGCCAACCAGTGGAGGTCCATTATCAGGGGAGTGATGTGGCAACGCGCGGGCTGTTTATAGACTAGCCAGACTGCCTGGTTCTGGATAATTTGTAGTATTTTAGTGAGGCCTTTGGGTAATCCAACATAAAGAGTGTTGGCATAATCAATCTGTGAGAGGACAAGGGCAATGACAGCCTGGACAAGAGCCTCAGAAGTGAGAAGAAATTAAGATTGTTTTTAATTCTGCGGAGCATTAGGAATGACAAAAAGATTACTGAGCTGATTTGTGGCTTCATGGATGATTCAGCATCAATGGTTATTCCAAGACTTTTAACAACATTTTTTGGAATAGGAGAGTGTCCCAGCTCGGGTGGCCAAACGAGTCAGTCCAGTATTCGAACTCATTTTTTGTGATGATGACTTTGGTTTTTTCCACGTTTAATTTTAATTGCTTGCTGCTCATCCAGTCAAGGATGGAACGCACTGTAGACTGAAAATTCTATTTAGATTTGAGGGAAGTGTCTAACATTAAGAGTAGCTGCATGTCATCAGCGTAATTATAAATCTTACAAATCATTTTTTGTAGCGTGTGTACTAGGAAGCGGATGTATATGTTGAAGAGATAGGGAGATAGAGGGGATCCTTGGGGGACTCCGTAGTCAAAGTGAACCTGAGAAGAGGTGAACAGAGTTAACCGGACAAACTGGGATTGGTCTCCTAGAAAAGAGGTAATACATTTGAGTGCCGGTCCCCCCAGCCCTGCGGCCTTGACACGGTCCACCAGGATGTTGTGGTCTACCATGAAAAAGGCTGCAGATAGATCGAGGAGCTCCAGAGCTTGAGTGTGGCCTTCGCCTGCATTCTAAACGCATGTCATCCATCACAGAGAGGATGACTGCTTCTGTGGAATGGGCTGGATGAAAGCTAGCTTGGCAAGGGTCCTGAAATTCAAACTCCTCTATGGAAGTGCAAATGTTGCTTGCCACATGCTCCTCTAATACTTTTGCTAAGTAAGGCAAGAGGAAAATGGGATGGTAGTTTGTCAAGGCTAGGGGGTCCTTATCTTGTTTTTTCTGAAGTGGCACTGTTACACCTTACTTGATTGCACTAGCTACTTTTCCGATAGTGAGGGATTGATTTAGATGGGACAGGACTGGATCTGGAATAGCAGAGAGAGCTGTTGCTGAGATTTTAGGGGGACCAGAATCATTTGGGAACCCAATTTTACTTTTGTCAGTAGGTCCTAAAGACACTCCTTCCTGATCTCGGTAAATGAGAATAGAGTGCAAGGGTTCATGTTATCTGGATTATTCTGATTAGGGAGAGAACTGGTGGGGATGTTTGCTTTGATGGTCTTAATTCTATCTATGAAGTAGATATTGAGTGCATCACAGAGAGATTGGGAAGGGATAATAGGTAAAATCACTATGTCATTGTTGGAAAGGTCTGAAATTATTCCAAATATCTTCTTTGATTTGTTAGAGGATGAGAGAATTCTGTTTGTAATAAAAGTAGGTGTACCCTGCTGAATGTGCATTTTATAGTGTTTGAGGTGTTGTTGGTAGAACGTTTTTGCCTCTGTGGTGTAGCTTTTCTGCTATTTCTGTTAATGACGGCTATAGGTCTAGACTTTCTAATTTTAATTACTCTGTAAGCCAGTCAGATATCCTCTTCCCATGTTGGCTGATGTCATCATCTTGATCAGGTGCGGTTGATTTTCCCAGAATAACAGAATGTTAAGTCACTGCAGAGATTTGAATCGGGTTCCTAGCTCCAAAGTTGGCCGCTCTGACCATCACACCACATCTTCTCCTTAATGTTAATGTGCCTTCAGTGCAGGGCTACTTGCAGCCTGCATATCACAGGTTACGATCCTAGAAAGATGGTTCATTTGGGTTCATGTAGTTGATACTGAGATGCTTGTGTAACCAACAGGTCAAAAGTTGCGATCCTGGGAAATAGTTCAATCAGTTATTTGTCTTCCTCGCATATGGTAAATACCAGCAGAGATCATTATAATTATGATACATTTATAAACACACATGTGATAGAGCGCTTACATCACTCTACATTGTGTTGATGCCTTATACTCATAATCAAACGTATCTACATATGTTTTTATCGTTTGCAGTGTATTGTGTTTATCAAATGCATTTATTCTACATCTTAAACATAGAAATGTAATGTTCACCTTTAATTAGAATATACATGTATTAGAGACACTATCATTTCTGTATGCATAATGTGCTGGATGGCATTATATTCATATCAATGTAACTGTGTGTGTTTAAGTTGCTTGTAGGCCCAGATCTACAAGTTGTTGACAGTTTCGAAATCCTCGGTTACTAAAGAAATAATTAAAAGTATCTCTTGTGTGTGCCAGAACAGTATGCTCTCATCCCACTGCAGGTAGAGGAATTCGACCTTGTTATTCTAAGTTTAAGGAGATAACCGGAATGTCTTTGAAAAGTCTGAGAAGCGGGAGGGGAGGATACCTTCTATGCCTGGCCAATCTGAACCTCTAGGCCACTAGAAGACAAGAAGAAATTAATTAAATTAATTAAAGAAGTAACGGAAATCTACTGGGGAACCTTGCAATTTAAATAATTTGTCATGTGATACATTTAGGAGGGGCTCAGTTTTGTCTTTTGTATGATGCGCAGGGACAAAAAATCAGACTTCTAAATTTTCGGAGGAGAAGGAGCATCTTAAGAGCGAGCTCCATAGTCTCAAGCTATCTGACCCATTTTGACGTGAGTACTTCTGAGGAAGTCTACACGTGCTGACACCTTTGGGAAAGAAGGGAGGCTACTCAAGCCAGGAACCTCAGAGAGACTAGTGTAGGGAAAGAAAATTCATGCTTTCCTTCCTAATGAACAAGGAATTAGATTCAGCCTCCATCCTGTGTTGTATTTTAATTCTTGAATTTGTCACCTTATGCCTTCTGTGCCGAATTAATTATATGCGTATGTTCAGCTCTATATTGATTTTTATGTACCTATATTCATCGATTCTTCAATGCGTGTACATCCAATTATTTTTAGCCGTATAATAAATCCATAAACCGGAAATCGGAGTCTGTCGTCCTTTAAACATGACTAAATTGTAAGTATAATCTTGAAGTGTTTATTCCCCTCAGCAACTTTCAGCAGGCAAAGAAAAGACCATCAGTGCTAAATTTGGAAGGGCAAGCAAGGCCTAAATTTAGCGTAATCACATGCATGCATGCACACACTTACACACATAAAAAGACACTTTCTCTCACACATGCTCTGCTCTCTTGGATATGTTGAGGGTGTTTCAAGGAAGGATTTCTTTGTTTCCTCAGATTACCTGTTGATTTTGTTAATCAAGTTTGAATGCGCTCTGGCTGTATGTCGCTGACAACTCCTAAGCAGGGACATTCGTGTTCTTTTTTTTTCTCAGAGAGATAGGATGATCTATCTTCAGTGTTACAAATCTGACCTCAGCATTAAAGTAGAAAACAAGGTCTCTATATTAGTACCATGCGCTGCATTTAGCACATCCATGTGGGATTTTATCTGTAGGGATTGATCCACCCATGTCATTGCTCCAAGTCTCCATGAGAACCATTTCAAAAATTGGAAGACCTACCTCTTTACAAAACTCTTCTTTGTGTATATTAATAAGGTATACAAAAAATACAGCTGCTCATGAAATGTTGGTGGGGGTATTGGGAAACAACAATTCCGATAATACCAGTTGCAGGCAAAGAAATACGGTAATAGAGACCACCTAGGCTACACATCTTGCTTGTTTTCTCTAGGTTTCTAAATAGTGTATCTACCTCCTTCACTAAGACAGTGTCCTTTGGCAGGTTTATGCAAACTGTGGCTTTGGTGATCTCCTGGACCTTCTTAAACAGGTGGCCAGTCAGCCTGTGATTTTATTTCTGCTTTTTGTAGGGATAAGAAAATCTGTCCATGCTCTGAGCTCAGCCCAGATGGCATCGGACTATCCCCCTCACCCATCCACATTCCTATTCCTCTCGCCCACCGCATCCCCAAAGCCTTTTGTTGTTCCTCCATAAAGTGGTGTTTGGCGAGGTGAGCTACTGAGAGACTCCCTGGTTTACAAAGTTTTGAATCTGGCTTCCCAAAATCCAGACCTCATTTCTATTAAATAAGGGCATAGAAGCAACTTGTATTTTTGTGGGAAACAGAGCAGGCGTTCTCTATACTTTGAGGCATTTGCCAGGAAGTCAGCCTGCATCATTATGTGGGATGGGGCACAGATGATGCTTGCTTGGCTCTCCACAAGATTCGTACTTCAACATATTCACATGTTTCTCCCAAACCTCCTGTGTGGATTAAATTGACCCAAAGACAATTAACCACAGTCAGCAGGGGCTGTGTTGTACATTGTGCAGTAGGTATTACAGAAGAGGCTGCAGACGCTTGTGCAGCAGCGTCTATTAAACTAAAAGCGCTGATACACATGATGAGCCAGCGCTATCTTGGAAGGGCATGCCCTCATTTGCATGGGGGTGCGGCCCCACGCCAGTGAAGAAATGTCTTTGCATCTGTGCCAGCCCTGTATTAAAGATATGTGCAAACATGCATTCAGGCCTTCAGGAAGCGCCTTCACAGAGCGCCACAAAGAGGTGAATCTCCACAAGGCAGCCCTTTCTGTGGGGTGGGAGGGATTTCTCATGGACCCTCCCCCCCAGAACAGCCCTTGCAGGTGGAAGCAGTCACTCACTGCACCCACCTTCAGTGGATCTCTTACCCTTCTGTAAAGTGCAGGTGGGTTGCTGCCTACTAGAGAAATACAGAGTGGCTCCGTATTTCACTGAATGTGTTGCCCCAGGGCAGCACGAGTTTGCAGCTGACTGGGAGGCAGTACATTTATTGTAAAAGGGTGCACTGCACTGTTTGCCCCTGCCACACCTCGTGTATGGTGCACCATGGTGCAATCAGGGAAAGTGCACCTTATACATAATACGGCCCCAGGCTGGGATTTACACTCTCTGCAGCCAGATAGATATTCCCTATAATTTTCATGCTAATATTTTTGTGCTAAGGGAACAACACCCATAAAGATTAAATACTTAAATGTCTCTTGAAAGCCTTAACAAATGCAGTGGGGTGTACTTCAATGTACAACTGAGTTTTACCTCCCTTTGAGCCAGGATTAGCAACACAGGACATTTCCCTTTGGCACCAGAGCCTCCACCAACCAACAACCTGCACCACTCTCCAAGTTATAAACCAGGGAACATCCTCTCCCAGATGATTTGATGATACCAGAAGAATAACCTGGTACTGAACTTCTTGACACTCCTCAGCATTGCGAAGAGTAGCAGCAAAGTGGCCGCCCGACATTATTTAGATTCCAGCCTGTGTGACATACCCAGTCTCCAGGATCATGGGATCATGGAGACCAGGTAGGTCACAGATATTGACAATGTGCAGTAGACAAATAGCTACGGGCGACTGCAGATCCAACGAATCCCAAGGGACCCAATTCAAGTAGGGATAGAATCAGGTTTAGGAGGACCTACAATATACAAGACGTATACATTTATACCTTTTTAGTTCACTAATGAAGGGGGCGTAATAAGTGGGAACAATATATAGATTAATAACAGGGCCCTTCTAACTGTAGTTTATGTGATTTGGTCCTGAAGAATTGCCATTGATCTGCTAAGACACATAAGGCAAAAAACATGTTGACATTTTAGGGGAATGTAGGAGGACATTTTTTACCTTTAATAGGTTTCTTTTCAATAAAGTATTTTAAAGGGATACCCTCGTTAATTGTAATACTTTTGAGCTGACCAATCTACTCATCTAGTCAGTATTGGGCTTCTGAGAGAATTCTCAGACGGCATAACCAAGAAATGATCCCTGGCAAAGAGCCCCCTTTCAAGATTGCATTGGACATTGCAGTGTCAGCCCAATAACGAGCTAGTCCAATGATGAAGCATGTCACCCCTAGGGTGGGTGAGAGCTCTTGCTCTGACGTTCTCAGTTTCCCTTCTGTACTGAGATTTGTTAGGTAACACGATTGGTGTTAACCTTAACTCTTTGTAGGAACAGCACATTGTTTTTGGGGAACTTACAGCTATTTGGTAGCTGGTTGTGCTGTTCCAAATGTCACTTTTTTACCTTAGGCTTAGAGTTGCTAAGTCCATAAGCAATAGGCTTGGTGGAATGGGGACTGGCACAGGGTCTGTCGGCAATTTATAGCATGGGCCCAGAGCCTGCTGTGCCAAAGGCCATGTATATTGAGGTTTGTGCTACAAGGCTGGTGCAGGCAAGCCTATGCGCCGGAGTCCGATGTGCACATGGGCGCACGCTCAGTGGAATGTGTGCACTACACACAAAATGCACCTTAAATTATGGATGCAGTATATCAAGTCAATTAAAAAACTTAGTTAAAGGTAATGTATGGACAATATGGCTCCTAAGACATTTCAAAAAAACAGTAATTCATTGAAGAAGCACAGCTTTTTAGTTGAGGGTGCAAGCTTTAATAAAAGCTCCAAAGTGGAAATCTATGAACAAGAAACATCTTGCTTTTGACAGTAGATCTGTCTTTAATTATTGCGGTTAACACTGCAGTGAGAATCGTCTCCACTTCTCTGCTGATAAAAAGCACGTGTCTGCTGCAGAATAAAGGTGACAATTGTAAACTATGGAAGTTGTCTGTCTCCTATTACACATACTCTGTGTGAACCCTGATCTAACGGGTATTATTCAAATGACTAGCTTACATTTGCTATTCCTAGTTTGCAGGCCTGTGACTTTCATTGTGTGAGCTTGAAGTTTTCTAAAATGGTGGTGTGCTCTTCTAACAGATCAATGTAATGGGGTAGATATGTGCGATCAAAGTTTAAATGCCTTTGAGAGCTTTTAGTCTACCAAGCCTGGACCTCAAAACACCTCTTAAGAAAATCATGAGCTACCCCATATCTTCCCTGGGTGGTTGATAAGCCAGAACAAGCATTGGTAAATGCATTAGATTTCGAATATGTGATGAATAAAAAGCAGTTTTTTGTTGTAAGTTGTAGCTTTCTGGGTAGTTGTACAATATAAGTTACAGAAAGTCTGTTAAAGGGTTATGACTTGTTTATGTACAAAAAGGCAAGATATTGTACTGTCACTAGAGGTATAGTGCAGGTAAGTAATAGTAACATTTTGAAAAATTAAATAAGAGAGGGAAATAATCGAATTACTTGATGTATTAGCAATATTATATGTTTAGAGGGAGGAGTTCTAACAAATGTTGGGCCCGGTGCCACTGCACTTGTTGCACCATTCATTACCCTGCTGTCTGCAAGGTAATTGCACACGCGAGTGCCTGTTAAGTAGCAAAGTATAGCAATATTAGCTGTTTAGTGGGGTGCCTAGAGCTTTTGGTCCTGGTGCTTCTTCACCTGGTGCACAATTCAAACCATGCCCCTATTGCCTACTATATAAATTCTCTAGTGACTGTCTTGTTTATTAGCAATAATTTAGCAATAATCTGGGTTTAGTGGGGTTCCTAGAGCTTATGGGCCCAGTGCCACTGCACCTGCCGCCCCATTCAAACCAAGTCCATTTTAACTGCAAGGAAGCTGCCATTGTGACTGCCTGTTTAAGAATAAAAACTAGCAATACTGGGTGTTTAGTAGGGTGCCTGCCGCTATTGGTCCCGGTGCCACCGCACCTGCTGTACCATTGAAATCACGACCCTAGTGCTTGCTAGATAACTGCACTTATGACTGCCTGTTTAGTTGTAAAATAAAGCAATATTAGATCTTTAGAGGAGTTCTGACAACTTTTGGGCCCTGTGGCACTGCATCTGCTGCACCATTTAAATGAAGCCCATTTCAACTGCAAGGTGATTGCAATTGTGACTACCTGTTTAGCAGTAAGATATAGTATAGCTCTTGTCTATTAACTTTGTTTTTAATGTGTAATGATTATTCCAATATTTAGAATTTAATTACAATGACCAAATAGATTAAGTTAGAAAAAAATATAATCAATAATGCCTGCAAAGTGCAAAGAAAGGTACTGAGGTGTGAATAGGAAATGCCACAATCGTTCTGCTTTACAAAAGTAAGTAATAACAAGCATTTGCAATGCAATAGGTCTCGCATTTATGAGAGTTTGAGCTTTTAGCAAATAAATGACAATGCCTTTTATTTATGTGTTGTGTTGTTTTAAAACAGATAAATAAAAGGCACATGTGACAATCATTGTGACCGAAAACCATTTCTTTTTTTATTCTTTCATTTCAATAAAATTGAATTTCAAATTGCCAAATCAATTTTTGAGAATCTCAATGGTTAACACAAAAATACATTGAACACATTTTACATAAACCACACATTTTGAACATATACATATACATTACATATATTGCATATATTATTCATCATGCTTATTGGGCAACACAATTTATACTTTTCAAAAATAAACAAGCTCTAGTTCCAAAATTCAAAAATGTGAACGTGATAAAGGAAAAATTCAAAAGTGAAACAGAAAAAAAAAAAAAGCCCAAAATTGTTGCTAAATATTTCAAAAACAGTTTATAACAACCTTGGTCTGGGCAGTGACCAAACAGTGTACTATTCACGGTACCTAAGCAATTTCATCAATCTTTCACCCAAAAATATTTTCAAAATGCAAAGGAGGGTTAGCCTGATAGTGTACTTTTACACACTTGTGGGATCATATTGTGGTAAACGCGTTTCGGACCCTAAGAAAAGATTTTGTAGGGTTCTCCTCATGACCTAGAACTCAAGAGAGCTGAAATAAAAAGAGAAGAGAAAAAAGTGCTCGGTGCAGGGGGTCCCCAAGGCTCACTTATACTGGAGGGGCCCCTTCGGTATATATTGCAAGGGGGGGTCACGTTTTATTATACCACTGTATTAAATACAAGAGATTTCACTAACACATCATAAGCGCTGTGCATGCGAAACCTAAAAAGGGCATTTGAAAAGAGGGTGCTAGATTTTCTCATATTTAATTTAAATCCTGGCCCTGTTGCTCTGACTGTGAGAATATTATTTACACTTGTAAGTGTTCATGTACATAATTTGTACATCATGTAAACATCACCAGCATAGGAAGCACACTGCCTCAGGGCCCAACTGCTGGTGTTCATTGATCCTTGATTATTCTTAGAGCTTTGAGCTAGACCGGTGAATGCATGTTAAGTACCCCCAAATCTGCATCCCAGTTTAATAAATAAAATAGATTATTTAATAAATGTAACTCATTTCACCAATCCTTGCTGTGGCACGGTGCACTACACAGGACACTCTTGCTGCTGGTGAAGCTATACATGTATATGTTTTTTGGGACAGGAGTCCGATCACACTTTCTTGTGCTACCACGGTGTGTTTCACTGGTGCTTATTTTGTGCTGGTGTTTGCGGGTGGTGAGCACCTGAACACGTTTTGTGGGGGTGAGGATTGAACTTTCATCATTAGTCTGAACATGAGACAGAAAGAACGGCAGAAAATAGAGAAAAGGGAAGAGAGAGAGAAAAACAGCAACAAAGGGAGAAAGGTGGGATGAAAAGGAACCGTCCAGAGTGAACATGAAGTGTAGGGTGATGGAAGAAAGATGCATGAGATGAACTCAAGAATAAGCAGCTTTTGTATTGAGCAACCCGTGCATTTGGTAGTCCAGGTAACAGGCTCCTAAAACATCTGGGTAAAGGATTTGTCGTTTTAGAACTGAAGTTACTGATGGATCTCTAAGCCTCCAGGTGCTAGCAGTCTAGGGTCTTTCCCACCCCGGGTTGTCACTTCGGGGCGTGGGCAGGGTTCTGTTTGTGTATTCAGGATTTTAGAATTACAGAAACGTTTTTCACATATACCTTTTATAAAAAAAAAAATGGCAACCAAAATGTTTAGTGTACTGATAACATCGGCTGCAAAATGCCATAAATGACCGCGACATAAATACATCATCAACATTCCTCCTTTACGGTTGAGAGAAGCAATTGAATGCTGCCAGTGTCTGGCCGCATATTTCCTACTGCAGGGGAAGGCCTGAATATTTACATTGTCCTCTGGGCCGCACTGTGAAACAAGCTGACCCACACCGCACAGGGACACGATCGCCCTCTTGTGGACACGGCGCATAGAAGCATCGCAAATAAAACGATTACAAACCTCTATGTGGAAGGGGTGTTTGAAAGGGTCCATTTTTTTGCGGGTAACAGTTTTACGCATTTATATACCGACTACGTGAATATCGTATGGAAGCTTCAAAACAAATTAGATAAAAACTCAAAGAATTGTTTACAAAACCACCCTGTGTAAGTTGCTAGCGGCAGCAAACACATTTGAAGGGAGTATTTACTAACATTTTGTGTTGGGTTTGCATTACAAAAGTGACGCAAATCGGCGCAAAGCCTGTTTGTGCGTAAGAAAGTCAACAGAAAGTATTGCAAATCAGTGCCTATTGGGTGTTCAGTGAGAGGTACAGAAGCGCTCCCAGGCACCCACAAATGGGTTTTGGCTTCAACCCCTTTTATTTATCTATTACGCTCTGGTAATGCAAACTCAGCTCTTACCGCATAGTTGCTCTCGCTATCTGGGCCACAGAGACAGATTCTCCTGGCAATTCCTAGTGTTACTTACGCTTTTTAGGTGGCTAAACTCCCGCTTTAACTTTATTAAAATATTCATACATGATATACAAGATCAACAACTTCTTGCTAAACTGAACAATAGTCCAACTCTTACCATAAAAAAGCCCCAGGCCTGCATGCCACTAGGTGGCCTAATACGTGTTGGTTGTACACCGCAAGAATTTGACCACATCACTGAACAAGGATGAATTCACTATGCATTTTGTTGTACCTGTATTTGTTCTATGGCAGCAACTTTCAAAGCCTTTTTGAAAGGAATATATTTATATGCCCTTATATTGACATTTCCAAACCTTTCAAACAGTATTATTTCCAAAGTGACAAGTGGATCTCCAATTATAATTTATGGGAGGAATGAGCACTAAATATGTGACTTGACACCATTGTGTAAAACCAGGGGTCGAAGTGGTCAGGATCCAACGGGCACGACATGTCCATACTTTTTTAGTTTGATAATACCAATTCCCCTACTTTTTAGCTTGAGACTGGGCAGCGAATGCGCTGCTCTGCAAGGCATGCTGTATTTGAGTATGGATTTGAAGCTCTACCCACTCTCCGCTCATATTTTTCATTGGCTTGTGTCATTGTCCTTTGTAAATGCTGGCTTCTGATTCATTAATAGGTTTATTATTTGTAGTTTTATATAGCGCAAACTTGACCTGAAGATATCCGGTATCGGAACGCTTTACATGAGCACCAGTTTTGTTACAGATGAACACATTCATTTTTGTTAGGCACGTGGAGATCTGGGGCCAGATGTAGGACGGCTATTACCGGTCGGTAACGGCCGAAATTAACGAATTTCGGACGTTACCGACCGGTAATAGGCTTTTGTTATGTAGGGGCCAATTTACAGATTCGGTAAATACCGAATCGGTATTTACCGATTTGGTATTTACCGAATCATCATTTACCGATTCGCTATTTACCGAATCGGTTAATGACATGTAGGAAGCACTTTAAACAGTGCTCATGTGCTTTAAGGATTCGTTATTTACCACCAACTATTAGTTGGTGGTAAATAAGGAATACCTTAGAAAATGCAAATCAATGCATTTTCAACTGTGCCATGTGGCACACATACATGCCCTTAGGGCATGTATGTGTGCCACATGTGCACACAAGCACTAATCAGGGGTGCAACAGGGTGTCAAAGTGACAGTAGTTGGCTCTATTTTGGAAGCACCTTTTTCAATCTTACAGCGACATCATTTTTTGCACATTTTGTGTCCGCCTACCTTATACTGTGTGTAATGAAAGATTATGATAATGACTTGCATATTCACTGTGCTTTTTTATCACAGGGAGGGTGGGAACCTCATGGCACTAAAAAAACACATCACGTTCCCCACTGCATCAACCAGGATTCAGTTCTGTAGTTCTCTGTTACATTTACAAATGTGCAGTGATCACATTAAACAAATCAAGATTTCATAATATAAAATAGTGCATCTCCTACTGATTAGTTTAACTTACTTTCATTTTTCATTTAAGATGTGTGTTATTTCATATGCAGGTATCTGAAGGTAAAAGCATATTTTGTAAACCAAGTTTTTAATTCACCCTTTAGATAAGGTACTGATGAAAGCCAGATTTAATGAAAGGTCTGGCTGAAACATGTTGACTACACTGGATGTGGGACCACCACACACATCCGCTGCCTTACTTTTTACACTGCCAAGGGCCCATTAATAAAATTACCCTTTTGGACACTGGGAACCTTAGGACAGTTTTTAAACCTACACTCTTTTTTTTTTTTTTTTTAAAGATCTTTTTATTGAAACATAACAGCTCCATCAAGTCACCCATCAAAGCAGCAGTAGAAGTACAATGGCAGTCTCAAAATACGCAGATATAAGCAAAGAAAAAACCCCCATCAATGCATACAGTAGTGCTCTGCCCCCAGGTCTGGCCCCAACGGAAGATAGTAATTTACGCTAAAAACATCCCTACCACCCCGGCCACTCCCCCCTCCCCAATCTAAGACTCACCCCTCCCTCCCTCTCCCATCAACTCTCCCCTCTGTACACTAAACAGCTCTTACATTAACCTACACTCTTAAACCATCACCACACACTCACTTAACAAAATCCTCTCCGCTGTAAGCAGACGTTGCAGCACACCCGAGGCACACTCGGTACCCTGGGTGGGGCCCTATGATGAAGCATGCCACCAACTAGGTTGGTGGGTGAGGGCCTTCATAAAAAACAAATGTTTTTTCCTTAGTTCTGAAACACACACTTGGAATTTCTAACCAAAGCTAGCTCTTTTTTATTTCAGCATAAGGACATTACCTCCTCGTCTGTCTTCCTGGATGCAATCCTCACGCATGATTCTGGCGGGACCAATTCCCTAGCTGAAACGCAAAAAGTTCCCCCAATATGGCCCCCATTAGCCACCACAAAAGGTAGGAAAAAATGAATCACTTCCTGTAACATACCAGGCCAAACGAATCAAGAAAAACAGGATATAGTCAACCGCCATGCCCGGGTGGGAGAGCGGGACTCAGGACGGCATCCAGGAAGACCAGGACTTGGAGTAATGAAGATTACCGGTAAGTAACTGGGGCATTCTCCATGCTGTGGGGGACTTCATGCCCCAGCGCAAGCAATCTAGAAGGTATGTGCCCATGTTCACACACTAAATTCTTCCTAAATCCGATTCAGTTAATAAATTGCTCTATAAAAAACATACTCTACTATGTTGGACAATTTGAGACCCTTAACATCCATCATCAATTAAATCCATACCAGAAGAACATCTGTCTCTGGAAACGATTTATTGATGACGTCCTCTGTATTTGGACCGGACCCGAAGCCACATTACTTGAGTTCCTCACATGGTTGAATAACTTGGATCCATGTTTGAAATTCACATGGCATTACAACAGGAAAACAGCAGTATACCTGGACCTAGACATACTGGTTCATGAGAATCACATTATCACGCAGGTACACAAGAAGCCAACCGACAAGAACTCACTGCTCCATTACAACTCATTCCACCCCCGTGCCCTCCGTGACAATCTGCCGGTAGGACAGTTCCTCCGGTATAGACGGAATTGTAGCACCAGGGAAATGTATGTGGCAGAAGCAAGTGAATTGATGGTGAAGCTGGAAAAACGGGCGTACCCCAAGAGAATAGTGAAATCGGCATGGAAGCGAGCTTTGAATACTCCGCGTGAAAGCCTCCTTGAACGAGCCCCGAAGGAGTCGGGAGAGTGTTTACCAGTGGTTACCACCTTTGATCCTTTGTCTTCCAAAATATGTCTGATTTTGAGGAAACACTGGCATCTGCTGAGTACCAGCAGCTTCAAAATGCCACCACCGAGGTTCGCCTTCCGGAGATCGCAAAACTTGAAGGACAGGTTGGTGCACTCTCGACCCCCCAGACAGGAAGGGACAGCACCCCCGACCGTCACGGGGCACCATCCCTGCGGATGTTGTTCAGTATGTGGACTGACCGCAAAGACCAAGACCATCCAACTGGCCAGTGGAAGGATTTGGCATTTGAATAACCTGACCAACTGCAACACAGCCAACGTCATATACCGACTCACGTGCCCATACGGACTTCATTACATAGGGCTGACAACCAGAAAGGCCAAGGTCCGCGTCCAGGAACACCTTAGCACGGTGAGAGCGGGACGACTCACAACCAAGCTGGTACAGCATTTCAAGTCGTCTAAACACCAACCGAAAGACATCCGCTGGGTGATTCTGGAAAAAATCATGGGGGATCCCAACACGATTGAAACCAGATTAATGACAAAGGAGGCACGTTGGATTTACCAAGAGAGGGCAGATAAAGAAGGACTCAATGATTTTATTGAGTGGAGCAAAGTATCTGCAAGATGACAGAATACTGGTGGGAGGCCTGCAGAGGGCTGTCTGCAAAATCATGATCCCCAAGATTATACAGGGGAGTGTACATAAGCAAAACCACTGATTCTGCCGGGTATAATGGTTAGAACGACCCGACGCTTTCTGAAAAAATTAGGGTGGCTCAGATTTACCAAAATATAATGAATGACGTAATAATTAACACCTGCCCCCTGCACGAATTTTGAGAATGAAACAATTTCATTGGAAAATGTAATTAGAGGCCATTTAAAAATTCTCGAATTCATAACGTGCTAAATTCTTAAAAAGTTGTAATTTAGGAGCGCTAGATATGGGCTCATAAGAAACATAACAACTCAAGCATTTTTAATATATAAGGAGGGCAGACGGCGGGGCTTGGCAATTCAACCGATTACCCCAGTCCAAGATGGCCGCCATGTAGCAAACAAGTCACGTGACGTGTCACGTCACACGCCGAATAGGTAAACGCCGCGGCAAGATCCGAAGTACGAGCCACGGGGAACGGGAGCCCCGACCAAAGGAAACGTCTTCACGGAAAGACGGTAAGGAGTTGGGAAATAGAACCCAGATAGATGGGCACATATTCAGGCATAATACAGGAATCCACCCACTACCCTCCTGACTACCAACGTAGGAGTAGACGGAGACTAAGCAGGGCTAATTGTAAACCATATGTTGAAAAATTATGCATTAGAAGTCGAAATTAGAAGGCAGACGAGAGCACGAAAAATAATATGCACTGTTGACTTAGGGCACGGTCAACAGCACGATTACCCACTGACTTTTAATAAGAGTACGGGGCAAGAAGGATGGATTGCTGTAGCATGATATACTGATAGAGAATGTATGTGTATTTCCAGGTCGACGAAAAGCGACCCGCCCGACCTTGCAAGGTGGTCGAGTACTACCCAAACAAAACGAAGGGTAAACTAGTAACCCCAGGTATATGAGCCTCCAAAGAGAAAAAGGTAACAAGTATGGATATGTCCGTGTGACAGTTGGAATATATAGATGCAGAGAAAATGGGCAACAATACTAATATGTGTCACTCTTTGTTTTTTATGTTGTGTGTTTTGTTCCTCTGGTGATGTCATATATGTCTACAGAATTAGTTGCCGGCGGTGACCGGTGGTGTGTGGAGAAAACACCCCCAGCCCTGATGAAATTGCCGATGATAGCACACAGGCAATGAAACATGTTGGCTTCATAGAATACACAAACGAAGCACAACGGTAGAGTGTTGGTTTTAGCGGGAGTAGAAACCCGGCACAGAATAAAGGTGTACTAATAGCTAGGGATTTCTAACTCCATTTTTAATTAAGCATCACACTGAATAGCGGTGGTGGTGTACATGGGGGTAGATGCACACGGTTATAGTAGGGACATACACTGTTGAGCTAATCTATTTTCCTTTTTTCCTACTTTCCAGTTTGTTTAATTAAGATGGGAAGGAGCCAATGATGAGAAGTGAAACAAACTGACGAGAACCTGTCAGCAGTTCCCTGGTGGTTGCTCCCGTGAGGCACCTTCCCATCGTCCACACATTTTTCTTGATTTCTTCTTGATCTTGATTTGTATCGACTGGACTTCTCCCTATCTGTATCCACACATGGGGCTGCACAAGCACAACTTGAGTATAGGGACTGTAGACATATAGTGAATGACACGCAGAGATTTTTTATGAGGACATTTTAAAGACAGGCATACCTTGTTGGAAATTCTGTGAGTGGGTGTTAGGTTAAGAATAACCGCACAAACTGTCAACAAGAGATATTATGCATTATGTACACTGGCCTGTAGTAGAGTAGGACCAGGTTTTGTGTAAAAATTACGTGAGTGGAGGGTACCTGTGTCTGAAGAATTGCCCTCTATGTTCCTTTAGTGCATGGAACTATAAAAAACATAACCTGGTTTACTCTCCAAACATAGGCACATTTATTGCGTGCGCGCGCCAGGGATCGTGAGTTCTGTGTCATACAGAGGACTTCCACGCATGCCTATATATATTTTGCATTCCTGTGGTACACTCCATAAGGAAGGGGTCTGGAAATCCACCTGAGTTGACTATCTCCAACCCCCTCCCCCCTTCTTCCCCCCTCCCCCCACGAGGACAACTACAAACGGTCACTTGACTGCGAAGCGCAGCCCTTGGCGGTCTTTGAGTGAAAGAGTGTTTTGTTGTAACAGAATGGGGCTGTTCTGGAGAAAGCAGCTTTAATGCAGCGAGAGGGCGTCTCTTGTCCTACCAACCGGCAGTTTAGGCTACAAAACTCACATCCTTTAAATTGCACAGTCACTCGTCGAGCTTCTTTTTCCATGTACCTACGAGAAAACAATCTCCAGCGGTTCAGTATTGAAAAGGTGAAACTGCGTCACTGGGGTCAGCCTCTGTATAAGGGCGCCCGTGTTTACCGAGCTGAGGCCAAAAGGAGATTAAGGGCTCGATTCACAAAGCATGTTTGCGCATAACCGGGACGTGTGTGTGCGACGAAAAGTGTAACATTCCGCTTTAAAAAATCAAGTCTTGATTAACACAGTGTGAAAGTCCTCAAAAGTCCTAAACACAGCTTTCCTGTAATTCCCGGTGCGTTAAGTAATGCCACATTCTCACTGTATTATACTTGTATTGTAATTGTATATTTATTTCAATAAACTTCTATTTTAAAATTAAAAAGTAATGCCACACTCGGAATCAGAAATATAGATATTAACGGTGCAGCAGGTGCATGGGCACCGGGGCAGTTATAGCTGCATGGACTACCAAAGTGAGGGTAGAAGCCTGGGGCCTTTCCCGTAGTGACTCTTGCTACATCACTCTCTGGAACTAACTATGCCCTTTTGCTGTCGGAATGTCGAATTCACCTGGAAATTGGTGTTCGCAAATAGATTTCCACGTTTTCAGAGGGCTTTGTGTGAAATATATAACACCTACTTTTAAAAGGGAACATGTGCCCATAAAAAACGAAGTAGCGAAATTTCCGACACACACACTAATTCAAATCGAGCAGTAAACTGACAATATATTTTGTGTCACACGACGCCTGGGCACGGAGTGAGTGCTCCGTGAGTCTGGGCTTATGTTTGTAGGGATTCACAAATATTTTTGAAATGCATAACCCACACTTATCTATCTACACTTCACTTCTAAAGCTACACTTGAGTGATTCGAGCGTTGATACAACTGTGGAAAAGTGAATGAAATGCTCGCATTTTATATTGGTTTGTGGAGAAAGGACAGATCTCACATGTAGATGTGTTTTTCATATAAAAAGAAAAGAAAAAAATGTTTAATGAAATTTCAAAAATTCCCTAATGCTAAGTAAACGGATTCGCTGGACATCATATGATTTGGCAAAACAGGCCTATGCTTAGATTAAGAAAAACACACAACTAATCACCTACTCCTCGGGGTTTTGTGAATGAAATAAAGCCACCATGTCACCAGCATGTGTGTATGTTAGTATGCGCAGTATACGCAACGCCCCGAAAAATGCTATTTCTTTTGCAAATCAGCCCTGCAGTGATTTGGCCCAGATAACAATGTATGAAGAGGGGAAGCCAGGAATTGTACTCAGCTGTTCTGATGCCACAACCCACTCCCTAACCACATCTCACCCTAAAGAAGTCAGTGCCCCATTTCATAAACAGAAACCCACTTGCTAGCTCCCTGTCTTTCTTCCTGCCACAATGTAACCTATATGGAATCTTTCATCCTTTGCAAGATTATCACTTGTATCATGGCACATTTCGGGGTTGCCGCAGTGTCTACTGTGCCCCCAACCCCTCAAATCTAGCCTCACCCCCAACCCCCACCTCACCCCCAGCCAACAGGCCTACTGTAAAGCATGAATTATGATAAATCAGTGACCCAACAACTGTTGCTGATGTGAAGTGTGACCTCTCAGAAGGTCGCACGTTGAGAACCAGGCAAGGCAGACCCGTCACTCGGAATAAGAAACAAGTAGGCACCATGTATGTCAGCCAGCAGACACTCACTTACATGAGTAACAGACACTTTGAGAGTATGTAGAAAGACATTTATGCATTGTTTCACACAGACTAAGACATGTAGATACTATGTGGACAGACCAACAAGCATACAGATACTAACTCACACAGACTAGCAGGCTTGTAGATGCAATGTACATAGACCAACCGACATGCAAACATCCAATCACATATTCTTATAGCAAGGGCTTGAAGTGGGCGGTGTCTCACCGGTGCTGAGCACCGCCAGTTTTTAAAGGAGGCCTCGAAACGGGTTATCAGGCTCTGTTTTGTGCCCTGGAACAGGCGGTCCGTTCTTTTCCGGACTGCAGTCACAGCAGGCACATCAATGTGTGCGTGCTCACACTGCTCACAAGTGGAGAAGTTACGGCGTGACGTCATGACAGGTGAGTGGTGTGGGGGGAGGGAAATCCTTTAAAGAGAGTAATTTTCTCTCTGGATTTCCCTTCTCTTAAATCCATTCAATTGTATCTTAGTTCGGCTGCCATGCCCTGGAAATTTAGGAAACTTTGAAAACATGACTGTGTGCCCCTGGCATTCCTTGAGTTGAAATTAATGTTTGGTTTCACTTTTTCTTCAACACCATGACACCCATTTTGGTGAACATGCTCTAAACCAGGGGTCTCCAACCTTTTCTATAAGAGCTACTTACGTTCAATGAAACTCATTGAGAGCTACTAAAATTATCAGTGTTGAATAGTCATAAGACAGTTTACAATAGTGGCTAATAATAATATGTAGATTACTACCAGTGATCACCTCAGTGCATCGCATGTGGTTGCTAGCCGTGAAAAGGGCTTTGCTAATATGGAATGCCTTTACATGGGTAATACGTAAAAGCCATAGCAGCAATGCTTCCGTAACCGACATGTTACAAAAACTCTCCCGAGTGCAATATGATTTATAACTCAAATAGCAGATCAAATATATTTTGGAAATCCATCCATGTTTCTCCAAATATCGGCCTATGAGTTCCCTTTGTCCCAAATATACACTCCCAATTGTGGTATTCCTATATTAATTCAAGCAACCAAAATCTTCTAATTTAGTAGGCTTGGTTGGACAGAAGAGAACTACTTACAGGTAGCTGGAGAGTTACCGGTGGCTCACTAGCTATTCGTTGGAGAAGCCTGCTCTAAACCAGTACCAAATAGGATGATAAATGCCAACCAACCTATGCACAGTGTACATAGATCATACACATACAGGCACTAATGCACGAAGACGAAACGG
Source organism: Lissotriton helveticus (assembly GCF_964261635.1). NCBI lineage: Eukaryota > Metazoa > Chordata > Amphibia > Caudata > Salamandridae > Lissotriton > Lissotriton helveticus. The sequence goes on from NC_136067.1 coordinate 1,290,026,691, forward strand.
CATATGAGTAGTAACTACCCATGTGTACAGTCACATGGACATTCATGCAGACAGGTGTGCAGACAGGTGTACAGACATCTAGGCATCCAAAAGCCAAGCAAGCACTCGTGCACACAAACTGATAAATGGGTATATATGTCTAAGGACAAAAGAGTCTCCTGATCAGATTGTGTTTTTCTTCCTCATGAACAAATCACCCCACCTCCTGCTGGCCTGGGGCTCGGTCTCCAAGACCCAAAGGTGCTTGGTTAGCCAAGGAGATACAGAGCTCTTTTAGAGCTAGACTCAATACACCTACCCAGTAAACATTCTGTCTAATGCCAGGAAGTCACTGACAGAGACGGGCAGCTTCCTCTTTAGGCAAATCCTCATTTATTGACCCTATGGTGCCAGCCCCTCACCTCCTTTCACTGGAAGGTAATGCTGGTAAGAAGCACTGTTTCCAAATTAGAATGGTATTCAAAGGTTGAAGGAGTCTTGGACTGTGGTTGACAATGGCTTTGAACCTGAAAACACCTCCACCCTCGATCAATACCATTATGCTTTTTCGTAACCTCAGAATTGCATGGAAGGCATTGACCAACAACAGGTCTCTGTACATCTCTGTACGTCTCTGTTCTTCCTGAAGGATGTGCCAAGTCCAGTCTTGAAAATTTGCCATTTCTGCAGGGTCACTCAAGATTTTTGCCTTAATTAGCTGAACATGTTTTTGTTGGCCATAGGACTCTGCGCACTGTACTGCCGCCAATCAGTCGTAACGTTTAAACATTGTAGAATTGGTATATACCACATTAGCACATTTAATTTATTTATAAGTAAGGCTTCCGTTTTTTACAAGTAAATACAGACAGAAAACAATGTTTCCTGACTGTATTTATTTTTAAAAGCTCATAAATACTGAAAATACTGCTTCTTATGAGAGACTTTATGTGCTATCTTTCATGAATTCTAGGCAACAGATGAGCAGATAGAAAGCATGGAGAGTTAAAAAACAGGATGAGATTTTCTTAAATAAAGGCATATGTTAACATATATTTGTAGTATAACGCTAATTGGTGCCTGTGGATGTAGTATTTTGTTATATAGGCCTGCTTAAATTGAGAAAACGTGACAGGCATCCTTGTATGAGTGCCCGTCCATGAGGTAAATAAACGTGGAAAATAGCATTTTACAGCTACATGTATTCTCGAAACACAAGAATAAATATTAATAAGATGGCCAAAAAATAAATATGGATAAATACAAACAGAAATGTAACAAAAAAAGGACCATAAAACCGGGAGGCCTACTTATAAGTCCCTATTATATGGTACTATGTGTACCAAGGGCCTGTAAATTAAACACAGCTGGTGGGCTTCAGAACTCATTGTTCAACCTTTGGAGTAGTATTGTACAACATATTTCCAGTCTTGCATGTGCAGTTTTAAACTGCCATTTCGACCTAGCAAAATAAACCTTTTACCAGGCCTAAACTTTCTCTTTTAATACTTGTCAGCCATCCCTGAGGTAGGCCCCAAATGCCCAGACGGCAGGGTGCATGGTATTTAAAAAGTAAGACATGTATATTTAGGACCTTATTACGAGTTTGGCAGTCCCATGGACAGCCATATCGGTGGTGGCGGTCTGATCACAGTGAGCTCAGCGGTCTGACTGCCTTATTACGAGTTGGGCGAATCAGCTTTGACCGCCGAGACCGCCAGCAGACCACCGGGTGTGCAGTCGGGGCAGCCGCCATAGGGTGGTACAGGGGAGCTGCACTGCCGTCCATATTACGAATTGCCCATTCTAGAGCAGACCGCGGTGTTCAGACCGCCGGCTTCAAGGTGGTAGTGACAACGGATTTGAGGTGTGTACTCACCCCTTTCTTCTTCTTCCATGCAGATTCCAACGTGGATCCCTTTCTCCAGGTCTCCCCTTTACAGCAGGAACTTCACCCCATGGATTAAGACCCTGTGTGCGGTGATATACAGCTGAGTCTTTTTCGTACCATATATCTATTCCCAGGACTGCCCACACATGGGCTGAATCCCAGTAATGGACTTATGGTATTTTTCCACATATATCATGCATGTGTGTGCATGCAACACATATGCAGTCGAAATGCACACACAGGCATCAATATATTTGAGAAAAATACTATCCACTACTGCAACATCCCCGCCTCCACACTGCAGGACTCATAGTCAACTCGTAATATGGCGGTCTTTAGACCACCAGGGCCGTGGGCTGCCAGCAGGGGCCAAAGCACTGCTATGGCTGTCGGACCGCCATTCTCGTAATAAGGCCCTTAATTTTTTTTATGTCCTGCAGTGAAGAACTTCAAAGTCGTTTTTCACTGTGGGAAGACTGACTCCCATAGACTAACCCTGGTTTACCTTATTACATTCAATACCTGCTAAATTCAGTTTGGGAACAACTAGAGAAATAATTCCACCCATTTAAATTGCAATTAAAAATCATCTTTGAGGTGAAGTCGTTTTACATTTTGTGGGGGGGGATGCTACTTTTAGGATGTTGGCATTTTCCTGCCCAAGCCAATGTGCGCTTCTGCCAGTGTTCAGGGTCACCTGACTGTTAAAGGCCCCCCCGGGGTCTCTAAAACAGTGGGCAAAAGGGCCTGGGTGTGGAGAGATGAGGGTCTTCCTGACAGGATGGGTGGGATTTGCTGGACCCTAATGACAATACCTAGCCCTTCCTGATTTCGGGAGAAGCCTACCCTTTAATTGGCAGCCTACCAAAAGAGAGAACAAAGAACTAACCAGAACCAGTTTAGAGGTAGGCAAAGGGGGTGTCTCGCCAACCAACAGGCTGGCACTGGGCATAAAGTGGCAACCCTAAACCTCTCCTATGAGCACTCCTGGACATGAGAAGATTCAGAAGAAAGAAAGACTGGTCCACTGTTTGAAGAAGGAAGATTTGTTCTGATCGATGTGAACCCAGAATCCCAGAAGTGACTACAAGGGTCAGTTGGATGACCTCCTGTTTGAGCTACAGGGGTGCAACAAGCTTCAAGAGGCCTTTTCTGCTTTACAGCTGACCAGACCCACACTGGACCTGACCTTGTTCCTTCTGCTGGGTTTTGTAATATTAGGTTCTGACCATCAAGTGCTATCCTTGAGATCCTGGACTCTTGACTACCGTCAGAGGGAGCTTCTCTCTGCCTAACTAAAGATTTACCCAGATCCGACGTAGAGCTGTGCAACGCTGTGCAGTTTTTCATCAAGGGCTTCACCGAATCTGACACCGAGCTCCGCAGAGCCATGCCACACAGATCTCAACTGAAAGCTTCACCGGATCCGAACTCCGAACAAAGCAGAGCCCTGCAGAGCCAGGTCACCAGGTTATGCAGTTGAAAGCTTTGCTGTACTCAATGACGAGTGATACTGATCTCCACAAAGCAGCGCCGCAGAGACCCCATATAGAGGCCAGAAAGTCAAACCTCAAGGAGGCCAAGTCTGGCCATGTATGTGACCCGCACTCTATCGAAGCCAACCTGAACTTGTGACTTTGTCATGGTCACAGTTGGCTTTTTTCGCCTTTTGGCGCTATTTGTACCTAAATTTTAAATGCTCATAACTCCGGTTCTATCGTTAGATTTTCCTTTATTTATTCAAATGTTCCCTATTTTTCTAAATTGGTTTGAGATTTTTCTTGTGCTGTGTTTTCACTTTATTACCATTTGGGTACTGCATAAATAGTTTATACTTACCTCCAAGTTAAGCCTGACTGCTTTGTGCCAAGCAACCAGTGTGTGATACATATGGATTTATTTAATAGCATTTGTGGATCACCCTGACAAGAAATGTAGTTGTTTCTTGCAATGGCTTCTCACCCCTTCAACATATAGGCCAATTTCTTACATTGGTGTTTAGCAGTGGGATTCAGTACTTTATAATATGACATAGCAATCTATTTTTTTAAATTGTCTTCCATTTTAATTGGTAATTTTCCAGCGTTTTTTCCTAAATTCCATTCTTCTAAAATGTGTTTACACCTGTGATTTTGCCAACATGGAGATATGGAGACTGGACTTAGTAACATTGTGGGCCTCAACATAGCATAATTGAGGAATCTCTATAAAAAGAGAGGGCTAACCTTTAGGAAGGGGGTGCACAAAGGTGGACTTTTAAAGCCATTGAGGCGGGCCATGGAATGCAAACTGCAGCAAAAGAGCAGGAGGGTGATGACACTAAGAATGAAGAGGTGGGTGAGGAAAATCAAGGAGATGACTTGGCCACATGCCCAGAACTACAGCAAGAAGAGGAGGAAAACTTGCCCTCAGGAGCCCGGCCTGCTGCTGTATTTTTTCCTGGGAATGAGACCAACCTGACCCAAGCAAATTTGGAAGACAGGTAGGCTGAGAGAGATTAGAAGCTGCAGCTGGTCAAACTGAAGTTGGCTGATAAAGAGAAAATGGCTGAGGCAGAAAGGAAGCTAGCCTTGGAGGAGAAGAAAATATTGCTGGCTCATGAAATGAGTCAGAAGAAGCTTGACTCAAAGGCCAAGCCACTCTCAGAGTCCAGCAACAATGGTGTCAGCGATAGTGCAATGTCAAAGGGAGACACGAGGGTTCCAATAACCAAGCACCTGGTCCCTAGCTTGTTGGTGTGGACAACATATAAAAGTGGTTTTAAGCCTATGAGGCAGCTCTGAAGATGCATAGGGTCCCTGAGGAGGATAGGAGTGCAAGACTCGGAGACATATTCCCACTGAGGGAATGGATTCTCTGTTGGCCCTAGGAAAAAGGGGATGTATGACGGTACAACGCGTACCGTCACAACGCATCCCTTTAGCACGCATCCCTTACAACGCAAGTCGTTACCACGACTTGCGTTGGGGGTGCGGATTTCGAATAGTATAATTTACTATTCTAACACCAGTCCCCGTGGACCCTAGGGAAGGTGTTGGGATAGTAAATTTACTATTTTTAATCCTTTAGCGCCCTCCAGCGCAAGTCGTGGTAACGACTTGCGTTGTAAGGGATGCGTGCTAAAGGTACCGCGTTGTAAAAACTTCGTGGTAAACGATGTTTACCGGAAAAAGGAGAAGGATACAGTAATTCCTTCATGCAGAAAGCAGGTGTTATGAAGTATGGTCTGGCTTTTGAGAATACAGATTAAAGTTCAGTGACAGCCAGAAGCTGTCAACCCAGTCCTGGATAGAGTTGTGGACTCCTCCAAGAAGGCACTAGGTGGTTCGGTGAGGGATAGTAACATGAGTAATTATGATGAGCTGTGCAATCTTTTTCTGAAAGAGCAGTAAATGTTTTGTAGAACTGCACCAACACCAAATTGATTCCAATTTCACTGTACCCAGTAAATTTGCCAAGGAAGTGGACCTTTGCCTCAGCACCAGGGCCCAAAAGATGGTATGTGGGAGGGACCCCAAGAAGGGTGGATCAAGTCTTTCTCTCGCAGAGTAAAGGGGACGTCCAAGGCAACACAGCCAAGGCCCAAAGAAGGCCCCAAAATAGTGTGGGGTGGAAGGATTCCCGTGCCACTTCTGAGAATAAGAGGGAGGTTCTTGTGGGCGGAGGGTGAGTGCACCCTTTTTCCCAAAAAGTGTTTTGACTGTTTAGGCACAAGAGAAGGGACCCTGTCTATACCTAGTAGCCACCCACTGGTGGACCCTCTTTAGAGGTGGCCAATGCGGCCTTTTAGGAGGTAATACCAGAAGCAGAGGATAGAACAGGTCCTACTGTTTGCTAGCTGGTAGGTGGACCCAGAGAGTAAGCTTGTGATAACTTATGGTGGAACTCATCACTTCCACCAGATCACAGTCAATGGCGTACCTATCATTGTTCTAAGAGTGGTTTCCCCAGATCAGTATCTACTAGGACAGGTATGCAGGGTAACCCAGACACATGGGCAAGACGTTGTTCGCCCTATGACGCTGGTCCCCCTGGAATGGAGGGAGAAGTGGCCCAGAGGAGGGTCATTGTCAGACACCAGATGCCAATTAATTGCATCCTGGGGAAAAAAAAACACCAGTGATAGAAGAGGTAGGTGAGACAACCGCCTAGGGCACCCTGAAAGCTAACGCTTCTGGAAGTACTACTCCCAAACAGAGAGCATGGAGGCCAAAAAAGAGACTATGGGGTAGCAGGTGGAGGAAATCCATGGTGGGAGGACCAGTGGATCAGGCGTTACCTGCTCTGAGAAGAGCACTGCAAGTCTAACCTTGGTGAGGCCACTTCTGATGAGGAAGACCTACCTGTGCTGTCCAGAGACAGGATACAGGAGAACAGCACAAGGCAAACCCCATGCAATAGACAGACAGAGTGTGTCACCCTGGAGGGGGGCCACGGTTTCCCCCTGGAAGTCCTGGCTTGCCAGGCACTGGTTCAGCCTAGGTTGAAATGGTAGTCTTAGGACACAACCTCTGAGCTGGCAGGAGGGAGAGTGGAAGTGCAGTGCCTATCACCCGGTTCTGCTGCCCCACACGTTGAGAAACCTAAGAGACCTCAGGAGTAAGTTGAAGACTCCAAGGGTGGAATTGAGGCCTGCCCAAGGACTAAGGTTGGAGCCTCCACCAGCCAATGGATGGCCAGGAGTCTGGAACTTGACACTGACAGCTGTCAGTGGCCTCTGTTGATTAATGTCCTTATTGGCAGAGTTTCCCTGGGTTAGGGATAGAAGTCTGAACTAAGAGGCAGAATTGCCACATCACCTTGTTAGTGTCACGCCAAGGGCCACTCACCTGGATTGCATAGTTAATGGTCCTTCAGCACAATATTACTGGTTTTATGAGAACCATGGTGTTCCTTTGAGATCAAGAGACATGGAATATGCTTCTAATATCAATTGGGTGCATTTAAAAACATAAACTTTGGAAAACCAGTGACCGGTGCCAAATAATCTTTTCATGAATTGTTCCCAATGTCTAATACCATATTTTACACAATGCATGTATAGGCCAATACCTAATAATACACATATAGACACTAATATACACAAAGGCATCTATATAAACATATACACTCACAGAGCATGCAGACAGTGCACTACTCTGGTCTGTTCTAGGCATCCCTTTAGAAAGGGGTGCCTGTTACATTTGAGGCATTGAGCCTCATTACCATCAATGCACTGCCACCAGGGCACTATGCAGGCAGCAGCAGTGTTTACTTCATATGGGAACATAGATCCTCCTGCAGGTGGTTGCAGTGAGTAGTTGCACCCACCTGCAAGGGGTCAATGGGACTTCCTTTAGCCCTTCTAGAGGGCTGCCTTCTGGGAGGAACATTGACTGTGCCCCAATTTTTTTGTGTCATACAGTCATTGCGCTCCTGATGGCCTCTTTGCCTCTATCGCAATGTTCATAATGAGGCGAGGGTGCAGGCACAAAGTGTTTTCCTCACTATCATAGGCCCCGCCATATGCCAAGGATGGCAATGGCATTATATATGCACTGGCACTATCAGCATTACAGAACAGGTCGCAAAAGCGTCCACGGCCCCTTTTGTAGTACAACTATATGCCAGTGGCATAGAAAACCAATTCGGAAAATCTGCAAATGTCTTTTGTGACCCGTAACATCGTCTGTGATACCGCCTATGGTCAGTAGAATAGACAATCTAAACAAAAGAGATGGTCAGAAGGTGATGATATATATGCGTAACTGGTATTAGTTTGACGCAGGCTTCATGTATGATTGCTTGTCATTTACTTGGAGAAGTCCCTGTGTCTGTGTGATGGAACACAGTCTTTTTTGCCCATCTAACCTTTCTCTCAGGAAAACGATCACATAAAGTACTATGCCATTTTGTGGATGCAGTGTTTTCAGCATAATTATGGATTTACCATACGTCTCACAAAATCCATCGCCTGCTGCATAATTAGATGATTCCAACAAAACATTGTTTCCAATTTAATATAACAAGACAATAAAAGGTTTGAGAACAGAAGATACTAAAAGAGAAAGTGCCACTTGTGGTGCTAAGCAGGGCATACCCTTTGCAAAGGTGTATTTGGCAGCTTTCAGCTGCTGATTGCTGCAATGAGATATTACACTGGTACTACTGAAGTCACACTTTTGCCCAGATAGTACTAACGTGAGTTAAGGTGACAAAATAGCGAAATAACGCTGCTGCAGCATTTGTCACCTTATGCCATGCAATTCAACTGATCGTGCCATATGTTATTCAATATGAAGTAATTGCATGGCATGGTTTCTTTAAAAGCGCAAGACCAATCCAAAGCCCAATAACAACAATAACAAAAAAAACGACTTACCATGATTTAAGGGCAACATGCTGCTCAGCGAAAGGCTCTACAACACCTTGTCAGGAATAGTAAGTGCTATATAAATGCAATTATAATACAAAACAATAGTATAACCAAGACTAAATTAATACCACAACACTCAGTGGTTAGGCAGTCAATTGTAGCTCATAAAGGCTGCATAAATATGTCCTTTGACTACTTGATACTCTTACACTGACATAAGACAAATCTCCTAAGGGTCATGTCCATCACCCAGTAATGTACCAGGCCACAGCAAACATACCACCCATCACCAACTGAACAGGCATGGAATAACTAAAGAGATGTGCCACATGCCACTGGCTAGTGGAGGATTAACTGAGTCCACCATTGCATGCCCCAACTAGGTACATACTACGACCACCTCTTGACATCTGACAATGACAATCAGTTATGGGATAATATTAACAAAGTCGATCCCAGCAGATCTCCCCATCATTCCTCCCTCCAACCTATACCTGCTCAGGACCATAAACTTTTAACAAAATATCTCAGAATGGATAACACAGTGCACTAAGCAGCGAAGTGGAATATAAACATAAGAAATATCAAAAAGGGACCTACAGAGCTTCTCAAAACTGCCCGTTTACTGAAAACTGTGTGCTGGTCTCTCACACTTCTTCATCCATCACACTGCTAAGCAATGTGAACCTTGACACGAGAGCTGCATCTCAGTGGTCAAGTTAATTATCTGCATCTCATGAAGAGTAATGTATGTCTTACAAAGGGTTACCAGACTGCTTCATACACACAGGCCATAATTTAATGAATCAGTCCTGGATCTTCCTTTTGCAAATAATTAGTAGGTTTGTTAGCTCAGGAGGTTGAATTGAAGCAAAAGAAACAAAACAGTGTGTTTGTGTGTGTGTGCGTGTGCATGTGTGTCTGTGTGTGCGTGTGAATGTGCATGTGTGTGTGTGTGCAGACAAATGGTGGTAGAGCCTGACGTCCATTGAATGTCTTGGATCGTTGTCCATTAGTAGGCACAACCTAGTTCTTGACTTGTTTCTTTGCTTGACGTGGTGGGGAGGCTTCATATCATGATCCATAGCAGAGTTTCTGTGACAGCGTTTTGTTTTTCTTTGTGTGTCTGCGTGGGTATTAGAGAGTTTAACAGGATGTTGTCAGATGAATGCTTAAAGTAGACATGTCGAAGCTTGGGTGATTAGAAATGACTGCCTTAGTACTTTATATGCAAGAGAATAGCTGTTTTTTGTTCTGTTATTTTTAAAAAACAGAGGTGCTGTCTAAACCACAGGCTCTAAGTAGCATTCAAGAGCATTCTTTTCTGTCCACTGTGCCAATCTAGAAAGATGCCTGCCTTGTGCGAGTTAATACTGACCCTGCTCCTCTTTTACAAATCAGAAATGACCCTGCTCCTCAGAGCAACAGCCCATTTCAAACTACCAGGTAAAGGGAAAACACGCAATCCCAGACCGGTTTTTGCCTTGTTTGATCTCGTCAGTGAGGTATAGCTTGCATCCTGTGGCACAGCATGCAGACACGCATATCTAGGCATTCTCTGGCAGTGGCCACAAAGGACTAAGCTAAACAAAAATCAAATGGTTGTCGGTGTTTTAGGGTGGCCACCTGAAGTCTCACAAGATTGAAGGTTTTGTTGTTGGTCTTCTTAGATTTCAAGGCAGTCATCTAGGGGTCAGCTATCCTGTACAGCAAAGTAATGGCCCGATAGGGAGGCCTTTGTAAGGGCAGGCTCAAACTCAAGTGCTGACAAAAACATTTTTTAAAAGCCTGCTAAAGTAAAACAATAACAAGCATTTGCAATGCGATATGTCTCGCAATTACGAGATTTTGAGTTAATGACAATGCCTTTTATTTGTGTTTTAAAAACCTGCAATAATGAAAGGCATTGTCATTTAGAATACCAATAGGTCATAGTTTCTAAAAATGCGAGACCTATATAGCATAGCAAATGCTTTCCGTTTACAAGCGTCTCATGTTGCGCTTTCACGTTAATAGAGGTCACGCCCCTTTCTTTAGATGAGCCATGTCTAAAGAAAGGTCCGAGGCCACTATTGTCAAGATGACAAAAAATGTTGTACTGTTGACGAACCGAATTAAAAGGCCCCATCCTCATGGGAAGTTACAAATAAAGACAAGGTGGTACTAAGGAGGGACTAAAAAACATAATAACAAATCAGAGCCAGCATTTAGGAAGGACAATGACACAAGCCAATGACAAATATGGGTGGAGAGTGGGCGTGGCTCAAATCTATATTCCAATACTGCATGACTTGCAGAGCAGCGCAAGCGCTGCTCGGGCTCGACCTAAAAACGGTCTGCTCTCAGGACACAGTGCATGTATGAGATAAAGATTTGAAAATAACAAAAGTTGTGATGACTAAGTATACTTTTAATTTGTAATCTAGTCACTCATGTAGATGAAGTACTCCTTTGAGGAGGAATGGTGTACAATACTGCAATAGTATGATAGTGAAACCAAAATACTCCACTGTGCTGATCCAAGATAAGACTGATGTTGTCTCAAAGCAATTGTTAAAGGTGGCTGACACAATCAAGGCAGTAGTTGAAGGGAGTTAAACAAAAGTCCCCTCTGTGCATACTGCAAACAATATGCCAGACCTTAAACTTGTCATACTAGAATGATTTGAAAACAAGAGTTCAAATTCCAAACATACTTCCTCGATTAGGGACAGAAAGTAACAGCGCAAACCAAGTGCGGCCGGTACAGGTAAGAGCGGTGGGGCGATGGGGGAGTGGACATATGACAGGATAGGGAAAATAAAATAAATAAATAAAACCACTTACCTTGGGCTCGTCACATTACAGAGTTGGTGATGCGGCGAGCGCAAAGTAAGTGGTTTTAGTTATTTCTTTTATTTTCCCTATCCCGGTGTCTGTCGAATTCCCAACCCCCACCCACCCCACAGCTCTCACCAGTATCAACCACGCCTGGTGCAAACTAGGGGACCCTTCGAACACACATATACTGCCAAGGTGAATGTAAATGAATAACAAACCATATTAAATGTGATATACATTGAGCAATAAAATCTACACCATTGCACACTGCGAACAAAGAGCATTCGCACCAACCACTCATATGCATGTGTTGATTACAGCGTGGCTGCTCCACTAATGTGCTTAACTGCACAAGAATAAAGGGAATCTTATTGCCCATTAAGGCAAATGCAGGTTTAGGCAGCGTGGCAACTGCATGTACCCACTTTTATAAAGAAAGTTTGCAAAAATATTTTTAAGTGTTTTACTGCGGTGGTGCATGGTGCCCACACTCGCTTGATTTCCAGCCACCAGTAAATTCATATATCAGAAACTGTGAGAGTCAAAACCACATTGAATATCACAAGACTCTTGGGCCATTATGTAGTAACGCATTTCTCTCTAGAAACATAATGGGTAAAACCCCTTGGTACATAAGGCCCCTGGTTCTTAGGTGCCTGTCAACTACTGCAGCAGCTCTGAAGCCACGTCTCTACATCAATCAACCACTCAGGATTTATAAAGCATGGCTAATCATCCGATTGACATCCAGGTGCTTGCAGGTCCCGGGGCTTATTTGAACAGCCAGGTTTTGAGGGCCATTCAGATTTCCAGAAGTGAGGTGATGGTCCGGAGGTGAGTGGGGAGGTTATTCCAGGTCTTTGTTGCGATGTGGTGGAAGGAGCGTCCTCCACTTCTGCTTCTGTAGATGCGGGGAGTATGAGCTTCCCTGCAGCAGTTTATCATTCTTCAGTGAGAACAAAATTGCCTTGTTTCTAATCGCATCCTTCCCAAGTTGGTTATCTACATGATCCTTTCCTCCAAATATCCTTCCACCATAAAGGTATTTGAGCTTCTGGAAGCATCTAGTGCATAAGAGTGTATGTAAATTGTAGTGTCTTCAAATGTCTCCAGAGGGTGTTGGTTAAAGTCATAGGAGGCAATCGGGAAATATTCACAAGTTATTTTAGAATAGTTCCATTTAGTCAACATCCATCGACTTTAATCCAGACTACAAAGATTCTGTGGCCTTATTTATGAGGCCCTTACGCCGCTGTTGCGTCACTTTTTGAGATGCTGCGATGGTGTAAAAAATGCATCACACTGCGCCATATTTACAAAGTGAGGCATCTGCCTCACTTTGTAAACCTCTGCACTACATTAAACCTGCCACAAGTATAATGTATGAAGGGTTCGGCGTTCCGACATAGAAAGGCCTCATAGTAGTGTCGGAGTGAAATCTATGAGATTTCACTGCGTCACTTCTGGGGACTCACTGTGTCAAATCCTTCTGCCTGCTTGAAGCAGGCGTAAGGAGTGATGCTGGCCTTTACACATGGGGCTTCCCTATGTGAAATGACACATTGCTGGAGTTGTGTCTGTTGGTAACCGATGGGGTAGAGGATGTAACGAGGATTACAAATTGGACTCTGATGGCCTACTAAGAAATTAGGTCATAGTGGGGAATTAGGGACACAACCCACTATTTCCCCAATAATTCCCTATCCATATGGAAGCATGTGAAATCTCTGTAAGAACAACACTGGGGACATGTAAATCCATGGACGTTAACGTTTCTCATCGGTCTGCTAACACTGTTACAGACCCTGTTACGAATTCCTCAAGACCTATAATGAGTCGGTCGTAATGACAATATTTAACTGAGCATCCACTCTGCTCCACAGGCTTTGTGTTCTTCTCAGGGTGCAATATTCATTCATCATCCTTTACTGCAAGAACACACTCATGTAGTTTGTGATGTTGACAATGTAACCTTGTTTCTTTTCGCTGGTCTTTTCAAGGGTATTTAATGTATTTTCAATGTTGACGTTTTGCCACAGTGTTGATGGGATAGCAAACTTGGCAGGCCTGAATTCTTGCAGTCTATTTGCCTCTACAACCTGTTCATTCTCTGAGTTGACTTTCCCCACCAACTTGAATGTTGCTATTCAATAAATCATTTTCTTTCGACAGGCAGCGAAGTTGGAGCGTTTGGAAGGCTGTGAAATTAATAGCGTCTTTCAGTCAGCTGAAGCTATAACACACACGTAATTAAAGTAAATACATGATCCATCATGAGCCCTGCAAGGACCAGAGGCCCTAAAACACCCACATCACTGAAACAGTACTTCCTGTGTTAGCATGGTGTAGTAGTACAAGAACTCCGTGCGCCATCCATGCCACTTACATACATTTACTCCAGCAAGTGGTGGATAGGTTAGTCAGTTATTTGGATTTGGAATGATAGCAGAAGGATAGAGAAGGAAAAAAGGTTTGTATTTCCATAGTGCTTGTTACCCCTGATGGGGTGTTGAAGCACACTACTCCGGAAGCCCATAAAGGATTAGTGGTGAATTAATATGGTGAAACATGAAAGTAATTTCAGTGGTGGATATTTGGAAAAATTAGACCTTTTGTTGCCATTGGAACAAGCATTTCCGAATTCAATAGCTCTTGCCTTTATAATAAGATTGCCAAGCTATTGGTTTGCCAGTGTTTGTCTGTATAGTACTGTTGAAAGATGAAAACTAATTTCACAACACTGGAGGAGACGTAAACCTATCTTAAGGTCTCGCTAAACTGTACACTGAATTCAAGATTTGCCTTCTTAATAAATGTCTGTTTTTTCAAACAATTTTCACATGGGCAAGTGACTAGAATTTCTTTTTTGTTTTTTTTAAAGAAGGAAGTTTAAAGGAAAACGCATGCTAAAGCCCAATTTAATTTTCACAGGACTCATGTACAGAAAAAAAATATGATTCCGTGCAAAAAGCATATTGATGTACAGTTAAAGTTTGCTTACAACTGGTGCAGAAATAGAAGTCTAATAAAACACGCGCTGTTTTACACCAGTGACGTGTAACACCCCGTAGAGACGACGTTAACTACGCCCAGAACTAAGGAAAGGCTGGTCGAGAGTCCCGCTGGAAAGTCACCTGTGGATCATGCGGCCGCTAGGTGGCAATGCAGAGTCCCCTTGTTGGGAGCATTCAGAGCAGAGTCTAAGTCCAAGTTGTCAACTGTCAGTTGTTTAAGTTTGGCCTAAAGACATCTTTAGTTGTTTTGCAAGCCTCATATCTCCCCGAAAGATGATAGTGAAATATGTACGTATATATACATAGAGTGGCTTTGGTCAGCCCTCTTCATCGTTCGGTCTGCTCAAGTGCCAATCACTTTATCCAGTGGATCAGCCCACTTCACCTACAGGCTCTCTGCATAAGAGTGGGGCATTTTGTTATTTCCCATTTGCTCATACGCCTAAAACGTTGTCCACTCCAATGTTAGGGATGGTAGGACACCTTATGTTCTCATGTTTAAAAAAAAAAAAAAAAAAGATTATTCTTGCAGGAGGTCATGTTTTGTTTTGTTTTTGTTGAAAATATACCCCTCTGAAATGGTGGCATTTTCCACTTTTTATTACTTTTGCATCATTAGTGGACGTTGGTGAGGTCACTCTGCCTCATCAGGTGGAAACGCATCCCTTTGTGCCCACTTAGGATTTGCACACACGGAGCGATATGCACCGGGGATACTCGTATGGACTGGTGCCCGAGTGCCACAAATCCTGCATTTACTTCCTGGCGCTAGACAGCCGAGCCGCAGGTGTGCTGATGTTTGATGGGAAGGTGGACAAGCCAAGCAAGGCTTGAGCCTGGCTCGAGCTGAATGACTGGCTCTGTTCCACGATTGAGCCACAACAGTCAGGCATCCAACCCTTTCCCCCTCCCTACAGCAGTGGTGAAAGTCAAACACCGCCAAATGCATAACTGATGAACGCGGGCCTTCTAAAAAGGTGCTTTTCACAATGTCTCTGACCGCAGCCAAACAGAGCGGAGAATCCCACGTATTTCTCTAAAGACCTGCTGAAAGTCAGCGCACACTTTGTTTTGTTCATCAATGTCATTGCTCTCATTAATGTGCTGACCCTCTCACTCTTTTTTTACGTCAGGAAAAGGCAGATATGTTAACAAACAAATAGACTCCTGCCTTATCTTGTGCTTAAGGTACCACGCCGCTAGGTTGTCATGCTTAGGTCTATATTTCTATAAGTAGAGAGTTTTTTGATGTGCTAATGACTTTGGCGCTGTTTGACGAATCTTCACAAAACTTTCCAAAAATAAGTTTATTCATCCCAGTTCCTTCCTGGAAAATGTTGGGGTAATCTGTCAAGCGGGGGCAGAGAAAAAGGGGGCCCCAAAACGCAATATTTGAATGCATTATCCATAGACTTTTTTGAACAGTGCAGCCACAAAAACTGCTGAACTGAATTACACCAACGTTGGCAGAAAGCTAGAGCTTGATCCAGAAAGCATGCTTTTTGTGATTTGGTTCAGATGCAGTGAGTAGTTTTTAAGAAACTAAGGATCAAAAGTATTTGCAAACCTGGGCGGATGGGTTCAAGAGACTATTGCAAGAGTTCCTTAAACCCAATTTTAACAAGCATTTACAATGCAACGGTTTCGCCTTCGGAAAAGTTAGAGCTATTGGCATTGTAAATGACAAACTTTTTATTTATGTGTTGGTTTTGAAAACAGATAAATAAATGGCATTGTCATTTACAATGCCAATAGCTTACTCTGTCGCAAATGCGAGACGTATTGCATTTGCACACACACACCCACACAAGAGCCACACACACACACAAGAGCCCCCCACACACACACGAGGCCCACACACACACCACACAAGAGCTGATGAATAATACAGCAAGAAGGAAGAAACAATGGCAGTGCACCAGGGTGGGGGTAAGTGGGGAGGCAAAGTAAACAAACCTGATTAGAGACCGATAAATGCTAACATTTGCAAAGCAAGTTAAACATGTGTGCGAGGAAAATTGGATAAGGGCGAAACAAAGGAAGAAAAAGCACGTAACAAAAGAAAGAAAGATAGAAAAGAAAAATGGAACAATGGAACAAGGGATGAAGGGAACTCTCTTCCGGCGGACCTTTCTAGAAAGGGTCCAGAACGCGCAAAGTGGAGTTTTCATTTAGACAGCCGAGGGAAAGTCACTCATGATGCTATCTACTTTAGCATAGGAGAAACCAGAATAAAAACACGTGAGCGTAAAGTAAATGCGATTTTAGGAAAGTCACATGATCAAAAATTAAAGCACAAACTAAGAATGTCAAGAAGGTAGGAAATTACAACCAAACATGCAAAAATGTGTCATCCAAATTACAAATCAACTGCAATGCTATGACAAAACAAAATACAAACTAAGGGAATAAGACCCACAACTGCGATCATATTAAAAGCATATCAGACGTCACATAATTACACGTTGCCACATTGTTAGTACCCAGTGAAAAAGAAATGTCGAACCCCTTGCACACCTGTTTGCACTGGTAATACCTGGCTTGCGGTAACTACTTCTGCAAACACTGGAGAACGTTCGCTATTTGCACCTCTTTTAGCACATACTTCCAAGTCTGAATGACTGGGTTTAAATAACATAGTATTACAGTTAAAGAGGTCAGAAAAACTGATGAAAATTAGAAAGGAGGCTTATGCATTTCACAGTGAAATGGAATATTGGTTCACATGCAACCGGACGTCGAACGTACTCCAGTGTACATAATTACATAAAACGTATCTTAGCAGAAAATTCCAATCAAACTTTAAAACATGACATCTGCACAATTGCCTTAACACTTGACTTTGGCCTGGTTGAACAGCACTGAGAAAGAGTAAACTCATTAACCGCTCGGGTGCCATAAAATGTTGCTGAGACTTTGAATTCAGAGTACCACAAAAGAATGACTGCTGAACAGATGTCACAAATGACAAGAACGTAACACATGTCTACTGTGAGTTCTGTGCAGCAACTACATACTTCTAATCCCAATGTCGACATCTGTAACGCATGCCAGAGAGGGTAATCTGGTAAATCATTTCCTAGCTGGAAACAGTGAATGTGTGGCAGGCATCAATCCTGACTGGGGACTACAGTAACACGCAGAACCATCGGGAAATGCTGTATTCATATCCTGTTAAAACTACGAGCTGTGTGTCCAAAGCAGCAGTAAGTAAAGTATATTCATTTTTTTTACATACCAATATCATTTATGAGCCACAGAACGCTCAAGTAATTAATTTTAAGAGCTGATGATCAAGACACTCCTTAATTTTGCTTCAATGACCCTAACAGGCTCTCAAAAAGTGCAATCCTTTGGTACTTACGGAGTAAGGAGGGGTAGGCAAGGAGATTTGCGAGACAACTTTCAGTAAATGTCCATTTTACGTGTGGCTCACGTGCGCAATTGACGTGTTCACAACGATTGCGTTTTTATCGTTCAACTCCCAGGTGAAGGGATAGGGGTCTGGCAGAGGCCCCAGAGTCTCCACTTCATACACGTCCTCCTCTTGGCCCGAAGGCCACAGGCCACTGAGCACTGTGGAACTCCAGGACACGCAGTGGGACTCCATCGCTCTCACCGCCGCGCGCCCCAAACCTCGCGCACATCTCACGGAGGCTGGGCAGGTCTCCGCAGCGCACACCTGCATGGCAGAGCTCCGCGCGCCACCCCAGGTGTGCGACACCGGTGCCCGTCCTCCAAGAGAGCGTGGGAGCTCCGTGCACAAACCGTCCTCTCGCGCGACTCAGGAAGGTCCCAGGTAAATAACGAGCGGGTGGATGGTAAACATTGGCAAGAAGTCTGCGGGTGGGAAAACCCCTCGGACGGGTTTCCAACGAGCCCTTTAACTCCTCAGCGAGATTTGAGCGAGGGGAGCACGGCACACGCATGAATAATGCAGGTCAGCCTTACTAAGCCAGCTCATGTTCTCTGACGGGGTAGGAACACGGCAGCAATCCAGTCAGCAGAGCTTAACTCGGCAGAAACTAGTAAACAGCGTGGGATCGCCATTGGCAGCGAATCAATAAGAACCCTCTAGGTATAGTATTAACCCCGAAATGCGGATCCTTGGTGCAGCATGCGATGCAAGTAAGGCCATTTTGTGGGAGAAGAGAGCGCTGTGCTGTGCCGAGGAGACCCGCTGTCAGACTCTTCCATGAAGTGCACAGGGGGGCAGGAAAGGCACGGACAGCGGGAGGGGGGGCGGGAAAGCACGGACAGCGGGAGGGGGGGGGCGGGAAGGGCACACGGTCAGCAGGAGGGGGGCGGGAACCGGCACTCACCTGGACTTCTTCAGGTGGTGGTCGTCCTGGAATGAACAAAACAAACCTAAAAAAAAATTTAAAAAAAACGCCCACCGCCGGGATGACGCGCACAGAGGGGCGGAGAGTGAAGAAATCGCGGGAACGGCCACGAAACTGGTCCGGCCATGACGGACAGATCTCTGTTCCAATGGCTGGCCTCCATTTATGGAGCTAGCCAATGGAACAGAGGGCGGATTCCCAAGCCACTCTACTGTAAACATAAGGTTTTCGCCTGCGCCGAAAAGCTGTGCAGCAGCTTTCGACAAGGCGAAACCTAAAAATAGAGCATTCTAATAGGCCTTGGTAGGTTTTTTTCCCTTGGGCTAAAGCGCTCCCTGGAGAGTCAGGCTCCAGGGGGAGTGAGCACTCTTACTGGTTGCCTGCCCATCGAGGCCTGGTGACACCATCCCCCAGTGCCGAAATGTAAGGGAGGCGGGCATGAAACTCCCCTCCCCGAGCTTCACTGAGACCCCTGGAACCCCATCCCCTAAGGCCGATTGAAAAATAAAGGAAGGAGGAACGCAGGCTCCCACCCTGGGCCTGTAAACACACTGGGAATCCCATCTGCAGGGGCCCAGATATTAATTATAGAGGAGGGGCACCGGACCCTCTTTCAAGAGCCTCTGGAGGCCCCAGAGACCCCCCATGTCACGAGACCAACTCTACTCTGGTGTCCTGGAGTGCCCATCCGGGGAACACCATTTCCCTGCCTGCTAGAGAGCAGGCAGGGAAACATGCCTGCTCCCACATGGCAAGAGCTTCAAAAATGCTCCTGCTGGGTAGGAGCAGACTTTTGCTAACCTGCCTGTGCTCTTGTGGACAGAGAAACTCAAGATTGCTCCCATCCTGCAGGAGCAAGCAAGAACAGCAGCTGGCGCCGGGCGGGAGCAACGCTGGCTCCCTCATCACTAGAAGGGGTGCATGCGGGGAACCAGAGAGGCCGCAGGGGCCCTGGTTTTCACCGCCACCCCCAGCAAAGTAGCTCTGGGTGCCTCGAGTGGGCATCGGACACCTGCACAAGTCCGTGGGCCACTATATGCTCTGGGCTTAAAGGCCCGGGTGATGGGGTCCCAGGAGCCCCTTGTGGCTCAGGGAGGGGGGCTGTGTTCCCGCCTCCCGTTAATTAAAGAAACCCTGGGTTGGGGTCCCTGAGTTCATTAGTGGTACAGTGAAGGGGGGGGCGCATGCCCCCTCCCCTTAATAAAGAGTACAGGACACCAGGGAGCTTGGCTGAGCGCTATCTCCCTAATAGAAGTGCCCTGGTTGGGCACTGGGACACCAAAAGGAATAATAATATATTTAAACTAAGAAAACACTTGAAATTACCAGTTTTAGTTGTCTCAAGTAAGCTGAGGGCCGTGGATCCAAACCCACCTATTCCATCTGCTTCCCTGCCTGCCACCCACCTAGTCGATTTTCATCATCGCTCTCCCCCGTTTGCCTTATAGTTTTATGGGGAGCAACTTGGTGCTTGTCCTCTCCTGTTGCCAGTTCAGTTCTAGTCAGGGCGGGATTGGTGGCAAAGAGGCATATCAGGAGTGGTGCAAGCAGTACAGGGGCATAACCAAAAATAGCACCAAGGTGAGCGTGTGTCCACTAGACCTGAGGTGCATTAGGCGCGGCGGACCCAGACCTTGGGGGCGGAAGTAGACAGCCTAGTGGCCGGTGTCTTTTGCTCCTAGGTCAGGTGTCACCAGCGGGAGTGCAGTTCTCCAGTGTCTTGCCTGGCCTTACCCCCCTCTTATCGCCATTTGCTGTCTCTCACTGCCCACTTACACACCGGTCCGCCACCTCTTGTACAACCCTATACCCCTGGGCAGCCATCTTCTCATCACATCACATCGTAGTGCACGAAGGAGGTGCTTGTAAACTTGAAGCTGGGGGTTAGAAGGTTGTGGTTTTTGGGCAATTGGAAATGTTGAGGTGCGTGGGAGGAAAAATAGCCATAATCTTCAATTGATTATTGCTGTACTCGCCTCAAGGTTTGAAGGCCCTCAAAGATGGTGGGGAAACTGTGAGCTGTGAGGCCGAGGCCTATGAAAGTTGGGGAGAAATCTAGGGCACAAGGAGTTGCGCAAGACATGGACAGTACGGTTGACCCAGTGAGCGGAGGCAATCACTCTAGTGAGCTGGTGTGGCTTGTGCACTGGTCCTCCTGCTGTGTTCTCCTGTGTTCCGTAAGTATCTGTCTGGTGTCATTCAAAGGCTCAGTAGTGCCCCTAGTGCCTGTTGTCTGCAACGTTTGAGTGCCATTTGATCTCCCCGACACAATTGGCTTTAGTGATTATCTCTCTTTGGCATGGAGACAAGAGGAGTTCAGAGGTGTCAAGCTCTTGTTCATTAGGGCTGAGTGTGGCGCTGTTGTCTGAATTATGTTTACACTGCTTCGCTATCTTATGCGACTTTGCTACTGTGCTACTTTGCAATGTCAGAACACTCTTTAAGATCGAGAGGCAGGGCTTGATTGTCCAGTCATCGCAAGAGATCAAAAGGTGAAGGCAAAGAGCAAACCAGGGCTGGGCATGGTGCTCCACAGAGTCCTCTCTCGGTCCCCGCTTCTCATGCCTCCCACACGGCAATTGGCCAGTTGGGTGCCCATTTGGATTCTGCTCAATGTCAAGCTATGGAATTTTTCTTGGAGAGCACTGGCACAATGGATTGCTCAAGAGGGCAAAATGATAGTGTTGCAGGGGACAGCAGGGGAACCAATGCCCTTCACCTCCACTTTTTACATACTACCGAAGGTAGTAGGTAGGGTCTGGCAGATGATATTTTTTCAGGTTCTACTTTCAACTCCACGTCAGGAGAGGTAACTGAAGACCATCTGAGTGCCAAAGTGGTCTCCCCAAATTATTGTTCGCCCGCCGGAGCTCCCTCTGCAATTCCACTTGTAACCCTCCCGGCTACTGTTTTCCTCCCTCGGCTACTGTTTCACTCGCTCTTGGAATGCTGCCCTGGACCCTCTTTTAGAGACAGCTCAATAGAAGAGGTCATTTAGTTCACTTGCATTACTGAGACCGCTTTTGTTTATTCTTCTGACATAAAGGGGTCCCAAGCAGCAAGTCATAGCCATAAGGCTGGCAAATCTATGAGATCTACCGTCTGGTTGCCTCTTCTCTGAGACCTTGTCACAAATCATTTTAAAGTAAGTCCAGCTCCTGGTGCCCCTGATGCCCCAGAGTTGAACTAATCTGGTGGACTTGCAAATACTGCACTCCTCAATAGGTATAGAGGGTGAATCCAAGGATGGGCGTAAGGGTCAAATAATTTGGATGCTAGGGCTGACCACGCCTGCTGAGGGATTGTCAGCTGAACTGGAGTCCACTTAATCGATGATTGCAGGGCAAGTAGAGGGATTTTGTACCGGAGATTAAAGGAAGGGAGGAGGTGGTAGTAAATATGTCGTAACCCGTGGATGTCTCGCAATAGTCCCCTCAACGTGCTTCTCATAATTGGGAAGACTCTCTCCAGGAGGTTAATCTCACAAATCATTTGACCCCTGTAAACCCTGTAAATCGAAATCGAATGTCCAGCTTGGCTCGCTTGTGCCTCTGAGCCATCCAGCTTATCCCCATGTTGAAAAGGAGTTTGACGTTGAGTGTTTCCATCTAGCAGGCGAATGTGTTAGAAATGGCCCGAGAAGTGAAGGTGGAACGATCAAGCTTGATGAACCTGGCTGAGGGGTTTCAAGGCCAAGGGAAGGGAGGGGGGTCTTCATCTTCGCCAATAGCTAGGAGGGGAGTCAGTCTTGGAGTCAGAAGTTCTGGCTGCTGGCTCAGTGAAGGGGCTTTCAGGTGATTTGCATGAACCACCCTACCATGAACCATCTAATGAGACCATCTCCATGGGGAACATTCCTGACTTTGCTTAGGACCTGTCAATGTTGGATTTGTTCTCCTTTAAACCAAGTAACCTTTCAGGGAACGCTAAAAGACTTTGTGCTGAACAATACCCAAAATGTTAAATCAATCCATCTGCTCAAAGATATCAGTAAATCTCTCATGGGTGGGGTCAAGGATGTCAGGGGCAGCTCCTCCACGTGGGCGGAGGAGCGTCGAACTACTGCTTTCTGGCAGAGCGAGAAGCAGAAACATAAAATCGTATTATACCATTTTATGTTTCTGCTTCTCGCACTGCGAGCAAGCAGAAGGGTTTGGTTGGGGGCGGGAGGGTGGGCGGTCCTGCTCCAAGCAGGGAAGGGGTGGCTTTCTCACTGTTCTGGGTGCTGACCGTTTGGTCAGCCCCAGGGCTGACCAAACCACTCATACGCACTCTCCTGTTTTCTCCATGTAGGCTGCATGCAGCATGCACAGAGAAAACAGCCTCCCTATCGACGCCTGTGTGGTCGGAGTCCCAGCCAATCATAACGTTGCCATTGCAGCACTGTGATTGGCTTAATAGAGGAGAGGGAGGCTGCCTTTTCTAAATTACTACCCTCCCCCGCGACCCCCCACCCTCAAGTCATGCTGTGCGCAACTGAAGGATGTCACTTTGGGAGTGTGGTCTACAACAGGATTCTATTGAATCTAGTACTCCCGTTACCTCCAAAGTGGTGATACCCCCTACTGTTTCCTTGGTAAATGATGGGACGTATATCTCATGAAAACCTTACCTAGTAATAACAAGCATTAGAAATGCAATCGGGCTCGGATTTATTTGAGTTTGAGCTAATGGCATTGTAAATGCCAATGTATTGTTGCTATGTGTTATGGAGTGTGTTCATGTGGTGTGTACTGCCAGTGATCTCCTTGTGAGTGTGAGAATATTGCACCGTTACTGCCTGTGATGTCCTTCTTGTGAGTGTGAGGAGCTTGCACCTCTGCTGCCTGTGGTCTCCTTGTGAGTGCAAGAAGATTGCACTGCTGCTGCCTGTGATGTCGTTCTTGTGAGTGTGAGAAGCTTGCACCACTGCTGCTTGTGATGTCCTTGTGAGTGGGAGAAGCTTGCACCTCAGCTGCCTGTGGTCTCCTTGTGAGTGTAAGAAGCTTGCACAGCTGCTGCCTGTGATGTCCTTCGTGCGAGTGTGAGAAGCTTGCACCGCTGCTGCCTGTGAGTATGAGAAGATTGCATTGAGCATCTCTGTGCTGTGCCTGTTCTTTGTAAGGGACTCTTGCTCTGTTGCTGCTGCTGCCTTGGCACAGTACCTGCTGTGAGTGTGTAAGGGAAGTTTGCACCGCTGCTGCTTGTGATGTCGTTCTTGCGAGTGTGAGAAGCTTGCACCTCTGCTGCCTGTGGTCTCCTTGTGAGTGTAAGAAGCTTGCACTGCTGCTGCCTGTGATGTCGTTCTTGTGAGTGTGAGAAGCTTGCACCGCTGCTGCTTGTGATGTCCTTCTTGTGAGTGGGAGAAGCTTGCACCTCAGCTGCCTGTGGTCTCCTTGTGAGTGTAAGAAGCTTGCACAGCTGCTGCCTGTGATGTCCTTCTTGTGAGTGTGAGAAGCTTGCACCGCTGCTGCTTGTGATGTCCTTCTTGTGAGTGGGAGAAGCTTGCACCTCAGCTGCCTGTGGTCTCCTTGTGAGTGTAAGAAGCTTGCACAGCTGCTGCCTGTGATGTACTACTCACTACTCTACTCTACTCACTACTCTGCACTCACTACTCACTACTCTGCACTCACTACTCACTACTCTACTCACTACTCTAGTCACTACTCTGCACTCACTACTCTACTCACTACTCACTACTCTACTCACTACTCTACTGACTACTCTACTCACTAGTCTACTCACTACTCACTACTCTGCACTCACTACTCACTACTCACTACTCTCCACTCACTACTCTACTCACTACTCAACTCACTACTTTCTACTCACTACTCTACTCACTACTCATTACTCTGCACTCACTACTTTACTCACTACTCTACTCTACTCACCTCACTACTCTACTCACTACTAACTACTCAACTCACTACTCTACTCACTACTCTGCACTCACTACTCACTACTCACCTCACTACACTACACTACTCACTACTCTCTTCTCACTACTCACTACTCTGCACTCACTACTTTACTCACTACTCTACTCTACTCACCTCACTACTCTGCACTCACTACTCACTACTCACCTCACTACTCTATTCACTACTCACTACTCTACTCACTACTCACTACTCTACTCACTACTCTACTCACTACTCTACTCACTACTCACTACTCTGCTCACTACTCTGCACTCACAACTCACTACTCTAGTCACTACTCTGCACTCACTACTCACTACTCTACTCACTTCTCACTACCCTACTCACTACTCTGCACTCACTACTCACTACTCTACTCACTACTCTACTCTCTACTCACTACTCTACTACTCTACTCACTACTCTACTCTCTACTCTACTCACTACTCTACTCACTACTCTACTCACTACTCTACTCACTATGAGATGGAACTTTTCTCATTCTCAAAGTACCGTTCATAGGAATACATGTTGAGCTACTCAAAGAGCGGCAGTGAGACTGACAACAAGTACCAATAAAGAACGTAAAAAGACGTGGTGTTTTATGAACGAGAATTTAGTTCAGTTGTTCTAAATCTTAAATGCTTCCTTGAGCAGTTTGTATTAGGAACATTTAATTGTCGGGTCAAAATTGCATTTTAAAATATGCTGCTTAAGTTTTATTAAAAATAAACGTTGTACTTTTTCGTGTATAAATTCCTTATAATGCGACATGGGTAATAGTTATAAATTAGCCAAATATGCATTGTTCAATTACGCTGAGAAAAAAGGCGATAATGACAGTCGGGTGTTATCACTCCAGATTCCCAGGCTGCTCATTTGGAAGAATTCGCGATATTCCATAGACATTTATTTTTTTTTGTATATTTTTACCATCTTAAAGTCGTGCTTGAGGTGAGGAAATCCTTTCTTCAAAATCACGGATCAATCGCACTTGAGGAAATACCAACTAACAACACTGACACTTGAGGGTCTATATCATCACATCAGCTCTTTGATAACTTCTCATAACCGTGTTTACAATCATGTGTCAGTATTATTTACGGTTTATCCAAGCAGACAATTTTGGCACATACGAAGAGAGCTGTTAAAGCAATGAATGGCTGGGCCTTTTCTAATAAACAGGGAAGCTGCACATAGTGCCAGTGATTTTCTCTATTTACATTCCGATAAATAACAGCAGGAACTGTCCAGACCAATATGCAAGTTCACAAGTTTCAAGTGTGTGTTCTTGAGTCAATTGGTAGCCTGACGGAATTTAGACATCATAACTGCCTGTTTTGGTTGTTTGAAATAACATTGCGATGTTGGAGGCGTCATGTCACTTCGTGTTCGTGGGGAGACGGGGGCTCCTTCTCGTACTGCTGGAAGGGGCGTGGGCATGAATGGGGGCGCCGTGGGGATGGGACTGTGCAGGGCCTGTGAAGTCACTGGCCCGAGCTTTCCGGGGCGGTGTGTGCAGGGCGCGCTGACAGCCCGGCCGCGGCTGCCCTTCTTTGCCGCTTCCCGGGGCTGTTTCTCCAAACGGAATAGCTTTGTTTCCTAGATGGATCCGGCTGGCGGCAGATTCTTATAATAACAAATATAGTCATGAAAATGAGATACAAAAAGTGCCGAAATTACAATAAAAGCGGGGTTCCCGTAACGGAAGAGAAGGGAGCCAGGCAGCGCGCTGCCCGGGTCCTGGACTGGTAATTGAGCCCGAGCCGGTGATGTCTAAATCAGGCGAGGAGACGGGGGTGAGTCAGAGAGCGGCAGAGCAGCTCCCCGGGCCGGCAGGAAGGAGCCGCACACGGCGTCTATGCCTGTGTGCACGTAAGGAGGACGCGCGCCCGACAAACACACTGCTAGATGGTGAACGCGCGCACACCATCTGGAATGCATTACACGGCCACCCTGACAGCTCCTAATTAAGATGAATGCACTTTCGAGCACGTAACCGCACGAAATATGCCCAAAATGGCGCCCGAACATTACAACTGCCCAATAGCATCAAGACTACTAAAAATACATCACCGCGAACACCAATGACCATTCAGATAATAAAAAAATTCAGGAATGTGTCTTTCCCGAGGCCTTAACACACTTTTTTTTCTTTCTGTAGTAATAGGATCTCAGGCTCCGCCCGAGCCCTAAAAAGGGGGGATGTTTTGAGGGAATACATAGTTTTATCTAGATTTAGTTATACTAGAGTGAGGAAAAGGGGAAAAGGGCTCACGGAAGGAAGAGAAGCATAGAAGGTGTAGGCCCATCAAAACAGCATGAAGTAGGGCTGTTAGACACTTCTTCTGTTCCTCCAATTCCAGCAGCGATCCAAGTGGAAAAGAAAAAGTCAGCTGCCAGGAGGAGGCCTGGTTAGGAAAACAGGGGATGGCTGGGGTAATCATTAGGCACAGGGAAATCTAAGTACTGCTTGAGGACAACAAAAGAGGCCTCTGGGCATATAATTACTAAAGGGAAACCTTCTCCCAACAGCGCGTAGTTTTTGCCCTGATAGAAGGGACACCGAGAGTTGTCTGAGAAAGCTCCCTACAGTCCGAGAAAGAGGCGATCCTAAGTCAAGAGTGCCGTCCAAGCTATTCCTAAAGTTATAATCTAAAAGGAAAACACAGCAGCTGGTTAGTCAACCCCTGTAGATCAAGGTTGCTAAGCACATTTGCTAACATCAAAAGATTTAGCACTGGTTGGTTTTCACACTATAGCAGATAAAGAACTAACTAACCTGGGTGCTTTTTGTTTCAGAGGAAACTAAAAACCTATCAGAAAATTCTGTATCTTCCTTGGCAGCAACCTGAATCTTCTTTTGTGAGGGAATAGATGATAATTGGGAAGCCTCGTGGAGATCAGAGGAGAGTAGTCTCCACCAGATAACCGCTTTTTTGAGTGAACATGAAGGGTTAAGACAAAATCAAATACCTTTTCCAGGTTCCTGGGTATAGCTTAGGGAAAAGGGTCTGGAATATGTTGGTATGTATAGTATGGGTCCCAAGAAGGAATAGTCACTGTCACCTTCCAAAATGATAGAGCCCCAAAAGTGAGAAACCGAAAGCCATCATAACCATTTGATTTTGATGAGCTTAGGAGTTGTGACTGTCAGGTGAAGCAGAGGTATTTTCTCATGTGAGCGGACTTCCACCCCGTTGATGATGTGCAAGGTACCTATTTCCCAACCAGTAATAGGGGAGTGGTGGAGGATATTGATTGATAGGAGACAGGGCATCCACGGCCATGTCAAGTCTGGATATGGAACTTACATGGGTTCAAATCGGTTTTGTAAGCAGGAAATTATTGAGAGGTTTTGTCCAAATACTTATTGTTGTTCCTCCAGGAGACCTGGCTGCTGGAGTGCCCAGCAGTTGAGGGGTTTGCTGCTGTAGGTGAAAGTGCTAAGGCCATGGCAAGAGGTAGAGCAGTCGGTGGTTTGTTAATTTTGGTCTCCATCTGTCTTGGGAGGAAGGTAACTAAGCTCCAAATGTCCTGTGTATGGGCTCTTGCTAGCCGAATTGACTTTTTTCTATTAATGCAGGGTTTAATCATATGATATGACTCAATATATATGTTCCCCCAACCCGCCCACTACCAGAATTAGAATTTGAATTATGTAACTTGGTTAATGATTATCCAGATGCTTTGTTTGCAGTGGGAGAGGATTTAAACGAAAAATCAGCTTTTGAGGAATTTGATGAGTCAATATAAGAACTAAGGGCTACATTTAACATTTCCAATTGACCTTTTTAAGCAAGTGCAAGGAAAGGGGATGTTAAGGTCTTGACCTCTCTAGCTCAGCTGAATTTGGTCAATGTCAATGGTCGATGCAATGACGACATTTCTGCGGACAGAACCTTTAATCATGGTAACAGCAATATGCCCATCGATTATGTTTTAGTTCCAGTTTTTCAGTTTTCTCAGGTGAAAAATTGAAATAGTGCTTGATTTAGGGCCAAGCGACCATCTTGCTCTTAGCATGGAGTTCAAAGACACAGTCCCATTATGTGCATACTTTACCTTATCCCCGGAGATAGTCTACCACAGGAGAATTTGTGTTGTGATCACAGAAGATGCGGTGTAAACCCTGTCATCAATCAATTTCGCGCCTTTAGATCTGAAAACAGGTATGGATGTGCTGGCCTGGTGTTGCAGATTAACAAAGAAACTACTAACCCATTTTAAGCTGGCAATTAAGGGCCCTCACAAATCCTGTGGAACCAGAATGAAGGGGATTAGCTGGTTTGATGATGATTGTCAGGCGGAAGAAGAGTGGTTCATTTGAATTTAGATCCAAGCAACATTAGCCTACGAGAAGACATGTTTGCCTCAAAAACTGCCTGCCAAAATCTATGTGCCATAAAAAATAGAGAGTTTTATAGGTCGAATTGGGAATTAATGTTGGTGCCCATTGATGGCAAAAATAGTACGAAGTTTTGGAGGATAGTGAATTTGGTAACCCTCTCATCACCACCTTCCCTTAAGCCACAGGTCAGTGAGGAAAGACTGGTAAAAGTCTATTCACTCACTTTATAGTGGAGGTGAGCTTCAGAACTGAGTAGCTATCGCATCCTGTCCACAAGCCGTTGTGGAGGCGATTACAAATACTCAGATGCCAGTTATTCTGTCTAAAATAATCAGCAGTATGAAGGTCCCTAGGGCAGGTAGTCCTGATGGTTTGTCATTTATATATTTTTTTAAAGATCGTAAGAAGTGGGGTCTAATTTTGAGTGTGTTCTTCAAGTGGGTACCATACTCAGGCTGTCTCCCGTATTCTTAGAAAGAAACCATAGTGAAGCCTGTTCACAAAAAAAAAATTAGACCAGCCTGCTAATTATCGCTTAATTAGCCTGTTAGATATTACGTCTAAATTGATTACTCAAATTCTGTGGGAGCATTTAGCTGTTTGGGATTTTGACTCTGAGCCAATCTCCATTGAGCAAAGGGTTTTTAGACCAAAGTTTTCTACAATGGACCACTGTTTCACCCTGTAGGGATGTCAATGGTGCTGGCAGGTGGCTGTGCTGCTGATTTGTTAACTTCCGAGTGGCTTTTGACAGAGTGGACAGAAGTGAACTCTGGTGCAAACCCAGTGGAAAATCTCTGGGGCTCTGTTAGGTCTGCTGACAAGGCTCCACAGTGATAACTGGGTTCAGGTTGGCCTAGAAGTGTTACGAAGTTTGTCGAGAAAAGTCGGGTACAGAATGGTCTGCGCCAGGGGTGCATATTAGCCCCCTTGCTATTCAGTCTGTTCATTGCGGACCTTCCCCAGACGTTAAGTAATACTCATAGTTTTTCACCAAAGATTGGGGATAAGTATATTAGCTTCCTCTACTATATAGATGAACTTGTAGTGATGGAGCTTACGTCTATTTGGGCTCCAAAAAAACATAATGCTCTGAAAACCTACTGTCTTTAAAATAAATTAACTATTAATGTTGATAAAACAAATACATTGTTCCTTGCAAAAAGGACCTTTACCTGGTTTCTAGGGAATGTAGGGCTGGAGCAGGTCAGAGAATATAAGTATCTGGGTAAGACTTTTGCAGATGATCTGCGCTGGAATAAAGATATGGCCTCTCGGAAACTTGTAATTTCAGCCAAAGTGAAGGCCCTGAAAAGGTCTGATCATAGATGTGGCCGTTGTACTTTTGAGCTATTAAGTAAGATACTCCAGGGAAACATATTCCTCAGGCTCTTTATAGGGCTGAGGTGTGAGCAATGGATAGGCATGTCCCATGGGAGGGCCTAGAAGGGTGTATTTTGAAAACTGCTCCTCGACCTTCACAAAAGTGCTATGATCCAAGCTAGGTGCCGTTGCCTCGGGTTCCCTGGCAGATGCAAGAGCCCTGCGTTTTTACTTTTTGATCACAAACGAGACAAAAGGTGAAAAGCTATCAGCTTAAATCCTTCCTGTTTTGCAAGGGTAACCCAATATCAGTAATGCTAGGGTGTCTGTGGGTCCCTGATTTATGCTGGGAGGAAGGTAAAATGTTACAAATCAGTCACATAAAATGCACCCTTAGGCAATGTTCTGTGGAAACTAGCCAAATTGAGGATTTGTATTGTCTTAATATTAAGAGCTCTGTTACTCCGACCTTCAACTTATCTTCACAATAGACAATTCTCC
Organism: Lissotriton helveticus; assembly: GCF_964261635.1. Taxonomy (NCBI): domain Eukaryota; kingdom Metazoa; phylum Chordata; class Amphibia; order Caudata; family Salamandridae; genus Lissotriton; species Lissotriton helveticus. Next base: position 1,290,057,171 of record NC_136067.1, read on the forward strand.
CGAATCCATCAGGGGGTGCCGGGACACCATGCTGCACATCCGTCATTGGATGGACTCTAATCACCTAGAACTAAATCCCGGTAAAACAGAGCTAGTTTTCATTGTCAAAAGCCAAACACTCTGGGGCCCACACTATTGGCCCCCCGAACTCGGCCTCCCACCCACCCCCTCTGCTTCTGTAAAAAGCCTGGGAGTAGTCATTGATGGGGATCTGTCTCTAAAAACCCAAGTGGGCACGGTGGTTTCCTCCTGCTTTTACCAGCTCTGCAGGATTAAGAAAATCAGCCGGATGCTAATCCACTCGGCCTTGATGCAGGTGGTGATCGCATTGGTTCTGTCACACCTGGATTATGCCAATTCCATCTCTCTGGGCCTTCCTCTCTACCTCAGTAGACATCTCCAACTGGTGCAGAACCAAGCAGCAAGGCTGATTCACCAGCAACCTCGTTGGCAATCGGCCAGGCCACTATTAAATCAACTTCATTGGCTCCCCGTTTCCCAACGAGTAGAATTTAAAACTGCATGTACCATCTTTAAATCTCTCCATGCCCACAGCCCCCAGTTCATTCACATCCTCCTACCCAGGCACATCCCTTCCCGCAACCTCCGGTCCGCCAATCTCCATCTGCTGGCCAGCCCGACCTTCAATTTGAAGCGTCAGGGAGGACGCAGGTTTGCGACTCTCGCTTCCAAACTCTAGAACTCCCTCCCTCTGGACATCCTTTATTGCACTGACCTTCTGATGTTTAGGAAACAACTAAAAACTTGGCTTTTTATTCAGGCCCAGGCATAACCCTACCTCACTTTTGAGATTCTGCTAGTCAGCACCATGAAACCTCTGGGTGTACGCGCGCTCTATAAAAAGTTATTAACATAACATAACTCCCTTCCTTATTTCTCAGGAGAGTATGAACCTTTTCCCATAACTGTATAAAATTCCGGATAGGTTTTTGAGACAAGAAATGTATGTTTAAGGATTGCCATTGACCCCGGATTCCAGGTCTAAAGCTGAAAATCATGGAGAACCTTGTTCAGTGTCCCTGGCAGCGGGGTCATAACTACTAAATGAGCCATCTTTTGATGGACTGTGTACTCTTCCTTGAGGAAAGGAGGAAGGTTCTCCATTCAGTTTTTCTAAAATATGGAGTTTGAACACAAAGCGAGGGCCTTAGCCTAATATGTGGTCCTAGTTTTCAGGATATAGCTGTTACCAATGGTCAATTCTTGCGGAAAATTGTAACCTGTGCCAGACAATTTCTTGTTAATTGACTCAGTCCAAGGGTAGGAATGGTACTCCCGGGTTAGGTATGGATTTATTTTAACTAGATAGGCCGAACCCAAATATGTTAGGAGGCTGATCGAATGGGAGACCAGGGGTTATGTTACCTGTCCTGCACTCTGCACTTCATAATGTTAGTTGGCACACTGAGATGCATGCCTTGGGCAATTGCCACCTTTTCTAAATGCTACTAACAGCTATGTGAAAAAAATGGGGTTGGTTTTCATGCTGCACTATATATTCCTCAAGTTAGTTAAATGAGTTGCTTGCCCTGGTTAATATATATTTCCCCTTTCCAACTGCTCTTTAAAGGTATGTGGTATTAGATTGTAACCTTTTACTGAGATTTGTTCTTTTTAATAGGTGGGTGTTGATCATGTGAGAAAGTAGACTGAATGGGATCCCGGGTTCAAATGTAGTTTGGCCATGCACTTTGAACTTTAACGCCCTACTCGACAAAACGATTTGCATGTCCCAGGATCTCAATATCCTTCTGACAGTTATTAATAGGTTTGATAATGTGTTGTGAACCTATTAAGTTTCGTTCCCCCTGAATAGGCTGGTGCTGATCATGTAAGGAACTTGGCAGAACAAGACTTTGGGATTTGAGAATGTATAGCCCTCCACATTGCACTTTATAATGTTTTACCCACCTAAATGACCTGCATGCCTTGGGTAATTACTTATATTTTAAATGTTCCAATAGGCATATGATAATGTTATGACCTTTGTTGAGTTTTAATGTAAAGAAATCGTAAATGTTATACTGTTTGTTGTGCCAGCGGATTAATTGGAATTAAAGGGCATATTTACAAGCCCCCGTCGCCACCACAATGTCACTTTTACTTTCAGTGACGTTGTGATGGTGATAGGGGACTCGCCTTATTTACAAGGCAGCCTTAAGCCACTTAACGTGGCTTAGCGCTGCCTTATAAATTAAGCACCCTTTCATGATGTATTTAGTGTGAAAAGGGGGGCAATGGGTGTTACGGAGGGCTTTTCACCGCAACACCCATTCCAGCACCAAAATTAAGACCAGGGAAAACCTGGTCCTAACAGGGCGAAATGAGGAGTAATGCTTTATTTCTCCTCGTTCTTGCTGTTTCCATGTGTGCTGCCTAGAAGCATCAAATTGCTATGATTGTTTATGTGCAGGAAGGTCCCACTTCCTGCACATAAACAATCATTTAAAAAAAGATACCATGTTGTAACTTCTATGTGTGCGGCATTAAGCAGCACACATAGAAGTTACAAAACAGCATTTAAAGATTGTTTATGTGCAGGAAGGGACTCGTTCCTGCACATAAACAATCTTACCCTCAACACAGGCACCCTTGCACTATTGTGCAAGGGTGCCTGCGTTGGCGCTAGGCAGTTAAAGTTAGCACCAGCACAGGGGGAAACGCATGGGTGCAACATATTCTAGTAAAGATGGTTCAGCCCTGCGTTGTCTAAAGTGATGATGCCTGTCGTTAGCCTTCTTGGCTTAATGACACGCTTGACCGCTTTATTGTAAATATCGCCCTAAGTGTTTTGTATGGATTTTATATGTTTAGTTATGTATTTTAAATGCTGTCTAAAATATATTTCTATAAGAATTTATTTCTTAGAAATAAAGGATTTTTATTTGACTTGAGTGAATTTTTATGTTTTCGAATGGTATTTCCAGTATCATTTACATGCCAAATGTTTTCATGCCTTGCATTGGCTTTCCGCACTCTGGCTCGTCTCTCTCCTTTGACTTTCCTGGCATTCCCATCTCTACCGACAGGTGACGTTAGTTGTTGTTAACCAATAATATACATAAAATCCCTTTTGAGGTGCAATAAAACATACCATGTCCCATTGGGAGGCCATTACTGATGGTACCAATGCGGACCCTCTTGAACATGGATATGCTAAAAACACTCTCCACTGCTGTTGGTGATTACCATGGTGCCTATTTGCTAGTTACTACCTCATGGATACATTCAGATGGCAGCTGTATATTACCTCGAGTTTTACTCCAGCACAATTACACCAAAACTTACACCTCTTGTCAATGGGACTGCATCATGATCCTTTTCTTATCCTTTGTTCTGCATTCTGTTGAGACCAAGTAGGATGGACGAGCTGCTGTTTCCAGGGCCGGCTTTAGGGAAGTGCGACTGGTGTGGCCACACTTGGCGCTGACCTGTGGAGGGGGTGCTGTGATCTCAGGGGGAGGGCACTGTATTTAGCAATATTTTATGATAGGAGAGATGAGAGGCACTTTTGCAGGTGGTGGTGAGAGAATCCAAGGAGGTGGACATGGGATGTAGGAGCGCCAAAAGTGATTGTCGCACTAGGGGCCACGGCTGTTTGTATAGCATTGAGTCAGGCAGATCTCTGCTGCGCCCCTTGGAATATTTAGCGCCCCGGGCCTGGGCCCAGCTCACCCATGCCCAATGCAAACCCTGCCCCTTGGTCCCCTTGAAGAGCAGGCTGTACCATTTTGGGTATTAACACCTTCGGAATAACTAGTTGCTTTAAACTCCCCATTGCACCCTCTGCTAACATTCTCAACGCGTTACTCCCTTTTCACAATGACTTCAGAGTGGCTTATGCCTGGCACTCCCTGCACATCCATAAGTGATCTCCATGCAGTTTCATGTGCCAGTGCCCAATGACATTCACCCTGCAAACTGTCATCTCCCACCTCGGAGTGTGCTGTCACCTTTGGACATCACCCATGATACACGTTCCTCGCTGCACTCCCCTTGACGCTGTCCCGCCGGGTTGAGAGGTCAGGATGACCCACAGTCTACGAGGTTATCGGCTGCCTGCCAAGATTGAATGGAAGACATGTAGCTACAGCACCCACTTTACAGTCCCTGGGGTGGGCCGGCCTTAGGGTGGTGCGATTGGTGCCACTGCACCGGCTGCTGACATTAGGGGGAGCCCGTGTTTTCAAGGAGAATATGGTTTTTAAATCACCTGCTGCCGCGCTCCTTGCCTCCAGCAATTTTCAGACAACAATAAAAATGTCAAGGTAACTCCTATGATTAACATTCTTCCTGAAGAGAGATCTGAGTTCTGTCTAGTGGAAGATGTGGCTCATCATAAAGTAGTACAGGAGGTTAAAATGCCTGCTGCAAAGCATGTGTATCATGCAGATCACAATGTGCATACAATGTACGTAGGTCAGTGCATTACTACTTCTGTCAAGAGCCCCTTTTGTTATTTGCCGTTTATACATTTAAATCCTAATATAGAACAGAGAGATGTAAACTACCATCACAGAGCTGCATGCATACTGCAACGTATAGATTGCAGCGTTACTATCCCCTCCCCCCATAGTCTTACATTACCCTAATGTTGCAAAAAGGGTTCACTTGGGTAGAAATCATTCCTTATCAGTAAAGCCAACCCACAACCATGGTGTTACTTTTTAATTCTGAATTTGTGATTCTCCAGACCAAACATTCTAACTGTACTGTCTACCAGTAGGTATGACCTATGACTCCTACACCTTGTAGCCCTCTGTCTGATGTAACATTTCCTAAATACCGATTTACACACTTTTGATTCATTGTCTCGGTGTAATGTGTATGTAATGTAAAGTGCTCTGACACCTTACACTGGCATGAGTGGCGCTATAAAACAAAAGAAATGCATGAGAGAGAGAGTGGCTATGGAGACTTGAGGGGCACTGTTAAAGGGTGGAAGTGGCGGAATCTGTGGAAAAGGAGGTCATGGGGGGGCACCAATAAACATTGTCGCAATAGGTGCCACCAGTGCTACAGTCAGGCCTGGAGTGCAGTGTAGTGACAAAGTGGAATCAAGTGTTGTGGTTCATTACCACATGGAAATGGTAGGCTGAGATATAACAGTTTGTCAGCTCCACTTTATTGCTAGTGCCTTGCTTTCTATTTGAGAGTGCCTTGTTTCTATGTCAGTGAGCACCTTGTGAGTGGGAAATGCAGTTGGCGACTATCCATCTATGTGTTTTTGGGGCCCATACCCCCAGCCCACTAGGACTTGCCCCAACTCTCTATTTGGTGTTCCATCTGCTGCTGACCAGCAACAGGGGTGTAGAGCCTTTGCGTTGACGTCTGTCATCAAACGAGGTTAATCATGAATGAACCTAGCAATGTCTGCTTCAGGAACGGAAATCCACAAGCCCTTTCTTGTGTGTTGAAAGCATGCAGATCCTGGCATTGGATGCACACATTGGTGGCTTGATAATTTACAGGCCTGCCAACTCACACGGTGCCACCGTGTGTCACATGATTTCAGATCTCTTCACACAGTCGCCCGGTAAGGAGCCAAAATCACATGGTGGCAGTGAACAGGAGCTGAAAGCCACTGTAAAGAGTGGATTTCCAGCTAGTTTTCAGGGGCAGTAAGCAGCCAATGTCCCTTAAACAATGTGAAAACACCCCAGGACAACAGTGACAGCCTCGATTACACTTTGTTATGGGTTTATTGGGGAGGGGTTGGGGGACTTGGTGAGGGGCAGATTACCTCTTAGAGAGCTCTCGGTACCAGGCCCGGTGCCCTGCAAAGCCCTGCACTCTCCTCACACAGTGAAGTTATTTTGTAAGTTGGCATGTATGCAGGGGCGGCTGGTGACATTTGAAAGTGGAGGGGGCGTAAACTAATTTGCATATTGCACCGCAGCGATCGAGCGCAGCGAGCGAGCCCGAACCACCTTGCATCCATCCATACATCATTCATGCATCCACCCATCTATCCACCCACCCACCCTGCATCCATACATCATTCATTCATGCATCCACCCATCCATCCATCATGCATCCACCCATCATGCATGCATGCAATCCATACATCATTCATACATCCACCCATACATCCACCCACCCGTCCATACATCATTCATTCATTCATGCACCCACCCATCCATCCATCCACCCATCCACCCATCATTGCATCCATACATCATTCATGCATCCATCCATCCATCCATCCATCATGCATCCACCCATCATGCATGCATCCATGCATCCATCCATCCATGCATCCATACATCATTCATGCATCCACCCATCCATCCACCCACCCACCCTGCATCCATACATCATTCATTCATGCATCCACCCATCCATCCATCATGCATCCACCCATCATGCATGCATCCATCCATACATCATTCATGCATCCATCCATACATCATTCATGCATCCACCCATCCATCCACCCACGCATCCTGCATCCATACATCATTAACACACTGTACTATCTCAAGTCATTTGTGCAAGCTAGTTTACTGAAACACCGAAAAACACACACACTTACCTTGCTGCCGGTCCCGCACACGTCACAGGCTCACAGCGCCCCTGGCCAATCCTGGCGCCAGGGGCACAGGTACCCTCTCGCCCGCAGCACACCCATTAGGGCTCCTGATGGGCATGCGCAACGCCGCCAAAACACAAGTGCGCATGCGTGGGCACGGGTAAAAATTCACCCTCCGTCCCCACGCATGCGTACTTGTGTTTGCCGTCCGTACAATCATGTCAATGAATCAACATGACGCCCGCCCGGCGGTCTGACGTCATGTTGATTCATTGACCGGATTGTCATGAGGGAGCTGCGGGCGGCGTCGGGCAGGGGGGCTACGCCTCCACGCCCCAATGGACGAACCGCGCCTGCATGTATGTCATTTATGACGTTCACGAAACCAACAATTCCTCATAAAACTCACTCCTGTCTGCAACAATGTGGGTATTGCATGGAGCTGTGTAGGCCGATAACTAAAAATAGTTGACTATTTTTACAGTACATGGAGGGTGGGGTGTTCAAACGTCCTTATACTACAAACATAGACGTATTATAGTAATATGCAAAAACACATATGGACAACAAACTACACACATAACAGACGCCCACACAAGACTAGAATACAAACACTGTAACACAGACATCATGGCTGCCAAGTGACCTTATATCCAGGGCGGGCCAGAGGAGTTATGAGACTCTGCAGCCACAGCTTCTGTCCAGTGGCGGCCGGCACGGATCCGGGGATAGGAGGTGAGGGGATGTAAAAAAGAAAAAGAAAAGCTTACCTCCTCGCTGTGTCTTTCCTCCGTCATCCCTCCATCATCTCTCCCGACCGGAATGGAACAGGAAGCACCCAGGCTCCCCCTGAGCCACTCACAATGTTGCAATGCAGCGCTGTGATTGGCCTGAGAGCTGGGGTTCGGTGCTCAGCCAGAGAATAGGTACTTGGGCATGTTCTCCACCCAGGCTGTAATGAAGCCGGGGTGCAGAACATGCAAAGTGTGACTGACTGTTTGGCCGGCCCCAGACGGCCGGCCAAACAGTCATGCGTACTTACAGTGTTCTACCACTCCTCCCACTGCTCCTCTGTCACCACAACAGCCTCGACTACGCCTACAGACCTGCCACAGCTGGAGTAAATAAAATAATAATAACCTCGAGTTATTATCATTTTATTTTTCCTTTATTTCACTGCTGTAAAGCAGTGGTCGATGCTCCTCCGCCTTAGCAGGGGAGCCCCCACTGCTTTTATCACATAATTATGGTTTTGCTGCATTTGCCACATAATTCATCATCTGCTGCATAATCTTCAGATTATAACAAGAAAAGTCCCTAGCTTAATAAAATCAAAAGATGCTAAAAATGTGGCTTCTTTTTCTCACGTAGTGGAAGGTTCTTCTCAAAGGTAGACTGATCTTCTTTCAAATGCTCATTTGTGTATTTGTTTTTTAAACTGGTACTAATTAGGTGAAATATTTCTCCAGACAGTATTACTATGTGTACAAATTATAAAATAATGAAGTACTACTACTAAAAAAAATGTGCCTGACTTTGCCACATTAACTGCCTGTTTTGCCGCATAGTTTAGGCAACCAGCCGCATAATGTGGTGCTCCCCTGCTGCGTAAATCACTGGTCCTGCCTGCACCATGATTGGCCCCTCAAAACTTCTAGCTTTTTAGCCGAAATTCTTATGCACACTAGGACCTGTGTTTTTCTCATTCCAAAAATGGGTTTACCTAATCCAGCATACAAATTGCTTTTTTAATAAAAGCGCAAATGGCAGAATTGGCTACTAGTGTCACACAGGACATGGTGCCACGTGGCATCCGAACTCTGTGACACACTTCAAGCATACGCCTTTACAAATGAAGCGATCCGTTTGTAGCTTTCATCTCACCTGACTGAGGCGGGGTTATCATGTTGCCTTTATGGAGTTAATGCTAAAGGATAACAGTACCACTGGCCATCGAAAATACGAAATGAACAATTTCCGCAAAATGATCGGATACAATGGGAAGAAAAACACTGCTAAAGGTAGCAAGCACTACATAACTGCGGAGAACGAGGTTGTTTTTTAAAACAATATGTGCATGTATGTCTATGTGTGTGCGTGTGTGGGTACGTCTTAGCATTACATGTTCTAATCACCAATTCAGCCTTTCATCTTTCTGAAGCCAATGCAGTATGTTCTATTTAGTTCAATGAAAATGGCATATATTAACATGATGATGCTAGGAGATATGCACTCGATGGTGACATATGTTGAGACATGAAGAGCATGATTTCGGTTAGAAGCTGGCACGGCTAACTCGAGGTTTCAACCTTCCAAGGTCGAAAAGCTAAGTACCGTGAAATTGATCATTGTCATTGTCAGAGCATCGAACCAGAAACTCGCTGGCACAAGGACAGCAAAGTTTCCACTTGAGTCTATAAACAAAACGATATCGTATAAAACGTCCGACAGAGCCCCGGCTGACCGGCCATAAATAGTTTCTGCTACATCAAGTTGCTGGTATCTGGATTTGGGGCATTTTATTAGTAAGTGTTCAAGAGCATCTACAGTTCAGGCGCAGAAAAAATATAAGGCAGGGGCTACTCGTTTACTGGGCGCCTAACACCTGTCTATTTCTAAACACACCGCATTTGGGAGGAAAGTTCACGCGGCACAGGGAGAGAACCGGTATTGACCACGATCACACGGGTTGGTGTAGTAGTGGAAAGGTACAATGAGAGCCAGGGTGCACAGTTTAAACCCTAGACTGCATCCCCCCTCCCCTGACAGCACAGCCGGCCGGGGCAGCGAGAGGCGCTGCTTACCTGAGCTGTCCGGGACTCCTGGCCGGCCGCGGCACAGATGAGCAGGAGCAGGCTGCACTGCCAGCCGGACACCATGGCTGCACTGTCCAGGGGTCTCCTTCCAGCTAAACTTCTTCCAGGCAAAGTCTTTCCTTCCACTGATGAGCTTTTCTTATTCAGTCCGTCCCCATTTCGTTCTGTTTGTGTAAAACAAAGTCTGTTCCCGAGAGTAGTGCCAGGGGTTTCGTCTCCCGCTGCGCACGAGACTCAGTAGCGCGCGCTGCCGCTGTGTGCGCGCGCCTCCGCCGCCACTGGTCTGTCTGAGGAGGGCTACTCTGAGCTCGCGCTGCCGCAGCTGTGTGCGCGCGCCTCCGCCGCCACTGGTCCTTCTGTCTCTGAGGGCTCTGATGCTCTGTGCGCGCGCCTTCGCTGCCACTGATCCGCCTGAGGAGGGCTCTGCTGCTGTTCTGACTGAGCTCGCGCCGGCGGCCGCTCTCTCACACCTCAGCAGTGAGCCGCTTCAAGTGGCTCCTGCCCCCCCCCCCTCCCACCTAGACCCTCAGCTAGAGGCAGCTGCGAGAAGCCCTCCCAGCTCTGGGCGTGAGACACTCACTGAGACTCCAACACCATTCTTGGGAAAGGCACGGCCATGCCAAAGACTACCCCCCGCCTTATGAAGAGAATAGAGTGCCCCCTTCCCCATTATTGCCTGGGAGTGGCGATGTACCATTTCTAAACATCCTGCATTCGCCGTAGTGTCCGAGAAGGTTGCCTTTCATATCGGATGCAAGTTGTAATGTTTCCTATGGGTACTCTACAGTAAGGGGTTTTCCTGTACATTTTCTGAGCGTTCCCAGGACTCTCTGGGTGAATCTGTGCACTGTGGGATGCCCACATGCGCGTGTCCCCTTCTTTCCATGCACTGTCCTCCTAGTGCCTATTATTTGCCATGTCTGAATAGTGTGATGTCTGTCTGAGTCCGACTCTACCGAGTTAGTGTTCCGAGCACTTTCGGAGTGTTCCCCGCACCACCACCTAAATGTTCCTGCGTATGCACTGCCTGCTTCCATGCAAACTTAGTGCTTCTGTGTTTCTATACTGGAAGCATGAACCTGCATCATATAAGGGTGCCCGTGCACCATCGGGATTTCCATAATCCATTAACAGTTTAATACCGAGTATTGAGTATTCGCAGGCGCCGCCTGCTCACGTGCGCTCTCGGAGTCCTCCTGTGCGAGGTCTGAGAGTTCCTGCGCACGGAGGGTATATGTACACCCAGTGTTCCCATACATTGGTTCCCGTGCTCTGTCGTGGTGTTCCGCTGCCTGTCTGAGGGTGCCTGTGCACTGAAGTGTCATGTACGCTGTCTGAGTGACCTCTCGCTCTCTGCGAGTTTTCACAGTACTGTCTGGAGATTCCTGTGTACTGAGTATCACAGCGCCTCTATGACCACCTGAGGGTTCACGTGCACCGATCGGGTGCTCATTTGTGCTGCCTGATTGCACCGATGAACTCGCCGGAGTGTTCCTCCACAATGGATAAGCCTTCCGTGAGTCCGTGACTGTGTTGTGCACTAAGTGGCTTATTTACAAGCCCCTTGCACCGCCAGTGCGTCACTTTTAATATGGGTACCTTTGTAAATAGGCTCCTAACTCCTGTGAACCAGTTGGTGGCTTAAGTGAACTGTTTTTTTCTGCACACTCTCTGAGTCTTATTGTGCATTCACTGAGTGTTCAGTGGCTGTCTGAGGGTTCCAGTGCCTTAAGCTTTCCTGTCCACTGACTATGTATGTGCATTGGCTGATAGCTTCTGTGCAATTAATAGTTTTGTGCACTCTCTTAGGGTTCCTGCGCACCTTCTAAGGATTACCGTGTGCTGTTGGAGTCTTCCCGTGCGCTCTGCGAGTGTTCCTGTACACTAAGTACAGCCGCGCACAGGGTAAGGTTGCCTGTGACTGTCTCAGGGGTCCTGTGCAGTTAGTTTTCCTGTGCACTCTCTCAGTGTTTCTGTGCACTTCCCGAGTATTCATTTGCTAGCTGAAGTGTCCTCGTGCAGTGTCTGATCCCTCCTCTGAACTGACTGAGTCTTCCAGTCCAATGTCAAGGGGTTCGTGTTCGGTGAGTATTTCTGTGCACTGATTGAGTGTCTTTGAGCACTGCCTGAGGCCCCATATGTTCCACCGCACGCTCTCACTATTCCCCTGCATTGTCCTAGTGTTCCTAAGCTTTGACGATTTTGCCATGACTGTCTAGGGGTGCCCCTGAACTTACATTTCTAGTTTACTCTCTGGGGGTTCCCGTGCAGTGAGATTTTCAGTGCACTGTTTGAGTATCTCCTCGCACTATCGCAGTGTTCCCCTGCACTTCCTGAGTGTTCGTGTGCGCTGAATGTTCTTGTGCACAGAGAGTGCTTCTTTGACCTGTCAGATTGTTCCCATGCACGCAACCTACTCAGTGTTTCCATGCACTGCCAGAGTACCCCTGTGCATCCTTATAAGTGTTTCCGTGATTGTTTGAGGGTTCGTGTCCACTGAGTTTTTCTGTGTTCGCTAAGGGGCTTATTTACCAGCTCCTCGCGCCGCAGCGGTGGCACTTTAATACGGGAAAAAGTGACATACCGACGGCGCAAAGTGAGTGTTCCTGGGCACTGGCTGAGTATTCAATGACTACCTATTGTTTGTTGTGTAATGGGTTTTCCTGTGCACTGAGTATTCACGTGCACTGTGTGAATCTTACTGTGCACTATCTGAGGATTTCTATGCATTGTTTGACTGTTGCCGTGCGGGGTCTGTGGGTTCCCGTACACGTTCTGAGCACTGCTGTGCACCCTTTGTCTATTCCCTTGACAAACCATGTTCTTCTGTATTAGGTTTCTCCATGCACTGCCCCGGGGCTCCCCATGCATGGTTTGGGTGTTCATGTGCACTGGGGGAATATATACATGATGGTCCCTGACTGTGCTCTGAGGTTTCCTGTTAACTTGATGAATAAACCCGTGCAGTTTCAGTGTTCCCAGCCTGGGGACCCTGTGCATTGAGTTTTTTTCTGTGCATAATCTGAGGTCTCCTGTGCACTTGCTGAGTATTTACATGACTGCCTGAGGGTTCATGTGCTCTGACTTAATTTTCCACCTGCTCTTATTATTTCCACTCCTAGGCTACTTGCTGTGTGCAGTAGCATAAGGTCTCTGGAGCCAGAGTGATGAGGCTCAATTAAGTTGCAGTTGTTGGTGATTTCCCCTTATCTGACGACTGCACAAAGAAGCTGGGGAAAATATTTCTTGAAGTGTTGTACGCCTATAACTATGCCCAGCCCATGAAGGAACCCTCTCAGGAGAAAGGTCTTCAGCACCTTGGCTGCTAGGCACTCGGTCTGGATCCTGCGGGCTAGCTGGCTTCCGTACCACTTAGTCTTGACTATCTATTTATAGCGGGTTCTTGGCACTATCTATGTGACAGTGGGTCTAGACGGGAGTGTGCTGCTGTCTGACCTATCTTGAGCTGCATGGTTCAGTGAGGGTAGGTATTTTGTTTAAACACAGGCTCAGGGGGGCGTGGCCAAGATGGCGGAGTGAACGGACGTGTTCCTCCTGAGCTCCCGTGTCCGCCTCGGCCTTGAGCCCTGAACCTACGCCTTTCTCCCCCCTGATCGGCCCGGAGGTCCGGGTACGGTCGGGAAAAGTGTAGGGGCACAGCTGAGAAACGTTCCGGTGCCCTCCCCGGCGGAGGTGTCGGGTGCAGCGGGCCCGATTGTTGGTGCCCGGGCTCCCGCGGCGGAACGACCCCGCCTGGAGACCTGGTTGGTTGCCGCTACCATAGACCCAGTGGCTGCTGCGGAAGGTCTGCGGCATAAGGTGTTGCCAAGAGAGGGACCGAGGATACCGGTGATCCAGGACCGCTATCGGCGGAGCGGCTCGAGGCCGATGTGACGGGCCCTGAATGCGCCCCCTGAGCTAATCGAGGCCGCGGCTGAGACAGTGCTGGAGGAAGAAGCAGGCCGGGTTCACTGAAGGCAGCACTAGTGCCACGTCCGGTACTGGCGAACACTCACGAGGAATGAATTATGGTGAGTGGTGGCCCACCTAATCATGCACTGTTCACTTGGTGCTATGCACCTTAGAGCAATATCAAAAATGTTTAACCACAATTAAATTTGTATGTGATGGTAATAATCACATTTATTAAACAGTTTTACAAAATGAGTCATAAATAATGCAACTGAATGTTATTGTGTCATCATAACAATTCTCAAGTGTATATGCAAATTAATTGTACAAGCATAATCATTATACATCATATTCATAACATTCTAATATTCAAATGATTGACGTGGAGCCCAATGCATTTCGGCACGCATACGGTGCCTTCATCAGGGGCAGTTCTAAAAGGAAGAAGAAGGAATGTATGTCAGTATCTACATATGCAGGGGGACATGGGGGTGTGTGTATGTTATCGATTTAATCGTACCTTCATGTTTGATTGCTGGAGACCTATTGAAGTTGATAGCCGATTCTACAACCAAAAAATTATGAATGGTAGGTAACGCTGTAATGTGCTCATAAGATAAAATAAATGAAGAACAATGATTTATAAACGTCGTACCTGGTGATCTGGTTGCCAGTAGCTGCAACAATAAATATTGCATATAAGTCGCTATTGTTGATAAATATAACAAAACTTGATAGCATCAAGTGCTCAGGGATAAAAATAATGGCCCTACCTTATCTTCGTTATGATGTCGATTCTACCCAGAAGTAAATAATAATAATAGTGAGGCACTAGGTAATTGCCAAATATACAATGAAAACGGTAACGGTGTAATGCGGGAAAGTAATAAACGATGGTCATTTACCTGACTCCAAAATACAAAACTCCTTTCACGTTAGTTGACTGCTGTTCTATCAGTAATCGTCCACCGGTCTGCCTGCAAACTCCATTAAAAAGTAGCGTGGTGCACATGGCAGTGTTGCCATGAAAATAAAGAACGGACTATGAAAATAACAAACCCAGAAAATGCCAAAAGAAATGCAAAGCGCTTGAGCGCCATCTTAAGAAGGTAAAAAAATATCGACGTACCACCAATATTAAGTGACTAATGACATATAAAGTCTATATGAGCATAATATCTGGCGCACCAAAGTTACGCCCGCGCTAAATAGCCTCCATATTATAGGCTCAGAAGCCCAAAATGAAATATCATGTTCGCATTAACCATAACTCATAGTGTTGTGGTCGAGATGCCCATATGCCTACAAACGATTGAACGAATCGGGTACTATTTTATATGATAAATAGTGTCCGTATATATGCACTAGGAACATGCTTATACCAACAGCTCATGATAGTATATATATGTGATAAGTGATGCATCCTGGGATATAGAGTACTTATACATTATGGTACCATTACGGAATGCTACCTATTCGTGCTGGTGACTGGAAAGAAGTGTTAACAACGGGTTCCTTATTCTAGAACATGTGCAGGTCCAACAAGGTCTAGACAATCACCAAAGGCTATTGCGTAGAGAAATTTTCTGGATTAAATATCTTGGCACTTTGATCCCTGCGGGACTGAATGACAAATATGATCTTTCATGTTATCTATAGGTCCAATTCCCATGATCTTGACATAGTGCATTCATTTTAGACGATCACACATAGTCCATAACATAGTCTGGTCAACCATAGACTAGCATACCTTTCATTACATGTACCCACAGGTTTGATTAATGTTGTTGTTGTACAGTACATTTCATTGCTTTATGTTGACTATGTTACATAACCAACCTATGTTTTTTTGTGATTCTATTAACATAACACTGTGTATATTATTGTCAATGAAGGACAAACTTATCTTTGATGTACTTTAATATCATCTTGTGTACTTAATTTTTGTTGTTGTTAGTTTAGGTATGATTTATATGGTTTCTACCTCATTGCACAAAACGTCACTCACGTTGTTAACACTTCTTTCCAGTCACCAGCACGAATAGGTAGCATTCCGTAATGGTACCATAATGTATAAGTACTCTATATCCCAGGATGCATCACTTATCACATATATATACTATCATGAGCTGTTGGTATAAGCATGTTCCTAGTGCATATATACGGACACTATTTATCATATAAAATAGTACCCGATTCGTTCAATCGTTTGTAGGCATATGGGCATCTCGACCACAACACTATGAGTTATGGTTAATGCGAACATGATATTTCATTTTGGGCTTCTGAGCCTATAATATGGAGGCTATTTAGCGCGGGCGTAACTTTGGTGCGCCAGATATTATGCTCATATAGACTTTATATGTCATTAGTCACTTAATATTGGTGGTACGTCGATATTTTTTTACCTTCTTAAGATGGCGCTCAAGCGCTTTGCATTTCTTTTGGCATTTTCTGGGTTTGTTATTTTCATAGTCCGTTCTTTATTTTCATGGCAACACTGCCATGTGCACCACGCTACTTTTTAATGGAGTTTGCAGGCAGACCGGTGGACGATTACTGATAGAACAGCAGTCAACTAACGTGAAAGGAGTTTTGTATTTTGGAGTCAGGTAAATGACCATCGTTTATTACTTTCCCGCATTACACCGTTACCGTTTTCATTGTATATTTGGCAATTACCTAGTGCCTCACTATTATTATTATTTACTTCTGGGTAGAATCGACATCATAACGAAGATAAGGTAGGGCCATTATTTTTATCCCTGAGCACTTGATGCTATCAAGTTTTGTTATATTTATCAACAATAGCGACTTATATGCAATATTTATTGTTGCAGCTACTGGCAACCAGATCACCAGGTACGACGTTTATAAATCATTGTTCTTCATTTATTTTATCTTATGAGCACATTACAGCGTTACCTACCATTCATAATTTTTTGGTTGTAGAATCGGCTATCAACTTCAATAGATCTCCAGCAATCAAACATGAAGGTACGATTAAATCGATAACATACACACACCCCCATGTCCCCCTGCATATGTAGATACTGACATACATTCCTTCTTCTTCCTTTTAGAACTGCCCCTGATGAAGGCACCGTATGCGTGCCGAAA
Organism: Lissotriton helveticus; assembly: GCF_964261635.1. Lineage (NCBI taxonomy): Eukaryota > Metazoa > Chordata > Amphibia > Caudata > Salamandridae > Lissotriton > Lissotriton helveticus. The sequence goes on from NC_136067.1 coordinate 1,290,073,572, forward strand.
TGCATTGGGCTCCACGTCAATCATTTGAATATTAGAATGTTATGAATATGATGTATAATGATTATGCTTGTACAATTAATTTGCATATACACTTGAGAATTGTTATGATGACACAATAACATTCAGTTGCATTATTTATGACTCATTTTGTAAAACTGTTTAATAAATGTGATTATTACCATCACATACAAATTTAATTGTGGTTAAACATTTTTGATATTGCTCTAAGGTGCATAGCACCAAGTGAACAGTGCATGATTAGGTGGGCCACCACTCACCATAATTCATTCATTTAGCATCCAGGATTGACTCCCCTTAGTAATCATAGCACCGATTGAAGAACTTTTATAATTGATTATTAATTTGCCTAAATTGGAGTGCTCCCCACAACCCCCATTACCATTACTTTACCTAGTCACCAGTGAGGAGGCACCCACCATTTAACGAAGATGCAATTTGAAACCATTAGTGGTATGACGGACAACAGGGCCACTACGATGGCCTACACCAATGATCAGGCGGATCAAATTTATTCTTTAATAAAGGAAGTGAGAAACATGGATGCGCATGGGGGATCCATTAGCCAACAATTAAAACAACTAGAATACATCACCAGACGCCAACTTAATCAGAGAATGCATGCCTCCACGTTGATACAATATCATCGGGCAAAAAGGATACCCAGAGGTTTACGTTTATCTATCAAACCTATGCTTTTCCGATTTAATCTCAACTCAAAATTTATGGACAAGTGGTACAGCATACTTAACAAATGTTCACTAGATCTCATTTTACTGATAATTGAGGAGCTTTCTAAAACTATCCGAGAGCTAGAAGAAGAAATTTACACTTTGAAATCAGAACTCGAGGCCAGGATGGAGGCAGACACTTGGAAAATCAGTTTGGACAACATCAACATTAAACTGGATAAATACGAGAAAGAACTGCAAGAGGGTAAATTGCGGAAGTACAAACGTGACACTATAGATTATAAATTAAATGAAGTGTACACGTGGGCGGACATCTATGCTAAACGACAATTCATTCCCAAAAAAACAACACCTTCTGCACGATCTTCAGAGGAAAGTTTGGTAACTGACAAGGAGATATCTATCCGTAGGGGACCAGTGAGAACCACTCAAGATGGCAACATAATAGCCACAGAGATGGCTAGTCAAGCTACCACCAGCAGAGAGGTGGATTTTTTGTCACAGGCACAAACTCCAGCACAACCACCAACGCCCCAGACAGGGCTGTCAACATCAAGAGGAAAACCAGGCGAGGAAGTGGTGGGAAAGGAATTGAGGAGCGGTCGAACACTGACTTAATTATTAACATTTCATCTATCACCCTCACTAAACAACAAATGAGAACGCTAAATAAAGGTCTTACATTTGTTCCGACAATCACGACCAATGAGCTTGAAACAGAAGGAGCGTTTTTCAGATTCATGAGGACACTTAAACTCAGGCACTACTTTGAAAATGTAGTGGAACCTTCAGATTTGAATCAGGAAAGTTCATGCAGGCAATTTAAACCCAAAAGTCTTTTTCAATCTCCAGTTTCACATAAGATGCTTGACACCTTTGAACTGTTAGTAAAAAGAGATTTACGAGCATTAAAATACACAAGTACCCGCCACAACAATTTGACCAAAAATGAACTGAACATCATCAGCAACTTGGCTACTAATCCAGACATCACGATACAACCTGCAGATAAAGGCGGCGCCTTGGTTCTTATGGATACAACTTTTTATGAACTTAAAGTTAATGAACATGTGCATGACACTAACATTTATTTCAAATTACCATCTGACCCCACGATTACTTTACAACAAATGCTACACACTATCCTGACTACAGCTACACAGAATGAATGGATAGATGAACAGACATCTGCATTTCTGACGCAAAAACACCCAAGACGACCATTGATATACATGATCCCGAAGATTCACAAGCACCCTACTAATCCACCCTTTAGACCTATCGTTTCGGGATGCGGGTCAATTTTTGACCCCCTCGGACAATATATAGATTACCATCTTCAGGAATTCGTACAGCATTGGGGTTCATACATACGTGACACCACGGATTTCCTCAACAAATTGAAGTGGATAGAAGAAGGGTATCAGGATCATTGGATTATGTGCACCATAGACGTGGTGGCTCTTTACACCTCTATTCCCCATGAAGCAGGATTGGAAGCTAGTGAATGGGCGTTATTAAGTATGGAACAGTTACCCACCACCAAAAAAATTTTTTTGCTTCAACTACTGAAATTTTGCTTATACAACAGCCATTTCATATGGCAAGACGAGTTCTATGCACAGCTGAGCGGGACGGCAATGGGATTTGCAGGGGCTCCTGCGTATGCGAACACATTTATGGCTTATTTTGAATCGCAACACCTTATGTCACAGGATGAATGGAAACATGTATTAATGTATGGACGATATATCGATGATATATTTCTGATTTGGAATGATACACCGAATACTTTGGAAACCCTGATTAACAGATTGAATCAAGTTGACACGAGGATCCAGTTCACCTACAAAATCAGTAAAGACACCATTGACTATCTAGATGTTAGAATCACGAAGACAGCTGATGGATTTGATACTGCTTTGTACACTAAGCCTACTGATCGGAATAGCGCACTTGAATTCACCAGTTTTCATCCCAAAAATCTGATCAGGAACCTTCCAGTTTCACAATTCATTCGCATTAAACGCATATGCTCTAACGATGTGACCTGTCAGACTACACTTGAGAATCAAGTTCAAAAGTACAAAGCTAGAGGATACCCACCGGATGTTCTCACAACGCAATTGAGTAGGGTACAACAAATGCAAAGACAGGATCTATTGACACAGAAAAGTAAATCCCCACAGAACCGGATGGTTTTTGTGACTAAATACACAACTCTTTCTGAAAAGATCAAGAAGATTATCAATAAGCGATGGGAACTCCTGACACTGGAACCAGATTTTCACGGTATCTTTAAAGATCTTCCTCTACATGCGTACACCCGAGGACCAAATTTAAGAGAGAGATTAAAAAAGAAACATCACCTTACTGGACCAGTAATCTACAAGGGCACCACGCGCTGTCTCAATTGTTCAAATTGTAATAATGTAATTACTGGCAATACATGTACGCATCCAACTTCTGGGAAACTTATTCACTTGAAACATTCCAGCGATTGCAACACGACCAATGTTGTGTACGCAATAAAGTGTCCATGTGGAAAAATGTACATTGGCAAAACTGAACGAAAAACCAAGGTACGGATTACAGAGCACAAGAGCCGTATCCGCAATGAGAGTCTAACCTCACCATTGGTGTTACATTGGAAGGAACAACGACATACCATTTCACAACTCAGGTTCCTTATTCTAGAACATGTGCAGGTCCAACAAGGTCTAGACAATCACCAAAGGCTATTGCGTAGAGAAATTTTCTGGATTAAATATCTTGGCACTTTGATCCCTGCGGGACTGAATGACAAATATGATCTTTCATGTTATCTATAGGTCCAATTCCCATGATCTTGACATAGTGCATTCATTTTAGACGATCACACATAGTCCATAACATAGTCTGGTCAACCATAGACTAGCATACCTTTCATTACATGTACCCACAGGTTTGATTAATGTTGTTGTTGTACAGTACATTTCATTGCTTTATGTTGACTATGTTACATAACCAACCTATGTTTTTTTGTGATTCTATTAACATAACACTGTGTATATTATTGTCAATGAAGGACAAACTTATCTTTGATGTACTTTAATATCATCTTGTGTACTTAATTTTTGTTGTTGTTAGTTTAGGTATGATTTATATGGTTTCTACCTCATTGCACAAAACGTCACTCACGTTGTTAACACTTCTTTCCAGTCACCAGCACGAATAGGTAGCATTCCGTAATGGTACCATAATGTATAAGTACTCTATATCCCAGGATGCATCACTTATCACATATATATACTATCATGAGCTGTTGGTATAAGCATGTTCCTAGTGCATATATACGGACACTATTTATCATATAAAATAGTACCCGATTCGTTCAATCGTTTGTAGGCATATGGGCATCTCGACCACAACACTATGAGTTATGGTTAATGCGAACATGATATTTCATTTTGGGCTTCTGAGCCTATAATATGGAGGCTATTTAGCGCGGGCGTAACTTTGGTGCGCCAGATATTATGCTCATATAGACTTTATATGTCATTAGTCACTTAATATTGGTGGTACGTCGATATTTTTTTACCTTCTTAAGATGGCGCTCAAGCGCTTTGCATTTCTTTTGGCATTTTCTGGGTTTGTTATTTTCATAGTCCGTTCTTTATTTTCATGGCAACACTGCCATGTGCACCACGCTACTTTTTAATGGAGTTTGCAGGCAGACCGGTGGACGATTACTAATAGAACAGCAGTCAACTAACGTGAAAGGAGTTTTGTATTTTGGAGTCAGGTAAATGACCATCGTTTATTACTTTCCCGCATTACACCGTTACCGTTTTCATTGTATATTTGGCAATTACCTAGTGCCTCACTATTATTATTATTTACTTCTGGGTAGAATCGACATCATAACGAAGATAAGGTAGGGCCATTATTTTTATCCCTGAGCACTTGATGCTATCAAGTTTTGTTATATTTATCAACAATAGCGACTTATATGCAATATTTATTGTTGCAGCTACTGGCAACCAGATCACCAGGTACGACGTTTATAAATCATTGTTCTTCATTTATTTTATCTTATGAGCACATTACAGCGTTACCTACCATTCATAATTTTTTGGTTGTAGAATCGGCTATCAACTTCAATAGATCTCCAGCAATCAAACATGAAGGTACGATTAAATCGATAACATACACACACCCCCATGTCCCCCTGCATATGTAGATACTGACATACATTCCTTCTTCTTCCTTTTAGAACTGCCCCTGATGAAGGCACCGTATGCGTGCCGAAATGCATTGGGCTCCACGTCAATCATTTGAATATTAGAATGTTATGAATATGATGTATAATGATTATGCTTGTACAATTAATTTGCATATACACTTGAGAATTGTTATGATGACACAATAACATTCAGTTGCATTATTTATGACTCATTTTGTAAAACTGTTTAATAAATGTGATTATTACCATCACATACAAATTTAATTGTGGTTAAACATTTTTGATATTGCTCTAAGGTGCATAGCACCAAGTGAACAGTGCATGATTAGGTGGGCCACCACTCACCATAATTCATTCATTTAGCATCCAGGATTGACTCCCCTTAGTAATCATAGCACCGATTGAAGAACTTTTATAATTGATTATTAATTTGCCTAAATTGGAGTGCTCCCCACAACCCCCATTACGAACACTCACGAGGGGCACGGAGGGACTTTGGCGCCTTCCTGGCGCTGTGCACCTGGATCCCCGGTCGCTGATTGGCCTCCCGGAGGTGAGAGGGGCTCGATCTCGGGCTGGAAAGTGCGCGAGGCCGCGGCTGCGGCCTAGCAGGGGTCACCCGGCGGCGGGGGACACCAGTGAGACGGTGCCTGAGGAGCAGCGAGTCCGACGTTCAGTGTCCTACCCTGAGCACGGCAATATCCCTGGCCGGGGATAACGGAGCCGGATTGCGGTGAAGCCGGGCCGCGAGCGTTACCTCCCCCCGGGTCCTGGCAGAGGCGCCCCCGGGGTACCGAGGGGAGAGCAGAGTGACCGGGGGCACAGCGAATAACCAGCGAGTTGCACCAGAGCTGGCAGAACGCAACTTCGGCAGTGGGCTGGCATAGGTGCAACCCAGGGTCTACGGGAGGCCCCCCCCCCCAGAGCCCGACTGTTGGTGGCGAAGGATCCTCGGAGCCCCGCAGATAGCACCCGGAGACAAGGAGGCACGGGTTGGAGCGGCCGGGTCGGGTTCCCGGGTGCTGGGCCCTGACCAGAGCTTTCCCCTTCCCCCACGACTTTGGCAAACGAGGTGAGGAGTGAGCTGGAGGGGAGCACAGGGACGCGGAGTCCCCAGAGGAGTTGCAGACTGCCCTACGAGGCGTGCAGAGTTGGCGACATATCACGCCGCAGGGGCCTGGAGTGCACGACAGCGCCTGACGCCTGGGGCGCGAAGGGGCTGGTGGAGAGGTCTGGGGACCAATGAGCTGCGTGGGGTGAACGGCGGCCGGGGGCCCGATTCGGTGTTGCGGAGGCCGGCAGGGACAGGTCCACGTAGCGGAAGCTGACAGGAGCTCACGCCAGAGGCAAGAGCTTGGGCGGAGGACGGCCTGGCAGGGACCTACTGTGGTGCACTCACGAGCTCTGGGAAGAGAGGACAATGGCTGGGCAGAAGGGCGGCAAGGGCAACAACCGCACACTCACGGAAATGCTCAACAAACCACCTGGCAAGGGGGACAAGCTCTCAACGCAGTCGGGAGGGGCATGCGGATCTCAAGGAGGGAGCAGCGGAGAACCCCCGGTGACCAGATCTTTTCTGGAGTCCCTCTTCGGGACACTGAGAGACGATTTTCAAGAGTTGAAGAAAGAAGTGGCGGGCGAAGTCCGTGAACTGCGCAGGGAGGTGGAGGGCCTCGGGGAGAGGGTGGAATCAGTGGAGAGCTCGACACAAAGACAGGAGGAGGAGATTACGCACTTGCAGCAGGAGGTACTACGCCTCAGGGACCAGCACATAGACCTTCAGCAGCACAATGAAGATCTGGAAAACAGGTCAAGGCGGAACAACATTAGGGTCCGGGGAGTACCGTCCACGGAAGAGGCCTCCGGCATAATGACTTACTTGCAAGAGCTATTTCGCGCCGTCCTTGGCGAACCTGACGATTACCCCGTCAAGATCGATAGAGCTCACAGAGTGGGCCCGCAGCGGCGGGCATCGGGGCCCCCACCGGATGTCTTGGCTTTCCTTCCCGACTTCCCGTTGAAAGAACGGATTATGTACGAGGCACGGAAGAAACAGACTATAACCTTCAGAGGTCACCAGATCTCGCTGTATCAAGATCTAGCGGCGTCTACGCTCCAGAAGCGCAGGGCATTCAAGATTGCGACGGACTTCCTGAGGCAACACGATACGCCCTACTCCTGGGGACACCCTTTCCGCCTCATATTCCGCTGGAATGGAGAGTCACACCAGCTGCGGTCTCTCCTGGATGTCTGTGCAGTGCTTGGGATCACGGCAGGAGAAGAAGACTCATCTACGCCACGGGGAAGGGGGGATTCGACTGACGGAGGCTGGCGGAGAGTCTCGAGACGCAGGACGCAGAGAGCCTCACAAAGGCCGGCCTCGCCCACGATTAGGTCCGGGATGGCGGACGCCATACGAACAGCAGCCGAGTCCTCGGTGGTTGAAGAGGAAGTGGCGCTGACCGCATAACTTATCTCCGGGGGGAGATTGACAATGCATTTCTGATGGAGCGGGCTTTTGAGGGGGGGTGGGCGCGGGCAGGCGAGGGAGGAGTGTGAGTGGCAAAGTCGCCCACTAAGGGAACTCACCACAGACTTGTCCGAGAAGGGCAGGCCTGGGACTACTTGGATTACTGACGGTTGGTAAGGATGGGTTGGGAAGTTAAAGTTGGGGCTGGGGGGAAGGGACTCCAGGGGTCGGGGAGTTGGGGTTCAGGGGTTGCGGGATCCGGGTGGGGGGGTTCGGGGAAGCTCTGTCCGGTGTTGCTGTAAGATTCGCTCCATTTAGCCAGACCTCACGGGCCGACCTGCAGGCAGGATTGGCGCTTGCTGTTTTTGCCCGTCAAACGCTGAAGGGTTACATTACTCTGTTATGGCTGGATTGAAGGTGGTGACTTTGAATGCGAAAGGGCTAAATAATCCCACGAAACGTAGGGCTGTTCTTTCCATGCTGGAGGCCTCCCGAGCGGACATTTGTCTGCTGCAAGAAACGCACTTGCTGGCTGGGGATTGTCACAGGTTACGGTCCCGCTCCTTCCCCACACAGCTCTTCTCATCTAACAACACTAAAACGGCAGGTGTAGCTATATTGATCTCTAATTCTTTCAGGGGTGAGGTGCTACACAAATTAGCCGAGCACAGGGGGAGATTGCTAGCGTACAGATTTAAGTTGGGCCCTTTGCAATTCACGGTGGGGTCTGTCTACTGCCCGAACGAGCGTCAGGAACATTTCCTCCACACTACATTGAGGGAAGTTACGGCCTCACCAGACAGGCATCTCATTCTGGGGGGGGACCTGAACCTAGTATTTGATTCCTCACTGGATAGATCAGCGCAGCGCTTTCCACAGACCGGGGAACTGTCACCCACTATGAAATCACATTTATCTGACCTTGATCTGCACGATCTTTGGAGAGGACTCCATCCCACTGATAGGGACTATTCTTATTTCTCGCACGCACACAAAACATATGCACGGCTGGATTATCTGCTGGTCTCGGGCCCAGTTCGGGACATGGCCACTGCCTCTGAGGTAGGGGTCATCTCCCTATCAGATCACGCTCCGGTCTCAGGGACCTTCCTGGTCCCGTCGACCCCGGTTCAGCGTGGAGTCTGGCGCTTGCGAGACACCCTTTTGCACAAAAAAGTAGTGGTGCACCGTATTACGGAAGCAGTGACTGAATTTCAACTGCATAACTCTAACCCCGACACCACGTTGGCGACTCAGTGGGGAGCACTTAAGGCGGTCCTACGGGGAGAATTTATAACTATATCGGCGGCTGAAAATAAAGAAAGGAAAGTTAAACGGGATGAACTCACGCACAAAGTCAGGGAATTAGAGCATGTGCATCGACGAACGGGGGCTCCTAGAATTTGGAAGCAACTAAAGGCGGCGAGGAAACTCCTGTCGTCTCTAGACTTAGACAGAGCTGAATATGCGGCTCTTCGTCTGAAGCACGCTTACTACACGGGAGGGGACCGCTGTGGCAGGCTGTTGGCGGCTAAGCTCAGAATCGCACACCAATGCCGTCGGGTCAAAGACCTGGCGGTGCCAGGTGGGCGCACGGTCAAAGAGGACGTTGACATAGCTGAAGCTTTTCGACAGTTCTATTCTGAGCTCTATGCGGACGACGGCGCGACGACTGGAGACCCTGAGAAATATCTGGACTCGGTGGCTCTCCCGTCTCTCGATCAAATACAGACTGACCACCTAGACAGAGAGATTAGAATAGAGGAGGTTATTACAGCGATCGCTAGGCTGAAGCTTGGGAAGGCCCCGGGACCAGATGGATACACCACCCTCTTCTATAGAACGTTTTGCACTACCCTGGCCCCAATATTGACCAAGCTGTTTAACTCTTTCGACTGCCCCGGCGCTATCCCTCCGGATCTCTTGCACGCCACAGTATCGGTCATTCCGAAACCGGGGAAGGACAGGGCTCAGTGTGGCTCGTACAGGCCGATTTCACTCCTAAACGTTGACCTCAAAATCTACACGGGGATTCTGGCTGCAAGGCTAGCACAGTATCTCCCCGGGCTGATTGAACCGGACCAGTCCGGCTTCGTACCCGGGAGGCAAACGGTGGATAACACCAAGCGGCTGGTGCACGTATTGGAGAAGGCTTCGCGGATTCCTGGGGAGAGGATGCTACTCTCAGTCGATGCCGAGAAAGCATTTGACCGGGTGCACTGGCCGTATCTTGAGCGAGTGATGGCGCGAATGGGCATAGGGGAGAAATTTAGGTGCATGATCTTTAATTGTTATAAGTTCCCGTCTGCAACGGTGCGTGTCAATGGCTGCGGATCGCAGCGCTTTTTTATTGAGCGCGGCACGAGGCAGGGATGCCCGCTATCACCTTTGCTCTTCGCTCTCTATATGGAGCCCTTTGCCCAGAGAGTGCGACAAAACCTAGATGTCACGGGAGTGCGGATGGGGGGTTATACCCATACGGTCAGCTTATATGCAGACGACGTAATTTTTGCGCTGGAGGATCCGCGGAGGGCTTTACCGGCGTGTATGGAGGAGCTTGGGGCCTTCGCGAGAACGGCCGGGTTTAAGATGAATCTGGGGAAATCCACGGCATTAGACATCTCCCTGACACCTGGGACGAGACGAGAGTTGCAGAGTCGCTATCCACTGAGATGGTCACGGGAACATGTGCCTTATTTAGGCATCCTGCTTGCTCCCACGCTACCAGCGATGGTGGCGGTTAACTATGAGGCGTTAGGCAAGAAGGTGAAAGAGGAACTCGGAAGGTGGAATAAGGGGATGATATCGTGGCTGGGCAGGATAGCAGCGCTGAAGATGACTGTGCTGCCACAGATTTTGTATCTCTTCCGGGCACTTCCGCTGCAGCCCCCTAAAGGCTGGATACGGATGATGCAGGCCGCTTTATCCCACTTCGTCTGGCAGGGCCGTAAACCCCGAATGAGGAGAGTATTGACGACTCTAGCGCCGGAAGCAGGTGGACTGGGTGTCCCTGACCTTCACAAATACTTCCAGGCGTCACAGTTGAGGTACTTGGTAGAATGGAGCAAGTGGGAATCGGACAAGCACTGGCTCTTCCAGGATCAGGCAGTGGCGGGCCGGCCCTTGCAGGAAATCCCATTTTTGCGCAGACAACACAGACCCCCAAATCTTTATGCCTCCTATGTTACTAGGGTGCCGCTGAGGGTGTGGGATGCCACTAGTGAACTATTCGAGCTTACCTCGTTCCCTTCTCCGTTCACTCCTATTGTGAACAACCCGGATTTTACGCCGGGGATGGAACCGGGGGCCTTTGCGCACTGGCGAGAGAAGGGCTGTAGAGCTCTTTTTCATATGTACGGAAGGGATGGGATCCTCCCCTTTGAGGACTTTAAAGAGAGTTACCAACTGACCGAGGCAGATAGGATGCGGTATTGGCAAGTCAGACACTGGGCACTACACCCGCAGGTACGGGACGCGGCGGACAGGGCTCTGCTCCCTTATGAACGATGGATGGCAACACGCACATCGGATGCGAAACTGATAACGGATCTGTATAAAATGCTGCAGCCTCCTTCTACACACATTTACAATCCGGGTAGGGAACGATGGAACAGGGAGTTGGGGAGGACGCTCAGCCACAGGGAATGGGAACACATCTCATACCGGGCGCGACATTCTGCATATCACGTGGGGCTTACAGAGACCTTCACCAAGGTGTCGACGTACTGGTATCGCACCCCCGAGCGCCTGCACGAAATGAATAGGCTTATAGATTCTACATGTTGGCGCGCTTGTGGACACACTGGGACACTGACACACATTTTATGGGACTGCCCACTTCTACAGGACTACTGGAGGGAGGTGCTCGATGAAATTGATAAATGTTTTGAGATAGAATTACCCCGCTTCCCGGCCTATACTTTACTGGGCCTGCCTAATGCCTTAATGTTCCCGCTGAAATCCCGGAGGGGGAGACACATTGCCATCGCTTTGGGCTCAGCTGTGCAGAACATTCTAATACACTGGCGCACCTCCACTATTCCCTCGATCACGGGTTGGCTGCATAGGCTGTGGCACGTACTAGGCATGGAGAAAATCTCGCTTACACTGGCTGGGGAGGTCGACCAGTTCGCGGAGTTGTGGCAACCATTTCATACTTTATTAGCCACTGAATTCAAGGAGCTTACGTGCCCCAGATACTTGAGACTCCTTAGGCTTACACCACCGATCACTTGAGCAGCCAGTGAGGAGAGGGAGGGGTGGATACGCCTGTAGGGTACGTAACGGGAGAGGACTTAGGGGCTCCAGAGCTCCATTTTTGCAGAACACCGGACGGGGAGTTAAGGGAAGGGGATGGGGAGGGCAAAAGGGACCGTTGGGGTAGTTTGTTATGTTAAATGTGAGATACAGTGGGATTGTTGTTTGCTTTATGATTGGTACTCGTATGCAATGCTCAAGGACGCCACCCATGGCGGCTCTTACCTAGCAAAGACTGTAGTACTCTGCAGGTTGTAGCGTGCTCTGGATGACGCATCAGTTTTTTGCGCTAGGAACTGTCTATGATTTCCTGTTTTATATCGCTGTACCACTGTACTTCTTTAATAAAAATACTTAAACCTAAACACAGGCTCAGTGTGTGACCTGATGGGCCAGCACAAGATCTAACAAAAGGTTCTCTTCCTTGGTGTCTGGATCCTTCAATGGTGCGATAGGTTCAGTGGCGCCAGGGCTCCAGGGTGTAAGAAGCCCACTTCACTTCAATTATGCCTGCATTTCATTACCAATGAGTACTGCATGAAGTATAATAATACTTGCCCTGCCTTCCTTTAGCTTGCCCCTTTATCCTTTTTCTAATTAATTATAGTTTCCTGTTTTTTAGGTCTGGCCTTAGCCAAGACCTTTTGATTTTACTAAAATATGTATCATATACTTACTTATATGGCTTTCAACAAGCCTTGTTCATCCTAAAACAAAATGGGCGGTGATATAGTGATAGATAAACTGACGTCACAAGGGTGATGTCACAAAATATCTACATATACGGGTGTATTGATTCAACGGTGCAGGAGGGTGTAGAGAACCACCGGTCGCCTCCAAGATTGTGGCCTATGTAACAATGAACAAGATTGCAATCCCCAGCACACGTTTTCTATCTGAAAGACATAACAGGAGTAACATGCAAAAGTGCACGCAATTCCCCAAAACACAGTAATGAGGTTCTTTCTTTCTTTTATTCTTTTCCTCTTTTTAGGTTTCGCCTGTCGAAAGCTGCGCAAGCAGCGTTTCGTGCAGGCGAAATCTTATGAGAATAGTATGTGGGCTTTGTTCCGCCTCCGTCTTCCATTGGCTAGCTCCATAAATGGAGGCTAGCCATTGGAAGAGAGAGGCGTCCGTCATTCTGCAAGGCGATTCGTGGGCGTTCCCAGCGATTTTTCCCTCTCTGCCCCTTTGTTGCCGTCATTGCGGCGGTGGGCGGTTGCTTTTTTTTTTTCCTGCAAGGCGTGTTTTTGTCATTCCGCCCAAGATGGCGCCGGGGCCCGTCGACTTCTCGCATCTACTGGTGCGGAAGAAGTCCAGGTGAGTGCTTTGTTTTATTTTTCTTGTCATATAGGGCATCACATAACAATTGCTATGTTAAGTAATGTGTTTTAACTTACACCGGGTATACCGAAAAATATGCCCTTCTCTATTTTCTCTCCTTCTATTCCTTTCCTGCTTTCCGTTCCGCAAATCCTGCCCAAGATGGAGCCCGTTAATTTCCTACTTCAGTCTAGCCCTTAGTGTTATGGCACACATCCGCGATTCCACTGACGAGCACTTATACTTGCGCCGCATGAGACCTCTGTCTACTTCCCACAAAAGTGGTTCCACCGGCTCCTGTCCATTGTGCCAGATCTCCCCTTGAAGGTGAGTGCGTCTGTTTCCATGCACCCGGTGCAACGCTGCCGACCCTCTGCCCTATTACTATTCTAATTTTACCCGCTCTCATCTCCTTCCCTTAGATCGTTTATCACCATGACTCCCTCCTGTTCTATATACTCCCATGTGGTTGGAACCACCGCAACTGACCAGACCATTGTGTCTTCTCATCACCAAACAGGTTAGACCAAACAGGGTGACCGCTCAGCCCTCCACAGGGCTTGGTCGCCCCACTCACTGCTGCCGCTCCTGCCTGCCTTTGCCACCTCCTGCCTGCAGATTCCTTCGCTCGCTGCCCGCTGCTCCTGGGAATTTCCTGCTGCTCCTGGGAATTTCCCGCTGCCCGCTGCTTCTTGGAATTTCCCGCCGCTGCCTCCCTGTGGCCCCGCCCCCCTGTGATTCCATTTGCCGCCCCGCTCCCGCCACCCAGCTGCTCCTCCCTCCCGGCTCCTTACTTATGACGCCCCCAGAGCGACCGCGCAGCGGACGTGCGCAGCGGGAGCGCAGATTGAGCGCCGAAGGTGCGCCACAGGTAAGCCCGTCTGCGCCCGTCCGCGCCTGGCCCGCGCCCAGCGCCAGGACCCCTGGCCCTCCCCGCCGAGGCAAGACGACCCAACTGACCTACGACGCCGCCACTCTCAACGCACTCAATGCCGGCCGGACCCACGCCTGCTGCCGAGCCACCCCGAGACGCACCCACGGACCCTTCACCTGCTGCACCTGCAAGTTCACCTGCCTCCGAACCTGCCCCGCACCCGCCAAGACAAACACCAGCAGCAACCACCTCAAGTGCATCCTGATCAACACCCGCTCCGTCCACAGACACGCCGTGGAACTCTGGAACCTCCTCGACGCTACATCACCGGACGTCGCCTTCCTCACGGAAACCTGGATGAACGCCTCCTCTGCACCCGACATCGCCATCGCCATCCCGGACGGGTACAAGATCATCAGGAGGGACCGCATCAACCAGACCGGAGGTGGCATCGCCATCGTCCACAGGAACACCATCCGCATCACGACCGACGCCAACGACTCCTTCACCGCAGCCGAACATTTCTCCACTTCCAGATTCACACCGACCCTAAGACGACCCTCAGAGGCACCCTCGTCTACAGACTCCCGGGACCACGCACACAATTCAGCGAAGACATCACAGACTTCATCAGCCCGAACGCCCTCCCCTCCACTGACTACATCCTCCTCGGGGACCTCAACTTCCACCTGGAGAACAACAAGGACCGCAACACCACCGCCCTGCTGGAAAACCTCGCCAACCTCGGACTCAAGCAACTGGTCAACAACCCCACCCACTACGCCGGCCACATGCTTGATCCCGTCTTCTTTTCCAGCAAGTACATCACCTTCAGCCACGCCACCGGACTCCACTGGACCGACCACAGCTGCGTCCACTTCAGCTTCAAAAGATCCACGACCCACCACCACCCGCAACAGGTACCTCACGGGAATTGGAGCAAGATCACCGCAGACCAGCTCACCACCTCCCTCAGCCAGAGCCCACCCGCCAACACAACGGACCCCAACGAAGCAGCCCGCAACTTCACACAGTGGCTGACCGCCTGCGCTGACGACCTCGCGCCACTAAAGAACCCTCCCAGCAGACCCAGAAGCAAGAAGGCATCCTGGTTCACCGACGACCTCAAGGACTCCAAGAAGACCTGCCGCACCCTCGAGAAAGCCTGGCTCCTCGACCGGACCACCGACAACATGACCGCCCTCAAACACGCTACCCGCAAGCACCACCAGCTCATCCGCACCACCAACAAGAAATCCCTGAAGGAACGACTGGACAACAACGCCCATGACAGCAAAGAGCTCTTCACTATCGTCAAGGAGTTCTCCAACCCCAGCACCGGCACCAACGACATCACTCCGTCACAAGACCTCTGCGACTCCCTCGCCTCGTTCTTCCACCGCAAGATCGCCGACATCCACAACAGCTTCGCGCCCCACCCACGCACCCAACCGTTGAACCGATGCCCCCCACCGCCACCCTTCGCACCTGGACCACGGTGACCACCGAAGACACAGCCCGCACGATGAACACCATCCACTCCGGATCACCGACCGACCCCTGCCCACACCACGTCTTCAACAA
Organism: Lissotriton helveticus; assembly: GCF_964261635.1. NCBI lineage: Eukaryota > Metazoa > Chordata > Amphibia > Caudata > Salamandridae > Lissotriton > Lissotriton helveticus. The sequence goes on from NC_136067.1 coordinate 1,290,089,015, forward strand.
GGCCGACTCCACCATCGCACCTCAACTCCGGAACATCATCAACGCCTCCTTCAACACCGCCACCTTCCCGGAGAGCTGGAAGCACGCCGAGATCAGCGCCCTCCTGAAGAAACCTACAGCGGACCCCACCGATCTCAAAAACTTCCGCCCCATCTCGCTCCTCCCTTTTCCTGCTAAAGTCATCGAGAAGATCGTCAACAGACAGCTGACCGCCTTCCTCGAGACGAACGGATCCCTCGAGCCCTCGCAGTCCGGCTTCAGAGCCAACCACAGCACCGAGACCGCCCTCATCGCAGCCACCGACGACATCCGGACCCTGCTCGACAAGGGGGAAACAGTGGCCCTCATCCTCCTGGACCTCTCCGCTGCGTTCGACATGGTCTGCCACCGCACCCTAGTCCAGCGCCTCAGCAACATCGGTATCCAAGAGAAGGCACTGGAGTGGATCATCTCGTTCCTCGCCGGAAGAACACAAAGAGTCCGCCTCCCCCCGTTTCGCTCCGAGGCCACCAAAGTCATCTGCGGTGTCCCGCAAGGATCTTCACTCAGCCCCACCCTCTTCAACATCTACATGAAACCTCTCGCAGCCATCGCACGCCAGCACAACCTCAACATCATCTCTTACGCCGACGACACCCAGCTGATCCTCTCCCTCATCAGAGACCCCGACACCGCCAGAACCTGCCTACACGAAGGGATGAAAGACGTCGCCGAGTGGATGAAGGACAGCCGCCTGAAACTGAACTCGGACAAGACGGAAGTCCTCATCCTGGGATCTTCGCCCTCCGCCTGGGACGACTCCTGGTGGCCCCCAGCCCTGGGCACCGCACCCAAGCCAACTGACCACGCACGCAACCTGGGCTTCATCCTGGACCCCTCCCTCTCGATGGCCAGACAAGTCAACGCCGTCTCCTCATCGTGCTTCAACACCCTGCGTATGCTTCGCAAGATCTTCCGCTGGATCCCGACCAAGTCCAGGAAGACTGTCACCCAGGCACTCGTCACCAGCCGACTGGACTACGGAAACGCCCTCTACGCCGGAACCACAGCCAAGCTACAGAAAAGACTCCAGCGCATCCAGAACGCCTCCGCCCGACTCATCCTGGATGTCCCCCGACACAGCCACATCTCCAGCCACCTGAGGAACCTGCACTGGCTCCCCGTCGACAAGAGGATCACGTTCCGGCTCCTCACCCACGCACACAAGTCTCTCCACGACCTGGGCCCCAAGTACCTCAACGACCGCCTGACCTTCTACACGCCCACCCGCCAGCTACGGTCCACCAACCTCGCCCTCGCAGCCGTACCACGCATCCGAAGAGCCACCACCGGAGGAAGACCCTTCTCTTACCTGGCTGCCAAGACTTGGAACTCCCTCCCCATCCACCTTCGGCTGACCCAGGACCATCTCGCCTTCAGGAAACAACTCAAGACCTGGCTGTTCGAGCAGTAGCATACCCCTCCCCCCAAGCGCCTTGAGACCCTCCCGGGTGAGTAGTGCGCTATACAAATGGCATGATTGATTGATTGATTGGTTAGCATGCCCTTAACCTACACCCGGAGTAGTCTCACCAGCCCTCCGCCTCCACTTGTTTCCTTTCCTCCCCAGATCCCCTTGACGGTCCACCAGTATGTGCTCTGCCACCGGTAAGGTGCCTCCGTGATCTCACTCCTACATTCACTGCCGGGACCGCTCCATCGGGACCATTCTTTCCAGCCGGCTGACACTGGTAAGCCTTGCCCCCCCTTTTCACATGCCACCATCGTGCGCCCGCCAACCTTGTTTTTTCTCGTCCCCCTCCCCCTGGCACACTCGAGGGAATGATTCCTCACATAACCCACCACTCCAACTGTCTCTTCCTTTAAGCCGCCAGCCTGGGGAGGGGAGGGGGGGGGCACACACTTTCTCTGGCCCAGCTGACACGTCAGGCAGCGCTTGTTTGCACACAGCTTGTTTAATGTTCCTTTGGGTAATGTCCGCGCTATATAAAAATGCCCTAATTTAAAATAAATAAATAATGCTGGGCTGGTCCTTTCGGATCTCCGACCCTGCTGCCCCTCGCCTAGTACCAAAAAACACAGTTGATGGACAGAATGTAGAACAATGTCATACATTCACCCCAGTACAAGGATCTGGGCCTAAATCCATCGTTTTTTGCACTCCACACCACCCTGGGTTAGATCATGTCTTTCCCAGACCGGAATCAAGCATCCAAGGACCGGTTTCTGGCTATCAGCCTTCATCAGCCTGGATAGCTTGACTCCAGTGGTGTGGAGAGCCTGGGACTCACGTCTGAGCATCCCCAGCCCACTCGGGGTGAAATTGCAAAAAACACAGTTGATGGACAGAATGTAGAATAATGTCATACATTCACCCCAGTACAAGGATCTGGGCCTAAATCCATCGTTTTTTTGCACTCCACACCACCCTAGTACCTGCGGAAGTCGTTCCTGTCCGTTGCAAAGCCATAAGCTGTCTTTGAGCTGGAGGGGCGCAGTGTGCTCTGGGCCAGTGGTTTTGTGTTACCTGTTTTCGTTACTTTTGGTAGATATGTGTGTGTGTTTGGTGCGTGTGTTTAGTTTGTATTTGGTGTTTTTCCATACGTGTCTTGTATGCTAAACTGCATTGGTGCGCCTTTGAAAGTTTATAATTGTGTTCAATGTATGTTTGGGTATGTGCACATGTCGTTTTGATATGTACATGTCTATGTGACATAAGTGTTCCGTGTGTGTCGAATGTATGCATTATGTATGAGTGATTGGTTGTGCTTCTATCGCTGTGATTTGTGTTACATATGTTTGTAAGTTTTTGTTTGTGTTTTGTGGTTGTGTGCCTACCCCGAATGCACAGGAGTTTGTATTGTTATAGGCGTGCATGGTTTGATTGCTGTATGTGTGTGCTTCGGTGAAGTATAACTGTAATTGTGTTTTGGGCTCACACGTCCTTTTGAGTGTGTGTACTTTGAGTGTGCATGTTTGCGTGAATGTTGGGTGTTCATGCTGGTGTTGTGCTGTTTGAGCGCCTTGCTTCTGTGGCCCTGTTTGTGTGTGCGTGTGTGTGTATGTGGCAGAGAAAGTGACACGGGAGCAGGGATGAGGTGTGCCTTGGCCCAGGGGCAGCAGAGCTGGCCTTTTTTTCTGGCCCTGCAGTCCCCTCGACACCACCCCAGAGCTGACATTACCGCAGGCATTATCTGTGTAATTGGGTTTGCTCGGTCCATCTCAATGGGTTTAAGGAAACGCGATAACAAGGACACAATGGATTGCTTATGGAGTGGACCTGTGAACCTTAAGATTAAGGACAGGGGTAATAGGCATCACAATTTGATTTCATTCCCCTGCAGGCAATGACACTTTGGGAGCTCGGGGTTGACTGCCATGTGGTAATTTGCTTCACACCTCTTATTTTCACAAGGGAAACAGACCCTACAGCTCACACACAAGATTTGGTTTAGTTTATGTTTGCTTTAGTGAGTTTGTTAATGGGAGGCCGAATATGCCAGACCACCTAGCTAGATTGGTGTACGCATTATTCACACATTCAAACTCTAATACACTTGTACATTCTTCTACAAATGCGCACAGACACACACTTACACGAGTGCACATGCACGAACACACACGTACATTTTGGTTTATGATTGCATAGATGAGCAGGAGAATGAGTTGCTGACATTTGTTGCATATTGACACCAACCCTTCAAGGCCTTTTGCACACTATCTCTCTCTTTCACACACTTACCCTCACACATGCACGCACCACTTTCAACACATTTCCACAGATACAAACATATGCATTCTGACATTCACTTGCTTTCACTCACACATGCAGTAAACATTGTTTCTGGTCCATGATTGCCTCAGAGGGCATGATGAAAAAATCCTTGCAGACCAACGAACTAGAGTGGCACATACATTTTCATGCCTTGTGGATCTATGTATATGCACACTCACTCACATGCGCACATTCATACACACTCGTGAACGTTCATTCACACAATGATCATGCACACACACCTGTGCACATGTGCATACTCACGTGCACACGCGCACACACACCTACAAACACACACACCATCACTCAGGGAGCTCCTAATTGAATGTGAGCATTGCATGTCAGCAATACACACGTGCACACACACACACACCTACAAAACACACACCATCACTCAGGGAGCTCCTAATTGTCAGCAAGCTCTTTAATGACTGCAACTTAAGGCAGGGTTTTTGGTCCTTTGATAAGAAGGTTAGTTATTATTAATCATTGTTACTGTTTGCAAGAGATTAAGCTATTGGCATTGTAAATGGCAATGCCATTTATTTATCTGTTTTTAAAACCAACACATAAATAAAAAATGTGTCATTTACAATGCCAATAGCTCTAACTTTTACAAAGGCGAAACCGTTGCATTGTAAATGCTTGTTTTTCCTTTTTATTCGTAAAAGTTCTTAGACGGCCAACACGTGTTTCGCTTTCGTCGCCACATTGGGAAAGTAGTCCCGTACTCGAAGTACCGAAACTTGAACGTGGATACGGACGTTGCGACAGTTTGCACAACAATAGACCAGGAAGATCGGTTGTGATTTTTGAGGAACATTGGAAGCAAATAGCTTTCCATACGGATATCTTCGCTTAAGAACCTTTTGGGTTGGAATTATCACCACAATTGAAAAATATCAGGACAAGGGACAATTGAGCCTTGAAAAAGTCGCGGGACTACTTTCCCAATGTGGCAACGAAAAACGCGTTGGCTGACTAAGAACTTATACGAATAAAAAGGAAAAAAGAGAAAAAGAATTAAAGAATGGAAGAACATAATTACTGTGTTTTGGGAATTGCGGTATACTTTCGCATGTTACTGCCTTAATATCTTTCAAATAGAAAACGTGTGCTGGGGATTGCAATCAAGTCTTGCTCATCCATTAGTCTGTTCATCAGTCATTTACACTTTGCCTCTGTCCATTCCGGCATATAGCATCGGTCAATGGGTCAGCCTCGCCACTGGCTCTTTTCACTGTGACTGCATTTTTCCCAATTACTACAAGCGTCCGCATTCGGAGAGGACAAAGCAGATATTGTGTATTTCATTAGGTCGAAGCATACCAAACAGTGCAGCTGTCTCGGTATAATAGGACTTCTTAGGGACATTCTTTAAGCTGACTTAAGTATGCATTCTGTCCATTGCTTACCATTGGCTATGTGGTTTGTAACTCACATTTGCTGGCTTTACTTGTTTTAGGCTGTCCAGCAGGTCTTTGTCCATCCTGAGGAGCATAACCTATTTACCATATCCTTCCGCAAGTGCTTGCTTTCTATAAACAGACCCTTTAATTTTGTTCTTATCTTGTCACATTTGCTGCGCATTCAACAAAAGCGGCCAATAGACTGCAGGCTGAAAGCGACACAGGGTCGTGACTCTGGACCAGTAAGGCTGAGCCTGAAATACCTAAAAAAACAACATAAATGCCAGTACTGGATCTATTTTGACTAATTTTTTTGGGAATGACCCCTATGGACAAGACATAAGGATCCGATTTTTTTATTTGCGTCACTAGTTTATTTATTTATTTTTGCACTAGTAGATCAACAATAATTTTCACAAGTAAATTATTTTCATGTGTATATACAAAGAATGAGAAAAAACATTACAAATGACAACATATAATACAATACAATTTATACAGTATTTACAACATATCCACACTTTCACATTCATCCATCTCCATTCGTACCAAAAAGCAAAAAAATGCTAGGGGCCTAGTGTCAAAGAAATATATTTTCGTATAAACTTATAAACAATTAATACAAGTAGTAATCAATGTACTAAACACCTATACATCAGTAGAATCCTATTTAATAAACCCTATTTATATACTTATTTCAATTTTGACAACAGGACCCATCCAAACAGGTCGACGCGTTTCGAAATCCCCAATGCGGATTTCTCCTCAGGACCAACAAAATGAAGGTTCTGTGTTTGTGTTCAATGGGATACATTGGAAACATAACGCATTTACAAACTGCCTGATGAAAAATGTGATCTATGGGGTCACATGTCCGTGCCCTAAAGTATATATAGGGAAAACCACCCAAGAGATCCGTCACCGGATTACACAACACAAGTCCAGGATCAGGAAAGAGACACCGAATGCGCCCCTGGTTCATCATTGGATTTTAAATCAGCACAAGGAAGAAGACCTAAGATGGACCATCATCTCAAAAATTGAGAATGACACTCGTGGAGGGGTTGTTGAAGGCAGACTAAATCAACGTGAGGCTCTCCTCATAATGAAATTTAACACTGCAAACACAGGGCTCAATGAAATCTCGGAGATTGTGAGGATGGCGATCTAAACCCTCCGCGTGACTCCAGACCTTTTGCAGAGCAGTTAAGTGTGGTAGATTCTCAAGCAACCTCAAACTGACATGATTTAATGTATGTACAGCATGAGTTGCTTTACGTAATAGTCGAAAAAGGTTATGTCACCTGCCCTATACTGCCTTTTGATTATTAGGGTCCTGGTATAATTTCCAACAATAATAATTTTTTAAGCATTGGCAACTGAGTACTGAATTCTGGGTATTGGGAACAATCGGATAGACCCCAGTCTGAATAAAGCATATTGAATGGAATTGGTCATCGTGGAGGCGTGGTTTCATTTTGCCGAACCGCCGTACATTTATACACTATTGAGACCATCGGGGAGTATGTATGGGTATTATAACGAACTTGGACTGAGAACCTTAGTATACAAACTGTTTTTGTCCTTGCAATAAAGTTTCAATTATACAGGAGCTCTGGTATTGTCCCTTTAAAAGTTTAACAACAACCGGCACATCGTGACCACGTGACGAGCTCGATCACCAATTAAATTACTTTGCCCTTCGGCGGGACCCTGAACGCGACTTCCGACTAAGAGACTCCGGACGAGTACAGACGGCGCTGCTGGTGAGACTCGCGCTCATCGTCTCGCGTTTCGTTTTACAATAACCGGTATGTTCCAAACAAACTAACTCAGCCACCTTTTGGTTTCAGTTGCAGAATTCCAGCAACACGCCAGCGCCAAACGGGCGCCTGACAAACCTTTTCTGCCATAGAAAACCCCAAAAAACCGGTAAGCTGGCTGCAAGCTTTGGTCCAGTACACCTGTGTGATGAAATGCTCATTATGCCAGAGCACATTTTTTGCCTTTATACCTGATTGCAAACTTTTCTTCCCCCCAGATAAAATAATATATGAGCCTCAAAAGAGGTAAGTGTCCTTCTGTACAAATCCTATTGTTTGTGTATTATGTGGATATGGTAGACTAATTTCACATTGCTTGTCACCTCTTCGTTATTTGTAGTGGCTGTTTGGCTGCACGCCATCTACTAGAAAGATTGGTTTCTGTCTAACGACAAGGTATGGACAGAGGTGTTTAACCCGAATGTCACTGTTAGTAAGAGTGCTTGGGATAGAATTTCTCACTGATTTTTCGTTTGTTCTTATAGATTGTTGGTCCTGAGGAGAAATCCGCATTGGGGATTTCGAAACGCGTCGACCTGTTTGGTTGGGTCCTGTTATTAAAATTGAAATCAGTATATAAATAGGGTTTATTAAATAGGATTCTACTGATGTATAGGTGTTTAGTACATTGATTACTAGTTGTATTCATTGTTTATAAGTTTATACGAAAATATATTTCTTTGACACTAGGCTCCTAGCATTTTTTTGCTTTTTGGTACGAATGGAGATGGATGAATGTGTTTGGCCAAAGTGAAAGTGTGGATATGTTGTAAATACTGTATAAATTGTATTGTATTATATGTTATCATTTGTAATGTTTTTTCTCATTCTTTGTATATACACATGAAAATAATTTACTTGTGAAAATTATTGTTGATCTACTAGTGCAAAAATAAATAAATAAACTAGTGACGCAAATAAAAAAATCGGATCCTTATGTCTTGTCCATAGGGGTCATTCCCAAAAAAATTAGTCAAAATAGATCCAGTACTGGCATTTGTGTTGTTTATTTAAGAGACTGCAGGAGCATGCACAATCCAAGATGGCGGACACGCTGTAAGCTCGGTTTGAACCTGCTATTTTGGATGATTTTTAACATCAAATAGCAGCATTTTTTTCTTCAATTTAAGGGCATATCCTGGCTCATCAACCCTCTGGCTTGCGCTTACCAGCTTTTGTGGCGTTTCTGCAACCCTGAGGACTTCTGATTTTGGATGAGGTGGTTTCTGTGAGGAGATTGCACACCAGAGGACTGCCTGAGGTAGGCATGGCTAAAGAGAGACGGTCCTATGCTCCCTCTTAAAGGATCTGTCCTCACTATTTCACTCCCCTTCTGTAGGAAAGCAGGACCCTTCTGCTTGGTTTCCCCCACTTTTTGCCAGATGCTATGCTGTTTCTGAGTAGTCTGACTGGGATCCTGCTAATCAGGACCCCAATCTCTCTGCTTTCTCCCTTAAACTGGTATGGTAAGTACTTAGGTACATGGCAGATTGGATAATGGGCTACCCTTATCAATCCTTAGTATACGGAATTAAGGTACCCAGGGCAAAGGTACCCCAGACGTCCCCCATAGGCTAAAGCATGTATTATGCCACCTTTCGGAGACCATTCAAACTACCTCCACAGGCCTACCATTGCAGCCTGTGTAAGCTGGTGCTAGCACCACTTAAAAAAAGATATAGATTGCCCTATATCTAAGGTCAATGCACTTAAAACCTATGTCACCCCTACAAAAGGCCTTTTCAATCCTGAAAGCAGGGTGCTCGGTTCTAAGTGTGAGGGTGCCTCTGCATGAGAAGGACACCCCTACAGCCTTTGGAGTCCATTCTCCCGGGTTGTGAGACAACAATATAATATATAGAGGGGCACCTAGTCATTCGTGATGACCAACTCAAAAGTGACTGTAACAAACCCTGTCATGTTTGGTATCAAAAACATGTTGGAATCATACCACCACGCTGTAAAAGGTGTGGGAGGTATGATTCCATACAATGTAAAGGCCCTCCGTTAGGTCCTCAGTGCTCCCAGTACCAGTCTTCCAGACTATGGCTGCTGCCGACCAGAGACATCATTCTGCCCTCCTGCTGCTGAGCCAATCTGGAGCAGAGGAAGTCAGGACAATACGCATCCTGCCACAGGGAGGTGTGACCACTTCCCAGACAGGGTTTAGTCTAGTGGGGCAGGGTGGGAGAGCTTGCCACGGCCACATAGTCTGTGTGCAGGGCACATTTGGTGCCTTCCATGCACAGTCTAGCTCAAACCAATTCAGGGAGCCATTGGCTCCCACTCTGGTGCAAAACTGGACAAAGGATAGGGGAGTATCCTCCCCCTTGTCCAGCCCCTCCTTAGGGAGGGGCCCTTGTGTCATCTCAACCCTTTCTTTAGGGTACTTAAGGGATTACCAGAGGATAGGTCCCCAGATTCATCAAGGAACATGATACAACTCAGACACCACTTCAACTTCAACTTTCTGGGCACTCTGGACTTCGCTGAACTTCGGTCTGAGTATCAAGGCTGAAACCGGGAGGACACCTGCCGCTCCTGATCTCTCCTCTGTGCTTGTCTGCTGCAACATCCGTGCCTGTGCGTCATACAGAAACCCGCCCAGGGCCTGTGGACATCCAAGACACCTGAAGGAATCTCCCTTGAAGTGAAGGAGTCACTTCCCTGCATCTACGGGTCTCACAACCAAGCTGACCTGTCAGCTGATCCCAATCTTCTACGGACTCCAAAAGACTCAACAACACAGGTCATGGTTTTTCACATCTCTCAAGGCCTGGCCTGTCCTCTCATCAAGTTTGAGGCCACTATCCCTCGTCGGAGCCGCAGGAACCAAACACCTGTGCACCACATCGACTTGCAGTTATAAAGGCTTGTTTGCTTCCTTCCACCAAGATCTTCAGGCTCCAAGTAGCACCAACCTCAAACATCTCCAGCAATCAAGATCTTCAACCTGACGGCATCACTTGCACCATGGGCCTGCATCTTTGGGGAGCTGCTCGAGGTCCTCTGCGACTCCAGTGCTTTCAGCATGTGGGTCCTCTTGAGGGTCACTTTTGGATTCTTTTGGGCTCCACTGGTTGCCGGGGACCTGTCCTGACTCCCCTGCTTGTGGTGAGTCTCCTGGTCCTTGCTAGTCCTAACATTGAACCTTCATCTACTTCCATGTTGTTTACAGTTGAAAAGGCTTGTTGGTGCTCCCGCTGAACACCGACCCCTCAACTCTCGACATCCGACGTTGGACAGCTCATATATGGCTCCTGGTCTTCCACAGTGTCGCCTAGTGCACACAGCTGAAGTTCCAAGGTCACCGTCAACTCTTTTACAGCAGCCGACATCAGTGAGCATTTGTCTTCCGGGCCTCCTGGTCACTTCCAAGTGGCATAGACTGTGTTCCCTCTGCTTTCAGGTACTTCTCGACTTGAATCAACCTTTGGGTGCCACCGGACACTTTCACCATCTCTAGCAGCAGCACTTTCTTGAAGTCCTCTATTGGGTTCGACTGTGGTTTCTCATGCCACTTCACACCGATGTACCCGGCTCCCCTGGGGCAGGTATCCTGGTTCATAAAGTATCTATGGGTGGCTCTCGAACCTTCCGTCTTCTACCGGGTTTCTTCAGGGTTAATTGCAAAGGGTCATTCTTCTTTAAAATCGCAACTGCGACTTACACATTTATCTGTACGGAGAACCCAGTCGTGTCCCTACACTGCACACAACCTCGGTGGGGCTCCTAGATTCTCACCGTGGTTGGTTCCTTCGGTCCCTGGCACTTCTACGTCCTCTGACTATTGTCTTGACTCGAGTTGTGGTTCGCATACCACTATTTTAGTATATGGTTTGGTCCCCCCTGGTGACCACTGTGTATTCTGTGCTACTTACCTGGTTCAATTGAAAAGTATTGTGTGTGTAGTGTATATCTCCAGCTAGGAGATATTTAAATGTGTTAGTGAGTGTCTTATAATAAATACACATTTCATGAATACAATGTGGTTCTTTTTCACTTAATCTATACCTATAAGATTGTGTTCTGGTGAAATAAGCTGCCTTTTACTCCTTCTGGACTGAGCAGAATTCTACAAAACATTCTCTGGTCAGTTATCCCTTTTGCTACCAATGACTCTGTTGAAGGATCTTTTTTGAAGATGCAACAATTATTGTGCTCCCTAAACCAGATAAAGACCACAAACTACTTCAAAACTACCATGTCATTTCAACTAATTAACCAAGACTGTAAATATATGCTAAGATTCTTGCATCTAGGTTGTCTGCTATACTAAATACTAATATTCAATCAGACCAAACATTTTTTTTACGAGAGGAAGACTATCAGCTCACAATACTAGACTTGCCCCTCACGCTATTGCTTCCCTCCATAACATTAAAAATCCAAGTGGTTTGCTAGCATTAGATGTTGAGAATACATTAGATAAATGTTATTGTAAGTTTTTGTTCAAAACTATGGAAACGTTCTGTTTTGTTACCGCATTTCACATTTATTTCAATGGATAGAAAATTATATTCCTCTCCCAGGGCACCTATATATGTTAATGATATTAACTGTACATCATTTCTTTTATTTGAAGGGACAAAATAAGGTTGTCCTTTGTCCCCGCTATGATTTTTATTAGCTACCAACCCTATATTATTCATGTATGTAACTCGCCAGAGAATAAAGCTTTTACTATTCATAACAGAACTATTAACATTTCTGCTTATGCAGACAATATCCTAGTATATGTTAGTGACCCCATCACCTCCATACCCATTGTACCTAAACTTATTAAAGAGTTTGCCTTGGTTTCCAGTTCTACCTTGAACATTAATAAGACTACATGTTTCCCTATACATGTTTATTGTACAGCTGACATGTTAAGTGACACTAACATCATATGGAACTCATCTGGGCTTAAGTATTTAGGAATTGAGGAGCCACTCGCGTGACCAAGATGGCCGCGTGAGTCTCCAGCTCCGCCGTCCTCCTCTACCAGCCTCCACATCCTGGCACCGATCCTGCACTGAGACCCCGCTCCCTGATGGCCTAGGCGACGCGACGACCCCCGCTGCTTTTCCTGACCGCCTACAGTGCCCACAACCGGAGCTACACCGTGTAGCAATTTGCAGCCTCCCAGAGTCGGAAGCAGGGGGCTCGAGTTGGTGAGGAGCCCATCGGCCAGTAAGTAAACATCGGGGCCGCATACCGGAAGTCACTGGTCTGGCCCCGTGAAATATCCTGGAGTGCCTCTGACGCTGAGGCGGGCACGGCTGCAGCTCAGTGGCGGCGGTGCGGCCACGGGGGGCCGAGACGCAGTGGGAGTCGGCTGATCAGCCCTGGGACACGCACGAGAGGAGCCGCCCAGAACAGACTCGGAGCTCCCCACTGTGGGGCGGCGGCCTGGTAGCGGTGATACTCCACCACGAAGACAAGTAAGAGTGGGACTGTGCATCGTGGCCCCGGTGGGCGGTGTGTTGGTGGTGCTGCCTCTCCTTGTGGCACATATAAAGCCCCATTGTCCCTGGATCTGTGGAGGAGCTGACGTGGTGCGCAGAAGGCTATCAGGTGGCACCCTTTACATTGACTGTGTGGCAAGCGGTGATTACAGAATAGACACCCTGTCAGGGTGATGCGAACTGCGGACTCCCTGCCTGTGGGGATCTACCTTGTTGCAGGGTGGCCACCCTGCATGTGATGGCAGTGGGCAATTCGAGCGGCTGGTTGGCGCCATGATGTCGATGCCGCCCCAGGTGCTCCACCAGATCCTGTAGGCTGGCCGAGGGGGTCAAGTGTGATCACATACTGCCATGGAGTGGTGACAGTTCGAAGCGGTGCGGTCCCTCTACACGGATAGTGTCTACGCCCAACATCTGGTCCAGTGACTCAAGAGGCCCGCTCCGCGGGCGGAGGTGTGGGACCTGCAGGTTGGTGCTTGGTCCTTGGTGTATCGGAGCTACAGAGGTGGCGCACACCGGCCTCTTTTCTTGTTGACCGTAGAGGCTCGACATCGATCTGTCGCATTTTCTGGGACACCGCAAATGAGTGGTTAGACCTGAAGTGACCGGACGGCTCGCGTGGAGGCTTAAGACCCTAGCTTTTGGGGGTTTCCTTTTGCCATTGACGGCCAGTGACTCAGTGACGGCGTTACGATGGCAACTAAACCGGATACTGAAAAAGCCTTCTCTAGGTCCTCCAAGGGGTCCAGGAATGTTCAAACTAATAAGTTGGACCGATATACTATGCCTAAGGGGTCCCCCACGGACGCGGGGAGGGCCCTATCGGTGGGGGGGAAACGCTTCAGGCCCCTCCACTGAACCAACCCTGACAGATCTCATGGCTGCCATAAATGGGGTCCAGGCGTCCCTAGGCCAAAGAATGGAAGCCTTGGACGACAAACTGGACATGGTTACAATCGAGGTGAACTTGTTACGGGCGGATCTCTCAAAGGCAAGTGAGAAGGTCAAATCACTTGAAATTAAGACTACCAGTCTGATTGATGACGTGGCATTGTTGCAGCAGGAGGTGAAAGACCTGAAGACTTCGAGGACCCTGTGGGAGCGCAAACTTGACGAATATGAGGGGAGGGCCAGATGCAATGCCATCCACATTCTTGGGGAGAATCAGAAGGCCCAACACCGGACCTGTTTGTCGAGGATATTGTCCTTAAGCACCTTAAGCTGAGTAACCTCTTCACAGTCGAACGTGCACATAGAGTGCCGGGGGGACGGCCCAGGCCCGGGGCCCCCCCCTCGCCCGATGATTGCAAGGGTCCTGAATTTCCGAGATAGAGATGTGATCCTTCAGGCGGCACGAGCGGGACCCCCCCTGCGGTATAAAAATGCGACACTCTCCTTTTTTCTGGATTTCACTCAGATGGTGCAGAAACAACGTCAGAGCTTCATGCCGGTAAAGAAGAAACTCAGGGACAAAGGATTGAAATACGCTATGATGTTCCCGGCCCCCACGCGGGTGGAACTCAACAGGAAGGCTTGGTTCTTCGATAACCCTGAAGTGGCGTCAGACTGGTTGGAGAGTAAGCACCCGAATGAATCGGAGGATCGAGATCGTGGTGGAGAAGTCAACCAACAGAGACGGAATAGATAAGGCGGAGGGTTTTATTTTATGGTATCGTATGTTGAGGGGTGGGGTGGCTGCACAGTCATCTATTGACTAGATCTACTTATTTGGCCTTATTTTGAAATGGTGGCGTTTGGGGGCCTTTGGGTCTTTGGCCCTCCTTTCATTTTCTACCTTTAGTTACCTATAGCTTAGTTTGGGGCGACGGGCACACTGCTAGTTGGGGATGGGCGTTAGCCACATGGAGAGATGCAGGGAGCGGGGAGGAGGATCGAGAGTGAGGGGATTTTTTGATATTGTGATTGCATTGTGTGCCGTTATAGCTGCAATTCTTTTTCTTTTTCTTTTTCTTTTTGCATCCGGTGGCATTGCTATGTTTGATCTGATTCCGCACCACGATAATGTCTGCTGTTAAAACGGGGATTGGGGATAAGTGTGCTCAGTTGGAATGTTAATGGACTAGGGGATAAAATTAAGAGGGGAATGGTGAATCAGTTGGTTAGGAGGCACTCCCCTGATGTGCCGCTACTGCAGGAGACGCACTTGGTTGGTAATCGTTGCATGGCCCTACACAGGGGGGTTACAAATTAGTGGCCCATGCCGGATTCACTACAGGATCTATATGGACGGGCATCCTAGTTAAAAACTCCTTTCCCCTGATAATCCAGGCCACGTGGGCTGATCATCGAGGCAGATATATTGGCATATCCGGGCTGTGGGAGGGGAGAACTGTTACTTTTATGTCTACAGTGTGACACTTTCCGGAACCTAGGCGCTATCTTCCTTACACTGCCCGTGGGCCTATTGGTGATGGGTGGTGACTTCAATGCGCTGATAGATGGTGAGAGAGATAGACACCCTGCCCGAACCCTGAGGCCTTCCCAGAAGTGGCTCTCAGATTTTTTAGAAACAACTGGACTTATTGATGGATGGAGGTTGAAAAACCCTAACGGTATACACCACACGCACGCATCGGCTGCTCACCACACTCTCTCTCGAATAGATTATTTACTGATACCAGCGGCTCAGGCGGCGATGGTTCAGGAGGTGCGGTACCTCGGACGTGGAATCTCTGACCATTCTCCGATTTGGCTCCGGGTGCAGGTCGGCCACGTGGATGTGGGTAGAATAGCCCCCCATTAATGCGTGGCATCTAAGGGACCACGCCACCAAGAAGGATATAGTCACATGTACGGAAAGGTAGTAGTAGTAGTAGAAGGCTTTTATTGGATAAAAACATATCTTAAAAGCATCACATTTTATAAAATACATTTACACATTAAAAATGACATCACAATTTGACCATGTTCATTAAAAATTCCAAATTAAACATTTTGTTTAAGCCTTTTTGTCCTGATGGACCATGCCCATGATAAAAACTTCGAGAGACCACAAACATACAGTGACCGTGTGTCAGAAATCAAGATACGAAGTGCCTCATTATGGTGCCTAGTGCCCAACAGCCGACATATTGGTTTGAGCCAGCTTTTCTTCGGCGACGCATATGCCGGACAGGCAAACAGGATGTGAGCAACAGATTCTGTTCTAGTTTTACAGCTAGGGCAGAATGGTGTTGTTTGGGGCGGGGCTTTCCAGCGAGCAGTTAAAGCGTGCACTGGAAGAGCCCCAACCCTAAATCTAAAATACAAAGCCCTATCAACAGATTTCCAAACAATATCCAAGTAGGGTTCCCGAAATGCCACATCCTTAAACCTTAGGAACTCTTCCGTTAATCTGCCAAGGGTTGGGTCAGTGCTGGTTCTAGATGCAACCCATCCACAATAGAGGGTTTTTAAAGTTGCCTTCGGGGGAGAGGACCTCCTTACCCAGACTTCATTTAGGCCCAATTCGCAAATTAAATTTTTACATCTTTCAGCCATTTTATTTTATGCCATCCCGCCATCGACATTACTTCTGATAACCCCTTTGCATACTTTGCCAGTTCCGGCACTCGCCATAGCTGGGCCCATACGAGCAACGGCCGGACTTTTGCCAGATCATTGATAGAATGACATCCTAAATCGAGTAGCAAGGGTGTCATTGGGGTGCTCTGCGGCAGTGATATGAGGTCCCTTAAAAACTTATATTCGGACCTTACCAGTTGACCTATTAGAGATACCCCACAACTCTGCCCCATAAAGGGCAGAACTGACTCCCTTTGCTTTGTAAATATCGATGACAGGGGCAATTGGTCTGATTGAGGAAGAGCGCTGTCCCTTAAGGAGCGCCCCCGTGACCCTCTTGTGGCTTAACAACATTTTGCAAAGATGTGGGGTCCACTGCATTGTATCCGACATGCGTATACCTAAGTAATCAAATACAGTGACCCTTTCCAGGGATACATAATTTAGTGCTGGGGGTCGCCCAAGTTTTTTCGGGGGGTTCAACACCAAATACTTTGTCTTGTCTGTATTTATTACAAGCCCACGTTGGATACAAAAGGCCTGGAAATTATCAAGGAGGCTTTGGAGGCCCACTGGGGTCTTAGATATTAAAAGCGTATCATCAGCAAATAAGAGGGTTGGAATTCGCTCGCCTGCCAGGGATGGCGCATCAGATGGTTTTTCCAGCAAGTGCTCAACCACTCCCTTCACATATAGCGAAAAGAGAGTGGGGGCAAGAACACATCCCTGGCGGACCCCTCTCTCCACTGGAATTCTGTTGGTTTTCTGGCCCTCGGTGCCCCACCTCACTTGCGCAAAGTTTCCTTTGTGAAGCCTCAATAGGATTGACAAAATATTAGAAGGAATCCCCATATCGGACAACACTCCCCAAAGGCGTTCCTGTGGCACAAGGTCAAAGGCAGTCTTTAGATCAATAAACGCGAGGTAAAGACTGCCTTTGCATATAACAACCACTTTCCAATAAATTAGCAATAATCTGAAAGCCTGCTCTATTGTTACGGTGCCAGCCCTGAATCCCTCTTGATAGTCAGAGAGAATCTCATTTTCTTGGGCCCATTGTAGGATTCTCTCAAGTACCACCTTTCCATCAACTTTCTGGGTGGAATCTATTAGGCTTATTGGGCGGTAATTGGAAGGGTCGTCCCTATGCCCCCTTTTAAAAATAGGGACGACCTCAGCTTCCTTCCAGGATTCGGGGATGGCGGCACCTTTATTAATGGCAATAAGTAGAGTATAGATAAGCTTCCCCCATTTGGGCAGATCGAAACGGAGCAGGTCCCCGGGGATGCCATCCGGGCCAGCTGCCTTTTGGGGCACAATGCGACTAATCGCTTATTCAACTTCCTGAATTGTAAACGGATGTGTGGTACTATCTCCTGGGGATATATGGAGATTACATGGAGCAGGATCACTAGCAGCTCCTTGCTGGCACGTATACAATTTCGAGAAGTGATCAAACCATACCAGGGCGGTAATGTTACACGTAATAAGATCACAATCAGGACTATTCCTAGCTCTTATGGTGTTCCAGAAGCGACCCGCATCCCTCCCAGCACTGGCCTCTTTTAGTGTTTGCCAGTACTGGTCCTCCCACTCCTTTTTAGCATTTGTTATCACCAGCTTATACTGTTTCCTAGCTTGTTGAATCAAAGGTTGCGACTTCGCCTTAACAGCCTTGATTAGAGCAGACTTCTTTTTTCTGCATTTGGATGTGTACCACCCCTGTTTACCCTTGGGCCTCTGAGGCCCTCTCTCGGTCCCCCCTCGTGTTTATACCAGGAATAGGTTTCCCACCGACTTAGTTGTATCCTGGAATACTGCCGTTACCCTTGAGGGGTCACAGTGATCTATGAGGATCGTGTCCAATTCACTTTGTGAGGCTACCAGCAATGCTCCTATAGTCTGGACTTTCTCTTCATCCAGGGCAACTTTGCGCCACTTAAGGCGCCTTCCACAATTAGATGGAAAAACTTTTGAGGTGGACTTTACTTTACTTGGTACAACTGGGCCATTTTCGCTTGGCCACAAGTGATTTAGACTCAAAGAGAGCAGGTTGTGATCACTGTCTATAGTGGGTAATATTACCATATCCTGCACAAATTGCCAAAGCCTTAGATCAAGGAGAATATAATCAATCCTTGACGAATGGTTGACCCTGTTATACGTATGAGCCCCGGGAAGATCTGAGATAGTTCTTCCATTTGCCGCTCTTAGACCAAACTCCATAGTCAGTGCATTCAGCTGGATGGCCCTTTGTGACCATCTTTTTATTGGCTGAATTGCTAGTATAGGTATACCCCTCTTAGTATCGTCCTCAGTAAGATCCAAGATGTCCTCTGTTGCAAGGGGCTCGAATGTACAATTAAAGTCCCCTGCAACCAGGACTTGCATACCATCGTGGCAATCTCTGAGTTCACTTTCTAACATTGTTATTGTAGGGGATAGGGAACCACCTTTAGTGCCCCTGGCATATATATTAAATATATCGAGAGTTCTCTCCCTATGGGGGCCTCTCAGTGAGATCCTTAAAATGTCTGGTGACCTGCATTGCCTTTGTGTAATGCTACAACCCAGGGAAATGCTCACCCAAATAAGGAGCCCACCTGAAGGACGACCCCTCCCAGATGTTGTAGGTACCGCAGGCAAAAAATAAGTAGTGTAGCCGACTCTATGGTTTGGTTCAGACTCCAGGTCTCCTGGAAGATGCAGATCATATATGACTCCACCAGGGTATTCCAGTCTGGGACATCTAACTTCCTGGAAATACCTGCTATGTTCCAGCTAATAATCTTTATCATTGTATCGGCCACTACTTGCTCCTGGGAGCAATTTAGCGGTACACTAAATAGATTCGATTGCTCTCCTACAGTCTCAGTCGCCGAACGTGGCGGGAGGGGAACATGCAACAAAGGGGCATTGCTCTGATCAATAGATTGAGCTGCTGGGGTCATACAAGTACCTATGGGACCAACATGGGTGTCCCGATCGTTGATCGATCCAATCCCAAACTTGGGTTGTTAGCTGATACCTCCACCTCAGTACTCCAGCAATTGTTGTTCTCAGCAATTAAAGGTGCTAGCCCTAGCCTTTTCCCCGATTCCGTTTCATCAGGGGAAGTGAGATTGAGTGGGATAAAGGAGGTCCCGTGAAATTTGGTTGGGATCCAGTGCCTATGGGGCCTTTTATTGTCATCGAAGACAGGCAAGGGATTAGTAAGTGAGTAATCTCTATGTCAATACCCAACATCAATTCCATAACAGTCTGGACCTCTGCCAAAGACAGAAGTTGGATAGATATGGGAATCACCTGTAGGCCCTCCCCCAAATTGGTTCCCATTGCTCTGTCTTTGCTGCCAGTATGCAGGCTGTGGGTGAAAGTATCCCAGATCATACGTGCCAATCCCACTACCATCATGCATGTTCTGTTGATTACAAATGGACCTTACGACTCGCATATCCCTGAAATTTACAAGGATACAATCGCCTGGGATATCCTTGGTCCTACTGCCCACCCAGCTAACTCGTCTAGCAAAGAGGACCTGGCCATCAAGTTGCCTTGGAAGAGGTCTATTGTTGTTTAGCCAGAATGTAGTTTTATTTTTGAGTTCGATGTATGATTCTGATCTACCCGGCGTTAGCCGTGGAACTCCC
Organism: Lissotriton helveticus; assembly: GCF_964261635.1. Taxonomy (NCBI): domain Eukaryota; kingdom Metazoa; phylum Chordata; class Amphibia; order Caudata; family Salamandridae; genus Lissotriton; species Lissotriton helveticus. The sequence goes on from NC_136067.1 coordinate 1,290,108,647, forward strand.
GTTAGGACAACTACGTAAGGCATACAAGCAGGAGGCAAATTGATGTGGATAGAACTGGTATCAGTACTGCCTACCAGATCAGGCTTTTGGGGTGGGTTAAATTGATCTTTTCCCTGCCTCGCTACGTTACTACGGGTATGTTCACCTTTCTGGCTCAATATAGGTGCACTGTCACGAGCTCCCCTATCCCCTTTGGTCAGTGATTGGCTTATTGGTTTACTGCCATTATGAGTTGTAATGGCTAGTGCTGGGGAATTAGTTCCACTTTGGCGCCCAGAAACGTCTTTTCGATTTAGATATACGTGTTTGTCCATTTGTAAGAGGTCTACCGATGGAATTCGCTTCTGTTCAGTTGTATCATGGCTATTTTTTTAGTGTAATTTAATTAAAGCCTTTATAGAAGAAGTTATCAAGGGTCCCTTGTTCAAAGCGATCCAATCTTTCTGACAAGACTTTTACCCTCTCGAGTACCGGCAATATGAGGGACTTCACAATTTGTTCAATGTGAGCAATAAGGGGAGTTTCTTTTAGGACGCACTAGGTTATGGCTGGTACTAGGCAACGGGGCAGTATTACCGCTAGTTGGTCCACTGCTTACTAGATTTTTAGGGGATTTCTCAAAGAGGGTCTCCATTCTCTCCCAAAAGCATGCATCAGCTGGTGGAGCTCTGTCGTTAGTTAGAATGGGTACAGCATCAGATGCATTACTATTAGCATTCTTCCCCTTTGTTTCATTTTGTTTAGCAACCACTTTCTTTTGTTTATTGCCACCTACATTCCCCTTAGCATTTTTTGCAGTTAGACATTCCCTATTAGTGTGTTGTGACTTCCACCTAGCCTTCTGCCCTCTGGTTGTTACACGCGGACTGTCGCTGCTTGAACTTAGCCGCGAGTCAGAGACCGAGATTATCTACCAAATTCCCTACCTGAGACGAAGGATCGGGAATGACCTCATTTAGAAAAGCAGTGGGGGTCAGTGACAGCCTTGTAGATAAAGGGAGAAACTCAGGAGATGCATTGCCCATCATTGGAGCTATATCTTGAGTTGTTGGAATATGATGGACCCCTGGAAGAGCAACAAAGGATGGCACCAATATCGAGTCCTGGGAGTTAATAGTGAACATCGATATGTTGGTAGAGGGCAAGGGGGGAAGAGAACCAGCAGGGAGCGAGAGGCGGCGTTCTGTGCTTTCTATGGCATTAGCCACCACCCCAATGGTTTTCTGCAGCATACGGTCAATTGCTGTCAGACTGGGTAGCGGAGGATTTGAAACCGCTTTTTGTTTTGGGGCAGGAGCAGATACCACAGGGTTATTCTTCCCCATTCTTTGCCACTTATGAATACAGGGGTAGGTATTGTGGGCGCACGTACTGTACAGTCGACAGAGGCCAACAGATACAACACTATATATGACACAGTATGAGGCACTAAGAGATAACACTCATTATCCTACAGTCAACGATTACTATATGTCTTAAAAACTTTTTTTACGCCAAATATAATTAAAACAAATGCCTATTAGAATATCAATCAATCAATCAATGACACTTGTAAAGCGCGCTACATACCCGTAGGGTCTCAAGGCGCTGGGGGGGGGGGGGGGGGGGGGGGTGCCGCTACTGCTCGAACAGCCAGGTCTTCAGCTTCCTCCTGAAGGAGAGGTGGTCTTGGGTCAGGCGCAGGTCGGGAGGGAGGGAGTTCCAGGTCTTGGCAGCCAGGTAGGAGAAGGACCTTCCTCCTGTAGTCGCTCTTCGGATGCGGGGGACGGCGGCGAGGGCGTGGTTGGCTGATCGGAGGTGGCGTTTGGGAGCGTAGAAGTTGACTCGGCTGTTGAGGTAGCTCGGGCCTTGGTCGTGTAGGGCTTTGTGTGCGTGGGTGAGGAGGCGGAAGGTGATTCTTTTGCTGACGGGGAGCCAGTGAAGGTCTCTGAGATGTCCGGAGATGTGACTGGTTCGTGGGATGTCGAGAATATAACAGGCTACAGGAGCACAAAATCACAAACCTAAGAGGGGTGGCCCAGCCCGGCCTCACCCGGCCACTAACGGTCACAGACGGTCCTGCCCTTGTCCCGGGCCGTGGGAATGTTAGTTCGCTTAAGTCACGCCTGCGTCTGTGGGCGTGTTGGGTCTACGTACCAGGTGTGCGGCAGCAGAGAGAGTCCTGGGACTTGCAGTCCCCCAAGGATAGCGGTGGGTAAGTTCTGATGACAACAAAGGAGCGCCTCTCCCACTCAGGGCACTGTTAGAAGAGTCATTCTCCCGCTAAACACCTCAGGAACAAAACGGATCACGAAGAGTACACACCACAAACCACCTCACGCGCTGCGGCACCCACGATAGCGGGTGCGGCGAGGTGGTTTCAAGGCACCTAAGGCTGTGGGCGTGTCTGGTCTCCGTACCAGGTGTACGGCAGCAGAGCGAGTCCTGGGACTTGCAGTCTCCCAAGGATAGCGGTGGGTAAGTTCTGATGACAACAAAGGAGCGCCTCTCCCACTCAGGGCACTGTTAGAAGAGTCAGTCTCCCGCTAAACACCTCAGGAACAAAACGGATCATGAAGAGTACACACCACAAACCGCCTCAAGCGCTGCGGTACTTTCATGAGAATACGGGATCTGTTGACTCTGCACAGTCTCTGTGGGAGGCGTACAAGACGGTTATTCGAGGGGAGGTCTTGTCATTAGTAACCAGGAATAAGAGGAAAAGTCGGGCAGAAGTGGACTGAGTAAAGGCAGAAGTAACCAGGATGGAGACTGAGGCTTCCAGGGATGCGACACCTGAAGGCATACACCGGTTGAAGCTACTTCAGGATGAATATAGGGACCTAGCTAGGGACAGGGCCAAGGCACAGCATGCAGATACTCAGAGTAGGATATATGAACATGGGGATAAAGCAGGTAAACTGATAGCGTGCCTGGAGAGGAAGGAGTGGGCATCGAGGTTGGTGCCAGAGTTGCAAAACAGTGACTCGGATAGTATTACTGATGCGCAAATTATAGCGACTGAATTCTTTAAATACTATAGCTCAGTGCATGCGTCTGCGGGGGTCTATTCAGAATCCGATAGTGCAAATATGATACATGATATTCCTATGCCCACGCTGTCTGAGGATAATCATAACTATTTAAACTCCCCTCTTACGAACGAGGAAGTGGCGCAGGCCATCAGAAGTGTGCACTCCGGGAAGGCTTCGGGCCCGAACGGCATCCCTATAGAGTTGTATAAATTAAGTGCGAATAGGCTTACTCCGTTCCTTCGCGTTATGCTTGTAGAGAGTAGAGAGAGGGCAGCTCCCCTATGATCAGCGAGTGGCCAATATTGTCGTTATCCGCAAAGCGGGAAAGCCTAGGACGCTCTATTCCTCCTACAGGCCCATTTCGCTACTGAATGCTGAGCCCAAGGTGCTGGCGAAGCTCCTGGCAACGAGGCTGGTTAAGGTTATTACCGCCCTGGTTCACCCAGATCAGTCGGGTTTTATGCCGCGTCGCAATATGGCCCTTAACCTGCGAAGGCTACATGGTATACTGGGCGGCGCCCCGAAGATACACGAGCCGGCGGTCCTGGTGTCGTTGGACGCCACCATGGCCTTTGACACGATTGAATGGCTCTTCCTGTTCGCAGTCTTGGAAAAGATGGGCATCGGCCCTGAGTTTCTTAATTGGGTCCGTCTCTTATATGCGTATCCTTTGGCCAGGGTGGTGGTGAACAACCATAGATCAGCTGACTTCCTTTTGGGTAGAGGTACTAGACAGGGGTGCCCCTTGTCCCCGCTTCTCTTTGCTTTGGCTCTTGAGCCACTGGCGGCATGGGTCCGGTGGTACCGTTCAATCAGAGGGCTGCGTTGGACGCCAAAGTGGGAGGACAAAATCTCGCTTTACGCGGACGACATCCTGCTTTTCCTCGCATCTCCCAGAGAATCCCTGATTTGTTTTCTCGATGTACTTGCGATATTTGTGAGGTACTCTGGTTTCGCAATTAACTGGTCGAAATCAGTACTCTTTGTTCTTAGCGGAGATCCTCCAATGGTTCCGAGTTCCTGTCCATTACAAATTGAACCGGTAGGATTCCGTTACCTCTGTGTCTATGTGACGTTAGACCCGAAGCTGAGGTACGCAAATAACTTGGGTCCCCCACTGACCCGGCTGAGAAATGATGTAGAGAGATGGAAGGCACTGCCACTCTCCCTGTTGGGTAGGGCGGTGCTCTTCAAGATGATGGCTCTTCCGCGTTTCCTGTATGCACTTCAGAACGCAATGGACCCCATGCCTTCGTCCTACGTTAAGTAAATTGAGGCCCTTCAAAGGCAGCTTCTTTGGGAGGGCAAGCCTCGTATCGCCTTCCCTAAACTTTCTCTCCCCTGGTATGATGGGGGAATTGGGTTTGCCGGATTTGCGGAAGTATTATTGGGCTTCTCAGCTGGCAGCGGTTAACCACGCTATCTACGGGTCTCCTGGAGACCCCAGATATGCGATGGACCGCGGTCAAGAACCAGGGGGTGACTTCACGAGGGCGCTGTGTTCCAGGGTGGGACGTTTTCCCCTCGCTGGACCAACCGCCCATGCAGTACAGGTGTGGCACGCGGCCACTCAGCATCTTAAGTGGGACGGTAAACTCACCGGTGTGACCCCATTATCGAACTCAGAGAGATTGGGCAGCTTGTGGAAAACAAAGGGTTTTGACAAATGGGATCTTATCGAGATCTCGCAGATCAGGGACGTCTGAGGAAAAGACACTGTGCTCGCATTCGGTGCTCTCCAGGAGAAGTACCAGCTACAAGAGAGTGAACGTTATCGGTATCTCCAGGTTAGGAATGCCCTGCTTACTCATGTTCCCAGGGACGCGGCGCTCCCGGAAGCCTCCCCCTTGGAAGATCGAGTGTTAGATGGTTACCTCCCGGAAAAGACTATATCATTGATATATAAAAAAACTCATCAATAATATGGGAGACCCACTGGCTACCACTAGGGCTCAATGGGTCGCTGACAGCCTGGAACTGGATGATGAGGACTGGCGGGAGGCAGCCTCCTCCCCAAAGGTAGTGGCAATTCAAATGAGACTCAGGCTTGTGCAGTTAAAGATACTCCACAGGTCGTATTTCACGGGGCCCCAACTTGTGCATATGGGCCGGGCGGAGAGCGGGGAGTGTCGGAGGGGATGTGGGGAAATTGGCACCTTCATGCATATTTTGTGGCATTGCGCAGAAATACAGAACTACTGGGTAAAATTCATGACAAGATGCAGGAGGTGCTGGGGGGGGAGTTGCCATTGGAGGCTCGTAGGTGTGTCTTGAATGTCTGGGAGCTGACAGACCTGAGTGCGTATGGGAGACAGTGGGCGACCCTTGCATGTATGATTGCAAAGCGTAACATTGCTCAGTTGTGGGGCGCTGGCCAACCGCCTAGGGTTGAGAAATGGATGGATGACCTGGACTGGTGCATGTACAGGGAGAGGACGGTCTACATTGCTAGGGGCTGTCCTGCGAAATGGGGGAAGGTTTGGGGAACCTGGAACAGTTACCGTGGGGATATATGTGCTCCTCCAATTGTAGGGTATGAGGCAGCAGCGCATGAGTCCCTGTGATCCCTGAAATGCTATCCTGTGTGCATTATTTAGTGGTTCGGAAAATGTATGTCTGTAAACTGTGGCAGCGGTAAATGTCACCTGATGCCTTTTCTTTTTTCTTTTGTTAATAAAAAGATTTTTTTTTAAAAGTATTTTGGAGTTTATTTTCAAAATTCAAGTAAGGGTACTGTTGATATTAATTGTAAACAACTAACAAAGGATATTTGGGGCCCCTTGAAAGTGCACTTGTCAGAAATTGTACAATCCTCCCCAGCCCTCTGCCCGGCTGGAGTAGTCCCCACGGGAGTGGGGTGAAGACCTATTGCACCGACTCGAAAATAATCAGGGACATATTGCAAGTTATTTATTATTGTGCAAATTGTGGGATTGCCATATACGGAGTTTACCATAGTAATGTCATAAGGTCAAGTGGATTGCATCATATGTTGTACTATTCCCTTTACTCACTGTCTAATTACTGGATGTGTACCTGATGATTGTCTTTGTTTTTTCCATGTCGAAAATGGTAAATAAAGTTAAAAAAAATTTAGTACACAACAAATTTCCAAAATTTCACAGAAATAGACAAATTGTAATATTTACAATCGTACTGGTGGGGCAAGCTTGAAGCTATGAGAATGGTTATAACTCCACAAATAATATATATACTACCAATGTTACGGGTCATTTCCAGTAACCTTTTATAAAAAATATGAATACAATTCTCACTAAATTCCTTTAGAATAATAGCCCTTCATGGATCCAATATAAAAAATTACAATTCTCTAAATTGGAAGGAGGTTTTGGTATTCCAAACTTTCAGAAATATTACTTCTCCTGTATAACTGCACAAGGGGCTCATTGGTTTTCAAACCCAGAACCATATCTCATTCTCAAATGGGCTCTTATAGAGAGCATATTGCTGCACCATTTCCTTTACCAGCAATTCTTACGATGGACCTTCAAAAATGAAAGTCTCACTCTCCAATTCTCAATGCAATGAAACTTGCCTTAACTTGTATACCCTACATAACAATAAGATTGTCTCCCCTAAAAAAAGTATAATTATGGTTGAATTCTAAAATCAAACTACATACACCAGCATCTGATTGGAATAAATGGATAGATGTAGGAATATTTTACATTTCAGACACTTGTCATAACAATATATTATTGTCCTTCTCGGGTATACAAGTTAAAACCCACATTCCTACCTCTGATTAATGAAATTATATGTTATATTATGCAATGCAATTCTAAATGCTTATAACTCCTTTATTCCTTACCCTCACAACTCAGGTATGGAACTTTTCTTTAGTATTCATAACTTTTTTGGTCATATTGCTTTAAAAACGTCTAAACAAATTGATATTTAATAGTTCTTCTACTCTAATGAATTTGTGTGTGAATTTTTGTCACTAAGGATACCGCACTGCTAATGAAGAAAATTTGGCTTTGTAATACGTCCGGTTGGCTATCTTCCTCTATTTGTCAATCTAACTAATTTATATATTAAATAACAGCTTTTGGTCTCTGCATGAGGTGGTTTCTGTGAGGATATTGCACACCAGAGGACTGCCTGAGGTAGGCATGGCTAAAGAGAGACCTTCCTATCAACATCTTTGCTCCCTCTTAAAGGTACTGTCCTCACTATTTCACTCCCCTTCTGTAGGAAGGCAGGATCCTTCGGCTTGGTTGCCCCTACTTTTTGCCAGATGCTATGCTGTTTCTGACTAGTCTGACTGGGATCCTTCTAATCAGGACCCCAATCTCTCTGCTTTCTCACTTAAACCGGTATGGTAGGTACATCCCAGATTGGATAATGGGGTACCCTTATCAATCCCTAGTATACGGAATTAAGGTACCCAGGGCAAAGGTACCCCAGACGTCCCCCATAGGATAGTTATAGGATGCACATTTGTGTGACACTTCAGATTGTTGGCACTGGAACCTGGTACTTTGAAGCATATGCTCTTTGAAATTCCAATTATTTTTCAATTTTGGCCTCATGTTTAGGATAAAAATTCTCTAATTTTCCATTTTAACATTCCTGTAAACTTTGAAATTGTTGTAAGTAAATCCTCCATCCTACCTCTTCCTCCATAATATACGAATATGAAATTATGTGATTTTATTATTCTTATCGGCTAATAAATTAATTACTATGCATTGGAAATCTGCCTACCTTTTATCAGTACAGGTATGGTGGGATTGAATCTTATATTTACGGAAAGAAGTTGAATTTTCTTTTGGCCAGTCCAAAAAAAACATCTCCAATCAAATCACTTATATGGACTACCCTGGATGAATATATTTCTACCTGCTAAATGCAAAAGTGTTTTCATATTTAAATGTGCTACTCAATACTACATTAGTTGCCCCATATATGTTCTTATAATTTGTGTTTTATTTTAGGCTGTTTTCACTTTTCACCTCTTTCTTATCATACGGTTTCATATCATATGTACTGGATTATTGTTACTCAAAATCTTACACTGTCTTCCGAGGTAACTTAGTGTTCACTTGAAATCTTGCTGGGTACTGGGAAAGGAACGTTTTTTTCTAGCACACAACAAAATATAAATGTCTGTAGATAAACTGTGCAAATATTTCAGAATATATTAGAATTAGACAAGCACAAATTAAGCCAATTTTTTGGTTATCCTGAAGTGTGGTGAAAACAGATATTTTAATATGATCAATACAAATCATTAAATGTAAATGTAAATGTGGGATACTTGTAAAGCGCACTGTTACTCTACCCGAGTGTCCTGGCGCTGTAGACCGCTGGGGAACCCGTCCTGGTTTTCCCTGTGAGATGGTCCCTTTCTGGGTATCTCCAGGGTGAAACCAGGCATCCCCGGCGTCTGTGGGGGGCCGTTGTAGAGATGAGGCAAGCTTAATGCCCAGAGTTACTGAGTGTGTTCCCTGGTTAGAGTAGGCACTGAGGCGAGAATTATCGAGTCCGTTGACCATTACACTGGGCAATGCCAGTTTTATCAGTAAAAATGCATGTTGAAAATGTGTTGTTTATAATGGCAGTGTGTTAACCCACAATGCATACTCCCACCTAACCCAGTCCACTCAAAGCTACTCCACTCCATTCTACGCCATCCTACCCTACTCTACTCCACCCAATGCCACTCCACCCTATGGTACTCTACTCTATGACACTACTCCACTCTACGCCACTCCACTCTATGCCACTTCACTCTACGATACTCCACCCTATGACACTCCACCCTACAACGCAACACTCCACTCTATAATGCTCCGACTCCATTCTATGACACTTCACTCCACTCTACTCCACAGCACACTACTCCACTCTGACACCCTGTTCCAATCTACGCCACTTCATGCTACTTCCTGTATGCCACCTTACCTACTCTACGACGCTCCACTCTCCACCACTCCACTCCACTCCACTCTACTCTACAGCACTCCAAATCACTCTATGGCACCTCACTCTGACACTCTACCCCACTCTACAACACTCCACTGTATGCCACTCTACTCGACTCTACAAAACTCTATGCTGCTCTACTCTATGTTATTCCACTATATGCCAATCCACTCTACCACACTTTACTCCAGTCTATGCTACTCCACTGTATGAGACTTAACTCTACTCTACGCTACAACACTCCACTCTACACCCCTCTATGCCCCTCCATGACACTCTACTCCACTACTCAACTCAACGTCACTCCCCTGTATGCCACTCTGTCACTCTACTCCACTCTACTTTCCTTCACTCTATGTCTTTCTATGCCATGCCACTCTTCACCACTTTACTCCAATCTACACCATGACACTTCACTCCATGCTACTCCACTCTACAACATGCCACTCTTTGGTTCTCCACTCCACTCCATTCCACTCTACTCTACTCTACTCCACTTTAATCTACAACACTTCACTCCACGAAACTCTGCAGGGCTCCACTCCACAAAACTCCACGCCACTCTACGACCACCACTCACTATTAACTCAGTTCATAAAAAACTTTTCTAACACAACTCAGTTCATACAAAACCTTTTCTAACACAGATGTGAAAATATTGCATAATGTAATTGAGTGCAACTGCTTGCACTTATTTGGTAGCAGTAAACGGTTCTAGAACTTTCTATCAGCTATGGCCAACAGTAGTCAGTGGCATGACAAGGCTGGGTAGACTGATGAAGTGCTGCAAATAATGTTGCTAGGGCACCTAGGCAAAGCAAGGAATATAGACTGAATCAGTTCTATATTTGGGGCGACATGTCCAGCCGGACAGAGGTCTTCAATTTTGTACTCAATTGAAATATTTCATACACAGGAATACCTTCAACAAATCACCAGTGAGGGGCACAAGCCTGTACCCAAACACAGTCAGATCAGTACAAAAGATAAACAGAGGAAAAGAGCAGGGCTTTTCAAGGCAGAAGCAGCGATTTCTGTAAAGTATTGAGTGTACAGAAATATCAGTTAAACACCATTACATAAAACATATAAATCAAGCATTTGTATATGGTGGACAATGAGTCGACGGCGTTTCGGTCCCACTACTTAGCCATGGGGACCATCATCAGGACATTTATATTTGCCTACTTGGATGCTAATGACAAGGGTAACTCGTCGTGGAGTGCCCATTCATTTCAATGGAAATTACATGAAGTCGTTGGACATGCCATAGCATCCAAGTGTTTTTTAAATTATAAGCCTCTAATGCCGGGGGGGGGGGGGGAAGGAAAAAGGTTACCCTGATCGGCACGGGCAAGGGCTAAGAAATTGATAGCCTGGGGAAGCAGCCCAGAATCGGGCGCTATTGAGGTGGGCCGCGCTTCATTGATTAAAATCCACGGTACCAGGAGAAGACCGGTTCAGTCGGTAGTGGAATCTTGAGGCAATCTGGAACGGATCCAGAGCTCAAAGAGCTATTGATGATCTTGCACCATATTGGAGCTAGGACTCGCTTCTTCGTGCTCTCCATACGGAAACTTGGTGTAGTGTTCTCCAAGGGGGCGAAAGGGGACTTTCGCACAGAATCCCATCTTTGAATGGCCTTAAACAAGGCTGTCTTTTGGCTCCATTATTGTTTTCCTTATATACTGTAGACCTTCCTGCTTCCGTGACAGCTTGTGTGGGTATAGCTCCGGTGGTAGGGGGGACCCCTATTTCTTGTTTGATGTATGCCGATGATATTCTTGTTTTAGATTTAACTCCCAAAGGTCTCGCTAATCGGCTGCAAGCTCTACATGCTTTTGCTGATTCCCATTTTATGAAGATTAATACATCTAAAAGTAAAATTATGTGTATTGCCGGGAAAAAGAAGTGCCGTTCTGAAAACTTTGGATGGTTTATTGGTGGCCAGAAATTAGAGGTTGTTAAATCCTATACCTTTTTGGGTAAAATAATTGCGGCCAACTTGAGTGAGAGGCCCCATATCGAGCATAGTTCACGTAAAGCCCTCGCTCATGGCAAAGGTTTAAATTCCCTCTATCTTGCCACTGGAAAAAGACACTTCGCCCGTTTACTTGAGGTGTATAGGGCAAAGATTCCTGCTACGATATTATATGGCATAGAACTCATAGAGCTGAAGCACTGGGATTTTTGTCACAAAATTGAAGGGAAACTCTTAAGATCCCTATCTACCCTCAACACCGCGTGTTCTTTGGCCGCATGTAGGCTCGATTTCGGTCTTAGGAGCAGCTGGGTTCAGGGACTATGTGCCCTGGTAAGATGGGTGGTTTGCTTGGCTAGAGCCGAATCAGGGTCGATGAGAGCCCTCCTTAAAAATGAATTGTTGGGCAACTTTAAAGAGTTCTCACGAATAGTAAGGAACTTTAGAAGAGCTGTGTCACTTTTAAAGTTAGATGAAAGTGTTTTGTTCCTTCACTCACCGACACAGCTAAAACTCCTGCTAAAACAGGCATCGTGGGAACTATGTTTTCAAACAGATAAGAATACAATACAAGAAAAAGGGGGTTGTGACCTCCTCCTTAATTCTTATTCTATGAAGTTGGCCCAACCCTATGCCACATGGAATATGCCTCATGGTGTTCGCAGATTATGGTTTCTTTTACGATATGATTTACTGCCCCTAAATCTACTTGTAGCCAAATGGTATGGAACCTCTCCTATGTGCAATTTTTGTAACTTGAGTATTCAGGATCGTATGCATGTCTTGTTTATTTGCCCTGCACTCCGCCTATTGCGGCTTGAATGGTTAAAACCAATATGTCTCCGACTAGGTATTTCTAATGTGAATATTTTTCTACAATTTCTATACTGTCCTCCAAATGAAATGTTTTGCTTTCACATTTTTAATTTTTTTAAAGGTTTTTTAGCTATTTATTAAGGTGTTTAGGAGAGGTATGACATTGCTTTCTCTTGTCTATTTGTCAATGGATGCAATTAGTTTCGTGTGTGTTGATTGAATATTTTCCTTCGGTATGTAATTTGTATTGTGAATTTTATGTGGCCCTCGTCGAGAGCCAAAACATAATAAAATAAAATTGAAATTGAAATTGATAGGACTCGCTTTAGGTCTTTGGTCAGGAGAGGTGGTAGCTGGTCCAGGGCATGTGCTGAGGCCTTGCCTTTGGAGATTAGATTGACTATCTCTGCTTCCTGGATGGGAATGAATGATGACCACTGTTGGCGAGATTTCATGGAAGCGTTGACAAGGTTTTTGGACATATTGATCTCATTGAGGGAGGTGGGGTTTAAGCCCAATGCTAGGTCGATCTCAAGTGGAATGACTTTTGAATATTTCACTACGATGGCTTGACAAATTGAGCATTTTTGCTTATAGTTTTAAGAGTTCGTCTTATTGATAAAATCGGTCTTTCTTGGAACTGATGGTAGCTATAATGGCTGTTGCATAATGTTTAATGATAAAGTAACTTGGACGAATCGCTATGTAGCATGAACAAGACATAGTCAAACGGACGCAGGATTTTGGTGTTTGGTGTAATAGACGCATGCACTATATTTTGATTGTTTACTTTTAGAAATATACAAATTGTCATATATATATCAAATATACATAACAGATACATTCAATCTGTTTATATTGTTTTTTTTTAGAAAAAGAGTTTTTTGAAAAAACGTTGCAACAAGTGACTGAACTATATTTTGGCAATCATTACCACAATTCTTGATAAATTATTCGCTCTTGAGGTGAGATAAGTGATTATTTATCTAAAAAGAACGTGCATGAGGTGATGGGTTCTTATTATCTTAGTCACTAGAATCAAGATTAGAACTTGGTTCATTTTACGGTGTGTTTCCACTCTATTGATTGTTTATCAATGTGTCATCAATGGTGGTGATACAATCGATTATTTGTGTTACAATGGCGCAAGTTTCACTCCACCAACATGATCAACATCTTTTTTATGATGCATTGTCTTTTGAAAGATCAGACTGAATAAGTCATGAATTTCATGTGAATGTGTGGCTATATAAAAATTAGAGGTTACTTATAACTATTGGTTGGCATTTTATATATAGGATGTAGTTATTATAACTGAAAATGTTTTTTAAATTGAGATATTGATAAGGGGGACAATATCGTCTAAAAGTTTTGTATACTACGTTTCTCTGCAGCCTTGTAAAAGCCCTGTGGGCGAAACGCGCGTCGGCTGCTGCTGTGTCAACATACATGTTATTTGAAATTAAACACACAAGATCTGATTGAAAAGTGTTATTGAAGTACTTCTTTGAGGCTGAATTTCAGAAAATTGGACCAAAGACCTCTTTGGGATTTGAATTATGCTATGAAAATACTTTTTTCTGCCATATCTCATTTGGTGATACATGCCAAAACTGGATTATAGAAATAATGATTGGGTGTGCTCGGGTGTAGTGTATATTATATTGTCTGTACTAATGTTTGTTCACCCCTAACAGCCACAATATCGGAAACCACCTGCTTCACAGATCATTGCTTTCTCTTCTACAGTGACCATTTAATGGCTTGATTTCCTGGTGCAGCACAGTGCTTTCTGCATTTTAAATATTTCCGATTTGTGTGATGCATTGAAGTATGGATGGGATAGCACACATAATTGATTTGTAATTCTCTCGTAGCACCTTTTGGTGAATCATTTGGGGTGTCCGCAGCTGATGTGACGGCCAAACACTTTAAAATCGATTGACTCTCTTCTTCATATCTTTCTTTAGTTGCTGAAAGGCTGTATAATGCCTTACAGATTAAAATAAAAATAGCACACACTAAACCAATACTAGGTAAGCCTTAAAGGCGGACACACATCTACTCATGTGTTCCTAGCCACTCACCTAGGAACACAAAAAAATTTGACAAAGCCAAAAGACTGACAGCCAAGGCCAGACCAATTGGCTTTAGTCAATGTTTGGTATACGTAATGTAATTTAACTTATTTAATTAATGAGAATTGCCCATGCAACTGTTTTTTGTTGCTTTTAGTGTTTTGTACTTTTAATATATATTAAATTATCCAACGCTTATACCTACATGTGTTTCACAAATATTTTCCCTATTGTGTTTATTGTCCCGTGTTAATTCCCCCAAGAGTTTTACATCACAAGGTAACTGAAACACGATGAACAGATCACCTTTTATTGCATAAGAAAATATTTTGTAATCAGCAAGTTGAAAACTAAGTATGTGACTTTCAGAATAGCCAGACAAGTATGGTACCTGAATATAATTGTCAGAAAATTGTCTTGCGTAAATATTATGTCCTAAATATTTTTTATAAAAATATTACCGTATTAGAGTTAGCAATTTAAGGGGCATATTTACAAGCCTCTATCACCAAAGGAACGCCACTTTTATTGACGTTCCTGTGGTGATAGTGGCTTTGCATTATTCAGAAGGTTGCTATAAGCCACTTAAAGTGCTTAAGGCACACGCCCAAGCTATACTTAGCTTGAAAGGGGCGGGCAGTGGGTGTTGGGGTGGGTGTTGTGCCACAACACCCATTGATTTTGAATGCTGTCCCATATTTACAAGGGTGGCGTAAATATGGGGCAGCGGCTAAATTAAGACCAGAGAAAACGGTCTCAAACAGGTGAAACGAGGACAAATGCTTTATTTCTCCTTGTTTTTGCTTTTTCTATGTGTGCTGCAGCACACACAGAAACAGCAAAACGCCATGTATGATCGTTTATATGCAGGAAGGTGTCCCTTCCTGCACATAACCAATCATTTTAAAAATTACGAGTTGTAACTTCTATGTGTTCTGCACGAGCAGCATACATAGAAGTTACAAATCCCAATTTATGATTGTTTAAGTGCAGGAAGGGACTCCAATCCTACACTCTCTCAGCTCCACCTACCCATACATTTGCCCTGCCAATATTTCGCCCACTGCAACCATTTTAATTGATGTATTAGGTAGTCATTTTAAATCCGCTTTTTCGGTTGTGCTGATCAAAGAACTACTAGCATGTAGTTGGTGTGTCAAAAAAAACATCGATATCGCCTGCAAAATTACAAATACATATTTTCTATGGAGTGGTTGAATAAAACCTTGGAAATATTCCAGAATTCATTCTCAATAATTGTTATACCTCTATAATCCAACAGGATCGATAAGCGAGTGAGTCAAACACTTGCAGCAATCATGCATGGAGCTCTGTTGGTTACCAGTTCAAATCCTGCCATGGTCGACTCAGAATTGTATCTTTCCGAACTTGGTGAATTGAGTACCACTAATTTAAGAAATAGGAGCACCTGTTATTTACAGAACTTAGAAACTGCGGTATAATGAACTATAAAAAAAAGAATTTCTATTTGATATATTTTTTTTAAAGAATACCCCAGACTACCCACTTAATCCATAAATTTTGTTTAGTACCTGCAATGCTTTGGAGTTTAATCTCTGTGCAATTTGTTCGACAGTCCATCTGTAGTGTCCGAAAGTGCATCTTCTCTAAAATGTGACTGTCTTCCTTGCAGTGCTGGAGAGTTACTGCACATGCATTTTTTAGAAGGTTTGTCACACTCTTTCAAAGCCTATAGCATACATTGTATCAGTTAACAGTGCCTTACCCGAGCTGCAATAATGCCCCTTTCACATTTGTATGACCTAAAAGAGGGAGGATTTTTTAAGCTGTAAAAGTGCTCCTTAGCATATTGAGCGCATCATTGCAAGTGCCATCACACGGACTGATTCTAGGATAGCAACACAGGAAAAGGCGTTACATGCTATGGGGTACGGATTGGAGGAAAGGACAGCGCATTTGGTGACCCAGGTGATATCATGAAAAGCAATCTTTCTCTTTTCACTTCTTTCTGACTATTCTCCATCCCACTCTTCCTCTTCTGCCCCTCTCTCCTAATTACTTTGTCTTCCTCCCCTGCTCCTTTGCTCTTTCATCCCGCCCTCTTCTTCTCTAGCTGTCTTCTCTACCTCTCTTCTGCTCCCCCACCATCTTTCATCCTCTCCACAATCACTGCTTCAAGGGGTTTCACTCCCTCCCTTTCTGTTTTTCTGTCTCCCACTGTCCATCCCTCTACTATTCTTTCTCCCCTTGTCCCTCTCAATCCTACTTTCTTTCCCTCTGTTTTATCTGATTGATTTTTTCACTCCTTTCCTTTGTTTTCTAATTTCACCTTCTCACCAGTTATGGTGCACAATGCATAAAAGGCATTGAGGAAAAAAATTGGCAATTGTGCCCCATCGTTTCCCTACTCCGCCTGTCTGCCATTTTGATTCAGACAGCACCCATCTTTGCGTGTGTCATCCATTTTGTCTCCAAACCCACGAGCAAGACACCCTGCACCTGGCCCCTCCGTTCATTGACCACACATTCTTGTGGCTCGGCCAATTCCGAGAACCAACAAGATAGTTCCTGTCTTAAGAGACAGTTCCTGTTCTTGACTCTAAGCCAGAAATAACCCCCGGTTGAGAAAGGGCCTTCAACTGAAAGAGCATTTCGACACTAAGGAAGGACCCTCAACTGAAGGGAGCACATTTTCGACACACTGCATGCACTCTCACGAGACACAAGAAACGCCCATACCTTGACACATCTGGTTGGAAATTACTGTTTGTCACTTCCTTTTTCTTCTTCTTCTTCTTCTTTTTGCCTACTGCCTGAACTGTATAAATAACCTGCTGTATGAATAAAACATCAGACCACTCCTGAACGCGTTTGGTGAAGGAGCTCTCCCTTAACTCGAGTTATTGAATAAACCCTTCTTTACTCGAATACCACGGACTCCTCTCTTTACTTAATTTAAAGTATTTACTAATATAGAAATTCTAAGATAAGGTAATATTAAATTATTTACCACATTTCTGGCGCCTGAACAGGGACGTTCCCTCTCCCCCACGCGCCGGCGATGCCGGACCCGATACTGCCTCCTCCTAACCTTCGATGGACTTCAAAGTGCACAAACGCGGGGAATTCCTGCTAACTCCCTCGAGACGAAGGGGGGGAACGGCTGCGGCCCGTCATCCACACGAGGCGGTGAGGAAGACTGCGAAACATCCAGACCCAGAGCCCAACCCGTGAAGAAGACGAGTCCGAGGTCTTGTGAGCCCCGTCTTAAAAGCTGCGCGCATTTAAAGATCAACAGGCCTTCTAGTTTGCTTCTCGGTGAGTACTTCTGAAAGTATAAAGACAGACCCCCAACTTTTGTGGGTACGGTAAAGATATATGTGTGTTGTTTCTCATTTCTATTTTTTTAATAGAAAATCTGCCATCATGCCTATTTTTTCGAAAATACTTAAGATAGGAACTAGAAAAAGTATTCTCGAGAAGGAGATTCCCCTCCCTCCTCGGGATACTCCAGGACATTTCATGTATACAAAACATGGCATTGGTGCAATTGTTTATTGTAGTTTATGGGTAGATTACACCAAAGATTTCGAATATAAATATAGGTGGCCCGAGACAGGGACTTTTGACATGCAATGTGTACTGAAACTAGAAGAACAGTTATGGAAAAGAAAGGTCCGACAGTCACAAAGTGACGCGGTCGAACTATGGAGAAAAGAGGCCTATAGGAGGCAGGAGAAAGCATTGAACAAAGTCGAAAAGAGTAAGAGAATGTCAGAACAGGTCCGGAATGAACAATTACAAGAAATAGGACGAGAACTAGAAAATGAAAGGAATAATAGGGAACAACTAGCCGTTTCCACCGGTCTCTACCCTGTATTGCCCAATACTTCCTCGCAGATGGAGACCGTCCCACCTAAGACACAACCCTCTGCCCCATTTCCAGAGGATACTTTCACCACCTTCCTCTTGGACACCCCGCCTCCATATGACACCCCAATAGTTCAGGCACCTCCACAACAGCCCTTGAATACCGAACAAGTCCAACCACGGCCTGGAAATAACGAAGGTGCAGAGGTACTAGCCACAGGGGACACGATTTCCGAGTGTCCCTATGACCCAGCCCCAAGTACCACTGGGGAGGCGGGCCGAATAACAAAAATACTTCACGACTCATGGATAGAGATCAAGGGTTTACCTGCTATAGGCCCACTCCTTGAGGCAGCTTCTGAGTTTCTCCGTACTGGGGAAGACTCTAAGGCTGTTAACAGATTAACCAAAAGCAGACTTTACGCTATTAAGGTACACATGTATAGGTTCCTTATTTGTTGTTTTATTAAACACTTACAAGTGGGAGGAAAAGATATACCCACGTCATTTTATGAGTTATTGGACTCAACCTCACCGATGTAGGTTTGGTAAATGACGCACTTGATAGGTTCACCCGTAAGGTGACACGTACTTGGCAAAATGTACAGGCCGAGGAGGAAGGGAACAAAGGTGAGGAAAACATAACACCACCGGTTGTAAAGGCTCTACCAGTAAGACGCTCCAATTCCACGTCACGATCCCCACCCCTTCCATTCCTCCAGGGCCATCCAGAGCGACCGTCTCCAGATGACCTGTTTCAAGCCACGGTAGTAGCATTAGACAACTGGCTAGACCAGGAACCTCCGCTTACATCGGAGGAGAAGGAAATAGCCAGAACTGCGACCCTATGGGTCTCTCAATATAAGATATATGACAGTGATCTCATAGCCCAACTCTTTTTAGCATTACCACGCCCACATCAAAGATTAGCGAGTCTCTACATGGTACAGCATCTCATCACTCTCAATGACACTTTTTTTAAACATGATCCAAGACTAGAAGATTTTCTGTCTGACTGTGCTGATAACATATTCCTCTACAATGGCTGAGTTTTTCTCAACAGATTCATAGATTTTAGACAGGAATACCAGAAAGCGGTTGAATATAGATTTTTCACTGATACTTGTGGATCGGTTAATAGACTTCCTCAAACACGCCACTTCCCCATGAGAGAGGTTCACCCCAGGGCTGACGCAGATGGCGCGTTACAACGCGTTTTCATTTATGTACCCTTGACAAAACTTGAATTACTAAGGATGAAAGAGATGGTTCCCCCTCACTCAAAAGATCTGGCTGGATTTTTTAAGGAATTAGGAGATGTATTAATGATGGGAACATATACTCTTTCTGATATCACAGCAATTCTGAAATTATTGTTGCCCTTGGGTATATATGACAAACTACGAGAAAAAGATTGGGAGGTGGCAGGCGAACACATTAGATGGACTGAACTCTAGAATGACGAAAATACTAGGGTAGCAGGTCAAGGTATAGGAGCCAAACTCAAGGCACTTCCCGGCACTATTTTGAAGGTGTTACCACAGTTATTGACAGTGAAAAAGGAGGACTGGGATGTCATTTCCTCCTGCAAACAGAAACATGGTGAAGACATAGGCGATTATTATACAAGACTTGAAAAATGTTTTGCGATAAATAGCGGTCTTACACCGACAAGCGAAGCTTACCCGCATCTGTTTGTTTCCAAATTAGTAGACAACGCCTTGCCAGCTATAAAGGAAAGAGTACTGAAGGTAGAAAGTACTTGGCAAGCCCATACACCGCCACAGGTGTTACAAATGCTACAATATCATCAAAACCGCATTAGGGATGAAGACGAGAATGATAAGAAGCGCATGAAAGACACAAAGATGAAAGCATTAGTAGTCCAGACTGCACCCCAGCGCCAACAGATACCAGGTAGCCAGACAAACGCGAAGAGTACTTGCAATTATTGCAAAGAGTCGGGACACTTCGTTAAAGACTGTCCTGTCTTAAAACACAATTTGGCTACTGGTAAGACACAGCCCCGTTGTTAGAAATCAGCCAGGAATACTTGTAGAATTAAGAAGATAAGTTTATTATGGCACAGCAACAGGATCAGCAACCACCATGCAATCAGGATCATCAAACTGACCCTGAAACCTAGCAGCTGCATAGAGTTCTAAATAGAACTCTTACATACAAAAACATACAAGAGCATTTAAAGATACTGAACAAATATATATATATATGTGATGAGAATGTAACACCCGTCCATATCAGCCAAAACAGAATGCCCCACAAGGCACTACAGCACTTTCAGTTCCACCGACAACACAAATGACCCAAATGAACATTGGAGACGATGGCTATACTGAATACTACCCAGATTTTTCATGATGTTGCCCAGGGAGAGAAGATGACAACCTGCCCCTAATCCCCATCCCAGTAGATCAGAAAGGTCCATTTGTAGAGGTCCGACTTCTTGGGGAGGATAGAAAGTTTCTACTAGACACTGCGGCCAGTAAAACAACAATAAGCCATCAAGAGGTCCCAGAGGCTCCTCTCTCGGGTTCAAAAAGTATTTCTCTGGGTTTCTCCGGACAGCCTGTGACAAACGTCACATCAAAACCACTGCCCTTACAGGTTGGTCCCCTCACGACAACCACAGATCTTATATTGACAAAATCATGTCCAGAAAATTTACTTGGTATCAAGACATTGAAGGAATTAGGAGCTGTTATTGTTTGCTCACCTAAGGATGTTAGATTATTCCTACGAGATTTTAAAGGTCACTACACCAGTAGAGAATTAGACGAACGTTTGAAAGATTTGCCACACACCCTTTGGGCCACTGATTCCACCACAGTAGGGTGTATGGAAATAACACCTCACAATGTTACACTGAAGGAGGGAGCCCAACTGCCACACATAAGGCAATACAAAATTCCACCTCAAGATGAACAAGCGTTAATGTTAATTATTCAGGATCTAATACAGTCAGGTGTGGTTAAAGAAACGATTTCTAATACCTGTAATTCCCCAGTTTTAGCAGTTCATAAAAAAGTGGAACTGGGAACACCCCCTGTCTATAGACTAGTGGTGGATTTGAGAGAACTCAATAAATGTGTAATTCCCCAACACCCCGTGGTCCCAGACATCTCCACATTACTCACAGCCTTGGATGCAGAAGCGACACACTTCACTGTAATTGACTTAAAAAACGCATTTTTCAGTATACCCATTCACCCAGAGAGTCAATACCTTTTCGGCTTCTCCCTACAAGGATGAAGCTTCCAATTTACAAGAGCTCCCCAAGGTTTTCACGAAAGCCCAAGTGTATATAGCCAAGCGGTAAAAAGACAATTGGATACTATTGAAATGCCCCCTGACACTGCATTGTTGCAGTATTTTGATGACATCCTCATTACGACCAGGTCTGACCCAGCCTGTGCTGAAGCATCATTGCTGGTACTAAAATTCTTAGCTGAAAATGGCCATAAGGTTTCCCCTGGTAAGCTCCAATTCTGTTTGCAGCAAGTGGCATACTTAGGGCACTTGCTGTCAAAGGAGGGTAGGCAGCTTACACAGGAACGCATCCAACTTATACAGCAAATGCCACAGCCAACAACACAGAAACAAGTCTGAGCTTTTGTTGGCCTTACCTCATGTTGTAGACAGTGGATCCCACAATTTGCCCTCATTGCAAAACCATTAGTGCAGCTGGCAACACTTGAAGCTGGCGCTACCCCAAAATTACCCTGGACGGATGAACACACACAAGCTTTTCAGTCTCTTAAACAGGCTATGTGTCAAGCCCCAGTGTTGGCAACACCTGATTACACCAAAGTTTTACCTTATTTGTAACAGAAAGCTCAGGTACAGCCCTGTCGGTCCTGACCCAACTTCAGGCAGACAGGCATAGACCATGTGGTTATTTTCCCAGTACATTAGATCCGGTGGCCCGAGCACTCCCTGCATGCCTCAAATCAGTGGCTGCCACAGCACAAGCCATTAGACAGAGTAACACTATCGTACTAGGACACCATCTGGTAGTCCAGGTTCCACATGCTGTTGAACTTCTCCTAAACAGAACGCAAACACAACATCTAACAATAGCCAGACTCACAGGATACGAGATGACACTTTTTCAGCCACACATTGAGATCCGATGATGCAACATTTTAAACTCAGCAACACTATTGCCACTTACCTCTCCTGCTGAACAAATCCACGATTGTATTGATACAATTGATTTAGTGACCAAACCCAGACCAGATTTACAAGATACACCCCTTTCTGAGGCAGAGATGACACTTTTTGTTGATGGTTCTTGCATGAGACTCCCCACTGGAGAACTGGCAGCAGCTTATGCCATCACTAATGGTATAAGCACTTTGGAAGCACACAAAATAGAGATACTGTCAGCACAGGCAGCCGAACTAGTAGCACTAACACGAGCATGTCACTTAGCAAAAGGAAAATCAGTTAACATCTACACTGACTCACAATATGCTTTCGGGGTTGTACACAATTTCGGCACATTATGGAGGGAGAGGGGATTTCTCACATCACACGGGTCCAAAATACAACATGCTACACTCATCACTGCCCTTTTAGAGGCTAGCCAATTACCAACCAAAATAGCGGTGCTGAAATGTAAGGCACACACAAAAAGAACGGATGAAATATCAAAAGGAAATGATTTCGCAGACAATGCAGCCAAAATGTCGGCGAACACAGAATTGAATACACTACACCGCCAATACGCAATACGAGACCCCTTTTCTGACATCCAGGATGTCCAAAGTCACACCACACCACAGGAACTGCTAGAATGGAAGGAAAAAGGAGGGGTCCTTAGAGACCAGGGTTGGATGACACCTGAGAGAGCAGTATGGCTACTACCGGATGCTATGGTTCAGGTTATAGTAAACACCATACATGGACCAGCGCATCTGGGAGAAAAAGCAATGTTAGATAGCATACAGAACATATGGCATAACAAACATTTGAGAACTGCAGCCAAACAAAAAGTAGAAACATGCATGATTTGTAACCAGTGCAACCCAGGTAAAGGCACGAAGGTGGAGCAGGGTGGATTCCAACCCCCTGACCATCCATTAGAAGCTCTCCAGATGGACTATATTCAGATGGAGAGATGTAGAGGTTACAAGTATGTACTGGTGGTGGTGTGCGCGTTAACAAGGTGGACTGAAGCTTACCCCGTCCCTGACAATACCGCCACGACGACTGCTAAGGTTCTAGTAAGAGAGTACTTCCCCCGTTATGGGTTGCCTAGAGTCATATATTCAGACAATGGCCAACCTTTCTCTTCCGAGCTGATGAAACATGTCTCCCTTCTATTAGGATATACTTGGAAATTTCATTGAGTGAGACACCCCCAGGCAGCAGGATTGGTAGACTAAGTTAGCCAAAATTACAACAGAAAAGGGCGTAGATTGGATGACTGCCTTACCAGTAGCCCTGTTCTATATGTGAATGGTACCACACTACCGAATAGGATTAGCACCATTCGAGATGGTTTTTGGCAGGCCACCAAACATGTGGGGAATCCCTAGACCAAAGTCTATTACTGATGTCGATAGCAGAATATTAACTGATTACCTGGCTTCCTTGATGTCTGCACTCCGCTCTTGTCGTTCACAGGTGACTGCAGCCTTCCCAGACAAAACCAACCCTGAAGAACACACCATCCGACCCGGAGATTGGGTCTCAGTCCGGAACTTTGACAGAACAAATCCCCTCCAGCCCAGGTGGAAGGAGCCGAAGTTGGTCCTTTTAACTACACGAACTGCCGTCAAGATTGAAGGCCGAAAGGGCTGGTTACATGCCAGTCATTGTAAAAAATACTTTGGAGAAATAGACTCTGTTGCCAGAGATGTCGCCAAACCCAGTGACACTGTAACTGAACAATCCTCATTGCCCTTGGAACAGACTCCACAACAGGAATAAAAACAAAGCTGAGGTCCGCCACCAGGATTCTGGCTGATTAAGCCCACGGACACAGGTCTCGTGGTGAAGCGGTCAGAACATGGGGACAGACTCAGACACCCTGACTATGTGGAAAAAAGAGAAAATGAGGCGCCTAAAGTAGAATGTTAAGAAGTTGCATAGCGGCCCTATCATATGTTTGATCATACTGTTTTTCCTGATGACAATCATGACGTGTCTGGGTTGGGCCCTCAACATTGCTTTCCCGCCAGCACCACATTCCTCTCCTGCACCTAACAACACTCAAGAGCACACGCACCTCAACTTGCCCCCTCATGAGCAAGCCCATAGGCTAGCTCTCCGAAACAATACCTTTATACAGATGCTACACTATACGCATCAGGTCAGCAATATCACAGATTGCTGGATATGTGTCCGCCTCCCACCACATCAAAAGGAGGGAGGGATGCCTCTCTTCCCCTTCCAATTTTCTTATAATGGAACTTGCGTGGCCTGGTTCGCCCTAATAACAGTCAACAGGACTACCCGTACCTCCTGCCCGGTGGAAATAGGTCATGCAAGAATGGGTGGCCTTTGGGGGGACTTAAATAAAGTCCTTAATGCTGTCTGTTACCCGAATGAAGATGGAGATCCTCAGGTGACAGGTACGGTCCTAGAAAGCGAAGAGTACAAACAGGGGAACGTGAGCATGTCCTACAGGATATTAAATACCAAACCTAAAAAGAATGCTGGACCCCCTTCTATCTCGGTCTCAACAGTAAAAGGGCACCTGTGCGTCTGAAAAAATGGCTTTGTCCCATTAGGACACAGTGACTGCCATACCACTGTGAGTTTTGAAGACAAGGGAAAATCATCATTTCTAGCATCCCGCCATACCTATTTCATCTGCGGGCAAACAGCCTATGTGAGGCTGCCCTTGAACTGGGGGGGGCGTGCTATATAGCATTTCTGCTACCCCCTGTCTTTGTGGCCCCATCCACTTATCACCGAGACCTCCTAGTGCCCCATGTTAGACATAAAAGAATGATCGATATCTCCGGGATTGATCACACGGAAACTACATTAGACCAATATACAGACTTCAACAAAGGATTCTTTTTCATTATCGGCCCTGTGCTGAACAGCAAGCTCATACGCAAGTTGACAAGGACCTTGGAGGCTGTTTTAAATCAGACGGCGTCTGCCCTGGGGAACTTGACTCAGGAACAGTCTGCCATAAGATTGGTTGCCCTCCAAAACCGCCTTGTCCTTGACGTCATCCTGGCTGACAGAGGCGGAGCCTGAAGAATCATCGGCTCTAGCTGCTGTATTTTCATCTCTGATAACTCTCCGTCTGTATATACGGCTATAACA
This sequence comes from Lissotriton helveticus, assembly GCF_964261635.1. Classification (NCBI taxonomy): domain Eukaryota; kingdom Metazoa; phylum Chordata; class Amphibia; order Caudata; family Salamandridae; genus Lissotriton; species Lissotriton helveticus. Next base: position 1,290,133,648 of record NC_136067.1, read on the forward strand.
AAATTACACAAGATAGCCGCCAGCCTACATCAAGAACCTGGCACTTGGACATTGTCTGACTGGTTTTGGACAATAATATCATCCTGGGGATGGAAACTGCTGTCAGCAGCAGGCTTAATATTCCTGGTAATAACTGGATGCTGCCTGTGCATCCAATGTGGCCCTGCCCTGTGCGGGCTATGCGCTGCAAGCTGCATTCCTAAACCACATATCCAGCAGAAAGAAAACGAAACAATTATGCTACAGGAGTGCATAGACAATCTCATGCAAATTGAGATATAGATGCAGGTACACTCTGGGGCAAGGAGGGAATGAGGAAATAAAATTGGCAATTGTGCCCCATCGTTTCCCTACTCCGCCTGTCTGCCATTTTGATTCAGACAGCACCCATCTTTGCGTGTGTCATCCATTTTGTCTCCAAACCCACGAGCAAGACACCCTGCACCTGGCCCCTCCGTTCATTGACCACACATTCTTGTGGCTCAGCCAATTCCGAGAACCAACAAGATAGTTCCTGTCTTAAGAGACAGTTGCTGTTCTTGACTCTAAGCCAGAAATAACCCCCGGTTGAGAAAGGGCCTTCAACTGAAAGAGCATTTCGACACTAAGGAAGGACCCTCAACTGAAGGGAGCACATTTTGACACACTGCATGCACTCTAACGAGACACAAGAAACGCCCATACCTTGACACATCTGGTTGGAAATTACTGTTTGTCACTTCCTTATTCTTCTTCTTCTTCTTCTTTTTTGCCTACTGCCTGAACTGTATAAATAACCTGCTGTATGAATAAAACATCAGAGCACTCCTGAACCCGTTTGGTGAAGGAGCTCTCCCGTAACTCGAGTTATTGAATAAACCCTTCTTTACTCGAATACCACGGACTCCTCTCTTTACTTAATTTAAAGTATTTACTATTATAGAAATTCTAAGATAAGGTAATATTAAATTATTTACCACAACATGCAGGCTTGCAGAAGGGCAGGGCTTTAAGTGGACCAGGTCTTGCCGGTGTTCAACACCGGCAGTTCTATAAAGCAGGTTCCAATTGGGTCACTATCAGGCTCTCCATTTTTGCCCTCATGGGGAAAAGAATAATCTTACTTCTGCAGCATTACATTTTAAAGCACCAGAGGCAACTTCATCGCATTTTGAAATGAGTTCAAATCTAAAATCTAACTACAACTCAAATTTGACTCAAAATCTATGTTCAGAGATGAGCCCCCTAAACCAAAATGTGCAGAAAAATTTGGAAACGTTGCATGCAAAGAAGCTTCCTTCCGCCTCTTTCATAATACAAACAACAACACCCATTATACAGAGGGTTGTAAAAGACTTGGGTGATTCTGATCTCCAATAGCAACTAATAAATTATGAAAGAATTTCTCAGTTATCTTCCTCTCCCATTTCTATTCATCCAAGAGACATAGAAGTCATGAGGGACGATGATGGCTATATAGTGGAAAACCAGAGTCGACTTATGAGGGGTTGGAAAAACAAAGAATGCACAATTCTAAGAAACTCAGATAGCAATAAGAGTGACTTTCAATTAGATAGTTCTACTTTGGTTGACTTAATCGGTCTAAATCTCTTAGATGACTACCAACAAACTAATGCAAGGGAAGAAATGGGGAATCCCCGTTGCATTACAGCGCAAGATGAGAATGCATTCCAGTTAGATCGACCAATATTAAGCATTATGAAGGTCATGTGCACTACTCTGGACTCAATTGTAAATGCAATTATGTCACAATCTCTAAAACTTAAAACTCAACTAGATCTTACTAGGCAATTTACTTCAACATTGATGAATATTGATTATAGGATGGCACGAATTGAGGAAGCAGTAAAAGAAAAATTACTAATACAATCTACTCAAGCTCTTTTGGAGTGCCACAGCTTTGCCCCATTATTGGAGAAACTATTGGAAGTTCCAACGGTCATAAAAAATATGATTGTGGATTGTAGGGAACATCTAGTAAAGGCACTCGACTTCCAGTCAATTTCTGAAGAACCTTCGAAACGCAAAATTTCAGATACCAATTTAGAGATGGTCCTTGGGGCAGGAAAGAACAAGGTCACAATTCCATTTAAACCTGTTGTGACTACCAGTGACTCAATAGAGGAATTAAGTCACATACAAGAGCCTGCAACAAATGTTTCTCCTGTAAAAAAGGAAGCCCAAAATTAAGAGGTCAAATTCTAATTTTAAGATAATGAAAAGTAATTTAATAGATAATAAGAGAACTCTAAGTACAAGAGGTATACCAAGATTAAATACAAATAAATGTGAAAAACTGAAGCAAGTCACCATCTTGGACCCAAATATATCAGGAGCAGATTCTCACCAAGTGGGTACTGAAGTGGTATTAGAACACAAAATTAAAGAAAAAGGAGGCAATGTGGCTAATCATAACACTGCAAGAGAAAACGTTGATGGTGAACTTGTGAATCAGAAATCAGGATTGCTCCATTCTCATATAAAACGTATACCAATAGGACCTAGGCTAACTCTTCCTAGGCAAAATCAAGAAACTGGAAATGAAGAGCAGGTATTCGAATCTGTCACTGATCAAGTGTTGACCAATCCACAAAGGGAATCATTGGCTCTAACTTCACCACAGTATTCATACTAAAATATATCAAACTAATGTCATTTTACTAATCCTGTACCACAACTTGAGCACTTATACATCAATTCTGGTATAACAAAGCTACGAATCAACCTGAAGCAGCTTTTAGCTTCAATCCACCTGGACAGATTAATACTGCAGTAAGCTCAAGTTTAGGTGGGCGAAATAATCCAACGTTAGACAAATCGAATATAATTTTTGAATGGCCTTTCATGGTACTGCAGAACTATGGTCCTCAACAAATATATTCCCTCAAATTGAGCAACCAGGTTCAGGTGCCCTGGAAAGCATGGAAATCTATACAAACTACACAAGTAATAGAATAAAATAAATAATATAAGTCAAACCAATTTTCCAACGAGTAGTCCAAATCTGCCTACATATTTACACAATAAGCAATTGAATACACCTGCAGAGCTTTGGACTGGAACCTCAAAAGAGGAAAATGAGTGCTATACACAACAGGCGTTAAATGCTGTTCGCAGGCCCACTGAAAACAATGATGATACTGACATTCCAAATAGCCTCAAAGATCAAACAACAATAATATTTACCCCAGAATATATTTCAAGAGGGAGCCTACATTTTCTTAATAGAAGAAATATTCAGCGTCTAGGAAACTGCTTGCCAGGATTACAGCACATGAGATCGAATGATTTACTGATGGTTAGCTTTGTTCAAATTAACAGTCTTAGTCTTACAGAATCAACTCAGACAACTTGGTCAAATCCTACAATAACAAAGGATATCCTTAGTCACAAAATGCTAATGAAGACCTGAGGCATAATCATAACATCATTGGAATTTGACCTTTATCCGTCCATATTTAGGGAAAAATGAATCCCACATAGGCCTGAAAGAATAAGCAATCATACAAAAAATACTACCTCGGTGCTGCATAATGCCTTAAGTACCGGGACGTGACTATTTATACATTCCAATCAATGGGACCTAAAGTACTGCATAGTAAATATCATGGCTCAGAACTTAGATCATCAAGTTCCTTATTCACCATCAAGGCTGATAGTAACATTAATCTTAATAAACCAAGGTAGTGGATGTCTGTAGGATAAATCAGGAAATTCTTTTCCAGAAACTGGTCAAAAAAGAGTTACTGAAAATGTTGAGTTGGAATATAGCAGGTCTTAAATCCAAGGTAGATGACAAGGAGTGGCAATCTTTTATTAGAAAGCAGGACATCTGCTGCTTTCAAGAAACATGGTCTGTAGACATGATTGACCTAGACGGTTATTCAACATACCCTCTGTCAGCAACAAAACAAACAAAGGGAAGACAAGTGGGAGGCACCATTACATGGATAAGAACTTCTGTATTCGAAAACTTTTAAATAAAGCACATTCAACTAAATAGGAATATTCAAATGACACATCTAGAAAGCAAAAAATGGGCAATTGAAAATATAGATGTATATTTTCCGCCAGGGGAAAGAATGAAAATTCAAGGAACATCTTTTGACGTTGTGCGTAGAAATATCATTAATGCAGAGCTATGAACCAATGCTAGGAGGCCCAGATCAAAATCAGTCTGTAAAATCATTTGTGGGGACTTTAATACATAGATTCACCCACTATTCTGTGATGAATCATTAATTGAAGAAGATAGAGCTTGTGAGATATCGCTTCTATCGAAAGATTATTGCAGGAAACAAAAAAAAGGTGAATTAATTTTTAAGGTCTTGGTAGAGGAAGGTCTACCCCCGCTCAATGTTCGAACCAAATCAGACAACCCCCCTAAATCTACATATCCAGTTGGTACCAGACAAAGCACCATTGACTACATAGCAATAAATATGGAAGCCTGGCACCATATTATCCATATGGGAGTAACTAGCAGGCTTGATAGTGATCATGATCCATTGCTTTTGTTTTTGAAACATCCGGAACCTTGCCATCATGAGTCACATTTTCCCCAAATTTCAAAAAGTCATAATGTTATATTAAATTCAAATAGAAAAAATATTATCAGGCTACAAGACAGCAAGGAAATAGATATCCATCCTACCTGTTCAAAATGGATAACGTTATACAATCCGATATTAGAAGTACCAGCGACTAACATGGAGCAACAACATCTTCAAATGCACAAGTTTGAGGAGTTATTGGTACAAACAACCCTGGAAAGAGAGCATCAAACTAAATCTACACCTGTGAAATGTTCCCAGGTTGGTAGGGATTAGTATGATGAGGAATGTGCAAAATTGAAAAAATCAGTGCTACTGGCCCTAAAGAACCGTTATGTGGGTAAAGTGAATGAACATCATTTCTTGGAGAAAAGGAAATAATAGAAGGGGCTCTTGAAATTCAAAATAAAACACTATTCGCAGAAGTTATGGCAAGAGCTGTTGGACACAATATCTTCACGAAATGTGAAGAAATTCTGGGGAATCATCAGAAGTGGCTGTGAAGGCCCTCCAGAGAACCCGGAGTTGAACATTAGTCCTCAAACTTGGGAAGAGCATTACATTACTCGATACAAAAACAAAGCTGAGTCATTGTACAGTGCGCCCGATACTTCTGTACCACACTATCATCAATCGACACCCGATAACCATAGTGCAGTAAATTCTTTGATTACAGGGCAAAAGCAACATTTTACGGTACAGGAAGTTGAGCAAGCAATTAAGGTGCAGAAGCCTCATAAAGCGCCTGGCCCGGACAAAATTCCATCAGATGTCCAACACAATCAGTTAACTCTTTGGTCTCCAGTTCTAACTCAAACCTTTAATACAATCTGTGCCTTAAGAGAAATCCCACACTCTTGCCGGAAATCGATAATTGTGCTATTCACAAAAAGGGCCCAAAGGATCTTCTCACTAATTATAGGCAGATCTCTCTACTTGATGGAGTGGGTAAAATATTCGGGAAATTACTTTTATCTCATTTACATCAATGGTTGGAAGACCTAGATTTGATTACACCATACCAAGCTGGGTTCAGGAGGGGCAAGAGTACGTTAGAACAGGTCTTCAGACTGAATCTATTTTGTTCTAAATATATACGCCTTAAAAACTCTCCACTTGACTTGGTTTTTGTGGACCTTCAAACAGCCTTTGATAGCATTGATCGCCCGATGTTGTCGCAAATCTTAAATAGAATGAGCATCCCTGATGATATTTTGAGGCTCTTAATTGCGCTGCATTCTGGCAACACCACAAGAATCAGAAATAGCACAACAGGGGAGTATACAACCGAAATACCAATTGAGTGAGGAGTTAAATAAGGCTATGTTTTAGCCCCAACACTTTTTAATTGCTACATTAATGACATTGTTGCAGCACAAAAAAATCTAAATTTGGATGTACCGAAAGTAGGCAATGACCACATTCCAATTTAAGTTTTTGCAGAAAATGCTGTACTGTTGGCCAGAACGGAGATATCAATGGATTCACTATTGGAAGGCCTTAAGTCCTTCTGTACAGCAAGGACATTGTCTATTAATGTCGATAAAACAAAATATATGATTTTAAATCACACAAAAAATTGTGAGCCACTTTTAAAGGTTAAAAAAACATAATTGAAACAAGTATCCATTTAGGATTATCTTGGGATTCGACTGGATGATAAACTCAAGTGGTCCCAACAGCAATCAAAAAGTACAATAATATTGGCACTGCAAGCAGGAGGGGTTTTGAGGTTCGCAAATTCATTGGGCAAACATTCAGTGAAATCAGTAATTATTGCCTACAAAATTAAAGCAAGGGCTGCTTATAGATATGGCACTGAGGTTTGGGGTTATAAGAAAAGCACCGATATTCAAATCACTGAAAATAATTTTATACAACGTTTGCTACAACAGGGGCCTGGTACGCCAATGTTGGCTTTGAGGATGGATTTAGGTATAGTCAAAATTGAGGACTATAGTGCACTGGCTCCCCTAAGATATTGGTTTCGCATATGGTCTAAACCTGAATTGGTATCATATAGACTCACATTGCAAGACATTATGAAGCAGCAAGATTATTACAAACTACCGTGGTTCGCTCATTTGTCAGATGTTCTGTCTACCATTCGTTTAAACAAATATGGGCTCCACCCCAAAATGATCACAAAGGATAGCCTTGACGTGGTAATAAAGGAATATTGGCGCTACAAACAACAAAAAACATGAGCCACCTAGGAGCCTTATCAAAGTGTTATTTTTCTTTTAATCAAGAATTGGGATTAATTGATTGTCTGGGCGATATTTATCTGGCAGGAAAAAGAGCCCTTTATCTTAAATTGAGATTAGGTACTCTACCAGTGGCTGCTGTGACTCAAATATGATTGAAATTACCTTCTAATGAAATGGAGTAATGCCCTTGTTCTCTTGGAGGCAGTAAAATGTTAACACATTTTTTTTTGTTGTGTCACTTTACACATTCGAAAATATTATTTGTAACCAATCTTCTTAACATCTAGTACTAGAGCTTGCAAAGAGGTGGAAGCTCTGTGTATGAGAACGGATGACAGAGTTATCATAATGGCCATTTCATCCTATATCTTTGCAGCATGGAAACAAAGATCAGATGCACATTTAAATGCGAATGTTGATAAGCAAGTTGGGCAATCTTCTAATGGAGTTGCAAAGACTAGTCAGCACACAAGTATCTATACATTCTATTTATACATCAAGTATTTATTAGTTTGGTTGCAAGGGTCAGCTAGCTAAGCAAAACGTACTGTTGATGAAAGAATGTGCATTGACAAAATTATTGGCTAGCAAAGAGGTGGTTTGTGTTGTGAATTTATTTTATCAAAGGAAAGAGTTGTATATATATTCTCATCCGTGCTGCGAGAAACAGGAGCCACATTTTTAATATATGAATTAAGATGATTTTAAATTAATTGTACAGTTTTAAAGATGAATTACTGAATCGTAGCACCTGATTTGATGAATTGCTGAAGATTTAATTTAATTTAATTTAATTTAATTGTTATGGCTTGTTTGGCCGAAACAATAAACTTTACTTTACTTCTGCAGCAGTTCCACCCTTCACTACTTTTTATGGTAACTTCAAAGAGACTTGCTATAATACTTTCACAGTCTCATCATTTCAGAACTGAAGCATGTTTAATATTCTTTACAACGAAGCCATAGTTGTTTCTGATTTATCTTACACAAACAACAATGATTAGCAAAACCATTAGCCCTGGCCCGTTGTAGGTGTAATGTTACTCGTTGCATCAGTATTATATATCTGTATGCAATGACAGAAGCAGCAAAATACTAGTCCGGCGGCACACTATGCTAAACACAGATTTTTAGCTTGCGTATATTTAATCCATGTCCCTAATTACATCGGCCACGCCCCTTTGAGAGGCCCCTAGTTTTTTCATCCCACTTTAAGCCCCAGGGAAGAGGTTTGTAAATAAGCCTCATAATATAAATGACATCACCTGTCATGTTCATCTCTTGGCTTCTCTTTTCTTGGCCATTTGAAAATGCATGTTTTATGCATGGTGGGTGATGCCAGTTGTGACCTGACTTTTACACGTTGCATTCAATAACACTCGAATTTCAGTGATTTGGGGCTTTTGAGCCACAAACATAAAAGTGTTAGCTGTGTTTTCTTTACTGACTTTCTAGGGAATTTTTGATGATGCATTTCATTCCCAAACCAGGCTGCGCAGGCATTCAGCCGTGTCAAGCAATGGTTGGCTGGTTGGCTTTAGGGAACGCCGGGCCACACCAGCTGCGAAGGTCTTTGGCCATCTGCCGCAGGAGTTGGTTGCTGGGCCAAGTTGCACATCCTTTCGAAGGAGGATCGACCACTTCAGTTTACAAGTCTGCGTTATATGTATGACTAGAGATAAACATTGTCAATAACATCTTTAGCCAGGGCATAAACAGCAGTTTGGCAGCCCATACACACCAAGGAGTAAAATGTAAAATCTCGAAGGCCAAGACATCCACTGTTAGAATGAAGCCAAAGCAAGAAAATATAAAGCATCGTTCCATGCTACTGATCACATGACATTTGGTAAAGACCATAAGGGTCCATCGCCCTAGAGCGTTTTTACTTTTTTTCTGCGTTATCCCCATCATCAAAGCCTCTTAGCAAGAATGTACATATTTCTGGAGTCCTTCTGCACTTTTATATGCTGATTGACAAAATATTGACAATAACTATATCCACTTACCAGAATATTGTATTGAAAATACCATCTTTAAAAATAACAAGTTTACATACTGTAAACTAAAAAAATATTGTGCCAATATAATGGAATAGGATATCATCAAAAAATGGAATGTATATCAAAAAGTTATATATATATATATATATATATATATATATATCTTTCCAGCAAACGTCCCAATATGAGAGGAGCGGCCAAAAGCTGGTGCAGGCGGCGAGGTTCGGGACACCCTCGCAAATTTGTAATTACAGCAAAGTTTTCTTCAAAGGAAGACGCCGCACACCACCTCAGTTATATGACAAGTTGTTTATTTCTTGTAGGTTCCCCACCTACGCGTTTCAGACAGATACACTGTCCTTGATCACGGTTAACAAACACGTGTCCATCATTGATTTCTACCATTTATACCGACTAACTCCACCTGGCAATTAAGGTGCATTGTGGGTGCCGTAGTTTTAATGCATTTTTTATCTTGCAATGCGCTAATACCCAACCGGATCGCGGTATTATAATGGCATTCCTTGAACATAGGGTTATTATTAATCATTGTCGTCTATTTTGTGTTGTCACATAATACCAGACGATATAGGCACTCAGCCTCACATACGCCATGAGTAATGGAGGACTTGGGCATTTAGTTAACTAATTCCCACATGGACACTCAGTCCCTGACTCCCCCGTGGTCCTATATCGTCTGGTATTATGTGACAACACAAAATAGACGACAATGATTAATAATAACCCTATGTTCAAGGAATGCCATTATAATACCGCGATCCGGTTGGGTATTAGCGCATTGCAAGATAAAAAATGCATTAAAACTACGGCACCCACAATGCACCTTAATTGCCAGGTGGAGTTAGTCGGTATAAATGGTAGAAATCAATGATGGACACGTGTTTGTTAACCGTGATCAAGGACAGTGTATCTGTCTGAAACGCGTAGGTGGGGAACCTACAAGAAATAAACAACTTGTCATATAACTGAGGTGGTGTGCGGCGTCTTCCTTTGAAGAAAACTTTGCTGTAATTATATATATATATATATATATATATATATATATATTACCTACTGGCGGTCGCCAGGAGGTAGTTATAGTTGGAACCTATTTTCCATAGGAAAAGCGTTTTTTGATTTGCCAATATCTTTGGCGCTGTTTGACGAATCTTCGCGAAACGTTCAAAACTAATGGGGCGCTTAGGTCAGCTCATGTCTTTGAAGTTTCGGGCTGATTTGTCAAGTAGGGCCCAAGAAAAAAGGGGGGTCCTAAAACACATTTTCCCCATGTTAATTCCATAGGAAACTTTAGACACTGCTACAGCTCGAACTGCTGAACGGAATTACACCAAATTTGGCAAAAAGGTAGCTCTTGGGTCAGAAAGCGCCTTTTTGTTTAAATGGTGTAAATCCATTCAGTAGTTCCTGAGAAATTAAAAAAAGAAAACTTTATATATCTGAGCACCTAGGGGGAGTCACGACTCCTCCCGAGCACGAGCTGAGTTCTGATTGGCTGCCAACACTCCAAACCAGAAAGTGTTGGCAGCCATCTTGTGACTCCGTAGAACAGAGTCACAAGAAAACAGTAACATAAAGGTGAAAAACAAGAAAAGCGGGCAGGGTAGAAACACCCTGACCCCCTAGGCCTGCTCAGGGGGTTCCACAAAGACCCGCAGGGCCAAAAAAGCATTTTTTTTATTATTTCAGCAGAATTCACGCTGGCTGCGCGAATCAGGCTGAAATTATTAGCAAAAACAAAGTGCAGTCTCCCGTGCTTCATTTGTTTCAAGCCCCTGGGTGGGCCAGCTCCCAGGGGCCATTGGTAATTATGGTGTGGGGGCCCACAGGGGGCCCACAGCCTCGGGGACCGCCACCTCCCCAGGGCTTTTTCATAAAAAAATGCGTGAGAAAGCTCCTGCCCCCACGGTGCCCTGGGGACCGCCACCTCCCCGGGGCAATCCTAATTATGTGGCGGACCTCACGGAACCCCCCAAGCTCCGTGGACCACCACCTCCCCGGGGCTACCTGATTTAAATGCGTGGGGCTACACATTCCCCCCTCAGTCCCGGGGACCGCCACTTCCCCAGGGCTTTAGAAATGCTGGGAGGGGGCCTTGTGGCCCCCCCCCCTGGAGCCTTTGATGGCCCCCAGAGCCGGCTCCTGCAATGTCCAGGGGTGCCCACCTCCGGGACATTGCTGTTTGCTATGGCAGGGCGGGAGCACAGCTCATGCCATGTCATAGCAAACTCTGCTTTGGTTTTTGGAAGCAAGAGTAGGAAACCTGCTCTCGCTTTCAAAAACCAAAGCAGAATTGATTTTGTACAAGGGGAGCTGCATGTCAGCAGCTCCCCTTGTGCAAGAGCAAGGTTCCCTGTGTGTTATACTCAGTTGGGAGCACACACCGTGCATGTTTACCCTAGAGGCTGAGCTTGTGTCATCTATACAGGTAGGCTGTTAATTCTTGTGTCTTTGCATCTTGTGGCCCATGCTTATCCTACAGCTTCTAATGCATTTTGTCTGAACATCACACTGTGCATATGTAGCTCAGGTGGGATCAGAGCTTCGTCATAACTCACCAGAAGAACCCAGATAATCAGCCTCCTACCATTCAATTCGGAACCCAAAAGAATCACCTGCAGCATCCCCAGGGGATCATCCCTGAGCCCCACCCTCGCTTCAAAACATATATGATCTCCTACCCCGATGACACCCAGCTAATCCTCTCACTATCAATAGATCCCGCCACCATCAGAGGCAACTTTCACAGATATAAATGGTGGTCTGCTGAACGCATCCCATCGCCCGCCCCAAAAGACCACATCCGCAACCTCAGCATCATCTTGGATGGCAAACTATCTATGAAGGATCAGGTAGATGCAGTTTCATCCACGTGTTTACACACCCTACGCATGCTCCACAAGATCTTCAAGTGGCTCTCAATCAACACCAGAAGGACCATCACGAAGGCCCTGGTCACCAGCATGCTGGACTATGGGAACACATTCTACAAACGAATCACAGTACGCCTCCTGAAGAGACTACAGACCATACAAAATTCAGCTGCAAGACTCATCCTCGCCCTCCCCAGATGAGCCCACCTCACACCCCACATCAAGAAGCTACACTGGCTACGATCCAGATTCTAATTCAAGATTTTGACACACGCATACAAAGCCCTGCACAACAATGGACCCGCATATATCAACAAACCAATGACCGTCTACCAACTGACCAGACACCTACAATCTGGCTTCTTCTTCCTCACAGACACCCCCCGGATCCACCGAGGCAACAACGGGGGGTCAGCCTTCTCACACCTGGCAGGGAAAGCTTGGATCGACCTCCCTCTGCACCTATGCCCGGACTCTTCACTCCAGCAATTCAGGAAAGGACTGTTCAAATGAACAGGTCACCATGAGACAATTAGCAACCCCAATGCCTTTAGACCCTCATGTGTGATTTGCTGTGCTTCACAAATCCTTGATTGATTGAGTCTCCTCTTATGAGAAGGTGTTGTTTCCTTACAGTCTAATACAGTGCTGTCGCAAAAGTGTTATGTCAAGGCCTAATACAAGCAAAGAAAATAGGCCCCCTTGCACCTATGGTCTGCATTAATGACAGCCATAATTTGGGTAGCGAAGCCCTCGCTCCTATGAGCCCCTGTGCACCCAACACAGTTCGGGGCTTAAAGGTCTCTCAGTTTCTATCTACATTCCTCATCTACTTCCGGTCACTTTCTCTCCTCTCTCAATGCTTCCACTCTATCTTTTTACCACCATCGCTCTCACTGATCCTTATGTTCTCCATATCTACTTTCATTCCCCTTTCTACCTCACCTTCAGAGCTTGATTTGATTTGATTTGTGGTTTTATAGAGCGCTCATATGCCATAAGGCGCAGGAAAGAGTGCCAGGAAAAAGCTGTGTAAAGATATCTTATTTACAATAGAGCCAGGTTTTACTTTTCCCTAAAAATAAGATGGGCAGGGACTGTTTTTAGGTCAATAGGAAGTTCATTCCAAAGGAGCGCAGTGTTTTCACAAAAATTCTGCCACCCCAGGTAGCCAGTCTTTGACATGGCATGACAACTGTTTTCGTCAGGCTAGAGCGAAGAGGTCTATTGAGGATGTACCAACAACATTTCTTTTTCAGGTATTAAGTACCTATACCATTCAATGCCTTCTAAGCAATACATAGGGATTTTAAAACAGTTAACTTTTTCACTGGAAGCCAGTGAATATCATTTAATGCTGAGGTAACAGAGTGAAATTTAGGTACATTTTTAAGCATTCTAGCTTTGGAATTTTGTACAGTTTGCAGTTTCTGCATAGTATTCACCTGGAGGCTGAGATATAGGCCATTGCAAAAGTCGATACGTGAAAGTACTAAAGCAAATACCGCTGTTTTCAAAAGATCAACAGAGATCAACTGTTTTATTTTCATCAGGGTTTTTAAAACAAAAGATGAGGAGATAACTGCATTGATCTGGTTTTTATAGGTTAATTATTTGTCCAAAAGGACTCCCAGGTTCCTGACTTTATTCTTAGGGATAGGAGGGTTCTCCATATCTTTAGACCATCATGATGGGGTCCAAAAAGATGTGTTATGCCCAAATAGCATCACCTCTGTCTTACCTGAGTTTAGTTTAAGACAATTTTGTCCCATCCAGTCACTAACTGCAGACAAACAGTTGTGAAAACAATTATCAACACCTTGATTGGAAACAGATATTATTATCTTGGTTTCATTGGCATATGAAACCAGTGAAAACCCAAAAAACCTAATAAGTGCTGCCAGCGGAGTAATATAGATGCTGAACAATGATGGCCTCAACGATGAGCCCTGGGGAACACTGCATGGTAAGACATAAGAATCAGAGGTGTTCATCGAGATGAACTAATTACGTTCTGGAAGTAAGTAAGATAATCGCTTTACTCTTAACACCCAAAGCGTGTAGACAGAACGTGGTTGACAGTATCAAACGCAGCAGGAAGGTCTAGCAAGACCACAGCTGCTCTTCCATCACTATCTAGGGTAGCATGAACCTCTTCTGTAGCAGCTATAAAAGCCATCTCTGTGCCATATCCACTGGGGAATCCAAATTGAGAAGAGCCTAGTTTAATAGATTGCTTTGTTCAATAAAAGACATCAGCTGTTCATTCATAGCTTTTTCCACAAGTTTGACAGGAAAAGGCAACCTGACTATCAGGCGATAGTTGTTTGTATCTCGGGGATCCAGGTTAGATTTTTTTTAAAGTGGCAAATTGTAAGCTTTCTTCCAATCTTCCGGAAAAATTCCCTGATTGAAATATGATGTTGAAAATAGTGGCAAACTGTTTTGCAACAATATCCGGGACTATCCTAATTATGCGGGGGGACAAGGGTCAAAAGGGGAGCCTGAATTGGTAGTTAGAATTGTCTGTTTTTTTTCTACAGATAACTCGACAAATTCTCTCAAGGGACTACATTCTTCTTCACACTGAGGATAGGAAGAGGCAGGCACCACACTGATTAGTAGTCAGAAAACTGTCAGAAATGTCTTGAACCTTCTCCTGAAAGAAGAGTGCCAGGGCATCACAAAAACTACTGCTAAATTACTGTAGATTGAGAAGCTTAGCTCCATTTGTTAGAAATGGGGGTCTCTAGTTGCCCAAATAGGTAGTGATGGAGCAGGGTTTCGCAAAAATGAAACCTGCTTGGATCATGTACCTCCATAAAACATACTAACAGTAAGTAGATGAAGATAAATCTAACATGCACCTAAATAAACATAGGGTAATTGCTATGCGCATATTTTAAATTAACCCGTAATCACATTGTATTGTAATAACTGTTGTGTTTTTGAAGAAAAGAAGAAATTGCATGAGTATGCCGCAATGGCTTTAGTGTTCCATGTCACCTTCCGCTCCTAAAAGTAATGGTTAATGCTGCTTGCTTGCATTTTGCCAATGCTAGGTAACTTTAACGGGAAGTAGAGGATGGTGGGAGGGAAACAGTGATGGTTTCATTATCACATAATTAATAAATGTTCATTTCTATCCACTTTAGTGTGCTGAATGAAGACACCATTTTATTAAACTTAGCCGAAGTGGGAGGGGGAATTTCTAGGAGTGAGCTTGTTCTGCCATGATGGAGAGCAAGAGACGCGTTGCGCAGAAGATGACATAAAGAAGTGAAGGCCAGTGCATGCATCCCCTGCCAATTACGAACAGGAGCGTGAGACCGGAGAAGCCCCAGTGAAAGAACTGTGTTTTCTTAATAAAAATAATATAAATTGTTGCAAGTACATGAACATTTTAATAAAGTTATGAACTAGACCTTTGGAAAGTTTGTGTACAAAAGGAATAGTGAATAAAATGCAGATTCGTAATGGTATGACCGTACCACCTCCCCAACCCACCAATCAGCGTACATGTTTGAGCGTAAATACAACATTGTTAGGGATGGACATGTCAATTTAGACTATATATTTAGGAACTTTAGGGGCGGAGTTATACTAGGCAGTTGGGATGCTGCTAGAGAGAGAGGAGGAGAAGATTTGCCGCTATTCGTCAGTTTTCTGAGAGGCCTAGCTGTTCCCATCTTATCCTGTATCCTGTCCAGATTCTCCATATCTTCCTGACGATTCCTTTGGGAATCTTGGTCATCCCTTGGGACCAGTGGGTGGTCTTCCTGAATTTTCCTTCAAGTCACTAAGGTTTGTATATAGATTAGATGTCCTTAAAATTATGAATTCATGTATTTGAACTTGTACCTTATGTCTCTCCATCTATCCACTCCATCAACAATGAATCTTTACGTAATATTTTAGACAAATCTATTGTCTCTTCATCCATCTTTCTGTTAGGTATTATATTTTGTTTGGCATAATCAAATTTTGCTGAACCCTTTTGTCTTTTACTCTATCCACTCCTTCATTGCACAATGTTGTTGAGAGTTTGAGTCAAGACCTATGTATTGAACTGTCATTCCATGAGATTGGGTATTTATTTCTGTAATTGTGACATGATGCATTATGAGCATTTATATTGAAATCTTGGATAAAATTAATTTATTAACCCTATCAAGAGTCTGACTTATTTAAACAAAACGTCTAGTCAGACTAGTCTTATCATTGCCATCAACTATTCAACTAATTGATCCATCAATCAAGTATTTGAAGAGTTGATAACAAATAGTTTTAGGTAAGGAATGATATAAAGAACACTCAAAACAAATTGACTCCCGGCACAATCAGGGATTTCTGGGTTGAATGTGTATGGGCCAATGCAGAGATATTTTGTGTATTTATCCCTGATTAATGGGTATCATTAGCTCCAGATCAGTAGCCTTGCTTCTAGTCATGGTAAAGGAGATACACACTTTAGAAGACCCCTGCTCACGCCCTGGGTAACTTGGCATGAGCAGTCAGACTTATCCCAAAGGCAATGTGTAAAGTATTTGTACTCAAAACACACAGTCATACAGTGATAACACCACAAATGAACACTACACCGGTTTAGAAAAATAAAGTATCTTTATCGAAACTCAACAAGACCAAAACAACAAAAATCCAACATACATGTAATAAGAATATGACTTTGAAAGGTTTCAAACACTGGGTCCATGGAAAACTGGATGCATGATTTCTCACAAAGTACCTGTAGATGCGTCAAAATTCACAAGGCCAAACAACTGCAGAGATGGGAAGCATTGAGAAACAAATAGATGCGTCAGTTTCTGAGACCTTAGAGAGGTGATGCGATAGTTCTGCTGCTCGAAGAAGTGATGCGATAGGTAGGGGGAAGTGATGCGTCGACTCCAAGACAGTTCTGGTCGCGGGTAATGTGTCAGAAAAAACCTGCCGCACAGGTGTGATGCATGGAAATCCGGAATGCATCCGTGATCAATGCAGCGGCGTCAACCATCGCTGTGTCCGTTCTTACAGTGGCAACAGGCGCTGCACCGGTTTCGACAGCAGCTCATCCATGCTTGGAGATTCTGCTCGTACAGCGGTGCGGCATTGGAAAAACACCAGCAAGAAGAGCGATGCGTTGATTTATTCAGTTCTTTAGGTTTCTTCCAGCAGCAAGCACAACCTCCAGAGGCCCAGAACTGGAACAGGCACCTCCTTGAAGGTCAGAACTCTCAGCAGAAGAGTTCAGGGGAGCTGGGGGTGAAGTTTTTGTTGCCCTGAGACTTCAGAACAGGAGGTCTGCACACACAGGCCCTTGGAGATCTTCTTCAAGCAGGTTCAAAGCAAAATTCCAGTCTTGTTCCTCTCTTTAGCAGAAACAGCAACTGCTGGCCAACCCCACACAGCACACATCAAAGGGGCAGTACTTCTCCTCAAAGCTCTTCAGCTTTTCTCCATGGCAGAGGTTATTCTTGACTCCAGAAGTAGTCCAAAGTTCAGGGGGTTTGGGTCTAATACTAAAACCCCAACATGTCTTTGTTCTATTTGTGCAAAGGTCTCTGACCCCAATCCAAACCAGTTCTGTCCTCATTGGTGCAGCATGACCACGGGGGATGGAGACAGCATTGTGCAAGGGAGACAGGCCCTATTCAGGTGTAAGGAAATATCCTCTCAATACTCTAACTTCAGCTATGGTCTATTCAGCTCAGCTCTGAGTCATCCAGGAACGGCCAGGCACACATCAACCCCCGTGGCTGTCTACAGTGAATGCACATCCCCATCTCCCGTCAATCCAAAACCAGGCACTCAATACACAAACAGGCAGAGGCACACAGAATGGTTAGACAAGTACATTCCCACTTTCTAAATGTGGCATTTTCACATCGTTTAATTTACGAACATTATTTTTCACCCTGCATAGGATAAACCCAGAGGTTCCGGCGGCTCCAATATTATTAGACACTGAAAAGGCCTTCAATTCATTGGAATGGCCCTTTTTTTGTCCATCATACGTCGCATGGGGATGCCTATTGGATTTGTTGCAACCACAGCACTGCTATTTCGCCGTCCCACAGCTCGGCTCCGGCTAAACGGAACACTCTCCGAACCCTTTGCTTTATCACGAGGCACGCAACAGGGCTGCCCGCTCTCACCTTTACTATTTATTCTCGCTATGGACCCCCTGATCCGTCATTTTCAAGAAAAACACCTTCACAGAGACCTACAATTTAATATGGGACCACTATTAGTATCACTGTACGCTGACGACACCATTCTTTATGTAAGAGACCCTCAAATTAATTTGGCCTTCGCATCAATTGGAACAAGTCCGTGATCTTCCCCCTCACCCCCAACGTGAAACCATGGGAAATTGAGTTCCCTCTGGAGTGGTGCGCTGACTCTGTCAAGTATCTGGGCATCCATATACACCTAGATACAGAGCAAATCATAATTTGCTGTACACACTTTAGAGGCGCAAATTGACAAGTGGCTTAGATTGCCGCAGTCTATCGCTGGCCGGGTAGCACTTATCAAAATGATTGTGCTCCCTACATTTTTATATCTTTTTCACAACATTCCCATTCCCCTCCCAAATAGTTTTTTTTCGACACTTCGTTCTCACTTGATACAACTGGTCTGGGAGGACAAGGGGGCAAGTGTCCGCTGGCAGGTTATGACTCTCCCCTACGAAAGAGGGGGTTATGGTGTGCCCGACTTACGTTTATATTATTTAGTGGCACAGTGGAGCTACGCTCACGCATGGTTTCACCCAGATGCCAGAATCCCTTATCTTCGTCCAGAGGCTGATCTTGTCCTTCACATGGGGCCCTTTTAGAGCCTACCTTGCATCCATGCAGCGCGATCCTCCCTCTCAGCTGAAACAGGGCATTGTCCCCACTGGAGTGGGTTAATTGAGTTCTATACCACTAAGCGAGCATTATGTGTTCAGTTTTTCTATGACCTATATTCTCTTTATCGTATTTACAGTTTTGCAACAGGTGTGGGAGAGAGGTGATTTCTCCGTGGTCTAAGCTATTGAATGTGTCTGGGGGGGCTGCCCGCTGCATATTGAAGGTTGCATTATATATGGCTATGTTCTTGATGTGTTACTTCCTAACTGAGCCTACTCGCGTGTGTACAATTTATTTCATCGTTCATGTACAATGACTGTGTATCTCATGATGTAACAAGATACTTCATGACAAAACGCTAAATAAAGTTTTTTTTTTAAATGTGGCATTTGCAAACAACGAATTTACAAACCACCTTTACTAAAAGATGTGCTATTAAATTCTAAATTCCAGGAGCCTAAACTGTATTTCTCTATGTTGTCCCAATAGGAAGTTATACTTGTAAGATGTTCCAAAGTATTTCCCATTCTATCCTATGGGGTGACATAGCCTTTCAATAGTGAAAAACAAAATTGGCAGTATTTCACTACCAGGACATGTCACACTCACCAGTACATTTCCTACCTTTCACATACACTGCACCCTGCCCATGGGAGTACCTTGGGCCTACCATAGGGGTGTCTTACATGTAAGAAAAGGGAAGGTTAGGGCCTGGTAAGTGGGTGCACTTTCCAAGTCAACATGGCAGTTAATAAACTGTGCACAGACATGCAGTGGCAGGTCTGAGACACCATTTTGGGGCTACTCATGTGGGTGGCACAATCAGTGCTGCAAACCCACTAGTAGTATTTGATTTACAGGCCCTGGCTCACTCAATGCACTTTACTAGGGGCTTACCAGTAAATCAGATATGCCAATCATGGATAACCAATCATGTTCACAATTTACACAGAAAGCATATACACTTTAGCACTGATTAACAGTTCCCAACATTGCTTCCCTTTTTCCTTCTCTATCATGCTTAATGCTTTTGTTTCTCCTTTTCTCTATAAAAAAAGTATTTCTGCCTTTTTCATGCTGAGCCCCATGTATACGGTCTCTGAATTTCTGCCCACCTTTGCTCAACTTTTTCACTTTTCCAGTGGTTTTTGTGGGACCATGTCTGTCTTGTTCTCCATGACTATCTTCTACGTGCCCCCAACCCTCCACAAAGTGTCAACAGAGCCAAGCAGAAAGCAATCACAATGAAAAAAACATATTGAATGGGAAGTTTGGTCTCCTAAATAAACTACAGCAGTTGCAATGTACTCTGTTCCCCTCCTCTTGCCTCTGGGCCATGGTGCCACTGCCGTGGCAGCAGCATCAATGATGGCTATGCCCTGGATTAGCGGTTGCAGTACTTTCTCATCTAGCACTATTGTCTACCTCCATCTGGCACAGGCTGGGTCCATGGGTGAAGAATCTGACTCTTCCAGTCCTGCTGGTTCCACAGCTCCATTGTAGCTCATAAATGGTATAGAACCTAGATCTCAAAGCCCTTACCCCCACTGCTACTCACCATGACTTCCATCCCCTAAGGTTGTATTCATTTTCTCGGGAGGCTTCCTTGGCATCTCCAAAGGGACCAAATGGGGCCTCTGTTCCAGTCATATTTTACCTGTCCTCCCTTGTGGCCCTCCACAGCAGCTGCGGAAAGAACCAGGAGACGACACAGAAAAAGCAAACACTGCACCTTGCCACACAAATACATTTGTCCTACTACCTTTCATTGTAAAGCAGTGTAATTGGAAATTGGAAATTTTATTAACTGTATAATTAATTAAAATCTTTACAGTGGAAACAATCGGTATAAAAAAGCTAAAAACAGTGGTTTCAGACCTCAGTGCTAAATAAAATTTGACACCCCTCCCCAAGTCCCACTTAGTCTTTCCCTGGCATTTAGGGACGTGTTCTTGGAGCCCCCGTTTATGCCCTGCAGATGACTGCTTTGCAGAGCTCTTGAACTGCCCTCTATGGCTCAATTGGTCACTCTCGAGGGTCGATGCTGTCTTTAGAGACCATGCGAGAGGGGTACTGTTGGTGGATCTTTGGTGCATCGTTAAAAAAAACTATCAGCTATCCTCCACAGAGATTACCGTGTTCTTCCCCGGGTTTTCGCTGCTTTCGTTGGCGACTTTTAGGGCAATCCTAATTTGATGGATGAGTTTTGCCAGTCTCGCTAGTGCCATGGTATTGGTGGTTGAAAAACACAGGGCTGACGCTTCGCTGCACGACTTTATGCCTTTATTGAGACAGATCGGACGCAGAAGTCGCCGACGTTCGTTATTAAAATTAGGGCAGCAGCACAAGAGATGCAGCCAGGATTCCCTGTTATAGGGACACAGTCTACAGGTTATGGATTCCCCTCTTCGGGCCCATGCAGGGTTGAATTCCGAAATCTCTAGCATGGTCAGCCTAATGTATAAGATTTTGCCTCGAACTTGTGTGGTGATGGACTCTCTTAGGTAAGGTTGTGCTTTACCTACTGTGTAGGAATTATTCAACGGTTCTAAATGAGAGCTGCAGCGGAGAGATTTAAAGTCTTGTTGAAAGGAGATTTCGCGCACTTGTTTGTTGATTGCTCTCTTCCAGGCATTCAGGGGAATTTCAAGCCACCGGATACTTTCTTCCTCGATTTTCAATGCTTTCATTGCGTTTCCTAGGCTAGAGTGCCAGACCGAGCCCTTCATCTCAAAGATTAGTCTCCGATGATTTTTTAAGGAGTTGGCCGGTGCCCTTAATGTCCTTAAGTATGCCTTTATAATCTCCCCCTGACACATCAGATCTGGCCTTGCCAGACCTAACTCCAGTCTTCGCCTTGTTTTTCTGGCTGACCTCAGTATCAGAAGCACTGCCTTGTGCGCCTTGGCTTGGGCTGAGTTGAAGAGGGCATCTAATTTGCCGGGAAAGGCAATATGACCGTAATTAATTGCTGGAAGGAGCTTCGCTCTTAAGACTGTGAGAATTGGGCTGATCAGATGCTGGCTTAGTTGTTTTAATAAATGTATAACCTTGCTGGCCTTGAAGCTCTGCTGTTTTAGATGTACATTCTCCTTGGCAAGTTCCGTCAGCCAGACCCCTAGATAATTGTATGAGGCCGTCGAGTTGATTTGCATGTTTCCCAGTTGCCACTGTACATTCTTTTTCAGATGGTAGGACCCAAAAGTGATGACCTTGGTTTTTCCTTGGTTGACTGTCAGGTTATTAGTGATGTTAAAGTTTTTTAATGCGCTTAGGGCTCTTTGTAGGCCCACCTTCGAGTGGTCCATTATGACGGTGTCGTCGGCATACTGTAACACTGGCAGCCTCATGCTTCCTAGTCTTGGCGCTACTAAACTGGCACCTTTTAGGGCCTCCCCCAAGTCCGCCGTGTATAGGTTGAAGAAGATGGGGGCCAGCACGCATCCTTGCTTCAGCCCATTCTCCATGCTTATTTTGCGGGATACTGTGTTGGCACTTGTTTTAATCCGCACCCAGGTGTCCTCATATAATGATCTTATTGCCCTCAGGAGGTGTGATGGAATGCCCCAGTTTTCTAACTTCCAGCATAGTCTTTTTCTGTCTACTTTGTCCAAAGCTGTACTATAATCCATAAAGCAGCAGAAGAGTGCGGACTGATTTTTTGCGGTTGCCTTGGCTGAGAGATACGATATCGCCAGGACATTGTCCATGGTTGATGCCTGCTGCCTAAAGCCAGTCTGATGCAATGGTATTATGTTTCTCTCTTCAACCCACTTCTCCAAGTCTGTCAGAAGTAGACGGGCGTAAGCCTTAGCTTCCAAATCGAGCAGGGCGATGAGCCTATAATTAGACGGCTTAAGGCGGTCTCCTTTTTTGAAAATGGGGACCAATATGGAGCCCCTCCAGGACTCCGGAGTTAAGGCGGTTGAGTAGATGTAATTGAAGAGCGGGGTCAGGAGTGATGCCCATGATTTTGGTGCCAATTTGAAAGCCGGTGCTGGGATCCCATTAGGCCCCGGGGCCCCATCATTTTTCATGCTCTTGATGATATTGATGACCTGTCGAGCGTTTATCTTGGCAGGTAAGGTGCCCTGGGCATCGGCCGGGGATCTATTGTCCGTGGAGACCTTGCCTGGGCTTGACAGCCTGACTCCTGGCTTTATATTGACTGGCTCGACTTGCCCGGCTGGGTCCGCCTTCCACTTGTTGGATCCCTGTTGGAGGGCACTGTTACATATAGCTGTTTCACATGTACCAACCATTCTTTTTCAAACACTCCATTTTCTATTGAGGGTCCTCGATTACTCCGCCGGTTTATGTACCTCCAGAGTTGCGCTGGTTTCCTTTGTTTAAGCAAAGAAAAGACTTTGAGCCATTCGCATTCCATGTTCGCTTTTTTTGTTCCCATAATTTCTTCCTAAGGGATGACCTCAGTGATGCGATTGATGGTCCCTCTGTTCGGCTAACCCCTCTTTTCTTTTCTGCGAGGGCCTTGCGCAGAAGCCTTTTGCATTCTCGTATATCTTTGTTTGGGCAGATGCTTCCTGGTCTCGGTTGCCCTTTCAGTCTCTGATTATGGATCTTGGTAAAGCAGTGTAGTTTGGTTAAAATGTTTAAATCTGACGTTGTATGTGTTATTTGGTATTAGCAAGCCCTAATCCTCCCGTTAGCAAAGAAAGCAGGATTTGATGTGTCAGCGCTATCAAATTACCGTCCCATCTCACTGCTGCCATTTATGGATGAATGCCCTTAGAGATTGGTCACTCTCCAATTGACAACTTTTTTGGAGAATAATGACTTACTGGACCCTCCCGGACAGGCTTTAGAGCAAAACATTGCACTGAGAGCACCTTACGTGCCGTCCTGGACAACATCAGACTGGAGGCAGCTCAGAGCAAGGTGGTGGGCGTGATTCTTCTAGATCTCTCTGCAGCATTCGATATGTTCTCTAATACTCTGCTTACTAAGAAACTAAATGAAATAGGGCTCCACTCTGCTACTCTTAAATGGTTTGAATCCTTCTTATGTAATAGATCCCAATCTGTCCAGTTGGAAACATTTAGGTCATCCCCTTATGGTTCAAAATGCATGTACCCCAGGGCTATTCCCTGAGCCCTACATTTTTTAATGTCTATGTGCCAGCCCTTGCCACAATGGTTAAAAACTGGGGCTTTGACGTTTGCTCTTACACTGACACCCAGCTGAACATCTGTATTGATGAAAAGTAGTCATACACCAAGTCAAACTTAGCGAGATGTCTCTCAGAAGTGGCCAGTTGGATGATGGCATATTGTTTAAAACTCAATGCAGAAAAAACTGAGATTCTACTGTTTGGCAGTGTTGTAATTTTGCAGCGATTGGGTTAGCATTAGTAGTCGCCATCCTGTATTTAGAAGTTATCTTGTCCGTTTTGTGGAATCCATTTTGTATTTCTGGCAGCCATCTTGTTTGCCATGTGCTACCACGTGCGTGCCATGTGCTCTGTCCTACCTTGCTGTTGTCTGCTCTTGAAATCTGCCTAGATACAGGTTATATTTAGCCTCTTCTGCTTCGCACATGCTCAGTTGAGCTTGCTGCTGTCCTTGCAGCTGTCCCTAGTCTGTAAATGTCAGGATATGTTCACCAGAATTAGCAACTGTTAGCTCCTCCCACTTGCTGACTGTGTATTTTCTGTATGACCTTATATGTACCTGAAACCTTCTCTTGTACTTGTACCGCATTCTTTTGAGCCCCTGTGTGGGTATAAAAGGACAAAGCTCCTTCCATTCAGTGTGCTACTTCATACATTGCCGAAGGGTGTTGTGTGAATGTAGTTCCACCTCATGAGGTTTAATAAACTTTGTATTTTCTATTCCAGTTTCTGTGCCTCCTTCTATCCTATTGGTCTGAGGACTTGTGCAGAGAAGGGCGAACCCCTAGCACTGGTAGGCCTTGCTGAGGCCCACCACCACAGCAGGGCTGAACATACTTGGGACAATTCTTGATGGTCCTCTCGCTAGGTACTTCAATGAAACCCAAAGCAAATGCAAAAATCGAGGAATTATTATTGATTGTTCCTATATCTATGCCAGACCAGGTATTGTCTGCATGCGGTAAATGCTTCGGTTTACTAAAACTGCTTAAAAAACTGTTAAGATGGATCCTGATTGGCTGGCTTTGCACTGTAGTCCAGGCTTTGATTGTTAACCATCTGGACAACAGAAATTTGTATATGGTTGCAATAATTACCTGCAATAAAGACAGATATATTTCTGCCTCCGCCTGCCCAAAACCTCTGCACTGGCTGCCTACACGCAAAAGAGCTAAGTTTAAGCTTCTCTGTCATACTCACAGGGCTTTTCATAACTGTGGCCCTTTCCTTCTAAGCAATACCAAAGGGGATGATGGACGGAGCGCTTGAGTAAATCAAACACTCACCCCCAGTCAACTGATCTGGGTTTAATCCATCACCATTCTTTAGCTCACTCCACCACCCCAGTTCAGACATGGCCATATGCAAATCAGTCTGACCCTGTGCCTCATGGGAACAGTCCAGTCCGAACTGCCAAGCCATGTCTTCCCTGAACCGGAAACAAGCATCCTGGGACCGGTTTTGGATTCATGATCCTCATCAGCCAGGCTATCTTGAATCCAGTGGTAGAGTGAGCAAGTGACCCACGTCTGGGCATACGCAGTTCGGTCTGGACTGTTACCATGAGGCACAGGGTCAAAACTGATTAGCATATGGCCATGTCTGAACTGGGGTGGCTTGGTGAGCAAAATAACGATGGATTAAACCCAGATCTGTGACTGGGGGGTGAATGTTTTGCCAATGTGCAACATTCCGTCCACCATCTTGTGTGTTTTGCTGTTCACCCTATGGGGGAAGGGTATGCCCAGACGTGGGTCCCGTGCTCACTAAGCCACTGGAGTCAAGCTATCCTGGCTGATGAAGGCTGATAGCCAGAAACCGGTCCTAGGATGCTTGATTCCGGTCCAGGGAAGACATGGCTTGGCAGTTCGGTCTGGACTGTTCCCATGAGGCACAGGGTCAAGACTGATTTGCATATGGCCATGTCTGAACTGGGGTGGCTTAGTGAGCAAAATAACGATGGATTAAACCCAGATCTCAGCCACGGCCGGCAGTGGGAGTACCTGCAGGGCGGTGACGTGGGGAGGGGGAGGGGCAGGGTGGGGGGTAATAATGTATGGATTACGGAGTTTTTCAGGTAAGTAAACATTTAAATAAATAAAACGAATTTCGTTGAGTGCACTGCATCCCCAAATGCGATGCAGTGCGCGCAACGAAATTCATTTTATTTATTTAAATGTTTACTTACCTGTAAAACTCCGTAATCCATACATTACTACCCCCCACCCTGCCCCTCCCCCTTCCCACATCACCACCCTGCAGGTACTCCCACTGCCGGCCGTGGCTGCCAGATCTGTGACTGGGGGTGAATGTTTTGCCATTGTGCAACATTCCGTCCATCATCTTGTGTTTTTGCTGTTCACCCTTTGCTTCTAAGGCAGAAGGTTGAATTCTACTAACCTGCAAGAAATGTGAGCTCAACAAACCTTCACCTGAAGAAAACTAAAAGGATTAAGAGGGTCAGAGTAGGTGGTCGCTCGTTTACCCACTTGGCTGCGGCTCACTGGAATGTGAGTCATGTTTAAGTCGTTTCGGAACTCCACCTTACCGAGGATTACCTTGCATTTAGGAAAAGGTGCACAGTCAAAATATCGAGTTTGAAATATCGACCTACAAAAATATCGTGTCGGAAATATCGAAGGTACATAATATCAAGGTCAAGAATATCGTTGGACAGAATATCGACCCTAAGGTAAGTAATATCGATTTTTTTTTATATCGTTGTAAGTAATATCGAAGTTACTAATATCGATATTTGTATTATTGTTATGTATTTTATTATGTATGTGTAATATTTTTTTTGTTAAGTATGTTACTTGTTTTAAATGATATGTGTATTTTTTTATATATTAATAATGTTATTTTTATGTCAATTTTATGTTTTAGTACGGGAGCGGGTTGTGGGTTTATAGGGGAATAGGGTGGGAAGTAATTTAAATATACTAAATTAATTATTAATTTTTAGGAATTATAAATTAATTTTAATTAAAGTTTGTGTGTATTTCTGTAGCGGGTTGTGGGTTTATAGGGGAATTGGGTGGGAAGTAATTTAATTATAATTAAATAATGATTTCTTTTTATTTATTGGAATGGGTAAATATTTTATTTTGAATTAATTATTAATTGGTAATTAATTATTTTATTTGATAATTAATTTTTTGAATTTGTGATTAATGTTTTTAATTGGTAAATCTTTGCTTTAATTGGTAATTAATTTTTTAATTGGTAATTAATTTTTTCAGTCAGCAAATAATTATTTTAATTGGTAATTAATTGTTTTGGGGTCATTAATTTTGGTAATTGGTAATTAATGTTTTAATTGGTAATTTTTTTTTTATTAATTGGAAAATATTTTTAATAAATTGGTAATCAATGTTTCATAAAAAGTATTATTTGGTATGAAAAATAGTTTTATTGTTTAATATTTTTTAATTGTGGAATTATTTTAAATAATTAAAAAAAGTATAGCTTTTTTTATTGTTCAATTTTTATTATTTGGTGACTAATATTTATTAATTAATATTTATTGGTATGTATTGTTAATTTATTGTTAATTAATTATTCAATTGTAATTATGTTTTAAATAATTATTAATGGGTATTTGTAAAAGATGTAGAGTTCTTAAAAAATTTAATTATTTATTATTTTTAATTCAAATTTTGTTTATAAGTATGTTATATTTAAATTCTACGCTATCCAATGTTTTCCCTACTGTTTCACTCTCTGGAGTTGGAATAGTAATTTTTACCCCTACTCTATCCAACGCTTTTCCTACTGTTGAAGTCTGTGGAGTTGGAATAGTAATTCTAACCCCTACGCTATCCAATGCTTGCCCTACTTTAGCACCGTTTGGAGTTGGAATAGTAATTTTTACCCCTACGCTATCCAACGCTTTCCCTACTGTAGCGCACTCCGGAGTCGGAATATTAATTTTCACCCCTACGCTCTCCAATGCTTTCCCTACTGTTGCACCCTCTGGAGTTGGAATATTAATTTTTACCCCTACGCTATCCAACGCTTTCCCTACTGTAGCGCCCTCTGAAGTTGGAGTAATAATTTTTACCCCTACGCTATCCAACACTTTCCCTACTGTAGGACCCTCTGGAGTTGGAATAGTAATTTTTACCCCTACGCTATCCAACGTTTTCCCAACCGTTGCCCCCTCTGGAGTTGGAATAGTAATTTTTACCCCTACGCTATCCAACGTTTTCCCTACTGTTGCCCCCTCTGGAGTTGGAATAGTAATTTTTACCCCTACGCTATCCAAAGCTTTTCCTACTGTTGCCCCCTCTGGAGTTGGAATAGTAATTTTTACCTCTACGCTATCCAACGCTTTCCCTACTTGCCCCCTCTGGAGTTGGAATAGTAATTGTTACCCCTACGCTATCCAACGCTTTCCCTACTGTAGCACCCTCTGGAGTTGGAATAGTACTTTTTACCCCTACGCTATCCATCGCTTTCCCTACTGTTGCCCCCTCTGGAGTTGGAATAGTAATTTTTATCCCTACGCTATCCAACGCTTTCCCCACTGTTGCATTTTCTGAAGTTGGAATAGTAATTTTAAGTGTTATGCTATCTAATGTTATCATTACTGTAGTTTTTTTGGGACTTTGAATAGTAGTTTCATTTATTTATCTATTTAATATTTGTATTATTATTTTTGATAATGTAGTATATTATTAATTTTAAAAAATGTGACAGTATATTTAATTTTTTTAATTTATTAAATGTATTAAATATAATTATTTACTTTTTATTTATGCTATTTTTTGATGTGTTTAAATGTATTTGTAATTTATAATACTTTTAATTAATTTATTAAAATAATTATTAAAACCTATTATTAGGTAAGTATATATTATATTTTTTATGTATATGTTTAATTAATGTTATGTTATTGTATATGTATTATTTATTAATTAAAACATTATTACATATTTTTAACAGTGTTTATTTGGTTTATAATTATTATTTACATTATTTTACACTTTTTTTAATTAAAAAAAACCGATATTTTTAATTACGATATTTTTAACTGCGATATTTTTTTTCGATATTTTTAGTTTGTACCATGATGTAGATAGGCTGTCGATATTCTTGCTTCCGATATTCCAACGTCAATTTTTGTGTAGGTCGATATTTTTTCCGTCTATATTGTGTCAGTGATCCAAATATATACGTGTACAGAGAAATACAATCAAAGACAGATTTAAAAATTTTAAGCAAACATGATTGTGTGTGTATTTGTGTATATATATGTTTGTGTGTATCTATATAGCTATATAAATGTATACATACAGAATATCTATCATTTATAGAAATATTTATATACATTTACATCAATATCTCTCTTGCTATCTATAGATTTAAAGGTAGCGATATAGCCTTCATTAGAGGCCCCAGCGGCTTTTTCTGTGGCCTACTGTGTGCCCCATAGAATTCACTTCTAGGGACACCACTGATTGTCTGCCTAGTGTCCTTTTAAACATCGCATACAATAAATAAAAGCAGCCGTATGTGAAGCAGGTATGGTTAATAGCTGTTTTGTATAATAATCAAGGCCACTGGAACTATGTGATTCTGCTGTGTTTTAAGTATTATTATGGATTTGCCACATAATCCATCATCTGCAGTATAATTTGCAGATTTTAGCAAAAACAGTGTTTGTTTGTAGCAAAAATGTATCAAAAGTTACTAAAATATGAATGACACGTGTTGCAGTGCAATAGAAGGCCATGTGCAAAAGTTGACTGGTTATCCTTTTGTTGCTTTTTACTGTATTGTATGTTAAACTTGTACAAATGAGGTGCAACCATTGCACAGGCAGTGTTAACATGTGAAAAAAATGACAACATTTTTAAGTCATTCCATTAACAATTGTGTCGCATAATGTCTCATAAACAGCCTTTTCTTGTTGCATAATGTAGTCAACTGCGCTGCACAATTTGGTCATTCCCTGCCGCCTAATTCCAGTGGTCATGGTAATTCAAAAGACTTGTAAGGGGTTCCCTTTCAGTGTAAGAGATGCGGTTACATTTTCAGTGAATCTGCCTGAATGCAAAGTAATTACATTTCCTTATAGAAAACCTCCCCTTGCTTTATTGCATTGGCAGACGACACCATGTGCCTACATTTAACTATGTTATAAAATGCTCTCCCTGTCCCTTCCCCCAAGACAGTCACAAATCACAAGATCCCAGTGAAAGGCACAACTGTGCTAGTCATTGACAAGAGAGGCAGGTGTTGGAGGAGGTCCTTTTGTAGAAGAGGGTCCATTTACTTAGATCTCACCCACCAGACTCTGCTGAAAAGCTGCAGGGATGGTTGCCAGTCAATACATATGGTGCAAGAAGCTGAATTGCATCTCCCACCGTCACCAGCTTCAAGCACGCTAATGCATTTTACTAAAGTGCCAGCAAGCTTGTCAGTCAGAGACGTTTTAAGGCATGGGCAAAGTGGGCTCTGGCCCAGGGCCCCAGCCTTTCATGGGGGCCCCCATAGAGCCAGCTCTGTTCTGCAGAGAGTCTAGCCCTGATGACCTTGAATAATTCTTAAAGGAATTGTTTTAAATATCTTGTCCTATAATGTGTTGTTAATGTAAGTGATTGGCGAGAGTCTATTCCAGACATTTTGCAGAGAACTGTTGTGTTTGTTTCATGCAACACCAAACAAAGGTTCTTATATATCAAAACAGGAGCTCACATATGCGAAATGTGAGGGTGTCATAACGATTATTTGTAGCAATATTAGTGAGTTGCTATTGTATTACAATATTGAAAACAAATGTCACTATCCATGAATATTAGAAATAAGCACATTTAGATTTTGGACGACTGCACATGTGCACTGTCAGTGACCTGCTCAAAAAGAGGGCATGAAAGAGCTGAAAATGGATCATACATTCAACGCTGTTCCACAGAGGGGCCCCTAAACTATGTTTGGCCCAGGGCCCCCAAAATCCTTAAGATGTTTCTGTTGTCAGTGGCATAGGAAGTTGGGGCGGTGGTTGCGGGCCACCCTGGGTGTCATCACTGAGGGAGTGACAAAATGGCAAAAATATGTGTTTTGAATACATTAATTTGCCATTTTGTCAAGCCTGGGGTGACAAGAAATTTTCCGCACTGGGTACCACCTGACCTTACTACGCCACTGAAGCTTATGGCTTTAAGAAAGTATATTTGCGCTAATCATCTGCCCGACTTCCGGTTTGATTTTTCCACTGGACAAACACCTAAGCACGTTTTTCTACATGCACTGCGGTGGAAGGTAAATGCTTACCTGATCAAGTGGGAGTAAATAAGCTTTGGAACAAAGCAGCCAAACGTGCTCCTCAAGGTTATCGCTCCTCAAAAAAAATCAGGGGCTGGACACTAACCAGAAGCAAGTGTGATGGTGCTTACACCCTTCCTTTTATTAGGCACTATTTGTATGAACTCTGACAGCAGCTCCTCTAGGGCTAATCAAATCCTTTGAACCCTCACAGGAGAACTAATGCAAATCATGTAATATTTCTCCTAGTAATGTGCTTTATCTGGACAGCTTATCACTCTCTCTTGCACAAATGCACTTTCTAATTTTATTTTTTTTAAATGTATTTGAGCTGTGTGGTTTTAATTTGCTTTAATGTATCGTTTCTATTAACCAAAATAAAATAATTAATTTGATTCATTCATTCATCCCTCACATTCATTCTTGTGCAATCAACCATTTATATCTTTACCACTCATTCAACATTCCAGCTATATTTTGTACCCAGCTTGTCTCGGAACAGATTCCTGACCCTGTTACTTGAGTTGCACACATTCTCTGCCTAGGGTTGCCACCTGGGACTTTTACACCGCCATGACCGGTAGGTTAAAAAAAGTCACCTAAAGCTGTGGTATTATTTTTTCCTTATCAGTGTATACTTTACACATTTACTGTAAGAAGAAATCATTTAATAATATGCTCTTGGCTGGCAATTTACATAAACAAAGACAGATAGGCAGGGGCATATATACAATAAAGTGGTGAAACGTGTCGTTAAGCCAAGAAGGCTAACGACACGCGTGGTCACTTTAGAAACGCACAGTTGCACCATATTTACTAGAATATGGTGCACCCCAGTGTTTCCTCCTGCGCTGGTGCCAACTTTACCTGCCTAGCACCAACGCAGGCCTCCTTGCACCATAGTGCAAGGAGGCCTGTGTTGAGAAGAAGTTTGTTTATGTGCAGGAAGGTGTCCCTTCCTGCACATAAACAATCTTTAAATGCCGTTTTGTAACTTCTATGTGTGCTGCTTAATGTAGCATAGAAGTTGCACACAGCATTTTCTTTTAATGATTGTTTATGTGCAGGAAGGGGGACCTTCCTGCACATAAACAATCATAGGCAATTTACTGTTTCTATGTGTGCTGCACAAGGCAGCACACATTGAAACAGCAAAAACAAGGCAAAATCAAGCATTTCTCCTCGTTTTGCCTGTTTAAGAAGTGGTTTTCCCTGGTCTTAATTTAGGCACTGCCTCCTATTTACGCTGCCCTTGTAAATAGGAGGTACCATCAAAATCAATGTATGTTGCAGTGGAACGTCCACCGCAACACCCATTGCCCTCCCCTTTCACGCTAAATACTGCGTTAAAGGGTGCCTTATTTACAAGGTAGCGTTAAGCCACGCTTGTAAATAAGGCGAGGCCCCTATCGCCATCATGTCACTAAAAGTGACGCTGTGGTGGCGAAAGGGGCTTGTAATTATGCCCCGCAGTGTTTACTTAAGAGGACATTTGCAGAATGATAAAAAGCGCACAGATGACGGTATTTTTCTCTGCGAAAGGTGGCAAAACCCTGCCTCTTCCCCTCTCAGAGGAGCAGTGCCTGTCAAGGACCTTTCTCTTAGGACTGGAGACCCCACCTGCTCTTGTGAGGTGCCTGGCAGGTTTGGGCTGAAGTGAAGCAAACAAGAACTTCCGTCCTGGGTCGGCGAGAGCAGCTCAGAGCAGGCTGCGCACTGCAACTGCTTTAACGAGATACACAGGGCGCTGACCGAGGTGCCGCCTTGTTGTAGGGAAGATTAGGGTCTCCTCAGCTCCACTGGGGCTGCGGGTGTGTCCATTACGCCCCTGTACGGAGATGTATAGGTTGAGGCAAAGCAGCACCCAGGCCAGTAGTGGAAAAACGACAACATAGTAGACGAGCTAAATTTGATTAATCGTAAGGATAACAACAACGTGCTAAAAGTAAACCCTGTATTATAATATTATATCCTAATAAATTAAGTTAATGGGAACTAAGGTTATGTGACAATTTATTCCATAAAAGTAATTCATTTTTGGACAAAGTAAGACTTTTTTTCAACTAAAACAGAACGATGGTAACTCATGAGTGCAAATGGATTTGTTTGGAAAAGGTATCGGCAGAAATTAGTCTACACTATAGATTAGGAAATATCGCCCTCTAGAGGATATGGACATAGTTTGAAGCGAAAGAGATCGTTAACTGCTGCTAATCGTGCGTGTATGACATAGCTGACTAATGTAGAGCACTTTAACACATTGAAGGCAGGGTTGGCAATGGCATTAGCCCCTGGTGCGACGACATTTGCTGGTGCCCACCCCAATGTCCTGCTTCTTCACAGATTCCCTCAATTTCACCCTCCAACAGTGCCCCCCAGCTCGCCATAGCCCCTCTCGCACGTGCACTTCATTTGTTTTATAGCACTACTCATACCAGTGTCGGGTGTCAGAGCACTTTACATCACACACACATCATATATGGACAATGAATCATCCATGTGTACATCAGTGTACAGGACATGTTACATACAACACTGAGGATCACAACGTGTAGGGGTCCTGTGTCATCCACAGGGCTAGGCATTATATTTTAAGAAGCACAAGCTCAGGATTTAAACGGAGCGTTTGAGCAAATCAAACACTCACCCCCAGTCAACTGATCTGGGTTTAATCCATCACCATTCCTTAGCCCACTCAGCCACCCCATTTCAGACATGGCTATATGCAAATCAGTCTGACCCTGTGCCTCATGGGAACAGTCCAGCCCGAACTGCCAAGCCATGTCTTCCATGGACCGGAAACAAGCATCCTGGGACCGGTTTCGGATTCATAATCCTCATCAGCCAGGCTATCTTGAATCCAGTGGCCAAGTGAGCAAGGGACTCACGTCTGAGCATACCCTGCCACACTTAGGGCGAACAAAGCGATACAAAAGGGGATGATGAACTGAGCGTTTGAGCAAATCAAACACTCACCCCCAGTCAAATGATCTGGGTTTAATCCATCACCATTCTTTAGCCCACTCAGCCACCCCATTTCAGACATGGCTATATGCAAATCAGTCTGACCCTGTGCCTCATGGGAACAGTCCAGCCCGAACTGCCAAGCCATGTCTTCCATGGACCGGAAACAAGCATCCTGGGACCGGTTTCGGATTCATAATCCTCATCAGCCAGGCTATCTTGAATCCAGTGGCCAAGTGAGCAAGGGACTCACGTCTGAGCATACCCTGCCACACTTGATTGATTCAGATGCTCCGTCCATCACCACCCCCTTGTGTACCGCTTTTGGCCGCCGTAAGTGTGGCAGGGTATGCTCAGACGTGAGTCCCTTGCTCACTTTGCCACTGGATTCAAGCAAGCCGGGCTGAAGACGGCTGGAATGCCAGAAACCGGTCCTCGGAAGCTTGTTTCCGGTCCAGGGAAGGCATGGCTTGGCAGTTCGGGGTGGACTGTTCCCATGAGACACAGGGTCAGACTGATTTGCATATAGCCATGTCTGAACAGGGGTGGCAGAGTGGGCTAAAGAACAGTGATGGATTAAACCCAGATCTTTTGACTGGGTGTGAGTGTTTGATTGATTCAGATGCTCCGTCCATCACCACCCCCTTGAGTACCGCAGGATTTAAACGAAGCACACTGGCTGGGGTTGGCTTTGCTGATACGAATATATTCATATCCAACAAACCCTGTTTACCATATTAGGATAATTAGAGACTGGGGAAAATTATAACGTTTCAACCTATACCTTGCAGTTTGCATGCATGATTCCATCAGTGTTCGTTCACTGTAGTGTTTCTGTAGTTCTCGACTCCTACTGGCTCCTTTGCATCTCATGCTGTACCTGGCAGTCTCGGCATATGATGTCTATTTTTCACAAGCACAGTCCACCTCTGATCCCCATCAGTTTAGTGATTGTTTTCAGATTGTTCGTGCTCCCCTGCTTCATACTTCGACTGACAGTCTTTGTGGAGAAGGTGGATGGGTGGCGCAGGATATGACTATCATTGCAGGCCACTTGATGGGCCAAAAATACGACTCAGCCTCTCATTCTTAAATTGAGCTAGATAGCAACACCGGTATTTGATAGCGGCTATGTAGCCAGCGACGGGGTAAATAGTGAATTTTCTCTGCCATTCACTTGGTCACTGGCTAAACAGTAGAAATGGTTTACTATTTGGCAATTTACCCGACTGCTGATTGAATAATGCCCGGCGGGCATGCAAGCAAGCAGCTGGAAAGCTTCGCTATGTACCAGACCACTGGCTAAATAGATATTCTGCACTGTATGGCCAACATCTGTGCAAATAACAAGGGATCGTCACCATTTACCATTCTCCGGCTAATTATCAGAGGTTATGTACTATTTGGCTAGCAGTCAATCAAACAGAAAAGAAGCGTCACACATTAACCAGCTGCATGCAAAACAACAGACATTATTTACAATTTGGCCAGCAGCAATGCAAATAGCACATACACTTTATTATTTTCCTCGCTGCTGGTTGAATAGAAAATATCATATACTATTCTACTGGTACACTAACAAATAGAAAACAAGTCAATATTTACCCTGCTGCTGGCTAAGTGGCCAAAATGATGTACTGTTTGGCCGGTGGCCTTGCAAATAGAAATTACACTTCATCATGCACCTGGTCACTTTTAATTAGCAGATAGCCTGCAAAAGCTGTCCAGGAGCCATGCAAATAGCAGAGGAACTTCACTAATTACCTGGCTGGTGTTGAACCAGCTCCAATAGTATGTTAATATGCCTTATGATGCAGATGTCAGCAGGTTCCTACCAACAGGTAGAACTACCAACAAGGAGTGAATATAATTGGTATCCATCTCCTTTTGAAACTTAGGGTTCAGATGTATTATTATTTCATTTACAAAATGTGGCTCCAAATTTCACAGATATGTTTTGCGAGCGGAATTGTCATTTACATATCGACGTCTTAACTATTAGGTAACTCGCAAAATACTTAATTGCAGGGATTTGCAGAATGACCTGCCCAATTATTATGCATTAGTTAGGTGCCAAATTATGACTGTCTGTGAATGGCTGTAATCACACGATGGTAGCTACTAAGACAGATCACACCAATATCCCTATGACTGGATTCCAAAATGGAAAAACTTTTTTTTTTTTAAAGCATCATGTGTTCCTTAAAGTAACCTGTGCTGCTTTAAAAAGCTTTTCTGTTTTGGAAAACTTCTTCCCCCTGAGGTTGCCAACATTATTCTGAAAGGGAAAAGACTTCTAAGTGAACTGCTTCTGCTTCTTGACAGAAATTGCAGTCGCAAACTATCAATATATTCCTTTCGGAATTGGTAAGGTCATGGGGGAACCCCTTTGTGACCCCTTCTATTTGCAGTTGACACATGATCACATAAGTTCTTTCGAGATTGAAAGAATTTTTCAACTCATAAATAGGGTGTTATGGTTAACAATTAGAATTTCTGTGGTCACAAACCCTGTGATTTTGCAACGAGAGACCGTTAGTGCTAAAACTGGCGTTGATTCAAGCACTAACTTATAGTTGGGTGTTGTGCGCAAAACTAGTCCAAAGGTACGCAATCCCTTAAACACCGGTAATACGGCGTTTATGGATTATCAGAGTGTAATCATCCAGTACAGAGAGACTTTCAGGAAGTTATGGGGGTGGTGGGAGGAGCAGAAAGCGGAACAATCCCTGTTCTGTAAACAGGAAGAGAAAGCATGAGGTGTGTACTGACGGAGCCACCCGGCCCGTCCACACACGCACACACGCATACACACACCCCGGGGGCGGGCCCGCCCAAGGGTATAAATAAACAGGCGCGAGACCGCTCATGGTCTTCGGCCCAGATGAGTAGCCAGTCTCTGTGCATGTATTATTACAAGTATAGCTAGGCCCCACTTTGTGGCATAGGTGTTCCCTGCCCCATTGACCCAGGCACCACGTTGGCAATGAGGCGGGTCTCCCCACACTTTGCCCCCGCGGACAAGCACCGGCGTGCCTGCTCTGTCTCCGCGGCGCTCACGCTCTGTGCGTTTGAGCTGGCGTGGCCGTTCGACCATCGCGGGTGCCCACCCCGCAGTCAAGCCATTCCAGCCGTCGTCCCTGCTGATAAAGAAGCTGCCCAGGGCCCGCTTGCCTCTGCATTGTCACCGCGCCCGGTTCGGCACCCAGGTGAGGGGAGGCGTCGACCGCGTCTGCCTCTGTGCTTTCTCCGGCTCAGGCGCTGCCTCGCGCGCGGCCTGCAGGGCCCCGCCCCCGCTTTCCGGCTGCCCACACATGTGCCTGCGCCCCCGTGCGCGCTGCCTGCCGCCTCGCTCGGGGGGACTGGATCGGCCCTCTCGAGGCCTCCACTTGCCGGCGTGTGTACTTTTTGGCTGCTGCCCCCCCCGCGCACCATGCCTGGGGCTCTGCCTATGCCTAGCGCCACCGCCCGCAGGGACGCGACAATTCGGCCCACACTGCCACACCCTCATGCGCTCTTTGGCAGATGCACAGGCAGTTAGGAGGCAGCAGCAGTGAAAAGGAGGGGAGAGCACTCCACAGCAAGGTCGTGCCCCTGCGCCAGCATCCAGGCCTCCAGCAGCACTGCAGAGCCAAGGACATCCCCTGCCCTATTACCACGCCCAGATTCCACGTGCAATGTGTGGTCGTGTCTGCCAGGGTTTGTCCATCACCCCAGTGTTGCGATGCATCAGCCCAGCCTGCGCAGGCCTGGAGAGGAAGGAAGGCGATAACGGCGAGGCGTAAGCACCCCGAAGATCCCCGCTGGGCCACGCGTCCGGCCAACTGGCAGGAAGAACACGGCTGCCGCCACTGGGGGCCCTGCATCATCGACGGCGCCAGCTCAACAGCCAGCAGGGCCCCAAATTGCCACGCCG
The DNA here is from genome assembly GCF_964261635.1 of Lissotriton helveticus. NCBI lineage: Eukaryota > Metazoa > Chordata > Amphibia > Caudata > Salamandridae > Lissotriton > Lissotriton helveticus. Next base: position 1,290,171,439 of record NC_136067.1, read on the forward strand.
CAGCAGATAGGCACCAACGCTCCTGGCCACGCTGCAATCAACGTGCCAGCTCCCCCTGGCCACGGTAACGCGGCCCCCCTCCCGCCATTCAGCGAACTTTCCAACCCTTCCACAGCTGCGGCCCGATGGCGCCTATGGATCGGTCGCCTTGATCACTACTTTGTCGGTGTCAGGGAGACAGATGGAAGAGTGAAACGATCCCTGTTGATGTGCTATGGCGGAGATGAGCTGTATGAGCTGTTTGAGACACTACCGGACAGGGGCGAGGCCGATGACTACACAGATGCGGTCAATGCACTGAATCGCCATTTCGACCCACAAGTTAACCCCGACTATGAATGGTTCAAATTGCGCCAAGCGCGTCAAGGAAAGACTGAGTCCATTGACACCTACTATGCTCGGCCCCAGAAACTTGCGACGGCCTGTGAACTGCCCGACCAGAGAATAGAGATTCGAGCACAGCTCATTCAAGGCTGCAGGTCTGTTCAAATCAGGCGCCTCATACTCAGACAACCACGCATCTCGCTAGATGAAATTCTTGTCCTCGCCAGGTCCCACGAACTGTCCAATGCAAGCGCGGACGAGATGGAGGCTGCCCTAAACCGTCCCGGAGCGGCGGCTCGCACGCCAACAATCAAAGAGGAGCGTCCTGACGTGATCCGCCGAAGGCCACAACCACCTAGAGAAGGAATGAAGGCTGTGCAGAGCTCAACATGCGGCAACTGCGGAATGGACCACCCGACCAGTGGAAAGTGTTACGCAAAGGGCAAGACGTGCTCGAACTGCGGCAAACTCAACCACTTCGCAAAAGTCTGCCGTAGCAGCGGCAGCGGTTGTTGTCCTACCCCTGCCGCCAGAGGGCCCACCCAGGGTGTGTGCCAGCTAACACTCGAAGACCCAGGGCCCTGCAGTGATGTGTCGCATTCGGCATTCAACCTGGAGGATGATGATGATGACGTCTTCTTCGTGTCGTTCGTCGGCAGGGAAGGCTCCAGGAGGCGCCCGCAACCCATGTGCGACATAACCATCGCAGGCTCTCAGGTAAAGGCCCTGATCGATACGGGAGCTTCGGTTAACGTGATGGACAGTGTCCAATATGAGAGACTCTCTCCACGCCCGCCCCTCTCGCCGTCTAAAGCCAAGATCTACACCTATGACAGTGATGACCCGCTTCCCCTACCAGGGGTAATGGAGGTGGTGGTAGCCAGCAACGGCCAGGAGGTGAAGACGAAATTCCACGTGACAGGAGGCTAACTCGGAACTCTGATCAGCTGTCACACGGCAGAGGATCTCCAGTTGGTTTTCTTCGCAAACCAAGTGCACGAGCTGCACGCAGAAATGATGCTGAAGGACTTTTCCCGCGCTCTTCCAGGGCCTTGGCCGCTTCAAAGGCAAAACCTTCAAACTGCACGTGGACCACACACTCCGGCCGACGGCGTTGAGACACAGGAGCGTACCGTTCCACCTGCGACTGCAGGTAGAAGAAGAGCTTTGGAAACTTGAAGAACTTGGAGTCATCGAAAAGGTGTCAGGCCCGACACCTTGGGTTTCACCCCTGGTGATTGCCCCAAACAGCCCGGCGCCATCAGCTTATGTGTGGACATGCGCCTCCCGAACAAATCGGTTAAAAGAGAGAGACACTTGACGCCCACGATGGACGACATCGTCGCAGATCTGAATGGGGCCCGCTGGTTCACGAAGTTGGATCTCAACGCGGGATACCACCAACTGGAGCTCCACCCAGACAGCCGCAACATCACCACGTTCTCGACACACGTCGGCCTCCGACATTACAAACGATTACGTTTCGGTGTCTCCTCGGCCGCCGAGGTTTTTCAGAACGCAATAAAAGAGACACTCTCTGGATTGCCAGGAGTCATTAATCTGAGTGATGACATTCTAGTTTTCTCCAAAACACTAGAGGAGCATCACACGCACCTCAGAGCCACCCTACAGTGCCTGGCCGACCATGGCCTCACCCTGCACCGAGACAAATGCTCTTTCTACCAAGAGTCAGTGGACTTCTTTGGATACATTTTCTCTAGAGAAGGGCTGCGCGTTGATCCAAAAAAGGCAGAAGCAATCCGCTCGGCGCCAAAACCGACGTCTGCAACAGAGGTTAGAAGCTTCTTAGGGATGGCCACATACTGTGGCAGTTTCATCCCCAACCTGGCCTCCCTTTCCGAACTTCTTCGAGTCCTGACCAAGGCTGGACAGTCATAGGCCTGGTCGGCAAAGGAAGACAACGCATTCACAGCAGTCAAGGATGCGCTCATAGACGACAAAGTCATGGCTTACTTCCGCCCCAACCGGCGCACGGAGGTCGTCGTGGATGCAAGCCCGGTTGGACCCTGAGCTGTCCTCACGCAAGAGACGGAGGACCGGGAGTGGGTGCCCACCGCCTATGCCAGCCGCGCGTTGACCGTCCTGGAGATGCGCTATGCGCAGATTGAACGCGAGGCCCTAGCAATCAAGTGGGCGTGCCAATATTTTCATTTGTACCTATATGGCCATGAGCTCTGGGGAGTCACGGATCACAAGCCGCTGGTGCCACTGTTCGCAGGAACCACCAGACTCGCTCCTCCGCGAATAGAGAGGTGGGCCGTCCAACTGCAGACATATTGCTTCGAAGTTATCTTCCGACCAGGTGCGGACAACCCGGCGGATTTCCTATCACGCCACCCGAACACCACTTCCCCCACACTGGTGCAGGAGGATGCTGAAGAAGTCTAGGAGTTAGTGCAGATGATATCACAGGAGGCATGCCCCGTTGCCCTTACGCTGGAAGACATTTGGAGAGCCACGGACGAGGATGAGTGCCTCAGCAGAGTGAAAGCCATGTTGGTGGACCGAAGCTGGAAACGTTTCTTAGATGGTGTCAGTGCCCTCATGGCCGCGCAACAGGCGTTCAGACAACAGGTCTGGAGAGCCCAGAGTGAACTCAGCGAGGGCCCCCACGGAGTGATACTGCGCGGCACGGCCATTGTGATCCCCACGAGCCTGCAGAAGGAGGTAGTGCGCCTTGCACATCAAGGGCATCAAGGAGCTTCGAAGACCAAGGCGTGACTACGCAGCAAGGTGTGGTTCCCTGGAATGGACCTAGCAGTGGAAGAAGAGGTGCGCAACGGTCATTCGTGCACCATCACGAGTCAGGTTCCAGTGCCGCACCCGGTGATTACAGAGGACTAGTGCCAGGAACCGTGGTCGAAGCTGAGCATTGATTTTGGATCATTCCCCGACGGGAGGGCACGCTCATGCTCATAGACACGCATTCACGTTTCCCAGTAGTGGAGGTGGTGCCCTTCACAGCGTTCAACCACGTCAAGCTGGCGTTGGATCGAACCTTTGCGATGGTGGGCCTACCTGAGGAGATACGATCGGACAACGGTCCGCCTTTTCAAGGCAAAGACTTTCAGACCTATGTAGCAGCAAGGGGTATTCTCCTCCGGAAAATCATGCCACAATGGCCGCAGGCAAATGGAGAGGTCGAGAGGTTTATGCGCACGCTAAATCGGGCCCTTTGGATTGGGGTCGAAAAAGGAGAAGGAGCAGAGGAATGCCTATCTCAATTCCTGAGCGCCTACCGACAGACACCCCATTGTACCAGCAGATGCGCCCCGGCCCATCTGCTATTTCAGAAAGTCCCGAAAGACTGCGTGCCAACAGGCCCCTCCTGGCATCCACCTGAGCTGGATCAGAATGCCACCCAGAACAGAAGACAACTCACCAATGATAGAGCCAGTCGGGCTCGAAGAGCTCAGCCCATGTCCCTAGTAGTCGGTGACAGAGTGGTCCTCAAAGACAGATACCCTAACTGGAAGTATAGCACCGCGTACAAACCAGAAGGATGGGAAATCGTCAACATCCAAGGCACCATGGTATCAGCAACTAGAGGCATGAGAGCCGTTACACGGAATGCGTCGTGGTTCAAACGAGTCCCAAGAGAGTGGGAAGCCACCGGACAAATGTCTGAGAACGCGGAGTGTGACGATGAGGATCCCGCGTACACTGAGACACTGACATGCCAATGCGGAGAAGGAATATCCCCACCGAGGCCCACGCTGGAACCAACCGCTAGCCAGGAGAACACATCAGGAGGGTCCAGAGGCCCAGCGGAACGATCTGAAGAGACGGAAACCAGCGAAAATCATCGGAGTCAGAGATACAGTCTCCGACCGAATCCGACTCCCAGCCAAAGACTAAAGGACTATGCCTGGGGTTTGGGCGAGGCCCAAGGGTCCCCCTAGGTTGGACTATGCATCCGTGAGTTTGGAGGGATGTACTGACGGAGCCACCCGGCCCGTCCACACACGCACACACGCATACACACACCCGAGGGCGGGCCCGCCCAAGGGTATAAATAAACGGGCGCAAGACCGCTCGTGGTCTTCGGCCCAGATGAGTAGCCAGTCTCTGTGCGTGTATTATTACAAGTATTGCTAGGCCCCACTTTGTGGCATATGTGTTCCCTGCCCCATTGACCCAGGCACCACAGGGTGGAGCTCCGTATGAAGAATGCGTTTCTCATGAGTCTAGGGGAAACAAATTGTGTACAGGGAAGGGAGGTGAGCCTACAGAACTCCCCAGCATCATCAACATGCTGCTGTTTATTCTGGTAGGAGCAGCAGTTCATGGTGTTACCTTCCCCTTCTTGTCGGAAAGAGCGGAAAGGGTGCACTTGCAGTGCACTTTGTTTTTCTTCAGTACTTGCATCGGTTATTATGGCAGAGTACTGTATCTAGTGTTAAACAGCTGGCAAAGACTTCCTAGTATTATAGACTTCCGTTGTTTCCAAGTTATCTCTTCTTGGAAGCAGCTTCTCCCGTTTGCTTATTGAGTGCCAGGTCTTTCAGTACAATTGTTTGGTAAAGGCATCCTGTCTCCAGATACAATGCTGGATCTGCATCGATATATTTATTTTACAGATACTCTGTGATTCCTAACAGAGTTGTGCTCCTTTGGTTACCCATCTAGATACATTTGTTTGCATCTTTTAACTCTGTGTTCATGACTATTGAATTGCGAAATTGCTTGCTGTTCTCAATTAACCAAGTAATCTTACGTGTTGTACTTTTGTTTGTATTAGCAGGGGGTTCAAGAGGCAGCATTCTGCTCTTCCTCTGTGAGGTGGATAATTAATTTGCTATTGGTGTGTATCCATGTATCACAAGGAACAGCTAACAGGTGGTGAAAAGGGAAAACAACAATTCTTACCTGGATTGTGATTTTTGCCATTTCTGAATATGGTAAAAAGAAGGATTGATGCACTGGTAAACCACATACATTAGAGCATTTCCCTTCATAGGAATTTGGAACCTTTTATTTTACTTTCAGGTACTTTTTTTGTTTAGTATATGTTAAATCACTTATGCTTAGGGAAATAGGAATACAATCATCTTGTATGTTGTCATTTTATTTTAGATCTCCCTCTCTGCCGATTCCCGTCCCTTGTCTTCCCTCGCTTGATCACCCTAACTTCTGAGCTATCATCACAATTCAGAGTTAGGGTTGTCGAGAGGTGGACCTCATTGAGCCTCAAACCACTCCCGAGGAATGACTAAGCTAACAGAATAATCAGTCCAAGTATAATATTCATCCTCGACGGTCAGAGGGCCATATGACCACCTTGGAGGATGTATTGAATGCCTTGGCATTAGTCCAAGAAGACCTAGTAGCCTCTTGAGCTAAACCTGAAGTCCTTAGAGTGAACGTTGAACAATTTGTTACTTACATAGCCAGCACCATTGACTGTAGATATACCCACTCCTGTGCCTTTATCAGCACCAGAATGATTTCTCAGGGATACCAGTAAAGTCCAGGTTTTTCCCACAGAAGTACTTCTTCATTTTAGTTTTAAACCAAAAGTCTTTCCACCAATTAATCGAGAGAAGCCTTTATTATTTCTTACTTGGCAGGAGATGCAGCACAGTGGGCTATATCGTTAGTGGTCAAAGATGATCCTTTGTTGCATGATTGGGTCACCTTTTGCATTGAATTTAAAAATCTTTTCAACCGAAGAGTTGCAGCATTTTCTGCTTATACAGAACTGTTAGAATCGAAACAAGGGAACCGAGATCTGTTAACATATTATAATACATTCCAGAGAGATTGGTGGCAGAAACAGACGGGCCAGAAGTGAAACAAGTTTCCTTGTTCTATCAAGGTTAAAAGGAAGAAAAAAAAACGTGTTGGCCCCAATTGATCCACAAACGGCTACTTGTGCTGACTTAATTAATCTTATGTTATGATTAGATCACCGATTGTCAGAACGTAAAAGTGGTAAAAGTCGAACGGAACGTCCCCTTCTTCACTTTGAGAGGAGTTTGAGCAACACTGGGAATACCAGCACATCGGCAGAGCCAATGGAGATAGGTTCAGTAAGGGCCTCCTTGACCTTGGAAGAAAGAGAACAAAAGTGAAAGAACAGTTTGTGCTTTTACTGTGGACGTAAGGGTCAGTATGTGCGGGACTGTATGAGTAACCCAAGGAACCAAATAAGGGATACTCAAGTAGCAGTTACCAAGGCAGAAAAGAAGACAGAAATCTTACTAGCTCAAAGAAACAAGAAGGGAGGTTCTAGGGCATAAAAAAGACCCCTTCATTGAGTGGATTTAAGCAAGACCCTAAAGAACATTTTTATTTAACAATCTGTTTGTACATAGACGACAAGTGGCAGTCAGTAAAGGCTATGTTGGATTACGGTGCCACAGGAATTTTTATTGATGAAGCCCTAGCACAAGACCTACAATGTACTCTTCTTAAGAAGCTGTGGTGGCGGTAGATGGAAGAAATTGAGCGTCAGGCCCTATCTGTTACCAAACTGATGAAAGAGAGATGTTATGTGGCAAAAATCATGTTGAAACTCTTCGGTGTAACATCATCAGAGCTCCTCAATGCGGATTAATTTTCCTTGATTGTGAAAACACAATCCTGCCATTGACTGGAGTAAAACCTCATTGCCTTTCAACTCCCCATATTGTATTGAACAATGTGAAGAATTCTGTGAAAGCTCTGTCGCAAGACTTGTTATTGCAACAGCAGAAGAGAAAGAAGTGGATTTACTGAAGCAGAATCATTTCATAGAAGTATTCAGTTTAGCAGCAAGCAAAAGTGTTACCACCCCACAGGGTCTACTATTGCCTGATTGATTTAATCCGCTGAGCTGTGGTGCCTTGTGGGAGAATTTACGCGCTAACAGAACCTGAGAATGGACATTTGCGGAGTTACTTGGGAAAATACCAAAAGAACAGGTTTATACACCCTTCAAAGTCTCCCGTAGCGCCTTCTTTGTTTTTTGTACCAAAGGCAAACAGTGAGTTGAGAGTTTGTGTAGACTTTCGGACACTAAAAGAATGTCACAGTAACAAATAGTTATCCTTTACCATTGATACCTGTATTGTTGGACCAGGTTCGAAAGACGGTGATCTACACTCAACTGGATCTCAAAGATGTATATAATTTGGTAAGGATGAGAAAAGGCGATGAATGGAAGACTGCCTTCAGACAAGGTATGGCCTGTTTGAATAAAGAGTCATGCCATTCGGCTTATGCAACGCCCCAGCAGCATGCCAGTTCTTTTTGAATGATGTCTGGAGAAAATACCTAGACATCTATGTGATTGTCTACATTGACAACATTTTGATTTATTCACCAAAAATCGAAGAACAGACTTCACAGGTTCAGGCAGTGTTACAGATTCTACAGAAGAATCATTTGTTTTGTGAACTCAGCAAGTGAGAGTTTCATGTGGAAAAATTCAAGTTCGCAGGAGTAATACTTTCAGTAAAAGGTCAAAAGGTGGCAGAATGAAAGATACATGCAGAACGACAAATAAGGCGGTTGTGGATTGGCCGGAACTAAAAAATACCAGAGATACACAGTGTTAAATGGAATTCACCAATTTCTTTTGGCGATTTACAAATCCGCAGTGGCTTCCATCAACAAACTGTTAAGAAAGAGCACAGCATATCAGTAGTCTCCAGAATCACAAATTGCATTTCAACATTTGAAAAAGGCGTTCACATCTACAACAATACTGACACATCCTGATACAGAAAGACCACATATCATCAAGGCTGCTGCTTCCGAAGTGGCAGTTGGACCCGTTTTGTCACAAAGACATAAGGAAACAGGACAATTGCATGCAGTGGCTTACATGTCAAGGAAACTAATTAAAGCAGACAGCCATTACACATCAGCAGAGAAGGAGCTCCTTGCCATTCAAGAACCCTTCAGGGAGTGGAGACGTAACCTTATGGGAGCAAATCATGTTATCACTGTTTACACAGATCATGGGGCCCTGTAGTTTATGAAAGCATCAAGATTACTCATACCACGAAAACTAAGCTGGATACTTTCTTTGCAGAGTACAATTTCATAGTGACATATCAACCTGGGGTGGAAAATCAAAAAGCTGGTTCTTTAACTTGACAGGAATATATGCTTGAATAGGAGAAAATGAAGAATCAAGCTATCATAAACCCAACCAAGGTGATATGTATGTTACCGACTCATCAGTTCCAGGAACAAGTATCACAATCCATCTAGAGATCCATATGGAAACAATGGTTAAAAAAGAACCCTGACTGGGTAATGGCAAAAGGCCTACATTTAAGAGAAAAATAACTGCTAATTCCTCATATCGATTTACAGAAACAGATCTTAAAGTGGTGCCATGAAGCTCCATGTGCTCGCTATGATGGAATGGATAAATCCCTAGAAAGAGTGTTACAGCAATTTTGGTGGCCGACCGTACGCTCACATGTACAAAGAATGCTTCGGAGATGTGAGAGGTGCATTCAAGCTAAGACCAAACATACAAAGCCTCAGGGGTTACTGCAGCCATTACTTACTCCAGAGATCCCTTGGGAAAATATAATAATGGACTTTATTGTAGGACTACCTAAAGATGAAGGATACTGTACCATCATGGTAGTCATAGATAGTCTTATGAAGATGGGACATTTCATTGCGTGTCAACAGATTCCGTCATCGGGTCAGTTTGCTCCTCTTCTGCTTTTGAAAATAGTGTATTTACATAACTTGCCCACAGTTATAGTGTCCAACAGAGACTCACAATTCACCAGCCAAATCTGGAAAGTATGGTGTTCCATTCTACAAAGATCTTGCAACAAGTCTACAAGCTTCCACCCTCAAATTGATGGTCAAACAAAACGCCTGAACCAAACATCGAAGCAGTATCTGTGATGTTATGTAGATCACACCAAGAATAACTGGGTTAATCTGCTTTGGCTCGCGGAAGTAGCTTATAATAGCGCCAAACATAGTTCAACCAAAATGGCTGTTTTTTTGTGTTGTCAGCTTTCATCCACTATTTATTCCTTTGTTACATCCTGTGTTGACTGAGAAAATTCCAGATATCCAAGTGAGAAAAAAAATGTATAGACTTATTTAAAAATGGCACAAAAAAATACCTGCAAGAAGCCAAGGTGCAAAACAAGAGACAAGCAGACAAACACAGATGATCCAGTCCTGTTTACAAGAAAGGAGATACACTATGGCTGTCTACTAAGAACATCCGTTTCAAAAGATATTGTGTATTCAATCCTAAGCAAACCAGTCCATACAAAATAATTATGTGTATAAATCCTGTAGCAATGAAGCTGACATTGCCATCAAATATGAGGATACATCTGTGTTTCACATCTCATTGTTAAAGGCTTCTTATAAACTAGTAAAGAAGGCTCCAACATCTATCTAGATCAATAATGAACCTGAATACGAAGTGAAATCAATCCTCGACTCCAAGAGAAGAGGCTCTTCTTTATGGCACCTGTTATCCTTTAAAAACTATGGACCAGAGGAAAACTCCTAGGACCTAAACCGAAAGAGTATCCCACCTGATATATACGAGGACAGTCAGGCACTATTCTCGGCTAGTGGGACACCATCCGCTCAAACGCGGTTAAGGAAGCATTCCTTTTTGTTAAATAACCCTCACACACTCTAGTAGTGGAATGCTTCCTCATCTGGTTCAGCCTGACTCCTAAAGGTCAGGGTGGGATAGACCATGTTCCAGGGAGCACCTAGGAGAAATAGGCCAGGGGGTTTTAAAGATTAAAAATCCTCCTCTGACTCCAGCTATCTCTTTATTAGCGGAGTCGTAGGGGATATTAAAAATTAGAATTAAAAGGGGCTGTAAGGAGGTAATGGGCCTATGACCCTAATGCCAACATGTTTCAGCCCTTTTGATAGGCCCAAGAGGGTTCTGGGCTTTCTTGAGGGCAATTGGATTTCTCTCCCTGGTTCTGTGAAAAGGTACTACCTATATTTAAATGTGCATAAAGCTGCACTTATTAGGCCCGGTAAGTGGTATAGTTATCTCTGATCCGGTAACGTGGGATATCCTGTCCGCCTGTCAAAAAAACATGGATCGTATTACCACTCATGTCCAACTTGCGCTGCGCCTATATCACCCAAAACCTTCTACCGGAATGGGTGCTATAGCGAGCATTCATCCAACATGCTTTATATGCTCGTGAATTAAACGTGCATACTCGGGGTATCGCTGCCCCAGGCAGCTTCTCTTTTTGAGTATAGATGTAATTTACATTTCACCACCCTAATTATGAAATTCAGGTAAACATTGGTGCAGTATTTTATATGCATTCATAATCATCCTGCACCTTTACACTCATTCTTCCGGGTGTTGATATTATCTGTATCTTGTCACCTTACTGTCGGTGTTATTTCCTGCATCACATGTTCTTACCCTTTCGAGGAGGTTCAATATTATCTCATGAGACTGTAGTCAAACTCTGCATGTGTGTGAGCCAGAGATAAAAGGAGGGAGAGAAAAAACAAGAGACACTTGCTTATTACTATACTGTGGCTGCTTGCCTCACACGCATATCTACATCGCTTCTTGAACATTCATCCTTGCCTTTTACTTACTTCATAAAAGGCCCTGCCCCACTTGCTCACCTACTTGGGTCTGCGTCTCCTGGCATTTACGACACCAGTTGCCGGGACCGCGTCTTATAGCATGATTGGGACTCAGCATTTCCGGATTGCACAGGGGTGAAGCCCCTCCCCTGGTGCTTCCTACTGGCATCATTCCGTATGTCACGGATACAGGACTACAAATTTACGACGGCACATTGGAATATATAGTTCCAGAGCACATCTATCCCTTTTCCTTGTTAAACACACAGACGTATGTTTTACGCCAGTGTTGGGATAAATGATGGCTTTTTTTGTCTGGCATCTTCGATTCTATCACTTATGTGGGAATAATAGTTTCTACATATATTATGGTACCTGGCCTCTTGTTTGAAGTGAATGTTCCATAATGAAGCACCTCATTATCATTAACAATGGCATGTGTTTGAACTATTATTGCATCACTATTGGGAAAAAATAGGGTTAGCACAGAACAGAAGAGATATTGTGCTGTGATGTCACATGACTCTTGTCATGCACAAGAAAAAGGAAGTGCCATGTGTTAGGTGCTGAAATGTCAACAAAGACACATTTCCAACGCATGTATTTTTGGTGTAAGTACATGTTTCCCGAGTTAAAAGACCATTAATCAGTGAACTGTAGTAGCCCTTACTGTTGCCTCATTCCGGTATATGTGTGTGTTCATTAATGTTGGTTCTGCCACTATCATGGTTTTCAGGACATCATTATTGGTTAGGGCACCACATTGTTAGTATATGGATTGGTAATGAAAGAGCTCTCATGATCTTCATACAACATGATGTTCCTAATGGGAGTTCATTTACGATTCAACTGGTTCCATGGGATAGAATCGTTAAGTCCTAGTACGTGGGTATGAAGTCTGTAAAACCACCGATGTCCTTTTTCCAGTAGTCTCTGTGATATGCCCATGCCACTCTTGAGTTTCTCAATCACGGTCCACTCTAGATCGTTATCTGAATGTCCCTTCTCAAGGTAGTGAACCACAAGGATCGTGCCCCATTACTTGTGGTTGGTTCCACAAGGTTGTTTGTGTATTTTGTTGCATCTAAAAGAGAACATAGGTTTTGCAAACTCACTACCTACAATTCATCATCTAAAGTTATCAAGAAAATAGTTAATAACAAGTGGCACATACTTACATTCAACCAACTAGAATATGCAAAACCTACGTGCTCTTTTAGACGCAACAAAAGCCTCAGGAATACACTGATCAACACTGACAGTTGGAAATCAGAACAGAATACACATACAACCTTAAGGAACCAATTGCAAGTGATGGGGCACTAGCCGTGGGGTTCATGTATTATCTTCCAGTTCACTTCCCACACCACCCACATTGATCTGGGCATGGCACACCCATGGGAACAGAGAGACCACACAAATTGCAAAACTGAAAACGTTGTGTATATCATCACTTGTCCCTGTAAAGACAGATACATTGGAATGACTACCAGGAAGATCAAAACACAGATATGTGAACATAGGAGCACGATCCAAAGGGCGGTCACAGCTATCAAACTCACTTCTCACTATCTCAAGAAAGGACATTCAGACAATGATCTAGAGTGGACTATGATTGAGAAACTCAAGGGTGGTATGGGCATATCACAGAGACTGCTAGATAAAGAACAGCGGTAGATTTACAGACTTCAGACCCACGTACTAGGACTTAACAATTCCACTTCTTGGAACCAGCTGAATCATAAATGAACTCCCATTAGGAGCATCCTGTTGTATGAAATTCATGAAGGCTCTTTCATTATCAATCCATTTATCCTAACCCTGTGGGGAAACAACCTTTACAACGCAACTTTTACAACGCACTACCATTACAACGAAACTTTTACAACGCAAAAACTTTTACAACGCATACCATTACAACGCATGTTTTTACAACGCAAGTACTTTTACAACGCATGCCATTACAACGTAAGTATTGGTAAGTATATAATTATATTTAATATTTTATATGTTTTTTTTTTTTACGTTTTCAGTTTTTGGGTAAAGGGGTATTTTTAGGGTTTAGGGTCAGTTTTCAGTTTTTGGGTAAAGGGGTATTTTTAGGGTTCAGGGTCAGTTTTCAGTTTTTGGGTAAAGGGGTATTTTTAGGGTTTAGGGTCAGTTTTCAGTTTTTGGGTAAAGGGGTATTTTTAGGGTTCAGGGTCAGTTTTCAGTTTTTGGGTAAAGGGGTATTTTTAGGGTTCGGGGTCAGTTTTCAGTTTTTGGGTAAAGGGGTATTTTTAGGGTTTAGGGTCAGTTTTCAGTTTTTGGGTAAAGGGGTATTTTTAGGGTTCAGGGTCAGTTTTCAGTTTTTGGGTAAAGGGGTATTTTTAGGGTTCAGGGTCAGTTTTCAGTTTTTGGGTACAGGGGTATTTTTAGGGTTCAGGGTCAGTTTTCAGTTTTTGGGGTACAGGGGTATTTTTAGGGTTCAGGGACAGTTTTCAGTTTTTGGGGTACAGGGGTATTTTTAGGGTTCAGGGACAGTTTTGGGTTTTTGGGGTACAGGGGTATTTTTAGGGTTCTGGGTTGATTTGGGTTTTTGGGGTACAGGGGTACAGGGTAAAAACAAATTAAATTAATTAAATTAAATTAAATTATATTAATTACAATTAATTTAAAAAAATATATTATATACTTACCAATACTTACGTTGTAATGGCATGCGTTGTAAAAGTACTTGCGTTGTAAAAACATGCGTTGTAATGGTATGCGTTGTAAAAGTTTTTGCGTTGTAAAAAATTCGTTGTAACGGTATGCGTTGTAAAAGTATGCGTTGTAACGTCATACATCCACACTGTGGTACCCTAATCAACAGGGATGCCCTGAAAGAACCAACACTAATGAACATGTACAGGAATGAGGCAACACTAAGGGCTAATATAGCTGACTGATTAATGGTCTTTTAACTCAGGAGACATGTACTTACACCGAACATACATGTGTTGGAAATGTGTCATTGTTGACATTTCCTCACCTACTATAGGGCACCTCCTTTTTCTTGTGCATGACAAGAGTAATGTGACATTATAGCACAATATCTCTACTGCTCCGTGCTAACCCAATTTTTTCCCCATAGTAATGCAATAATAGTTCAAACACATGCCATTGCTAATGATAATGAGAAGCTTCATTACGGAACATACGCTGCTAACAAGAGGCCAGGTACCATAATATATGAAGAAACTATTCTTTCCACATGAGAGACAGAATCGAAGAATGAGGGACATACACCTGGTAACATATCGCCGTAGAGCCCTGTCAGACAAAATAGCCATCATTTATCTCCAACAGCGGCACACAACATACATCTGTGTGTTTACCAAGGAAATGGGTTAGATGCACTCTGGGACTACATATCCCAATGTGCTGTTGTAAATCTGTAGCCCTGTATCCGGGACATACAGAATTATGCCAGTAATAAGCTCCAGGGGCGGGGCTTCAACCCTGTGCAATCCGGAAATGCGGAGTCCCAAACACGCTATAGAAGTGGTCCCGGCAAATGGTGTTCGAAATGCCGGGAGACACGGACCCAAGTAGATGAGCAAGTGGGGCAGGAACTTTGATGAAGTAAATAAAATGCGAGGATATGTGTGAATGTTCTAGAAGTGATCTAGAGATATGTGTGAGGCAAGCCGCCACAGTATAGTAATAAGCAAGTGACTCTTGATTTTTCTCTCCCTCCTTTTACCTCTGGCTCACACACATGCAGAGTTTGACTACAGGACAACCCCTTAACCCGCAGTCTCTTGAGATAAAATTGAATCTCTGCAATAAGGTAATAGCATGTGATGCAGGAAGTAACACTGAAAGTAAGGTGACAAGATACGGGTAATATCAACACCCGTAAGTATGAGTGTAAAGGTTCAGGATGATTATGAATAGGTGTAGAAACACTACACCGATGTTTACCTGAATTCCACAGTATGGGTGGTGAAATGTAAATTGCACCTCCACTCTAAAACAGGTGCTGCCTGGGGCAGCAATACCCCGCAGGATGCAAGTTTTATTCATGAGCATATAAAGCATGTTGTATGAACGCACGCTATAGCACCCATTCTGATTTGAGTTTTTGGGTGATATAGGTGCAGCACAAGTTGGACACGTGAGGTAATACCAATCAATGTTTTTTTCACATGCGGACCTTTACCCAGGGAACACCTTTTACCCCCTTCTGGACTCCTTGGGCCCATTGGTCATGCTTTTATTTTACCAGCTGCGTGCTATCTGTCGGAAACTACACTCTACATTCCCTCAGCCCCCTCACTCTATGCTGGCTCTTGACTTCATGCATACATCCCCGTCCCCACACAAATTAGTCACCAAACTATACGCTTTTACTCTAACGTCCACCTCCATTTCCACAGACAGTGCGCAGGAGGATTGGGGCACGGATCTCGGCATGGACATTACACAGGCTGACTGGCTTTAATGCTGTAATCAGATGAAGAAACTGTCACCTAATTACCTGCTCTGTCTGATACATTTTAAGTTCCTGCACAGGTTGTACCGTACCCCTGCTCAGCTCCACAAGCTCGGGCTCATTCCCACTGTCGCCTGCATGCCTTGCGCTGCCCCTGCTGCGGATTTCGCACATCTGGCATGGTTGTGCCCTAAGGTCTCTGAATTCTGGTGGGCGGTGTGCTCCACTGTTTTGGACATTAATAGTACTACAGTACACCCTGACCCTACCCTGTGCCTACTAGATTTCGTAAAGTTTTTTCCAGATGCTTCCTGACACCTGATAGCGATGATGCTGGTCTTGGCCAGGCATAGGGAGGATATGTGCTGGGGTCACAGACCTGCTCCTAGGGTTCACAGCTGGCTGGAAGACGCCTCTCGGTGTTAGACTCTGTTATCGGAGTTTTGAGACTTATTACACGACGGTCCCGTCCTGTTGATATCTGGGGCCCTTTGGTGACTTACCTCCACTCCCGTATCCCTCCTAGCAGGGCTGCTTCTCCCGCGCTCCCGGCGGGCTCCTTGCCTGCGGCGGCCGCAGGCGCTAGCCGGTGTCTGCCTCCCCCTCCATGTAGGACCCCCCCCGCCCGAGGCGCTCACCATTGATGGGATAGTTGCGTGTGTGCCCCTCATATGTCGAGGCTCCCCTGTGCAATGATGCCTGTGATTTCTGCCTTAATGTGTTAATGTTTTTTGCAAGGTGGAGTCGACTTGTTTCCGAAGCTTGACTTGGGCTACAGTGCGTTAATGTGAGTTGCTATGTAGCACTGTGTAATGTATCTGACTTGAATTTCCTCGATAAAGGTTTTGAAAAATAACAAAATAAAAAAATGTTTTTTTCACAGGCGGACAGGATATCCCACATTACCAGATCAGAGATAAGTATACCACTTAGCGTTCCTAATAAGTGCAGCACATTGAAATATAGGTAGTACCTATTCACAGAACCAGGGAGGAAAATCCAATTGCCCTCAAGAAAGCCCAGGACCCTCTCGGGCCAATCAAAGGGCTGAAACATGTTGGCATTTTGGATCATAGGACCATTACCTTCTTATGACCTTTTTTCAATCTAATTTTTAATATCCCCTACAACTCCACTAATAAAGGGATACCTGGAATCAGAGGAGGATTTTTAATCTTTAAAACCCCCAGGCCTCTTTCTCCTACGTGCTCCCTGGAAGATGGTCGAGCCCACCCTGACCTCTAGGAGTCAGGGTGAAACCGATGATGAAGCATGACACTGCTAGAGTGTGTGAGGGTCATTTAACAATAAGGATTTGCTTCCTTCCCTGCGTTTGAGTGGATGGTGCCCCACTAGCTGAGAATAGTGCCCAAGTGTCCTCATATATACTGTGGGATCCTCTTTCGGTTTAGGGTCTAGATTTGGAAGGATGTATCCCTCCTAGAAATACCTCTCTACCCTTCCGGCTCAGGTTAAGTCCCCTTCTCCTGTAGCCTAGGTTCAATAGGAAACTCCTGGGAGCAAGCTTCTAGCATTAAGGCCCCTTGTTTGATAAACCAGGAAACACTATCATGAGAAACCTCAACCCATTTAGGATCGTTGAAAGAAGGGATGTACTGTCATGTGCAAAAACTAGTACAAAGGTCCCCGATAGATTAAACACCATTTATACGGCCTTTATAGATTATCAGAGGATATTCACCCAGTACAGAAAGACATTCAGGAAGTTATGGGCATGGTGGGACGGTCAGGAAGTGGAACAATCCCTGTTCCATAAACAGGAACAGAAGACACGGCGTAGAGCTTCACATGAAGACTACATTTCCCATAAGTCTAGGGGACACACACCGTGTAAACGGAAGGGAGGCAAACCTACATAATTCCCCGGAAGTTTTGCCAGATTGGGCTATTTCCCGCACAATTGGGCGACATTTTTCCCAATTGTGCGGGAAAAACCCATACCGGGCGGGTGGCTATTTTTGGGCTGAATTAAGGCCAGTGTGCGCAAAATACTGGCTTGGGCGGCGCCAACCGTGGCATGCCCCTATCACAGTGGCGTGTCTGTGTTGGCGGTCTATGGCGTAGCTAATGAGTGGACAGTGCACCCTGAAATGATTGGAGGAGGACCCCCTGACTGGCCAGCCTGTATGCACGGACATGACCCTCACCCTACCCATGAGCAATGAGCATCAACACATAAACGACACATACACGAGTTGTCCCTCCCCCCAAACACACGCTGCACATCATGTAATTGTAAGTTCAAGCAAACCTGCTGCATGCGCAGCGTTGTACACCCACCACCTAACTTAGTAGTAGTGTATTGCGGGCCGAATTGTGGGTCCCCAGGGCCGTCAATCTTGTAGAGTGCGAAAGTGCTACCAATGACGGCCCTGGGCATCATTCTTAGCAAGCCCCCGGTGCTCAGTGCATTCAAATGCACACGCGCGCTCGCCGCTCTTTCGCTTCATCAGAATCGTTGGCGTGCAGGGCCCTGCTGCTGACTGACTGACGTGGTGCACCGGACTTGCTGGACTGTGTCATCGCGGCCCGCTCTGTTGGTGATTTGATTGCAGCGAGCCTGCGAGACACAGTCCTCCTCCTGGCTGTCCTGCAGGTTTAATATTCCTTATTGTCCAGCTGAGGTCCTGGCCAGACTCCAGAGTCTCACTCGCTGCCTGGACAGACGACGGAGTGGAGACTTGGAGTAGCATGCTCACCTGACCTGACCCTTCACCCCACCCACGCGGAGTCGGGCTTGGAAACGGCGGGCACTGGGCCTGGGCTGGGCTGGCCGCCTGACCTGGCCTGTGTGCTGCTGTGGCCCCACGGTCGAGTGTCAGTCAGACCGAGAGACCGGGGCCTAGCCTGCAGTGAAGTGAGTCCACAAGTGTCTTGTATGGAGCAGCGGAGCAAGGTAGGACATCAATTATATTTGTAAGCGTTAGCGCAGCAGAGCAGGGTCGCCGGCGCTGCCAGTCACTAGCGTAGCTCGAGGTGGGGTTGGGTGGAGGCTGAGATCCAATGGCAGTACGCCACAGATAGGAAGGAAGTTAACCAGATCAGGGACACCAAGCAGTAGGTGGTACAAGTCCCATCCCAATCAGGGAGCGCACAGAAGGCCAGCTACTAATGTGAAAGTAGCTTGGGCAAGCACTAGGCAGTTGGTCCGGCCAGTAAGGCAGGGTGCGCTCTACACAATCTGTCAAAGGGGTATGTTGCAGTCGTGGCCTCTCGCTTAACGTTGAGCCCCCCCCCCACAGGTGCCAATTCCAAATGCCAATACAATCTCATTCTCAGGGTGAGGGGGCCCAGGAGATGGGGATCTCTGCCTGGCAAATTCACTGCAGTGCTCGTAGCGATAGGGGCAGCAGATTTTTAAATACCAGGATGATACTGTTCAACTTATCTGAAAAAGAGGCAATTGTTGGCTAGGAAAATGTGAAATATTCTCTTGTGTTCAATTCCGCGCTTTCCCATGTTGAAGGTCTGTTTCTAAAACGTAATTTTCAGGGGGTCTCAAGCCCCAAATATTCTTAGTCTGTTGCTAAGGTACAATACTCCATGCCACTTCACTCCACAGACCAAATGAATAAGTTTCCATTACTTATGTATACAGTTTTAATATGCATGTTTCCCTGTGCATAAATGAGTCCCTTAGTGTGATTGGACAAGGACAAGAAACCCGGCGAGGCCCCTTTCAGAACAAGTCTAAAGCAAGATTTGTTAAATGTCATAATACGCATGGTAGTAGATCTGTTATGTTTCATTGGTTGCCAAGTCTGCATTTTCTGGGGTTAAGACATCTGCAGAGGTGCTCGGTAAATATCAGGGAATAATAGTTGGTGAGAACCCTGGAGGTTAAAACATTTGTTGAAGAGATCTCGGTTTTTGTGTAGTCCCAGATCTGAATCAAAGTAGTGTAGAAGGTTAATGTGTCTCCTGCAAAGCACCTCATGTTGTATGTAGATGACTTTTTTTAATGTAGCTAGGTTAGTGGGCTACTGCTTTGAACACAGATCCTTTTGTTACTTGCAGTTCATAATAAGTAAGCCTTTTACTATTGCACAGTGAGCTATGTAGGATATGTGACTGCTACATCTTTTAAACATCACTGCCTTTCTTAATCTTTGTTTTGTACTATTGTAATCTTAGCAGTGCCTGTTTCACGTTACAAAGTCACAGTGAGGACTGGTCTTAAAAATGAGTAGCATTAAGGCAGTTGCCCAGTTAACTCACTCCCACTATCTGTATATTGAATAGAATGTATATTTGTCCTTACAATTGTTTCTGATGACTATTTCTGCATACTTTGAGACTTGCTACTTTGGCCTGGTTTTGGGCTGAAACTGGTCTGCGTTGGGCTGGATTTGGGCTTATACTTGAGGGGCTTTGGGCTTGGGATGGGTCTCAAAATCTGGCAACACTGCTCCCCGGCACCATCAAAACACTGCTAATTATTCTGGTAGGAGCAGCAGTTTATGGCGTTACCTTCCCCTTCATGTCGGAAGGAGCGATAAGGGTGCACTTAAATCACACTTTGTTTTGCTTAAATACTTGCATTGGTTATTAGGGCAGAGTACTGCATCTAGGTTTAAAACGCTGGCAAGGACTTCCTAGTATCATACAGCCTGATTCATGTACGGGCCGTTTTGCGTGGCCCTAGTAGCGAATCATAGCGACTCGCTATTGAGGACACGCAAAACGGCATTCATGTAGGAATTGCTAAATCAATAGCGATTCCTACATGTTCTCTATTTGCGAGTAGCAATTTGCTACTCGCAAAAAAAGGAATGACTCCCCATTCATTCCTATGGGCCAAAAGGCCCATAGGAATGAATGGGGAGTATCCCTCATTTGCGAGTAGCAATTTGCTACTCGCAAATCAGATAGCGATTTGAAGGGTGCCAGGGGTGTCCAAAGGACACCCTGTAGCACCCCTAAAATGCACATTTGAACAGGTGTTGCGCACACACATGTCCAAAGGACATGTGTGTGTGCAACATGCAACTAAGAAAAATGCTTTTAAAAGCATTTTTCTGAGTTTTTGCTATTTACCGAGAGGTCTGACCTCTCGGTAAATAGCGGCCCAAAAGTGTAAAATCGCAAATTTTTTTTGTGTCATGAATAGCATTTGAGGAATCTCTATTAGAGATTCCTTAAATGCCATTCCTCGCAAATATGCGAATTCTTAAATAGCGATTTTTGCATTTGGGATTGTGAATACCAAATGCAAAAATCGCACTCGCAAAGGGCCAGATTCTCAGAATCTGGCCCTTTTGCGAGCGCTATTAGCTACATGAATCAGGCTGATAGTCTTCCATTGTTTTAAGCGATCTCTCCATGGTAGCAGCTTCTTCCGTTTGCTTATTGAGGGCCAGATCTTTCAGCACAATTGTTTAGTAAAGGCATCCTGTCTCCAGATACAGTCCTGGATCTGCATCGATATATATATATATTTCAAAGATACTCTGTGATTCCCAACAGAGTTGGGATCCTTTGGTTACCCATTTAGAGTAATTTTTTGGATCTTTAAGGTCGGTGCCACAACAAAGTGCTCATGACTGTTGAATTGCAAAATTGCTTGGCGTTCTCAATTAACCAAGGAATCTTACATGTTGTACTTTTGTTTGTATTAGCAGGGGTCAAGAGGCAGCCTTCTGCTCTTCCCCTTTGAGGTGGATAATTAATTTGCTATTGGTGTGTATCCATGTATCACAAGGAACAACTAACAGGTGGTGAAAAGGGAAAACGACAATTCTTACTTGGATTGTGATTCTTGCCATTTCAGAATATTGTAATAAGAAGGATTGATGCACTGGTAAAACACAAACATTAGAGCATTTCCCTTCATAGGAATTTGGAACCTTTTTTTTTCTGGTACTTTCTTTGCTTAGTGTATGTTAATTTACTTATAACTGGGGCAATAGGAACACAATCATCTTATATGTTGTCTTTTTATTCCAGATCTCCCTCTATGCTGATTCCCATCCCTTTCCTTCCCTCGCTTGATCACTCTATGTACTGCATTGGCCATTTTACACGTGCTAAATTACATGTTGACCTCGATTCTATGCAATGCTCTGATCTTCCATTTTGTTGCATCGCACTTCCATTTTGTGCTGCCTTGCCCTGTAGTTACACTTTAGCAGTAACATAAACATGTTTTTCACGTAAACCAGTACAAGTAGGTGCGAGGCATCTCGTGAGGATGCCTCGTGAGGTTATGGTGTACCTTCAGAGTGTTTTTGTGCATTCCATACTTATCTCTAGGACAGAGGGAGGATGGCCGTGCAAAGCTCCAAGGCTGTAGATAGCGAAAGGAATGTCTTTTGCCTCGGCACAGCCCAAACAGAATCTGGCCAGGTCTGTCTGGGCGGGTCTGATGCAGAGATGGGGCCAGCACCTGTGAATAGATGGTCGAGAGCGCCTGCTAGAGGCTTCTCGAACAGGTTGATTTAAACTATAAAAAGCGGTGTCTGTGGGGTGGAGCTCAGGAACTCAGTCTTGGAGTGGAAACACTCACGGGACAACTTTGGTGCCCGAAGAGATTACTCCCTGAGCCCCGGTCTACGGGTTCCGGACTTGGTGTTCAGTGCTTGGCCAGGGATGTTAAAGTCTCCGGTGCTGCAGATGAATCTGGTGAGGTGCTTTGTACATTAACTGTTTATATACCTGTATTCACAATTTCATATTTATGTATATAGTGTGGTGTATTCATTGTCTATTGCCTTTCACTCAGTGCCTAAGCATTTATTGCTTCAGTGACTTATTGCCTTTGCCTACGATATTAATAAAACTCATCTTACCTCCAAAGGAGTGTTGGAGTTTCTGTGTGAGTAAGTGGCTTGCATAAGTTCAGATTACGCAAGTGGGCAAAGCAATACACCCTAACTTCTGAGCTATAGCAATTCAGAGTTGAGGTTGTCGAGAGTTGGACCCCATTGAGCCTCGAACCGCTGCTGAGGAATGACTGAGCTGACAGTAGGCCTGGGCAAAATTCCAATTAGGCTGGAGTAGTCGGAGTAACTTTGATAATTCTACATTACTCTTGTATTGTGAAATTAGCAATAATTACCTGAATATGCCCGCTCACATAATTAAGAGTAGTTTGGGGCACAGGACCAACAAACTTAGGAGCATATTTACAATGAAGTGATGAAGTGTGGCATTAGCTTTCCCGGATCAACGCTGCACTCGCCACTTCAGAAACGCAGGTCTGCACCATATTTCAAACAATATGGTGTAGCCCTGCGTTTCCCCTGAGCTGGCGCTAAATTTAGCAGCCTACCGCTAACGCAGGCACCCTCGTAGCATAGTGCAAGGGTGTCTGCGTTGAGGGGAAGATTGTTTATGTGAAGGAAGCTACCCCTTCCTGCACATAAACAATCTTTAAATGACGTTTTGTAACTTTTATGTGCGCTGCCAGCTATTTGAGCAGTGAAGTCGCTATTTATCCAGCTTTTCTGGCTTTACTTTCTACATAACAGCTAGGAAATGGATATCTATTTGTCTTTCCTCATGGTAAGGCTTTGTTTTTACCTCTTTGTGCAATTTTTTGCAGTTCTTGTATATAATGAACTCAACCCGAAGGCAATTGCAGTGCTTTACACAAGCACCAGTAACATTACACGAGGGCACATTCATTTTTTATAGGCATGGGGAGGTTAAGTGATTTGCCCAGAATCACAGGATATTGAGCCAATGCAGAGACTGGAATATAGTCCCCCAGTTCGAAAGTTGACGGCTATGGCCATAACGCAACATCTTGGGTAGAAGGAGAGAGGCAGGCAGAAGCCACATGAAAGATCAACTCATTGTGGGCCGAAGTTCCAACATGATGGCGATCTGAGACAGAGCCAGGCTGCAGGCTCGAGCCTGGCTTGAGCTTGCAGTAGCTTGCCCACCTTTACTCCGTAATGCATTAAAAGCAGTTTAATAATGTATGATAGTGCATTTCCCACTGATTAATTTACATGCATTTATTTTTCATTTAGAGTGCATGTTATTTTATATGTAGTTACTTGAATGTGAAAGACTGGACAAAGTTACTGAATATTTTGTTTTTAGCCATGCCTTTGACCCTGTACAGCATCACTGTTGCCATAGTTTTTTAAGGCACTTTGACCACTGCTACTGTGCCAGAATCGGACAGCTTCTGCTATAACTCAAAGATCAGAGTTTAACAGTCCTGACTTTTATTTTTGTTGCCTGCTCTGATTTTTCAGCAAGTACTTACCAGTTACCTTATCTTAATGGCCCTAGTCCACCTGCCCCTGTCCTAACTAGTTCTCTTGCTCCTCCTTTAACTTGTCATAATACTCTTGCCCTGGTCCTCCGGCTCCTTGTCATCCAGATTCTGCACTAACTTGTCCACCAAGTCTTGTTCTGGTCATCCTGTTCAGGTCATACTGTTCTTAGCTACCTGTCTTGGTCATCCTGTCTCCTGTCATCCTTTTCCTCCTCACCCTAGCCCTCCTTGTCCTGATACTCCTGGGCCTTTGTGACTTGATCTACCTTTTCCCCTTGTTTGTGGTCCCACTGGTCCACCTTGCCCAGCTTTTTTCTTTCTGGCTCTGGTTGCCTGGCCATCTCCTTCTGATTTTCCAGGTCTAGTTTCCCTAGTCTTCCTCACTCTCAGTCTGGTTTGCCTGGCACTGGTCTTCCTATTCCCGATCCTCACAATTTGTGTTCTTTTTCTAGTTTGGTGCCCACTATATTTGATCCTTTTGATCCTTTTGTTTTTGGCATCCTTGTTTGGGTCTTTGTATGCCTAACCTTTTGGTTCTGGCCGTCCTGGTCCTTCCAGGCTACTTTCCCCTAGCTCTTTCTCTTCCTTCCTGATCCTCTTGACCTTTATCCCCTTGACCTGATAATTTTCACACTTCTTATGAGACTCCTAGAATATAGGTTCCGGGTCCTGCTGGTTGCCTCGATCCAACTTAGGCCTTGCCATTCTAACCCTTGTCTTCCTGGTTTGAATCACCCTATTGCTCCTGGCCCTGTGACTTATCTTCATGATCCTTTTGGTGCTGCACCCAATGGTATGGGCCCTCTTGGTCCAGGTTCTCTTTAGATGGATCCTTCAGAGCCTCAGTATTTTGATTCTGGTTCTCCTGGACATCCAAGTCTAGTCCTAATATTTTTTGGGAACTGGCTGTTCTTGTCCTCCTGATCTTTCTCACCCTAGTCCTGCTACCCCCAAGTCCTGGTCTTTCTGTTCCACGTGGTACTCTAGGCCCTGGTCCTATGATCTTGTTTCCACAGCCCTCATAGGTTTGTTACTGCTTCTCTTATTGCTACTCCTTGTAATCCTTCTTGCTCTGGTGCTAGTCCTCCTACTGGTATCCTTGGCACTGTGCCCTCATCTTCCTTGCTCAGTCTGGTCCTTTGGTCTGATTAGCCATAATCCTCATGCTCCTAATCTTCCTAGTCTCCTAGGATCGGGTCATGATCCTCCTACTCTTTGCCCTCATTCACCTACACTACACCAACTGATCATGGTCCTCCTTGTTCTGATCATTCAGGGCCAGGCCATCCTGTTCCTCGTCGTTCTGGCAATCTTGTTCCTAGCCCTGTAATCTGGCATTGTTAACCAGGTCCTCCTAGATAAAGTCTCCTTCGCCCTGGTTCTTTTTTGTCCTAGTCCTCATGGATCTGGTCCTCCTAGTCCTCCTGGTCGCCCCAAGCCTTATTCTCCTACTTTTCATCATCCTCCCACCAACCTCTACAGGTCCTACTCCTATCTTCCCCAGGCCTCCTACACGATGATTTAGTCAGGTACAGCCTCCAAGCCTATCACTCTGATTTGTTGTTTTTTTTGGCATTCATTCCCAAGATATATTGTGCAGGTAACTAAAATATCAGTGTAGCTAAAGAGGCCTCTCATGACTTGGGACCAATTTGAATTTATCTATTTCTTTATTTATTTTTGCAGAGTTTTATATAGCGTGAACTTGACCCGAACTGAATCAGGTATCAGAGCGCTTTACATAGCACCAGTTACGTTACATGAGGACACGCATTCATTTTTCTTAGGCACGGGGAGATTAAGTGATTTGCCCAGAATCACAGGATGTTTGGCGTCGTTACCAAGACTCGAACCCAGATCTCCAGGTCCGAGGTCGAGCGCCTTAGCCGGTTAGGCCAACTCCTCTCCCCAATGATGCCAGATAACCACACTGCTGGGTGAATAGTATGAAAATGTGTGTTTATTCACAGGCAGAGGAGGGACATCTGGGAATTACCCAAATGAATTACTTACCTGTCTCCTTCTCTCACTGCCCCATTCCACTGAAGCCCCGCTAACGTGTCTTGCTCAATTTACGTCCTGCAAGTGTCTCAAAGCACTATGCCCCCAAGTACCAATTGCCTACTGTACATGTCCTTCTCTCGGAGGCCAAGATACCATCCATCCGTCTGCATTCCTTGTTTGCTGCTTGACAACTGCTGCTGTGTGCTAGGTTTGAAAAACTGAACAAATATTGCACCCTTTAAAACTAAGCCTCAATCAAGCACAAGGCCTTTCATAAGAAGCACAAAAACAGCCCAGACCCTAAAAATCATCAAAAGAAGGATCATGAAGATTAAAAACAAGATGGCCGCCGAGGGATGCAGGGAGTAAGCCGCATTCCCCTCCTCTCCACTGCCAAGTTTTCTAAAGGTGTAATGGTGTAATTGAGGAGCCTGGCCTGAGGAGAGCCTTCTTCTGGACGTTGTATGCCTTTACTGTATAGCACAGTGATATTCCCCCCTTGGGAACAGCGAAGAAACATCATAGCACGCGCAGTTTTGCGTGTCAGGAGGAGAATATCGGAAGTTGCTAGGCTGGTGTTAAGGTCTTGGTTTAAGATGCCTCCTCGCCCGCAACGTGGACTCGAGGCTAAAGACGGCAAGGGAGGAAAAACGGCAGACACTGATACTCTTAAATGTCAGTCAGCGAAAGAAAAAGAGAAAAGTAAGGTGGTCTTGAAAGCCTCTGTCCCTGCCTTAACCGCTGCACAGAAAAACGCCTCCAGTCTCAAGAAATTAACAGCGAAAAGAAACGGAGCGGACAATGCAGTACCCTTAAGAGAGACAGGACACGCTATCAAGCCGAAAGCTAAGGAAAGCACGCTGCGGCAGCCTTCGGTAACTGAAAGTTTTGCAAATATTCCAGCGAGCAGCGGGCCCCCAGCAACCAAACCTGGTGTTTCTGTGGATCTTAGCGCAGGAGCAGGAGCAGGAGCGGAGGCAGAAGTTCAAGCCGGCGTTGGAGCCGGTGTCCCCGGCATGGATGCTGGAGCAGGGCTCGGAGCCGGCGTCGGGGTTGCTAGGCAGCCTGAAAGACCAGCAGCAGCAGCAGCGGGAAAGCCGTCTGCAGCAGTGCCTGCCGTCGTTCCATCTGGGAGCAGAGGCATCACAGATGCGGGCCTGGGGGCTGTCGAGGGTGAGTCTGGTGGTAATGCTGGGACTGTGGCGAAGCTGGGGTCAGAGATACATGACCTCAGGCGAACAGTCAAGTTAAATATGAACAATGAAGTGGGTAAAGAGCTTAAAGGCTCAATGGATAACCGGGCTTTGTACACTCAGTTACCGGATGAAATTCGAAGGTCTCCTATACCGGCGCAAGGGCTGGGAGCTGAGTTGGAGGCTGTGCTATCTGGGCAAAAGATTAATGACGTAATGGAGGCTGTTGTAGCTGATGCGGATGATGTGGATGTACTGTTGCCTAAACCTCTAACATGGGCGGAAACTATGGACTTAGACATGGAGAGTGGGGGAATCAAATCAGGTGGTGAATCCTCTACCTCCACTGAGATTGGCATTGCTAGTGGTTCTGCTTCTGCAGAGAGATTTTATTCTGTCGACGAAGATACGCACTCCCAGTCACAGTCTCAGCCCTCAGAGGGCATAAGTACTGATGAATCCACGGGTATTGACTCAGTTAGTAGTTCCCCAGCCAGGAAAACCTCACAGAAAAAACGCCTTTCTAAAAGGAAACCTTCCACAGCAAGCAGTACCACTGATCCTACTAAAAAGCTAGCTTGGGATTATTCCACTACTACCTTCTCATTTCTGGAGCAAGATAGTCCGGCAACATTGATTGGGGAACGAGGCTCTACTCAACCCTCTCAGCCCCCAGTTACGCTTGATCTTCTCTTTAATACCTTGAAGTTAATGCAATCTGAGGCTAGAGGGGAGAGTAGGAGGGCGAGACAGGAATCAAGAAAGATACAGAACAAACTTAGAACTATAAGTAAAAGGCAAGACGAGATGGTTGAGAGAGTCGCTCATGTAGAGGAAAGGACTAGTAAAGTGGAAGACGACTTGAGAGATCTGAAATCATACAAAGAAGAGCATCAAAAGGTGCCGGAGGACGTCAACTGGAAGTTGGAAGACTTTGAGAACAGGCAGCGTCGTAATAATATCAGACTGTTAGGCGTGGAGGAAGGTCTTGAAGGGGAGGACCCCAGAATGTTTGTTGTAAATTTGTTAAAGGGGGCTTTTCCAGAGTTATCTAGTTGGCAGTGGGAAATTGAAATCCAAAGAGCCCATCGCTTTCCATTTTTCCTTAAAAGGGGTCAGCCTCAGGTTGGAGCTCAGGGCGGGCGGCCAAGGGCTCTGTTAATTTTTGTAGGGAATTTTCTCCTTAGGCAGTTGATATTGGATAAAGCCAAGCCAGAGGCGAGACGTACCTATAACAATGTCACTTTTTTTGCAAGACCAGACTTTTGTCATGCCACAGTCGAGCGTAGATGGAGGCTGAGGCAATTGATACCACAGATTCAGGCTCTGGGCTCAGAAGCTTATTTGTTATATCCCGCAAAATTGAAAATTGTGACTAAGGGCCAGTTTAAATTTTTCTTTTCTGAGATCAAGGCGAAGGCTTACATGACGGAAGTCTTGGGATATAAGGAGAACAAATAAAATGGATTTATGTTTGATATGCTGGATGGCGGTGGGGAGGAGTGGCGGCTGCTGCTTCCCCGGCGTCCACACATAGGTCATGTGTGACCTATTTGCCTGTAGGGGGGGAGGGGGGTGGGTAGTGAGGGGGGATCAGGGAGGGGGGAGGGAGGGTGGGGAAGAGGGAAAGAAAATGGCACACATCATACGCAGTAAGACACAGTTTGTGGCAGTTACAGGTTTTGTACAAATGGAGGAAGAAGGAAGCGGTGGGTTTGGTTAAGAGTTGGAAGAGGGAGTTGGTACTAATCTTTGATGTCTTTTAATGGCCTGTCGAAT
This sequence comes from Lissotriton helveticus, assembly GCF_964261635.1. Classification (NCBI taxonomy): domain Eukaryota; kingdom Metazoa; phylum Chordata; class Amphibia; order Caudata; family Salamandridae; genus Lissotriton; species Lissotriton helveticus. Next base: position 1,290,200,030 of record NC_136067.1, read on the forward strand.
TTTGTTAATGAATGTTTGTGGTCTTAATGATCTCCAGAAAAGGCTACGAGTCTCAGCATTTTGCAAGTCAATGTTTCCAGATCTGATTTGTCTACAGGAAACTCATGTGGAGGGAGGTAAGGGTTTTCTGCTAGAACAGGTGGGTTTTAAAGTCTTAGCATATACCAAACAAGCCTCTAAAACACGCGGGGTAGCGATTTTGGGGAGAGGGACGGACTGTACAGTATTTAGGAGTAAAGAAGATATTTGGGGAAGGTGGGTGATTGTAGAAATAGGATTCAGAGGAGCTAGGTTCACACTGGTTTCAGTTATTGGATCAACGTGTGATGAACCGGACATATTTCAATTTTTGGATCATGAAATCTCAACCTGGGTGGAACCAATTGTTTGTTGCGGAGATTTTAATATTAATCGACCGGCTAATATTGAGCTACAATTGAGCCATTCGTATACGGGGAGGAAGAAAAGGGTGCATAGGGCGATAGCAGACATGGCTTCGCATAATGCTCTCTCAGATGTTTGGGCTAATTTGCACCCACAGACAGATGGTGATACCTTTTTTTCTGCTCCTCATAGTATAACAGTAAGGTTGGACTATTTTGTAATATCTAACGTCTTGATTTCTAATACACAGATTAAGAAGCTACCCCGCCTGGTCTCTGATCACAATCCACTGTTATTGTCAGTTAGTTTAAATGGGTTAGTTAGAAAAACATACAAATGGTCATTTGAGCGAGCTCTGTTAAAAGATGAGGGTTATTGTAAGCATATGGAAAAGTGGATTAGTGAATTTTGGCTTAACAATAAGGGGAGCACTAGTAGTGGTTATATCTGGGATGCCTTCAAAGCAGGTGTGAGGGGAGAGACAATTAGTTTTTCAACATATAGACGAAAAAAAGAAAGAGAAATGATTGATCAACAAGTTAATTCACTTTTGAATGCAGAGGAAGAGTTAAGTAGGTTAATCACGAGGAGGCTCCCTTTGGATCAACAATTACTGGAAATTATGGTACTAAAGGCCGATCTGCTACCGATCAAATTCTATAAAACTTTTATTTCAGTTCTTAGAGTGGAGTTACTGGATACACTCATTCAAGCTCAGAGAGAAATTTCAATTCCAAAATCATGGGGCGGGACTGAAATCATAGTTATTTTGAAAAAAGGTAAACCCGCCACAGCTCCTGGGTCATATAGACCTATTGCTTTAATGAACGCTGATGTGAAGCTCTATTCTAAAATCCTGGCAACAAGGTTGACAGCCGTCATAGATAAATTAGTTACCCCAGTACAACATGGATTTATCCCGGGGAAGGGGACTACAGAACATGTCAGGACTGTGATTACCTGTTTTGACGCTATGGAGGTTTCTGGCGGCCCTGTCGCAGCTTTATTTTTGGATGCCGAAAAGGCTTTTGACAGGGTCGCTTGGGAGTACTTGTGGGAGCTAATGAGAACCTTTGGATTTGCTGACAACTTTATAAGAGCAATTCAGGTTCTCTATAGGGATCCAACGGCTAGAATTAAAATGAATCGGGATCTAACTACAGCGGTGCAGATTAAAAGAGGGACAAGGCAAGGTTGCCCAAGCTCTCCCCTTTTATTCGCACTGTATATGGATCCGTATCTACGCTACCTTAATCTCAATCCCAGTATTCCCCCCATGTGCGTAAATGAGGTAGAAGTTAAAGCGCTGGCATACGCAGACGATGTCGCAATAATTACCCCTGATCCTGCATTGGCAATTGGCGAGATAGAACAAGAGGCCCTAAATTTTGGCACCATTTCTGGTTATAAGCTTAATAGAGCCAAAACACAGATTATCAAAAACACATTGGTTCAATGTAATGACTCACGAGTGGTCTCGGCAGCAGTCTATTTAGGGGTTGAAATCTCGCCTAATTTAGGGACAGTGGTCGAACGAAACATCTCCCCCTTATTGAGGAAAGTAAGTTCGGATTTGATGAGGCTAAATAATCTTAGGCTCACGTTAGTGGGCCGCACTAACATTATTAAAATGCTTATACTTCCCAAATTTCTTTATTTTTTTCGTACAATCCCCCTTTTGTTTGAGTCAATTTGGTTTAACAAATTGGAGTCGATCCTTAATAAATTCATCTGGTCATATGGGAAGACAAGACGGGCTTACAAATTTTTGACTTTGCCAAGGGACAGGGGAGGATGGGGGGTTCCAGATTTTAGGTTATACTATTGGGCATCGGTATTGCATTATATTCAGGGTTTGATCGGAGCAAGTGAAGGGAATTTGAAAGTTAAAGCTTTCTCAACTATGATTTATTCAATTGTATTGGGCTCAGATACTGTAAATGCTTTCTTAAATTGTACTGCTTCATCATATTATAAACGTACACGATTCAAGACAGTTGCTGCAGCTCATAATGTATGGTTAGCTGTTGCAAAAAATTGTGGATTAGGGAGATTTAATAGGTATACCAGATTGTATAGGAACAAGTCCCTACCACCTTTAATTTTTTCTGACGCCATTATGGCAGACTGGGACAGAAATGGTATTAAAAAAATAGGAGATATGCTGGATTTAGATGGAAATATATCTCAATTTTCAGATTTGGTGGCAAAATTTAATATAGCAAGATGTAGCTTTTTTAAGTATCTGCAGATTAGGAGTTTTTTTATTAAGAAAAAAGGAGGCGTGGGTGGATTTAATACAAATAATATAATGGAAGCAATAGCGCAAAGCGGGGAGTGCTCCATTCATTATTTTTATGCCCATTTGGCTGAATTGAAGAAAGACGACATCGACAAATTTGGTAATAAATGGGCTGGAAAATTAGGGATATCGAGTCAGGTTTTTCTGAATTCCTTGGAGCTAGGTTGTTCAGTCTTTCACTCCGCCCCACTCCAATCCCAGCACTTCAAAACGCTGTATCAACTTTATCATACACCAGATCGTATAGCACAGTGGGGTGCTACTACAGGGATTAGTTGTTGGCGGTGTAATGCTCCGGCCGCAGATAGTATCCATATTTTTGCGCTATGCCCCAAATTAAGACCCTTATTGAAGGGTATAGAGGAATTTATGGCCCGTACACTAGCTCTGAATGTGATTTTAACACCAACAGTAATTATGTTAGGAGTTAGGGGTTGTGAAGGTGACCATGGTGAATTTTTATTTGTAGCGATGGCGGTGTACAGGTTGTTGATTGCTAGAGTCTGGCTGGATCCCTTACCCCCGGTAACACAACAGTGGATTGCCTTATTATTGGGGACGTTTAACCTTGAAAAGGGTATATATGGTAAGAAAGGCAAAAGGGCAAAGAGGCTGGGAATGAAAATTTGGGAACCGGTACATCGGTGGAAGGAAAGGACAAACGCAAGCGTAGTCTGATGTATTAAAATAGCTGTACTGATCTATTAATAATTTTTTCTTTCCTTTTTTTTTTCTTCCTTTTGCGTTGAAGGTTATGTTTAGTATTATATTGTTTTTTCTTGATAGTAACCTTGGTTTATTATATGTATTACCATATGTATTAATTTTATTTGTATTCTGTGATATGTGTGTGCCAAAAAAACTTTCTTTTGTTTTACAATAAAAATATTAATTAAAAAAAAAAAAGAAGGATCATGAAGATTAAAAACAAGACATTGTATTCTCATGAGTGACCAAAATATGTATGTAACTTTCTTTAAAATCATAATTATTATTCTTTGCAGACAGACAAATACTTCTAGACTGTAGTGCAGAATATATATATATGTGCCATATCCTACGGCACCTGAAATTGAAGTTGGATTCTTGCATTTCTTATCTGAATATTAAAGTAACATACATGTTTTTATTCAAAATTGATTTTACAGTTTTTTTTCACTTGTAAACATTTTAGCATAATCCATGCACTTACCTTTGTACAAACTATTGTACATTTACATATGCACTTACTTTCAAATGCCTCACATGTTACATCCTCATTACGAGATGGTCACTACCCTACTATTACATGTTGTTCTTCTTTTTATTCATGGTCAGCTAAATAAAGACCTCCTTCATGCTATTTAGCAGGCCATTGGTTAAATTGCACATCATCTATACTATTTAGCCTGTGGCTGGCTAAACAGCAGAGGTTCTGTACTATTTTGCCACCTGTTGGATAAATAGCAGGAATTATTTACTATTTAGCCGGCAGCTGAGTAAATAGCCACTTACTTACAGAAAACTCCGTCTTTTGTCCTTGTGGTAAATGAAATCCCAGACAGCCCACTTCATACTACTCCAGCTCAAGGAACTATAGGGTCTCATATCCAGTCTCACCACTGATGACAAACAAGGATGTATGACGTTACAACGCATGCTTTTACCACGCATGCTGTTACAACGCAGTTTTTACAACGCATAGCGCTTTGGGGTGCTGGATAGTGAATAGTTTAATTTACTATTCCAACTCCAGTCCCCGTGGACACTAGGGAAGGTGTTGGATAGTAAATTAAATCTATTCCCTATCCTAGAGCGCCCCCCAGCGCAATGCGTTGTAATGGTTTTCATTGTAAAACCTGCGTTGTAAAAGCACTGCATTGTAAAAGTTTCGTTGTAAAGGATGTTTCCCGGCAAACAATGTTACAAAGCCCCAAACCTTTCACACCGCCCCAAGAACTAAGCATTATACGTTTACTAGTGTTGTGGTTCTCTTTGCAGAGCCGTGGGATCACTATGTAGGCTCGTATGCATGTCAAGGGGTGGTAATGTGGAAACAAAACGCAGGAACCGAGAACAATGGTATATTTCCACTCTGGACACAGTTAATAAAGGTCTTAATACGAAGGAAGACTGGATGAGAATTGTGGTTTAAATAGAGAATACTTGATGCTTACTAATGAACCGGCCGATAAAGGCGGAGGAGTGGTTCTCCTTACAGCCGAAGGGTATGACCAACAATGCATGGACCTCCTCGCAAATGACAAATTCTAGTCCTGACTATAGATCCAACACCGAGATTACAGAGAACAATCACGATGATGACAGAAGAGGGAGAGACCAACAATTGGATCTCAAAAAAAGAAGGGGAATATCTAGGGACAACTACACCCCGCACCCCCTACTTCTATTCGTTACCCAAAACACACAAAGGACGGATACCACCACCCGGCCGACCGATTGTGTCGGGCATAGGTTCCCTTTTAGAACCCTTGTCGCAGTTTGCAGACCAATATCTTAGACCTTTGGTCCAAAAGACCCCGACGTACTTACGAGACACAAGAGATCTACTCAACAAGTTATAAGGCATCGAATACTCTCCCAACACCATGCTTCTGGTCGGATTCGACGTCGAGAGCTTATATACGAGCCTTCCACAGGGAAAAACTATGGATACTCTGGAAAGTATACTTTTCAACTCGACCTGGAATTACAAGACTCCCAGACATTTTGTACTTGAATGTTGCCGGCGGGCACTCATGGAGAACTTTTTCCAATACAAAGATACCCTATACCTACAGTGCCACGGGACGTCAATGGGCAGTACCTTTGCCCCGAGTGTGGCAGGCCTCTATGTCAGCACCTTTGAGGACCTGCACATCCTGAAGGAGGACACAACCCTTACCGTCGCCATATACTGTTCTGGAAACGGTATATAGATGACATTTTCGTCATCTGGCAAGGGGATGAAAACAGCCTAATTGAGTTCCACAACTGGCTCAACCAGAGAGACGATTGTCTGAAATTTACATATTGTACGAACTGGGAAAGCATAGACTTTCTAGACGTAACAATTTATGCAGCGGCCGGAACTCTCCAGACCCGTACGTTCTTCAAAACAACTGCTAAGAATAGCCTACTCTCTTTCAAGAGCTTCCATCCTCGCCCTCTGAAGGAGAACTTGCCATACAGCCAATTTCTGAGGCTGAAACGCAACTGCAGCAGCATCACTGAGTACAAGTCACAAGCTGACGACCTGTGCAAAAAACTAGAAGCCCGAGATTACCCACAGAAGGTGATAAATAAATGTAAAATACGCGCAAGGAATCAGAACAGGGAGGCGCTTCTTGAGACCACATCAAAATCACCCTCTGAGGAAGTCACCACTTGCGTAACCACATACAGCCCAGTGACCAATAACGTCAAGAAAATTATCAACAAGAACTGGCGCATCTTGACATCAGGAAATCTGTCATGGCCGAAGCCGAGGTTCGCAAACAAAAGAAGCCGGAACTTAAAAGACATCTTAGTCCATACCAGACCACCACCGAGGTTAACAAGAGGACCAACCGATCCATGGGGGAATCCCCAAGTAACAGGACACTATCCATGTGGTTCATGCTCTGTTTGTAGCCTCACAAGACCCACCAAAGAACTCCAATTACTACCGGAGTTCAAATGGACCATACGCCATCACACCAACTGTAATACCAGCCACGTGATGTACATGATTACTTGCCCTTGTAACCTTAGATATATCGGCATGACATGTAGAAAAGCAAAACAAAGACTTTGCGAACACAAAAGTAACGTGAAATGTAAAAAGAGCACCACGAAAATGGCCAATCATTATCTAGAAAAGGGCCACACAATTCAAGATCTCAACTGGGTCATCCTAGAAACTTTACCTAATAAAGACAGGAATGCCGAAAAAATCCTGTTTGAGAAAGAGCAGAGGTGGGTACACAGACTGGGAACCGACCGTGGGGGGTTAAATGACAATATCCCCTGGCTCAGTTTGAATAGAAAATAAACCCTATCTCAAAGCATTAACACTGGACACTGTCCTTGTAGAAATGATATGACAAACTTGTGACCCAAAACAAAACACTTGGATAACTTACTATCCCACAAATGGAAACGTCATGTGAGCTCAATGGATCACCAACCAACAATAACATTACCTCATTGAGTTTGTGTTCCTCTTTGAAACACACATGAACACTGGCTTTCGCCGTGAAAAAATAAAGAAAAAATAATGAACATTGACAATCACCGAAAAACAATAAGCCTTTATTTTCCACAATGACAACGGCAAATTCTTGTCCACCACGCTTCTCACTCTTTCACCCTTTGTTGATTACTCCCAATAATTGGGCTTACTTGATATTTTATACGGCTCCCAAGCATATCACAACTAATAAAAACTATGCCGATAATAGCGTGACCGTCATCAAAGGTTGTCATGGCGATACGCAACAGAACCAATCAGAATCATTGCTTATGGTTTTACTGACCCGGAGACAGCAGTCTCCATTTCCGGGTCAAAGAAGGCAGCGCATCCACAGAGGACGCCAGGATAGGACACAATAGGTAGCGCGACTGGAGACCGAACAGTCCAACAACCGCCAGTATTGTATTGAACTGCCCTCTAACAATAATTTCCCTCTCTTGTTTAGTCCTCCTGAAAGCCTTTTCACCCGATTGGAGCGCATTATATATATGCGCGAGGTAATATACAATTACGTGGAGAAAAGCATGGTGTCTATTAGGGGCACGTTCATAAAGTACACGTGTGTATAGGCACGATATTGCGCATGGATTTTCTTCGTGTGATTGGTTAAAATAAAAGCTATATGTGTTGAATACCTCACAATGACATAGAAAGTAGGATTCTAGAACGACACGGGATTGAAAACCACAATAGTTTTCACAATACACTCTACAGGTGTATAAACGCTGAGACTACTTGCATGCAATATCTACCTCTGAGCATGCTATTACCCTCTGCCTGAGTGAAGAGAGAGTTGACATTGCCATTGATAGCAGCCGCCAATGAAGTATTGCCATTTTCTAGTTGTTATAAAAGTCTATCAACTGATAGATTTGATAAGCAGTTTTCTGCTTGGTGTGCATCCCCTTGTACCCCCTCCCTTGTGTGTTGAAAGACGATTGTGTTTATTTTCTTTCTTTACAGGCACATTGTGACCTCATTCGAAACAAGAGACAGGTTAATATACCTTTTTCTTATCACTTTATTTAGAGCACCGCGACCACACCCCATTACCTTCACGTTATTCACATAACGGTCCTGATGAAAGCTTATAAGTCCTATCAAGGAATAAGAGGCAGAAACATGTCGACCAATTTTTAACTCCCCTTCCTTTCACTAAATTCCTTTTTATCTATACTCTGAGTGCATCAACTGCTCATAATAAGTACCTTAAGATGCACAAGACCAGAGTTTACCAGACCCGAACCCAAACTCATTAAATCTACTTCCTGGTTTTCCGGGTCTTTTTAACGATTCCTCATCACTGGCTCACTTCTGTTTCAACCTTGGGTCAATACCTCCTGGTGGAGGTTGCATAACCTGATCGACCTGATGATTATGCACACACGTGATTAAAAAGCGGAGAACCAAGATACACCGCTACAATACCAACATACCCATCACGTGCATGAGGGTCTTTTAATTTGGGACACACCCCTCGCTCCTGCAAAATACCTAAGGTTGTGCAGGACAAGTGATCCTTTCCCAATTGATTATTGTACTAATGAATATTGAAAAGTTCTCTGTATGGAATTGGATGGGGTGAAGATATATGAGTAATAGAAGACAGAATGATCTCGGACAATATACATACTTGCTGGTAGCAATAGTGTTAGTATAAATAGCGTCCATGTAGCTACACGTAAAAACAAAGTTAAAAAAAATGTTAACATCTGTTTGGGTCCTGTTTGTGAAACAATAATGTTTTATACAACACAAGTAAAGACGAGGTATAGAGCAGGCTTAGATGTTAGTTAGAGTAGGGACTTAGAAGAGTGAGTTTCATTTCACTAAGGGACGAATGAGATCGTTTACCAAACTTTAATGGCGATCGTTTAGACGCATGAGAAGCACGCCGGGAATATCTGCCTGGGAACCAAACAAGGTATGTTTGTAATCGAGCTGTATGGTAGATACACCGAGTTAGGAAGTTAGGAAGCTCCAAATCTCCAACATGAGGGTACAGAGAGTAAAATTTACTATATGTAATCGGGGATGTTGTGAAACAGAATTGCTGTTGTTTAAAGACATTAAGTGTGGGGCTACTGAAAAGAGTTAAAATAACCGCAATGAAACAAATGTTGAAATTGGATGTATAAATCACTTTAGGTTAAAATCGGTGGAACTCAGATATACGAAATAATAATTAAAGAAAGTATGTTCTTCTTGTATTATTTTAACATGCAGCCACGAGCGTTAGATACCCGGGTGCAACGAAATTACCATATAACAAAGGTCTCCTCCAACAGGTGAGCCCTATAGTTAATCTGAAATAGATCATTTGCCAATATGAGTATTAAACATTGAACTAGTTACTCCTTTCTCAGAACAGGGAGGAGAAAACATATTGGCGGACATAGAATATATGGGATGACCAAGGTTAAAATATAAGACAAGAACCTTAAGGTAATTATTCTTGACACAAGTTGTGGGAAAAAAAGGGGGGGAAAAAAACCCTGAGATAACCTGCATTAAGATCAGGTATTAAAAAGAAATACTCTTTTAAATAGGAGCAGAACGAGGACACTGAAATCCAGTACTGAAACACATCCCGTTTCAAGCGAAAGGCTCCGTCATAAACCAATTGTCGAAGTCAAACAGGTAAACAGCCCAACTTTGAAATTAGGGTGCTAGAGTGATAAGGTTAACTATCACGAAGGAGTGTACACTAATGTGCTGTACCTATCCATATCCAACAGGAAAGCGGGAGATCTGAATTTACCAAAAAACGACCCCAAACAAGATGAAGTCCGGATCAATTTTTAACCACCCAGATGCATTTGCATAGGTGAGTTAGGTGCAAAAGTGTAGATATGGTGTTTGGATGGTGTGGTCAAAGTACCGTGTGAAAGTTGGATAGTGAGACTATTGTTTAAATTATTTTCGAATTATTTTCGAATTATTCTGGGTAAATGCTCTGTACAATACGAAAAAACACTGATACATGTGGTCCTGTCGATCTGTTATTTTGTGAATTTTCTTTGATCTTTGGCGTTTTGTCTGGAAGGGAATATGGGAAATAGAATGCTTTCCAGGCTGTTGCACAATTGTTATTGTTTAAAGAACATGCAAGGCTTACTATCATGCTGTTGAAATGTTATAAACCGATAAAAGGAAAAATAACAAGAGTTGAACCGCAATACCGTGAACGAATGAAAGTTATTCATTATGTAAACAATCTAGAGAAAAGGGCATAAAAAAGACTGGTGTTTCTGTTTACACATATATATATATTTTTTTTTAGACAGCATGCAAAAGTCTAACATCAAACAGTTTACTTAAAATAATGTTTTATGTGCATTAGGTGAAATACTGACTGTGGAGAAAATTATACACACTGTCCTGAGGAAGGAGGCTAAAATCACCACAAGCTTCCGAAACGCGTCGACGCATTGCACAAGGGTTAAATTTGGAGTTGTCAACTAAGAATTGGGTATAAGGTAAATATTTCTCCCCCAGGTTGTCAACAGAGTGTCCAAATTAACATATACCAAAGACAAAGTGCATTGTCTTGTTTCATACTTCTCCCACTTCACTTTAGGTGATTTTAAATGTATTGTGTTAGGTTTTATTTGATACTGTATATGGATTCATGTATTTTTATTGAAATAAAGGTGTATATTTTTACAAATTAAGTTTTTTCTCTTGTTGAGCATTTCCCAAACAAATAGTTGATAAGTTCCCTATTGAGTGTGAGTATTTGACTGAATGAGGTGTCTGTCTGAATTTGAGATCATTTGATCTCCCAAAGGGGAAAAAAACTTTTTTAACTTAACGGTATATTGGAGCTCTATTTCCCTTTGGGTTACATTGAGCCCCTCTCTTTGGTTTAAACGCAAGTGTTTTCTGCCAACTGGATCTTTGGATGACACCAGCAAGATAATGCCTCTTTGGAATCTGCATGTATGTTTCATGAGAGAGACATTGCAGGGCCTCAGAGCATTTCTAAATTTCCGCTCTAAACCATATCTAGTAACAGATAGTGGCTGGTCGATCCCGTGGTCAGTGTGGAAGTCTAGAATCCTCTATGAAATCGGAGTTTTCATATCGAGTCAGGCAATGAGTATAGGAGGATTGAACATGCCTTGAGCGCAGGAGCATATCTGTGCTCTGCAATTGAAACACGATTTACAACAAGGGGTGGTGAGGGACAGAGTCTCTGAATTAAGCAGAATACTCTCACCCTGTCAAGAGATCAGGGCTAGATCCAACACCGTTTTTTAGCTCACTGCACCATCCCAGTTTCAGAACCTGGCTGTATGCAATTGAAACACAGCTGGGTCTTTCACTACGCAGACATGGCCTCTCTCAGTCAGGCTGCCATTTCATGTCAAGATCCCTCTTGATGTAGATCTGGGTGTCATCTGCATACACATATTTAATGTTGTGGACATCCTAGAGATCAATCAGTTCGGCCTTTTAGATGATGAAGAGACTTGTCTGGAGAGATCCCCCTTGTGGGTCTTCATAAATATCTAGTCCCCTAACCAGCCTTCCAGTACCCCCAGTCAGGCTCTATTTCTGTGAGTGCTTGGGGCTTTTCAGGGGCCTGCAAGAGTACTTGAAACATCCAACAAGGCCTCCAAATCCCAACTTTTCTTGGAAGGAGGTGACTCACCACTCCCTGTTATGTCCATGGAACCATCCCACTCCATGCACTCCAATTTACACCCAGGCAGTAGTGAATTAATAAAGAATCAGCCTCCATGGCTACGGGGCGTGGATGGGACCTATATCACGTTATTTGGACAGCCAGAGAAGATGGATTCCAACTTGGAAAACACAAGTTGCAATAATAATGTTGTTCACTATAATATCTACCAATGCCCAGAGGCCAACATTGGAACTTTAGAGGGGTGCGGATCGAGATTTGAACGTTTTAATGAGGGCCAGGTTATAGTTTGATTGTGGGTATTAGAGTTTCACTACATATGTAAGTGACAACCTTTTAAAAAAGAGGCATTTGAAACTATCTCCAGTTGTAAATATCTAATGTGCCCACAAGTAAAGTACAGTATAGTCACTTACAAGACACATACTGATGTTAGGACAAGTGTTACTTATACGGTTCATCTTGGGATCAAATCAAAATTCCAGCACTCAAACCATGACCCTCACTATTCACTGGCAACATGCAGAAGATTGCTATCAACAATGAAAATAACGACTTGTAGGACAGTGTCAGTAAAAGGATGTTTTTTGGATACCACTTTCACATACAGGCAATTCTTTTTGCCAAATTCTGCTTGATGCACATATCCTATATTGACCTTTGTAATTTTGGACTATGCATGCGTCATATTTATGAGGAGAGCACCAGATTACCTGCTAACAGTACTGTCAATGTGTATCACGTTCCTGTGTTATCAAATTGAGGCTTTTATGAAGAAGCCCCTCAGCCTTTTAGGAGTACAGGTTTCTCAGGAGTTCTCCTGAAAACTGTATGGCATGTCAGTGTCCTTACTCCCATGATAGGATCTAACCAATAACATTCACACAATTTTCCAAACATTCTCTTCGAGGTCATCAAAGGTAAACTGAATCTGCTACTCCATTAATGTTTGCACTTTCCTTTCATTGTCTGGACACCCCTTTTATTTGACTGAATAATAAAACTGATGCTTTGTTTACAATCAAATTGCGTTTCACCCTGTGCTGTGGGTGGCTGCAGTTTTACACTTCTTTACTAACTACATGTATTAGGTACCTAATATTCAGGGACCTTGAAGCTGATCATAGAGGAACCTGCACTTGCCCACAAGAGACCTTTGTGGTGAGCAATACCCAAGAATAAGATAGAAAGGTAATTGGAGAAAAGGTGACGAAAACAGGAAAACACAGGACAAAAGAGGCTGTATACTCCGAAGAACACGATGGGGGATGTATGGTGGTTCTTCTTTCTCTTACCATTTTTTAAATGTAATGTATTGGGTTTTTTTGTTTACATTTTTTTATTGGGGTTTTCCATTTTCGATATGGTTTAACAAGGCTTATACAGATTACAGCCATGCATATATGTATATGAGCAGACGTACATCATCTTGGATCTCTATTAATAAAAAGTGTCTGTGGTCTATATTCTCTGCTCGCCCTATAATGCGTATCCAGAGGTGAGATTCTAAACAAAAAGAGAAGGGGAGGTATAAACAGGTGGGGATATATATATGAACTGCGACGTTGTCGTGTCATATACCGCATCGTACATGCGTCGGCTTTCTCTTCTAAATTAGTACCTCTCATTTACCTTCTATAGTGTTTTTCACTACCAAGTGTATTTCGAGTCTACCTGTCCAGGTTGTTTCGCTCTAGCCGCTATGTGTTGAGTTCATTTAATCCTCTTGGGCCTGAAAGTGAGGGAGACACAGCGTGGGTGAAATAGTGTATTTCACCCCCACGAGTCACCCCAGTAGCAGTCAAATGTGTATTATGTGCGCCCCCTGGAAGCTTCATGTTAAATATAATGTATTGTTCATTATTGTTTGACATCATAGGGAGTGAATTCGTTGAACATGGATAATCAATTTAAGTTTTCTGAACAGGGGTCCCCACAATATGTTTAAGCCAGGGCCCCAAAAATACTCAGAAGCTGGCTCGATTTAAACGTACTAAAATATTTATGGAGCAGAAAGAAGTAGTCTAAACTTGGAAGGGAAAGGTGTGAATTGTGTAATATGTAAACTGCTATGCAGCCCTGTGTACATGCAGAATAGTGGTTCACTGCGGGCTCTTGCCAAAACCTAATACTATGTTTGAGGCAAACTCATTTGCACAATTCTGCTAGTACAGGTCATTAGCCCATTTACTCAGGACAGAAATATTTACTATCTCTACGTAGATTTTTGTAACATTTACAATGGTCATAAAGTGTCTAAATCACATACAATACTGAAAAAAGTGCCTCCATTGATTACACACTAACATGCAACAAGCGTTGTGACAGAAGTATGTACAGAAACGCAAATGACCAGAAAAAAATTAATAGAGTTGGATTTAAGTTGTGTATTAAATTCTACTGCAAAAACCTCCAGTTATTGTAATGGACTTAGTCTGTTTGCAAAAGTCTCGACGACGTTTCCACTCTGCTAAATGTATACATTCGCCTGCTCTTACCTGCAGACGCATTTATCAATTGTTCTGCTGATTTTACAAATGTCCGTGTATGCTTTTGGCGGTATGTACAGAAGTCAGGACCTCTGGGGCATCTAGACTCCAAGCCTTTGTGTCCTATGAAGTCTTCATCATCTGTGCTCAAGACATGTCTGCTGCCGACGGTTGCTTCCTTCTTATTCCTTCAGATTCATGAACACTCTACCATTTCTCAGGGTTGCCCTTCTGCCAGTCTTCCAGACATTTCCATGTGTTTTCAGGTGATGGGAAGGGCGAGGATTTCTCCTCCACCATCACTCTTAGGCTTTAGGTATTTCGTTTTTCTTTCTCTGAGCATCACCTTCATTCCATCAGTGCTTCTCCTTTGCTTTTGAACTGCCATCATTAATGAGGGAGTGGTAATACTGATACATTATTATGCCCTTTTTCTGGTCGCCTGAGAACTTCATCTCTAAAATTCCGGAGGTGGTTGATAATGGCTCTCAAGGCTACTCCAGGAGGTGGCGGGGTATCGGTTACCCTCTCCACTGAGGACAAGAGACATTTTAGCTGGAGCACATTCAGCATCCCGCCTTCCACGCAGAGATCTGTGTTTAGGACTTCGGATTGTTAGGGTACCACACCATCTGATTATTTGTCCTTCTTGCTCTACCTTTCACACCTCCATTGCTAGCGTTATGTATGCATGTATTTTGTATATCATAAACTATTAATGTGTATATTGTTTTCATTTTACATTGCCTGTTGTTCAGGGTTGTATTTGTGGGGGTGGGAAGTATTCAAAATGTATATATTGTTAATGATTTTAATTGATTAAGAAAATTAATTGGTTAACTAATTAAATAAATACGTAATTAAACAAATAGGAGATTTTGGTGCATTTTGTATTGAAATATTAGGAAATGCTTATTTGTCATTATTTGTGTTAATGTTAACGGTTGTTTTCTGGCCGCGAATTACAATGTCACTAAACTCTAGCAGAAATCTCGGTAGATTTAGTTTCTAGATACTAGTTAGTTGGCTAGTAGTGTTCCGTTTGATGTGCCCACACGTGCATTCCGCTGAAGCCTAACCTACTTTATTTTGTTTCTTTCAGGTGAAGACACATGTGACAACCAGATGATGGTGCCAGACTGGGTGATGCTGCCGCAATGAGACCAGGCAAATGACCTTTGGATTCCACTGCAGGTAAGAGCTTCTCTGGATCTGATATCCTCGAGGTGCACCGATTTCCTGCAAAGACCACAGTGGCAGCTGCCTCTGTACAGGGGTGGTGAGGCAGGGGGGGGGGGGGGGGGGTGCAGGCATCGAAAGAAAATTAAAAATAATCTTTACTTTGTTGCTGCCACACGTCTCTCCTC
Organism: Lissotriton helveticus; assembly: GCF_964261635.1. Lineage (NCBI taxonomy): Eukaryota > Metazoa > Chordata > Amphibia > Caudata > Salamandridae > Lissotriton > Lissotriton helveticus. The sequence goes on from NC_136067.1 coordinate 1,290,215,436, forward strand.
CGTCCTCGCTCTCTTCTACCGAAAGCACCCAGGCTCCCGGACTCTCCCAGCCAATCACAACCCTGCAGGAGTAGCGTCGTGATCAGTCTGAGTGGCCTGTTTGGCCAAGCCGTCATGCGCACTCTCTCTGGGAGGGAGTGCAAACCACTCCTGCTCCCTCTGCTCAACAAGCAGTGGGGCGACGCTCCTCCACATTAGCGAGGAGCCACCACTGAACGAGCATAGTACCAAGTCTGTGGGTTTTAAACATTCTCTTTTCCAAGAGAGCCACAGAGATTTTGAAATCTCACATGACCATCGTGGAAGCTTCCAGATCTATCCAGGGTTTACGGTATAGGTATGCCTAGTGCAGTTACAGCGATATTGTGCTACAGTTGCAATTGGCTCAGTGATAACCATCAAAACATGATACTATAACAAACCCTGATAAATTGTCAACGCTCTTACAAACCCTGATAGCACGTGCTTTTAGCAGCTTAGCAATGGCTATTGGAGTAACTTTGCATGACGCATCCTCAGCGTCCTCCTTTCTCCTTTTGTGGGGAGCGATTTAGCTCTTGGTAATATCTGGGTATGCAGGGGGACGAGTTAACTCGTAACCTGGGTGACTAGGACAAACAGATTTAAAATGAGCCTACAAAGCTAGCCTTAGACTTCTTATGATATGCCTGCACGTCAGCAGTGCTGTACTGTAAGGTGCTGAAATAATCACAGTTTTTAAAAAGGGTAATCAACAAGATCCTGCCAATTACAGGCCTATACGTTTAAAAGATACCTTCCAAAAGATATATGCAAAACAGATTCTATCCAAGCTCAATGACTGGATAGAAGAAAACATTCTATCACAGTTTCAAGCTGGGTTTAGGGTGAGAATGAGGACAATAAATCAGGGCTTTAGACTTTTATACATAGGCTGGAAATACCCAAATTTAATGGGAGGATATCTGTACGTAGCATTCATAGATTTGAAGGCTTCCTTCGATCATATCCCTAGGGACTTCCTTTGGAATTCTCTTGAAATCCAGGGAGTCCCTGAAGATCTTCTGGCACAGATAGTCAGGCTCCATGAAGACAATTATGCAAATTTCAGATGGGGATCCAGGGACGAACTTTGAAAGGCGATCCCTGTAAGAAGACGAGTAAGGCGGGATGGGCACTGGCACTGGCACCCACTCTTTCTCATTATATGTAAATAATGTGGTAAATCATCTCCAAGGGTGCAAATATGATTCGCCAGAGCTAGGAGGGGTGCCAGTACCAGCTCTACTATTTGCAGATGATACAATTTTGTTATCACAAACTCCGAAGGGATTACAAAACCTATTGGACTCCTTCAGTGAATATTGTGTTTTAAAATGCCTCGAAATAAACTCCAACAAAGCCAAATACATGGCAATAAAACCGCATAAAACTTAGGAAAAATATCACAGTTTAAAAACAAAATCTAGAATATGTGTCAAATATTAACAACCGTGGTATCACATTAGACCCAAAATTGACATGGAATCCACACTTACACAAATGCAAGGCTACTCTGCTCCAAAATTTCATGCAAATACTGGGAAAAACATCAGAAAAGTGTATCCAAGGCAGTGTCTCCGGTTCTGGAGGTTTACAAGTACAGTGAACAATCCGCAACTCTCTATTGCACAGAGCTCTGAGGAGCCATTAGGCAAAACATGCTCACAGGGGAGAAAAAAAGGTTCTTAAGGAGGCTACTACATTTGCCTGTACGCATACCCATGATTCCGGTCATCCAGAAACCTCAACATAAAATGCATAAACCAACAAGTCACACTGAGACCTCTGTTATTCTAGGTCTGTTTATGGACCACAGAAGAACTTAAAAAATAAAGAGGGGCTAATCGAGATTCTGAGACTTGATCACCATAGAACACTTCAATGGGTCAGACACGTGCAAACATGGTTTTGCAAACTAAGTCTTAACTACTTTTGGGATGCACCCAGCCAGCACATTAACACCACTTTCAAAAAAGCTTTGGAAAAATACATACTGGGCATACATACAAAACAGTATCCACCATTGTTCTGAAATAGTAAAGCTAACATTCCAGTTTCTATTAGCAAAACCACTCCTCTTTTTCGAACAACTGGCCAAAACACTGTACATGAAGTTTCGCTTTGAGGTCCTACAGCAATATAGCTAAATGGCTACGTAACAATAGTGATGACAGAGAGGCCTTTTGTTCCCTGTGCCCACATAATGCAGTAGAAAATGACTCCCATGTATTATTTTTTTGCCCAGCGTATGCCATTCTAAGGTAAAAATCGATTAAACCCATCGGCCAAAATTTGCGAATCAGGTCACATTCAGTAGCACTTCGAATTTTTAAAACGGATACATCCCAGAAGATTCTTTTTATTGTAAGTAGATATCTATGTGCTGTTCACTTTGTACGTGAGGGAAAAGGCATGACATTTTAGCTATCAGATGTTTGATTATATTTTAAATGTTTTAATATGGTCTATTGCACTTTATTAACTTTTGCCTCGAACTAACAGTCCCTCTATGATTGAGCATTATATAATAGCATATAAGAGCTTGGGATCTTAGTACATAGGGAGTTCTTAAACACATTGTTGAGCAAGGGTCCCCACAGATCGATGTTACATTTAATAAGGTCCATAAGGACTGCATCTGGCCCCGGGGCTTTACCACCTGAGCTCAGCCTTATAGCGTCTGCTACTTCTGGTAACTCAAAAGATAGTAAACGTGAGTCTCACAGTTTCTCACTGCGACAGGTGCACTGGCACTTCTCTACTGCTAGATAATAGTAGGAGCTAAAATGCTTGACCCAATACATGCACAAAATGTTACAAAGTAGGAGCGTCCCTTTGCCTGATCTTGCGGACAGTATCCCAGAAAACTTTGCTACAGTTCCTCAATGCTAAATTGTTTTAATATTCCCAATCCTCTTTGTATAAGGCCTCCTTTCTGAACTTTAGAGTGCTGCGGTATGTACGACCTGGCCTCACAGATTTTCCTAGAATCTCTAGGTGTTATGAAAGGTACCTTCCTTAGACATCGATTGGCACCTGGACAATCACTATCAAATCAGCAAGGACAGTCCTGGGTATGTCAGATGGGTTTCGACAAATGATTCCTATGATCATAGTGAGGTAGTAGATTGGTCCCAAGGACATCCCCCGACAACCTTGAAATGCTTGCTGATACTCCTTTAAAAGATAACCCATAGCAGTTATGGGATCCTTCAAGAACTAAACAAATCTAAAGCCATCATTAGAGTGATTGGCGGCCGGTATAGATACAGCAGGAGTTTTAGTCTTACGCAAAGGAAAACGGCCAGCTGCAATTAAACCATTGTGGTCCCCCCACTTTGCCTCCATTATGTAACCCTGAGACAGCCATGGTAAAAAAATCCCTGTTACAAAAAAGTAATCAATGACTGAGGCCCGTCCACCCTCTCCAAAGGTGGCCAGGGAGGAACCATCTACCTTGAACAGATTGAAGAGGGCCTCAACGTTGTGGGCAGCTAAATAATAACCTAGGTTCGTACCATGGCTATCTGAGAGACCCTCAGTTCCTTGGCTCTCATTATCAGCTGGTAGCTTAGCATTAAAGTCCCCACAGAGAAGAAAATTTGGTTGATGCATAACCACCCCCTCGGCGGCTTCAAGTGAGTGTAAAAGGAAAGCAAATGTGAGTAGTGAACACATTCAGAGATAATGTAATCATCGTTATAAATGTTAACTAGACAAAAATAGAAGAAATGATCACCCTAAATAAGCAAAGCTTGAAAGGCAGAACTTCCTGTTTCTAACACGGTTACGTCAACATTTAGATTCAGTTGTACCCATAAAGAGAAACCACCCTTGGCTCTTTCTCGTGAAGAAAGAGTCTTGGGGTAGGAATAAGAGGCAAAACCAGCAAATTCAATGGAAGTGGTGGAACAAGTTTCCTGCAATGCAATGAAATCATATGTGGCAACAAAGTTACACCATGCCGGGTCGATGATCTTGTTCTTAAGGCCTGCAATGTTCCAGCTTAATAAGGAAACAAGGCAATTGGTGCTTCACTCCTGAGAATGTAGATCCTTCTCCAACCTATACTGTGTTTCTCCAGATTTCCTGTGTGAAAGCACATTTCAGTCCTCTTGGGGAGTCATTCTATCTCAGATAGGACTACAAAGTGGTTGGCTGTGGGTTCACAAATCCCAATATGGCCAGTATTTACGGAGTCCCCAAATACACCAAAACAATCCTCCATACAGACCAATTGTGACCACTATAGGCTCCATCATGGAACCACTCTCAAAATATATTGATGCCATACTTCAACTGCATGTAACCCAAATACCATCTCATGTGCGAGATACTAGACATATCAATCTAGTAGAAGGACTCAGCTTCAATCCAGGATCACAATTGTTGGTCACACTGGACATTGAAGCTTTATACAGTAACATACCAATACAAGGAGCTATAGAAGCAGTGAACTGGCTCATCACATACATGTACATTGAATGTGTCGGTATGTTCTTGCTAGAATATCTCAAAATAGTCCATGAAGAAAACACGTTTGAATTTAATGGACAGTTGTATAAACAAACCAAAGGCGGGAGTATGGGCGCATCTTGCGCCCCACGGTAGCCAACATTTACATGGCTCTGTTTGTGAAAAAATGCATCTATAACAAAGTGTACCCTTTTTTCAAGTCAGTAACCAGTTGCTCACAGTTTATAGATGACATTTTTTTTCACATGGATGGACCAAATGGAGACCCTGATGGAATTTCTAGCATGGATGAATTTGTGTGACAATATTAATTTTACACCCAACTGCAGTGAACACCATGTGGATTTTTTGGATATCACCATTAAACATGCAGCAGGAGTATTGGCAGTAGACTCATATCTTAAACCTACCTTGTTACATTATGATAGTTTCCACCCCCCAGCCCAAAAAATAGTATTCCCTTCGGTGAATTTTTAGCCTTTGTCGCAATTGTACCAGCCTTAATGATTTCGACCTTAGAGCAGTGGACATGAAGGAAAAGTTCTTAGCAAGAGGTTATCCAAAAAAACTATTAAAAGATTCCTACAAGAGGGCCCGGTTACATGATCACCAGCAGTTGTTGACCAAAACCACTGACAAAGATACTCCTAATCTAGTTTTTGTAATTCGTCATTCTATGCTCAATGAAAGAATAAGGCACATTGTCTATTCAAATTGGGACATACTAAATGTCAACAAAGAACCAAAGGATAGGTAACCTATTGCAGGAATAAAAACCTTAAAGACCATATAGTCTTATAGATTGAAAGCTCAAAATCAACTTGTCCAAAAAAAACATTGACGAGGTTGTAGTAAACTTCAAATGTACGATGTGCAAGGTCTGCCCTTTAGCTTTTGAGTCATCTAGCATACAATTTAGTGGATAGACAATCAAACCCACTGTGTTCTCTAATTGCAAATCTAAAGATGTAATTTATTTACTAATATGCCCCTGTAACTTAGGGTATGTGAGGGAAACCTCAAGAACCCTAGTTACCAGACTCACAGAACACAGATCAGCAATATGTACGAGAAAAGCTATGGCTCCACTGGTACAGCATTACACTGAAATGAACCATACTCATGATGATATTAAGTGGTTCATACTGGAGAAAATACCCTCTGTGGGTCTGTAATAGTGCTGTTTTTGACACCCTGTGGGGTCGCAATTCGCATCAAGTGCTGTGGGACACAGTCCCGGGTGGCTTGCCCTGTGAAAGAAAAGAGCTGGAGTGTCCCCAGGGCTCTGCCAGTTTATCGTGCGCCTTTGGCCACCTATATTCGCCTGGGCTACCTCCCAGCTCCAAATCTGGTGCCTTTCAGGGCTTTTCATTTGTGCTACTGCACGAGTGCTGCCTGAAGCTCCTGAGTCCCAGCGAAGCCTAATTTACCTCAGCATGCAGGGGGAGCAAGACCAGTACCAAAACTACCTCCCCTGGGATGATGATTTTTATCAGGGAGTAGATGATTCTATCTATAAGTCTGTAGGTCAGGCCATGGGGCCCCTTGAGCAGCGTCTGTCGGCGTGTTTGGATGAAGCTTACACAAAGTTGGCGGCTCTTATCCCTACTCTTGCTCCCACCCCTGTGCCCCCTCCCTCCTCTCCATCTACCAAGAAGCCCAGCACCGAAGGGTGGATACAGATGCGTTTGCGCGCTTAAAGAGCGCCTTTTTGACATAGGAGGCCCTTTAACCTGTTTAGTTGCTCCCTGCTGAGGGTATTCCACCAACCCCGTGAACCACCTCTCCTGACCCCCTTGCCAATGGGGACTCCCCGATACTGATGAGGCATGTTCCTCTAGGTCCTGGCTCCTAGCCCCTGCATCTGCCCCGGCAGGGTCTTTGGACATGTTGGACAAGGACGATATTGTCCATACGAGGTCTTCGGACTGGGTCCCTGGGGACAAGGTGGCCCCCTATGTGGCGAGTCGTCTGCATAAGCCCATGGATAAAGACACTTGCAGCTGCCTTTGGGCGGAGTGTCCTTGCCTCAGCTTGGAAGGGAAGGTGGCGTTGACCCCGGAGATCAACCCGAAGATGTCGACATTTTTAGCGAAGTTTATTAGGGACCCCAAGAAAGGTATCGACCGTTCTTGGCGCACCTGTCAAGACAAGCTGCTGGATGCAGTAGGGCTGGTCACCAAGATATTAGACATGGCTGAGGAGGCCAAGGTGCTCATTGGGAATGCGAACTACGCGCTCTCCACAGAGAGACGGAGGTCACTCTTTATTAAGGTGGACCCCAATTTGGGTGACGTCGCCTCCTTGGAGGCAGGTGTTGTGGCCCGGGGGGCCTGTTTGGGGACCCTTTCATCAAGGAGTTGGGGAAGTTTGTTGCAATTGTCACCTCCCTTGACAGGGCGCAATTCAACAATAGAAAGTATTTACCCCGCGGGTTTTCGAGAGGGCCGGACGTGCTAGGGGCCACTCGTTGGGCCACTTCAATAGCTCTGATCGAGGGCAAGGCTCCGGTCGGGGGCAATTCCAGGACAACGTCTGCTTCAATAAATTCTATCCGACAAGAGGGCAGAAGTTCTGTGGTCGTGGAAGCCACAGAGGCCAGCAGCAAGGTGCTGGACGAGGTGAGTGTGCTGCCATCAGCGAGCTAACAGCTGGGGGGGGGGCGCTTGGCGCAGTTCTTCCCGGCATGGGTTTCCCACAAGCGATGCTTGGGTGCAGCAGACGGTCCAGGGCTTCCAGTTGGAGTTTTATGGCCATCCATGTCAGCTATATCGCCCCCGCCCCATTACTTTCTCGCAGCGTGATGCAGAGTTGGTGCGCGGCGACTTGTTCGCCCTCCTCCAAAAAGGGGCGATTTGTTGCTTGCAAGAGCATCCAGGTGGTTTTCTTAGCAATCTCTTTTTAGTCGATAAGGACGACGGAGACTGACGTCCGATCATCAATATAAAGGACTTCAACGAGCGGCTGGTGTACTGCCACTTCAAAATGGAGGGCATCCACCTTTTCCGGGACATTTTGCGTCCTCTCGATTGGATGGTCAGGCTCGACCTGAAGGATGCATACCCCCCTCATCAGCTTTTCAGCGAAAAGCTGACCTTCTGTGGGAAGGTGAGGTTTACGAGTTCACCACACTCCCTTTTGGTCTATCCTCCGCTCTGTGGTGTTTCATGAAGGTCCTTCAGCCGGTAGGGGAGTTCCTGCGGGCGCTGGGAGTGCGGATGATTGTCTACTTGAATGACATTTTGTTTCTAGACCAGTGCCCCAAGCGTCTGTCTACCCAATTGCAGACCGTGGACAACCTCCTTCAAGGTTTGGGGTCCATTATAAATGAGAAAAAGTCCCTACTCGTCCCAGTTCAATGCGCAACCTTTTTGAGTTTCAATATTGACTCCGTGTCTTCCACTCTGAGTCTTCCCGCCAGGAAGATGGCAAAGATCAGACACAGTCAGTCAGTCAGTCAGAATATCTTTATTCGACTTATTCAAAGTCATACAAAGAAACAAAAACAATAAAACATGACATTAAAAATCGTAATCAAGTTTCCTAATACTAAGAAAGCTTCATGCTTGATGTTCGTTATAAATACTATATACAAGATTAAAATAATACATTTATGTATATACAAGAAATAAACAGTATTTAAGACAAAGATTGGCCAACCGCTTTTGCCCTCACAGCGGCAACTAAGAAGTTTGCAAGACTAAATGCTGTGCGTGGATTTGTCAGAAGCTGTAAGTAGAGCAGCGCAGGGCGCACCTGTGTGAACCCTGCTTCTTTCAGTATAGGGAGCAAATATTTTTTCCTCTGCTCATGGTACAGACTACAAAACATGACAAAGTGCATTGTGTCCTGCACAGAAAAATGGTTGCAACAGCAGGGGGCTGCTAGTTCTGGCTTCTGCCAGCCTTTAAAAGAACCTAGGTGAAAATGTATAAGATTAAACCTAAATTTGGTTAATAAAAACCTGTGATAAGGGATAGTTACGAAGCGGAGATAAGGTGCCAAATAGGGTACGCTAACCAATAAATAGTGAGCCCTGACTGCAGGTTTCTGTAGCTCAACTGCCTCACGGGATGACTCTTTCCTTTCTTTAAAGGCCTTTTTTGTGTAGGCTATGTCCTGAGCCCTGATCTTTTCTGGACAATGAAAAAGTTCTGGGCGACCCAAGTCAATGAATGATTTACTTAGGTAAGCCAACCATGGGATTTTACTATAATTATCCAATGATTGGACATCCCTCAAAATCTTATGATTCAGCGGAAGATCATCATTTAACCACATTTTCAACCACAGAATCAGGGGTGCTGCGCTTAGTGAGTCCGACAGATATGGCAAACCCACCTCCTTGTGGATTGAATAAGTTGGTGTAGACTGGGGCACAGAAAGAAGAGATCTTATGAATCTGTTTTCTGCTCTCTGGATGGGGTCGAGATTAACATACCCCCACAACGGGGATCCATATGAAGCGATGGCAACAGGTTTACTCTTATAAATCTTTAACATCGCTTCCATAGGCCTGGCACCCAGCTTGCCAGCAAAACCCAAGAGTGCAGAAGCGGATCTAGTGACCGCTAACCTCTTTGCACTTATCTGTGGTCCCCAGGTACCTTTTTGATCAAACAAAACTCCCAAATAAGGGAATGTGGTTACCTCGGAAACAGGGACCCTACTACAAAAAAATGATTTGTGTCTTTTCTTGTTACACTCACGGCCCATGACCATCGTGTGAGATTTGGACACATTAACCTTAAGGTCCAGATTTTCCATAAAGGAACCAAAGGAATTCAGAAGGACCTGGAGGCCAACACCCGTGCGGGCGATCAACACGGCGTCATCCGCGTACAGGAGTGCCGGGATATGGGCATCTCCTGCACGTGGAACGTCCATGCCCTGACCCCGCAGGTGCCCCCCCAGGCCATTAATATAGATGGTAAACAACGTGGGGGCCAAGATGCAACCTTGCCGTACCCCTTTCAGGGATTTAAACAAAGAGGTACACCTGCCGTTGTTGGACACTCGGACGGCTGCGAAAAGCTCCTGGTGCAGGGTGGCCATAAACATGACCAGGGCTTCGTCTATTCCCAAATCCAGCAGGGTCAGCCATAATTTAGACCTATTAACGAGGTCGAAGGCCGAGGAGAGGTCCATAAATGCGAGATACACTGAACCCTCCTTGGCCAGCGTGTACTTAGAGATGAGTAGATACAAATTAATACACTGCTCAATTGTACCTTTTCTCTCTCTAAAACCGTATTGCAGTTCACACAGCCCGCCACAACCCTCGACATTCTCCCTTAGTCTGGATAAAAGGACTCTACCCAAGATTTTAATGGTTGAGTCCAAAAGGGATATTGGCCTATAAAATGCTGGGTCGTCCCGCTGGCCTTTGTTTTTATAAATGGGGACGATGGTAGATATGGCCCATGATGCGGGAGCTGAATTGCCGTTGACTGCATTAAACACGTTGGACAACACCCTCGACCACATTTTAGGTGAGTACATAAAGAAGTCGGCCGGGACTCCGTCTGGGCCAGGTGCCTTATGTTTAGTAGTTTCCGCGAGTGCCTTTTCAACTTCTTGGGGATTGAAGACAATAGGGTGTGTAACCCCACTAGGCCATAAACCCATGTTGCTGCTCTCTTCAACTCCGTCACCCCCATATACACTTTTAAAAAAAGTCAACCATTTGTCCTCAGTAATCACACAGTCCATGGGTGCGTTGCTGTCCTCCGAGAAAAGGGGCTGCTTGATAATCTCCCAGAATCGTCTGCTGTCCTTCAACACAGCCGCCGAGAGGAGGTTATCCCATGTTTCTCGTTTGATGGATTCTTTGCGGCTCTTTACGGCAGACTTGTAGATTTTCCTTAGCCTCACAATTTCCTCCTTATTTCTCGGAACAATTTTTAAGGCCACCAACAAGTCTCTGTGGGCCTTCGAGCATGCAGAATCAAACCATCGCTTGTGACCCTGGGCTCCCTGAAAAGGTTTAGCTAGAAGTTCGTTAGAGACCTGGGCACATATTTCCTCATAGGCTAGTACCATGAGGTTCCCCTGAGTGTCCGAGTTCTGACAAAGCTCAACCTGATCTTTAATCTTAGGGAAACATTTTTTGTAGAAATCTTCCGGAATCACATTCGCCCATTTGACTCTTCTATCTTGGTCGGTAGTCCTCAGGGGATGGGCTGGTTTTATGGTTGATGATGATGCCCCCATCTGGCCACCCCACGCCACTTCAAGTAGTACAGGATTATGGTCGCTGAAGTGGGTTGCTACCGTACAATAGGCGGTGGTCCGAGTCAGAATACCAAGAGAAACAAAGATATAATCTATCACAGACCCATGGTGACCTCCAATAAAGGTTGGCATTCTCAAACCAAAATTAGGTTCATAAAGATTATAGTTTGCTAGTAGATCTTCGAGCTCCTGGCCCTCCACTGAGTGTTCGAAATGAGGCGCTACCGGGGCAGCGTCATCTACTACGCTAACTCCTCTACCCTTGCAGGCTAAATTGCATAAATGAATGTTAAAATCACCTAGTAAAATAGACTCTGAAGCAAATGTGATATTCTGTAAGACTGTGTTTAAAATACTGTCCAGATTGGTGATGTTACAGCCTTCATAGACACTGTTCCCAGAGTTATAAAAGTTGACATATAAGGTCCTACTGGTTTTATTAATGACCCTTTCAACGATTAATATATTATCGGATTCGGAACTGATCTGCCTGAAACTACCTTTTAGATCCAATGCGAATAAGAGCGCCAAACCGCCTTTGGCCCTACCCATTCTACTAGGGACAGCGGGTCTTATAAAACTGGTGAACCCATCCCACCAGATGTTACTGGATGTGTCCCAAGTTTCTTGTAGGGCAATGATGTGGTGCTTTGAAATAAAGCTCCGCCAAACAGGATCCTGGCGTTTAGTGTTTAAACCTGCCACGTTCCAGCTTATAATCTTGCATGACTCAGTGGTGCTCATAGGCTCTTTACCACCCACTGAATCTCCTTCTGAAGTTACTTGCAATGATAATGCCTCACTAGTGTTCACGTGACGGCATCGCTGTGTGACCTCTCCAATGGAGCAATGAAAAGTGCCAGCCTCAGTCCCAGATAAAATTAATTGCTGGTCAGGAATAGTAGATGGTTGGGACTCAGTAACTACATTAGGGGTAAGAAGGCTGGGAAGATCATCAGAACTAAAGCCGTCTCTACTAATGTTTAGACCAGTCGAACCCGCATTTATCTGATCAACACCTGAATTGAGTCAGTCACAGGTATTGAGATCGGATAGGGGACCAAACCTATTACCTGTAGTGAAGCCCCAAGCAGATGGCGTAGCTAACTGTACCTGACCATTGTGAACTGAGTGCCACAGAGAATGAGGGGTATTTGGATGGATCAAAGAAGGATCAGTTCTCTGCCACCGTGTTGGCCTAAAACCCCTCGCACTATGATCGAACCCCAGTGCGCCAAGCCCCCACCCATTTATTCTTGTCTCATGTGGATGGACCGGCTGGATATTTAACCCATGCGGGTAAATAGATCTTCCCAAATCTCGCTGTGCGAGAGGCTGAAACCGATCGTTTGCATATCGCGGACCCGTGGCCCCACCCCAGCTACTGATATTACTGTACTTGTAATGCCTATTAGTATTAGGTAGGGTAGCGGACTGAGACTCGTCATAAAAAAATCTGAGAGTCAGTGGGACTATAGAGCCACTGCGACGTTGAGGTGGAAAAACATTGCTCAAAATTTCAGGAAGAACCTTGGCGTTAGTGAAGTTTAAAATGACACAATCGCCTATGAACTTTTTCGGCTTGCTGCCGATCCAAGGTACCCTCCTAGTCGAAACTATGTCTCCAGCCAGTTTATCAAACCCTTCTTGGGCCATGTACATATTATTTGATAGCCAATGTAAGGCTTTATCTTTGAGGCACTGATTAGACTCTATTTTGTCGTTTGGCAAAACTGGAACATTAGCCAACACCAAGACTACCGGTGAGGCTTCCACAATAAATTGGACTGAGCCGTCCTCTTGATGACTTACCACTGTAGCATCAGTGGGAATAATATGAGGATCCCCAGTTACAACGTTCTGATCCGGGACGGTTAATGATGATGGTGAGGGTAGGGGTGACAACCCTTGTTGAATAGGCTGTAAATTACTAGCAGGGGGAGGGGCCTCCTCATCCGTGGATATTAAATCCGCGACGAGGGAAGATAGATTCTCTATCTCCTTGGTCAAGTTACTATGAGCCCCACCCAACTTCCTAATTTCAGCAGATAGTTTGTCCACCTTCCCGATCAGGGGCTTAATGATAGTCTTAATTTTGATGTCTATCATGTCTTGGATCCTATTGAAAAGGTCATCATCAATTGTGCACTTAGGCTGGGTATCGACCTCCAAATCCGCGTGTTTACCCCTCCGACTAGAAGGTGGGGTGGCAGGCTTCTTCCTACCCAGATGTTTCCCCCCTCGTTTAGCTGTTGGTTTTCTACATGCTCTAACAGCACGAGCAGTTGGCGGCTGGGGTTGGAGGTCTTCATCCGTAGCTGCTGTCTGGCTATTTGAGTCAATAATTGCATCATCGGATAAATCGATGAGATCTATTCTATCCATAACAGGATCAAAGTCATCAGTGGCCTCATTGCGGATAGGTGCAGGATTAAAATCAGAATCGACTAAGTTGGGCTGAGGGTTTGCTATCAGGGAATCGGACACGGCTACGCTTTCAGCACTTGTAGATGGACTTTCTACAGGCAACACAGGTGATTGGCTTAGACCCAAAGATTGCCTTCGTTTATTATTAATGCTGCTGACCACTTGCACGAGATAAGAATCCAGTGTATTCACAGCCTCAATAGGGGCAACTACCAATTTTTTCCCCATGCTTTGGGCTAATGCTCTAAAGGGTCACACAGTCGGAGCAGGACTTAAGCCAAATCAGAAGCTTGCTATAGGTTTTAAACAGCTGAAGAGTAATGATAGGTGAGTGTCATCAATAATAAGTGTAGTACCAAGTGTCAAAGATGGAAACAGTACCTTAATATCCACACGATAATTGTCAGGGGGATAGCCTTGCCAGGCCTCTCATGCCTCGGAGGGCCTCAGAGGGCCCGCCCTTTGCCCGGGCTTAGCCCCGGGCGTCCCGCTCGCGTCCCGCGTAGCTGAGGGCTTCCTGGTTATATGTGCCCCTCCTGGCGCGTTGCTGACGCGCCAGGGAACGCGCCTCCGCCGCAAGGGCTGCCGGGACCTGCAGTCCCGGGGCGGCGGTGGCGTGCCTGGTGTCCGCGGCTGCAGGCTCCCAAATCAGCGTGCTGCTACTATCCTCAGGCGAGTGAATGCTCTCCAAAAAGCTCCGCTGGGCAGTGTATGGCTGTGGCTCCCCCCGCTCCACCGAGGGCTTCCTGGTTATATGTGCCCCTCCTGGCGCGTTGCTGACGTGCCAGGGAACGCGCCTCCGCCGCAAGGGCTGCCGGGACCTGCAGTCCCGGGGCGGCGGTGGCGTGCCTGGTGTCCGCGGCTGCAGGCTCCCAAATCAGCGTGCTGCTACTATCCTCAGGCGAGTGAATGCTCTCCAAAAAGCTCCGCTGGGCAGTGTATGGCTGTGGCTCCCAGTGTATGGCTGTGGATCAGACACAAACTATGTCAGACCTCAGCCTTCTCGCTTCGTCGATTTAGGCCATATTCCCTGGGCCCCTGCATTATTGAGCCATGCAGCGCCTGACGGCGTATCACCTCAGACGGGGCCTGACATACTCACAGTTGATTCCGCTGTTAGTCGAAGTGAGGGACGAGTTGCAATGGTGGCTCACTCACATGGAGGCCTGGAACGGCCGTGCAATATTCAGTTCAGCTCCAGATATAGTTATCGTGTCAGACGCCAGTCGCTCCGGGTGGGGGGCCAGATGCTGAAAATTTTTCACAGGTGGAGCCTGGTCCACTCACGAGAAGTCACTGCACATCAACTGCTTGGAGATACTAGCGGGTTCCTTTGCAGTTCAATGCTGAACAAAGGACAACGTGCAGTCGTGTGTCCTCCTCAGGATGGACAATGTCTCGGCGGTCCGGTACATCAACCACCTGGGGGTACCAGATCCAAAATGCTGGCAGATCTAGCCGAGGATTTTTGGCACTTTTGCCTGGACAACCAGGTTTCAGTAACAGCGGAGTACCTGCTGGGGTGGGAGAACGATGTGGCCAATTGGCACTCCCGTCACCTACTGGATGCCAGTGTTTGGAAGCTGGATCCTCAGGTTTTTTCCCTAATGTCGGAAAGGTGGGGCCCCTTCTGGGTAGACCTGTTTGCGTGGCGACTGGATCATCAATTACCAATATTTTACAGCTGGCGCCCGGATCCTCTGGCGGAAGCGACGGATGCTTTCCTCCAGGACTGGCAGGGAGAGCAGGGTTAAGCATTCCCTCTGTTTTCCCTGATCACGCGAGTGTCAGCGCTGCTGCAACACCAGCAGACGGAGGTGACCTTGATCACGCCATGGTGGAGGTCTCAAGTTTGGTTTTTGGTTCTACTGGAACTTTCTTGGGATTTTCCAATCCAACTTCCCCACTCTCCTCACATTCTTCTCAATCCCGACCTTGTTCCCCATCGACTAGTCCAAGAAGGAACGCTGAGATTGATGGCCGGGGGGATCTCCGGCGTTGCTGGACGCTCCCAGGCCTTTCGGGACAGGCTGAGGACTTGCTCTCCAAGGCATGGGCAGATAGCACGACCAGGAGATATAGATCAGCCTGGCACTGATGGCGTCATTGGTGTGTGCGACGAGGTGTTGATCCCGTGGGGGCGGATGTAGTCCATATCCTTAATTTTTTGGCGGGTTTGGCAGAAGATGGTCTGGCCTATCGGTCAAGTAACACCTTCCTTTCAGCGATATCTGCCGGTCACATGGTGGTACAGGGATCCCCAGTCGCCGAACAACCCTTGGTGTGTCAGCTCCTTAGGCGAATTCGCCTTTCGCTTCTCTCGGAACCGCGATACTTCGTCCTCTGGGACGTGAACAGGGTTTTGAACCTTTTTCTGTCTTGGCAAATGAATAGGTTTCTCTCTCGTAAAGAGGTGACAGCCAAGTTGGCAATGTTGTTATGTCTGGTTTCCTGCAGGCGTGTCTCAGACGTGAGAGCCTTGGACATTTCTGCCAGAGTATTTTCACCGGAAGGGGTATCTTTCACAGTAAGTAGAAGAACGAAGTCTAACACAATAGTTATTTCATACCCAGCTTTTCCAGACTCCCCTAAACTGTGTGTAGTGCAGTATCTCCATGCCTGTGAAGAGATGACTGATGAATCTCGCCCTCCAGGCAAAAGACAACTGCTCATTGCGTTACGCAAGCCGTACAAGGCAGTCTCATCCCGACCATCGCTAGATGGGTGCGTTGAGTAATGCAGGAGGCGGCGATCGATACTAAACAGTTTGGTGCTCATTCAGCGAGAGGTGCAATGGCCTCTAAAGCTTTTGCCCTAGGGGCGCGATTGGAGGATCTGATGCGTGCAGCCGATTGGTCCTCAGATTCCACCTTTAAGAGGTTTTATTTCAAACCGGTGCTGGAGGTGGCAAGGCTAGTTGTCGACAAGCTTTGAACTGGCATAATCCGAAGCCTCCGGTCCTGCCATAGAATGAAAATTTGCCTAACCTTCGTGCTGGTAAATTTCAATTCTATTAAGGACACGGAGGCGAGGATTATCCCTCCCAATGACTTCGGAGAAGTGGACCCTCCCCGTATGACTAAGTAATCCATTCATGGGTTTTTTCTCAGTTTAGTCATGAGTTGATGATGTTGTTGCACAATTGACGTTTCCTTGTGATATGTACATTGGACTTCGGTTCTGCCTCTGCCAAGCCTCTTTTGTAGGAAATGTCGGTACCAAACAGGCTGCATGAAAGCCGACAGGATGTGCCTCGCGAAGGAAGAGGAAACAGCTTAGATGGACTATGGTGGCTGGTCAGAGTGCAGACAGAGAGGGAGAACTCCTGTTAAGACTTTTTGATTTCCCAAGTGTTCATGGGAAATGTAGTTTGTGATGTTTTTTGAGTTGCTGCTGTAAAAAATAAAGCGAAGGAAGAAGGCATAATCCGAAGCCTCCGTGTCCTTAATAGAATTGAAACTTACCAGCACGAAGGCTAGGCAAATTCTCATTCCGGTTCACCCATGCTTACATCTTTTGTAGGAGCGTTCAGACCGCCTTACGGAGATTGAATATAGAGCCACATGTGAGGAGATAATTTTCCTTTACATGGACACTTTCGCAATAAATTATATGGGATTTTGTTGTTTAGACTTGTTTTGTTTTCAACGGTGCCCATGGCTTACCCGTACACACGTCTATTTCAGTAGTGCCTAGATCGCCTCACGGAGGCAAAACATAGAGCCACTTTTGAGGAAAGTCTTTCCCCTGTAATTGGACACTCAAGCTGTGTCATAGAAATTTTTGTTTAGACATTTCCTGTTCTTGATAAGTCGGTTAATACCTAAATTATTTTAATTGTCTCCGCTATATAGTTTGATCGAAATACCTTTACTTTTTTAACTTTTAAAAAACATGTGAGGGGAAGAGAGCATGTTTTCAGGTTGACTCGTAAATCAATAATTCGACCGGCCCTAAATCCTGAATAAAGTGATGCAAGGATTACTAAATTATGCACAGTATATAATGGCACGATAAACCACTTTTCCAGCAGCATAGGTCACTTGTAATTAGAGGAGTACACATAATCCCTTCAGTGGCCTCTTCATGTTATTTTTGCTTGCTGTTTCTCTTTATCAGTTTGAAGTATTTAAACTTTAAGGGAACGCATCTGCAGACATCTCCCCCAAAACCTGGAACATCCATAGTCTCACTCTGCCTAGTCAGTTTCCGGAACCTTGGAAAACATAATAGGGTAATTGTTGGGTAAAAAAAGGCTCTACTCTTGGTCTTTTAATCAATATGAAGCGGTCCTCTCATGTAATGCCTTTTCCTCTTCAATTAGGATACAATACTTTTTTTTAACTCTGCCCTCCCGGTTGAAGCATTACCAGACAATACATTCCATACATTTATTGTATAGATGTTGGACATTCGAGATAGAAGCATAGGTTTTCATTGACATTGTACCAAGAATAATTGTGCATGATATATATAAGCTACAAAATAAATGTCATTTGCAGTATCTTCCATCACTGTAGATACAGTAATCCCAATAGGCTTTCTGAGTCATACTCAAATACATACATGCAGCAGACATTTACCTATGGCTGCATCAACCCTGTACTATACAGATTGCATGTCTCTGTTAGGCAGTCAAACACTTGTTTTGTCATACTTCTTACACATTGGGGGGTTTCTAGGCTATCCTGCACGGGGTATTTTTGGTGATTACAGGAAATTTAACCCAATTGGGCTCACCCAGCACTCTTTTATTGGTTAAGTCATTAAAAACATTATATAACTTTAGCTACATTGGCTTTAACTCACCTACTGTAATTTGAAAAACATTAATGATATGATTATAATTTCCTAATAAGATTTACCTTTGCAGGCAAACATATCATGTACCTATATGACTTTCTTTCTTTTGTGTCCTGTACAGTGAAAATGATTGCCCTCTGATGAAGGCATTCCCGCCGAAACACGCATAGTATCTATACCCCGTCAGCTTCTGTGCCCATATAAGGTCTTAAACATTTTTTTTGCTATTCTCAGGTTTATTATATCATGAACTATTTGTTGTCTGCATTACAGTTTAATTAATTGACACACTGTACTGAAGTACAAATGTTTAAGACTATCAACAATGTAGATAAATAATTTTTGCACGTATTAATGTACAGGATAACAGAATTGTGAATCATGCTTTTACTGCTGTAAAGAACTCTATTAATTTATAATATAAAACCAAAAGAAATTATATATTAAAAAATTAAAAATACGTTTGTGCTACTACTACATGAAGTCCTTCAAGTTATTAAATGAATTGCAATCTCATGCATATATTGTATGCCTGCATGTTCTTTGTTTATTTTCTCTTGCCTAAGTCTGTTTCTTAACTAAAAGGTACGCAAGGGTGACCCATTATACCGGATGGAGTATTGGATACCTGTTTTAACGTAAAGCAGGCTTGGGGATCAAAGGACGTGTCTACTAGGACCACAAGCTGATGAATGAGTAGACTAATGGTTCTGCGTAGGAAAAGGAGGGTGTCTGGATTTATAAATAAAATTAAAAAAACCTAGAGGAACTAAAGTTATGATGCCCCTAGCAGTAACTTTACTCAGAGACCTAAACAGCAGACTTTGCGCCAGGTAGGGGGGACCTAAAGTTTAAAATGCCACACTCACCCTGGACATCTGCTGGTGTGGGACCAATCAACCCTATGCCTCAGGTTAGGAAGAGGTCATCCGCCAAGGAGAAAGGAAGGCCCCTATTTTAATCCAATACTTCATTGAATAATTCCTCGTAAGATTCAACTGGATTTCCTTGTGAAGGGGGGGGAACACCTGGAATACCAGCATCCCGCGCCCAGGTGTCAAATCACACTTTTAAGCATGTTGAGCACCTCCTCCTGTGCTCAGCAGATAAATTATGGGGATTGTGCCCCCGCGCACCAACACTAGCACCAACAATGGCATCCTGCATCCAGGTGACAGAGCACTGTTGAAAGCATGTAGATCCCCTCCTCCTGGGCTCAGCAGATGAATTATGGAATTGTGGTCACCCACACCCCAAGCACTGGCAACAGCGTCCTTTTCACTCTTTGCCCTCTCTATCCATTTGTGCACTTTAGCTCTTTTTGCTATACCTTCACTTCTGTTGCCTTTCTTTTTCTTGTTTTGCCTTGTGCCCTTTTGCTCTGCCATCTCTTGGGCCTCAGTTTTCCTGCTCTCTTCCTCCATACCTGCTTCTTGTTGCACCACCGCTCCCTTCCTGTGCTTCTGCCCCTCCCCCTCCATGGACTGACTTGCAGCACACCAAAGGCAAGCCTATCAGCACCCTTCCGCGCATGGGCAGTGCCCAGTGCCATAAACCCTGGCTGTTTGCCCCCACTATGTGACTTTCACCCGATCTCTCAACCCAGGGCGCCACCCCCACACTGCGCTGCATGACACGAAAGGAGGTTTTGCTTGCACCATTGCTGCTTCACATGCAGCGCCGCACCTACCACAACCACACTTTCCACACAAACTGCAAGCAGCACATCCCGCTCCCACCTACATCCATAAACACAGAGAAAAACTATTGTGTATGCTCCTTAACACCTGCTTACTCAGTAACAACGCCACGGAAATTTGGGACACATCCTGGTTAACGACGCTTTGGATCGCCTCTTCTTTATGGAAACATGGCTGAACACTGAGTCCGCACCTGACATCACCAGGGCCATTCTGGCAGAATACAAGCTCACACAGTAGTACTGCCCACACAAACCAGGAGGAGTAATCACAATTATATTAAAATAATCCATCAATTGCACCACAACCACAGAGAACTAACCCCATCCATTAAGCACCTACACTTCAAACTACCAATCTCAACTACTTACACCCCAAACAAAGCAGCTCTACTGACCACCGGAACCAAGAGCTACTTTTACTGACAACATCCCTGACTTTGTCGCCCCCCTCACCATTGACTCCAAAGATTACAGCCTACTAGAAGGCTTCAACTTCCATCTAAAACAGGAATGGCAATAACTTCACCACACTCCTCAAAAGCTTTGAAGTAACAACATTTCACTGGACCCAAACATTCCGCCAGACGCTACCTTCAACGGCATCAAAATCAGTGCAACTACGCCTCTCACCTGGACTAATCAAACCATCATCCAAATCACCATCCCTTGCCAGTCAAAGCCTGCCTTCACAAGACTGGCCAGACGCCGTCGGAGAAGCACCTTGGAATCCCAACGTGTCTGACATCTTGCACCAGAACTAGCCCAACCCCACAGAGGACCTTCACATCGACATCAAATAGCTCGATGATTGGATCACGCAGACTCCCTGGACCCCCAGAAACTCACCACACTAAGAAAGACCCAGCAGCGGGCTAGTTGGTACACTGAAGAACTCGGCATAACCTAACGACACTGCGAACAACTGGAAAGAAGATGGAGAAGGAACAATCATGACAATTACAAGGTGACTTACAAAGCAGCCTTGAGACACTACCCCAGCATATCAGAGAAGCCAAGAAAAAAGCCCTAGAAGAGCACATAGACCACAGCTCCAGAAGGTGTAAAGAAATCTTTGTGATCGTCAAAGACTTTGTCTCAAAAGCTTCCGCCTCAAACATCACCACCCCCTCACAAGAAGTATACAACAACCTCTCGGAATTCTTCAGCAAAAAAAAAAAGCTACAACAACTCCAAATCTCAACTAAACCCCTGCACAGGAACTCCCCAACTACCTAGGAAGAAAATAACCACCAAAGAATCTGCCAACATCGTGAAGGCAATCCACTTCGGAACACTGATGGACCCCTGCCCCCACAACATGGGTGCCTCCTCAATCAGCGAAGCCCTTTTCCTCTTGAACAACTCCATCACTGATGTACGTTCCTGGATGCTTGACAACATGGAATAGTGAATGCACTCCTAAAGAAACCTTCTGCAGACTCCACTCAACTAGCAAACTACCGCCTGACCTTCCTTCTACCCTCATGAAGAAAGCCATCAAGAAGCAACTCACTCACCACCTTAAAACACACCAACTCCTAAACACCACGCAATCAGGTTTCTGGTGCAATCACACCACCGAGACAGCCCTCATAGCAGCAAAAGACAACATCAGGTTGATCCTCGACCTCAAACTCAACACAGACAAAACTGAAGTGTTGAGTCTTCGGAAGGAACGCCTCTGCTTGAGATTCTCCCTGGTGGCTATCTGACCTCGGCCCCCTCGTTCACCCATCAGCCATGTAAGGAACTTGGAAATCATCCTGGAAAACAAGCCTGACATGATAGCCCAAGTAAATGCAGTGACCTTCACCTGCTTCTACATCCTGAGGATACCGCAAAAGATCTTTAATTGGCTACCAAACAACACTAGGAAAATGGTTATACAGGCCCTCATTGCCAGCAAACTTGACTTTGGGAAAGCACTCTATGAAGGAATCACCAAGAAGACTCTGAACAGACTTCAAACCATCCAAAACGGTGAGCAACACTCCTCCTCAACCTACCTCGCTGCACACACATCATCCTACACTTCAGCGAGCTTCTCTGGCTCCCCACATCCATACATGCTCAGTTCAATTTTTTCACACACACACAGACACTATGTTTTACACAATACAGGTTCACTCTACTTCAACAGCTGCATATACTTCCACCTATCGCCCAGGCACCTCCACTCAGCCAGACTCTCACTAGCACACGTAGCCCATATCCACAAACCAAAGCCGGAGGCTGCACTTTCTCTTATACCACCCCAACGCATGGCATGACCACCCACATCACATCAGACCCTCCTCATCGCTTTTCAAGCTCCACAAAAAGCTGAAGACCTGGCTCTGTGAATAAACTTTCCAGGGAGTCTGCCACCTACCCTCTTGAAAAGCGCCTATATACCCTAATGGACAATTAGTGTGCTATACAAATAAACATAACATATGCTGGTGTGAAACCAAGGTTATTAGGCTTGCTGTATAAAATATGCTGCAGTCTTATAAAGATGTTTTTAGAGGTCTAAAAAGCATGGCACTCAAGTGGTGTAAGTGTGATGTGAGCTAATAATTGCTTTAGCTATTGTTATACGGCATTTCTATTGGAGGAAAGGTCTTCGCTTAGGCAGGATGATTCACATCTCACTGGTGTCACTTTTCCTCTAAGCAGTGGTAATTCTGCACATACCCACAAGCCATATGAACATAACTAGGACATGTCACACAAGAAAGCTATACAACTGCAGCTATTTCACACCCATCCTAGGACAACTTATCCCCTACTGGATTGCACCTGCAAGACTGCACCAAGTTCTCACACCTCTGCACTGCAGCCACATTAATTACAGCTTACTAGGAGGGGCAGCTGCTACTGAATCGGACACAAAACTGTCCCATGTGTTGGGAAAGATGCAGTGAAAAAGGCAGAAACCTCCAGGGGTTACACTACTTCAGCAGTGACAGTAATGCCAGGAACAGCATTTAAACTCCCTGCCTAGTTAAAGCTTAACTTGCAGTGCCCTCACACACAGCGCAATGCAACCAAAGCATGCCACACAGCAGTGCAACAGAGGTCATGACGACCAATGATGTGATATACAGTCTCACATGACATAAATCCTTCCAGAAAGCCTCATGGGACCCCAAACTGCAAGTGATTTTGTGACTGATCACAACAAAGCCGTACAGTAACATAGTTAAAGGTCAAGTAACCACAAATTAATCTCCCGGTCATGAAGCACTTAACTTGGGCTAATATAGGGTCACCTGGACTTCACCACAATAGCTAACCAACGAGATTAGACGGGGCACAGCTGCTGCTTTCACACTCAACAAGAAAAAAGTGGCTCACACAAAATAACAAGAAAAAACACAACGTGCCTACACACTTTATATTTGGTGGGTAAAATGTCAAGGCCAAGAGAAGGTCCGTCCTTTTAGCATTCATGGACCTCTCTTGTGCCTTCAATTTGGTTTATTGATCTAAACTTTGGGATATTTTAAAGGGACTAGGAATTGATCAAGCTCTTATAGATCTTCTGGGAAGGATACCACTGCAAGTATTTGTTATGGGGTAAAGGATTAACTCTAATTTGGGAGTTCGACGAGGCTGAGTGATGGCTCCGTTGCTTTTTAATTTATATGTAAATGGGTGGGAGATTTCTTATGCCGCTCTGAGGCATCTGGCTCTTGAGGGACATAGGACTGTACCTGTTTAACTTTGCACAGGTGATGCTGTTTTAATTTCTAATACTGCAAATGGTCTCCAATCCCCCAGGTCAAACAGGATTACTTTAGAAGCCATCCCAGAGTCATTGGATAATCATCCAACTACCTTAGAAGTCATTTACACGTCATCAGACATCATCAAGCTCTTGAAGTCATCAGCAAAGCTGGAGAAGCTCAGCCTGATGATTTGAGGATGACTTGAAAATGAGTATCTGATGACTTTAGTAGGTGTCATTATGCGTGATGATTTAAGGATGACTTGAAAAGGAGTACCTGATGACTTTAGTAGGTGTCATTATTCGTGATGATTTAAGGATGACTTGAAAATGAGTATCTGCTGACTTCAGAAGGTGTCATTATTCATGATGATCTGAGGATGACTTGTAAATGACTCTCCGATAACTTTACAAGATGACATTGTTCCTGATGAATTTGGGGTGATTTGAAAATAAGCATCTGAATACTTCAAAGGTACTATTGTGTTTTCAATAAGATGTTTTTGCGTCTGGTGATTTTAACAGGAATTGCTTGTCTATTTAAAGAGCACGTCCACCACTTTGGTTTCAGTTTTCCAGAAAAATGCAAACTGTTGGATGATTGCACAATGAATTGCAGATAAACGCAAAATGGCATATACGTTTTCTATTATACACAACAGAGCATACAATGTGCTTTAGCAAACTGTGTATAAGTCAGCGGTTATTATTTTAACACATTTATTTATTTTTTGTCACTTTCATTTTGTACAAACCAGGTAAGATAAGCATCCACTGTAACTGTAATGGACTCCATGTACCTTAGGTGCATCTCCAATTGGATACTGGGTCACACTTATAAACCCCTGTACTGTGTACTATAGGTACCCAGGGCATATGTGCCCCCAAGGCCTACCAGGGGCTGCAGCTTGTATTATGCCACCCCTGGCTGGCCCTACTAAATTGACACAACTGGCTGATCACTCAGCTGGGGATGAGTGGTGTAATCACCCTTTGCTTAGATATAGTATACCTATATCTAAACCTATATAGACACATATATACCTATAAGTCACTCCTATGGCAGGCCTTAACAATCCCGAAGGCAGAGAGTACTTGGTATTATGTGAGATGGTGCTCTAGCATGAACTGAGCCTGTCTGCAGCTTTCGGAACCATGTCCTTATAGCTGTTCTATGATATAGCGATACCATATACTTTTAAGTGCATTATAATCCTCGCGGTCATTGCTAACTTTGGTTTGGCTTTATCAAAAAATGTTGTGTAAGTTGTCATACGCTTTGTAATACTACTCCCTCACCAAACCCAAACACACCCTAAACTCTAAAATTAACCATGGCACCCCAAAACCCAAACACACCCTGAACCCCCAAATTAACCCTTGCACCCCAAAACCCAAACACACCCTAAACCCTAAAATTAACCATGGCACCCCAAAACCCAAACACACCATGAACCCCCAAATTAACCCTTGCACCCCAAAACCCAAACACACCCTGAACCCCCAAATTAACCCTTGCACACCAAACCCAAACACACCCTAAATCCTAATATTAACCATTGTACCCTAAAACCCAAACCCACCCTGAACCCCCAAATTAACCCTTGCACCCCAAAACCCAAACACACCCTAAACCCTAAAATTAACCATGGCACCCCAAAACCCAAACACACCCTGAACCCCCAAATTAACCCTTGCACCCCAAAACCCAAACACACCCTGAACCCCCAAATTAACCCTTGCACATCAAACCCAAACACACCCTAAACCCTAATATTAACCCTTGTACCCTAAAACTCAAACACACCCTAAACCCTAAAATTAACCCTGGCACCCCAAAACCCAAACACACCCTGAACCCCCAAATTAACCCTTGCACCCCAAAACCCAAACACACCCTGAACCCCCAAATTAACCCTTGCACACCAAACCCAAACACACCCTAAACCCTAATATTAACCCTTGTACCCTAAAACCCAAACACACCCTAAACCCTAAAATTAACCCTGGCACCCCAAAACCCAAACATGCTCTAAACCCTTAAATTACATCTGGCCCCCCAAAACACAAACCCACCCTCAACCCTAAAATGACCCTGTACGCCCTAAAATCCAAAAGCCCTACTAACCCCCAAACTGTTTATGAATGCGGAATGCCGGGAGGCGCGGCTGTGATTGCAAATGATACTTTCTGGACCCCCAGGAAGCACTTCCTTCATACTTCCTTCATAGAGTATTTCCATGGAATCCGATTGTTAGACTTATTAAACAACTGCGGACAGACCTGCTCATGGCCCATAAAGAGGAATGGTCTTGCAAAGGAAAACAAGCTTTGTAGAAGTCCTTGGGACTGCCGAATTCACTCCATCACGCAGTCCTGCCAAGCGTCACGCAACAGGTGTGACGCTCACGCATTTCAGTGCGGTGATCCGCATCACCGCACTGAAATGCATTGCACGCATTTTCCACCTGTGCCAGGGCGCTCCTGTGCCTGGGCTCTCAGCCTCTCTCTGCTGTTCTGAGAGAGGTGCTGCTCAGCCCGGGCCGAGTGCCTAAACAGTTAATCAGACTGCCGCAGCTCTGTAGTGGCTGAGAGCGGCGCGCTACAATGTATCAGTCTCTGCCAGCCTGGAGCTGCCTGCTGTCCAACTCCTGTTGCCCTGGAATCTAAATTGCGCAAGAATGGTGCGGCGCGCGGCTACTCACTCCTCAAATGCAGGGGGCCGGGCTGCCCTCTAGGAGTCGATTAGTGCAGCTCCGAGCTGTCGATCACCGTGTGGCGCACCATGGGGCCGGGATTAAATCCGGATGTGCCGGCCGCTGTAGTGCCGTCACGTCCGGAGAAACAAGAAGAAGTGCAGAAGCGCGCGAGTCAGCTCTCTGGCCACGAGGAGTGCAGTCCGTCGTGGGCGCATCGACTTGAGTGGACAGAGCTGAGCAGCCTCCTGGATGAAGACAGGCACCATACAGGCAGCCACTTGGCAGCTCCACTCTGAGCTGCGCCTGAGTGAATCGAGAAGGCTTGGGGGGCACATTTGGCATAATTGCCTAGGGAGTCGAGTGATAAATTGCGGATGAACTCTGAGGAGGCAGGCGGTCAGCCCATAAACTGAAATTCCGTGTTCTCCTCGCAAGTAAGTGTGAGAACATCCGATGGTTAAATTGTCTTTTTAACGCTTGCAGAGTAAATTGAGTGCATTAAACAGCACGTCCTCCATCCTCCGCATGTTCTTGCATCGTGACAGTTATTGGATGCAAAAAACGATGTACTGCAGTTTTCGGAGTGCATTTTTATCTGCCTGCCCTGAGTAAGAGAGCTGTTGTTAGTTGTTTACATTATATTGTCGAACGGGGTCAGTCTGCTGTCCATGCGTGCAGCTGCCTGTTTCCCAGTTGCTGCACTCCATTCTTTAACAGCTCATACTTCACGCTGGATTTTGTTTTCCGACTGTAGATTTTGGTGCTACATGTTAAAATAACATTAGTAAGTGAAATGCAAATCCTAAAGCCTTTTTCTATGTAAGGGCTGTTAGAGTTAATTTTGCAAAGTTGTGCCAACTCACCTGCTGCCTTTCCTGCCGGTAGTACCACGGTTCTCTCAAAAAGCAAGGCCGGCTGACGAGGCTTGCAGTCACAGTCTCATGTCAGTATGCCTGCGCCATGCCTCTGAAGAGCTTAGGTTAGAGTGGTGAGCCTGCTAGCATTGCAGATGACGTCTGCACAGTGAGTCCGACTCACGGCACTGCATGCAGTACTGAACAGGCAAGAATCGAGCACAAGTAAGGAGTCTACTAGTGTTGCAGCTTGGAGGCATTACAGCTGAGGTGCATATTTTTGATGCTGGGACCTCACATCCTTCAGTTGTGGGCCTGGTCCCATTTGTGACAGAAAGTCCCTGGAGTACACACTGATCCTCTGCATCCTGACTTGATTGATTGCCGGCAGCATGGAGGATCCAGGATGCCCAGAGTGGGTGAAGGCTGCTATGGCATCTGTGTTTAAGTAGTTCTGCTAACTTGCTATGGCTGCTACTAATAAATAGCATTAATGCTTCAATCATTCTGAGCTGCCAGCTCCCCCTGGTCTGTAGTGTACTGAGTCTGAGAACTGTGCAGTCATGCAGCCTAACTCTGCTCTACTAAGTTTTCAGCTGCCAGCCGTTAGCGTATTTTAGTTCAGTGACTTCTTAGTTTCTTGTTGCTCAAGTGGGTGTAATTTCTGATATTATTTATATGTTGACCTTGTCTAAATTGCTTGATGTTATCGTAAGAAAGTGTCACTCATAGTTGTGAAAATGTCACTCATAATTACAATGAAATTATGAAAATGTCACACATAGCAATCTGAAACCTTGGCAGCTATGCTGTCGTTTAGTGGGGCCGCAGCGGGAAATCGTTTTAATGCTGATGGAGATTGAGAAAGTTCTGATTGGCAGAATGCAATGGACTGCTGACAGCTCTTGGTGTGTGTTAGGCTGCTGGAACTTTTCTGTCCTTGGTTTCCAGTGGTGCCACCAAGCAACAGCCCTGCCTTCATTAAATAATTGACGAACACAACAAATACCGTTCGCAAGTCACTCCAACAGTGGCCGATATGCTTTATGTGGTGAACAACAATAAGTGATCGTTTACAATCATTTTCATTCAGGTTTGGTCTGTGTGATTTTTTTTAAAGACACAGTCGGTACACAACCGGAAGTACATACCACAACCTGTTATGTTTTCACAGCCTGTATTTCATCCCATTTTTTAGATCAGGATTTGGCCAGACCTTTTGTTTTAAAAGAAAATACATCTGTACGATCTGCTTATTTAAAGGAACTCTTGGACAACTTTCTTCATCTGTTAGAGCCGTAATTCACATTTTGCTTCCGCCGGCTACAGCATACAGTTTGGGGAAGGGGACCATATCTGCCAGGTTTTCACTTCGCTTATGTGTGACATTTACAGGTCTTCAGTAATTTATGAGTGACATTTCACTGCCTTATGTGTGCACTTTAAGCAACACTTCACAGCGAGGTCAAGAAAGCAGTTCTTTACATTAAATACGGTAATCTATGTAAGCAGCCATTTTTTGTAAAATGTGACGAACATGAATCTTATTATAACAGATGCTATGCTCATGACGTTTTGCAATCACTAGCTATCCCTATCCTTACTGGGCACAGGGCACTTGACTCCTATGCTACACATTGTTATTTCCACTGTGTAATTCTGGGCCTGGTGCTGATGAAGGATTTATTAAACCACAACTGATGACTAGTGATACGATGTCAACAATAAAATCACGTAGCAGCAGTTAGTGACAGCCTGCAGAAATGGACCTCAACATTTACAGATGTGAATCATTCTGCCTTTACTTTTAATGCCTCGTTGTTATGTATTTCAAGCATCTTATGTGTCTCTTCCTTGCAGAAGTGAGCCAAAATAGTGAAGAGGCCTTTTTTGTTTGTGGCTGTGACATGCCATGGGCTTCATTTCAAGTTGTGTTAATAGAAATCATGGGGCAAATTTTTTTTCTTTTTTCCATAACACTTGTAATAATTATTTTGACACAGGACAAAGAATTTACCTCAAAACAAAGACACAGCACTCCTCCTTGTCACATGATTAACTTCTACAGACCTTTTTATTATTGCGGCTCCAAGTTCTGAGAGTATCTAGTTGTTCTAATGGGTGTAAGTTCTGACTATTTATATGTTTCCTTCGTCTTCATTGCTTAATTTTGCTTGCGAGAAAGTGTCACTCAACATCGGTGAATGTCACTCATAATTGCACTGAAATTATGAAAATGTCACACATAACCAATAGGAAACCTTGGCAACTATGATCACAATACTAAAATACGTTTTTAAAAAGCACAGCTGCCTCCAATGGAGAGCAGCTCTCTCATCAGCTTTGCATATCCTAAAGCCGGTGGATTCCTCTTGCAAAAGCCTACGCACATCCGGGAGCGCCGGAAGTGACGTCATTGGTCTGCGGCAAGAACGAATACCGTGTGTGCAATGGCCATGATGGACGATGGATCGGGATCGGTCTTTTTATTTTTCCAACTCCACTTACAAAGCATCACAAGTTCATGGATTCCAGCGTGTATACTCCGGTAAGTGCTGCAGCTTCAAGGTAGATGTTAGTCCATCGGGGCAAGCTCCACGGATCTGCACGCGCCCATATCCTGGGTCAGCCCCCCTATTTTAGCGCAGCTGCCTTCCAAAAGAGCAGCAGTCCTCCGCTCTCGGTCCCAGATGCTCAGTTTCCGTCCCAGACGAGCTTCCTCATTTTTCGGAAAGCACAAGTTTTCATTAAGTGGGCCAGACGCAGCTCCCTGCAGATAAAGGAAAAAACACAATTTCTTTGGTTGATGTGGCACCCGATGCGTTGGCTGCACACTTTTCCAAGCCGAGCCGAGGGTGTACCGGTGACCGGGTGGAACACTAAGATAAAGGTGTGTGCTTCGTGTTAGTGTAATGAATGCCTGCGTTGCAATGTGTGTGCGTGCGTGATTGCGTGTGTGTTTGATGTTTGTCTGTATCAGCATGACTGCTTGTTTATGCACCTTTTGTGTTTGAGCATGTGTATTTTGTGTATGTGTGGTAGCGTGCCTGTGTAAGTTGTGGAAAATTGTAAAAAGCATAAAAAATGTTTTACAACAAGTTCCTCGCAGTAAGGAAAAATACATTACTGCCCGTGTATTAGGTAGCTAAAGTTTTCGCCTAGTGTTAGTTCGGAAATTAACGCTGGGTACAATGTTGAGATGATTTCTTCTAAAGCATGTGACATTCTGCATTTAATCTGAAATGTATCCGTGTCACAAGCACATGAGATTCTTCAAGAGAGATAGGGACAAGAAGTACAGCATAAGGTGTTGTGTGATAATCTGGGACAGTTCCCTCTAAAACTGCCAGGGGGAAAGCAAAACATCACATCATACCAGCCTCGCGCACAAACATGCAAAGCAAATATGATGAAACACTGGTCGCATATTAATTTTATTTTATTTCCCATGACTTTTAGTATCGAGATATACAACATAGGTTGTTGCCTATATGGATGCCTAGAAGCATTTTACATTTTATTTGCAGCTTATTTGCATAAAGCAAATGTGCAAACGAAGAAAATATTCTGAACAGTAAAACACAGGGAGGTGGAGCGTCAACGTAGGAAGGACGACTTGCACAGAACCCACTCCCTTCTCCTGTGAGATGCAGGCCTCGCTTCTGCCAATCATATTTCTGTTGAGAAGACTGCAGACTCCTGCTATACTAAGGCCAACAAAATGGCCCCTAATACCGATAGAGCGGAAACCAAATCGGTATAAATAGAGATGTAGTAGAAACGCGACTTGTGGTATTAGAGTGTGTGATAATATTGATAATAACACAAGTTAAAACAAATGAGCACCTTTTAGCAGGCGAAGTTGCGGTTCAAAAGTGAATATTTGTTAGGGTACAGCCACTGCGGTTGACAAAAGACTTTCCTCCTGCCAAAGATGCTAGTCAGTTCTCGGCACTAAATTCAGGAACTGCTGGCACGTACTTCCGTTATCTGGCTGTCGCCAGGTCTCTAAAATAAGGCCTATGCAAACGTGAAAATGTATGCCTTCTGAAAATTATATGAAATTTAATGAAATCCGCTTATGTTGGTATCTTGCATGAAAATTGAATGTGTGGGCATAGCTCACGTTCAATGGTCACGAGATACACTCGAGCTGCACACAAGAAAATGTCTCCTACGAGACGTTTTCTGCTTCAGTCAGTGTAAACTGCGAGATTTTGTAGCCACAAAAATTGATAGAATTTTGCAAATCTCATATAACACGAAATTTGGAAATTTAACGAGCATTATAAAAAGTTTTCATGTGCCTTCCAGCAACAGAAGAGTACTGGAGCAGCATAACATCGGCTTTTCCCTCATTAATATTGATGAGGCCATATATGTATATTATGGCCTTATGCATTCATGAGATACAATGTAACCTGTAAGAGAAAAAAGGCCTTTGCCGCCATCTCTGTCGTAGGTTGTAACTAGCTACATGATTTGGTGCAGTTTCCAGATTTCGAAAGACTCTACACCAGTGGCATAACAAAGGCCTCTGGAGTATAGGGGGTCCCGAACTCCAGGGAGCCGCTCAGCACAGTAACGTGGCCTCAGAGCTGCTGAGAAAGTCTGGAGGGCAGCCTCTCTATGTGATCTGCAGGGATCTCACCAAGTTTCATTACGTTACTGCTCCACACTATATACAAACATTATTCCTTCATTTAAATTCTTCGTGGCATGACAGGTAAGGGATGTCTCATGTTATATTTTAAATGACTCATTTATAGCACTGCAGATGTTTATATTAGGTGGAAGTCTGCGCTTGTAGGCAGAGAACACAGTCATTATGTAACTTCACCTTAGTGTGTCATTTCAACTGTTAATTTTACACCCTCCTTGATCCAGGGCATTGCCATATCATGAATCCACATCCCAATAACAAAGCCGTGTGCATCAGAAGGAGAAAAGCACCCCTTGTGTCATTACAGCGCTGCTCACTGAGCAGCATGGTGCCAAGGCACAAATAAGTCTGCTTTTCCCTTTTTCCGATGCAGGCTTTTTCTCACGAGTTGATTTTTCACCCCTACTTGCCACAGTCACTCATTTATGCTTGCTGGATGACTTTCCATTTGATAACAAAGTGCAAAAAGCCCCCAAAGATGACCACGTCTGCCCACTACCACACATAATTTACCCATCACATCAACATCTTTAATGCATCCTCTGTCACTTGAGGTTGTGCCTCGTTAATGTTCATCTCAATGGAAAAGGAAGTCCCTTAGCCTCTTATGGGTCCAGAAGTGCAGTGACTCTGGAAAATTGTGTGAATAGAAGCTTCCTCAAGCCCCAACACTCTTTACAACGAACCTATGTGAAAAACCCTTTTTGTGAAGAAGGGGTTTTAGGACATTACAAATATTCTCCAGTTCACTTTTTTTTCTTAGCTGAGCATCTTTCATGAAGTCAAAGAAGCCTACTGTGACAGAGAGAAAAGTTATTTTAAGTTAAGCAGGATGGAAGGTCTGCACTCATCCCCTGTGTCTATGACCACCACAACTTGCGGGGCAACCGCCAGGTCCTCTTCAAGTCAGCCGCTTCCCTGCGCTCTCTCCTTCCCTCCCCTCTCTCCTTCCCTCCCCTCTCTCCTTCCCTCCCCTCTCTCCTTCCCTCCCCTCTCTCCTTCCCTCCCCTCTCTCCTTCCCTCCCCTCTCTCCTTCCCTCCCCTCTCTCCTTCCCTCCCCTCTCTCCTTCCCTCCCCTCTCTCCTTCCCTCCCCTCTCTCCTTCCCTCCCCTCTCTCCTTCCCTCCTCTCTCTCCTTCCCTCCCCTCTCTCCTTCCCTCCCCTCTCTCCTTCCCTCCCCTCTCTCCTTCCCTCCCCTCCCTCCTTCCCCTCCCCCTCTCTCCTTTGCCCCTCTCTCCTTTGCCCCTCTCTCCTTTGCCCCTCTCTCCTTTGCCCCTCTCTCCTTTGCCCCTCTCTCCTTTGCCCCTCTCTCCTTTGCCCCTCTCTCCTTTGCCCCTCTCTCCTTTGCCCCTCTCTCCTTTGCCCCTCTCTCCTTTGCCCCTCTCTCCTTTGCCCCTCTCTCCTTTGCCCCTCTCTCCTTTGCCCCTCTCTCCTTTGCCCCTCTCTCCTTTGCCCCTCTCTCCTTTGCCCCTCTCTCCTTTGCCCCTCTCTCCTTTGCCCCTCTCTCCTTTGCCCCTCTCTCCTTTGCCCCTCTCTCCTTTGCCCCTCTCTCCTTTGCCCCTCTCTCCTTTGCCCCTCTCTCCTTTGCCCCTCTCTCCTTTGCCCCTCTCTCCTTTGCCCCTCTCTCCTTTGCCCCTCTCTCCTTTGCCCCTCTCTCCTTTGCCCCTCTCTCCTTCGCCCCCTCTCTCCTTCGCCCCCTCCTTCGCTCTCTCTCTCTCTCTCTCCTTCGCTCGCTCTCTCTCTCTCCTTCGCTCGCGCTCTCTCTCTCCTGACTTGACTTCAAGAGGGATACACAAAATTTTGCGTTTGCCACCTCGCTCCATCAGTAGCAGGCATCTGACTCTCTATGCATCTGTGGGGATAGGTAACTTGCTTTCCCGTCATAAACCCCAGTGTGAAAGTTTACTTATTGATAGTTCTTCTATTTCTCTCATAATGCCTCTACTTTGCTTTCCTGAGCAGCAAGACCTAAGCATACACTCTGGCTCTCCAAAAATAAAGTTGATTATTAGGTAATTTCCTCAATGGCCTTCAGTGCATGCCCTAACACTTCTTTGTAGTCCAAAATCTAGGCATATTAGATAGAAATTGCACCAGGTCAGTGTACTTTTTGAGGTGCTTTTCTCCAATTGTTATTATCTGTTATGTTATGTTATTATCATTTATTTTGCGCACAGATGCTCCAGCTAAGGAGCGTCCTGGCGCAAGTAAAAGGTGAACATAACACAACGCAAAAGGAAACAGAGAAGTACAAACTCCGTGTGAAGAAATTAAAACAAGTAAGTTTTCACGGCCCTACGGAATGCTAATCGATCCTCTAGCAGGCGGATTTCCAAAGGGAGGGAGTTCCAGAGAGCCGCAGCTCTCACACGAAAAGAACGACCGCCCATCCGGCTAAGCCTGAAACGCGGGATAACCGCAAGAGATTGCCCAAGAGATCTAAGAGAGCGAGTCGGGACATAGGCGGATAAAAGATTATTGAGGATCTCGGGTGCCGATCCTTTTAAGATTTTAAAAGCAAGGCTAAGGGCCTTAAAGTGGATTCGACTTTTAATCGGTAACCAGTGTAGGGACCGCAGGGTATTGGAAGTGGGACAGGACCTCGGCAGACCCACCACTGCTCTCGCAGCAGCATTCTGTACTCGCTGCAAGCGAACGATCTCAGATTGGTTAACTCCCAGCAGGAGCGAGCTGGCATAGTCCAGCCGGGAGATAATCGTCGCTTGGATAACCAGCTGTCTCGTCGGGGCATCAAAAAATTTGAAAACCTGGGGGCATCCTGTTCGGAATCCCCACTGATCGTGACCGCTAGCTGCGTGTCGTCGGCATACGAGACCATGGTTAGGCCCCATTGCCTGGGGACATCAGCCAGCGGCCGCACGTACAAGTTGAAAAGCGTGGGACTCAGCGAGGAGCCCTGAAGGACCCCCAGGTCCAGCTGATGGAATTTTGACTGAAAAGGAGGGGTGGCAACGCAGAAGGAGCGATCGCTAAGGAAGGAACGGAACCACTGCAGAGCAGAGCCACAGATGCCAATGTCCTCCAGGCGGTGCAGAAGGATGCGATGGGACACAAATCTGTAAATTACTTTGATATGCTTTGTATTTTACCTCTGAAACTTAAACCACACAAACTAATTCCTGATTTTTATATCTAGCAGGACATAATCATGGTTTCATTCATCGTCCTGTTTTTCATTTGCGATCATTCTGTGTGTGTTTGAAAAGATGGTGACTTCCTGCTTTTGGACAATCCTGTGGAAGTTCTTTGTAAATGGCTGGTCGAAAATCTAGATGAAGCTGGTCGGACAATCACCGAAGAGAGAGAGATTTTAAAGCTACGTTTCGGTCCCAATCATCTGGTAAGCACAATAAGTAAACCTTTATAATAAGTTTGCAACTGCAGGATAATGGTACAAATTACCAACCTGTTTCAGTAAAAACCTAGATTTGTGATAAATTAATCCAATAATGGACAGTAAAAATGAACATGCATATCCTCACATATGCCTTGGATTGCTCTCCAGAGACAAATGTAACACTTATGAAAAGGGCTGAAACGTTTAGCTTGTGGTACTACTATAAGGCAGCCATTTTTGGATAAACCATTTTATTAAGGCAACTTTTTTCAGGAGGTTCAAGTTCAGGCTTACAATGTATACTGTCTATTAAGGAAAACGTACTTTGTTATGGATAGATTGTACATTTGTCCTTTATTATCAATACCTCTTTATATATTATGGCTAGTGTGTGAAGATATATTGCAAGTGGTCAATGTGTTCTTATCTGTTTTGAAGTTTATATGTTAATATATATTTTTTCTCTTGCTTTTTTTAGTGAAGAAACAGTGTCTAATGATTCAGGATATTTTTCAAGAGATAATTGCAAGCTATTCTGGCACTTTGAAATCTTTCTGGCTGCTTTATACTGTTGGAGGGAACCTAGCAAATATTACATTGTTAGCCATGTATAGATGCCAACTCAAAAAAACACTCTTCCTATATATATTTTTTAATATGTAACCTAACATGATGGCAAATAGTTAATAGTTGTGTTATTTTGCAGACTGATATGCAGCAGTTGGTGAAGGACTCAAATGATCCTTCACGGTTCAAAGATATTCTCGTTCCAAAGCGGAAATTGCACAGGCTCTTGGAGGAAGCCAAGGCAGCTCAGGACAGTGCAGGTTTTCTTCTCAATGGTGTCAGCGAAATACTTTCTGCAAAAGGTTTAACGGAGGCTCGTGCTTGAACAGCTGTCCTTGATGAAGAGAAGGTTGATGCATTATTTGGTAAGATATTACAAATGTTCAAAGTAACATTCATTCAATCTTGGATTGCGAAAATTCATTATTATACATGGTGTTAAAGGTTTGCATGTGTGGTCTGGTATCATATAATGGTAAGATGACTCAATCATTACTCAACAGATGTCTGCAAAAGAGCAAGAAGAGCAATGGGGGCTTGTAATTATTAACAATTTGTGCTGAGTTTGTGCTTCAAATCTGGCACAAAGCCGTGAGTTGTGATTTTATTTCTAAATCTGTGGTCCAGGTGAGGGGCTCAAACTGGATGAATGGGTGATGGCAAACTGAACTTATAAAATACTGTGCTTGCAGCTTTTATTTAGCCACATGTGCCTCTTTGACCAAGTACCCTTAATGTTAGACTTATGAACCCTTGTAACCCTAACAATATCTCATCTGGCACTCTATATGAAATAATGGAACAAACTTTTTAAAGGAAGCTCAGCCCTATTAAAATCTAAAAATAGTTGTGGTAACATGATACTGATGTATGTTATTTTATTTTTCCAGAGTTTATGAAGTCTGTGTGCAGTACCAACGGCTGGCCATCACTGGACTACAGAAGTATGAGAAGGAAGCTTGCGATAAAGATTTGCAATGCTTGGAGAGGATCAAAGAAAACTCAGAATCTAGCATCAAACGACTAAGTTGCTGGTTTCCGTTAAGCAATTTGTTCTGGTTGCAGTAGCCTGGCCTTTATTCCCTCCTTTTTTTCCTGGACTATTTTCTGGATTTTTCCTCTTGTTCGGTATCCTGGCCCCCATGGGGCTAAATATGTGCTTGCGATAAATAAAATTACTTGTTGACACATACCTTTTGAACATTTTTCATTTCACCACTGTTTGGTTTAGTCTTTTGCCACTGGTCACCATGTCAAACAGCTTCAGATAATGCTCTGTACCTCAAAATAAGGCAAGTCCCAGTGAGTCAGGAGTATGGGAGTAGCAGCACGCGTAAACAGTAGCGGCTCGTATAGGGCGTGCTGTGGGGAGGGGAAGGGTAGCAAACATGGACATACGCGGAACGGAGGAATGTAATTACTTTCCTTCATTCTGTTGTATGTCCGTGTTTTCTACCCTGCCCCTCTCCGCCCGTGCCACCGCCCTATGTAAGCCGCTATTGGTTGTAACTCTTATCTGAATGCAAAGTATAACATTCTTGCAGACCTCTACTTTTGTATGAAGGTGCATGTGGTATTTCTGCAGCAGAAACCCAGCTAAAATTGCATTTTTCAGATTTATTTTAAACATGTATCTACCTCTCACTGTAGAATTAAAAAGTAATCTTTCCAAAGCAGGAGAAAATTATCTGTTAATTAGGACCAGGTTTAGAGAAGTTTTGTGTTTGGTTTGCTTGTTTTATAATGCAGACCTGAATCAAAATCCTTTTCAGGATTTACCAATCGAAGCAAATTGGTATTTGGAACAACACTCATCAAAAATGGGAAAGGTTCCACGTTTGTCTAGACATAGTATTTTTGGGGTACCAGAACGGTACCCTTCAGTACAAAACCCAGGCTAGACTCTCAGACAACATTGCATTCTAGTGCAGTGGTGTTAGAGAGAGGGATAGACATGCCACTTCCCTGCTCTCTCCCTGTTATGCAACACAGCCAATTAGGGTGCTGCACTGCGTTCAGTGACAGTTTTATAAATCCGTGCCTTACTTTATAACTTGTGGCATTTCAAACTATTCTTGGTATTGTGTAAAAAAGGCATATCACATCAAAGTGGCCTGTTTTTTTTTACAGGAAAGTACATCTAACAGGTGGTCTGCAAAATGTTTTCCTACCAGCAAATCCATAACATGGTCCTAACATGGAATTGTCAAGGTGTAACTCAACTGTAATTATTTATTAATGATTCTAAATTATTAATTAGATCTGGGAGTAATCCACTCTTAGCCTTCAGTTGGTTTAAAATATTCCAAGAGTATTTAATGTAATCCATGCTCATTTTTGCGTTGGCATTAAATCATCCTAGCGTAATCAACACTGAAAATATAATGGGGCCATTCTGATGTAATCAATAGCCATCCTGAAGCTGTCATAGGATAATCCACACCCATCCAGAAATTGCCATGGGATCATTCCAGTGTAATCCACTTTCATCCTGGAGCGGTTATAGGATCATCCTGGAATAATTGACGGTCATCCTTAAATTGTCTAGAGCCCATCCTGGAGTCATTATCACTCATCCTGATGCTGTCAATTAGTATTCGTGGAGTTGTAAAAGGTAATCACTCCCTGCCAGTGGAAGTCATCAGAACACCATCCTAGCGTAGTTTTTGTGATTACAGTAAGAGTCATCCCATTTAAATAATCGGCCCTGTGGGCAGACTTCAGGATGGCTTGGGATGACGTCCCCAGGAATAGCTGGCTGAAGTCATCGAATGACGACAGAATCACTCCAGGATGATCTTCCTTTTTGACTAGGGCCATTATGGACGACCCAAGCCTTAAAACTAATCTTAATAAGTCTTACATTATGGAACTTTGGGTCAAATTTTAAAACCAGAAAATACAAAGTAAGTGGAGCTTACCTTGCTAAAGTGTCAAACGTTATGTATCTTGTTCTTACTTTTGATGCCCAGCAGAATTGAAAACTTTAAAAAAAATCTAGGATGAATCAACTCCAAAGGGCCATAGAGTCTGTTTTTATTTTTGCAAGTAGTTTGGCACACAAACTAATGGAGGAGATTTTGAGTATTTACAAAAGTAAATGTACAGGCATAGCAAGCTATGGGGCTGAGATTTGGGATTATAAGTGTGCAGAACAACTTCCAAAGGTTGAAAATAAATTCTTGAAAAGATTGTTGGCCATACCACAAGCCTCCTCATATTTTATGTCACTGAGAAGTCGGGATGGTCTTTCTGGAAGGTGCTGTCAAAATACGCCCTTTATGGTTGTGGATAAAGATTTGGGGTTATCAAGTAACTGACTTCTCAAAGAACAAGTTAATACTTGTGTAACGATATATCTGTAAGAGACATTAGTTAGTGATAGATTCATTACCTTAGAATATCCCCAGGCGTCATACTGGATCCGGAAAGCGTTCGTCAGCAGTACCCCGGGGCGTCGATAGGCGTTGTTGTACAGCTCCGCGTGCGTTGGTGGAGTTGTATTCACTGAGAATACGTCACTGGAGCTACTTAGACGCACCCACACGCGCGGACATCAGTTTTATACACAACTTTCTGCGACAGGCAAGATACTGACCACTGGTGCATAGAAACTAGGGCCCGAAAAATTACCTTGACCCTAGAAATCAGTTC
Organism: Lissotriton helveticus; assembly: GCF_964261635.1. Classification (NCBI taxonomy): domain Eukaryota; kingdom Metazoa; phylum Chordata; class Amphibia; order Caudata; family Salamandridae; genus Lissotriton; species Lissotriton helveticus. The sequence goes on from NC_136067.1 coordinate 1,290,254,605, forward strand.
GCAGAACAGGGAGGATGGGTGGGGCGGTAAGGAATCTATCACTAACTAATGTCTCTTACAGATATATCGTTACACAAGTAGTAACTTGTGCACCTGAAAGAGTAACTTGTGCATCTGAAAGAGACACGTTAGTGATAGATTCCTTACCTTAGAATAGATACCCCAGCAATACCAACCCCTGTGGTGGGTCTGCGAAAAAGATTACAACATAACGTCACGGAGAACTGAAAGGCCAAAGAAGCCGTCTCTCCGGACTTGACTGTCAAGGCAATAATGCTTTGTAAAAGTGTGCAGCGAAGCCCACGTGGCAGCCTGACAGATGTCTTCAAGGGGGACACCACGTCCCAATGCCATAGTAGCTGCTGTCACCCTGGTAGAATGGGCACGCAGCCCCACCAGAGGTTCCTTTTTAGCCATAGAATAATAGGCCTTGATACACAAAACGACCCAGCGGGAGATAGTCCTCTTGTAAACAGCCCAGCCTTTCTTGGCGCCTGTGTAGCCAACAAAGAGCTGGTCATCCACCCGAAATGCTTGTGTGCGATTCAGGTAAAAGGAGAGCGCACGTTTTGGGTCCAGCAGGTGGAGCCTCTCTTCCGCTCTGGAAGGGTGCGTAGACGGAAAGAAAGTGGGCAAGGTGATAGTCTGCCCGATGTGGAAGGCAGTGACAACTTTTGTCAAGAAGGAAGGACGAGTGGGAAGTACAACCTTGTCCGGGTGAACTGACAGAAAAGGAGGCTTACAAGAAAGAGCCTGAAGTTCACTCACTCTCCTGGCAGAGGTGATGGCCACCAGGAAGGCAGTTTTCAAAGTCAGAAGACGTAAAGGACAATTGTGAAGCGGCTCAAAGGGAGCGAACATGAGATAAGTCAAAACAATATTCAAGTCCCACTGAGGCATTTGAAAGGAACAGGAGGGAACATATGCGTAATGCCTTTTAAGAACCTCTGTACAGCAAGGGACTTGAAAAGAGAAGGCTGATCTGGAAGTCTCAAAAGCTAAGATGGCCGAAAGATAGCCCTTGATAGAGCCCAGAGCAGAGCCCTGCTTGGCCAGAGAAAGGAGGAACAAAAGGACCTCAGAAAGAGGGACAGAAAGGGGATCCACAGCCTTGGCTGTTCCCCATGCCACACATTTGTTCCACCTGCAGGTGTATACCGATTTAGTGGAGGGACGCCTGGCTGCCAGAATGACATCACAGACTTCGGGATGCAAGTCAAATGGAATCAACAGTCGCCACTCAATCTCCACGCATGCAGGTGGAGGCTGGACAGGTTCAAGTGGAGAACCATCCCCTGCTGCTGCGACAGAAGATCCTCCCGCAGAGGCAGTCAGGTTGGGGGATCCAAGCTCATACTGAGTAGGTCGGGATACCAAACTCTTCAAGCCCAGTCCGGAGCCACAAGGTTGACTTGGGCCCGGTCATGCCTGATTTTCTTCAGCACTCTGGGTAGAAGAGGTATAGGCGGAAAGGCGCACATCAGACCGCAGCTCCACTCGTGACAAAAAGCATCGCCGAGCGAGTGCCTCCTTGGAAATTCCAACACGCAGAACTGCGGACATTGCGCTTCTCTTCTGTGGCAAATAGATCTAATCAAGTCTCTCCCCACTGTCGAAAGAGACCTTGCGCCACCTCCGTGTGAAGACGCCATTCGTGATCCATCAGACACCGGCGGCTGAGTTTGTCCGCCCTGGCGTTCAATGAATCCGCCAGGTGTTGAACCGTCAAGGAAAGGCTGTGATGTTCCAGCCATGTCCAGAGGCACAGAGCCTCCTGACATAGGGTCCACGACCCCACCCCGCTCTCTTTGTTGCAATACCACATGGCTGTGGTGTTGTCCGTGAACACCTGCACCACCTTTCCCCTGAGGGAAGGAATGCCTTCAGTGCAAGAAGGATCGCCTGAAGCTCCAGAAGGTTGATATGGAGCCTGGACTCTGCCGAGACCAGAGGCATCTGATCTCTGCCTCTCCCATGTGGCCACCCCATCCTAGGAGGGACGCATCCGTCACCACTGTGGGCTCCAGTTGGGGATGGGAGAGGGATCTGCCGCTGACCCAATGTTGATTCGGAGGCCACCACTGTAATTTCTGAGCAGTGCTCTCCAAGATCTGAACGTAGTCGAACAGGTTCCCCTGGTGCTGTGCACACTGGAACTTCAGGTCCCACTGCAGAGCCCACATATGCCACCTGGCAGGGTTGGTCAGCAGGATGCAGGAGGCCATGAGTCCCAGCAGCCTCAAGGTCGTCCTGACCGAAACCCAGGACAAGGGCTGAAAGATCAGAATCATAGCCTGAATGTCCTGGACTCGCTGTTCGGGAGGATGAACCCGAAACTGCGCTGTGTCTAGAACCGCTCCGATGAAGGAGCTTCTGGGCAGGAATCAGGTGCGACTTCGGCAAGTTGATGGAGAACTCCAGCAAATGCAAGAGGTTGGCCATAGTCTAGAGGTGGGAGACGACTGTCTAGGGCGAGCCCGCCTTGAACAACTAGTCGTCGAGATAGGGGAAGACTGAAACTCCTGATCTGCGCAGATGAGCTGCACCACTGCCATCACTTTTGTGAACACCCGAGGGGCACTGGTAAGGCCAAAGGGGAGCACGGTGAACTGAAAATGCTCCTGGCCCACCGTGAATCGCAGGTAATGCTGATGGGCCGGCAGGACGGGAATATGAAAATAAGCGTCCTGTAGGTCCAGTGCCACCATCAAGTCTTGTGGGTCAAGAGCAGACAAGACCTGAGCCAGAGTGAGCATCTTAAAACTTCTCCTTCTCGAGGAAGCGATTTACGCTCCGAAGGTCTAAGATGGGACGTAGACCCTTGTCCTTCTTTGGAACCAAGAAGTAGTGGGAGTACCAACCACAACCTACCTCTGGTGTCGGCACGCGCTCGATGGCCCCCTTGGCCAAGAGGGCCATAACTTCCTGCTGGAGAAGTGCCAAATGATCCCCTGACATGCAGTGGAACTGCGATGGCATGGGGGGGGGTACACTGAAAAGGGGAGGGGGTAGCCCCTTCGAACAATTTCCAGAACCCACCTGTCTGATGTAATGGTGCGCCAGTGGGGGAGGTGATTACGAATCCTGCCACCCACTGGCGTCTGGTGGGCCTGAAACACCGGACTAGGAAGGTGTGGAGGCACTGGCAGCAGGGGTGTTGGTGGACTGACCCGCACGCTGGCCCTGTGACCCGCCTCTGAGAGTCCCACGTCCGTGGCTGCGCTGGGACTGTTGCTGCGCAGGCATATTCTGAAATGAACGTGTTTGGACGCCCCTACCGGAGCTATGAAAGGAACAAAAGTTAGAAGCGGAAGGAGTACATGTGGCCGAAAGGCTTAGGGACTTGGCAGTGGCTTGAGAGTCCTTGAAACGCTCCAATGTGGAATCCGCCTTATCACCAAAAAGGTGAGTGCCATTGAAGGGCATGTTCATCAAAGTATTCTGGACATCTGCAGAAAAAACAGTCGTCCTCAACCAGGCATGACGGCATAATGCCACCGTTGTGGAAATCATCCTACCCAGCGAATCAGCAGTATCAAAGCCACAACGAATAGTGAACTTGGCCGCATCTCTCCCCTCCATAAAAGCGTGGGCGAGAGCTGTCCTGGCACCCTCCGGACACTGAGGCAGCACCTGCTCAACCGCATCCCATACAGAATGAGAATAGCGGCCAAAGAGACAGGGAGTGTTCCCATACCGCAGTCCGGAACTTGCGAAGAATAAATCTTCTTCCCAAACTGCTCCATTTTCTTGGATTCCTTGTCCGGCAGATCAGAAGGGAATGCACTCGGGTCGTCGAGGCTTGAACCACCAAACTCTCAGGTGTAGGGTTCTGGGTGAGGAAGTCGGGGTCACCCGGGGCCGGGCGATAGCGTCAGCCCACACCCTTGTCCACAGGGGCCCCTGTGTTGGGCCTGGACCAAGTGCCCAGAAGCACATCAGTAAGTGCATCATTAAACGGCAATAGCGGTTCTGTAGAAGAAGAAGCTGGCCGACGCACTTCTGTCAGTAGGTTGGTCCTGACAGCCAGTGTAGGGAGCTCGCAGTTAAGAGCCTCGGCCGCCCTACGTAGCACCGTGGAAAAGGTACCACTCTCCTCCAAAGTAGCAGAAGGGGATGGTGAACCAGGTGCCAGAGAGTAATCTGGGCCAGCAGCCTCTGCATCCTCATCCCAGTCGGGGACAGACTGGGAATAGCGGCCCAAGAGACAGGGAGTGTTCACAGACCGCAGTCCGGAACTTGCGGAAGAATAAATCTTCTGCCCAAACTGCTCCAGTTTCTTGGATTCCTTGTCCGGCAGAGCAGAAGGGAATGCACTCGGGGTCATCGAGGCTTGAACCACCAAACTCTCAGGTGTAGGGTTCTGCGTGAGGAAGTCGGGGTCACCCGGGGCCGGGCGATAGCGTCAGCCCACACCCTTGTCCACAGGGGCCCCTGTGTTGGGCCTGGACCAAGTGCCCAGAAGCACATCAGTAAGTGCATCTTTAAACTGCAACAGCAGTTCTGTAGAAGAAGAAGCTGGCAGACGCACTTCTGTGAGTAGGTTGGTCCTGACAGCCAGTGTAGGGAGCTCGAGGTTAAGAGCCTCGGCCGCCCTACGTGGCACTGTGGAAAAGGTACCACTTTTTTTTTTTTTGTAGAGTTTTATATAGCGCGAACTAGATCCGAACCGAATCAGGTATCAGAGTGCTTTACATAGTACCAGTTACGTTACATGAGGACGGACACATTCATTTTAGGCACGGTGAGATTAAGTGATTTGCCCAGAATCACAGGAGGTTTTGGCGTCGTTACCGAGACTCGAACCCAGATCCCCAGGTCCGAGGTCGAGCGGCCTAGCCACTCTCCTCCATAGTAGCAGAAGGGGATGGTGAACCAGGTGCCAGAGTGTAATCAGGGCCACCGGCCTCCGCATCCTCATCTCAGTCAGAGACAGACTCACACTGTGCTGCAAGAGGGTCTTCAAACCCTTCCCAGTCCTCACCTTGCTCCACAAGTGGAAGAGGGCATGGGTGAATGAAAGGGTAAAAATCCCCCATCGGCGCCGGGATCGCGTCGGGAGACATCACTCCGGCACCGTGCTGACCTTGGAAAGGAAGTAGATGCCGGGGTCAGCGACGTGGATAGGGGCCGTACGGGGTCCACTGGCAAGAACATGGGAGACATGGCAGGAGCCATGGAGACCTCTGGGCACCGGAGCCGGCGATGTCGAGGAATGCAGAACAGTAGGGTCTGCGTGGTCCGAAGGTGTCCCGATGGGGCCGCCCGGGCTGAAGATACGTGCCATTGCAGACGCGAACTCTTGCAATTCGTCTGGAGTCGCCGATGGACCCTGGAAAGGTGGGTAAACAGAACTAACTGCTCAGGCTCCGTCTGAGCCGCAGGGGTGGTACCACCTGCCCCCTCAGCCGCATTTCGCGACCGGCGAGGGCAGGACAAAGAGCGGCGATGCTTCTTTGAATTTTTGTGCTTCGCCTTACCTGACTGAGTGCGAAGACTTCGAATGATGGTGCTTGATCCGTGACCGGGCTCTCGACCTCCCACGGGACCGGGGCCTGGAAGGACGTGGGGACGACTCCCGGGCCTCCAGCCACTTTTGGGACCACTCCCACAAATTTTTCGGGGCCATGGCCCGGCAGTGAGAGCACGACTCGGTGTCGTGGTTGCGCCCCAGGCAGAAGAGACACTCACGGTGGGGATCCGTCAGGGACATCGTGCGCAGACAGGTTTTGCAAAGCTTGAAACTGGGCATCCCTATGCCTCAGGGGTACAGTGTACTCACAAATAACAAAAAAATACTTAGTCAACAAGTGACTGGGGACCGCTCTCGCCGGATCTGCGCTTGCTGGCGCAGAAAAAGAAAGAACTGAAGTCAGCCCGTGTGGGCACGTCTCAGTAGCTCCAGTGACGTCATCTCAGCGAGTACGACACCAACGATGCACGCGGAGCCGTATGATGACGCCTATCGACGTGCAGGGGTACTGCTGACGAAAGCTTTCCGGGTCCAGTCTGACGCCTGAGGATATTCGAAGGTAAGGAATCTATCACTAACATGTCTCTTTCAGATACAGATCTTTACAGATTTTCTACACCTCGATAACTCCCTAGTGATCCCATGGCTACATTATGTGAAGTATAAAAACTCAAGAGGTGGCCCCACACTCCAAGGGAACAGGGCACTCAATATCAGTGAGAAAAAGAAAAATTTCCCCTGGATTTAAAAATTAACACCAATACTTGCACTTACTCTCAAATTATTCCTACTGAGCATATGCCTTTACTTAGATCAACATCAAATTGCAATCATAACAATGTAAACAAACCCCAAATTAAGATGTAGCGCTTACAAATATTTTATTTTGTAAAAAAGGGAAAAAGACAAGGGGAACAACAACTCTGAGGACCAGAGCGTATAATACAATCACATCAATAAAAATTCATCCAAAGCATGAAACTAATGAATATAATTCAATTCATATACAGCGAATTAAAATACGAAGACACAATTATAAAAAACATATATACCCAACTACAAATGGACACCCAATCTGCACAGTTCTATATAATGTTGCCCCAGTTGATCCAACACAACATATCCATAAAGACGACGTGGTGGGATTGTGGAAAAGTAAATTTTGCCATGTTCTATGTCACTACGTGTCATCCATCATATGTTGTGTGTGCATGATTAAATATGCATATGTTATTCCCCATGTTCGATTAATGACGCAATTACAGTTGTGTCCTCCTCTAGTATGCCAGTTTCCAGTCCTCGTGAATACTACGAATATCAGGCCTATGTAAAGCTACGTTGCCACGTTTCCCAGTGTGCACGTTATTTCATTGAAAGTCCCCGTTTCTAGGCCTCAAAAGGGCCCGGACACCAGATTCAGCTCCTGTCTCCTGAAGCCTCGCTGAGGAGGGATACAGCCCCCACCTGTATCCTAGACCCTTCACCTACTTCCTGCCTCGCAGTGCCCGGCCCAGCCTGGCTCAGTCTCTGAGTCTGCCAAGAATATGTTATGATTCCAGTTATCAGTTCAGCCCTCCTTCTCTGCATTCCTAAGCTACTGAACTGCATCAATAGTTTCCGTCATTGTCTAGCCTTCACGTCTCCACGTTTAGAGAAATACTGTATTTAATGGTCATTTAATATTCTTCATCACGCACTACATGTAGAATAATGCATGGTCCAGTCTTAGAATCAAGTTAGCCTTTCCCCCTCCTAACTTCTAGTTTATATCAACATGTTCCCTAAACATCAGATACTAGATAGGGTTTAGGTACATGTCGCTCCGACCCTCCAGACTTCAGTCTCTGCTCCTAGCACAGAGTTCATAGCCCCCAGCTTCTCCTAGTGATACGTCATTGCTAGTTTGCGCGCACCATCAGGTTAGAGGTCCCGGCTCCTTAGGTAGCCCCCTCCATGGTTTCCGCCCCATTCATGACATATTCTGTTACGTTTGCATCACATGTCTATGTATACGCCCAGTTACACCTACTTTTCCCCCTTATCTTTCGCGACTGCTACGCGTCACGCCTTCTGCTCCACCCACTGCTACGCCCACTGCAATGTAATGCTATGTGTTTGCGTTATGTATATATGCTCATGTATTGTTATTAAAAGTCAGCGCGCTCATCCCAGATCCAGCCCCAGCAGCTGCTGGGCCCTGTCATCCTATTCCTATGCAGGTTGACCTGTTCCTGTCCTTATGCTGTATTAAACCTGCAAAACTCCTACTACCTCGAATCTTGACTCTTATTTATTGAGCTATCTGTTATGATATATGTCTAGTCAAAAAGAGAGGTATTATTTATTTATTTACCACATAATGGCGCCCGAACAGGGACTTGCCCTTTCCCCACGCGTCGGTGAAGCCACGCCGACCCCCTGACCCTCTGCAGTCGTGACGGAACTCTTCTGCGCAGTGGCAGATATTTCTGCTCAAGTATCCCTCAGGCCCACGGAGAAGACGGAGGAGGCGGTCCAGCATCCAAACGAGACGGTGGAGGAACGCGGCGAGTCCCGACCAGAGCCCAAGCCAAGAGTCCAAGGTCCGAGGTATCCGGAGGTCCACCCGTAACTGAAGTCCGAAGTTCGTCGTCGTCGTCGTAGCAGTGCAGTCCAGTCCGAGGCCTTCCGTTCTTGCTGCCCGGTGAGTACCGTTACTGGGGTGGTATCTAGACAGGGTCCAATTAATTGACTCTGGTCTGTGGGTTGGTGGTACACAGTCCCACAAACGAAGTGTCCACTTCGGTGGATGCGGGTCCTGACGTGTCTCTTTATGAGACCGGTAAGTTTCGTACTGTTTCAGCAGTGCATCTAGTTTCTGTTCTAGTCAGTTTCTGTTCTCGAGAAAATTCATGTGTTCTGTTCTCAGTATTTCCAGGTAGTATTCTGTTCGAACTGTTATTTTAAATGTTTTTCATGTATTTTAATGTCGTGGTATGAATGGGGTATAAGTATCGTGTTCATTGTGTATTGTATTGTGTCTAGATTACAGTTCAGTCATGCCCATATTTTCCAAGTTACGTCAGTTAAAAACTAGAAAGGGTCTGCTGGAAGCAGCAGTTCCCGTCCCGCCCAGGGACAGTCCAGGTCACTTTATGTATCAGAAACATGGCATAAGCGCCATATTGTATCTAGATTTATGGGTAGAGTATACCAAACAGTTAGAAGAAAAGTATAGGTGGCCCGTATCGGGTACATGGGATGCCGAATGCATCATGCGAGTAGAAGAAGCATTATGGAAAAAGAAAGCCAGACAGTCGCAGAAAGATGCCATCGAGTTATGGCGTAAAGAAGCTCATAAAAGAACTGAAAAAGAAATCAGAAAATCAGAATTAAGTAGAGAAACCTTAGAGCGAGCCCAAGAAAAAGAATTAATCGAGATAGGTGAACAAGTCAAAGCCGAACAGTCAGACAGACAGAGGCATGCCCTTATTAAGGGTATGTACCCTCTTCTTGCCGAAGGCTTGCCAAAAGCGACCCCAGAGGCATCCAGTAATTTCCCGCCACCACTAGTTCCGACCAAGCTACGTCACAAACCGACCGCAGCTGATATTTTTATTTCGTCCTATCTGGACGACACAGTCCCTGAATATGCAGATCCTGTTCGCGCTCCGCCAGTCCCTGTAAATCAGGCACATCCTGCTCCTCCAGACACCGGGGCACCCCATGCAGTACCTGCTACGGTACCCCCGGTCCAGCCAGCATTTCAATTTCCCGTTCCGCCACGAAGAATATCAGTCGACGATTCTAGTCTAGGGGCCGCAGGAGGAGGTCCTCCTCAAACCCCGCCGCCACGTAAGCGTTTATCAGCACTCGAATTACATGCTCAAGCATCACAGCGTACTCCCAAGAGTAATAAGTCTGTCGCAGAAATCAGGCAAGCCCTTGGCGAATGTGCCTATGACCCAGTCCCAGGCGAGAATAATATGGTTTTATATTCAGTACGCGTAAGGAGGGTGACCGAGTATCTAGTCACCCTACCCAATATGAAAGAAGATCTAGACAGAATATATCGTTTCATCCGTACAGGGGATGATCCAGAAAGTATTAGTGATGCCATGTCCCAAAGGAAAGCTGAGATCCAGCGTATGATATTAAAGTTTTTAATTAACTGTCTAATAAGAGAACAAGATTACCCGTCTAAAGATCCGGCCGAAATGAAAACCCTGACAAAGTGGAGTGATAATATAGCCGAGGGTAAGCACAATACCATTGGTGCCATGGAGAGTATGTACAAGAAAATCCGTAGAGAAATAATAAAGATACACGAACAACGTAAAGCAGCACAAGTAAGCGAGAAAGAAAGTAACTCTGATCCTGAAGAGGAAGACGACGAGAATCCCGCCAGAATAGCGTATGTAGGAAAATCTAGATTTCCAGATCGCCATTTACGCCTAGAACACAAGTCAATTTTCCATCATTCAGCACCAGAACAAGGTTCCCTAGAACAAGTGTTCCAAGCTACCGATCACATTCTGAAATCACGAATCGGTTACAGTGAGTTAAGTACCATGCATGAACAGGAACTAGCCCGATCAGCAGTCCGATGGATTACTGATTCTACCACTTTTCCAGACGAAATAGTGGCACAAATGTTTCTGAAATTGCCCCCAGCCGAGCAGCGACTGGTGGGTATGTATATGATCCAGCACCTCATTACACTGTATGAGGGTCAGCACTCTGATCCAGGTCCGTTACACGATGTCCTGAACGAGTTACTCCAGTATAGATGGAGAGGTCTAGGTACCGATTTAATTAGTGTCATTCTAGAACAGCGCCACAAATATAGAACGTTTCTGAACCCGCATTTTGTTCATGTCTCACCCCCAGAAAGTAAACCATTTTACATGGAAAGACAGAACCCGTTACGAGAGGTGCATCCAGTTAAGACAGAGGACGGTGAAATGCAACGAGTGTTTGTATACACCCCAATAACAAAGATGGAACTCCTCGAAATGAAGAAATTAATTCCCTGTCATGACAAAGATCCAGCAGGGTTCCATAGAGAATTAAAAGACATGCTCCATATGGGAGAATACACTTACCCAGATATCATTAAAATGTTAAAGGTCCTGTTGCCCGCAGGGGTGTATGAAAAGCTAAAGGAAAAAGAATGGGAGGTGGGAGAGAAAAAGATCGATTGGGCAGTCCTAGATGCAGAAGATAAGATACGAGTACCAGGTACTGGTCTTGGAGATAAATGTAAAGAATTACCAGAATTATTGATTCAAGTTTTACCCAGATTATTGACAACTCGAAAAGAAGACTGGGATGCAATCTCAGCCTGTAAACAGAAGCAAGATGAGGATATTAGTGATTTTTATTCTAGGTTTGAAAAATGCTTTAGCATCAATAGTGGCCTCAAGACAAGTAGTGAGTCATACCCTCATCTTTTTGTTACTAAATTAGTCGAGAATTCAAGCCCACAAGTTAAAAATCGAGTTTTGAAAGTCGAAAGCACCTGGCAAGCTAATACCCCGTCCCAGATGTTGCAAATGCTCCAGTACCACCAGAATAGAATCAGGGAAGAGCAAGAACACGAGAGAAAACGTATGAAAGACACGAAAATGAAAGTACTAGTTGCACAATCTGTTCCTCAAGACAGTCAGAAGAGGGGTCCGAATCAAGCCAGTCATCCTGCAGCTCCCGTTAAAGGGAACTGCAATTATTGTAAACAGCCAGGTCATTTTATAAATGAGTGTGCAGTTCTGAAACACAACATAGCTACTGGTAAGACTAAAGAAAGACCACGTCCGCCTAGACAAGAACAAGTTCCACAGATTCCTCAGCCACAGAATGCACCACAGACAGTTACAGCACCGCAGCCTATCGCTGCAACACAGCATGTTACATCGCAGATGTACCAGTATGCACAGTCTGAGTATCCAGAGTACCAGCAGTATTCATGAAACAGCCTAGAGAGGGAGGTAGGCTTGCCTCTCATCGAGATACCTGTAGATCAAGAAGGTCCCTATGTTCACAGTCAAGTATTAGGGAAAGACAGAAAGTTTTTGATTGATACAGGGGCAAGTAGGACCACAATTAGTCATGCCGAAGTTCCAGGGGCTCCGCTCTCAGGCTCAAGAAATGTTTCCCTTGGATTTTCAGGAAAACCCATTATAAATGAAATATCAAAGCCAGTCACTCTAGAAGTAGGTCCATTGTCCCGTACTACTGATCTGTTACTTACTAAGTCATGTCCAGAAAATCTATTAGGCATTAAAACACTGAAAGAGTTAGGTGCAGTTATATGCTGTTCCCCAGAGGGAATACGATTGTTCCTACGTGACTTCAAGGGTCACTATGTATTACGAGATTTTGATTCCAGACTGTCTAATGTTCCACAGCATTTATGGGCGCAAGGTCCAACTGATGTAGGTTATATGCAAATCACACCCTATCGTGTGACTCTCAAACCAGGTGTAGTGTTACCACGAATCAGACAGTACAGATTGCCACCCGAGGCTGTAGCAGCCTTATCCAAAATTATTGACGAGCTCATCGCTCAAGGAGTAGTTGTAGAAACTGACTCCAATGTATGTAATTCTCCGATCATTCCAGTCATGAAACGTACTGATCCAAATGCACCCCCAGTATATCGATTAGTGATCGACCTACGAGAGCTTAATAAATGTATTATTCCGCAGTACCCAGTTGTCCCAGACATCTCTTCCCTATTGACAGCCATTGATTCCGAAGCCATGTACTTTACAGTAATCGACCTCAAGAACGCATTTTTCAGTGTTCCAATTCATCCGGACAGCCAGTTCCTTTTCGGATTCTGTTTAAATGGAAGGAGCTATATGTTCACACGCGCTCCTCAAGGTTTCACAGAAAGTCCTAGTATTTACAGTCAAGCACTCAAGAGACAACTAGACAACATTCACATGCCAACTGACACTGCCCTGCTCCAGTATGTCGATGATCTACTGATCACAGCCCGTTCCGAACGTGCCTGCGAGCGAGCATCCCTTACGGTCTTGTATTTCCTAGCCGAGATGGGGCACAAAGTGTCCCCTTCGAAGCTTCAATTCTGTGTCCAGCAAGTGGTATACTTAGGACACTTACTGTCCAAGAGGGGTAGGCAGTTGACACCAGACCGTATCCAGTTAATAGCGAGTCTTCCTCAGCCCAAGACCCAGAAGGAGGTACGTGCCTTTATCGGCCTTACTTCCTATTGCCGACAATGGATTCCTCAGTATGCATTTCTAGCCAAGCCACTGATACAGTTAACGACACAGGAGGCAGCCGTATCGACTGTCCTCCCTTGGACATCTGAACATACACTTAGTTTTAATGAGTTAAAGAAAGCCCTATGCCAAGCTCCAGTTCTAGCCACACCGAACTACAGTAAGCCTTTTACACTTTTCGTCACAGAACGCGAAGGTACAGCATTATCTGTTCTCACACAAGATCAAGCAGGACAATACAAGCCTTGTGCTTATTTTTCGAGCACACTAGATCCAGTCGCCCAGGCTCTGCCTGCGTGCCTCAAGTCAGTTGCAGCCACAGCACTAGCTATCAGACAAAGTGATTCCATAGTCTTAGGACATACTCTGACAGTACAAGTCCCACACTCTGTGGAAGTTCTTTTAAACCGAACACAAACTCAGCACTTGACAATTGCACGTTTAACAGGTTATGAATTGACACTGTTCCAGCCACACATAGAAATCAGACGCTGCAACATTTTAAATCCTGTTACACTGTTACCATCAGTTAATTCGAATCCTGACCCACATGACTGTGTGGAAGTAGTTAACATTACGACAAAGCCAAGACAAGATCTGACAGATATTCCGTTACCAGACCCCGACTTGACACTTTATGTGGATGGTTCATGTATGAGAACTAGTACAGGAGAACTAGTAGCCGCGTATGCAGTGACTACTGACACCGAAGTTATTGAAACACACCGTATTGATACCCTGTCCGCTCAAGCAGCAGAGCTAGTTGCTCTGACACAAGCCTGTATACACGCCAAGAACTTGAAAGTTAATGTTTACACAGATTCACGTTACGCATTTGGAGTTGTACACGACTTCGGAGTGCTCTGGCAGGAGAGAGGTTTCATGACTTCTCATGGAACCAAGATTCAGCATGGTCTCCTTATTCAAGCTCTGTTAGATGCCATACATTTACCGACATCTATCGCTATCATGAAATGCAAAGCACATACGAAAGTCGCTGACATTATTTCTCAAGGTAACGATCTAGCAGATCGCACAGCCAAGCTTACAGCACAAACTCCAGACATTCAAGTTAACATGACACATACTCCAGATCCGATTACATGTATGACAGTTAAGGACCCTACCCAGGATGTCATAGATATCCAGTTACATGCTACTCCCGATGAAATCAAGAAATGGTTCGAACAAGGAGGGGTCCAGACAGATCAAGGATGGGTGACGAAGGGAAGAACCACATGGTTTCTCCCCGACTCTATGGTTCAAGTCATCATTAATACCGCACATAGTCCAGCACATTTAGGAGAAAAAGCTATGTTAGACAGTATCCAGAACATTTGGTTCAACAAGCATTTACGAGCTGCAGCTAAGCAGAAAGTTCGTACCTGTATGATATGTTGTCAGTTTAATCCAGGTAAAAGTGTCCCGGTGGAACAAGGTGGTTTCCAGCCCCCTGACCACCCTTTTGAAGTCCTCCAGATGGATTATATTCAGATGGAGCGATGTCGAGGTTTCAAGTATGTCCTTGTAGTTGTATGCGCTTTGTCCAGGTGGACAGAAGCATATCCAGTCCCAGATTACACAGCCGCGACCACTGCCAAGCAGTTGGTTCGTGAGTTCTTCCCTCGTTATGGACTCCCTAGAGTCGTATATTCTGATAACGGCCAGCCATTCTCATCCGAACTCATGAAGCACGTTTCCCTTTTGCTAGGGTACCAGTGGAAGTTCCATTGTGTACGCCATCCTGAAGCAGCCGGTCTCGTTGAGAGACATAATCAAACCCTGAAAATCCGCATCGCCAAAGTCTGTCAAGAAAAAGGTGTGGACTGGCTAGTAGCTCTGCCAGTCGCTTTATTTTACATGCGCATGGTCGCACATTCCAGATCAGGTCTGTCCCCGTATGAGGTCGTCTTCGGCCGCCCCCCTAACATGTGGGGTACTCCTAGACCCCGAAGTATTACCGATGTTTCAAGTAATATGCTGACAGATTACCTAGCTTCCTTGATGTCTGCCCTCAACTCATGTCGTTCACAGGTTGCTGCCGCATTTCCAGACAATACAGAGGTGGCACCGCATGAAATCGTTCCAGGATCCATGGTGATGGTCCGCAACTTTGACAGATCAAGTCCGCTGGAGCCTCGTTGGAAGGAGCCCCGACAGGTCCTCCTCACCACCCGTACAGCCGTGAAGTTGGAAGGACGCAAGGGCTGGGTGCACCTTTCTCATGTTAAACTTTTTAATGGACTAAAACCCGTCTTGAAAAACATTTCCCAGGATTCAAAGGATTGCCAGAATATTGTTCTCAAGGACTGTCCCGCAAAAGACATTGCTACAACCCCTCCCCTGTTAGAGAAAACTCCGCAGCAGGAGTATAAACAGAAACTACGGTCTAGTAAAATAAGTCAGCCAGTTTGATTGTCTAAGTCCTCCCCTAGGTGAAACGGTTAGACTGTTTCTGACATGTATAAAATAGACCCCCATAGTGAGAGAGTTAGTCAAAACTCAATCCGATGTATCGTTTTTCTATGTTTCATATTATTTCTCAGCATTTTGATTTCCTGCACCAGTTATGCATTTTTTCTGTATCTCCCAGTTTCACATGTAAATAAGTCTGCTAATGCTACAGTAGAGCACACGTTTAGTGATCTGCCCCCTCATGAACTGTCCTACCGCCTCGCTATGCGTAATAACTCCTTTATCCGCATGTTACATTACTCACACCAGACCAGCAATGCCACTAATTGTTGGGTGTGTGGTCGACTCCCCCCTTTCCAGACCCCGAAGGGAGTTCTGCCACTCTTTCCTTATCCTTTTTCACATAATGGTTCGTGTGGAGCATGGTCCACGTTAACGTCATCCTCAACAGATATGTCTTTTCTTAACAGTACATGTTTCCCAGACAAGCAAGGTCTCCCTCACCGAACAGGTTTAGATCTAGAGAATGAAGTGTATAATTTAGGTAATTATTCTTCGAGTTTTATGGTCTTGAATGTTCAGTCTGATACTACTCCAGACTTACCTGCTATTTCAGTACTACCAGTCAAAGGTGAATTATGTGTCCGAAATAATGGTTCCATACATGTAGGACATAGTGATTGTACTACTGTTGTCAAGTATAGTGACAGTGGGAAATCTATTTTCAAAGCTTCACGTCATTCATATTTTATTTGTGGTCAAACCGCATATGTTCGTCTGCCCCTCGATTGGGAGGGAACCTGTTACATTGCCTTCCTACTGCCACCAGTTTTCCTAGCCCCACCTGACTACCATAGGAATTCCTACCTAGTACATACTAGACACAAGAGAAATCTCCCGATTGTCGATTATACTGAAACTGCTGCCGAGCAATTCATTGATATTGATAAAGGTGTTTTCCCTTATTTAGGCACAGTTGTGAATAGTAAACTAATCCGTAGGTTAACCAGAACCCTTGAAGCTGTAGTAAATGAGACTGCCTCTGCTCTAGGTAACCTAACCGAAGAGCAATCTGCTATGAGATTTGTCGTTTTACAGAATCGTCTCGTCCTTGACGTCATACTGGCCGATAGGGGCGGGGCCTGTAGAGTCATCGGATCTAGTTGCTGCATTTTCATTCCAAATAACGCGCCGTCTGTTTATTCAGCTATAACCAGACTCCATAAAATTGCCCATCTGTTACACCAAGATCCAGGCACCTGGACATGGTCCGGTTGGTTCTGGAATATAATTTCCGCATGGGGATGGAAAATATTGTCCTTTCTAGGTATTGCAGTAGCGATCATATTCAGCTGCTGCCTCTGTATACAATGTGGCCCTGCGATTTGCGGCATTTGTGCTACCTCTTGTATTCCTAGTCCCAAGCCCCGTTCTAAATCCCGTTCCAGGATAATTCGAGACGAGCAAATGATACTGTATGAAATGATAGATGGTATCATGAATATTGATGTTTCCTGATGGAAACGTAGTGACAAGGAGGGAATGTGGAAAAGTAAATTTTGCCATGTTCTATGTCACTACGTGTCATCCATCATATGTTGTGTGTGCATGATTAAATATGCATATGTTATTCCCCATGTTCGATTAATGACGCAATTACAGTTGTGTCCTCCTCTAGTATGCCAGTTTCCAGTCCTCGTGAATACTACGAATATCAGGCCTATGTAAAGCTACGTTGCCACGTTTCCCAGTGTGCACGTTATTTCATTGAAAGTCCCCGTTTCTAGGCCTCAAAAGGGCCCGGACACCAGATTCAGCTCCTGTCTCCTGAAGCCTCGCTGAGGAGGGATACAGCCCCCACCTGTATCCTAGACCCTTCACCTACTTCCTGCCTCGCAGTGCCCGGCCCAGCCTGGCTCAGTCTCTGAGTCTGCCAAGAATATGTTATGATTCCAGTTATCAGTTCAGCCCTCCTTCTCTGCATTCCTAAGCTACTGAACTGCATCAATAGTTTCCGTCATTGTCTAGCCTTCACGTCTCCACGTTTAGAGAAATACTGTATTTAATGGTCATTTAATATTCTTCATCACGCACTACATGTAGAATAATGCATGGTCCAGTCTTAGAATCAAGTTAGCCTTTCCCCCTCCTAACTTCTAGTTTATATCAACATGTTCCCTAAACATCAGATACTAGATAGGGTTTAGGTACATGTCGCTCCGACCCTCCAGACTTCAGTCTCTGCTCCTAGCACAGAGTTCATAGCCCCCAGCTTCTCCTAGTGATACGTCATTGCTAGTTTGCGCGCACCATCAGGTTAGAGGTCCCGGCTCCTTAGGTAGCCCCCTCCATGGTTTCCGCCCCATTCATGACATATTCTGTTACGTTTGCATCACATGTCTATGTATACGCCCAGTTACACCTACTTTTCCCCCTTATCTTTCGCGACTGCTACGCGTCACGCCTTCTGCTCCACCCACTGCTACGCCCACTGCAATGTAATGCTATGTGTTTGCGTTATGTATATATGCTCATGTATTGTTATTAAAAGTCAGCGCGCTCATCCCAGATCCAGCCCCAGCAGCTGCTGGGCCCTGTCATCCTATTCCTATGCAGGTTGACCTGTTCCTGTCCTTATGCTGTATTAAACCTGCAAAACTCCTACTACCTCGAATCTTGACTCTTATTTATTGAGCTATCTGTTATGATATATGTCTAGTCAAAAAGAGAGGTATTATTTGACAGTTGGCTAATCATATCCAAGAAATTCATGTGGGTTGGATTCATGTGGGTTGGATTCTTAAAACTGGCGTAGACATGTTTCGGTGGTTTTAGAAACGATTAAAAAGGCCACCTTCTTCAGGACTTAACACATATATGGGACTTACTCCTCCACACAGCACATATTTATGTACACACAGAAAGGGGACAATATATAAAAAATATAAAATACAGGGAGTTTGATATACAATTCATGTCTTTTTTCAACTCATAAGTTCCTCAAACCCCCCTCTATTTTCTTGTTAGATCCTAAATTCGGCATTGTTTGGTATTATTTGGTACCACAATCAACCAACCCCCTCTATTGTCTTGCTGGACCTAAATTTGACATTATTTGGTACCCCAGTCAACAAACAGCAGCATGTTCATTATATTGTGTTTATTTTAACATCAGGTCCAATGTGCACTACATCTCAATTTTATGTCACCAAGATCCAAACCCAACCCCAGTTGACAAAGAAAGGAATAAATGCTCCATCACTCGTCCATTTACACTACATTTTTACATCATTTAGACTCAATTATGCAAAACACTCACCGTAGAGAAAGAAATTTGTCATGCAATTACAAATAGCAGATGACTGGCCTCTGTTTCGAAATGTCCATATGCATAAATGGGAATACAGATATAATTGTCTGTCTCTGAGGAAGATAGGATCGAAAATTAAGTAGAGTTACGTTTTCAAACTGCCCCTATGGCTCTTATTTATAAAAACACATATTCAAATAAATTGCTACCTTAACTCCCAGTGGTAAATATAACTCTGGTTTGACTGGTAGTTTTTCCTCTAGATGTTGCACTGCTACTACCTGACCTTTTGGCGCGGAATAAAGAAATAAGAAAAATAAGCTACCAAGAGGGTACAAAGAAATAGGGGATATGAACCCCACAGACCCGTGCGAATAAACCATTGAATGTGTAAAATACTCCACACTGTGAGGTAAGCTGTGTGCCTTGCAGTTATAAAGATTCAAATACCTTCTAATATTATAACTTTATAGATCAAAAGTTTTAACATTGGGCCATTTTTCCTCTTTTGTTTTCGAACTGTAGATAAACCCTGCCGATCATTTTATGTTTTATGGACAATTGTAGTAAAGCTGCAAATTATTGCCAAATAGAAGGCAGTGCAACATCTAGAGGAAAAACTAAAAGTCAAACCAGAGGTATATTTACCACTGGGAGATAAGGTAGCAATTTATTTAAATATGTGTGTTTACAAATAAGAGCCATAGGGGCAGAGTGGAAACTTAACGCTCCTTAATTTTTTTATCTGATCTTCCCCCAGAGACAGACAATTATATATGTGCGCCCATTTATGCATATGGAAATTTCGAAACAGAGGCCAGTTATCTCCTATTTGTAATTGCGTGACCAATTTCTTTTGCCACGGTGAGTGTTTTGCATAAATGAGTCCAAATGATGTCAAAATGTGGTGTAAATGGATGAGTGATGTAGCATTTATTCCTTTCTTTGTCATAAAATTGAGATGTAGTGCACATTGGAACCGATGTCAAAATAAACACAATATAATGAACATGCTGCTGTTTGTTGACTGGAGTACCAAATAATGTCAAGTTTAGTATCCAGAAAGACAATAGAGGGGGTTGATTGTGGTACCAAACAATGCCAAATTTAGGATCTAACAAGAAAATAGAGGAGGGTTTGAGGAACTTATGAGTTGAAACAAGACATGAATTGTATATCAATCTCCCAGTTTTTATGTTTTTTTAAAATTTATTTCCCCTTTCTTTGTGAAGATACAATTCTGCTGTGTGGAGGAGTAAGTCCCATGTATATGTTGAGTCCTGAAGAAGGTGTCCTTTTTAATAATTTCTAAATCACCGAAACGCGTCGACGCTAGTTTTTTAAAGAATCCAACCCACAGGAATTTCTTGAATAGGATTAGTAATCCCACCAGGACTTCTTTCTGAATATGTTGTGTTGGATCAACTTGGGCAACAGTATATAGAACTGTGAAAATTGTTTTTCCGTTTGTAGTTTGGTATATACGTTTTTATAATTGTGTCGTATTTTAATTAGCTGTATATGAATTGAATTATGTTCATTAGTTTCATGCTTTTTATGAATTATTATTGATGTGATTGTATTGACCGTTCTGGTCCTCAGAGTTGTTGTTTCCCTTGTCTTTTTCCCTTATTTTATAAAATAAAATATTTGTAAGTGCTACATCTGAATTTGGGGTTTATTTACATTGTTATGATTACAATTTGATGTTGATCTAAGTAAAGGCATATGCTCGATAAGAATGATTTGAGAGTAAGTGCAAGTGTTGGTGTTAATTTTTTAATCCAGGGGAAATTTGTATTTTTTCTCGTTTGCATGAAGTGAAGAACACATTAGACCCACTAGGGCCCTTATGGACTGTGCCCTGGGGGCGCAACCATTGTGTGCACCTGCTTTGAGTATCGCCGGTAAACAATGATATTACAGAAGGGGCCGCAGACATTTGTATGTCTCCTTTAGCAATACAGATAGCACCGACCCTCATGTCGCGCCAGCACTCTCATGAGAGGACGTTCCCACATTTGCATGGGGGCGTGGACCAGTGCAAATGAGGGCATCACTATGCCTCTGCACCCACCCTATATTACCATCGTGGGCGCCCAGGCAAACATGCCTTTGATAGGAGCATTGAAAGTGCGCCTCTGGTAGGGAGAAACGAGGTCCCATGAACTGTGCCTGCCTGCAAGGAGATCTCTAATGCCCCTTAAAAGTGCCACCTGCACAGTGAAACATGGAGTAGCTTTTAACAGGTGCTCTGTATGTCACTTGAACAGTGCATTTATTTTAGTACGGCACACTTTCCTTGTCTGAGCAGGGCACACCTTTTGAAAAGTGCACAGTGGCACAATCAACGACAGTGTGCTGTATTCGTAAAACAGCCATAGGTCTCTCAGAGCGGTTTCATAACCCCAGGATGCATTGATGCATGTTCAAAAGTGCTGCTTAACATGTCTTTCTCCCAGAAACAGATGAGAAGTCACTTGCAGTACTTTGGAAAGCTGAAGTCCGGAATCTTCTATGGGCTCATTAAGAAGTCTCCTTGGCTGGAGCAGTCTCCTGTTCTGTTCATATAATAATATATCTGATCAAAGCACTCTGCACTTTCAGCGGCCTTTACACGTATTTCGTATTTATTTATTTATGATAACGGAACTCAATTGAGATCCACATAACAATTTAACATAAACAGACAATTTCTTCAAAATGAATAAAAATATCAATATAATGTTAAAAAACATTTAAAGAAATGGAACAATTTAAAACAAAACATTTCATTTGGGGGGTTCAGCATTGCTGCAAGAAAATCAAAGGCAGTAAAAATACCCAGTTGAAGGCACATAGGTTTTAACCATTTGCGCCTATATGCCATAAGTGCTGGACAAACAAAAACAACATGGTACAAATCCTGGGAATTGAAATTACAAAGATCACAAATATCAGAACCACCATACCATTTTGACAGAAGACAGTTCAGAGGGAGTAAGTTATGTCTTAGCAAAAGGATAAATCGCCTGACTCCATGTGGGAGATTCCAACATAAATATGGCTGAGGTTTTTTTAGTTCACAAAAATTACCGATAGATAACATTCCTCTTTTTGCTTTATTTGTCCTACTATCTATTCTGAAACTTAGCTCCCAAGACGCAGTCTTCAGAGATAGTTTTAATTGGGCTGTAGATAGTGAAAAGAGGCTTTGTTCTTCTAGCTGTAATAAAGTGATCGCCTGTCTGAAATTCCTTACAATTGAAGAATAAGCATTAAAGGAACCCAGCATCTCATTTTTTATTTGATACCTCAGTGTGCCAGGCATTCCTCCCGCTATGTTAAAAACCCAACGCGCTACACTCGCAGCTGCCTGGGCCCGAGAGCTGCGCAATCCAAATTCTTGTCTTAACGAAGACGTAGAATTTGCCGTATTTACAGAAGCTAGGTTACGAAGTATTTTTCCTTCGGTAGAATCCAAAATATTCCAGCATGCCATGTCCACTATTTCTAGGCCATAAATTAGGGATGCCGGGATTTTTGCTCGGAAAACCTCGAGCAATATGGAAAAATGCCTTTTACCTGTCGCTTTGTAAAGAGAGATAAGACTCTTCCCTTGAGCCAGAGCTTTCCTACTATTGGTCTCAGTATGGGTTTTTTCGTTTAAGTTATTCATGACTATCTTCCCAAGGAAGGGGTAAGATGTGACTACTTCTAGTCTTTCTCCCCCAACGGACCAACAGTAATTTTCATATTTGGACTTTCTCTTTCCCTGAAAGCACATTATTTTACTTTTTGAAATATTTATTTTTAAAAAATGAGCCTCAGCGTAAGAGAACAAAGCTTGTAATCGACAATTCAAGCCTTTTGGGGTGAGGTCCAAGATTAAGATGTCATCTGCGTACATTAAGCACGTAATTGGAGATCTCCCCAAAACTGGTGCAATACCATTGCTAGAGGACGATAGAGCCTTGGGGAGGTCAGCAATATATAAAGAAAATAATAGTGGAGCCAGTAGGCAGCCCTGGTTAAGTCCATTGTTTGTGGGTATAACCTTAGATAGTCCTCTCTCACCACCCATTAAAACTCTGCTCCAGGTATCTGTGTGTAGTGCAATAACTAGTTTCAACAAGCTGGAGGGTATCCCTAAATTAATCAACTTACTCCACAACAAGGATCTGTCTACCTTATCAAAGGCCGTAGAGAAGTCAATGAAAGCCCCATAGACGCCTCCTCTACGGACAGTAACATATTTTTCTACCAAGATTTGAAGAGCAGTAAGATTATCCAAAGTACCATGCTGTTTCCTAAAGCCAGTCTGCTCTAGTGGTAGTATTGCAGACACAGACACCCAATGATTCAAAGAATTCAATAAACATTTAGTAAAAACCTTGCCTATGGCATCTAGGAGGGCTATTTGTCTGTAATTTTGGGGTAAATCTCTAGCCCCTTTTTTATAGAGAGGGATTAACAAACTCCCTTTCCAGGAATATGGAACGATGCCATTGGTATAGCAAACTTTAAAAACTGGATATAAGATTTTTCCCCATAGGATACTATGCGATTTTAGTACTGAAATGGGAATTTCATCTGGGCCTAATGCACCAGAAGAGCGCAAAGCTTTAATTGCACAAATGATTTCCAATTCAGAAGGAGGATCATATGGAGATAAATCTTCCTGTAATTTGGCGAAATCAAACTTCTCACCATTACTGCTGTAAAGACATTGGATAAAATCAACCCAAGTCTGCTCATTTATAGATATCGGAGAGGGTCTGCTTCTTACCCCACATCCCTCCCCAATTAATGACCAAAAGGTCTTTGACTGCCCACTCTTTGATGCTTCACGGAGTTTGATCCAAAGAGCATCTTCTTTCTCACGTTTTAATCTAGCTTTTATCCTTTTTCTCCTTCTTCTCAAAAGGGAAATTCTTTGTCTACGCCCAGGAATAAAGGATAGATATTGGGCTCTAACCAGTTTATTTATTTCTATATTTAGGTAACGTACCTCAGAGGGGATTTTTGGAGTTATCTTGGCTGATAAGGGCTTTTGAGCTTTGGATTTTAGAATTTGTAAAAGGGACACAAAGCAGAGTAGCTCTCTTCCTTCCCACAAGATTAAGTTCTTTGCGGTATATTCTAATATATTAGTCAAGTTGCTAATGGACCCTGAATTCCAATAACATTTCCCCTTTTTAGTATTGAGGTTCAATAAGTCATCCCCAATGTTCCATGAATCCCTTTGAGGAGATGTTACATTCAAGTTTACAGATAAAACATTATGATCACTAAGATCAGTAACTAATACAGATAGATCCTTCAGAGAACCAAAGAAAGTACTGTCAACTATCACATAATCCAGAATCGAACCGCCGTTCCCTGATTTATGTGTAAGGTGAGCAGGACTATCGGAGGGAAACCTTCCATTGACTATTATACAATCGGCCTCGGCTAAACTCTCCAAAATCAATTTCCCTCTTTTATTTGTTTTAATATTCTTTGGGAATATAGCTTTAGGAATCTGGAACGTTTCCTCTTTTTCTCTATCTCTAAATAACTCTAAGGCACTATTGGATATTTTACCATTTAAGTCACCCAATAATAAAATGTAGGGGGGGACAGTAGATTCCTGTAGATTTAATATAAAGGAACAGATCTTCTTAATTCCATGATTATAATTTGAATCAGGGGGTAAATAGGCATTTATTATTACGATTGATTTATTGGAACCATCGTTGGCAAAATTTATTAGAGTTATTGCCTGAAATAATTTATTCGAGTCTGAGAAATGGGTATAATTCCAATTACCTTTATTTGACAAAAGACAAGCTAACCCTCCTTTCGCACGGCCTCTTATAGAGGGAGTAGCATTACTCTCCAACACATAATAATCTTTTAAAGCCGGAAGATTCCCTACCACCCAGGTTTCCTGTAAGCAGATAATGTCTGCCTCTAAAGAGTGTAAGAATGACAATTTTTCAGCACTCTGGGTTAATCCAGCAGTGTTCCATGATATTATTTTTAGGTTATCGTTAAAAATCCGAATTTAATCTAGATGTGAAACCGGATTTATCTGACAGAATGGCAGGCAACCAACTCCACTCCAAATCGGCATCATTTACCTTAGTTTGTTTTATAGGAAGCGGATTATTTATTATCACCTGTCGCTTATTATTTGATACACATATTTTTAACTCTTCAGTCGTTACAGGAAGACTACCTGGGGAATATGATTTAGTGCCCTGACAGATTAACATTTTTTGGCGTTTTTGACTTTCTATTTTAATCGGAATAAAAGGATCGACATCAATTCCTCTTATTTGAAAATCTTCTGCCCAATGTAAGATATGATTTATTACCAATTTAGAATAGAATTTTACACGTGCTATCTTTCCATTTTCCGAATTTATTAATGTTACAACATCTATATCTGCAGATTGAATTAGTTTTAAGCTTTCTATTTCATGAAAGCAATTCACTAAAGCAGATCTATTTAAAATAAGATCCGGGTCAAAAATGGGTATGAAATCGAGGAATAGTGTATCTACGTTTTCTCTAATTTTAGACACTGTCTTAGATGTGATTGCAGGTGCAACTAATTCTGAAAATTGAGTAGCCAAGGGATTAAGAGTTGCTTTTGGATTAGAATCAGGGAATGAAATTAAATTTTGATCATTAGCTAATTTGATCTGATCCTCAGTATATTGTTGGTTTGTATGAGTTAACAGTTCTAGTTGTAATACTGTGGGAATCACCTTTGGACTTTCCACATGCTCATGGGATGAATTTAAGTCCACATCCACAGGGATGGAATTATTCAGAGAAAGATCTTTATCATTATCAAAAGTAATTCTCCTTTGCCTTTTTTTTTGTAAAATCTACGATTTGGTTTTCTTTTTTTACAACGTTGTTTTTTTGATACTATCATTTCGGATTTTTTCTCTTTTAGCGGAGAAACTTTATCTGCAAGAACTGGAAGGTTTTGTATTTCTTTATTTGTTTGGGAGATAAAAATAGGAAAAATAGGAGGTAAACTGTTAGACTCGTTATCCTCCGTAAGTGAAAATACCTTGATCTCCTGGCTAATAGAGGCAACGCAATTATTATTAATTGGATTCTCATTCCTGCAGGTAAGAGTTTTGGTAAGAACTGCAGGATCAATATTAGTTTTAACCAGGGGCTCAGACATAAAAGGTACATCAGAAAGTGTTTTGTCCTTTATTTCCTTATTTCCTTCCTTACTTAACTTTTTAGGAGTAGTAATTACTTTTGAATGAATGACATCATCCAATCCTGTATTGTGATTCAATAGAGCCTTTAAGATCAAAGTTACCGTATCGAATACGTTATCTGACCCATTAACTAATTTTTCCAAAAGCTGTAAAATTGATGAAATAAGCCGCTCTAAAGAGGTTAAAGAATTAGATATTACATTATCTTCTCGTGTGTAAAAACTATGGCAGTCTTTATTTTGGGCATGAGTAGGGCTAGGGAATAAGTTCATTTCAGGGGTGGAGAACTCAGAATTTTTTGAAGGTGTACTGCTAAAAAGATGTAGCACAGGAGTAGCTGCAATATTCTGCTGAGTAATAATGTTTTGGCCATTAATTGAGCCTCTCTGGTACTCAAAGTTTATATCAGGAAGAGTATAGTCCTCTGGGGGAATATGTAACGAGGTAGAAGGAGCAGTATACATTTTTTGATCATCCTTAAAAAAAGGGAAAGTACTATGGACTACTGCTACAACAGGAAAAACAGAAGAATTACCTCGATCTACAACATTAGTTGCCAATTTTTGAACTTCCGAATGAAGAGAAAGATCTTCTTCTTGGTTCTTATTAAATATGTCTTCAGAATGGGATAGGGCAATAATACCTGATATAGTACGGTCTCTTTTAGTAGCAGAGGAGTCTCTCACCTGTTCTTTAAAGCTAGTATTAATATTTTCAGTGGGGGCCCCTTCTCGATCAACTTTATCTTTACCCTTATCCCATAAGGAGTATAATTGGCATGTACTTTTTACCTGTACGGCTGGCCCATTTCTATTACGCAAAGGGTTTGATTTAGTTTTGGAGCAGGCTCTACCGACTACTACTCTTCCAGATCTTAATTTCTTAATAGTCATCTTGTTTAAAAGGGCAATAGACAATAAGACCTTACAAATGGACAACTATTAGCAAGATGTGAAAAGAAAAAAATAACTAAGAATACAAGAGAAGCACAATATTTACACTAACACTAACCATCGCAAACGTTTTTAGGTCCCGATAATGCGTTTCGCGAACATAAGGCAATATAAGTTGCCTCTTATGTTTTTGTGCAGCAAATAAGCAATGAAAGCGTCTGTATCGCAGTTCTGAATTACATCCCATGAACTTTTACCACGAGGAAGAGATATGTGACTTCAGCCTGAAGCTTAAATGTCATGTAGTATTTTTAAACTAAAACTTTTTTTAAATCTATATTCCTTTTATGGTGGTGATCTTATATTATATGGCAATCAATATTTTACTGCATGATTATATCATTTGTAATGAAGTTTTTTATATGTAATTTAATATTTGGTGCTTTTATGGATAACATTAGCCGAATAAAGGCAGAGAAGGGTGCTGTCCATTCCCCAATTTATCTTACGCATATCATACCATCAGCATGGAGAGAATAGCAGACATGTAGTACAGTAGTAGAAAGGAGCTTGCCAGTGGATTCATAAAGTACTACGCCGTACGGAGGGACAAGGCCATGAAATGTCTGAATGCACTCCTGGATTTTTACAGGGGTTTAGAGGCAAGTCAGTCTGTTTTTCTAGCATGATAATGCAACTCTGACAAGTAAGAAAATATAAGGTTTATTTAAACCTATTCAACAACCCCATCATGCCACAGTACGCATCTGCCTCACCACGTGGTGGCAGATGACCTCCGACAAAAGCACTGCTGCCTACATCAGTAGCACCATGCTGGCCCATTTCCATGAGATGTCAGCTACGTCAAAATATTTTTGTCAGCTCTGCTGAATTGAATGTGCCTCTAAATTCATAAATTGCCCAAAGTATGTATCTGAGACCAGGTTATAATGATAAAGGGATTACCCGTGATGCTTGCCATATTCGACGTCCACTTCAGCTGCTGTCTAGAAATATTCGGGGCAGCCGTCAATGGGCGGCCATGAAAAGAGAGGTGGGGCAAAACGTGTGTTCCCACTTTTAAAATCCCATGGGAATTTTGTACACAACTTCTGCCTGTACGGAATTACACCAAATCTGGCAGAAAGCTAGCTCTTGGTCCAGAAAGAGGCCATTTTGTGATTTGGTGTATATCTGCTCAGCGGTTTTAGGGCTATTAACCTAAAACCAAACTTGTATATCTGGGGACGTGGTTCCTCGGCGGATTCGCAAATCCAAGCACCAATAGCAATGCAGTGATTGGCTGGCTGCAACCTGAGCGGAAAGTTGCGGCCTCCATTTTGTTCATCAGGACTCGATTCCCAGTGGGAAAATAAAGTTTAAAAGTGATAGAAGGGTTCAGGGTAGATGTACTCTGACCCCATGGAACTAATGGAGCAGTCTGTGAGGGACCGCTCACGGGCAAGAAATGGTCCAAAAACTTTGTTTGTGCGTCACGAATTCGGATTCAGGGGGGGAAGAGAGAGAAAGAGAGAGAGCGAAAAAGAGCGAAAAAGAGAGAAAGAGAGAAAGAGAAAAAGAGAGAGAAAGAGAGAGAGAAAGAGTGTGTATATATATATATATATATATATATATATATATATATATATATATATATATATATATATATATATATACATACATAACCTACTGGCTGTCACCAGTAGGCAGTTATAGTTAGGACCTATTTTCCATAGGGAACCCACAACATTCTATTTCCAATAACTTTGGCGCCGGTTGATGAATCTTCACGCGCTTCTTTAATAATTAGCCCCCGTACGCCAAATCCCAGTGGGGCCCCGGGGCCCCCCACCCACCGGGGCTTTTATGAAATATGTGCAGGGTTCTCACAGCTCTCCCTAGCCCCAGGGACCGCCACCCCCCAGGGCTACACAATACATGAGTGGGGGGCTCAAAGTCCCCTCCCCAGCCCCGGGGACCACCACCCCGGGGCCTCAGTAGTAAATGGGGCTTTGTATATTGTGAGAGGGGGCCGCGCGGCCCTCCTCTTGGAGCCCTCAAGGGCCCTGTGGACCACCACCCCACAGGGCCAACTCCTGCAGTGTGCCAGGGTGCCCACCCCTGGGACACTGCTGTGTGCTACGGTAGGGTGGGAGCCTCCTGGCTCCCGCCCTGTCATAGCAAACTGTGGTTTGGATCTTGAAAGAGCTTTTCAAAATGCAAACCAGATTTTTTTTCCACATGGGGAGCTGCATGTTAGCAGCTCCCCATGTGGAAAAGCAATGCCGGCTCCCGAAGGACCCGGGAAACCGGCGGGACCGTGGGGGCATTGGGGCTCCCCCCACGGTCCTCAACATTGTATATAGGCCCCGGGGATGGGTCCCCGGGGAGAAAAGAAATTAGTGGTAGGTGCTAAAAAATAATTTAGGTAAAATTAGGAGTCGCGCACTCAGCGCGGCGCTCAGGGCGGCCCCCTGGTGTGAACGCGTTGAGTGGGCGATTTCCAGTGCAGCCGTCTGATGTGAACGCGTTGGGTGCGTGACTCCAAAACACGCTGGGTGCGCGACTCCAAGCAAAAAAAAAATTTATATTCTCTAAATATACATCAAGCTTATTTGTTTAGATCTTAGGTGGCTCTAAAAAGAGCCCTTGTGTTTATTGAGAGATTTTGGTACCTATAAGTAAGTACCTATGCAGAGTCTAAAGTTGATGAGGAAGACTCTGTTATGCTCATCTGTAAAATGTACACCATCTCTCCTATAGATGCCATCCATATTAAAACCCAGATTGTTGTGGTAAATGGACCCCATTCTATATTCTCGGAGATAAGCAGAAACAGCTTTATTGACATGTTTCCTAGATTTCTGAATCTGTGGACAAAATTGATTGGACCAGTTCCATTTCTGTCTTTGGCATATGTTAGAATAGACAAAGGCAGTTTGGGGGGAAGCGACATCAATTCTCCAAAGGTGCCCTTCATAAGCATTTCCAGGCCTACCCCAGTCAAATTGCTTAGGTCATTGCCACCACAGTGCACAATTATGAGGTCATGGTGTTGGAGATCCAAAAAGGATTCAACCAATGGTATCAATTGGTGCCACTTTAATCCTCCCTGCCCAATCCATTTAATGTCTACATTTGGCAAAGCTAGATCTTTGTCAATACCTCTGTTCTTTGCATACCTTTGGCTCCAGAAAATATAGCTGTGTCCCGCAATACACACTCTAAGCATCTTGAAAGGAAGTCTGGATGCACTCAGAAGGTGTCTGTATGTGAAATGGGCAGTTTGAAAAGTAAGATTTTTCTAAAATTGTGGATAAGATGCAGTTTTGAAGAAAGAAGACACATGATTGGCTGTTTGAGAACATTATAGACTGAAAAGTAGGGTACATGTTTCTGTGTTTTAAAAGCATGTTTCTTATTGGTTAATAAAAACTGTTTGAAAGGAACATTACATAGGATAAGCTGATATTTTGAAAAGTCAAGCACACATTGTGTGCTGAACTTGTGACCTGTAAGTTCAGTTGAGTGCTCCATGAACGGTTACTATGGTAACAGGCATTAAGCAGAGTGGGGGTAGGGTTGAACGTTACGTCAATTGGAAAGGGTTGAAACGTGTAACCAATAGAAATGTGGGTTAGCTTTTGAATTAATGTGGGAAGCAATGTGATTTGATATTTACATGTATATGTGTGCAGAATGAGAGGGAAAGTTTGCCATGTTTTGGTTTTGCTAAGAGCAGTCCACTACAGACATTCTGTACAAGAAAATCTGCTGTGTGATTCAGATACTTCTTAATCTACTAATCAATGTGAAAGGGGAGTTATTAATTTGTGAGGTGTTGTATGTGGTGCCTTTGTTTTTAATTAGAGTACTTTGTTTCTCCTGCTAAAGACCAAGGAATAGTCTTAGTTGTCTAGAATCACACTGAGTCTGTGTGTACTTGTGCAACCATTTTAGCAGAAGCATGTGGTTACTTCATGTCTTTGCAGAGACATACATGCTTAAAAAGCACTTGTGCAACCATTTTGGCAGAAGCATGTGGTTACTTCATGTCTTTGCTGAGACATACATGCTTAAAAAGCTATCTTGTTGTCAAATTTCAGTACTATTAGAACTGAGTGATTACTTATGCATTCGCAGAATGAGTCAGGCATTCACACCAGCAGTGCAGTAGTGAAATGTATAGAATGTATGCAGTCACCTTACCCCCTCCAGACTAGTGAGTTTCTTCTGCTAAACTCCAGGGAATAGTCTTGCTTATCTAGAATCACACTGCGAGTCTGTGTCCACTTCTGCAACCATTGTGACAGAAGCATGTGGTTACTTCGTGACTTTGCAGATACATAACTGCTTAAAAAGCTTTTCTGTTGTGACATTTTAGTAGTATTAGAACCCAGTGATTGCTTATGCATTCGTAGAATGATTCAAGCATTCACACTAGAGTGCAGTAGTGAAATGTATAGAATGTATGCAGTCATCTTACTCCTTCCAGACTAGTGAGTTTCTCTTGCTAAAGTGCAGTTAATAATCATGCTTGTCTAAAATCACACTGTGAGTCTGTGTGCACTTGTGCAATCATTGTGGCAGATGTATGTGGTTATTTCATGTCTTTGCAGACACATAAGTGCTTAAAAAGCTGTCCTGCTGTCAAATTTCAGTAGTATTAGAACCTAGTGGTTTGCTTATGCATTCGCAGAATGAGTCAGGCATTCACACTAGAGTGCAGTAGTGAAATGTGTAGAATGTATGCAGTCACCTTACCCCTTCCAGTCTAGTGATTTTCTCCTGTTAAAGTCCAGGGAATAGTTTTGCTTGTCTATAATCACACTGAGTCTGTGCCCACTTTTGCAACAATTGTGACAGAAGCATATGGTTACTTCATGTCTTTGCAGACACATAAGTGGTTAAAAAGCTCTTCTGTTGTCAAATTAATTTCAGTAGTATTTGAACCCAGTGATTATTTATGCATTCACAGAATGAGTCAGGCATTCACAGTAGAGTGCAGTAGTGACATGTGTAAAATGTATGCAATCACCTTACCCCTTCCAGACTAGTGTGTATCTCCTGCAAAAGTCCAGGGAATAGTCTTGCTTGTCTAGAATCACACGGAGTCTTTGTGTATTTGTGCAACCATTGTGACAGAAGCATATGGTTACTTCATGTCTTTGTAGACACATAGGTGCTTAAAAAACTGCCCTGATATGAAATATCAGTAGTATTAGAACCCAGTGATTGTTTAGGCATTCACAGTAGATTGCAGTAGTGAAATGTGTAGAATGTATGTAGTTACCTTACCCCTTCCAGACTAGTGTGTTTCTCCTGCTAAAGTCCAGGGAATAGTTTTGCCTGTCTAGAATCTAACCACCTACACATTTGTCCTTCACACCTTCAATTTCCCAGTCAGTGTCCACAGACTCCAGAAAATATCCTGCCACTCCCTTTGCACTCCCTCTAGTGACCCATTCAGCACCATGTACTAATCCATTCACTGTGCCAAAACCGAACCACTTATAAATTCACCCAGGCATTTTCCTTGCAGTATTCTAATCATTCACTCAGTACCCAAGTACTCCTGCAATGACTCAGGCCTTACCACAGACTGCTTCAAACCCCTATCCACTATGCATGCAGTCCTTAAACCACCTACACATTTGTCCTTCATGCCTTCAATTTCCCAGTCAGTGTCCACAGACTCCAGAAAATATCCTGTCACTCCCTTTGCACTCCTCTAGTGACCCATTCAGCAGCATGTACTAATCCATTCACTGCGCCATAACCCAACCACTTATACATTCATCCAGGCAGTTTCTTTGCAGTATTCTAATCATTCAGTTAGTACTCAAGTACTCATGCAATGACTCAGGCCTTAGCACATAGACTGCTTCAAACACCTATCTAGTATGCAGACAGTCCTCTAACCACCTAAACAGTTGTTTTTCACACTTTCAATTCCCCAGTCAGTGCCCATACACTACAGCAAACACCCTGCCACTCCCGTTGCACTCCTCTAGTGACCCATTCAGTACCATGTACTAATACATTAATTGCACCAAAACCTAACCACTTATAAATTCACTCACGCAGTATCCAAGCAGTATTCTAATCATTCACTCAGTACCCAAGTACTCATGCAATGTCCTAGGGCTTAACATAAACACTGGTACAAAAACGTGTCCATTACACATGCAGACCTGTAACCACCTACACGCTTATCTTTAAACCTTCAATTACAAGTTCAATTCGTGATTACAAAAGAAAGTGGTTAAATGTTTTTTTATATACAATGTGTTTGTATAGTAATAGAAAAGTATAATTTATAAATATATTAAAATACATTTATTGATATTTATTTTTTACAGATATTGTTCATCATTATTAATATAAACTTATAATGCCTGAGAAATCAAGAAAGAGAAAAGGACAGAAAAAGGACAATTATTTGAAGAAAATTCCACAACAAGTATTGGATGACCAACATCATGTGGGTAAAAAGAAAAAGTCTTCCGGTAAGACAACGTAAGAATTCATTAAAAAACTTTCAAAGCCTAGAAAGTGTGTGCAGATTGTGCAAAGTAGAAAGAATGCTTCCATCAGAAAAATAATATGATTAAAAACATGGAAAAGTATATTCAAAATACACAATGTATGGTAAAAGAAGGCAAAATCAGTATAAATAAATTAGAAAAAAGATTTTTTATATTAGAGTTTTTTTTTTAAACATCTTTTTATTGAGAAAAACATAGAAAAACCAATAACAGGTATCTTACATCGCGGAATGAAAGGAGAAGAAATATACATACAAGGCGTAATGGATGGAGGACTATCAATAAAGCCTACTCACAAGCTACATCGGGCATGCGGCCGTATGACATTCAGGATAATCAAACAAATGCCAAACACCAACTCCACCTCCCCAGGAAACAGGATAAACATTGAACAGCAGTCTAGAGTAGAAGGGGGGATGGGCTCAGCAGTAAGAAGGTTCGAGACTACAGCCGCATCCCGAATCCAATAACAGATGACACTACAGTTGGCTAATTTATGCTAATACCCCCACCAGAACCCATCCACCCAAAACACCAATTCGCGCCTCAATAAGACCACCTATATCAGGATACTAAAGGATTTCAAGCATAAAAACTACAAACACTAATAAGACTAACACCCCTCCCCCACCCTGCTTGCGCCTGTCCCCAACTAGCAGTGTGCCTGTCGCCCCATCTAACTAGGTACTAAAAGTAGAAAAAGTGGAGGACACCTCAGTACGGGCCCCCGGTCCCCCCTCCCCCTCGCCAGAACCAAGAATCCCCCAGGATAAAACCTACAACTCTATTAAGAAGCGATATAAAACTAAACAGG
The DNA here is from genome assembly GCF_964261635.1 of Lissotriton helveticus. Classification (NCBI taxonomy): domain Eukaryota; kingdom Metazoa; phylum Chordata; class Amphibia; order Caudata; family Salamandridae; genus Lissotriton; species Lissotriton helveticus. Next base: position 1,290,288,501 of record NC_136067.1, read on the forward strand.
GGAAACAGTAAACACCACCGACCTCCCGTTAACACAATGGTAGCGAATCCCACTTCAGCAAGCCCACGGTGCCAAGCCCCAACAATCAGTCTCATCCTTGACCCTTCTGATCAGCCGTGCAAGCCCCTTCCGGACAGACTGTCGCCTCCGCAGGATAGTCAAAATGCAGAAACAGTGCAGTAAAGTCCCTTCCGAGGCGAGGCAAAGTTTTAGAGTCACTGGGAACTCCATCGACAAATTCCCTCACCGCCATGAGCTCCCGACGTCGTTGTCTCTGCGATCGTGAAAAAGGTGTCGGATAGGGGAAAAACGCTGTTTCGTCCCGTAGACTGTTCCCACCAGGAGTATCCGGAAAGGAAGCAACGATGGTGGGCTCGGCAATTCGTAGGGAGCACCGAATTCACGGTCGTCGGCCATCACACTGACATGAAGCTCCGACATCTCTCGTGGCACAGGGCCCGTTTCTGTTACAAGGACCTCCGTGGGTGGTATAGGCCGATCAGGATATTGCAGTGGATCAGGGTCTGGTCTCTCATACCCTTGTCCATATGTGACCGCTATCATTTTGTGGACAATGGACTCCACATGGGAATGTAGTGCCCCGATAGCTGCCAGTACAGTCCGTATCGACGATTCAGACTCAGTCCGTCCCACCGCCTTTCGTTCCGAGTCGACCATAATCGCGTTCCCCAGAGACCCGGTCATCCCCGGGGGTACCGGCAAAAATGGGACGGACTGTCACGGAGGGAGACACAGTACCAAGGCCACAATCCACGCTCCGCTACCGCAAGCGAAGACCCCGATCCAGCGAACACCGGCGGCGGCAAACCGGGTCTCCGGGTCAGGGACCTCCGCCCACAGCCACAATCGTGCCTCGTCAACCCTCCGTCGATTTTAGGCCAGATCGACAACCGCCGTCAAAATCGGGCTTAGAAAGTTCTCCACATCCAAAGACCGGACCCTGTCGATCACCCACGGCCGATGTTGTTCAACTGGAACCCGGCTGGGCCAGTACTCGAGTCCCCGGCTCACAAGCTGGTGTAGGCCCCAAACTGAAACTCAACATAACTCTGTCCACCAAGCTGGTAAAAGTCCAGGGATCGCTCCAAAGTACAGCACAGCAGTTCACACGCCCGGAGGCAGGGTGTAAATTCAGGATTAGTAGCAGGATCATCCTGCGGGGGACGGAGGTCGGCGGATCCGGGAACCTAAGCGGCCATCTTGGTTGCTAGCGTAGCTCCTCCAATAGAGTTGTTTTTAACTTGCTAAAAGATGTGAAAAAATATTTTAAAAAAGCACTATTTTATAAAAAGAATCATATTGAATCCATTGTTCAAAAGGATTTTGAATTAAAAAGGAAATTATTCATTTTAGTTTTAAACAGAATTCGATCACTAGATAAACCAATCCATTTTATGAAGTCCAAAAGTAAGAAGGAAAGAGTAATTAACAGAACTATTTTTTGTGATTTTTTTGGGTGAATGGAAACACAGTTCAAGTTTAGAGCCTTTCGTTAATTAAAAGTTATTTTCAGACCTCTAATTTATTGCTTGCAGCTGATACCAGTGGTCGAGCTTATGAGGTTAGAAATGGTTGTCCAATTGACAAAGAGAAGATGGTTCCCAGAAATGCAGAACAAGTGATAGCTGATGAAGTTCTAGGGAGACGTCCTAAAGCCCCAGTATACACTTGGGATTGCAGTAGTATTTGTAGAATACAATAGGAATATATTGATATTGTACACAATTTCTTACGTGAGTATAGTAAAAAAAAGTTTTAAACAAAAGATTAAGATGTTGCAAGGACTAGATCCTTGCAGAGTGAGAAAAAATATGGGTGTGCAGGTCATTCTCCGGCTTGTCTTTCTAAAAAAGTATGAAAAAGTGTTTTGTATCATTTTAGGATGTTAGCAGTACATCATTCTCAAATGCGGAAGTTAGTCAGAAGATTGTATTACGCAAAAAGTCCAGCACTAATGTTAAATGAGTTGAACAGTGCTCTTTTGCGTGGGTTAGTATCAGATGTGAAGGTTTGTGATGAAATTGAGTTTTGTTACTTTGGTCCTGAACAAGAGAGTGCAGAAAATGACACATTAATAGAAGAAAATGTTGAAGATAATGTACAACATACTACTACAAAAAAAGTTGAAGAACAAATTACAAAGTTTACGGTGTTTCAGGTGAAAGGCCAAATTATTCTTGTATTTGTTGTCGGCGAACTCACTATAAAAATCAGGCTAGGACTGTTGATCTGTATTTAAAAAGTGAAAGAAAATGATGATAAGTGGAAGGAATTTGCAACTAATTTGTTAGTAGAGAATTGTTTTGATTTGGGTTCTGACTAAAGTATTTGCAAATCTTGTCATAACAAATTAGATGAGAATAAAATGCCTGCTAGAGCTGTCCAAAATAATCTAGAGTTGGTAACTATTCCTCCAGAACTGATAGATTTAAATACGTATGAGTCTATTCTGATTCAATGTGTATACCCATTTCAAGCTATTGTTCGTATGGAGCCTAAAACAGATGTATTGCCTCCTTCAGATTTACAGAGAGGATTAAAAGGAAGAGTTGTATATTTACCCCTAGATTTAAAGACACATATTGAAATTATTGGTGTAGAGAATGTAGAAAGTGAACCACTAGTTATTCTAGTTAATGGGGTTCCGACTAAGAGTAAGAAAATCTGTCAAGAATTAGTGGATGTTAGTAAAGTACAAAAGGCAACATTATATCTCATAAAAAACAATGAGTACTACGAAAAAGATTATGTGGAAGAAGAAGAAATATATTTAGGAGACTATACTGAAACGTCAAGTGGTCAACTTAAAAAAGTGGACATGTCCAAAAGTGAAGAAATCTATGAACATTATAGTGTACATCCACTTCATTCAAAAGAAGTAATGGGGAATACTATTGAATTATTCCAAATGAAAAAAGCAAAGGGAAGTACCATGAGTGTATGGGGAAAAAGTTTGGAAGCTCGTTTTCTGCAATTGTTTCCAATAGGAAAAGGTGGACGATATGATGAACGATCAGTGCAGATTCCTGCATCTGAAAATCCGACAACAAGATTGTATGCCGAAGATCCAAGATTTCAACAATGTATCCCATATATATTTCATCTTTTGTTTGAGAGTGACTTGTCTGGACTTTCATATGCAGTTAACCACATATTGAAAACAGGAGTACATCTTCAAAATGGTTCAGCAAAGGAATTTATGGATAAAGTACATCAGAGAGATGATCATTTAGAATTTCAGCTGATTAATTTGATGGCATGTCAGCGTGGTACTAATGAGAATTGGTACCGTCGTCATGGAGAACTTAAATGTATGCTAAGAAACTCCTACGTGGTTCCTTACCCTAAGCTGTCCTGAATACGCTTGGGATGATTTACTTGAATTTCTTCGAGAGGCAAATTCGAATATAAAAAATGTTGAATACAAGACACCTGGAGAATTGTGCTCTTTGGATCCTGTTAATTAATGCAGATATTTCAATCATAGATTTGAAGCTATGATGTCTTTTATCTGCAATAAAAAGAATCCTCCTCTTGGAGTAGTTGTGGATTTATTTTGGAGAAAGGAGTATCAAGCTAGAGGTGCTCCTCATATACAAATGCTGATATGGATCAAGGATGCACCCAAATTCGGAACTGATTTGGATGATACGGTTTTGTCTTTAATTGAATAATATGCCACATATGCTATACCAAAAAGAACAGAAGAAAACAACTTAAGACAACAAGTCTTACGATTCCAAAGTCATCAATGTGGAAAAGACTGTCGATGAAAGTACAAGCCTGCTGCGACATTCACTGTGCTTATTGGGTAGCAGTTTTTAACAAGTATACTTAAAGTTTAACTTTTATGTGTAATCGTTCTACTTTGGGCGGACGTGCATCGGACAGCCTGACCCATCTATATCGCAACTGTGTAATTCTTTATTTGCACCTTGGCATTTTATACTTGACGTTTTACTTCCAGTTAAGGAATCTGTCTGCTCTCAATCACTGGTCTCCCCTCCCTGGTCCGACGCGGTCTCACCGTTGCGCGGAGGGCGGGGTAGACAAGAGGCAGGTAGTTCTGGTTTGGCGCTGAACTTCCAGAGGGGGCAGCGGTCTAGTGGCCGGCAGAGGAGACTCTTTAAAATCCCCATGCCTCTGCGGCCGCGCGCTGCGGGCGCGCCTAAGGAAAGCCCGTCTGCGACCAACTGGGGCCATACCCCCTGGCATTTTTTCACCAGGTATTAAATATAGCTCGCTCTCCCTACGCCTATTATGCCCTTTTATAAGTAAGAATTGCAGGCACAGTATAAATCCCAACACCCAGGACCGGCAATGTACATTTTGCGCTTATAATGCTGGAAAGCTTACTGAAAGGAGAAGCAACCATCCCCAGCTGTCCCTATTTCTCATCAACTGTAGGTCTATGGCGAAACATAAGATCGAGATGCACGATCTCTTAATGGAAGAACAAACAGATGTTCTGTTTGTCACCGAGACCTGGCTTAATGAGGATTCGGCCCCCGATATATTGGAAGCTGTTCCTAAAGGTTTCGGGATTACCAGAATTGATAGACCTACAGGTAGAGGAGGAGGACTTGCTATTATCTTTAAACACCTCCTACAGTGCTCCCTAGAATCAGTGGCTATAGAGGGTAGCGAAGCGGGCTCTTTCACTATCAGATTGGCGAATAACTATGTCATCAGAGGCCTGCTACTCAATCGCCCTCCAGGGCCTGATATGGGGTTCTCTCAGAGCCTCATTGAATATCTGGTCCAACCAGCGCTGAAGTACGATAAATTGCTTGTACTGGGCGACCTTAATTTACATTTTGAGGACGCCCTTAATCAGGGGGCACAGGAGCTGCGTATGGAACTAGACACACTACAATTCTCACTACTATCAGACCGCCCCACTCAAACAGGGACACTTATTGGATCCCATTTTTTCTAACTGGGACACTGTAAAAGCTAGACCCCCATGCCCTGTTCCATGGTCTGAGCACTTTGTGATACCTTTCATGATACAGACCTCAGGACTTAAACAAACGAAGGAAATAAAAAATAGGCGGCGATGTAGGAGGTGTGCTGGTTTCTCACAGGAGGCGTTCAATGCAGCCCTTCTTCAGGCGGGTCCACCGGATGGACAGGAGGTTGACCAAGTCTGTGCAGCTCTGGAGGGGCGCATTATGGCAGCCCTGGACCACACAGCACCTTGGATTAACAGGATTTCCATAAGGACAGCTAAATCTGCCCCGTGGTTTGGGAAAAAACTTAGGGAAAGGAAAACCAAGTGTAAGCGTCTTGAAAGACGCTGGAGGAAGGACTTCTCGGGTGTTGTCAAGGAGGAGTATAAGAACCTTATTAGGTAATACCACTCACTGATAAGGAAGGCGAAATCCACCTACTTTCAGGAGAGGATTGAGTTAGCTGAAAACTCCACCAAAGAGCTGTTCAAGATTCAGGATGAAATCACCTCCCTGTCTTCTATTGCAGCTCCGATTATAGGCTCTGAGATATCTTGCAACTTGATTGCTGACTACTTCACCACCAAGGTGGAGCAAATATATGCCTCCTTCCCTGCCTCAGCCCGTGATAACTCGGGGAGAATGGAAGGCGGCGTGAATAATGCTATCCCTCAACAACTTCATGAATTTTTGGTGCCCAAGCCGGACATTATTAAACAGATAGCTGGGACCATTAAATCCGGGTCTCCCAGAGACCCTGGAACCCCCAAGGTGCTTAAAGGTAGCCTGGACCTGCTAGAGCCTCATATCAGACACCTCATTGACCTGTCCTTCATGTCATGAGTGGTCCCTACTAGGTGGAAGGAAGCAGTGGTACTTCCCCTACAGAAAAAGCCCCATATCAGTGCAGAAAAATTAGACAACCCTAGACCTATCTCCCTACTGCCTTATTTTTCTAAAGTGGCGGAAAAAATTGTAAACACTCAACTAACTGAGCATATAGAGAAAAACAACCTCTTACACCCCTCTCAGTCTGGTTTCCGCACCCTCCACTCCGCGGAGTCTACCTTGTTATACTCCATCGAAACCATACGGAGACACGTGGATGATGGACAAACAGCGGCGCTTATCCTATTGGATTTAAGCGCCGCGTTTGACACGGTTGCTCACCACACACCCCTTCAGGCTTTGAGGAGTGCGGGTGTTACAGATAGAGCGCTCAAGTGGTTGGAATCTTTCCTAACTGAGCGCTCTTTCCAGGTCATGCAGGGGGAGTTCTACTCCAGAAACATCAAGATGAGGCAGGGGTGCCCCAAGGCTCGACTCCGAGCCCTACCCGTTTCAATCTATATATGGCCCCCCTTGCGGACATTGCTGACAAATATGGGATTAGGACTCTGTCCTATGCTGACGACACCCAATTGGTGGTCTCACTGACCCAAACCCAACCTGATGCCGACCTCAATTTCAGACTTTGTTAAGAAAATCTGGCTGGCTGGATGACAAGCAACTGTCTGAGGCTTAACAGCTCCAAGACGGAGGTATTGTTGTTTGGGAGGGCCCCTTCTGTCTGGTCTTCTGCTTGGTGGCCCCAGGTGTTGGGCCCCACTCCTACACCATGTGAACACGCTGAAAATCTGGGAGTTTGGGTTGATAATCAATTGTCATTTAACTACCATACCCAACGGGTGGCAGGTGCCTGTTTTGGCATCATGCGCAACTTATGGAAAACCTTGGACATCCTCCCCACGTCCTCTCGAAGGATTATGGTACAGGCACTGGTAACTTCGCGTCTGGACTACTGTAATCTCCTATACCTAGGTACAAGTGATAGGTGTATGCGCAGATTGCAGGGCGTCCAGAATGCGGCAGCAAGGCTTGTCCTGATGTGGTCCAGAAGATAATCAGCAAAGGCAGCCCTGTCTTGTCTGCACTGACTCCCTATCAGCGAAAGAGTGAAATTTAAAGCCATGTGCGTGAGCCATCGTATCCTACGAAAGAAGGGTCCTGTCTACTTGCATGATTTACTATGCATGTATGACCCAATTAGGAAGCTTAGATCCAGTGGAAATGGGTTCGTGTGTGTCCCTAGGATCAAGAGGGCCAGGATGGGCGGTCGCTCTTTCCGCTACACGGCGGCTAAACTATGGAACACCCTCCCACAAAGCCTCCGCTTGGAGGAATCCGAAACTCTCTTCCAGAAGGATCTGAAGACTCATTTATTCCCAAAGACATAATCAGTGCTGTGCTGTCTGTGGACTTAGGTTTCTTTCTGCTCTGGTACCTAGCGCGGGGAGACACTGGGTCAGTGTAACCAGGCGCTCTACAAACTCCCGTAACAACATAACTAGTCTAAGGAAAAGTTTTATACCAACTGTCGTTTTGGATTTCCACGTCCTGTTATATCCGAAGGAAGAGTAAACAGTTTTATGTCAGCTAGAGACACACCATCACCAGAAAATCTCCCAAAAATACATACAATTTGAGAAGTGAAGAATCAAAATACATAAATGATTATAATCCATTCTCTCAATGTGGAATGCTAATATGGATATTTAGTATGTTGCGGATAATTCTGTTGCTGTTGCCCAGTATGTGACATCCTACATTACAAAATCAGAAAAGACGGAATTGAAAGAAATGTGGAAAGAAATTTCTCACGAGAAGTGTCTTAGTAAAAAATATACAGTTTCAGTTTGAAGATGTTATCCCATCGAGAAATTGGAGCGTATGAATGCTCAGATCGGTTATCTGTAAGTTTATACTCAAAATCTAGAAGAATCATTTGGGTAAGTCTTGCTGCAACGCGAAATAGAGTACTTAAATCTGTACAAGAAATTGAATATTTAGTAGAAAACGATCCCAAAAGTACAGATATTGTCAAAAACATGTTGGATACATATTATCCAAATAGAAGTCATCATCTTGAGAACACATGTCTCTACGAAGTGCTGCAATATTACACTTTTAAACGGAATACTACAGAAAACATAAATGTTGGAAAATATTCAGTAATTGGTTCCGAAGGATGTTTGGTGAAACAAAGGAAAGGAAATTTGATTAATCACATAAAACGGAGTTGTGATACTCCTGATAAAGGGAATTTTACTATTTTTCAACTGTTCAAACCGTGGCGTACAGAATTGGAATTACTTGGAGATTTTCAAAGCTATGAAGATTCCTTCAATGCTTGTAAAGATACCATAGAATGTACTGTTTTTGAAAATTATCTCAAAATGTTGACCGCTGAAATTGATCAAGAAGCTACTATTGCAGCTGAGCTTGCTAGAGAGAGTTCTCAAGACAGTCAAAGTTCTGCTCCACAGAGTCAAGATCCACTAGGACAACCAATTCTTGAAAATGAAGCAGCAATCGCCATGAATGAAGTGGAAACAGCAAAGCATCAAGCTCAAGAAGATATTATGGACTCAGGAAATTTGGAAGAACAACTAAATGTTGAACAGAAAGAAATATATCACAAAGTGAGACAACAGATTGACCATGGATTTCTTCATGAAAAGAAAGAATGCACATGCACCTTATTTCAACCTATCTGAATGCATGTCAGTGGTCAAGCTGGAACAGGAAAAAGTTTCTTAATTAAAGTTTTGACCAGTTATCTATAGAAAATAACTGATACACATTTGTCATGGGTTGGAACTGCTCCAACTGGGTTGGCAGTACACAACATTAAAGGAATCACATTGCATCGTTTACTTATGCTACCTGTAGAGCATGAAAACAAACTGGAATATCACAAGCTATCTGGAGAAGCTTGTTATGAAGTTTCAAGAGTGCTAAGAAAAATGAAACTTCTAATTATTGATGACGTAAGCATGGTTTCAAACTTAATGCTTGCTTGTGTGCATTTAAGAATTCAGCAAATTTTTAAAACAGAGTATGATGTCTTGTTTGGAGGATAGCATATCATAGTTTTTGGAGATCTACTACAACGTACTCCCGTAAAAGGACAACCAGCATTTAAAACACTTGTGCATGAAGAAACCAGAAAGTCTTTGGGAAGTGTTGGAAACGTTAATATGTGGTCATATTTTGAATACAAAGAATTTATTACAAATATGCGACAAGCAAATGATGATTATGGAACTATTCTGCATGATATAAGAATTGGAGTACTGACAGAACATGGCAAACAAGCTTTGCAAAGTTGACTACTTTAGATTTCCAAATGAAAATATAGTTCCTGAGAAAATATATATGAAAATTGCAGAAAATAAATCTATAATCTGTCAACACTGCGCGAGTGTTCTGCATTCAATGAAGAACTTTTAAAGATGGAAAATGAAGAAATAATAAAAATAGAAGCCATTGATAAAATAGAGCATAAAGGAATCACTATTATTTTGACAGAAAAATTGAAAACGAAATTGGATTCTTTAGAAAAATTGATATCTAAAACTGCTGGTTTAGAAAAGAATCTTTAAGTATGTATAAACTGTCGGGTAATTTTAAGGCATCATTTGGATGTAGAAAATTTGATCAAACTGAAGTAGTAAAATAAATTGGTTGTTCTGTTTGTTTTTCCTTGTTAAAGATGTATATGTCCGTAGAAAACAGTTTCCATTTTCTCTGGCATATGCAGTGACTATTCATAAATCTCAAGGATTAAGTGTAGACAGTGCTTTGGTGAACATTGGAAGTACTGTATTTAAAGAGGGTATGGCATATGTTGCTTTGTCCCAAGTCAGAACTTTATCTGGCCTGTTTTTAATTGATTTTGATGAGACAAAGATTAATGCAGATGCAAACTGTGTAAAAGAGTATAATAAGTTAAGAAGAGCGTATGCTCCCAATTTAGGTGAATATCCTGTGTTTGAAAAGCGCGTAGTAGGTCGAAAAAGAAGATATGAGAATATCTGTAGTGAGGTTATAGGAAAGGAAAAAAAAATCAAGATAATGTTGAGATTGCAAGCAAAAAGAACAAGCATTTACAATGCAATGGTCTCGGCATTATTAAAGGTAGAGCTATTGCCATTGCTCATGACATTTTTTTTAAAATCATAAATGAATGGCATTGTCATTTACATTGCCAATAGCTTAATCGTTAAATAAATGGCATTGCCATTTACAATGCCAATAGCTTAATAGCTCGCAAATGCATGGCCTATTGCATTTACACCCACACAGACAAAGCCACCCACACACATACAGGGCCACCCACACAAAGCCACCCACACACATACAGAGCCACCCACACAGAGCCACACACACACACACACCCAGAGCCACACAAACACACACACCCAGAGCCACACAAACACACACACCCAGAGCCACACAAACACACACACCCAGAGCCACACACACACACACAGCCACACACACAGAGCCACACACACACACACACAGAGCCACACACATCCCCCATAGCCATGCACACACCCACCCAGAGCCACACACACACCCACCCAGAGCCACACACACGCCCACCCAGAGCCACACACACACCCACCCAGAGCCACACACACCCAGAGCCCCCCCCACACACATACACACAGAGCCACACACACCCAGAGCCACACACACACACACCCCCAGAGCCACACACACACACACCCAGAGCCACACACACACACACCCAGAGCCACACACACACACACCCAGAGCCACACAAACACACACACCCAGAGCCACACAAACACACACACCCAGAGCCACACAAACACACACACCCAGAGCCACACACACACACACACCCAGAGCCACACACACACACCCAGAGCCACACACACACACACAGAGCCACACACACACACCCAGAGCCACACACACACACCCAGAGCCACACACACACACACACCCAGAGCCACACACACACACACCCAGAGCCACACACACACACACCCAGAGCCACATACACCCCCCCCAGAGCCACATACACCCCCCCAGAGCCACATACACACCCCCAGAGCCACATACACACCCCCAGAGCCACATACATACACACAGGAGAGCAAGCACAGCGAGGGGGCAGGGAAGCAAGCACAGCGAGGGGGCAGGGAAGCAAGCACAGCCAGGGGGCAGGGAAGCAAGCACAGCCAGGGGGCAGGGAAGCAAGCACAGCCAGGGGGCAGGGAAGCAAGCACAGCCAGGGGGCAGGGAAGCAAGCACAGCCAGGGGGCAGGGAAGCAAGCACAGCCAGGGGGCAGGGAAGCAAGCACAGCCAGGGGGCAGGGAAGCAAGCACAGCCAGGGGGCAGGGAAGCAAGCACAGCCAGGGGGCAGGGGAGCAAGCACAGCCAGGGGGCAGGGGAGCAAGCACAGCCAGGGGGCAGGGGAGCAAGCACAGCCAGGCGTTAGGAGAGCAAGCACAGCCAGGCGTTAGGGGAGCAAGCACAGCCAGGCGTTAGGGGAGCAAGCACAGCCAGGCGTTAGGGGAGCAAGCACAGCCAGGCGTTAGGGGAGCAAGCACAGCCAGGGGGCAGGGGAGCAAGCACAGCCAGGGGGCAGGGGAGCAAGCACAGCCAGGGGGCAGGGGAGAAAACACAGCCAGGGGGCAGGGGAGAAAACACAGCCAGGGGGCAGGGGAGAAAACACAGCCAGGGGGCAGGGGAGCAAACACAGCCAGGGGGCAGGGGAGCAAACACAGCCCGGGGGCAGGGGAGCAAACACAGCCAGGGGGCAGGGGAGTAAACACAGCCAGGGGGCAGGGGAGCAAACACAGCCAGGGGGCAGGGGAGCAAACACAGCCAGGGGGCAGGGGAGCAAACACAGCCAGGGGGCAGGGGAGCAAGCACAGCCAAGGGAGCAAACACAGTCAGGGGGCAGGGGAGCAAACACAGTCAGGGGGCAGGGGAGCAAGCACAGCCCTCTGGAGCGCCTCGGTACGGCTATCGGCAATGGTCCTACCAACTCCCACGCATCTCATGTGAGACGCGAGCCTGCCTGTCCTGAGGTGTGACGGTGCCTGGCACAGGCTCCGTGGTTCCCTTGTCTTTCCCGCCCGGCTCCCCTCCCGTTCCACCCATGTGACTGGTGTTGGTTGGCATGAGGTCCGGGGTCCCACACTGTGTGAGCCCCAGTTCCTGCCAAGCTCGGCCGTGATTTCCTGATGTTGTTTTGCCGGGTCCGCACGCGGAGAGATGTGCATCCGTCGAGTGAGCCATGGAGAGGGACATAGATCATACCTGGAGCAACACAGTCTCACAGGGCTCAGAAAATCACCAAATGTCCACTTCTCGCCTTACACCAAGGGCAGGGGTATGTCTCCTGGCAAAAGATCACAGAAAGCAAAAGTTCAAAGAAACTCTCTCCTAACAGAACATAGTCACAGAACACACTGAAAAACGTACAGTATCGTAACCAAAAGTTCGGGCGGCCCCTCAATTTATATACCTGCAAAACGGGTCCCCGTCACGCCACACAGATCTTCAGGAATTCAATCTGTTCACATCCACATAACACGTAGAAAGCACGCCGCCGGACGTACAAAATGACGTTCTCAGTGACGTCACCTATGTCCATCCGTCGGCATAGAGGGCGGACTAAAGTTTGTGGCATCCTAAAACTAGAACGACCAAATCACCCAAAGCAAATATGACGACGGACGAAACCTCCGGACCTTCAAATGTGCCCCAAAATATATATTGCGATTATACAGAGAAAACCTATGGCCAATTTTTTATTCGACACAGCATTCAAGCCACTGCTGAATTGGGAACACCACAAAGGTTTCAGGCCACAGCCTACAGTGTTACAAGGTGGCCCTAATTAGTTTTTCCTAAAAACCCAGATGAAAGCAACGAGTAGTCCGTTACAGAGGAAGCAGTAACGGTTTCCCTGTAAACGCCCGACTAGGATAGCCCCTAAAATTAGTCAGTTAAACAGATCTATGAAGTACATACATTTAAGAGCAGATTAAAATTGCAGAGTCGAGGACATTCTTTTTTTGGTCAGGCATACACAAACTTACATAACTAACACATTTAAAATCGCCCTTAAGAATGAATGGCGTGTTTCTATACCAAAATCATAGTTTTGTGCATCCAGGTACACAAACCTCACACTACATGTATGACACTTGATAACCTAGGAGTGCCATTCTCCTCCAACCACACATTTATCAGAACATTTTACAAACCTATAATAGCCGAACTAATTTTCACAACTAAATACAAAACGCCTTACTGGGTAAAGACTACCGGAGCGGCACACGTTCAGCACTAGGCATTCGCTTGTAATCATAATCAAAACACTGTTTTTACTCAAATTGTGCAGATACAAACAGAAAACATTTAGTTTCAAATGTGGATAGAAAGGATATTTGGTTGCTTTTTGAATGATTCTATATACTGTCAGACATGACTGCCAGGACAAAAGCTATGTGGATATCCAATTAAACCGGGAGCCTTAATCATAATAAATCATGGGTGTTTCCCCTGAAATCGTAGCTGAAGCACTTTTAAGCTTTCAAAATAATTTTGCAAGCTGGAGGCAATACTTATATATTTAAGTTAAAACCAATTCCACAACTCGAGCACTGAAGAACATTTGACAGCAATAATATGTAAAATCAAGGAAAGTGTTAAGGGAGTGTACCTCAATCAGGAGCAAGACCAGAACCTCTATGCACTGACCTGCCTACAAAACGAGTTGCATGCCGCAGATTAGTTATAGTTATGACTAGCATGCAGCTGTGCAGAATATTTTCGAATCATCAAGTCATGTAACACCAGTAAGATCACTGTTGGAATGTTGGTACTGATGTGAATGACAACTGGCCATTCAACTGTATATATTTCCATAAAGTCCTGGATTAAGGAACATCTGAGATGAACTTCTTGATCAGTAAGTATTCAGCTATGGTAAAACAAAATCATCAATTAGCGAACGCAAAATATAACACTTCTAAAATGTACACTGTGACCAGGATTCTAACACTTGCAGGGTCACTTTATGATGTTCTGAGGGCAGTTTGCTTTTAACTAGGGAAATGTATTGCTGATGTAGGGGTCGAAGAGATGTATTAGCGAACCTTTTTTACACATTAGCAGAACCAAACATTTAAAAAAGCTAATCTGGTACGACTTTTGTGATTAACATAAAACTGTAATATTATGCTGCCAAACTCCATGGGCTCTTTTACTGTGCTCCCTCGTAACGCACAAACCATTTGCTAGATCACCTTCTGAAAAACGATACCATTAGTAGGACAATAGAATACTGAACTACATGGCTGAGAGTGGCAAGTGTTAGATTTCTCACTGGAAGCTAGATATGCCCTGAGAAAGACTGACACACTCACGGGTAAATCATTCTGCATTGGTTTAACATCATTATTCTGTGCAAAAAAACTAACGTAAAGGGAAGTCTAAAGCAAAGACTTTCCAACCAAGGAAACTGGTTCCTAGTAAGTCTGTGACTCAACTGAAGTGTGCACATGACTTAACTACAGCCTAGTCACACTGCAACCCGGTGGGAGCAGGGGGTACATGACAGGGGAGGAAGTGGGAGAGGGATATAGAGAACCTAGGTTGAGATGGAGTTTCCCGATGACAGGCAAGCCATTGATGTTCATCCTCGATTAAGCCTGTCCAAACTGTATCTTCGCTAATTAGATTATTATTCTTAATTGGAGCAGGTAAGGTAAGAGGCTGGCTGAAGAGGTACTCGTCTGTCCATGAGACAGAGAGAATTAAACCTGTCCCTTAGTAACATTTATAATTTGTCCCACAAGGGCTGTATCTTGCCACTCTCAAGTGCAGAAGATACGCCTGGTGGATCACGGCACAGTACCCTCAAGACACAGGGCCATGTCAACAGCAGCGGCAACCCAGCTGCAAGAGAGACAACCCCACACCACTTCTGCAAGCATGGGCCTCAGTTAGCATATTCATGCCTGTTACCCATGTTAAGTCCAAACTCTCCAACGCCACTCCTTTCTCTCATGCATAGATTTTAAAAGAAATTGCTTCCTGTGTGGTATAAATAACCACTCTGGGAAGCTTAATTGAACTCTCCCTTAAAGTAGCCCAATTCACACCTTCGACTATTGGGGTTGCACTCGGACCAGAACAAGCTGCAAGAACTGACATTCAAAAAGCCCTAAGTAAACATAAACGGAGTTACATTTCCACTTACTGTCATTTTAGTAGGAAATGGCCTTGGGTTCTGGGAAAGGGGAGAGGGTAAATGGAGAGATGGCACGAATAATGAAATACAAGCCTGTAAAAATGACAAAATGATGATATAATGCTGTCAAAAATGTGCTGCATTACGGTGAGTAATTTGCTTTTCATGGTGCATAATTTAGCCAACCCTGCCGCATAATTAGTTACTCTCCAGCCGCATAATTCCAGTGGCCAAATGTATTTCCCACATCGAACGGTAACTCCGTGTCTTTGCCACCCCAGCAGCCCCGCGAAAGGCCCAGAGTTTCCCAGGCTGTCCTCTTACGGCTTCATTGGGCCCCGCAGTTCATAAACTCCTTCAAGGCGAGGCCTCTGCTCGCAGCTGACGGTGATAGATCGCACGCGGGCCTGGCGGTGATTAAACACCATTTGTTCAGCGATAGAATCGGGCCACGGAACGAAAGAAACCACCGCTCAGGAAAACCGCTACAGAAGAATTTCGGAGACCTCGAAACTAAAGAAGAATAGAAAAAAATAGAGAAGAAAAAAAAGAAAGCTCTAGGGATGTGAAAAATTACCTGGAGAAATGGCAACAGCGATGCGGCAGGCGATGTTGTGGCGGGGGTCCTTCGCCGGGTCTGCTCTCCGCCCAGGCTCAGCACGGACATTGTAGGCATGGAAGTAGGCACGAACAACGGCACAAACAGGGGTGCAGGAGCACTAAAAACCGCACAAACGGGGGCAGAGGCTCGAGGCTCACCTTTACTGCGGGGAAAAGAAAAATGGTGGCCACAGGCTTCCGAATTTTTCGGAATCAGGGGCGTGGTTTTGCTGTTTTGAGTGACGCATGATGTCACTGTCTAAAGAACAGCAAAACTTACGCCCCCGAATCCGAAAAAGACGGGGCTACATTGGAGTGACGCATCTCTCCTCCAATGGCTGGCCTCCGTTTAGGAAGCCAGCCAATGGAGGAGAGACGGGGCAGGGAGGCGGGTTAAACAGCACACTAAGAGACATTAAATCTCCGACCCCAGACTGCGCAAGCGCAGCCTTTAGGTCCTCGACCTAAAAAGTACACTATTGAAGAAATTGCTGGGTATCAGTTAGAAAATAGTTCAGGTCTCAGCTGCTATGCTAAGTAGTGGTCAATGTTTTTTTTCTTGAAAGTTTGCAACAGCAAATTATGGAGAATCGGGAAAAAAGATTTTGTTCGTTGTTGCATTGTATTCATGAAAGAACTGATAAAAGTAAAATGCTAAGTGTTTCTGATATTCGTAATCTTTTGGATATATGTTCTGGTTCTACACAATTCACGTAGAATATCCAACCAGATGCTCAATAATTTCTAATGTATATGCTTGCCGTATTGGAAAATGAAGGAATAGAAATTGAAAATCTTTTTGGCCTTTGTTATAAATGGGAACATCAATGTAAAAGTTGTATGTTTACAAGTAGTACTAACATAGATACTGAAAGATTTATATATTTGTCTTACCAGACTGTAAAACAGTGTCTTTCAACAAACTAGTTAAAGCAGCAAATCAAAACATGGTGTAGCCAATGCAGATCAGAAATGTTATCAACATTGTTTATACGAAGATATGGACAATATATCATTTTAATGATACAACGTTGTACAGCTGATGGAAAAAAATTGGAAACTTTAAATAAACATGTTGTAGCAAGTCAAGTATCAATAACAGGAAGCACTTTTGTAGCAGTAGCAATTATTTTCCATGATGGTCCTTCAACAACATGTGGACATTACACTGTCTATTTAAAATGCAGTAAAGGATGAACATATTGTAATGATGCTCAATTGGTTTTTAAACGTTTACCTAGCGAATTACCAAATTTATATCTAATATTTTTAAAGCCAAAGTTTTAAGAAGATAATTCAGCTTATGAGGAATGTTAAAAAGTATTAATTCAATTACTATTGGATAATTTCAGTATAAAGGATTTCAGCAATACCATTTGTCCTAGAGGAAAGGTATACATTTAAATGAAGGACTTTTTCTTGGATATTCTTACAGCATATATTATTAAAGAACATCATTGAAAGTATATGAAAATGATGAAGAATTCTTCATTTAATTAATAAATAAGTTCTTTGAAATTGAAGAAAGGACATTTTCTTAGAAGAACGCATTTAATATATATGAGATTTGTATTCTGTAGTATGTTATTGAGGATGGTTTTTTATGGAATGTTGAGAAATAGTTGAGTATATTATAATTTTTTACATACATTTGTTTGTTTTTTTAAACAATCTTATTGATTGTTTTGTTTTTGCCTGCTGTTATGTGATGAGTAACATTGAAATCACTGTTTGTAGTAAAATTCAACATATTCTGACAACAGCAAAAAGGCAAATAAAATATTTTATAAAATTTTCAAATTATGTTGCGTTATAAAACATATATTCTATATTATAACTGATTTTTTTCTTTTCTTTTCTTTCACAGATCCAAATTCTTAAGTATGACATTTTCAAAAATGTATATTCTTAAAAATATCTGAAAAAAATGTTTAGCATTTTTTTAAATTGACTACTCTCCAGGTAAGATTAACTAAGTATTAAAACGCATAACGGGCTGTTTTTTCACATTGGTGAAGAAAGTGGGGAAGGACCCCATGTGACCTGAAAAATAAATATTTGATTGGTTCATAACATTTTCCATTGTACCTATTGAAGGACTGCAAGCATTTCAATCGTTGTACTTTAAGCACCTTTGGAGAGCTATCTCTGTGCTTACCTCCTGTCACTCTCATGCAATTTTTCAATCAATCAACTAGCAATATGTTCTTATTGTAACAGTCTGCCACTATCTAAGCACTTATGGGGTAGATTTAGAAGTATCCTGTACCAACAATATGTCACTTATTGAAACATAGTGATGGTGAAAGACGCTCCTTCATATTTACAAGGAGCTCTGTGTAGCTTTTCTTCTCCATATAAATACAACCTCATCATATACACCACTTTGCGTTCAAGGGGCGTTCCATAGGTGTTGCTGTCGGTGTTTGCACACAACACTCATAGACCAGACATATCTCCAGATTTATCATAAATCTGGAGATGTGTGAGAATGCTGCACCATCTTCCAGTCCGTGTAGCAAGGCACAACAAGGAGAACTGTTTTCATTTCTCCTCATTTTTTCTCTTTCAATATATGCTGCATTGCACAGCATACACTGAAGGAGAAAAATCCCTTCACGGATTGTTTTTGTGCAGGAAGGTGTGTCTTCCTGCACAAAAACAAATTCCGCGTGACACTGATATCTTTGCACCATGGTGCGAGGGTGACTGTGTCACCACATGGCTGCAGTTTAAGCAGCAGTGCAGAGGGAAGCATTGACTTGCAACAAATTTATGTACATATGTTGCATCCCTGTGCTTCGGAAGTACCACAGCACACTGCAGCTAAAGAGCTAACAGTGTCATGCTGCAGCACTTCCTTATAGTTCTGCAATTATACATCCACCATACACTACTAATGCATTCTTTCAGTCAATTATGCACTATGCATACATTCAACCAAACTTTCACACACTATCATACAAATATAGCTCTTTCTTTAACCAGAGAAGTTACTTCTGAAAATAACTTCTTTTGTTTTATATATTTTTTGTAGTTTTTTTAATATTCTGTGATTTTTTTATTGTCTTTTCAAAAGAAAAAAAGACGAAAAAAACTGTCAACTTCAGGAATTAACAGCCCAGAAAAAACAACAAAAAAAAAGTCTAACAGTGATGGTTTTGTTGCCTTGTACAGACTAGGTCCACAGACTGCTCTCCGTAGCAGTGAAGTTGGTAGCACTTGATGCAGTGCATCTTGAGTTGAGCAAATTCTGGACGTATGTCTGGATGTGCTGGTGATGGGAAAGTGCCAGAAGTACTAGGCACTGCAGGTGGTGGGTTGTCTTGAAGTCTCCTGCACTCCTCCCGAGCCAAATTCACAGGGTGCAGAGTCTTGAGATGCTTGTACATACTAGCCATACCGCAGGAATACTTCTTATTGGCACTCCCTCTTAATAGAACCCTTTCACAAATTTTACAGGTGACTTTCGTGACATTCACCTTTTTTTGCCCTTCAGTGAACACCACCGATGTAGGTCTCTGAGGACGTGGAGGTTCAGCAACAAATTCTTCCTCTGAAGAATGGTCAGATTCTTGTGGTGGCTGCTGTTCTGAAGCCATTGTGTCCTCAATTTGGAAAATATCACGAAAGAAATCATCCAAAAAAAAGTTCTTCTCAGCTGAGAGATGTGTCTCCAAAGAAGCTCTAAGAAGAATGATTGAAATGGGTGGGGTCCTTCAATAGTTACAAAGGGAGATGTTATGAACAAATCAAATCGTTTTTTTTCAGGTCACATGGGGTCCGTGCAGCGTGCGCACAGGCAGCACGCACCTAACGCGACTTCGCGAAATTGCATTTAAATGTAATATAAGTTTATTAAAAGTAAAAATATATTATTTTTATGATTAGCTTAGAAAATGTCTTTCCCTAATATGTATATTATATACATATATATATATATATCATTTTAGACATTTAAAAATTTGGCGGGAGTCGCGCACCCACAGCGTCAAACACGTATATCACGCCAAGCAGAAGCGCGAGAGCGTCGTGTAAAGTAATGCGCATGTGTCTTGTATGCGCCTGGAGTCGTGTACCGGTCGCATAGCGATCATGCACAAAAATACGCACCGGTCGCGCACCCTACGCGGATCCTTCTGAGCATTCCTAAAATGGCGGCTAGGTTCCGCGCAGTGATCAAGAAAGGTACACTTTGGGTGCCCGACTCCCAATTTTTTTTTGAAAAAACAAGATAGAAAGTAATATAAATATATTCAAATAAAAATATAAAACAAAATATCTGAGTTTCAATATTTAAAAATATTTTTTTCCCATTTATATTAAAAATATAAAATGTAATAAAAAAATAAAATATGTAAAAATAGTTAAAAAAACATAGAAAATCAGTATTGAAAATATAACTTATTACATGTAAAAATTGTCATTTAAAAAAACCTTTGAAATTCACTGAAAAAAACATAAGTTTCAAACAAGTTATAGTTCGGAATTAGCATTTAAAAAACTTTAGAAATTCACTGAAAAAAACAGATTTCAGGGCTGTTATAGTTAGATGGACATTTCACTCGTACAAAACCATTGAAATTGCTCCGTTATAGTTAGTTCTTCTAACTATAACTCGCGCCCCCGCAATCCACTACTGATGTCACATATTACATCATTCATGACATGGTCAGTGACATCACTGATGACATCGCAAATGACATCACTGATTACATCATCCACGTGACAATCTGATACACCTTATCACACAGTAGTATATCCTTTAGTCACTCAGTATAAAATACAAAGTACCATTTTTGAAACCATTGACACATCAATACAAGTTTCTAAAAACCCACTCAGTGATTCCTAGGTCTATACACACATCCAAACACTCACCTATAAATTGACTCAAACATGATACAAATCAATAGAACACTATCAAATGCACTTATACACCTATATCGACATTGACACACCAGCACACATCCTACTCACTTATACAGTCATCCTACTCACTTATGTAAACTATTGATCACACTTACATTTACTCAGCTACACACTTATACAAACACTACTTCATTTATTTATACAGATAGTAACTCTTACTTGGTGTCTTATAAAATCACTATTACAAGTCATTTACACAATCACTGACTCTGTTGTATAGTTTTTTTTATATACAACTGTCACATACACTGCCTTTTATTTTTTCTACTTCATTGTCCAAGTATCACTAAGAGATATATTTGCTCATCAACACAGTCAGAAAACATACTCACTCACCCAAACAACTGTTTCCACATGCTCTCTTAACCTCATATACCTACTAAATCAACTATTCATACTTCTTTGCAGTCACACCCCCCACCCAACCACACACACATTCACTGTCCCATTCAAATAACTATCTAAATAATCAATATCGAATATATACTTTATGTAGCTAGTAATCAACTGATACAGCAGTTTACACAACAACTGACAGAGTGATACAGATAATCACGCAGTGGTCACTAAATATATTTAGTAAGACACTATAAATCAGTCATTTAACCAGTCAATCACACTGCTACTAAATCCTCCATCTAGATATTTATATATCAACTCGTTCTTTAATGCGGATTAATATATATATATATATATATATATATATATATATATATATATATATATATATATATATAAAACATATTTAAATATCGAATCAAACCACATTCACTGGATGATGTCATCAGTGATGCCATTTGAGATGTCATCAGTGATGTCACTGACCATGTCATGAATGATGTAATATGTGACAATGTGACATAATCAGCAGTGGATTGCAGGCGCGCGAGTTGTAGTTAGTATAACTAACTATAACGGAGGAATTTCAATGGTTTTGTACGAGTGAAATGTCCATCTAACAAGAACAGCCCTGAAACCTATATTTTTTTTCAGTGAATTACTCGCCGGATCGCTCAACAGCAGGTGCAGGTGTTGGGCCAAACCAATAGCCAGGATAAATTTTTGAACAAAGGACGCCGCACTCTGGAACTCTGTCTTTAAGTTTTATTATACAGAGCCCAGTCTGACACACCGACACGTTTCAGCCTGACGGCCTTGATCACGGTAGGTGGCACTATTTTTTGCAACGATTATCTAATTTCCTGTCAGTACGTCACTCCCATGAATTCTGGGACATGTAGTTTTCAATATTACAAACAGATCACCTTGTGACAGACATCATCTTAATTCAATTGATATTACGAGGTGATACTTTTATTTCACAGCTAAGTCTTCAAATTTATCAGTTTGACCTCCCAAACGGTTATATAATTCCAGTTCAAAAGTTTCAAAAAACGGAACATATCAATTTCATTGCCAAGATTATGTAACTTGTGCACATTTAGAAATTCATATTTTTATGGTCTAATGGCATTTCTGATTGTGATGATGCCTATTATATATGTGTTTCACAACATTTTTGTATAGAACATGATAAGTATGGTTTATAAGACTTTTGGGATTTATCACAACAATGGTCAGTTAGGCAGCCAAGGGTTTAGTGCCCTTAAACTGAATAGTAAAGAAACACCAAATTGTACCATTTTTGTGTGCTTTATGCTCCAGATGACATCCGGCATGTACTTCTCTTAACATTGGTCAGGGGTTATCACTATTTTTAATTTTTTTTAAGGTAGTTCATCTTGTTACATGTTGTTTTATTCTAGGTGGACATAAAGTTCCTCATAAAAATTCATGCCTCTTGGGCACTTGGTCCGTAATCTGATTATATATTTGGCCTCTAGCCAACGCAGTTTCCTCTTTTGATCTCCCATCCTTTCATGTTGTTCCACTGTGTCTATAGCAAACTAGCTCATGTAGCGCCAATCTCCACCTTGGCATGCCAATAGATGTTTAACCGTTGCATATGGGAGATCTTTGTTCTTTACTGCCCTAATATGCTCCAAAATTCGCTTCTTCAACATGCAGATGGTACTGCCTATTTATAGCATTCCACAATTGCAATGAATGGCATATTTAGTTTAACAAGTGATTTTTTGGTCAATTTGGATCAGTCTCCTCTCAGGATCTCTTATGTTCTTTTTATTTACACCAATTTTACAGGCTTTACAAACGTTACATTTTTTGAAACTATTCTGTTGTTTTTTCTTACGGATTGAAATGGCTTCGGACTATTATGTCTTTGATAGATGGAGCCTTACTGAAGGTGATTTGTGGTTTGTGCCAATGAGTTTAGCCAGATCTTGATCTTTTTGTAACAAGGGCCAGTATTTTTGCACACTTGGACGTATTTTGTGAGACTCTTTGCTATATGATAGTATTAGTCTGGGAGCTGATTGTTCTATCTCGCTGTTGTTTTCTTTTGATTGTTTTGGTTTTTTAATCAGAATTTCAGTTTGTGTTAAGTTATCGATTTTCTTTATGCTTTTGTTTAGTTCCCTTTCTCGGTATCCTCTTTTCCTTAGTATGTTAGCACTGTTTTCTTGTTCTTTTGCCGCATCTTCATCTTGTGAGCAATTTCTTTTCATCCTCATGAATTCCCCGTAGGGGATGATTCCCATCAGTGGCTGTGGATGGAAACTTTCAGAGAGTAGGATGCTATTCGTGGCGGTTTTTTTCCTACACAATGTCGTTTATATTTGGCCTTGATCTATATAGACTGAGATGTCAAGAACGTCTATTTTATGGCGACTGATATTGCATGTGAAGGACAACCCAATTTAATTTTGATTGAGTGATTCAAAGAGGAGGGGTTGGCCTAACGGCTAGGGCGCTCGACCTCGGACCTGGGGATCTGGGTTCGAGTCTTGGTAACGACGCCAAAACCTCCTGTGATTCTGGGCAAATCACTTAATCTCCCCGTGCCTAAAATGAAAGTGTGTCCTCATGTAATGAAACTGGAAAATATGTAAAGCGCTCTGATACCTGATTCGGTTCGGGTCTAGTTCGCGCTATATAAAACTAAAAAAATAAATAAAAAAAAAAAGTATTTCATGAACTCATCCTTGTTCCCATTCCAAATTATAAACAAGTCATCTATGTATCTGGTCCAGAGCATTATCTTATCCAGGGCTGTGCCATGGTTGGGGCCCCAAGCTATTTCTTTCTCCCATCAACCCATTGTCAAATTGGCGTAGTTGGGGGAGAAGACAATGCTCATGGCACGGCCATTTAACTGATGGTATATTTCGTGACTGAATAAGAAAATATTGTTATTAAGACACATCTGGATCATGGTCAACAACATAGCAGAATGCTCCAGTTCATTTATGTTTCTTTGTTTTAAGAAATGTGCACAAGCATTTAGGCCCACTGAATGTTCGATGGACGTGTATAGGGAGATCACGTCAATTGTGATCAATAGGTAGGATGGATTCCAGGATATGTTGGAAAGAACTCGGAGGAAGTCGTCTGTATCTTGTATATATGAATTTTTATTCCTGACCATAGGTGCAAGATAATGATCTATGTGAGATGAGATATTTTCATAGGCAGAGTCGCATGAAGACACGATTGGTCTACCTGGAGGGTTGACCATGGTTTTGTGCACTTTCGGCAGGAAATATATTGTTGGAATCGTTGGGTTCTCTTTGAACAGAAACATACATTCGGCGGCATCCAATAGTTTGTGCCAAGAACAGATGCATACTGGTAAGTAGCATTTTCCATTCGAGGCATATGAGCTGCAGATTGTACACTGTGCATTGATTGTGCAGCAGTATCTCCCTTAGCGGTGGTCGCCTGTATCTGTTGCAGTGATTTGAAAAGAGAGTTCTAAGGACAGCTTGGCCTACAGCAGCATGATTTACACATCAACGCAATAGTGTTTGGTGAATGTGTGTGGTGTAGACCATGTTGCTGCCTTGCATATGTCCTCTAGGGGTATGTTTCCTAAGAAAGCCATAGAGGCTCCTAGTTTGCGGGTAGCGTCCGCTCTAGGAAGAACTGTTAATGTACATTTAGCTTTAATATAGCATATTTGTATACATACACTTTACAATCCACCTTGCAATCCCACCTTTTGAGATGGGGTTGCCTTTGTGTGGAGGAGAGAAAGATACAAACAGTTGTTTTGTCTTTCGAAAGGATTTAGTTCTAACTATATAGTATAAGATAGCCCTCTTAACATCTAATGTGTGTAAAGCCTTTCCGCTACAGAATCTGGGTTTTTGGAAAAAAAAACAGTAACTCTACGGATTGATTTAGGTGAAAAGGAGTGATAACCTTTGGAAGAAATTTTGGATTAGATCTAAGAACCACTTTGTTAGGATGGATTTGAAAAAATGGTTCTTGTAAAGTGAAAGCTTGTATCTCACTTACTCTTCTGAGAGAAGTAATGGCAACAAGGAAAGCTATTTTCCATGTTAGGAATTGCAGTTCACATTTATGTAGCAGCTCGAAAGGGGGCCCCATGAGTCTTGTAAGGACAAGATTGAGGTTCCACACAGGAGAAGGTGGCAATCTAGGTGGGATTATTCTTTTTAATCCTTCCATGAATGCTTTGATTGTAGGTACTCTGAAGAGAGACAGATGTTGCCGGTTTTGTAAATAGGCTGCAATTGCTGCAAGGTGCAGGCGTATGGAAGAATATGCCAAATTAGACCTTTGTAAATGTAAAAGGTAGCAAATGATATTTTGGATGGAAGCATCCAGGGGATCAATTTGATTATTGTTGCAATAAATGGCAAATCTTTTCCATTTAGCGACATAACACGCTCTGGTAGTGGGTCTCCTAGCCTCTTTAATGATGTTCATACAGTCTGGTGGTAGGTTTAGATAACCAAACTCAGACTTCAGGAGCCAGATCGCCAAATTCAGTTGGTTTGGGTCTGGGTGTCTGATTTCTCCATGGTTCTGTGTTAACAGGGAAGGTGTGAGCTGTAGCTTTTGATGTGGAACTAGAGAGAGATCTAGTAGTGTGGTGAACCACGGTTGGCGTGCCCATGTGGGAGCTACCAGGATTAATTTGAGAGACTGGTCTGAGCTTGCGTACTACTAATGGTATTAATGTTATTGGCGGAAAAGAGTACGCAAATCTGCCTGACCAGTTCATCCATATCGCATTGCCCTTGGACAGCGGGTGTGGAAACCTGGCTGCGAAGGTTGGGCATTTTGCGTTTTTTTGTGTGTGGCGAACAGATCTATATCTGGATGACCACACTTGTGGAAGAATGGTTGAAGAACTTGCGGATGTAGTTCCCATTCGTGAATTTGTTGTGTCTGCCGAATCAACAGATCTGCTATCTGATTGTGAACTCCTGGAAGGTGTTCTGCTAACAGATAAATGTTTTGAGGAATGGCCCATCTCCAAATGTTCTGTGCAAGTTGGGACAATTGCAGAGAGTGTGTGCCCTCCTGTTTTTGTATATAGTACATGGCTGTCATATTTTCCGTCTGGATTAGGACAGCTTTGTTTTGTACTTGAAGTTGAAAAGTCTTGAGTGCTAAGAATATTGCTAGCAGCTCTAGATGGTCAATATGGAGCAGTTTTTGTTGATTTGTCCATTGGCCCTGAGTTGTGTGATTTAAGAGATGGGCTCCCCACCCCGTGAGGGATGAGTCTGTTGTGAGCACTACTTGTGGAACAGGCTCGAGGAACGGCTGCCCCTTTGTCAAATTTTTGGTGTTCCACCACTGCAGAGAGCGATGCGTGCGGCTGTCTACCAAAACCAGGTCTGTCAGTTGACCTTGAGCTTGGTTCCACTGTTGTGCTATGCATTCTTGTAATGGGCGCATTTGCAATCGTGCGTGTGGTACTATGAAGTTGCAAGATGCCATCATGCCTATTAGTCTCATAAACACCCTGGCTTGCAGAGATTGTTGGTGTTGAAAAGCTTTGACTAAGGCTTGAATGCTCTGTATCCTTGCTGGACTGGGATACGCTAGAGCTGTAGACGTGTTTATTGTAGCCCCTAGATACTGATGTACATGCGAAGGCTGCAGGTGCGACTTGGTGTAGTTTATTGTAAACACTAAGTCGTGCAATGTTTGAATTGTTTGATGTGTGTGTTGGACACACTGATTGAATGACTTGGCTTTTATGAGCCAGTCGTCCAGATAAGGGAAGACATGTATTTGTTGTCTTCTGAGATGTGCTGCTACCACTGCTAGACATTTTGTGAATACTCTTGGAGCGGTTGTCACTCCGAATGGGAGGACTTTGAACTGGTAGTGTTGTCCTTGCAGTCCAAACCTTAGATACTTTCTGTGGGCAGGATGTATGGGGATATGGAAGTAGGCGTCCTTTAGATCTAGAGTTGTAAGGAAGTAGCCTTGTTGCAATTAGAAAATACAGTGAGTAAACCCCTGTTCCTTGTTCTTCTATAGGAACTATCTGAATAGCATCTTTTTGTAGAAGTGATAGAACCTCCAGTTGAAGCAGAGTCAGGTTGACTGTAGACATTGGACGCTGCCTGGGAGGTATGTGTGGAGGGGTTGCTGTAAGTTCCAGGCAGTAGCCATGTTGGATAGTCTGTCTTACCCACTTGTCTGTTGTAATGGAGTTCCAGACAGGTAGGAACTGTGTTAATCTGCCCCCTACAGGAGTGGAATGCTGTGGGGGGAGCAGAGGGAAGTCACTGTTTTGTGGTGGAAGAGGATCGGTTGCTATTGTTACTGCGACCTCTTCCTTTGTTATTATTGCCTCTGTATCCTCCTCTAAAGTATCCCTTGTTAGAGGATGTTTGGGATTTGAAACATGTTGTAGTGTCTGCTCCAGTTTGTTTGGAGCCTCCTCTGTAAGAGGAGCGACGAAAGGAGCTTCTAGCTGGTGTGGACTGTAAAGCCCCCATAGACTTTGCGGTGTCCGTATCTTTCTTCATTTTTTCCAGCGTAGTGTCTACTTCTGGGCCAAATAACTGGTTCTGATTAAACGGTTGGTTTAAAATGGTGGTTTGCACTTCTTGTTTAAACCCTGAAATGAGTAACCACGCATGTCTCCTGAGTATGACACTGGTGTTTACAGCTCTAGATGCTGTGTCTGCGACATCTAGAGCGCATTTTATTGAGGCATTGGATATTACCTTGCCTTCCTGTATAAGGTCAGTTGCTTGATCTTTGTACTGATCTGGTAGGTGCTCAAGTAGTTTTTCTAATTGGTCATAATGAGCCCTATCGTAACGAGAGAGGAGAGCTTGTGTATTTGCTATACGCCAGATGTTTGTAGTTTGTGCAGCTATTCCCTTACCTGACGCGTCAATTACTTTTAATTCTTTGTCAGGTGGGGGTGCTTCGCCAGAAGTTTGAGAGTTTGCCCTCTTCCTAGCATGGGCCAGAACTAATGAGCCGTGGCAGATGTCCTTTAATGTAAACAGGATCTGTGGGTGCTGGTCTATATTTTTTCTACGATTCTAGGGTTTAATATTCTAGAACATACAGGGTCTTTAAATACCTCTGGAGCGTGTTTTATAACCCCCTTGATCATGGGAAGAATTTGAGCAGACCGCTGAGACTGCGCAAAGGTATCGAGGAGAAAATCTTCTATGCTATCGGAATGCATAGGGACTCCATGGTAAACAGCCGCTCTGTTTAACAGCTGACCGAAAACCAATGGTATCTTCTGGAGGGCAAGGCTTTGATGGGTATGACTGAGGTTCAGGGATGTCAGGCACATTTTGTGGGTTTGAAAAAACCCATATAGGTACATTTTTGGGGTTTGAAAAATCCCATGCACCCTCATCTACCTGGTATGAATCAGGGTCTTGCATGTCCTCCCCTCCACCCAAATTGCATTCATCATCATTCTGCTGTGGGGAATGTGATGATAATGGAGAATGTACAGGAGACATTTGAGGTGATATGTGAGGAAGAGCAGGAGAAGAAGGATGGAAAGGTGTAGGAGAGGAAGGGTGCATTGGAGATGTTGCACAGTCTTCTTTTCGGCAGGAACCACAGGTGTGGGTGGTGTATCTGCTGGTCTCTTCTTGTGAGGTGTAGCACCTACATGACCTGTTTTTGGGTCTATGTAGATCTTCTTTTGTCGAGGATCTGGTCTAAAAAGTTCTTCCTGCTCTACAACCTTCTTGGGCGTCGATCTTTTCGGTTCCAGAGGAGGTTGTCGTGTGTCTTTAGACTTGGGAGGTGTTATAACGTCCTGTGGCATATTTTTTGGTGCCGAAGGCGTTGTTTTCGGCTTTGTAGGCATGTTCGAGGATTTGGGCACCTCGGAATCAGGCTTTGAGTTTTTCGGCGTCAAAGGTGTAAAAAGTAGACTGCTTCGGAGCCGGTGCTTCTTTCGGTTTCGGTACGTCTTTATATTTCGGTGCCGGTACTGGTTTAGGCTTCGATGCCGACGGTCTTTTGGCTTCGGTGCCGAAGGGTCTTTTAGCTTCGGTGTCGAAGGGTCTTTTGGCTTCGGCGCCAAGGCGTCTTTATTTTTTGGTGCCCATGGCAGAGGCTTGCTCCGTGTTGGGGCACTAGAAGGCTTAGTTAGTTTCTTCGGAAGCCGGGCTGGAAAGCGGGGCTTTCGAAGCAGGCATTCAGGCTCTCGACTGGGCCCTTTGGGCGGAGTGCTGACCTTTGCCTTCGGTTTGGGCAGAATATGTAGTGCAGGGGCAGGAGTACTCACGCGCTGATCCGATGGAATGGAGTCATCTGACTCACCCGCCTCTGATACGATCTGGAGATCGGGTGAGTCTTCTTCGGGAACGAGGGGAACCTCTTTGCCGAAGATGTCTTCCGGTACTGGAGCTGATCTCCTCATTTCGTGTCGACGTGCTCTCCGATCCCGGATGTTTTTCTTCGATCAGAAGGATGCACAAGCTGTGCAGGTCGACTTGTCGTGTTCCGGCGATAGACAGAGGTTGCAGACCTCGTGGTGGTCGCTATGTGAAAACTTTGCTTGACATACCGGGCATCTCTTGAATGAAGTTCTTTCCATGTGGTGTAGGCCGCACGGCGTCGATAGGCCTAACGGCCCACTTCGATGACCGGAATGGAAACGATGGCGTCGAAAAGTATTGTAGTCGATGTCGAAGGTAGTTATTGGAAGTTTGTGTAAGTTCTGCGCTTCGAAGTTGCTGAAAAGTGTTTTTCTGGCCGCAGCGGAGAAACTTTCATCCGAACCCAGTGGCGGAAAAAAGCAATCTAAGGATGGAGCCGATGCCCATGCGCAGTATTGTCCAAGGGAGGAGTCACCAGTCTCGTGACTACAAAGACTTCTTCCAAGAAGACAACAACCTGCAATCATCCGAGCCCAACACCAGGTGGCGATCTAATGCACAGTGTACAATCTGCAGCTCATATGCCTCGAACACAAATTTAGCAAAACAGGTGGTGTGAAGGCAAAAAATTGCAGGGGGTAACAACAATTAAACAATTGGGTTTTAAGCAGCCAAGCCAGTTCGAGGAAGAGCAACATTTGGACTCTATCTACTAACAGAATATAGGCGATGTGTTAGACCATAGCTGCCTTTGTTTATTTAACTAAATAAAATTCCATAACTGTGAAGGGCCATTCGACAAGAGGCATCGGATTACGTCTGAAGAAACATGGCAGAAATTAAACGTGAAAGAGAACACTTGATTGACTGAGTATGAACACTACTGAGGTCTGTACCTACCAGAATATATTTGGAAAATAAGGGCAGGTAGGAAACGTGCCACCCCTTTGATAATTCTCTGAAGCATCTTAGGTTGACTAATCATAGGGATGCACTTGGATGCCTCGAGTAGTAAAGAACACGATATACAGGAAGAAGCTTACCAAGTACCCGTAAGCCACTGGATTGCACCTAGCTAATAAGAGCCAATTACCATGAAACTTATGCGAAGGGACAACCAGCACTTGCTATACCAACAATTGACTGACGCCGAGTATCAACTGCATACTACTCAGTAATACATAGATGCAGATCAATACTGTAAGGAGAAAAATAATTGGCAGTTTAAAATGCAGATGGGGGTATAGTTTTAAAAAATCCCCCATTCACTGCAATCATAGCAGTGGACACACCTGGGAATTCCCATCTCATTGCTGCTCACACTTGTGTGACTATAGATCAACTCTAGGTCGCTATTCTCATACACAGAAGCGGAAGTAAACTGAAAGTATCTGACTTTACATGCTGCACCACACTAAATATATTTTAAACCATTTTCTCAGGGATACATGGAGGAGTTTTCTCCCCGAGAAGTACAGAGTTAATACGAAGACTTTGGAAGAAGCTCTGATGCCCCAATACACAGACATGGCACCCATTCCAATTTAGAGGCTCAGAGAAGGTTACGAGTCTGAATGAAGTGTTTTTTTGGGATGGATCATCGGCACTGCCATGTGGTTACATATGGCTGATACATACTGCAAACAGTGACATCTCACAATCTTGGGGCTGCTAAAGACCATCCTCCTTTTGGTCACATACCTAGGATTGGGTCATCCCAGGGGTTAGCGAAGAGGGAGGATCAGCTGGATGCCCCACAGCAGGGAGGTTGGAAGACAACCTATGACTAAGTAAGAACCCTAACAATAAAGTCCCTCTACGTCCAGCAGCAGCCTTACCTGCCCAAAAACAAAATGATAGGAAAGAAACAGGGTTGAAAGAACAGATGCCACTGTTAGAACAAAGCGCAGCTGATAGCTTATCTCTCTCTTCACCGAACTGACAGAAAGCTTTAAGTGGAAAGAAGGATGTTACTGCCCACTTCCACAAGCCTTAAAACCAGAGACAAAAATCTAATCTAGCAAAAATGGGCATATTTATTAAAAACTATGACCAATTCGGCAAAAGTAGGGAGTAGTATTCTTTGGTAATATGTTATATTGGCTCACTATTCGCATATTTTCATTTGCCTTCCAAACCACAATACTTTCCAGTATTTAATACATTGGATAAAAGCGTTGTGGATTTCACAATACTTGCACATTACCAATTAAAACTCGTCAATTATAAAGTAGGATTTGAGTCATTTTTGTTAAAAACAAGGTCAGCTCCATGTTCACATTTATATTAGGGTAAAACAATTTCAAACACAAAAGTATCATTAAAGTCCCTTACATTATTGCAACAAAAAAAATCCTTCAATAGTGCATTTCTAAGCAAAGTCCTCTTCAAAACTGCACAATAGCACAAAGAAGACACAGAGTCTGTGCAAAACCCACCACATACATTATTTAGAAAATGTAGTCATTGTATTGTCCATGACAAAGACAAAACCAAGAATGTAGTTTAACAAATAAATAACACTTTCAACAAGGCTTGTGAATATCCTTCTTGGATAACGAAATGGAAACATAATGTTTTGGACCAAATGTAAAAATGTTCAGGTCCTTGAAGAGTATCTTCGATGCAATCTCCAGCGCAGTGCCAGAATCCGGAAGATCCACATGCAGCTTAGAAGTGCTCTTTTTGGACTCGTTGGTAGTAACGTCACTGCTGTTTAGACATTTCATACTTAGTCATCATTATCTCCTGAAGGAGGAGAGAGAAAGAAAGATATTGTTCATCATTTGAATACAGACATTCTTCTACAATAAAACCAACATCAAATCATTTGGTCTCCAGTAAATACGTTTACTTACCAGTTTGAGACCAGAAAAATGGTTTGAGCCTTTAGAGTTAAAGAACAAGTTACTTACCTTCGGTAACGATATATCTGTAAGAAACATTAGTTAGTGATAGATTCCTTACCTTAGAATTACCCCCCAGCGTCAGACTGGATCCGGAAAGTTTTTCGTCAGCAGTATCCCTGTGCGTCGGTAGGCGTTGTGCGGCTCCGCGTACCTCGCTGGCGTCGTAGTTGCCGAGATGACATCGCTGGAGCTTCTTAGACGTGCCCACGCGCGCGGACGTCAGTTCTGTACACGACTTTCCGTGCCAGGTACGCAGAGCCATGCAAGATACTGACCACTGGTGCATTGAAACTAGGGCCCTGAAAGGGATGACCTTAACCCTAGAAATCAGTTCGTAGAACGGGGAGGATGGGTGGGGTGGTAAGGAATCTATCACTAACTAATGTTTCTTACAGATATATTGTTACTGAAGGTAAGTAATTTGTTCATCTGAAAAGAAACATGTTAGTGATAGATTCCTTACCTTAGAATAGATACCCCAGCAATACCAACCCCGGTGGTGGGTCTGCGGACAAAGATCACACCAGAAAGTCACGGAGAACAGAACGGCCAAAAAAGCAGTCTCTCCAAACTTGACTGTCAAGGCAATAGTGCTTAGTAAAAGTATGCAGCGAGGCCCACGTGGCTGCCTGACAGATGTCTTGCAGGGGGACACCACGTCCCAATGCAGTAGTAGCTGCTGCCACCCTGACTGAATGGGCACGATACCCCGTCGGAGGTTCCTTTTTAGCTAGAGAATAACAGGCCTTGATACACAAGACGACCCAGCGGGAGACAGTCCTCTTGTGTACCGCCCGGCCTTTCTTGGTGCCCACGTAACCAACAAAGAGCTGGTTACCCACCCGGAACTGTTGTGTGCGATTCAGGTAAAATGAGAGCGCACGTTTTGGGTCCAGACGGTGGAGCCTCTCTGGAAGGGTGCGGTGGCGGAAAGAAAGTGGGCGAGGTGATAGTTTGCCCTATATGGAAGGCAGTGACAACCTTTGGCAGGAAGGAAGAACGAGTGCGAAGCACAACCTTGTCCGGATAGACCGACAGAAAAGGAAGCTTACAGGTAAGAGCCTGGAGCTCACTCACGCGCCTAGCGGAGGTGATGGCAACCAGGAAAGCAGTCTTTAAAGTCAATAAACGAAGAGGACAGTTGTGAAGCGGCTCAAAGGGAGCGCACATCAAATAGGTAAGAACCAGATTCAAGTCCCACTGCGGCATCACAAATGGAATTGGAGGGAAAAGGTGTAATGCCTTTGAGAAATCTATTCACAACAGGGGACTTGAGAGGGCTGATCAGGAAGACTGAGAAAGGCAGAAATTGCACAAAGATAGGCCCAGAGCAGAGCCCTACTGAGTAGGGGTAACAGAGAAACCCCTACTACAGAACCGGAGTTACAGGTAAGAAACTAGTAGGGGATCTCTGTGTTAGTCATAATCTAGTGAATAGAATGGCAAGCCCATCCAAAAACAATCCGGCGGTGGAGAAATAAAGAAAACACCACTATTGTGCGAACAGATTCCGCAGCGAAGCCTGCCCAACCTGAGCATCTGCTCTGGCATCAGAGTCCAGACAGTAGTGCTTAGCAAAGGTGTGGACCGACTTCCAAGTGGCCGCCCTGCAGATCTCTGCAATGGGAACATTTCGAAGCAAAGCTGTTGTAGCTGCTTTGCCCCTGGTAGAATGAGCCTTAGGCTTACCCCCTAAGGTCTTATTCGCTTTCTGATAACAGAGCTGGATACATGACACAATCCACCTAGAGATGGACTGTTTCGAAGTAGCCAGACCAGTCCTAACCGACCCATAGTTGACAGACAGCTGGTCAGATCTACGAATATCCTTGGTCTTATCCAGATAGAATTTCAACACCCTTCTGACATCCAGGGAATGTAGAGACCGTTCCGCTAGAGTGGAAGGATTCTGGAAAAATGTTGGTAAAGTTATAGTCTGATTAACATGAAAATCAGAAATCACCTTGGGAAGGAACTTAGGGTGAGTACGCATAACGACCTTAGCAGCATGAAATACAGTACAAGGTTCCTGGCAACATAATGCCTGAATTTCACTCACCCTGCGGGCCGATGTAATGGCCACAAGGAACGCCGCCTTCCAAGACAGGTGCTGCAGTGAAGCCTTATGAATAGGCTCGGAGGGCTCCTTCATCAGCCTGGACCGCACCACATTCAATTCCCATGAAGGCGAAGGAAGCCGAACTGGAGGGAACACCTTCTTCAACCCTTCCAAAAACCCTTAATCACAGGAATCTGAAAGAAGGATGTCTGTGAAGGGCATTTTCTGTAAGCAGTCAATGCAACTAGATGAACCTCAATGGAATGAAAATTAAGGCCAGACTGAGCTAGATGCAGAAGGTATGGAAGGATAACATCCTCCTTGCAGGTCGTCGGATCATAGTTCTTAGATATGCACCAGATGCAGAATCTCTTCCATTTGTAAGCATACGAGGTCCTAGTAGAAGGCCTCTTAGCCTCCTTCAATATGTCCATGCAATCCTCAGGAAGATTCAAGTGGCCATATTGCACTATCTCAGGAGCCATGCCGCCAAACTCAACGATGAGAGGTTGAGGTGCACCATATGCCTCCCGAACTTCGTGAGAAGGTCCGGCCGACACGGCAGCCACCGATGAGGTAGGATCGACCGGTGAAGCAGGTCCGTGAACCACCACTGTCTGGGCCATTCCGGCGCAATGAGGATCATCCGCGCCCGGGAGCGGTCCAGCTTGATGAGCACCGCTGGAATCAGGGGAATGGGTGGAAAAGCGTACAGAAAGCTGTTCGACCAGCTGATCCATAACGCGTTCCCCAGAGTCCCCGGCTGGTAATACCTCGAGGTGAAGTCGTGACATTTGCTGTTTTCGGCGGTGGCGAATAGATCCACTTCTGGAGTGCCCCACATGGCGAAGAGGTCCTCGAGCACCTCGCCGTTTATGACCCACTCGTGGTTTTCGTGAAGCAACCTGCTGAGGGCGTCCGCCTGAACATTCTGCACACCTGGCAAATGAGTTGCCGTTATCGTCAGTCCTCTGGCTAACAGCCAGTGCCAGATAGCCTGCGCTTCCTGTGACAGTGTGCGCGATCTCGAGTCCCCCTGCTTGTTGAGGTAATTCATCGTGGTCGTATTGTACGTCTGTACAAGCAAGGAGTTGGTCTGGAAGGACGGATAAAAGGCCTTCAGTGCCAAGTGAACAGCTCTGAGTTCCAGGAAATTGATGTGATATGTGGACTCTGCCGGAGACCACGTTCCCTGGATCTGTAGATGGTCTGAATACGCTCCCCAACCCAGGAGAGACGCATCCGTCACAATAGTGTGAGTCCGGATGTCCTTGTGGAAAGGAACCCCTCTGAGGAGATTCTCTGCTGAGCACCACCATCTCAGGGATTGTTGGGCGTGAAGAGACAACTGAATCCGGTCGTCCCAACACCCTTTCCTCTGGTCCCACTGGTCCTCCAAACATTCCTGTAGCGGCTCATGTGTAGGCGCGCGTGCGGAGTGAGGAAGATACAAGAGGCCATCGATCCCAGTGAGAAGACACCATCCTCACTGTTGTAGATGGAGCAGCTATGAGAGCCTGAGCCTTCTGAAGGATGGATAAGCGTCTCTCCTCCGAAGGAGACACGCTTGCCGACAGCGTATTGATGGAGGCTCCCAAGTACTGCAGGCACTGCACAGGAATCGGGACAGACTTGGACCGATTTATGTGCAACCCCAGACTGTTCAACAGGACGGCCGTCCTGTTGAAGTGCAACTGTGCTTCCTGGAAGGTGGAGGCTTTGATCAACCAGTCGTCCAGGTACGGGTAGACAAACACCTTGTTCTTTCTCAGGTGCGCTGCTACCACAGCCATGTATTTCGAAAAAGTCCTGGGTGCAGACTTCAGTCCAAACGGTAGTATGGTGTACTGATAGTGATTGGCGCAGACGAGGAAGCGCAGGAACTTCCGATGTTTCCGTGCAATGGGCACAGGGAAGTACGCATCTTGCAGATCTATCGCACACAGCTAGTCTCCTCTCTGCAGCGGAGGATAAATCTGGTGCTAAGACAGCATTCGAAACTTTTCCCTGCGAATCCACTTGTTTGCTTGTCGCAAATCCAGAATGGGTCGGAACTCGTTCTTGTCCTTCTTCTGGACTAGGAATAAGTGTGAGTAAAAACCCTTTCCCCTTTGAGACAGAGGGACGTCTTCTATCGCCCTTTTTCTTAACAGGGTATCGGCCTCCGCCTGGAGCATGCGCAGCCGGACATGCGAGCCGACCGGTGGAATCGCTGTAGGCGGACTGGTGAACCGAAGACTGTATCCATTGCAAACAATATTCAGCACCCACTTGTCTTGAGTAATGTTCCTCCACTCTCCCAGGTAATGTTGGATGCTTCCCCCCACCGGAGCGGGTAACGGATGTGGGGGAAGCAGCACTTCAGGGCCTAGATCCAGCCGGGCCTTTGGTCGCGGATGAAGCCTGCTGACCACCACGGCCCCTCTGGCGCTTTTGGAACGGGCGCCCATGGAACTGCTGCTGCTGTTGCTGCTGCTGCTGCTGCCCAGCCTGTCGACCTTGCCCTCTACCTTGCGCCCCGTACCGTCTCTGGAACGAGCGGAAGGTCTTCTTCTGTTCCTTCGGCTTTTCCAATCCAACAGCCGTCAAGATCTCCGCCTCCGCCTTCATGCGGGCCATCTCCCCGTCCGCATGTTTTCCAAAGAGGGTCTCACCCGAGAAGGGTAGATTGGCAACCCTCTGCTGCGCCTCAGGCTTCAAGGATGTCAGACACAGCCAGGCGTGGCGCCTCAGGTTGACTCCATGGCAGTATCCGTGCGCTGCCAGGAGGGAGGAATCCGCAGCCGAACTGATCACCTGGTTGGAGGCCATCAGTCCTTAATTAAGTATTTCTTGGAAATCCTCCCGGTTATCCCGGGGAAGGAGTTCCACGAACCGTGTTAGGGACTCCCAGAGGGACCGATCATAACGTCCCAACAAGGCAGAGGCACTCGCGGCCTTCATAGACGTGGAGGCCGCCCCGCAGACCTTCATGCCTGCCAAATCCATCCAGTGGCTCTCCTTGTCAGGAGGCACTGTCGATGATGGGGTGGTGGCGTGTTGCTTCCTCGCCGCTGTCACAATCACTGAGTCCGGCGCAGGGTCCAAGCGAAGAAAAGCAGGATCCGAGTCAGGGGCCCGATACTTCTTTTGCAGCCTGAAAGGCACTGATTTCAGAACCGCAGGGGTGAGGAAGAGCTCCATGGCGGGTTCCACCAGCCCTGGCACCAACGGCAACAAGGGGCGAGACAACTGTTTCTTGTGCAGGGTCTCAAAGATGACGGAAGTCAAGGGCGTGGGCACCGTGAGTGTGATGCCCAGCTTAGCCGCTCCTCGCAGCAACACCTCCTGGAAGGAGACAATGTCGTCGATCAGGGACACACTCGTCCGAGCGGAGCCCGACAGGGTTGGCGAGTAGTGCCTGGCACTGGACGAATCTGTGTGGCGGGATCTAGAACTGTCCCTCCAACGGCACCGTCTGGACCTTGTAGACGAGCGACGGCGACTCCTGGACCTATCTCTCCATCTTGAGCGAGACCTCTACCTCCACGGCCTCGGACATTCCGCGGGCTGGAAAGGAGGGCGCTGTGGAGGCCGAGCCGGGAGCCTAGGTTGCGGAGGCCCCGTAGGCGGCGGCAAATGAGGTAGCGAGGCAGACCTTGGCGGAGCCGGTGGAGGAGGACGGTGAGGAGGAACCGGAGGTGGTGGAAGAGTAGGAGGTTGAGGTGGTGGAAGAGTAGGAGGTTGAGGCAGTGGAGGAGGAGTCGGGGTACGCGGAGGAGGATCCACGGGCAAAGGAGGAGGTGCAGTCAACCTCGGTTGGGAGGGTGAGTAAACTTGAGTACTCCGAGCCCGGAGACTGTCCCACTCTCCTTTTCTTCTTCTGATCAGAGGGGGACGATCTTGAGGCTCGTAGACTAGCGACTGCGCCACCGCGACCGTGTGCTCGCTGAAGCCGAGGACTCCGTCCTGGTCCTAGAACGTCTAGGCTTCCTCCTCGACGCTAAGCGTCCTTTCGACGTCGATGAGCGTCTCGTTGACGTCGACGAACGTCGCCTCGACATCGACGAGCGTCTGCTCGGCGTCGATGGCTGTCGCTTTGACGTTCGGTGCCTTGACGTAGATCTTATCCTCGATGACGGAGATCTCCTCGGCGTCGACAACCTCCGTCTCGACGCTGATCTTCGTCTCGATGTCGCTGACTTATGTGTCGACGTCGACCGGCGGTGTCGCCTTGACGGCAAGCACCGGCGTCTTGACCTCTCTCGACGTCGATGATGGCTCGACGACGAATCAGTCCTCGACATCTACCTCGGAGGTCTCGACGTCAGCTCCCTCGACGGCACTTCGACCCAGAACCCTGGGGAGACGGGGAACAGACTGTGGTCATTCCTTTCGACGCCGACGTCTAGGCCATCGACGTCGACGGAGACCGGTGGTGTTTTGTGGCCTTTTCCTTACTGGGGAGCCCCCCAGAGGCCGACGCACAGGCAGAGGAAGGAGCCCCTTCATGCCCAGACCCACCTTGTCCTTGCTGCCTTCTCTGCTCCAAACCTTGGAGCCTGGTCTTCTCCCTGTCCTTCAGGGTCCTTTTAGGGAACTGTAGACAGATATCACACTCCTCAGGAACATGACAAGAAGGCAGGCACAGGATACACACCCTGTGAGGATCCGATTTTGCCTTTTATCTAGAGCACTCAGGGCATTTATCAAATAAGGCAGGCATATTTGATAAAAGAGAAGTCAAAACACCAGAGAAACTCCAGCAAAGATGAAAAGAGGGAAAAACATGTCGAGTGAACACACACTAACACTTTAAAAGTGCACAATTTTTAGAAAAAAACCCCAAAATGGAGAGCTCAATGCTCCAGGGTCCTGCTAGCAGGAGCCGGAAAAAAACTGAGAGTAAAAGAAAGGGGCTGAGCATGCTGGAATACCTAGGGTTTCCAGAGAGTTCCTTAAAGGCACGGTATCCCTTTTCCAGACACATAATGGCAGCCTATGGAGGCTTGTCTGTCCCTACCTTCCTCTCTATCATTCCAAGGATTTGGTGAGGGGAGGAAAGTTTCTCTATGTGTGAAACTTGACAGATTGTGTTAAATGTGTTATTGGTGTTATATCCTTGGCATTTCTAGTTGAAGTACTGGACAGTGTAGCCTTGTAGGTATAGGCTGCATTATTGTCTTTAATTTTCTCTTAAGTGTCTATGCAGGACTGCAATGAAGACATCTTAAGAGATTATTTTTGATTGCTCCGGGGTCCACGCACATGGGCGGGACTATTCACTAGATTATGACTATACACAGAGATCCCCTACTACAGAATCAGGTGCGACTTCGGCACGTTGATGGAGAACCCCAGCAAATGCAGGAGGTCCGCCGTAGTCTGGAGGTGGGAGACAACTGCCTGGGGGGAGCCAACCTTCAACAGCCAGTCGTCGAGATAGGGGAAGACTGAAACCCCTGATCTGAGCAGATGAGCTGCGCCCACCGCCATCACCTTCGTGAACACCCGAGGGGTGCTGGTAAGGCCAAAGGGAGCACGGTAAACTGTAAATGCTCGTGGCCTACCGTGAACCGCAGGTAAAGCCAGTGGGTCAGCAGGACAGGGAAAGGAAAAGAAGTGTCCTGCAAGTCCAACGCTACCAACCAGTTTTGCAGGTCTAGGGCAGACGAGACCTGAGCAAGTGTGAGCAACTTAACTTCTCCTTCCGGAGAAAGCGATTGACGTTCCGAAGGTCTATGATAGGACGCAAGCCCTTGTCCTTCTTTGGTACCAGAAAGTAGTGGGAGTAACAACCACAACCTACTTCTGGCGTCGGAAAGCGCTTGATGGCCCCCTTGGCCAAGAGGGGCGTAAGTATCTGCTGAAGAAGTGCCAAGTGATCCCCGACATATGGGGGACTGAGGTGGCATGGCTGAAGGGGTAGTCTCGAAGGGGAGGGAGTAGCCCCGTCGGACTATCTGCAGAACCCACCTGTTAGAAGTGATGGTGCTCCAGTGGGGGAGGTGATGGCGAATCCTACCACCCACTGGCGTTTGGTGGGACTGAAACACTGGACTAGGAAGGTTTGGAGGCAGTGGCGGCAGGGGAGGTGGTGGACTGACCCGCCCGCTGGCCCCTTGACCCACCTCAGCGGGTCCCACGTCCGAGGGTGCGCTGAGACTGTTACTGCGCAGGCCTGTGGCTCTTAAACGAACATGTTTGGGTGCCCCTTCCTTGGCCACGAAGGGAGCGAAAACGAGAAACTGAAGGAGTGTGCGTGGCCGAGAGATCGAAGGACTTTGCCGTAGCCTGTGAGTCCTCAAACCGCTCCAACGCACAGCCTGCTTTGTCGCCAAAAAGGCGAGTGCCATCAAAGGGCATGTCCATCAAAGTGTTCTGGACATCCCTGGAAAAGCCAGTTGTCCATAGCCAAGCGTGGCGGCGTAGCGCCACTGTCGTGGAAATCTCCCTGCCCAGCGAGTCGACGGTGTCAAGGCCACAACGAATTGAGAACTTGGCTGCATCTCTACCCTCAGCAATAGCTTGGGAGAGCACCGTCCGGGTCTCCTCCAGACACTGAGGCAGCACCTGCGTAAGTGTCCCACACAGAATGGGATTAATGGCCCAAGAGGCATGCGGTGTTCACAGACTGCAGCTTTAAACTGGCTGACTAAACTGTTTCTTTTCAAACTATTTCTGTTTCTTGGATTCCCTGTCTGGAGGTGCGGAAGAGAATGCGCTTGGGGACGCAGAGGCTTGGACAACCAAGCTCTCGGGGGTCGGGTGTTGGGAGAGGAAAATGGGGTCGCCCGAGGCCAGGCGATAGCGTTGGGCCACGTTCCTATACAGAGGAGCCCCTGTGTTGGGCCTGGACCAAGTACCCAAAAGAACGTCTGAAAGTGCGTCATTAAAGGGCAGCAGCGGCTCCGTAGAGGAAGACGCTAGCCAGAGCGCTTCTGTCAGGAGGTTAGTACTGACAGCCACCGTAGGGAGCTCGAGGTGTAGCGCCTCGGCTGCTCTATGCAACACCACAGAATATGTGCCACCCTCCTCCGTAGCCACAGTAGAAGGAGACAGTGAGCTAGGTTCTGGAGAAAATCCATGTCACCTGCATCCTCCAAATCTTCTTCCCAGTCGGGGTCTAACTCGCACTGGGCTGCGCGAGGGTCCTCAGACCCTCCCGAGTCCTCCCCTTCCCCCCCAACCTCCCGGACAGGCATAAAAGAGGGAGGCGGATGGAGAAAGGTATAGAAGTTCCCTATTGGCGTCGGTATCGATCGACACCGGTCCGGCACCATCTCCACGTCGGGGTGGAAGCCGGCGACGGCCATGGATCCAGCCGATGCCGGCGGCGGTGCTGAGACGTCGATGTAGGTCGTACGAGTTCACCCGACATCGGCTGGGATACATGCATGGATCCAAGGGGGCCGAGACCGGAGTCGTCAACGACGAAATGGTGGGAGCCGGTGACGACAGAGCGAGGACCCCAATTTGGACCCGCGGGGCCAAAAGGCGTTTTGGCGAGGCCCAATGGGCCACAAAGGCGGGCCATGGCTGACAGGAAGTCCTGTAGCTGGGCCGAAGTCATCGACAGACCCGGGAAGGGCGGGGAGACCGTCGGCAACTGCGCAGGGGGTGGCCCCACCTGCACCCTCAGCCATGTCACGCGACAGGCTAGAGGAAGGCGAAAAGCGGCATCGCTTCTTCGACTTCTTGTGCTTCGCCTTACTGGACTCCGAGTGCGAAGACTTCAACAAACGATGGAGGTGGTGGCGGCTCCACGACCTGTCCCTCGACCGCCCACGGGACCGGGACCTTGAACGGCGCTGAGCCGACTCCCGGGCCTCCAGCAACTTTCGGGACCGCTCCGGCAAAGTTTTCAGAGCCATGGCCAGGCATTTGGGGCATGACTCAGAGTCATGGTTGCGCCCCAGGCAGTAGAGAAACACACGATGCAGGTCCGTCACAGACATCGTGCGTGGACAAGCTGCGCACAA
This sequence comes from Lissotriton helveticus, assembly GCF_964261635.1. NCBI lineage: Eukaryota > Metazoa > Chordata > Amphibia > Caudata > Salamandridae > Lissotriton > Lissotriton helveticus. Next base: position 1,290,330,746 of record NC_136067.1, read on the forward strand.
CTTAAAACCGGGCATCCCTACACACCAGGAGTCAAAGACTCAAAACAAACAGACAAAAGTCCCAAAAATAACTCAGTCAAAAAGTGACTGGGGTACCGCTCTCTCTGGATCTGCGCTTGCTGGCGCGGAGAAAGGAAGAACTGATGTCAGCGCGTGTGGGCACGTCTAAGTAGCTCCAGCGACGTCATCTCAGCAACTACGACGCCAGCGACGTACGTGGAGCCGCACGACGACGCCTACCGATGCGCAGGGGTACGGCTGACGAAAAACTTTCTGGATCCAGTCTGACGTCTGGGGGTAACTCTAAGGTAAGGAATCTATCACTAACATGTTTCTTTTAGATACCTCGTACGAGGAAACAAATGCAAGCATATGTGATGCAATAAGTTTTGTGATTTACTATATGCCTAATAGAGGAGCCTTTAAAAACAAACTTAATTCATAGCCCATCTCCTTTTCCTTGGATCTTCCTTCTCCTAGCTCATGATTTCTACGAGAAGTTGGCCTGGCATATGATGTCCATTATTGTAGTGAGCACCTTGCACCAGTCCAAATGACCCTTATTGATGGTAGTTTTAAAGTCAACCTTATAGAAAGCTATCCTAGTGGTAGTTGTGGAGAGCTGCCTTCAGGTTAAGACTTAGAGGCGAGTTAAGCAAGTTGTTTTAGCAGTCTATAATCTCATGAATGATGAAATGAAAGGACACCACACAAGGTATATATCAAATATTGATGTATTTATTCTAAACACAACCCATCTGGACTCTTTATGAGGTCAAAGGTCAAAGTGCAATACAAGGAACTAAATTAGCATACGATAAGTTGCACACTATACGTTATGCCCTAGGGGCCTCACAAACTATATACTAAAATAGTGGTATAAGAACCACGTGAGGGATAAAAGTCAGGCCTAGGGCCTGTAGAACCGCTGGGGCAACCAGGAACCACCCAAGGTAGGGACACAGGAGATCCATGGGGGACGCGTGCAGTGTCTAAACACAGCCGCAAATCACCATTGACTTTCTATGGAGAACGAACAAGTTACAATTTTAAAGATTAAGGATACTTAGAGGTGAACTACGATGGAACCCTTTTAGACTAGGACACTTCGGGAGTCAAGACCCGCCGGAGCACCAGAGTACTCATGATACATCACCCAGGGAAGCCGGGTGCATAGGTGTCTTTTGGTGTCAGGTTTCGTCATCGATTCCTATGGAGAGCTGGGATGAAATGCTGCAGGCGACCAGATGGAAAAGTGTCCGGGTGGATCGGAGATGTGAAGAATCTTAAAGCAGAGGGGACAGAGTCTGGGTCACTAGCCAGAGACCAGGATGGCGACAGTAGGATGACAGCCGATGTCGGGTGCTTTCAAGTGAAGTAGGTGAAGCTTGATTCTTCAGCTACGAGGACCAGGAGGCGTCGACGACGACCAGGAGCTGGATTCAAGCTGTCCCACAAAGGATGTCGATTGCAGCAGCATCAGAATCCAGATTGGACCCAACAAGCCTTGGCAACAGCAACTCACGCAAGATGACAAGATTGGCTTCGGTGCAGACCAGCAAGGTCTGAGGGGCTCACCCTTTGGAGGGGAGTCAGAGTAAGTCTGGAGCAACCAGGAAAGCTCAAGAAACAAAGGATTGTCCTTCGTGGGGGCCCACTAGCCAACGGACTAGGAACCGCGAAGGAGCCTCGAGCTGCGGTGAAGAAAGGGGACTCACGGGTCACTCGTGGAGTGCTGGCCTCTGTACTTCGGTGCAAAACGTGCTCGGGGCAGGGGCTTCAAATACCCCAATGCACAACTTCAGGAAGTAGGTGCAGTCGCAAAAATGCAGGATGTCCAGGAGTTCCTGTCCCACGTCTCTCGTGTCAGCTACAGGTCTCAGCTCTGCTGGGAACTCGTGTCAGCTTCAGAGATGTCTGGAAGTAGGTGTCCTGTGTCGCAGATTCTTCGGGATCTGGCGGGAGCCTCGAAAATGCAGACCTGCAAAGATGCTGCTTTGGTGCCTGTTTGAACAGGGGGGTCACTCCTTGACCCCAAGGTAGATTCTTCAGTCTTTCAGTCGAAATGAAATGTTGAAGGTCCAGGATTTCTTCTTCAGAGTTTCGTCCAGGGTAATCTAAAGTCCTAGGGACTGGATTCCTATACTTATACTAAGTTTAGGGGTTGGGCTACCTCGAAGGTCCCACCTATGGGTGGACCAGGGGAGGGGGTGGCATCCAGTTTCGCGCGAGACCTGGGACTGAGTGCCCCAGCAACCGGTTTGAACTGGGAAATGCATGGAGCACCTTGTGTGCCTCAGGCAGTGTCTGAAAAGCATTCTCTGAATGCAACCCACCCTGCCTCAATACACTAAAGCCTGTCTGGGGAGATGCTGGCACCTCCCTGGACAGGAAACCTATTGTCCAGGCCTCCCCTGCCAGAGTTTCGTCCAGCACCAGGAGGTCAGACTCGTGTCTGTGGCAGCAGCATCCATTTTGTGATGGTGGGGCTCTGTTTAACTTTAACCGGGTATACCAGTGTGTACATGTCTTTTCCCTCTGGAAGGATTATAATGCACTTGAGAGTATATGGTATGGCTATATCACAGAACAGCTATAAGGAGATATTTCTGAAAGCTGCAGAGGGGGCTCAGCTCATGCTAAGGCACCCTCTCACACACAACCAAGCACTCTGCCTTCAGGATGTCAAGGCCTGCCATAGGAGTGACTTGTAGGTTAATATGTCTATATGTAAGGGTAGATATAGGTATACTACATCTAAGTAAGGGGTGCTTACACCACCTTACCCAGGCTGTAAGTGCAGACCTGTGGTGTTATTTTGGAAGGCTAACCAGGGGTGGCACAATACATACTTCAGCCCTGGTAAGCCTCCGTGGTCCCTATGCCCTGGGTACCTAAGGTACCATATACAGGGACTCATAAGGGTGACCCAGTAACCAATCTGGTATGTACCTAAAGTACATGGTATCAATTTAGAGAGAGAACAGCTAGGCTGTGGTCCTGATTAACAGGGCCACATCCAGGCTAAAGTCGAAAAACCAGTGAAACACATCAAAAAGTGGGGGTAACCATAGGAAGCAGACCCTACTCTCCTACAATTTCCTTCTCTTTGTTGTGGATATAGGCCACTGTTAACGTTAATTCAATGTGCAAGCTGAATTTAGTTCAAAACATTACTTTCACATTCAGTGACCCCAATATATTCTATTTACATATGATATGCCACATTTTGTACTATTGTTTCTTCTTCCTTATATATTCATATTTCCAAATGGAGAAAACAATGATTAGAAAAAAGAATTAAACAAACTCAAAAGGTAAATATTTTTAGTCTGATGACAATACACAATGAACAGAGGTTCATATGGGGGCAATCTAATTTTTCAAACATTAGTCTTTCAGCACAGAGAATTAAGATTGGTGTGTTCTGTGCCCATCTTCTACAGGTAGAGAATTAACAAATAAGTATGTCTGACGTTACTCTAGTGGTTAACACGGTCAGCTTTTAAAACACTAACAAATAAATGTGTGTGTTACTTTCTCTGTAGAACAGAAAGTATTGCAAATTACTTTTAATCTGCGTTGAGTGTTATTCTGTTGTATCTTTGCCTAAGCTAACCAGATGTGATGTTTAAAAGAACAAAGTCTGCAGTGTGGTTAGACAAAAATTATTATTTTCATTGTCAAAGCAGGATATGTGAAGGAAGAATGATATGCAAAGAAATGAATTAATGAAGTTACTTCCAGTAACGCTCTTTCTGGTAGAGACTATCCAACCGCAGATTCTTCACCTTTTGATTACTCCCCCAGGTATCAGACAGGATCCAAAAACTTGTCAGCAGTAACTCTGTGTGCAACTAGGAGGCACCATGGACCTCCGTACCAACCACTCCAGTAATAATGTGCATAGCCAGCATAGGCGTCACTCAGACATGCTCATGGCAGTTGGTTTCGAGGTAGACCATGCCCCCATACACACAGCCCTGCCGGGAAATCAGTGTAAACCAATGCACAGATTGCTATATGTGGGATCTTTTGAGGACAGAGTTTAATCTACAGAATGGGGAGGATGGCAGGGTTCGTGTGGAATCTGCTGTTAGAGTCTTTACCAGAAAAATCATTACTGAAGGTAAGTAACTTGTTCTTATGCTAGAGACTTCTAACTGCAGTTCCCTCACCTTTTGAATAGATACCAAAGCAAAACCTATTCAAAGGTGCGTCTGTGAATTGACTCAAACCAAAGTTCTGTGGGACCGAGTGGGGTGAAATACCCTCTCGGTGGACAGGGCTGTCAAGACATTAGTGAATTGTGAACGTATGACAAGACATCCACGAAGCAGCCTACCAAATGTGCAGAACAGAAACTCATAGTGCCAACGCAGTGGTAGCAGCCTTGACTCGGGTAGAATGTTTTTTGTTTGGGCCAATGCATGACATCTTCTGGCACAGCACAATCCTACACAATAGTACATTTCTGCCTGGTTTTGTCCTTCTTAATTCCCACAAACCCGACTTGTTGGTCTCTGGTAAGATCAATGTAAAAACTCAGCATTCTTTTAAGGTCCAGGCAAAGGGGTCTCACATTCTCTTAAGAAGGGCGAAGCTGAGCATAGACTGCCATTCAGTTGATGGTTTGACTGACATGGAACGGCATGTCAGCTTTTGGAAGAAAGGATTCCCAAGTTCGCAGAACCAGCTTATCACAGGAAAAGATGGTATACAACAGGTTGACACAGAGAGCTTGGAGTGCACTTGCTTGTCGTGCTAATGTTATGGCAACGAGAAACACTTTCATGAGGGCGAGGAGACGCAAGGAACAGCTGTGCAAAGGCTCAAAAAGTGTGCAAATCAAATATGTGAATATCAGGTTAAGGTCCCACTTCTGCATAACAAAGGGTAAGGAGGAAACAGACGATGGAGTCCTTTCAAAAACACATTACAACAGGTAATTTCAACAATGAGGGTTGATATGGCAATTGTGATAAGGTAGAAAGATACCCTTTAACAGCACACAAACCAAAGCCTTGCTGAAAGGAGAGAACAAACAAACCACAAGATAACCTAGCCTGGAGAGGGTCTACCTGTTGTGCATCACACCAAACCACAAATGTATCCTAACATCAGGCATATACAGTTTTTGTCGAGGGGTGTTCAGCTGTCTCCGGTAAATCGCCACACTTGAAGGTGAAGTGTGTGCAGATTCGGGTACAGGACCCTTTTCACTTTCTGCAACAGGAGGCTATCCTTGAGGGACAGCTTGACAGGAGGGCAGATTCTCATGCCCAGGAGCTCTGGACACCAAATTTTCAGTGCCCAGTCTGGAGCCACCAGGATGACCTGAACCCAGTGGGTTCAGATCTTCAGAATTCTGGGCAGGGGGGTTCAGTGGAAATGTATAAAAGAGCCTGGGATCCTAGTGCAGGCGGAACATGTCTCCAAGAAAGACGCCTTAGAAACTCAAATGCACACAACTGCTGACATTGCAGGTTCTTATCAGTGGTGAATAGATTGAGCCAAGTTGCATGGAAAAGACCCTGCAGCAACTCTGGGTGTAACTGTAGATCCTTGGCAGTCCAGCCATTTCCAGAGGCAATGCCCCACCTGGCACAGAGTGGACAATCCCACCCCACGTTTGTTGCAAAACCACATGGCAGTGGTGTTCTGAGCACCTGCACCAGCCTTTCCTTGACAGAGGGGAGAAAGGCTTTCAACTCCAAGTGGATGGCTCGCAGTTTCAACAGGCTGATGTGGAGCCAGATTTCCGCTTGAGAGAAAAGGATTCTGACCCCCCCCACCCTCAATTCCAGGATGCCTTCCCCACCTAGGAGTGAGGCATCAGTTACCACATTTAGCTCTCGCTGGGGAAGAGAGAGGGGTCTAACGCTGACCCAATTGAACATTAGTTTAAGAAATTGATTGCAATAATACAACTCAAGTCAAAGAATACAAGAGGGGATGAATGGACGTGCATGTTACCACTGTCTTCAATATAGCAAACATGAAACAGAAAACAAAGGACAAAATGAAGAATTTACAGATTTTCTTAAGAAATCCAGAAAAACAGGCTTGGCAGAGGAACTAGTGAGAATGGGCCGAATTTAAAATGCTATTGCCATGAAAAGGCCCAAACTGCAATTGTGCAATTGGTTATAAATTCATATGGGGAATGGCTGCTGTGTTGTGTATTGGGGGAGGCATTGCCTGCTCACAGGGAATGCCATGAGCCCAAGATATTTCTGAAATGTAGAAGCACAAAAATAAATTCAGGGAGGTGTGGGCTTGTGTGGATTCTACCACACTTACGTATCCAGACAGCTGCGCTAGCGTGAATTGAAAAAGTAAACGATTTCCTATCAATTTTGGGGTAAAAATACCAGGAACTGCAGCTAAGAGAGTGGCGCCTACCACCCTGTTTTCCAACATATGTCAGGGCATATCATTTTGGACAGGAAACTGCTATAGTTGCAACAAAATCCGGTTAAAGGGGAATTTACTGCTTACAGTGGGTTTAGAGTACACCGATTGTTTTCCACTGGTTGGCTTATCACTGTCATTTGCGCTTTATTTGTCAGCTTTAGTGGGCATTAGTTCCTCTTCTTTTGTGTTTGTTCCTCCCTGGGGCATTAACGCATTACTTGTGTCCTTCCATTGCGCACTTTAGAGTTACTACTGTTTCTGTCACACTCATGTACCACTCTTCCCCCAGATGCTCATGCTCATATGCTTCTTCCCCTCATTGCTTCCTCGTCCATGCACTCCACATCTAAATGAGCTCAGGTAGAAGAGACAGTCAAAAACTTTTTATGAGATCTACCCTGAGACTTTCAACTTCTTTATGTAGTACCTGAAGGACAAATGTCAGAGTGTTATTATGGAGAAGATTCTGAATTCGGTCACGGTGCAAATAAGTTGCATAACTGGGACACACATGTATACGATCATGGAGTTTTCCAAGGATCACAGCCTTCATAGCCTCAACCATGTTGCTGACAGTAAAACTCCCCACCTTCTGTCAATCAGCCTTCTGTGCCAAAGTGGAAAATAGGAAAGGTTTGGGCCACTGGCATAATATGCAAATCGCCAATGCAACGTTAAGATTCACAGGCTAATTGGAGTACAATTAAGATTTGGCAGTCTGCCAGGGTCTTCAATGGAGGTGATTTGTATGAAACCGCTATAACTCACATTAGAAAACATCCAACTAGAATAGGAGGTAAGGAAGGTCAGTTCAAAATATGTTGATCCCTTGTCATGCAGGCAACATTGATACGGAATACAATACATCTAGAACCACCAATGGACGAAGTACTGAACATTCAGCTGTGCGTGGGCAACGAAAGAAAGATGATAAAACTGACTTACTTAGCACTTAGTAAAGTAAGATGAATGACTCCCCTGATTTGGCAGAGTCCGGCACACAACAGAAATTTGATATGGCACTCTGCATGGTGTATTCGATTCTGGCAGTATGTGAACATCTAACATATTGTAGTGGGATTGGAGGTTTCAATGAACGTAAACTGGTAACACTGGTATGGGAAAGCCCCACTTGTACAACACTGTAAAGCATACATATAAGTCCAGGAGTACAACAATTAAATTAAGTGTGTGAGAAGGACAATGAGAACTTGGATGCCAATGGTTATTTTGATGAACTGTTAACCATAATGACCAGTATTTGTTTTCTATTCATAGTATTCTTGATTTACTGAATATATTCATATTGAGAATGCGTCTGACAAAATAAAGAAAGATATATGTTTTTAAATCACAACACTTAGATTGCTAAGAGTCCGAAACACAAAGTGAGAATAGTAGAGCCAAGCAAAATTGTGCTCTCAGGCCATCTTTAATGACCAATAGTCCCTGGCAGAAAACATACTTATGCCGTCTCTAACTGGTTATCAACATTTACAAGTCATCAGACTATATGAACAAAATACATTTACTTTCTTCAAAAATAATGCAACAGGTGGATGGCTTAGACACATACTTTTTCCATCCATCAAATGACCTAAGAGACCACTTCCTGAGAGTCATACTGAGCAGAGAGACCTCATTCACTAAGCGCTCATTCATGTGCAAGTGTGTGTTATGATGTAGACATCCATTTATTTAACATAGTTTTCCTGTGCCCAGCTTTTTGGTGCTTTTATAGAATGTCATGTATGTAATGCTCTGTGACTTTATGGGGGTCTGATCTAGTTGATCTAGAAACCTGTGATAAACGGTTGGCGCCTTTCGCTGAGTCAGAGCATTGAGGTCTGTGAATAAACTTGAAGAATTCAACTACCACATCCTGTTTCAACATGTAATTCACAACATCATTTAGTGACGAGGATGGCCAGACACCTATCACCAGTAACAGCAGCAAAAATCTTGATGACATCACTCCCCAAAATCAAGTAATGGTAGGCCAAGAGTTTGCGACTTCCTACCCCTGCCTCCGCTGCCGCACCTAAGAACACCATCCGCTCACTTTGCACAGTGGGACCTGGCTCCAGTAGTGAAAACAGGATCTCCAGCCTAAAAACAGTTATCAGAGAATCAGCGCAGCCTCACACGCTACTAATATTGAACACGCAAATCAGTCCTCCTTGCGCCAGCTTCCTGGAAAGATTCCCCCCACATGTGCTAGCCACAAGCAGTCGGAATTCTGCCTCTCGATAGCTGCCTGCCCAACACTCTCTGCCATAAAAGTCCCTACCTCCAAGAGCCTGATATTACTGGCAGCTCACTGTGCACCAATAATTCTGTCACCTCTCAATCCAGTGACGCTGCACCACTGCATTGCTGTGCAAGCACCAAGTTATGATCTCTATGATTTTTTGCTCTTTGTGATGTGCTGTGCCGTCACTTAGTGTCGTCTGTTGAATGTCACTGTGACTGTTCATAATGAGCTTAAACCAGCCTTTTGGCATGCCCCCTCGTTTCACATGCAACCTAGATAGCTATCAATTGAATGCAAGAATTGGACAGAGACCCTGGAGGACTACTTGGTGGCACTTGAAGGCACGAACTTCTCTTCACTCAGGAAACAAACACTTCTAACAGGTTGTTTGGGTACAGAGGGCCAACATGCGTATAAAATACCCGCTTTAAGTGTATGACGATAGTGGAGGTGAGATCGAAGATGAATAAAAAGAGGCCAAATTGGAATTACAGCACGGATTTGCTAAAGCTGTGAATATAGTGATGCAATGCCACAAATGTTTTACTCAGCCACAGAAATACTTTAAGCTGGTAGATTACTTTACTGCAAGACCACGAGCGTTGATTTGGGCTGATGACAGAAGAGTTGATTAGGGACCAATTAACAGTCCAATGCAGCAGTAGAAAAATGAAGGAGAGGCTAACAGCAGCCAGCAATCCCACACTTAAGGATCATTTCAATATTACCAAGCTAGTAGAGGAGTCATGAAGGAGATGCAAAATAATATAAGCTAAAATATCTCAAATGTGGCGGAATCAGAACTGGTAAATGAGATGAATACAAAACTGATTGTGACAAACAGTAACCAAAGCAAAGGAAATAGTATGAAAGTTGGGAAACCATCAAATTTCTCAGGGAGATCTTCCAAATCCCATTCTTGTTACAGGTGTTGTAGGAGATTCCACTTGGGCGGCTCAAAAAATAGTTTTGCCACTGGCAAAGAATGTCAAATTTGTGGCATGAAAGGACATTTTGCACAAGTTAGCAAAACCTCAAACAAATATTTAGCATCAGTGGATGCGATAAAGGAAGTGGTGGAACACAGAGTTCTGATGGCCTGTGATATGTCTGCAATTGAGAGGGATGAATATGATATGAAGAGGAAACTACTTTCCAAAGAGGGTTTTAAAGTGAACGAAAAAGAAATCACATTGATGGTGGATTCAGGGTCACTATACACCATCATAATCAAAGCAGCTGTTCGTCCATTTTGAGTAAAACTTAAATCTACTGATGTAATATTGAAGGGCTATCATGGAGCGGACATTAGGGTAATGAGATGTTTGTCTACAAAACCTGAGTTTATCGATTGGGAAACCCATGGGAAAGTTGCACATAATTGTAAATCCAAGAGCTGCCAACCAAGTGATGGTCGTGGTTTATGGAGAGCCAGGAACAGTTCTGGAACAATTTAAAACCGTGTTTGAGAACAGGTTAGGAGAAACAAAGGAATACCAACACCAAATTGTACTGAGGAAGGATGCTGTGCTGGTGAGGCAGAAGTGAAGAGTATACTAGAGCAGATGAGCAAGGATGAAGTCACAGAGCCTGTTGAGGCCACACGAAGAAGGTCTCCCGTGGTGATAGCACAAAATACCTTGTATTGGTCACTGAGGTTTTGTGTTGACTTACATAGTCTCAACCAGAATGTTGTCATGGATTGTTTCCCTCGGCCAGACATCAATGAGCTGATTCTGTTGTCTGCGGGAAAGTACTTTTCCAAGCTAGGCCTAAAACATGCCTATCATCAGGTGAAACTGCATACAGATTACAAGCATCTGACAGGTTTCATAACAAGTGAGGGGATATTTCAGTTTAACAGGTTGCCTTTCGGATTGTCATCAGCAGCAAGTTCTTTCCAGAGGCTAATGTCAAATGTGTTGCCTGGTGTTAAAAATGTGGTGTTCTTAAAAGGCGACATTTTGATCTATGCAGAAAACATTGCTATCACTGATAAATTGTGTGAGATCTTAGCTCGCATTTCCAAGACTGGAATGAATTTGCAAATATTTACATTTTTGATGCAGGACATCACATTTTTTGGGGTACCTAAATTGAAAATCAGAAAAATTTATATTGAGTCTGTGCTATACTCAATGAAGGTGCCTGGTGTTAAGGACAAACTGCCTTCTTTCATGGGGTTGGTGGAATACGGTTAGAAGTTTGTAGGAGATTTTGCTTGTAAAATAGATCACTTGAGAGAGTTGCTGAGGAAGGGTATGAAACTCATGTGGGGGTAAGTTCAACAGGCAGCTTTTGAGCCACTTAAAGATAACATTGCCAATTCTGGCATTTGGTTCTATTTCAAATTGGGTGATCCTCACTGTGGATGCCACTGTGATTGTCATATTTGAAGTGCTTTCACAGGTACATGGCAAAACAGAGAAGACAGGGGCGTTTGCTTTCTGTTCGTTGGCCAACATGGAAAGGAACTATTCCGTCATCAAACAAGAGGCATTAGCTGCTGCCTGGACAACAAACCATTTTCCCACCTTCCTTTGGGTATCAGGATGACTCTGAGGACGGATCATAGGCTTTTGCTGAGGATTTTGAGACCTAATGGCACAAACAATTGTTCTGGACGTTTGGCAAGGTCGGCTGTGAAACTACAGGATTATGATTGTTGTATTGAATATTTATCTGGCTGGAAGAACAAATTGTCTGCAGATTAGTAAGAATTTGACACTGAGGAAGTGGTGGCGGGTGTGGAGGATGCCACTGAGAGCTTGCAGGAATGTGGGTCTATGCAGGATTGGACGTGTGCTATGGAAGGGGATGTTGTCCTCAAAGCTGTAGTAAATATGATCAAAGGTGGTGTAAGAAGAGTAAGTACATTTCCAGATACGGTTAGACTATTTCACAAGGTGGCTGAAGAATTGTCTTTGCTTGGGGACAAACTCATCATGAGTGGGAGAGGCTTGTGCCAGCTAGTGCAGTAATGAACAAACCTGTACGTTTAGAGCATGAGGGATATTTTGGTCAGACATTAATGCTCAGACTCAAGGAAAGATTTTACTGGCCTGTAAAGGATAGTCAGGTGAAGAGATGGATAGAAGAATGTCCGGTGTGCAGAAATTCAGTGAAGTGGACAAAACTGTGTGGGGAAAAGGTATGCATGGATGTCATAGGCCGTTTTTCTTCTTGTCTGAACATGAGAGGTATACATCTGTCTTGGTGGATGAAAAATATAAGTGGATTAGGTGGCCTTTATGAGGTGTGTAAGGCTACAATTGCAGTGCTGTGAGAAATATTTAGGAGGCAAGGTATTCCCTCTGTGTTGATTACTGATAATGGCATGCAACTTACTTCAGGTGAAATGAAAGAATTTCTGAGCAGCATATGAGCGAAACATAACTGTACATGTTTGTACAACCTACAAGACAAGGGTCAGGTAGAGAGGATAAACAGCTTGATTAAGGGGAGACTATGGAGTTGACCAGTGGTGGAGAGTTCGGTGTTCAAAGTTGACATGTTGTGGGCATATTGCACCACAGTGAATCTCAACATGGGCAAAACGCCCTTCGAGATGATGAGAGGTAGACAGAACAAAGTTGGTTCTTTTGTGGATGTAGGAACACAGTTTTAAAATGTCGATAAAAACTTCATTGGATGGTCGGGGGGGGGGGAGCATAGTCAATGTGGGTGACTGGGTTAAGGTCTAGAATGGTGGTGTGGGCTGGGGTTTCTCCAAGTTTTGGGGTTCCATACAGAGTGAAGACAGTGGGTGGAAATGTATTTAAAGAGAGTTGCTTGTACCAGAAGGGTGGGAAATATGTAGTGCAGCCAGAAAAGATAGCAGAGTGGTGTTCGTGGTGGTTGTTGATGACGGCTGATGATTTTAAAAGGAAAGCAGGAGAAGTCTGGGGAACAGCCCGTGACTGAGGAGATGCTAGGGAAACACAGGTTTGTGGGTTTGGTCATTCAATGTAACGAGCGGCGAGTTTCCACAGTCCACCGGGATGGTTGGGTGATTTTTTGTGGGTGTTAATTCCATGTTGTGTTTTAGTGTTATCTCTGGAGCTTGGTTCCAGTTCATTCGTGATCTATGGTGGGTCTGTCTTTGTTAGGTTCATCTTAGTTTGGGAAGAAACGGGAGGTGCTATAATGTAGACTTGCATTGTATTTAACATAGCTGTTTTCCTGTGCCCAGTTCTGTAATGCTTCCATAGAATGCCATGTATGTAGTGCTCTGTGACTTCATGGGGCTCTGAGCTTGTTGATCTAGGGACCTGTGATAAACGGTTAGTGCATGGAGCGGAGAGTCACAGGATTGTGGTCTTTGAATAAACTTAAAGAATTCAACTATCACAGCCTGTATGAAGCACAAGTACAAAGAAAATAATGGGAAGAAGAACTTGGCAGACTTGAAATTTGGAGGCTGAACTTGTGAAACCTAAACTGAACACACTGGCAAAACAAAACAAAATTAAATGTGTTTAGTGTGCTAGAAATAATGTCCTAATCCACCATTTTATTGTATTTTGCTCCCTTAATCTATGGAGTACCGAACATAAGAGCCTCGGTAATCCTAGGCGAAATAGGGTGATATATCTAGCTCTAAATGTATGATATATGGGGTTGTAAATGGATGTATGACGGTACAACGCATGGTATTACCACGCGTACCGTTACAACGCGTTTTGTACAACGCAAGTCGTTACCACGACTTGCGCTGTAGGGGTGCTGGACTTAGAATAGTTAAATTTACTATTCCAACACCAGCCTACGTACAGTAGGGAAGGTGTTGGAATAGTAAATCTACTATTCCTTGTCCTTGAGCGCCCTCCAGCGCAAGTCGCGGTTACGACTTGCGTTGTAAAAGACGCATCGTAACTGTAGTGCGGGGTAACATCCGCGTTCCCCGTTGTAAATGGGATGATGTATCTATATGCAAATGCGGTGACATATGTAAATTGGATGATACATGTTAATTCTCCCTTTAGAGGAAGATTTTATAGAAACCAATCAGGAGTAGAAGGAGCAGATACAATTTTACTGACAGATTGTGAGCCATGAAACTGAACAGAATCTCACTCCCCTCTATTTGCACAAAATTCGCTACATAAATGTGTGTCTGTACCAGGGACTAAAGTTCTCCATGCATATACACAAATATTGATATTCAAAGATAATTCTGAATATATTTTGTGAAAACCAAAATACTGTAAATATGAAAGCAATGCATGCTTTCTCATATTCTCAATTAACCAATGTGATTTATCTACAGAATAAACATAAAAAGTTATGCAGTCTAAAACACAGGAACAGCGATTAAGCCACTACATCATCAGATTCATTACCATCATCTACTTCTCCAAAGCAAGAAATCAAAACCTACTCAGCACTCTCATCCATTTCATGTGTTTTTCAGTGAAGAAAATGAAGTGGTGACAAGCTGCAGATATGAAGTGAAGAATTCTATTTAATACATACCTCATCGGAATCCATTAATACTGGAATAGCTCTGAAACAAAGAAAATACAGATTACGTTTTACATCGCAATCCAAACAATCAGTTTGGAAAAATGACCAACCAAAATAACTGCCATTTTCAGTCTGTGACTCCCGGCTAACTGCAAAAGTCTAAGTAAAACCAAGAAAAAAACATGAAATTAGGAAACGGCATCAACTTCATTAAGGGAATGAAGCAAGGGTAAAGAGGTTTCCCATGATGTCTGAATGCCCTCATCCTTTTCTCATCGTCTGTCCAAGTAGATAAACATTCAGGTCAGGTGCAGCTCATGAAAATAGACCTATTGATAGAGTACTGGAATTACCAAAACAACATTTGACCCATTGTTTGTAACCCCCCCCCTCCATCTACTGGGATTCCATTAAGAGGAGTAAACAGACGTTTGAGCCAATGTCTGATTCTAATAAACCGATAGCATAGAACAGACTAGAACATGCAACAAGAGAAGTAATACTTACAGGTATATTCAAAACAGCATTAGTGACTTACATACAAATCTTCTCTGTAAGTGAACTGATTTGTGGGAAAGTGTAGATCCTACTGCGACTCTAATGGGGCATGGACACCTCCAATCCCCTCTTACTTGGCCCTTTTCATAAGGGAAACCCTCTTGAATGCTTCAGCAATGGCAGCTGAATGCCAGTAAGTGATAACAAGCATTGGAAATGCAATAGGTCTCGCACCATTAGAGTTAGTGCTTTTAGAATTGTTTATGGGTTTTTTTTGTAAATGTTTAGCATTTTTGTTTCCTGTAGCCAATGCTAAAGTATTACAAATAAAAAAAGCCATAAACATTTCTAAAAGCTCTAACTGAAATGGTCTGAGAACTATTGCACTGTGTGAGGGTGAGGGTGAGTGAGGGTGAGTGAGGGTGAGGGTGAGTGAGGGTGAGTGAGGGTGAGGGAGTGAGGGTGAGTGAGGGTGAGTGAGGGTGAGTGAGGGGTTGAGGGTGAGGTGTTGAGGGTGAGTGAGGGTGAGGGTGAGTGAGGGTGAGGGTGAGTGAGGTGTTGAGGGTGAGTGAGGGTGAGTGAGGGTGAGGGGTTTTGGGTGAGTGAGGGTGAGGGGGAGTAGTTGAGGCTGAGTGAGGGTGAGTGAGAGTGAGGGTGAGTGAGGGGTTGAGGGTGAGGGGTTGAGGGTGAGGGGTTGAGGGTGAGTGAGGGGTTGAGGGTGAGTGAGGGGTTGAGGGTGAGTGAGGGGTTGAGGGTGAGTGAGGGTTTGAGGGTGAGGGGTTGAGGGTGAGGGAGGGTGAGTGAGGGTTTGAGGGGGAGGGGTTGAGGGTGAGGGGTTGAGGGTGAGTGAGGGTGAGGGGTTGAGGGTGGGTGAGTGAGGGTGAGGGTTTGAGGGTGAGGGGTTGAGGGTGAGTGAGTGAGGGTGAGGGGGTGAGGGTGAGGGGTTGAGGGTGAGTGAGGTTGAGGGTGGTTGAGTGAGGATGAGTGAGAGTGAGGGTGAGTGAGGGGTTGAGGGTGAGGGGTTGAGTGTGAGTGAGTGAGGGAGGGTGAGGGGTTGAGGGTGATTGAGGGTGAGGGTGAGGGGTTAAAGGTGAGTGAGGATGAGTGAGGGTGAGTGAGGGGTTGAGGGTGAGTGAGGGTGAGTGAGGGTGAGGGGTTGAGGGTGAGTGAGGATGAGTGAGAGTGAGGGTGAGTGAGGGGTTGAGGGTGAGTGATGGTCAGGGTGAGTGAGGGTGAGGGTGGGTGAGGGGTTGAGGGTGAGGGTGAGTGGGGGTGAGGGTGAGTGAGGGGTTGAGGGTGAGTGAGGGTGAGGGGTTGAGGGTGAGTGAGGGTGAGGGGTTGAGGGTGAGTGAGGGTGAGGGGGAGGGAGGGGTTGAGGGTGAGTGAGGGTGAGTGAGGGTGAGTGAGGGGTTGAGGGTGAGTGAGGGTGAGTGAGGGTGAGTGAGGGTGAGGGGTTGAGGGTGAGTGAGGGTGAGGGGTTGAGGGTGAGTGAGGGTGAGGGGTTGAGGGTGAGTGAGGGTGAGGGTGAGTGAGGGTGAGGGGTGGCCAACATCGCTATCCTCGTTAAACCAGTTGGCTCATCAGTGTTTGTCAACAGTGCGCCTTGTTGAGTAAGCAGAAAGAGATCGACGCCGGTTCGATAATGCCACAGCTCTGTGCTAACAAAAATGCGGAAAAAATAAGCATTTAAATCATTGGCAAATTCAGTAAGCAGAAAGAGATCGACGGTGGTTCGATAATGCCACAGCTCTGTGCTAACAAAAATGCGGAAAAAAGTAAGCATTTAAATCATTGGCAAATTCTACGGAAATTGATTGCAAATGGGAGCAGCTCTGCTTGCAAATCCTCCCTCCGTCGCCCAGGCTGCTGGACTGGAATTGCAGCAGCTAGAAGTGAGGAAGAAAAAAACAAGCAGCAGAGCACGGCGTCAGTGTTGGCATTGCTGGGGGGTAGGGGGGAAGTGGGGATTTAAAAAAAAATGCGACACGGCGGGCAGGGGAGGGGGCGGAGCGGGTAAAATAAACAAAGCGCAGAAAAACACACCAGGGCTACATTTCACACATATTAAAGAAACCAGCAAACAACTACAACATAATGCAAGGCAAAATAAATACTAATTAGAGCAATGGTGCCAAGTACTAATCCTGCGTAAGCATGTGTACTACACTAAACAAGCATATGTAAAATGAAGAATGAAGGAAACAGTCCCAAATTTTGTGAAACTTATTAGTAGCAGCTTGGGTTGAAGACCGGAGATACAAGAAGAGAGATAACGACCAGGAGTTAGATGGTGAAACGTAATCCTCACGCTGCATCCAACACCAGCAACAACCGGAGGCCAAGCGTAGCCTGGCAGCCGGTAGCACGAGCCAATAGGGAGCTTGATTACAGACACAGGCAACAGCAGACAACCGCTGCAATCGCAAAGGACCCTGAGCTGAAAATAGCGTCCACAACTTCTACCTTCACTCTCATTTCAAAATCCTTCTTGGTTTAGTAATCCTCTGAGGGAAAAATGCTTGTGACGTGTGTCTGTTTACAAAAAGGACAGGCAAAAATACAGAAAGAGCTTCATAATCCAAACCAAATTTAAATCCGATAAATATTTAATAATATTTCACAAGCAGAAATGATCAAAGGTGGATCAGATCATCAGGGAGAGCGGGCTTTGTAATGTAATTGACACGGCCGGCCGGTCGTGAAACTGAAAGCATGGCCGGCCGGCCGTGAAAGCCTTTGATGCGGCAGGGGAAATGCGAGACGGCGGGGAGGGGGCGGAGCGGGTAAACAAAGACGGACGTGCACGCGCTTTTAAGCTCAATGCGCATGCGCATTGAGCTTAAAAGTCACGGGCACTGCAAGGAATCGCCACGATTCCTTGCAGTGTGGATAAAGAGTGGATAAGTCCCAATACTCTCGCTTGCTCGATGCGCATGCGCATCGACAGGCGAGACCTAAAAAGCACAAGCAGCATTTTTTGGTCAGCAGCACTCTCACCTTAAGATAGAACGACTGCTTTTTTTTTTTTTTTGGATCAATGAGTAAAATCACAGCTCTTTTCACGTCTAAACTGTGAAGTGTTTTCAAGGGTTCGGACTAGAAAAATATTCAGGGTAAATGATTTCCAGTTTTATGATGAAATAAAACAAATGTAACAAAATACCCATTTTGGACCAAGGACGTGTGTAGCACAACCACTTAGCTGGGAAATACTGTGGATGGTTCCAAAACCCAGTGATCACAGAGTGATCCCCGGTATGTCTGCAGATGAAAAGCCCAGTGCACCAGCGTTTCACTACCATGTCCATTTTCATTACTATCATGGCAAAAAAAGCAGGACCGTGCTACGGATATCTTGTCCATTCAAGAGAATCAGCTACTCACAGAATGTAACTAAATCCTCCCAGCTCCAAAATGCCAGAAAACACCAAAATATCTGAGCATTCGTGAGAGCACAATGGTGTTCCAGAAATAAACGTGAAGCCTCAGCAGGGAGAGGAGCAGTCCAGATAAAAGATCGGACAAATGGAGAAACAAGTGCTGAAGAATTTCCACAGAAAGTTCTTGTTACAGGAGAAGAGAAGTGTAATTCTTGTTGCTCGAAAATTCCTTAGTATTGCAGAGAGCACAACCATACCTGCACCCAATTCAACAGCCTCAGTTGTTCAACAGAAGCCTAAACATTGCTTACTAAAATTTCGGTAATAAAGATACTTACGCATCTGCAAACGTTGAAGGGATATTTTCCTCTACCCATTTCAGATCTTCTTCCTAAAGAAAGACATTTATCACAGCATTAGAGAACAGATTTCAAGAGTAGCTGTGTTCCTTATAAGTAATTGTTTCTTGGGATACTCGAGCATTTCTTAACTCCATTTCCTATGCTGAACACAATTTCGCTGACATGTGGTTATGAAGGGAACACGGGGAATCTGTATCGAATCAGGCTTTGAAATGCTAGTCAGCTTATCTGAGGGAAAGGGAAAGGATGATCTAAAGGAAAATCAGGAAAGGGATCAGTCCATAACAGACTCTGCAGAAATGGAGTTGATGAATGCAGACAAATGTGGTGTCATCAAAAGCTTTTGCATACCATATTTTAATATAAGCTGAGATAACATCCCTTAGTGTGTCTAACATAGTAAATTTGCTTTGATTAAAACAAGCAGGCTCACAAATACTGAAGTATTCTGAAAAAGCAATCACTTAATCTTAATGTACTGTCCAGGTCTGGAGTTTGAGTATCAGTGGGTGCATGCATTAAAGAATGGCTACAGGCCATTTACAGCAATCAGTCATGATACAACGCAACAGTAACCAAAACAGCTGCAGTCATTGAATACATCTTGACATCTCAGATAAAGGTATTACCCGCTTCCCTCATTCGATCGGGCAGCCTTTTATTCTTTAACATTAACGAGGACTACACCTTTATGTTGGAGTACTTGGTGAATATTGCCTTTGCATCTAGACAGGCTTTGAGGTACCTCAAGTCCTTTTTTAAGTCGAGCCTGGGCAGCATATGTGCTGCTCTGCGAGGCATGATGTACTGATGTATGGCATACAAGCTCCGCCCATTTCCCGCCATCTTTTCAATTGGCTCCTGTTACGGTCCTTGCAATATCGTTGCTTTTAGTTTGTGAATAGGCTTAGTCCCTCCTTAGTACCGCCTCATCTGCATTTGTAAAATCGCATAGCGACTGGATTTTCAACTTGTGTTGTTACACGGTCTGCTTTTCAAGTCAGTGAGCACTATTTTCATTTAGAAAAAATGTGGGACAATGGCGGCCGCTTCTTGCATTTGCAGTGTGGCCACACAGCACTTCAGGGACAATCACGGCTACTTTTTGTATATGCAGTGCGCTACACATGCTTTAACTTTAATAGTGGCTGCCCCCACACAGCACTCACAGGACAATGGAGGCCACTTCTTGATTTTTAAACTTTCAAGCTGAGAGAGGTGCCCACCTCAGGGACACCATGCATACGGTTTCACTTTTTTTTTTTTTACTATAATGCTCAGCGAGACACCCACTTCACCATTTCAGGGACACTGCGCTTTCTATATCAGCTTATTTTTTTCTTTAATGCCGAGTGCGGATGTCACTTCAGGGACACTGTACTCTCTGTTTCAGCTTTCTCTAAGGTGCTGCAAGTCCACAGGGAGGAAAAACAAGCATTTGCAATGCAATAGGTCTTGCAATTGTGAGATTTGAGCTAATGGCATTGTAGATGACAATGCCTTTTATTTAGGTCTTTAAAAACCTGTAATAATAAAAGTCAGTGTCATTTACAATACCAATAGGTCAAAGTTTAAAAAAATACGAGATCTGTTGCATTGCAAATGCTTGTTAATAATGAGAAAAAACTGGGCCCAGTGAAGTGTTCCTCTTCATCAGTGCTGGTTCAATGTGAGGTGCCCCAGGGCACCCTTATGTACCCCGAAATAAAAACCCTGATGGTCTGCTCATGGCCTTCTGAGAACAAGCGACTGTAGTATTTCACGGGGCAACCATATATCCTTAAGAACCTCAGTATTGTAAAAAAAGAGAGGTGTTTCAAAAGAAAATGTGATAAGACGGCACAGGGCACACAAGTTGTGATCTGGTGTCAAGAAACAAAATACAACATCTCTTAATAGTGAAGTAAATGGCTGTAGTCTATAGAACTGGTTAGAGCACATATCTTAATAAACCCAATGGTCCATTTATTACCTGAATGTAATAAATGCAGTTCCAAAATGAAAATATATTTGATATTTCTACCCCAGATCGATTTTAAAAAGGGTTTTCATCCGGACACAATGGATGCACAGTGAAGGACATGACAGGAGATAGTTATTAATAATATACTGAAAAATGGGATAACAGATTTAACTAAAAGGTCATTTATCTTACCTCTGTCCACACACAGCATATGCTGCTGAAACTGCCCAAAATGTATGAAAAAGATTTTTAACACTTGAAAAAGATTCTTGTAAAGATAAAAAAGCGGAAGTAGCTGGGCCTAAGGATACGTGCTCGCCACCTGTTGCTTACCAGAGGACGAGAAGGAGAAATAAAGTTGCCCTTCTAAAAAGAAACAAAATATATTTGGGCGAGGCTCTGAACCTTAATAAAAGTGGTCTATGGATAAACTATGCAAATTAGGAGGAATCGATAAATCTAATCCAGGTTTGAAAATATGGTTCAAAGGATAACTAACAGCTTCATAGGTATTGCACAAATGGTCATATTAATAAAAAAACTGGTCCATAGATCCTCAAAAGGATATAATGAAAGCCCATAAAGAGCCCTCAAAGGCCCTCTAGAGACAAATATGTATACTTAACTAACGATCACATTGCACTAAATGCATAGAACGAAGCTGGCAACGTGCATCTATGTGTTTTCTCTGTAAATAGATACAGAAGAGCAAGCCCTGCGCGCGAGCATGCCTTGGCTCCAAGAAAAATGTTATGATGAAAACGGTCCCACTAATGAAACCATACAATTGTCTGAATTTTGGCAAACTAATTTTAATAGTAAGCAACAAATTTGATGTTGCAAAATAAACAAAACGGGAGAAGATACACTAATTGAGATTAAGGAAAGATGGCATCAGGATATATTTTCACACTCCAGGGGAAATCTTTCTAAATACAAATAGGACCATTACAGATGTCTGCTTTCTTGAGCAGATAAAATTCTAAAATGAAATAGAAAAAATGTATTTTGCAAAACAAAACACCAGGCTCAAACGCTGAAAGCAAAAGACTATTTAGATATGATGAACCTACTGAAAGGTAGTAGACTCAATCACAGTAAAAGACAAATTACAAAAAATGAATACAATAATAAATAAAAATATATAAATCAACCCAGCATTTGCATGTCTGTACAATATATATATATTTTTTTAAATCACACAAACCCAGTAAGACAGGTTAACATCGAATATTGTGTTTGGTTATGTGACCTGAACACAGATCAATACAAAATTGGGAATATGTATCCACCTCCTCACTTGTTGAGTTCATTGCTAATGCAATTCCCAGGTCCATCCATTTGGATTCAAGGTATTCAAAATAAAAGCAATATCGCCACCATGTGGGTTGGGAACTTTTTTCACTCACATGCCACCTTGCATAAGTAAAATAATTATTTTTTGTCTTGAAATGGCCCACCATTTCTCCAACTGTGCCAAATCTTATCCTATTGCAATACTGTAAAATCTTTGATGTATTTCACTTTATGGGTGGTCTGAACTATGTGCAGAAGATTGCATGGGCACCATACAGTGGAGATAATATGCATGGAGTTATAATTTGTGAAAATTTTCAATAAAAAACAGTGTCATGATTTAAAATTTGGGCTCAATACAACGATTCGTATGCTCTGCTCCCATTACATATTTATTGCCCCAAAGTTAAAGAAAGTCCCCATTATGACCCGATGGTTGGTTGCTCTTGTATAGGTAAGTTAGCTCTGACTACATAACTGCAAATATTCCTTTCCCTCTTGAATACAAAAGAGCCTCAACAACTCTGAAACCTTTATACTGAGTGTAGCACTTGTGTAGAGCTAATTTATGTTTATGGTGCTACGATTCGAGCCCTCTTTCCCAGTGGAATCCTGAACTTTTTTTCTCTCATTCCTTCTTTCAGTCTGTGCCGTATCATTAATCACTTTCCAACCACGCCTTGATGTTATCAGCTTCCAAAAAGTGATAGCCGACAGAATGCAAAAACAAGTTGATGGATGGAATGCCTGAATTAATTTAAAACGATTCAAAAAGGTGGTGGTGATGGACAGAGTATCCGAGTTAATCAGAACACTCCTACCCAGTCAAAAGATCAGGGCTTGATCCATCACCGTTTTTTAGCTCACTGCATCACCCCAGTTCAGAACCTGGCTACATGCAAATTAGTCTGGCCCTGGCCCAGTGCATCATGGGAACAGGGCAGACCAAACTACCAAGCCAATTCTTTACTGGAAAGGAAACAAGCTTCCGGGGACCGGTTTCTGGCATTTCAGCCGTCGTCGGCCCGGCTTGCTTGAATCCTAGTGGTGCAGTGAGCAAGGGACTCATGTCTGAGCATACCCTTCCACACTTATGGTGTGAATTAATTTAAGCCACTGTTAACCGCTCAGGCTGCATCCCAATCCATAGTGTTTGCCCACCATGCCACCTTAGTTGGGCACCAGCAATATGCAAATCAATCTCGACACTGCCTCTCATAGGAACAGTCCAGCCCGAAATGCCAAGCCAGGTCCTCTCTGAGCCTGAACACAACCGACCCAGAAATGTTGATATGGCCTTTAACTTTTTCCAGAACAAAGCCTTGCTGGGCAACATAGAGAGAAGAAGAAGACTCTCATAAAAGGATGCAGAAAGGGAATCAACCTGTTTGGACGTACACCAAGCCACAAATTTGCCCTAATAGCAGGCATACACCATCTTGGTTGAGGGACTCCTGGCTTCCAGAAGGACACCAGAGACTTCAGGATAGTCAAAAAATGTCAACTGCCGCCGCTCAATCTCCATGCATGAAAGCAGAGCATCCCCAGGTTTGGGTGTTATGTCATTTAAGGAAAATTTATAACGAGCATGGCTTCAACAACAGGTCTTCTCAGCATTACATTATTAACACAGAAACACAAAACACAATACATCAAAGACGGAGGCCAGAGCATGACATAAAAGCAGCAAGAAGCCTAAACTGTAAACAACCAAGTTTTAATCTGTTTCCTAAAACTAAGATGGTTCTGCGTTTTCCTTAAGGATAGGGGCAGGTTGTTGTATAGGGCCAAAGCAAAAGATCAAAAGGCGCAACCTCCTGCCCTCATTCTTTTAATCCGAGGGGTAAGTGCCAGATTTAAATCAGCCAAGCAAAGAGCGCCAGTAGGCGAGTAAGGTTGCATTAGCCCAGAGAGAATAGGAGGTTTTAAAGCATTCATTATCTTGTGAGTTAAGTACAAGGCTTTCAACTTTATGCATTTCTGTACAGACAACCACTGGAGTTTGCAAAGGAGACCAGCAGTGGAACAGAATTTGGGGAAAGAGAAGAATAATCTGGCAGCTGCATTTTGGACAATCTGTAGCCTTTTCATAGCGGATCATTTGGCCCCCAAACCGAGCATATTACAGTAATCAAGGCGCAACATAATTAGAGACTATTATCATCTGCTGGACTTGAGGGTGAAATAAACCAATGATTGGTTTGAGTCCTCTAAAGAGGCAAAACAAATACCAGCTAATGTTCTGACTTGGTTTCGAACGAAAGTGTGTCATCAAACCACACAACTACATTCTTTATAATCAGTTTAGGAATTGGAGGGGGCCCAAGGCCTTCCAGCCACCAATGGTCTCACCGAAACAGGAGGATCTCAGTTTTAACGGCATTTAACTTTAAACAATTGTCTTTCATCCAACATGCAACAACAAGCATACATTTTTGGAAGCTGACTATTTCTTATGTTGCATCTGCAGAAAGTGCAACAATACGTTGAGTATAGTCAGCATACGAAAACAGAAATCCCAAAGGACTTAACAACCTCTGCTAGTGGCCTGTAGTAAATATTAAAAAGGATGAGACCCAACGCAGAGCCCTGGGTCAAGCCATGGTTCGAAATTCTTTTGGATGAGAAGGGAGGGAATATTATTTGAAAGGATTGGTCACTTAAGATAAAGGAGAACCATATTAGGGCCTTTCGTAGAGTTGCTAAAGGAGCACCTTCTGCGATACAGTGTCGAAAGCAGCCAACAAGTCTTAAAGAATAAGAGCATGTGAGCTGCCTTCTTCTGCGGCGGTACATAGTGCCTCCGTCACTGTTAAAAGTACAGAATCCATACTATGTGAGGGTCTAAAGCCATTCTGAGAAACATCCAAAATTTGAAACTCCTCTAAACACTTGGTGAAAAGACTATTTATGTAGTTCGCCACTACTTTAGATAGAAAAGGAAGTAGGGAGATGGGACACATTGAGGGACACTTTCCTCAAAAGAGGAATTACTTTAGCATGCTTCCAAGAAAGGAAGACACAGTAAATTTGTGAAGTTTTAAAATTTAGTCCAGTTTAATGAGATCATCAGGAGAGCCAGACTTGACTTAATTGATTAGGGCAGTGAAGGATGCAGTATCAAGCAGGGCTAACACATTCAGGAGGGTGCAGGAGCTTGCCATGTTACAGAAATAGCAGAGCCCCCTGAAAAGGAACCCTGAGCATAAGAACAATGCTCATGCCCAAGAGTTCAAGATACCATACTCTCCAAGCCAAATCCAGAGCCACAAGAATAACTTGGGCCCGGTCATTCATGATCTTCTTGAGAACTATGGGCCTGTGCTTCACGCAAGATGAAATGAGACTCTGAGAGACTTACCTTGGAAACTCTGGAGTGTTAACATTGTGAGTTCTCGGTGGTGGTGAATAATCTAACTAAGGTCCTCCCCAATCTTTGAACAGACAATGCATCAGCTCTGGATAGAGACACCATTTGTGATCGGCTAGGCATCGACGGCTGAATTTGTTTACTCTGGAGTTCAAAGTGTCTGCCAAATGTAAAACCACCAGGCAAATGGCCTGTGTTCTAGCCATTTCCAGAGACTTTGGGCCTTTCAACAGAGGGTCTGTGACCACACACCACCCGGTTTGTTCTAATTTCAGATGACGATGGTGTTCTCTGTGATCACCTGGACCAGCCTTTCCTTAATAGAAGGGAGAAATATTTTCAATGTCATTTGGATTGCTCTCAGCAAGTTGATGTAGAGCGGAGTCTCTACCGTAGACCAGAGTCCTCTGAATTTAACCTCCCCAGATGGCCGCGCCAGCCCAGGAGTGATGCATCTGTCTCTAAGGCAGTACTGGGTGGCGAAAGGAAAGGGGATTGCCGCTGACCCAATCACGGTTCATCAGGCACCGTTGAAGGTCTTTTGCAGTTCCCACTGATATCTGGATGGATCAGGACTAAGACATTCCCCTGGTGCTGCGCCCACTAGGACTTCAGGTCCCAATGGGCAGGTGTTTTCAGAAGGATGCAGGAGGCCATGAGACCCAAGCTGCCTCAGAGTAAATCTTATTAAAATCGAGGATAGAGGCTGGAACAACATAATCATTGCCTGAATATCATGGACTCTCCGTTCCAGAGGATAGGCCCAAAACTCCACTGTATCCAGAACAGCCCAGATGAAAGGGAGCGTCGGAGAGGAAGTCAGGTGTGTCTTCAGAGCAACTATAGTGAACCCCAGAAAATGAAGGCGGTCCACTGTACTCTGGAGGCGGGAGACGACTGTGTGCGGCGAGCCCACCTTCAACAATCAGTCACTCAGGTAGGGAAAGACTGGAACCCCTGACTTCCGCAGGTGTGCTGCAACCACTGTCATTACCTTGGGGGACACCCGAGGGGGTGCTAATGAGGCCAAAAGGGAGCTTGTAACCCACCATGAATCGCAGGGAGCTTTTGTGTGAAGGCAGGATGGGAACATGAACGTAGGCATCCTGCAAGTCAAGCCAACAATCTAGTCTCCAGAGTCAATGGCAAACAGAACCTGAGATAACATATGCATCTTTAATTTCTCCTTCTTCAGGAAGAAATTGAGAGGGTGTAAGTCTCAAATAAGCTGGTGGCCTCCATTCTTCTTGGGCACCAGAAAGTAGCTGGGTGAGGAAAACTGGATTCCCCAGGAGTGACAGAATGGTGTCGAGCAATTTTCCTATGCACAGGTGCCCTTGTGCAGGGCTTCTACCAGGCCCCAAACAGGACATCATTGAGGGATTCATTCAAAAGGAGAAGGGTGCTTCCAGCAGGCACCTTTGTCAAGACATCAGTGTTGACTGCCACTGAGGGTAGCTGGAGGTACAGGATCTCGAGCGCAATCCTCACCACCACAACAAATGTGGCTCCTTCCTCCATAACCACACTTGGAGGAAAGAATAGGCCAGTGCCTTGTGTCCAACGTCCAGACCATTGGCATCTGAGAGTTCCTCATACCAATTATCAAAGGCCTCCTCAAGAGGGTTGTAGCTATAAGGATCTTCCTCATTCATACTACTTTCCAGGCCTGTTGAAAATGGGAGGCCCTGGCTCCAACTTGGAAGGTTGAGTACTGGCTGGCGTTGGATTCGATGACGGTTCTACAGCCCCGTATCAGACTGGTGTATGAGGATGGGGTCAGCGTTACCATGGGGTGCCGGTGGAGCTTGGAACGGAATCGCTGGAACGGGCTCCGGGAAACGTTGCAGTCTTGTGATCTGAGCTTTTATGGATCCAGTACCAGATACAGGGGGCCCGACTGTCGCCGACGGCGGACCTTCTGGCAGAAATTCAGCCAATCCCATGGGGCCCGAAGGTATTCCACAGGGGTCAGCCCACTCAAAAATGAGATGCATGGCCCCTAGCACTCACGGAGTTGGGTGGGAGTCGCTTCATCTCTGGGAAACTCAGGGAGGCTAGGAGTGAATCCAGAATCAGGCTTTGCGTTAGAGCGATCCTAGAGTGATGTTGATCCCACGTTTCGTCCGAAAACTTGGACCAGCGCAGTGAAGTGTAAGAGCTCTCTGACTTTTTCAATTTCTTGGATTTCTTGTGGGACTTACCAACGACTTTGAATGCAATGACTAGCACCTGAAATGACTCCATGAATGGGCCTGGGACCTTCCTCGAGACAGGGACCTTGAGTGTTATGGAATGAATCAGCGCTAGGTGACTACGAGCATTAAGGAGTGCTCCCTTGGTACCTTCGAATTCATGGCACGGCAGTCCTCTAGTCTTGGATTTATGGTCTGGCTCCAAGCACCAGAGGCAAACCAGATAGGGTTCTGTTAGACATCTGTCTGTAACAAGAACCATAGGGCTGAAATCACACTGGTTTGTTGGAGGGACATCCTTGACACAGTGGGAAACAAGTCTCAGAAGAAGAGTCTCTACAAACTGTTGAAAAAGTAAGTACAAAGAAAATTACTGGAGGTATCTATCTCTGAATCTGTTCCTATATAGCCACCACTCACATCACTTCCAGCACAGGCTACACAGACTTGGATCCGAACAATGCCACCTACTGGCATACACAGGTACTGCTTGAAAAGTTTCTGGAATCAGTCTGATGCCTGGGGATTCATTCTGAGGTAAGGAATTTGCAGCTAGAAGTCTTTCTCAGAGCATTACTGCTCTTCTGGTGGATGCTCGAACTGCATATTCCTCACCCTACAAGCAGTATCTCCCCACAATGGGGGATTAGTGAAGTCGACTCAGACCAAAGCGTCTTGGAGAGCTGAGCGTGTTAAGTGTCCTTTCCACTGGACTTGGTTGTCAAGGCAGTAGTGCTTCATGAGCTTATTAACTAATGCCTACATTGCAGCCTGAAAGCTATTCAGTACAGGCATATATTGTGCCAATACAGTGGTAACAGCCTTGGCCCTTTTGGATTGCGCCCTTAGGCCTTCCGTGTTCTGCTTCTGGGCCAATGTGTAGCAGAGCTCAAAGCATAGGATTATCCACACCAACAGAATACTCTTCTGCACAGCCTTTCTTTGGTCCAGTGAACCCCACGAAAATGAAATGTCAACTTGAAGGTCCTTGGTACAATCAATAGAAAAGCTCAAAGCCTGTTTGGGGTTCTACTGATGAGTCTCTTCTCCTCATTCGAGGGGTTAGGGGAAGCAAAGAAAGCTGGTAAAGTGATCGATTTTCCAATTTGAAACAGAGTGATGACTTTTGGTAAGATCTGAGTTCTTATCCCCAGTTTATCTGTGAAAAATGAGGTGTAAGGTAGTTGCACCAACAATGCCATGCGATGAGCTTATGTGATCGTAATGAAGAAAACTGCATTCAAAGCCAGGAGATGCAGCAAGCAGCTATGCATAGGCATCTGCATACGATATCAAGACCAATCTAATGTCCCACTTTGGCAGCACAAACCGTGTGTGAGGGAACGCGTGTCAAACGTTTGATAAATCAAGAATGGTTGATCTGGCAAAGGTAGGAAGGGGTATCAAAAAAAGGGGGGGAGCAAGAGGGTATGATATGCGGTCCGGAAGAAGCTCCGTAGGTCACAGAACTTAGTAATCCTGGAAATCAAATTGAGGCAGGATTCAAGCATTCCTCCGTAGACCATGGGGCTAAGTTAGGTCCCATATCAATGTACAACGTGAACCATTAGGACGTATGTACATATGCATGCTTTATTATTGCAGCATTAATCTCTGAGTTTTTTATTCACTTTAATTCTTATTACAGCACGATTTAGGAGTGGCGTACACAGGGCTGGTCCCTGTTGTAGCCCTGACGAAGAGATAGGGGAATCTCGAAACATGTTGGCTAAGTAAATAGGCATACCTCACTCATTATTAGTAGGACCCTATTTCTCTACCCCATTTTTAATATACCACCAAGGAGCCAGAATACATTATTTACAGCTCTAGGCAGGTATTTATAAACCACTAATCATATACCACTCCGCTTTCACTTTTCACTGCCTACACCACACATAGTCCATCACAAATAGTGCTCCTACGTAGTTCGCAAGTCGCAGTACGCCTCAGCCCACAGCAGACTGGGATGGCCCCAATGATGAAGCATTTCACGGTGGGAAAACCCTGGTGAGTGAGGGGACACAAAAAAGAAATATAATTTTTTCTTTTTTTTCTTCCTTTTTTTCACTTCACAGTTATTCCAACCCCAATGAGCGTTGTGAATACGACCTAGGCCAGGTTTTTTTACTTTTGTCTCCACAAAAGATTTTTGTTCAAAGGTAGGAAGGGCTCATGATCGAATAAATTATTTTAAAATAAAGTGCCCAATGCAAGGCTTTGCTGAACTAAGAGCAAAATAAAACAAAAGAAAGTCAGGCAACTTCTAATGTGCTGAGTCAATGCCCCAGATTCCACACCATGTTACAAACAAGTCCCCACATAGACATTCATGGATGGGTGTGAGAAAGTGCCATCTTTCTTGCCTTGGTATGCCCCCACTTTTTTCTGAACTGCTGATGTGCTTTGACTGAGTGTGTCCTGGGTTCCTGCCAAACAGGTACCCAGGGCCTGCGTTCCTTCCCTAAAACAGTGCTGAAACTAAAAACCCAATTGGCACCTCTGGCCACCTGTCAGCCCCTAGTAAATGGTACCCTCGGTACCCAGGGCATGGTGACCAGAGAAGACCCCTGAGGGCTGCAGCACTTATTGTGCCATCCTCAGGGGACCTGTACCCTGGCACCCACACACTGGCTTTGCAGGTTGAGTGCCTAAGTACAGAACTAAACCAAGAGTCGACATGCCACACATCCCTGTGTGCCATGCGCACAAAACCCACTGCCCTAGCATACTTCAGTCACCCCTCTAGCTGGGTGCCCTATGCCAGAGGTGTGGGCACAGATGCATGAGCTCTGTGCCCCTACAGTACCCAGGGCCATTCCTGGGCACTGTAAGTGCAGTGATGCCATTAAGAGTATATGGTGCTGGGAGGTTGTCATTACGAACTCCACAGCACCATAATGGCTACACTGAAGACTGACAAGTTTGGTACCAAACTTCTCAGCACATTAAACCTGCACTGATGCCAGTGTGGGATTTAATGTACAATGCACAAGAGGGCATCTTAGAGATGCCCTCCGATATCCTAACCAACAATCCACGTCTGGGCTGAGTGGCTGCAGAGGCTGTCACACAGCAGACATGTTGCTGGACCCCTGGTTGGAGAGCCCCCAGCTCTCCTGGGCCTGCAACAATGCACATCCTGGGCGGGGTGCTAGGTCTCCTCCCCAGGATGAGCAGGGGGAAGCTTCAAAGGAATACCGTCTCTGTGAGCTTCTCCAGACCATTTGCTGTACCCAGCAACTGGCCCCCACCAGTTCTAACCCCCACTCTGGCGGGAAGACTGGTGGGAAAAACTACGTCAGGAAGGGGGGTGTGCCAGCCTGTGCCAACCCCACCCCTCAGATGGGGGAGACTAGGTGAAGCACGACCCCGGGCTCCGGCCATCTTGTAGATGGTGAGCCCTGCCCAATCCCAGCTAGGCTCCTGCCCCCCTCCCACAGGAAAGGAGCAGGCCAGGGGGTGTACTCACCCCAGGACAGGGACCTATTGGTCCCTGTCCTTGCCCTACCTGTAACGTCCCTAAATTCAGTATTTAGGGGCTCTCTGAACCTTCCTTCCTCAGATCCCGATACGAAAAGAAGAAAGAAGATCAAGAAGAAGAAGACCCGCTGTGCAGCTGCTAACAACAGGACGACGACAACTTACTTGGCCCCAGCCCTCCCGGCCTGACGATCCTGGTACCTGCTCCTGCCTAATCCCGGCGACTCCTGCGGACAGCAACCTTGTGACACCCGGAGGACCTGCCTGCCTTGACCCTTTTAAAGACTGGGACTCCCATCAGCAGAGGCTCTGCTGCAACAACCCACCTGGTGCCAACCAGGAAGCTCCGGACCAGCCCACTCTGCACCCGCCGGGCCCAACCGAACCAAGACCACGAGGACGTCGCCCCGGCGACTGGGACCCGAAGTCCAGTGCCCAAAGACCCTCCTCGATGAACCAGCCAACGCCTGCAGACTCAGAACCAGGGGCCACCCCAACCGCGACCAGCCGAGGGTAAGCTTTTCCGACACCCAAAGACACCCCTGCACCCGGCGCCCTACAGCCCCCTGTGCCTCCCTTTGGGGTACCTACCTGTGCTCCAAGATCCCAACTTACCTCTCAAAGTGCTGGTCGCCCCTGGAGAGTCTCCGTCCCCGAGCCTGCAGCCTTTGTTCCTTTTTGACCTTTCCCATTGGATAACATTGAGCGCCCGACGTTTCAAGAGCACCCTGCACCCAGCCGCCCGAGTGCTGCTGGCTGTGCCACCTTTGGCCTACCCTACTTCCCCCCCTTGCCCTGAGCAAGTGACCAGGAGCCCAGCTTCCACAGCCGCGTGGCCTGCTAGCCAGCAGCCACCAACCAAAGGCCACCTTTCCCCCCATTGGATATCATTGGGCCTACCTACCTCTGCACCCGGCCGGCCCTGCGCTGCTGGGGCGGAACCGACTGTACTTACCTGACCCTGGTGGACCCCTGAGTCTATACCCGGAACCTTAACTTCACCAGCAAAGTACTCACCTGGAAACCGGTAACTCACTTACCTGCCACTGGATAACATTGACCCATTTTGACTCGAAAATGTTCTAAGTGTGAAGTTTTGAAAACTGCAAATATTCACATAAAAATCACCCGAAGTCCGAATTCCGAAGTATTCACCTGCAAGCAGGCGAGAAGCCAGTACTGTACCTTGCAGCCCAGTACTGAACCACAAAAGTAATCCTTACCGGGTTTACTAGTAATCTGTATTTTCTCCATAGGAAACCATTGTCTGCTTTTCTATGAAATTTCTTTTAAGTGCCTACTTTTGAAAACTTGAAATATTCTTTAAAAATCATACGAAATACTGAAACACAATTACCTACCTGTTTTAAGTTCAGATCCCAGGGCTGGCCCTAGAAGCCCAGTACTGGATTACAAAAGTAACACGATCATACTTTACCTACAACCTGAATTTTCTCCCATTGAATAACATTGCCAGATTGTCATTGAAAAGTTTTTAAGTGTGGACTTTTAAAACAGCTTTATATTCATGAAAATTCACCACAGTAACTAAATCGTTTTTGCTAATCTGGTTCAGCTTGAACCCCAGGACTGAATCTAGGATCTAGTCCTGGAACTACTTAAGTAATCTGTACTGTAATAAACTGTACTTTTAAGGTAACAATCCATTGAGCTCAATGCTAAAGTGTGTCTAGACTTGAGTTGTCTTCAGCAACTCCTGTACCTATTGTGTTCACCAACTTTATTGCTTCCTTGCAAAGTAATTACATGAGAGTTCTCATATCTAGCAAAGTATATTTATATGCCTGTTGGGTCTAAAAATAAAACAACCATATTTTTGGATATGAAAACCATTGGCCTGGAGTGCAGTCTTTGAGTGTGTGAAATCCTTTGCTGACCGAGTGTGTACAACAAATGCTTTGCACTGCCCTCTGGTACTGCCTTACTGCTCGACCAAGCTACCACTTTTGAGAGTAAGGTCAGTCCTGACTTTAACCTCTGTTATACCTTTGGAGTTTGTGGACTCTATACACACTGTACTTCGTTATTGTCCAGTATTGAATATGCTACTTACCAGTATGCATCTGTTCTTGGCATGTAGGGCTGCTAACATTCATATCTTTTGCATAGATCGCCGCCTAGTGTTGGGTCCGGATGATCGCACCTTGTTGTCCTGGAAGAGTCTTCGAAGTATCCTGAGATAGGTGGCTCCTCCCCTGGACTACAGTGCGCATGGGCATCGGCTCCATCCCCAGATTGTTTTTAGCCATTGTGGCAGAGATGGAGTGAAAAGTGTAAAGGATGTCCATGCTAATGATTGAATGCAAGAGTATGTCTGCAGCTGCGACAGGCACCGGGGAGGAGGGTGGGCGATATGAATGTTAGCAGCCCTACATGCCAAGAACAGATGCATACTGGTAAGTAGCATATTCAGTTCGAGGCCTGTGGGCTGCTAAATTCATATCTTTTGCATAGAATATATAGCAGTCCCTCCATTAGCGGCGGTTGCCTGTGCCAGCTGCAGAAACCTGAAAGAGTGTCTTGAGAACAGCCTGTCCAACAGCTGCTTGCTGTTTGGAGTGCACATCAACACAGTAGTGTTTTGTAAAGGTATGCGGTGTAACCCATGTGGCTGCTCTGCAAATGTCTTCCAAAGGAATGTTCCCTAGGAAAGCCATGGATGCCCCCAATTTGCGTGTGGAGTGCGCCCTTGGGGGTATTGTTAAGGTACGTTTAGCCTTTTGATAGCAGATTTGTATGCACTTAACAATCCACCTGGCTATTCCTGCTTTGGAAATAGGGTTGCCCTTGTGCTGTGGCGAGAAGGCAACGAAAAGTTGTTTTGTTTTCCTAAAGTGTTGTGTCCTGTCAATATAGTACATCAACGCCCTCCTAACGTCCAAAGTATGGAGCATTCTTTCCGCCACTGTTTGTGGGTTTTGGAAGAATGCGGGCAGGTCAATAGTTTGGTTGAGATGAAACTGTGACACCACCTTCTGAAGGAATTTGAGGTTAGTGCGTAGTACCACCCTATTTGGATGAATTTGTATGAATGGCTCTTGGATTGTGAGCGCCTGCAGCTCACTGACACGTCTTAGTGACGTAATAGCAATAAGGAAAGCCACTTTCCATGTTAGGAACTGGAGTTCACGCGAGTGCAGTGGCTCAAAAGGTGGTCCCATCAGCCTGGTGAGAACCACATTGAGGTTCCACACCGGAGCTGGCGGTGTTCTCGGGGGAATGACTCGTTTCAGACCTTCAAGGAAGGCTTTAATGGCAGGCACTCTGAAGACAGAGAGATGTTGCCTGTTCTGAAGATAAGCTGCTATGGCGGATAGATGTATCCGAATGGAAGGGTACGCTAGATTGCACTTGTAAAGATGTAACAGATAGCAAATGATGTTAGGGATAGATGCATCTAGCGGGTTTATGTTATTGGCTGTACAGTGAATGACGAAACGCTTCCATTTTGCAGCATAGCATGCTATGGTAGTCGGCTTCCTTGCCTCCTTGATGATGTCCATGCATTCTGGAGGTAGGTGAAGGTAGCCAAACTCTAGGACTTCAGGAGCCAGATCGCCAGGTTCTGCGTTAAGAGCTTGGGTGTTAGGCGCAGCCTTTGATGCGGCACCACTGAGAGTTCCAGAAACGTGGTGTACCATGGTTGGCGTGCCCACGTTGGAGCAACTAGGATGAGCGTCATCGAGTGCTGCCTTAGCTTTCTTGCCACCAGCGGTATTAGAGGTGCTGGTGGAAAAGCGTACGCAAATTTGCCTGACCAGTTCATCCATATCGCATTCCCCTGCGACTGTGGGTGAGGGAACCTGGCGGCAAAGTGTTGGCATTTTGCGTTTTCGCTTGTGGCAAACAGGTCTATCTGTGGATGACCCCACTGCTGGAAGTACGGGCGGAGTACTGACGGATGTAACTCCCACTCGTGCATTTGATGGCTGTATCTGCTGAGCAGATCCGCCATCTGATTGTCCTTGCCCGGGAGGTGTTCTGCCATGAGGAAAATGTTCCGCTGAATGGCCCACTTCCACATGCTCTGAGCCAGATGAGACAGCTGCGGCGAGTGGGTGCCTTCCTGCTTTTGAATGTAGTACATCGCTGTCATGTTGTCCGTCCGGACTAACACTACCTTGTTGCACAGATGTACATTGAAGGACTTGAGCGCCATGAAGATTGCCATCAGTTCCAGATAGTTGATGTGCATCTTCTGTTGCTACGTCGTCCATAGTCCCTGCACTGTGTAAGTGAGCAGATGAGCTCCCCATCCCTGGAGAGATGCGTCCGTTGTCAGGATAATCTGTGGCACTGGCTCCTGGAACAGTCGGCCCTTGCAAAGGTTGTGTGGATTCCACCAATGCAGAGAGTTGTACGCCCGACTGGTAACCAACACTAGGTCTGTCATTCGTCCTTGAGCCTGTGTCCACTGATTTGCTAAGCACTCCTGGAGCGGACGCATATGTAACCTTGCGTGAGGGACTATGAAGATGCAGGAGGCCATCATGCCTATCAACTGCATGAACACTCTCGCTGGAAGCGAGTGTTGTGGTCTGAACCTTTGGATTAGAGACTGTATGCTGTCTATCCTGACCTTGTTTGGCTGAGCCATAACCGTCACCCAGAAACTGCCGTACATGTGCTGGTTGAAGGTGCGACTTTGGGTAGTTCAGCGAGAAGCCCAGATTGTGAAGGAGGTGAATGGTAGTCGACATGTCCGCGGCGCACTGTTGTTCCGACTTGGCTTGAACGAGCCAGTCGTCTAGGTAGGGGTAGACATGGATGTTCTGCCTCCTGAGGTGCGCCGCTACCGTCGCCAGACACTTGGTAAACACTCTGGGGGCGGTGGTCACTCCGAAGGGTAGGACTTTGAACTGATAATGCCTGCCTTGGATAGTGAACCTGAGATACTTTCTGTGGGACGGGTGTAGTGGTATGTGGAAATAAGCATCCTTGAGGTCTAAGGTTGCTAGGAAGTCCCCTTGGTTCAGCAAGGGAAGAATCTGTTGCAGTGTGAGCATATGGAAATGTTCTGACAGTATATACAGGTTGAGGGGGCGCAGATCTAGAATGGGTCTGAGAGATCCGTCCTTCTTTGGAATAAGGAAGTACAGGGAATAGACCCCCGTGCCTTCCTCCTCCACTGGCACGAGCTCTATTGCGCCTTTTTGCAGCATCACCACTACTTCTTGCTGCAATAAGTGCAAGTGCTCTGCGGACATAGGCCGTTGCTTTGGTGGAATGTTGGGTGGAGTGGACGTTAACTCTAGACAATAACCGTACTGGACAAGTTGTCTTACCCACCTGTCCTCTGCCACGTCCCCTGGTGCTGTTTCCTCGATAACCTCCTTTATTTTGCTTGGGGTACGAGGACTGTGCTCCACCTTTAGTGAACTGTGATTGTTGACCCATCTGCCCTCGGGTGACCCCACGTGCACCTGAGCGACGAAAAGTGTTGCCCCGGAATTGTTGTGACTGAAGGGCCCCCATAGACTTAGCCGTTTCGTTGTCTTCCTTAATCTTTTCGAGGGTGGTGTCAACATCAGGACCAAACAGTCTATTAGGATTGACGGGCTGATTGAGTATGGTTGTTTGAATGTCTGGTTTAAACCCTGATATGCGTAGCCACGCTTGTCGTCTTAGCATGACGCTAGTGTTAATAGCCCTAGCTGCTGTGTCTGCGGCATCAAGTGCACACTTTATTGCTGCGTTGGAGATGAGTTTTCCCTCCTCTATGAGCAGTTTGGTACCCTCTTGAAACTGTGTAGGCAGGTGTTGTAAAAGTTGCTCTAGGGTGTCGTAATGCGCCCTATCGTAACGTGCCAATAGCGCCTGTGTATTTGCAATACGCCAGAAATTGGCAGCCTGCGCAGCTATTCTTTTGCCCCCTGCCTCAAGCACTTTGGACTCCTTGTCTGGGGGAGGAGCTTCACCAGTCGTTTGGGAGTTGGCCCGTTTGCGGGCATTTGCGACCACTAGAGAGTCAAGAGGCAACTGTCCCCGAATATATGCGGGGTCAGCAGGTGCCGGTCTGTATTTCTTCTCGATGCGTGGGTTGACCACTCTCGCTCTGGTAGGCTCCTTAAAGATCTCTGCTGCATGTTTAAGGACCCCTTTCAGCATAGGAAGTGTCTTGACTGTTCTTTCAGAGACAGAGAAAGTGTCGAATAGAAAGTCTTCCTCCACTGGGTCAGCGTGCATGTCCATGTCATGATTAGCAGCTGCCCGTTCGATTAGTGCATGAAATCCTGCAGAATCCTCTGTTGGGGATGCCCGTGCACTGAAAAGCTGTGGGTCTTGCCCCACAGGTTGGTGACCCTGGTCACCAGCGTCATCATAGGAATCCTGTTGTGCATCAGGGTCATTGATGGGGAAATTATACTGGTCATCTAGTCCCTCCTCCTCTCCCCCAGAGTGGTCGGGGGAAGGTGTTGGACTTCTCCTAGGCGGAGGCTGGATAGGTTCAACTAGGGCAGGATTGTCCTGTGTAGGCCTTTTCTTCTTCAGTGGAATAATAAAGGAGTCCACTGGCGGGGAAGTGATCTTCCTCTTATAAAGGGTCAGCCTGCCAGTGTCTGCGTCGATAAAACGCTCAGATTCGTCTCCTGAGTCGTGTTGTCGACCCGATAGGCAGCCAGACGTTGAAGATTCTGATGTCTTCGGCGCCGTCTTTGGGGCAAAGGCTTTCGGGGCTTCCTTCGGCGGCAGAATATATAAGAGCTTGGCAGTAGGCTTTACAGGCACGTCCAGTGTCTTCTGGTGCGACGGCGCGGAAGCCGATGTCGCAGTAGCATTCTCACGAATCCGTTGCAATGAACTGACGATTTGTGATGCTCTACCCGCCGAGGCACCTGGCGCCAACGAGGAGTCCGCCAGCGGGCCGCCGCCCCCGACTTTCTGGGGCTCTTTTGGAGGCTTAGACGTCGATGCCGCAGCTTTAGGCACGAAGTCCTTGGGCCTATGAGCCGAGCCTCCGCTCTTGGATCCGAGGGATTTCGTAGACTCCGCCTCGACGATGCGTCCGGCTAACGGTGCCCCTGTCGGCACCGAGTGTTTATCGACGACTTTTGCGGACTTCGTCTGTGCCGCTCCGGTCGACCCTTGACGGACGACCTTCTTTGAGGACGCATCCCCCTCCGATAACTTCGGCACTGTTGAGTCAACAGTCTTCTTCGGCTTCAGTGGCCCGGAGGTCGACGGAGCCGATGAGGTAACAGGCTTTGGCGTCTTAGATGGAACGTCCGCCATCTTAGGTGCACTCGAATCCGGTGGTTTCGGTTTCGATTTGGCGTCGGCCATTTTAGGTGCAGTCGATACCGTTGGTTTCAGTTTCGGTTTCGATATGGGCTGCGTAGCCCCCGCAGGTGTGTCCGTGGCCGGGCGTGAAGGCGGGGCCGTGGCTTGCGGTGCAGGGTCTTGGGTAAGGCCGAGAGGCGAACCCGTGACCTGAGCCTGATCCGTATAACTGTCGGGGCATAGCTCATCACCTGAGCTATCTTCCGCGGCCCCATAAACTTCTTCGACGTCCCCTACCTCGTCGACGTATTCAAGGTCTTGTTCTATGGCCCCGTCGTCTTCGTCGGGAGCAGCTTCGACCTCCGTCGCAGGTGGTGAGATTTGAAGATGATGGCTTAGGCTCTCGTCTTCTGGGTCGTCGAAGATGTTATCGGGTGCCGGTGCCGCCCGCTGGGCCTCGAGGCGCACCGCGCGCCGAAGCTTGAGCGTTTTCTTTGACCGGAACTTGGAGCAGGCCATGCAGTTCTGCTCATTATGGTCCGGCGAGAGGTATTTATTGCAGACCGGGTGCACGTCGATATGTGGGTATTTGGACCCACAGACGGGACAGTATTTAAACGGGCTCCGGTCCATGTTGAAAAAGTCGCGGTCTTGCTGCGATGAGAAGGCCTCGATGTCCGAAGAGTAACTCGACTCCGCAGATTCCGCCTCAAAGAGACGGGAGAAACTCGAGACCGCACGCAAACAATACCGACGTAGGTAACGAAGGTCTTTTGACCTTAAAGAAGTAAGTTTTCTCGGTTCCGACAGAGAGACGTCGAGACCGCATCCGAACCCAATGGCGGAAAAAAACAATCTGGGGATGGAGCCGATGCCCATGCGCACTGTAGTCCAGGGGAGGAGCCACCTATCTCAGGATACTTCGAAGACTCTTCCAGGACAACAAGGTGCGATCATCCG
This sequence comes from Lissotriton helveticus, assembly GCF_964261635.1. Lineage (NCBI taxonomy): Eukaryota > Metazoa > Chordata > Amphibia > Caudata > Salamandridae > Lissotriton > Lissotriton helveticus. The sequence goes on from NC_136067.1 coordinate 1,290,369,632, forward strand.
GACCCAACACTAGGCGGCGATCTATGCAAAAGATATGAATTTAGCAGCCCACATGCCTCGAACATATAGAGCCACTTTCTCACAATGGGCGCCTGGCAGCGTGGATAACATCTACCATCTCCAGCGGCAAGTCAAAGGCTGTCAGCTTTGGCTGCTCTAATCTCCATACAGTAGAGGCGCAAGTTGGGCAGATTATGGTGAAGCCCTGTGTCCTGCGCCCTAAGTGATTGTCTGATTGGAAGGCAGCTGCTCATTCTCAGGAGCTCCAGGTACTACATTCTCCTGGCGCAATCCGGAGCCACCAAGATGACTTTGGACCTGTTGCTCCTGATCTTTTGACGATCTTTGGGCAAGAGATGTAGAGGCAGCAAGGAATACAGGAGTCTTTTGTTACATTCCAGGTGGAATGCATCTAATTACTGTTCTAGTGGAAACTTCAAAGTGCGAAACTGCTAACATATTGCGTTCTCGCTGGTGGGAGGAAAAAAAAAAGATCTAGTCAGAGTTCTTTCCATTGGTGGAAGACACCATGTGCCACCTCAGTATGTAGACGTCACATGTGATCTGCAAGATCACGTCTACTCAGTTCATCCTTTCTACAATTTAGGGGTCCTGCCAGGAGAGTGGAAACCAGAAACATGTCCAGGTCCTTCAACCACTTCCGGAGGAGCAAAGCCTTCTGGTACCGGGTGAAGGAGCCCAGTTCACGCTGCTTGTTACAGTACCACATGGTGGCAGTGTTGTTCATGAGAACCTACACTAGCCTCCCCCTGACAGAAGCCCTTCAGGGCAATATAAATAGCCTGCAGGTCCAGAAAGTTGATATGGAACCAGCACTCCCCTGGAGACAAGAAGTCCAGGATCTCTACCTCTCCCAGTTGACAACTATGCTAGCAGCGATGCATCCGCCTCTACTGAGAAATCTGGATGGGAAAAAGAAAGAGGTCTGCCACAAGACTGAGTGCAATCACTGAGCCACCATTGCACATCTTAAACTGTCTCAGTCCAAAACCTGGATGGTGTCTGCAAGAACATTTTGATGCTGGGCCCACTGGGATTACAGATCTCACTGCATGGCTCATATTTGCCACCTGGCATAGATGACAAAGTGGATGCATGAAGCTATCAAATCAAGCAGCCTTAGGTGCATCCTCATCTATATCTAGGACTGAGCCTGAAACATCAGGATGATAGCCCGAATGTTCTGGACTCGCTGCTGCGATAAAAAGCCCTGTAGTCCACTGCTTTCAGATTCACCAGAATGAATGGAAGAACCTGTGACAGAATCAGAAGGTACTGTGGCTTGTTGAAGGTAAAACCTAGCATGGTTGCCAATTCCTCCATCAACGGATTGTCTGGAGCCCGCCTTGAGCAGCAAGTTATCGAGGTATTGGAACAAAGGGACTCACGATCCCTGAGGACGGGCAGCAATCACTAACATCGCCTTTGTGAATACCACAGGCAGAAAGTTAGCATCGTAAAACGTAAGTGCTTCTGGCCCCCTTTGGACCACAGGTACCGCCTGCAGGACTGCGAGATGGGTTTATAATATGTGCCCTGCAAGTTCAATGACACCATTCAGTCTCCTGGGTCCAGAGCAGAGAGGATCTGTTCCAATGTGAGCATTTTGATTGTATCCCTCCACAAGAAAGCTTTCAGAGGTCAGCAGTCAGAGATTGGCAGTCCAAGACAGGCTTGAGCCCCTGTAGGAAAGTGGGTTTCTTTTGCAGTAAACCCCATCACACACTTTTTGCCAGACTACTGATGCACTTTCACTTGATGTGCCCTGGTTCCCTGCCAATCCGGTTCCCAGGGCCTGTGTTCTTTCCCAAAAACGAACCCAATTGGCATCTCTGGCCACAGGTCAGCCCCTGGTAAATGGTACCACAGGTCCCCAGGACACTGTGACCAGGGAAGTCCTCTAAGGGCTGCAGCACTTATTGAGCCACCCTTAGAGGCCCTGTACCTTTAGAGACACACACACACTGCCTTTGCAGGATGGCTGTTTTGGTGCAGAACAAAGTGAAGAATCGACATGGCACACATCCTTGTGTGCCATGCTTACAACCCACTGCCCTGGCATAGCTCAGTCACCCCTTTAGCTGGGTATCATATGCCAGTGGTGAGGGTACAGGTGCATGAGCTCTTTAACCATACAGTGTCTAAGTCCATTCCTTGACATGGTAAGTGCTGTGCTGCCATTAAGAGTATAGGGTGCAGGGAGCTTGTCATTATGAACTCCACAGCACCATATGGCTACACTGAAAACTGAGCAGTTTTGTATCAAACTCCGCCCATTAAACCCACGCTGATGCCAGTGTGGGATTTAATGAAAAATGCACACAGAGGGCATCTTAGAGATGCCCCCTGAAAAACGACCAGCCTCTGGTGGGTTCCCCGACTCGTACACACCAGCATGTCACCGCAAGACTTGTCTCTGAAACCCTAGGGTGAGAGCCTTCGCTCCCTGAGCCCAGAAACGAAGCCTTTCCTGGGCGGAGGTGTTCACACCTCCCCCAGGCCAGGAAGAGACATCTGTGGCAGGGGAGCTTCAATGCGAACCCCAGCCTCTCCCGCTATCAGGATTAGGCCCCCTTCCTGTCTCCCATCCTTTTTGGCAGGAAGACAGGCGAGAAAAACAAGCCAGCCCAGAAGGCGTGCCCACCTCTGCCAACTCCACCCCTCAGGTGGGGGAGGCGAGGTGAATCCCACTCTTCAGTGCCTGCCATCTTGCAGATAGCAGGCATTCCCCAATCAGGACTGGGGATCGTGCTCACACCCTTATGTGGGGTGAGCACACCAAGGGTGTAGTCACCCTAAGGTCAGTAGCCCATTGGCTACTGACCTTGAGGCCCCTAAAACGCCCCCTAAATATAGTATTTAGGGGGCAGCCCTGAACCAAGGAGGGAGATTCCCGCAACCTAAGAAGAAAAAGGCCGAAAGAAGATGCCCAGCAGAGGAGACTGCAGAGAACAACTGACTTGGCCCAAGCCCTACCGGCCCGTTTGCAGTTTCCGGAGATCCTGCGCCAAATATCCTCTTGTCCTGCTGCCAGCGACCTCCAGAACCCCTGGAAGGACAGACTGCCTTCAACAAAGGCTGGATCTCCTGTTAACATCAGCCCTATTCTAAAGAATCTCAGAAAACTGACTCCGAGCCTGCTGAGGACAAAGAAACCAGACGCCTGGAACCATCACTGCACCGGATGCCTACCACCCAAGTTCGAGTTGCCCATCAGTCCCAGTGATGTGCCCCAGCGCGCCAGAGTCCGAGTCCACCGTGGATTGACCCCTCCAGGACTCTCCGATGTTGCCTGCAGCCTCTGTACGGAGAGCCCCCACACCCCCAATCACAGGTTGCCCGATATGGTGAAATCCAACCTCAAAAAATACCCCTGCATCCTGCCACTCTCCGCTCTGGAGAACAGAACCTGAGGTGCAACTACGTCCGCAAGCCCTCCAACTTACCTGCCCAGCTGTTGGTTCCTCCTGGAAGTCTTCCTGGACCGAGCTTGCAGCTGAAACCAAAACCGAAAATCCCTATTGAAAACAACAGGGCTGACAAGTGATGGGGTACAGACTGCGCAATTTGATGTGCCTAGATGTATCAGCACAACAGGGCACCTGACGCCAAACCAGCACCCTGTACCCAGCCGCCCCTGCGCCGCTGCGGGTGCACTTTTTGTGCTAAACAGGATCCCCTTTTGCCCTGAGCCGAACACCAGGAGCTTGGCTCCCACAAACATGTGGCCTGCTCGCCAGCAGCCACCAACCGGAGGCCCCCTATCCCTCTTTGAATAACATTGGGCCTCAGCACTCTGCAATCGGCGCGGAGGGTGTAAAGAGAGTGCATCCTTGACCCTGGGGGACCCCTGAATCTACCCCCAGAACCTCAACTCCCTCTACTGAATACTTACCTCAAAACCGTTAACACTATATTCCTCCATAGGATAACATTGACTCTTTCTTGGATAAGTTTCATAGTGTGGAGTTTGAAAACCTAAAGAAATTCTTTAAAATTGTACTATTCAACCAAACGATTCTACTTACCTGTTTACAGGAAATGCCCCAGAGTAGTATCCAGGTATACTACTCTGAGTAAGAAAAGTAATCTAAAAAGTCACTTACCTGGTATTTTACTGAAAAGCCCATTCAAGTCTATGTACTGTACTTACAAAGTATTGCATTACTCTGCAACCATACTGTAAGTCAAAACAAAGTGCATATACAATTACAATTCAAACTGTTCACAAACTGTATTACTACTGTAAAGTATGTATTGCTTACCTGTGCCAGGCTTGCTTGGTTCTAGAAAAAAAAAACAGAATATTTTCTTACAAAAACAATTGGTCTGAATTTCAGTCTTTGAGTGTGTGAATTCATTTGCTGACTGAGTGTGTACAACAAATGCTTAACACTGTCCTCTGATACAGCCTTACTGCTCGACCACACTCCTACAATTAGAGAGTGAGGTGCTATCTAACTTTACCTCTGCCTACCTTTGAGGTTCCACTGAACTCTGTGCACACTATACCTCACTTTGGTATAGTATATACAGAGCCAGCTTCCTACAGCCCGCCATTCTTTTTTGGAACGCGGAAATAGCAAGAGTATTACCTCTCACCTTTTTCCAAGTTCAGTACCCTCACTCACGATGGATCCCTTGGGCAAGCAACAGGCATACTTCCTGTAGCAGGATTGACAGATGATCTGCTGGGATGAGTGCCTGTGTAGGAAGAATAGTGGGGGGTGAGAAGAGGAATTGTCACTGGCATAACAAAACGTGAGGGGGCCTGCTGCAAGATATGCCCCTCACACTCACATAAGTAGGGGCTGAGGGTTCCCCCTCTAGTAAGCCTTGGAGCCACCCTGGTCTCTACAAACGGGTCCCAGCCCTAAACTCCTGGTACCTTCAAGGGGTGATGCTTCAGATTCGCGCCAGGGCTCCCACCCTCCTTCACAGCTCCTCTGCTCCCAATGGCTCGGGCGCCAGTCCGTTACTCCTTCCTGCCGCAAGGTGTGTTGCCCCCACTTCTGTCAGGTCTCGGGCCAGCCGCTCTTTACTCTCACTTGGCAGACGGCCCTGGTGGTGGGCTAATTGCCTGCCTCCGCCACACTTCTCTTCTCGTCAGGAGCTGGGCCTCTCCCCTTGAGGTGGCTCAGAGTGCGAGTTGCGTAGCAGAAATCTGCCCCTCTCACATGAGCCACCGGCCATGCAGGCCCGTTACTATTTCTCAAGGGGCAGTAAAACTGTGCCCCGGCTCAACTCAGACTCGGAAGGGGGCAATATCGATTCCTGGCTCCCTCCAATACTCTGCTCTGTAATTTCACCGCTTATATCAATGCTTAAAAGGGTAGCGGGCAGCCACAGGACAGAGAGACTGAGTTCCAAGTCCTACTCGGTCACCATCTTGGCCACGCCCGTGGTAGTTTTAAATATCAAAATTCTAGGATTCCAGGAGCCAAATCAATTGATTGAGTTGTTTGGTATTGGGGTGCATCACTCTTCCTTGATCTTGAGTAGGTAGGTGTGACCAAAGAGGTAGTTTCTCGTGTGGCACTATAAAACAGTTGCAGTAGGGTTGTGAACCATGCCTGCCACGCCCATGAGGGGGGTATTAGGATTAGCATTAGAGATGTTTGTGTTAACTTCTGAACTACATATGGAATGAGTGGGAGAGGAGAAAAAGTGTAAGCAAATACTCCTGACCAATTCATCTTTAGGGCAATGACCTTGGATTTGGGGTAGGGGAACCTGGAGGCATCCCCATCTTTTGAAGTAAGAGTGGAGTAGTGACACATTGATCTTCAACTTGTGCACCTGGCGCGGCGTCCGGCTGAGCATATTAGCAAAGTCGTTGTCCATCACAGGTAGGTATTCTGCTATTAGGCAGATTTTGCGATAGATTGCCCAGTACTAGATAGGCTCTGATAGTAGGGATAGCTGTGAAGAGTATACAGCCCCAGTTTCTTTTATATAATGCATTGCAGTCACACTGTCTGTTCGTATTAGCACTACTTTCTGGTGTAGTTGGATTGAGGAAAGCTTCAAGGGCTAGTAGCTCTAGGCAATTAATCTGGAGATGTGTCTGAGCTATTTTCCATAGATTCTGACATCTTGCATATGTGTTCCCCATCCATGAAGGGATGCATTTGTGGTAATGGTGATTTGCGGAATTCGGGCTTTGAAGGGCCAGACTTGCAACGAGTTGTTGCTGTTTGCAGAGATCAAGGAGTTGCTGGCCCTACCAACAATACATCTTGTAGACACCCCTCCGCTAGAGACCATTGAGATTGCAGAGTGTGTTGAAGGGGACGCATGTGTAGTTGAACTCGTGTTACTCTGGCTGTGAAGGAAGACATCATGTCTAAAAGCACTTTTATTGTGTGATGAGGCTGTGAGTGAAAAAGAGGTAATATTACTGTGAATAGTTTTCACTCTTTCTGGACTGGGATAAGCTTTAGCTGTAACTCAATTGTCTCAGAGTCTAGGGAAGGCTGAATTTGCAATTGTTGCGGATGAGATTTTTGTGTGTTGAGGGTAAGGAATATGCTACTTACCAGTATGCATCTGTTCTTGGCATAGAGGGCTGCAGAGTGGTACATTTATGAATAGATCGCCATCTGGTGTTGGGCTCGGATGATTGCACTTGTTTTTCTTCTGGAGAAGTCTTTGTCGTCATCGATGACTCCTCCTCTTGGTGTTAGTGCGCATGGGCATCGGCTCCATCCTTAGATTGTTTTGCCATAGTAGGGTTAGATGGAGTAGTGTAGTAGAATACATAAAGATATGCCCATGTAAGTGTATCTAAATAAGATAATGTTGGGACAGACACAGGTTTCCGGGGAGGCAGGGAGGGCATGTACCACTCTGCAGCCCTCTATGCCAAGAACAGATGCATACTGGTAAGTAGCATATTCCGTTCGAGGCATATGGGCTGCAGATGGTACATTTATGAATAGATTGTACAGCAGTTACCTCCCTAGCGGTGGTCACCAGTGTGTCGCAACTGTTTGAAATAGAGTTTTTAATTCAGCTTGGCCCACTCTGGCTTGTTGTGTAGCCTGCACATCAACACAGTAGTGCTTTGTGAATGTATGTGGTGTAGACCAAGTTGCTGCTCTACATATGTCATCTAGGGGAATGTTCCCTAAGAATGCCATAGATGCTCCTAGCTTCCGTGTAGAATGAGCTCTAGGAGGAACAGTTAATGTTCTCTTTGCTTTAATGTAACATATTTGTATACATCTTACAATCCATCTAGCGATGCCCGCTTTAGAGATAGGATTGCCCTTATGTGTTGGGGAAAATGCTACAAATAGTTGTTTAGTTTTCCTGAAGTTTTGTGTCCTTTCTATGTAGTACAAAATGGCTCTTTTGACATCTAGTGTATGTAGGGCCCTTTCTGCTACCGTCTGTGGCTTTGGAAAAAAGACTGGTAGTTCCACCGGCTGGTTGATGTGGAATGCTGAAATTACTTTAGGCAAGAATTTTGGGTTTGTTCTAAGAACCACTTTATTCTGGTGCAACTGTAGGAATGGTTCTTGTATTGTCAATGCCTGTAATTCACTTACTCTCCTGAGTGAGGTAATGGCTATAAGGAAAGCCACCTTCCATGTAAGGAATTGTATCTCGCACCTATGCATAGGTTCGAAAGGTGGTCCCATTAGTCTGGTGAGTACTACGTTGAGGTTCCAGACCGGGGAAGGTGGTAATCTTGGTGGAATGACTCTTTTAAGGCCTTCCATAAAGGCTTTTATCGCTGGCACTCTGAACAGGGATATATGCTGCCTGTTTTGTAGGTACGCTGCTATAGCTGCTAGATGTACTCTGATAGATGTGTACGCGAGATTACATTTCTGTAAGTGTAGTAAGTAGCAAATAATCTCCCTTGTTGATACGTCCAGAGGGTTGATATTATTAGTTGTACAGTGTATAGCAAACCTCTTCCACTTAGCTGCATAGCATGCTCTGGTGGTGGGACGTCTCGCTTGTTTAATTATCTCCATGCAATTTGGGGGTAGATCTAAGTACCCAAATTCTAGGATTTCAGGAGCCAGATCGCTAGGTTCAGTTGTGTGGGATCTGGGTGCATTATTTCTCCATGGTTCTGTGTAAGGTGTATGGGTAGAATTCTTAGCTTTTGGTGTGGCACTTGTGAGAGTTGCAGGAGCGTGGTGAACCACGGTTGTCGTGCCCACGTGGGTGCTACTAGTATCATGGTCATTGAGTGTTGCAGCTTTCTGACCACTAATGGGATTAGTGGGAGAGGGGGAAAAGCGTATGCAAATTTGTTGGACCAATTTATCCATAACGCATTGCCCTGCGACAGGTGGTGTGGGTACCTGGACGCAAAGCTTTGGCATTTTGCGTTCTGATGAGTGGCAAAGAGGTCTATCTCTGGTTGTCCCCATCTTTGGAAGAATGGCTGCAGTATTTGTTGGTGCAGTTCCCATTCGTGTATTTGTTCCGACTGTCTGCTTAAGATGTCTGCTATCTGGTTTTGGACTCCTGGTAGGTGTTCGGCTAACAGATAGATGTTTTGAGGAATGGCCCATCTCCAAATTTCCTGTGCTAGTCTGGATAGTTGGAGAGAGTGCGTCCCCCCCTGTTTTTGAATATAATACATTGCTGTCATGTTGTCTGTTCTGATCAGGACTGCTTTGTTGGTAACATGTATTTGGAAGGCTTTCAATGCTAGAAACACTGCTAGTAGTTCTAGATGATTGATGTGCAGTCTTCTTTCCTGCACACTCCACCTTCCTTGTACTGTGTATTTCTCCATATGTGCTCCCCATCCCGTGAGCGATGCGTCCGCTGTTATTGTCACCTGTGGAATTGGTTCTAGGAACGACCGCCCCTTTGCAATGTTTGTTGTGTTCCACCACTTCAGAGAGCGGTGTGTGCGGTCGTCTACCAACACCAGATCTGTAATCTGTCCTTGAGCCTGATTCCACTGTGTCGCTAAACATTCTTGTAGCGGACGCATTTGTAGTTTGGCATATGGTATTAGCAGTATGCAGGATGACATCATCCCTAATAGCTGCATGAACACCCTTGCTGTTAGTGAGTGTTGTGGTTGGAATCTTTGAATGATTGTAAGCATTGTTTGGATCCTGACTGGATTGGGGTATACTTTGGCTTTTTCTGTGTCTATAGTAGCCCCCAGATATTGTTGAACCTTGCTTGGTTGCAGGTGTGACTTTGTGTAGTTCACCGTGAACCCTAGCTGGTGTAGCAGCTGAATTGTCTTTTGTGTGTTCTGAAGACATTCCTCTTGTGACTTGGCTTTTATTAGCCAGTCGTCCAAGTAGGGGGAAGACATGTATTTGTTGTCTTCTTAAGTGAGCTGCCACCACTGCTAGGCATTTTGTGAACACCCTTGGTGCCGTTGTGACACCAAACGGAAGGACCTTGAACTGATAATGTTGTCCTTCTACCACAAACCTGAGGTATTTCCTGTGGGCTTTGTGAATGGGGATATGAAAGTAAGTGTCTTTTAGATCCAGTGTAGAAAGAAAGTCCCCTTTCTTCAGTAAAGGAAGTACTTGTTGGAGCGTGACCATGTGGAAATGTTCCGAATTTATGTATGCGTTGAGAGGTCTTAGGTCCAGTATTGGCCTTAGAGACCCGTCCTTTTTGGGAATTAGGAAGTATAGGGAGTATACTCCTGTTCCTTGTTGGTGCTGTGGAACCTTCTCTATGGCATGCTTTTCTAGCAGGGATAGTACTTCTTGTTTTAACAGTGTCAGGTGATCTTGTTTCATTGGACGCTGTTTGGGGGGGATGTTTGGTGGGGTAGCTTTGAGTTCTAGGCAATAACCATGTTGGATAATTTGTCTCACCCACCTGTCTGATGTGATGTTTTCCCAGACAGGTAGGAACTGTGATAGGCGTCCCCCGACCGGTGTTATATGGTCTGGGGGGAGCTGTATGAAGTCACTGCTTTGGGGTTGGTGAGCTGCGGTTGTTGTTGTTTCCGCGACCTCTACCCTTGTTGTTGTTACCTCTGTAACCACCTCTAGAATTACCTCTGGGTGATGTAGGAGTAAAAGAGGTTTGTTGCTGGCTTGTACCTGTATTTTTGGATCCTCCTCTATAGGTGGACCTACGAAAGGAACCTCTTTGTGTCGGCTGTTGCAATGCTCCCATTGATTTAGCCGTTTCCGTATCCTTTTTCATCTTTTCTAAGGCCTCATCTGTCCCTGTGCCGAAAAGTGTTTTCTCATCAAAAGGTTGGTTCAGTAATGATGTTTGTACCTCTTGTTTGAACCCTGAAACCCTAAGCCATGCATGTCTCCTTAACATGATGCTTGTGTTTATAGATCTTGCTGCAGTGTCTGCCGCGTCTAGGGCGCACTTGATTGAAGTGTTAGTAATTAACTTCCCTTCCTGTATGAGTTGATCTGCCCTCTTTTGATGTTCTTTAGGGAGATGTGTGATGAGTTTTTCTAATTCATCATAATGCGCTCTGTCATAACTTGCAAGTAGTGCTTGTGTATTAGCTATGCGCCAGCTGTTTGCCGCTTGAGATGCTACTCTCTTGCCAGAGGCATCTATTAGCTTAGACTCTTTGTCAGGAGGTGGAGCTTCTCCTGTAGATAAAGAGTTTGCTCTCTTACGAGCGTTTGTGACCACTAGTGAGTCTAGAGGAATTTGTCCTTTAATGAATATTGGGTCTTTTGGAGCTGCTCTATATTTCTTATCAATTCTTGGGTTCAGTACCCTAGCCCTCACCGGGTCTTTGAATATCTCTGATGTGTGATTGAGAAGGCCCTTAAGCATTGGTAGTGTTCCTGATGTTCTTTGTGCAGCAGGTAGTGTTTCTAATAAGAAATCCTCTATTTGAGGTTCTGCATGTAGCTCTACCTTGTGGTATTTTGCTGCTCTATTAATGAGTTGCGCAAAACCAGTATTATCATCAGGAGGTGAAGGTTTTGACGGATACAATTCAGGGTCGTTATCGTTATCTGACCCTACATTGTACTGTTCCCATGGGTCTGCCTCCTCTGGGATTGTGTCTTCATCATCCCCAAGATGTTCTCCCTCCCCTGTGTCACTTTCTACATCTGTTGTAGGTGTAGATGGTCGTGTGGGAGGAATAGTTGGCCTATTGTGAGGAAGAGGAGAAGAGGGTGTGTCTCTAGGTTGTGGAGAATGGGGGGGGGTTGTATTTGTCCCCATTGTTCTCTTCTTCGGAGGAGTTTTTTCGTCCGACTGTTCATTCTTCCTCTTTTTAGGTAGTTCTGTGACTACCTTGCCAGTTTGTGGATCAATAAACAGTCTTTTGTTTAGGATCGGTTTTATATTCCTGTGTCGGTACCGCAGTTTTCGGGTCCGAAAGGTGTTTTTTCTTCTGACTGTCCATTTGTATTTTCGGCACCGAGATTTTATTCGGATCCGATGTTTTCGGTGTCGAGGATGTCCTCGGTGTCGAGGGTGTTTTCGACGTCGAAACGTGTTTCGGTGTCGACATGGACTGTTTCGACTTCGAGCTTTCCTTGACATGGAGCTTCGGTGTCGATGTGGGTCGTTTATCGGAACCACCATGATGGGAGACCGAGTGTTTCGGTTTCGGTTTCGTTGCCGGGCCCGAAGGCGGGGCGTCGGAAACTTTTTTCGGTTGTCTGACCGGGCTCAAGGGCAGGGTCGACACCGTGCGGGGTCTGTTCTTTGGTAAAGGGACGTCGTCACTCACGGTTTGCTGGACGTCGATTTCTTCGACGTCGGACTCGTCCGCTTCTGACCCCGCTTCGTCGACCTCCTCTTCCTCCTCTTCTGGGTGCTGGTCCTCGAACAGCTCCGGGATTGCTTGTGACTGCATTCTCGATACCTCGTGTCTTCGGGCTCGACGGTTTCTAATCGTCGATTTTGAGGAAAATGCTGCACAGGCCTCACAGTCCTCAGGGGACAAGCAGAGGTTGCACACCTCGTGTAGGTCCTTGTGTGGGAACTTAGCACCACACGTTGGACATTTTTTGAATGGAGTCCTTTCCATGGACTCCGGGCTGGACTACGTCGAGCTGGTCTTCTCGTAGTCGTCGTTCTTCGAAACGCGTCGAGATGGAAGTGAAGTCGCGTTCGATAACAATACCGTCGAATTGGAAAGGGTTACGCGCCGAATATAACCTTCTTTATCGAAGTCGGTCCGGAGCGCTTCGATCCTCATCCGAACCCGATGGCGGAAAAAAACAATCTAAGGATGGAGCCGATGCCCATGCGCACTAACACCAAGAGGAGGAGTCATCGATGACGACAAAGACTTCTCCAGAAGAAAAACAAGTGCAATCATCCGAGCCCAACACCAGATGGCGATCTATTCATAAATGTACCATCTGCAGCCCATATGCCTCGAACACCCTAGTTTCTGCAGAAGGCTGATAGCTTTTTGAGTACCTTGAAGACACCGTTGGTAGCTAGGGCTTTGATGAGCTAATCGTCTAGGTAGGCAAAACACATATTGCCTCCCTTCGGAGATGATCTGCCCCTACTGGAAGGCACTTTGTGATACCCATGGGAGCTGTAGTGAATCCAAAGTCTAGTACCTTGAATCGATAGTGTTAAAAACATAGATGACGGCGGTGTGCTTGATGAATGTGGATATGGAAGTATGCATCTTTGAGGTCGAATGCGGTCATTAAAATTCCTTGCTTTAGCAGTTGTATCACCTTGTAGTGTGACCATGTGAAAGTGTTCTGAGGAGATATGCCTGTTGAGTGACATGACATTTCGGATAGACCTTAATGTTTTGATCTTTTTGGTCAAGAGAAAATAAAGAAAGTATACTATGTGTCCCTGATGTTGTAAGGGTACTATTTCTATAGCCCCTTTTTGAAAGAGAGAAACAACCTTGTCATGTAAAAGTGTAAGATGTTCCTTCAGCATATTTTGCGGTTTTGGTGGAATTGTGGATGAAATTTGTTTGAGTTCTACACACTACCCTTCTTTGATTATGGATAAACTTCAGCGTCAATGTACCTTTTAATGCCTTCTTTCCTGACAAGTTGGTTCTAAGGACTTGGACGTCCTGAACTACCCAAATTTTATTCTTTCATTTTATTAAGGAGTTTTACATAGCGCTAGCCTGACCCGAGGGTATCGGAGCGCTTCACAACAGTTTTTGAGCAAGATTCATACAATAAGCAGTATTCAACATATAAGTTTGGCAGTCCAAGTGTGATAAGCAGCATTGAGGTAGTACGTGAGACCTGAGATAACCTCAGAGTGCACGTTGTCTTGGGGTTGAACCAATTAAAGGGGGGGGAAGCAGGTGGGTGTCGAATAGCAGGCAGGAGGTAAGTTTTAAAGCTACAATTGTACTACAAATTGTAACTCCTTTTCATATCGGTCAGACTATCATCCTTCCAGCATTTTTTGCTCTACTTCATCACTCTAAGTAGGAAGAGAATCTCCAGTTTCTGGATCCTTAAAGAGCATTAAGTGTCTATACCTATAGGACCAAGGAGAGGATGGTCAGCTCTTTGAAGGGTTCTCAGTAGCAAAGGGCAGGATAATGCAAAAATGGACCGTCTCTCAGCGCAATGTTCTCTGCATAAAGGTCTGCCATGCACTCATGAAGCATCACCTGGCACACTTGCAGGCACATTCCTCTAGGGCCAAAGCTGCCACTGCGTTAGCAAGTGGAGTCCCTGTCCTGGACATCTGTCAGGCAGCCACATGGACGTCAGGTCACAATTTCACAAAACACTACTGCCTCGACAGTAAGGTCCTTCAAGAGGGGCATTTTGCCCTTTCGGTCCAGCAGAACTACTTGGTTTGAGTCAACTCCAACTCACCTTTTTTGGAGGTACTGATATTTTATCTATTTACAAGGTAAAGGGTTTGAGTCTCTGCCGGAACGCTCAACTTCCTGGGATTCTGGGCAAATCACTTAATCTCCCTGCACCTAACAAAAATGAATGTGTCCATCTGTAACGAAACTGGTGCTCATGTAAAGCGCTCTGATACCGGATATCTTGAGGACGAGTTCGCCCTATATAAAACTAAAAAAAAAAATGGTCTGAGGTGATGTGTTGCAATTGTGCATAACACTGCTGTAACCTTTCCCCAACCGGTTGGGGGAGGTGTAGGTGGTCATAGTTTTAGAGGCTGGGGGTTTTGGTAGTGGTTGCATGGCCTCCACCTTTATATATATAATTTGTTTTATAGAAAGATCCCTGGTAAACTGACTAATAGGAGCTGTGCTGTTTATTGCCACTGCCGGAGTCAGTGTATAACCCTCCTCTGGTTTCACCCTAGTATTGACCCAAAAAAGGAACCACAGTGTTAATATGTTTGTAGGGCCCCCATTATACTTTAACAGTCTCAGTGTCCTTTTTTAACTTCCCTGGGCATTTCATCCACCTGTGGGCCAAATAGAGTTTGCCCATCAAAAGGTAAATTGAGCTGGTTGTTGTACATTTGGTTTGAAACCGGAGACTCAGCCATGCATAGTGTCGGATGAGGATACTGGTGGCAACTTTGCAGGCACTAGTGTCTGAAAGTTTAAGGAACATTGTATAGTGGGATTAGATATAGCCCTGCCGTAGTCTATCAATTATGCTGCACATTGTTGATATTGAAAAGGGAGGTGCTGCAGTAGTTCTGGCATTTCCATTCTATGTGGTCCAATGGTATCGGGAGAGTAGCACCTCAGAATTTGCAATACGCATGTGTTCGGCTGCTTGTGCTGCAACTTGTTTACCTGCGGCATCAAATTTCCTACTTTCCTTTATCTGTAAGAGGCCACATAAATAAGAGGCCTTGTAAATTTGCTCTTTTCCTGGCTGCGTTGTACCATCAAGGATTCTGGTGTGACTTGGTCTTTAATGTATTCAGGGTCCAATGGGCATGCCTTCTATTTCTTTTCAATACAAGGGGTGACTACCCTAGATTGATCTGCCTGCTTAGATCTGTCGTGTGTGGACGATAATACAATTTAAGCATAGGGAGTGATTGAGCTTTTGTTTGTGAAATATTAAGGTGTTTCAACCAGGAAATTATCTTCTTGTTGGATAGTGTGTAGGCTTACTTGGTGGTGTACATCAGCACTACTGATATTGTCATGATAGGATGATGTATCGTCATGTGGTAAGAGTGTGGATGGGTAGATATTAGGATCTGTATCATCCAGGGGATCAGTATCATAAATATACCGTGGATCAGGGGCAGTATTGGGATCTCCGGTGAGTGTGAAAATAAGGGATATTGTATTCTTCAGGTTGATTATCACCAGTAAGTGATTGATTGATTGATTTGGTGAAAAAGTGGTTGCTCAGAACGCAAGTATTCTGGAGAGGGTGCTTGCACTGACCTTGAAGGTACCGTAAGTGAAGACGGAATAGGAAGGAAAGGAATTGGAGGAGAAGGAGGAAACAAATAGGACTTGTGCCTCTGTCATGCCTTATTTTTTATTTAGTTGATGGGTTGGTTGAGGCCCAGCAATGTCTTCCTCAAACGTTTTTCCTTTTTTTAGGCTGAAGGAAAACAGGTGGTGGTGGCTTAATGCCTAGTTTCCGAGTGCCAAGGAGTACAAACGAGTCTTTTGTTCTTTTGTCTAGTTTGTCAAGTGCTCAAGAATGGGATGCAATTGTTTTTGTTGGGACTCTGTGCTACTTTTAGTGTTTTTCGACACTGAAGATGTGGAAGACGTCAAAGAGCCACTTGTACTGGTTGCAGACGTCAAAGAGCCTCTTGTACTGGTTGCAGTCTTTTGAATTTGTGGTTTCGAGGACGACAGCTTATGTTCCAGTTTTGATGCCGAAGGCTTTGGCGTAGACCATCTTTCATCTTCAAGGCTTCTTTCAAATCAGCTGTACATTGCTTTGGCTCCGAGTTCTTGCTTGGACAACAATGTTGTTTGTTTTGGTGCTGACACGAAGCAAACTTTAATGTTTTATATTTTTTCACGCTAGTTGAAGGCTTTCTAGGCAAAGAGGATTTGTGTGTATACACCTGTTGATGGAGACCTCCATGTCCCAAAGGCAGTGGGCTCCGAATACCTGTTTGGGGGTGTTTGGTAGGGGTTTGCGCGACTTTTGCCGAGGTACTCATGTGCCCCTGTATGGAATCTGGCTCTGAGTCAGAGCTATCCCCACTGCTAGCCAGCAGTGTCTGCACGTCTGGTGGCGCCATCTGTCGCTCTGTCTATTCGGTTTCTTGACTAGATCCAGTGCATCTTCTGTGAGTCGCTGCATTGTTGTGTGGGCCAAATGATGCTCCGTCCACTGCAGAAGTATTTTCTTGGACTGGAACGCTAAACACCCTCACAGGATGTCTCTTCGTGCTCAGGTGACAAACACAAATTGCACACTTCATGTTGATGTCGCAAAGAGTACTTAGCGTGCAAATTAGGGCAAAAGCTAAAGGGCATGTTTTCCATCCGTCATCAATGTAGTTCTGTAGAATGGAGACAAAGAAGTTGTGGAGCATCAGGCACGATCTCGGGCAGGCGCTGGGAAGTAATCAAATAACACCCATTGATTGTCGTTAGGATATGAAATGCATTGGACTGAAGTGAAAAATCCGAGGAAAAGGCTTCGGTCCCAGAGCTGCTAATCGTAGTCCAAACCGGTGGTGGAAAAAACAATCTAACAAAGGAGCCGAGCAACATATGCAATAAACAACGGAGGAGTCACTATACCTCGTGACTCGAAGACTTCTTTCAAGAAAATCAACTGAAATCATCCTAGCCCAACCCTAGATGACCGGATAATACTGAGCATATGTAACTACGGCCAACATCCCACGAAAAGTTATTTCCATGGCTAGACTGGAAACCAAAATCAGCCCTGAAAAAAATAGCCAACCCAACCCCAAAATGCGGGAAGCAGTAGCTAGTATGAGAAACTCCAAGAAAATACCTGAGTGGCGGAATGGACAAACAAGCCCGCCAATCTTTCGCTCTAGTATTCTTCTATCCTATGGTATCAATATTGTCTAGTCACATGTCTTCTAGAAAATCATTTAGAAGATCTCGGTCTCATCTTGGAATTTACATATGGTTTTGTAATAGTCTGTAAAGACCTCTGCAATCTCCTCTATCATTACTAGGCCACTCTGTTAAGACAGTAGTGCTTAGAACTACCTAGCACTGGGCTCTCTGTGACTCAAACAAGCAATTAAAGTCCTCCCTTGTCCCCATATCAGTAAGGTTCTCCTTTGAGCAGTGGTCCTTTCCTTTAACTGTTCTTTTTAACATTTAATTTTGCTCCCTTTGAACAAGGCACAGCACCATGAAACTTAAAAGATAAGGATACAAAATCTAATCAGTCCCATAGTGAGACCTATGAATTTGCCAATGGATTGATTACAAGTGACAAGGTAACTTTTGTGTGACAAATTACTCATTCACTAGACTGATGACAGTTGACACCAGGCACCAAGTCATGTCATGAAGTAGTGTGCTAACTGTCCACAAATGCACATTGTTAAGGGTATGCAGCACTATCTGAATGCAATTACAATGCACAGAAATACTGATGCATTGTATTTAATATAAATAGTGAGTGAGTAAATAAATGTCAAAGTTACCTTGAATTTTTTTCATAACACACCATGCACTGATGAGTAATGTAGTAGGGGATTTACATATTTAATAATGGCCTCTGCCTATTAGGTGTTGATTTGCTGTTAAAATTCTTTTCTTGACGATCTGTTTTCTCACAGTGTGATGCCTTCACATATACCAAATGCACCCTGTTACTTCTTTTTGGTGATAAGTTGCTTTTTTGTCGTATTGTTGTCATAAACCTGAATGCATTCAATAATACTATTCTGTGTTTACACAAATTACAGTGTATTGTGTCTCTCATTACCAAACTACAGCCTTGTTTTATCCTCAGTTAGGAATCACGTATAAGAAACGAGTACTCAGGCTTGTGAGCCTGAAATGCTCTCTTAAATGCCTGATGTGCATATCTTATTATAACTCATTTCACATGATGGGAACCCTCCAACTTCATAATGCGATATTTTATATACCCTCTACTCTTGAGCCTTTACTATTCGATATCACCCTCAATCTTCTCGTGCTCCTGACAGAATTTAACTGCCATTTGGAATGCCTTGCTCTGGTCCTTAAGAGAGTTCAGTGTAAAAGTCCTATTTCAATAATAAACCATACAAGGGCAAGAGTGATGCCACAGGTTTAAGACTTACATCTTCATCGTCCCTCTTGTACATTCGATATGTAAAATCATTCTGACACTTAAAAAGCATTCCACAAGTGCTCAATACTCAGTACCCATCACCCCCAACATGCCGGACTTTTCTAGTTAACTCGAAGAGGGATTTGGTGACTAAGAAAAGTGCAGATGGGTGGGCGACCCTCAGTGCTCAATTTGAACTGGTGGTTTTCCGGTGCTCGACACGGGCACTTAACTGTGAACACCAGCACTTGTTACAATCCACCACATGGAGGTGCTGTCTGTCTAATTTATAATGAGCACAACAGTTGTTGAAGAATTTAATATACATTAAAAATGATTGCTACCTACCACAAAAGCCATTCGTAAAGCTTTGGGTGGCCTGGAATGGTCTGAATTGTCACACTTGCAGGAGTGTGATGATTAGTAGTTGGTTGTTATGGTCATTTTCAGCACTGGCAGGGGCAATGGCTGGTGCAATGCAAGCTGCAATGGACTCCTGATGCAGGCCCTAGCACTTATTTTTTTTTTTAAACAATTAGTCAATGGAGACTCTTGTATGCCCACGAAAAGTAGCAAATGAGGCCAGGTTGAGATTAATTCAACTAAAATACATGCACCAGGTATATTCCACTAGAACAGAACTGCTCAGTAGCAGCAAGTGGATGCAAATGAAATAGAAATAATAAAGGACAGTAGTCATTTATTTCAAACAGATTAAATTCAGATCATTTTTACCTTCAAACCTTTTTTGGATCTGCGAGTGGA
This sequence comes from Lissotriton helveticus, assembly GCF_964261635.1. NCBI lineage: Eukaryota > Metazoa > Chordata > Amphibia > Caudata > Salamandridae > Lissotriton > Lissotriton helveticus. The sequence continues at coordinate 1,290,388,546 of NC_136067.1, forward strand.
CAATAGCCAACTCCATTAGCAGAAATGTGAATAAGTCCATTTTCTCGCCGTTGCACTTTTGTATTGAATGTAGCATTTGTACAGTATGCTACACCCACTAGTGGTGAACAGAAGCAAACAGATCTCATGTTTCATACAAGTTATGTGTATCAACTCGATACACAAATGAAGTAATTATGTGCTCGGCATCATGCTGGAGAGAGGAGGTAGTCCTTACTTTTACTACCAGAGTTGAAGTCCAGAAGGGGGATAATACATTAAACAACAGGTACATAAAGGAAAGTATACAGCACTCAGATGTCACAGAGATCCAAATACAAAAGTCTAAAAACGAAAAAGGTTTGGGGTTTTGGTTTAAGTGTCAAACAATGTCTGTGCAGAGCACAAAAAAAACATTGGCACACTAATAAGTCATCAGCTCAAAAATGCACAATGTGCAGTACTTACAGCATTGTTAGAGGAGTGTCTTGTGCCATTGGACTCTGCTTTTGATGATCTTAACTTTATTCCTTCAGCTGTAAAGAAAAAGCACATTTAGAAACACAATAAGATCATTCTTCTCTACGAATAGTGCAATCAAAGATATTTGTAGTAAGCGTTATCAGACTTCATTGATTATTAAATTTTGAAATTACAATACAACCTGAAACTACTTTGTTCCATTAAATGGCAATGAACATATAGTACTGAATCTCAAGACAAACAATACAACAAATTGATAATTTCCACCTGTGAAAGATAATAGTAACTAACCGCACAATCATTCTTCTCCCTTATACTAGCGCAGCTTAGTTTATAACAGGATGGGCTGGAGGTCACCTGGCCACTCGCATTTTCCAGAATGCACACTACCTAGTTAGGGTATTATTGCATGGGTCTTACTACTGTCTAGCTGTTCTAGTGATTTGTAGTACAGTAGGTCTCTAGGGAGTTTCTGAAGGATGTCCGAGAGTCTATCTAATGCAGAAAGAGCAAGTTTCAACAGATGAAAACTTGGTATGAAAACATTCTCCTACCTTTAGAGAGAAACTTGTCATTGAGATGAAAATGGACACTACTGAGGTTTATGGAGGCAGCATACAAATCGATACCCTTGCGTGGAGTAGGCAAAGACTGTATAAACATCTAAATACTAGGCAGCTTAGCGGCAAAGGGATCCCCTCTATAATAGGCAACAGTGTAGAGATTTCCTGACTTTTATGATGTGATGCAGTTTTCTACTATCGAAGTTCAGGCAAGATGTATCCTGCCTGTAGCTGAGCTGCAAACTGAAGAACATGAGGTACCATCAAATCACCCACGGTTAACGGCATCCACTGTTAACAGATTATCTTCTCAACCAACTGTTCTGCAAATCAAACAGGTTCCCATTCTTATATCTTAGCTGGTAAACAACTCACCCGCATATAGGGGTTCAGGTACTACATGTTATTAGTAGTCCACATACTACTCAGAATATTCTACTCCCAAATTATCCACAGCTTGGTGACCCGCTGACACTCCAATTCCTCGCTCAAGGCCCAAAACCAATGTGATGTAAACTTGTTACACACAGTCTTTGAACTAACAATGCCGCCTATTGTTAGTGGAATGCTTGCTATGGAATCATTGATCAAAATGAGCATATAAAGACCTGTCACTATTTTTTTTAAAGTTTATTATCATGGTTCCCCCTATAGATTGCTGCTGCATTTTCCTTAGCAGTGAGCATATAAAGAGGTAATATTACAGAGGAAAAGGATAGAATTATCTTCAGCAGTCATTCGGGTTGGATAAATTGCTGATTCAGATGTTGCCAGGCTCTCCTCGCCACTAAAGTGCTCTGATCAAATGATGAGAAACGCAAATGAGTTCACATACAGGACAACAAAAGCGATTCCACTCAGAGCGGAGTCCTCATTGGACGGCCTCCTTCCTGAGGAATCAGAAAAATGCAAGAACCTGCAGGACCAAATAAAGTGAGGAAATAAATAAATTTTTCAAAACAACATTTTCAGCTAATATTTGGCTGAAATTAAAGTATAATTTCCAGAATATGGTTCGCTCTCACCTGAGGTGGGAGAAGCCTTCCCCATCACTGTGTCTAGGTTTGCTCCTAACAAGAGTATAAGTGGAGCAGGAAGACGCGAACTGTATTGTGCATTCAGAAAGAACCCAACTTCACATAGGTGACTGAACACACAGTGAAGGTGCATCCCAGATTCCTTGGAAGATTTTACTTTATTTGACTAACAAAAGTGCACATGACCTCCCTGCTACACCGTCCATCACCTTGATAGGGTTTGAATATGTTTATTTGGTTTTACACTGTAACCTTGCCTGAATCACTCACAAATAAAGGTCATGAAGACCTCATGCACAAATTATTCACAATGGGAGTCAAACAAGACATATGCCTATAGTAATCCTCAAAAATTGTACGTGTATATGGTACTGTAATACATTTGCGTGTGATCTCATACCTCAAATAGGATTTGCAGCTGTTGGAGTACATGAGACCACCAACCTCCCCCACAAAACTCTCAATAATCAGTAAGCAGTGATCTGCTCCACAATAATTCCATAGATGTGCATTACCTTAAGTCTCTGTCAGTTGGCCATTAGATTTATGACCATTCTTTCTTAAAAGGTTAGCATACTCACAGCATCCGCCTTTTTTCTCACTGTTGGCACATGGGCTGTGTTCCATTCCCGCAGGATACAATGTTTCACCATTGCTACAGACAACGCTAACCATCTCTTCCCATGTGCAGACAAATCTTCAAGTTGGTTGAATGCATGTTGCCCCAATTTGATATAAAGAGTACCAGACAGGAGTCCAGAAAGCTGATATTCTGGGGCTTTACCAAATTATATGCAACATATCTCCTTCCATCTTGCCATAGCGCTAGCAGTGCGTAGATGGTGTGAGATTTTTTTCAGTACAATTTAAAGGGTGACCAATGACTTATGCAGACATACTTCTTCAAGTTCCTACTGTGGACCAGTAAGAACTCCGAACATACCTCTTTTTTGAAGTCTATTTGACAATTGGTTGACCAGATCCTGCGTAAGAGCCTTTTGGTTATTTTAGAGGAAAGCTTGCCGAATATATGAGAGTATAAGTCATAAATTAGCTTTTTGTAGTAACCCCATTTTGTCAAGAAATCATGCTATGAGTAAGGTTCGGGTGGACCTAAATGGACGTTGGCAAGGATATTCCGAAGACAACTTCCGGAGACAACGTCTGTACTTCCAGAACTGGGTACGTGGAAAGTGTGTCCCCCTGAAAGAGATGACCAATTTGCTGGATACGCTTGGATGCCCATAGGTCCTAGAAAATGAGTGAATCGTCAATCTGAATAGCAGGGTTGTGCCAGAGTTGGGCCGAGGGATGTAAGAGTCCATCTTGTTGCAGAGTTTTGTAGGTCAACTTCAAAACATGTATGGGGCGTTATAGCACTGGATTGTTGAGGTCTTGAGATCCTCTGAGCTATTTATAACTCTTGTGTGCCTACGGCCTCATTCTGGATCGTTATTCCTTTAACAACACAGTCCGGGGTTTATAGGTCCTTTTGAACTTAGCAGATAGTTTGCAACAACTGGTGAGCTGTATGGTAGCATTCAATATTAGGAAAGCGAATGCCGACTAAATCAGAGTCAGCACACAGTTTAGACATAGCTAGTAGAGGTGTATCCAGGTCAAAGACATAGACTTTGATATCTTTATATATTTTTTGCAGGGTTGTACGCAGAATCAATAGATTCCAAACACATAATCGAAGTGTGGAGCCACTGACATATTGATGGTTTGAATTTGGCTCCAGAAAGAAAGGTGTAGGTGCTTGCATTTTATAAATTCCCATGCATCTGATCGATTAGGGCTGCAAGGTTGTCCATCACAATACGCAGAGAATCCTAGCTAACCAGTATTCCCAGATATTTTAGCTTGTGCAGCTTCCATTTGAAGAGGACGCCAGATACAGAACTAGCAGTTATGACAGCAGTCATCAGCTTGGGGATGGATATATCTGGCTCTGACAGCATCACTAAGAGGTCATCGGCAATAAATCATGAACTTCATATTACCAGCTGGAGAGGCAATGGTTTTAATTCCCTGATGGTTCTGGATTTGTGTTGCTAGGGGCTCAAGTGCAAGCTGAAAAAAAGTGGGGACAAAGGGCAGACCTGTCTCATACCCCTGCCAATAGTCAGATTCTCAGAGAGGAAACCCTTGCAGACGATTAGTGCCAATGGTGCCAAGTATAGGGCTGTACCATGTTGAGAAATTTGGGTCCAAAATCCATTTTGGTCATGACTGAAACAGATATCCTGATCAAAGGCTTTCTATACATTGAGGGTGAAGGTTACCCTTTCATCATTTTCTTTACGGAACTGCCACAAGAGATGGAACAGAGGTTGCAGATGATTTCTTGAAGATCTTCCAGGGACAGAGCTCACTTTATTTATGTGAATGCGTAGGGGATTGCCCTACATATCATAATGGCGAGCACCTTAGCCCAGATCTTTATGTCACTAATCAGCAGGGATATAGATCTGTAGCTTTAGAGTTGCAGTGAGTCTTTGACTGGTTTTGGGATCAAGGATTTGAGTACCTTGGTGAATTCTTCTGTAACCTCCCAAAAGACCTTTGTCAAAAGAGGTACCGTTGTGTCGGCTGTAATTTTTTTAAAGTCCAAAGGGAAGCCATCTTCTCCAGGGGCTTCCCCAATTGACATCTATTTAATGGCTTCCGGGACCTAATCTTCTGTAAGGTCTTCTTCCAGGGAATCTCTCACAGTCGTGCTAAGATGTGGCAATAATACGTCAGACACAAAAGTTTTCTCCGCCTGAGTATGTCTGGTTGCTCCGATTTATGTAACGGAATGCAATAGACAGCACATTTCTTGGTAATATCTAGGGGGTAATACAGTAGCCTGCTGATAAAGTCATGAAATGCTGGTGTGGCAGAAGCGCTTTAAATCTTCTTTCAGCTGTAGGGTACGTAATCGGCCTGCCTTTCACCCCCCCTAGTTGTGGCTCTTAATGCTTATTAGTGCTTTCTGCCAATGTAGAATAAATAGTAATAAGATCATACTTTTTCTACTATTTCTTTGTGAGAAGGTTGCGTCGATCAACCAAGTCGGTGGGTCTATATGCATGCTGTAGGGCACCTATTCCCTGCTCCAACTTGTGTTTTGTATCGCGGAGAGCTTGACACTGTATTGCTGCATCTTCAATGATCAAGCCCCTAATATAAGCCTTTTCAGAGGCACAATGACTCTGTTGGGAGATTACAGATCCAACATTTAACTCCAAGAATTCTTATACCTGTGAACAGAGTTTCTATTTGTCCTGAGGTTTTCTTAACTGCAATGTATACATGCGCTGGGTGAAGGAAGCAGGCTCTGTATATACTATTGTCTAATCAAAAGAGAAGGATCACTTGTCCTGCATAACATTGGGTATGCGGGAACGGTTCTTTCAAGTCCCAATAAAAAACCCTCATGCACGTGTTGGATGTTGGTAACGTTGAGCGGTATATCTTTGTTCTCCGCTTTCCCTCACACGTGTTTGCATAATCATAGGGTTTAGTGGTTATGCAACCTCCACCAGGAGGAAATACCCTTTGTTAAAACAGTAGTGACCAGTAATGGTGCTCGTGATATAGTGAAGGTGTATTAAAAGTCTCTAGGTTCCAGACACTGTTATATATTCATTCTGGTTCCAAGAGGCAATAAAATTGATGTAGGTGACTTGGAGTTATTATGACTCATTCACACTAAAAAAATGGTGTAGGTCAACATGTTTCAGCCCTCAGTCGCCGGATGGTCGAGTGGGCTTTCTTCAGGACCAGGGGGTGAAGTGTATAAAAAATGTGAGATATACTCCTAAGAATTACTTAGTGTATCTGTGTTGAGGAACATCGTTTAATGCGGTTCCTAAAGGTCCTAAGGTACCTTCGACCGGTTTAATTCAAAACCTCATCGGGATCCAAGTGGGTCAGCGGGGCCTGCTGCAGTTGCTCCGTTATTCAACTGGTTCTGACTCTGCCAATGATGGTCCCGGAAACGAAAGCCCACCCGACTATCCGGCGACTGAGGGCTGAAACAAAGGGTATTTCCTCCTGGTGGAGGTTGCATAACCACTAAACCCTATGATTATGCAAACACGTGTGAGGGAAAGCGGAGAACAAAGATATACCGCTCAACGTTACCAACATCCAACACGAGGTTTTTTTTATTGGGACTTGAAAGAACCGTTCCCGCATACCCAATGTTATGCAGGACAAGTGATCCTTCTCTTTTGATTAGACAATATACGAGTATAGGGAACTGAACGGATCACGGATTCCTTCCCTCCCCCACTTTGATTTGGTATCTGTATATACTATACCAAAATGAGGTATAGTGTGTACAGAGTCCAGTATTTGTGGTAGTGTGGGTGAGGAGTAAGGCTTTATCAGAGAGTAGTGTTAAGCATTTATTGTACACACTCAGGCAGCAAATGATGTCACACACTCAAAGACTGAACTCAGACCAATTTGTATCAAAAATATTATTTAGTTATATTTATTCTCTAGAACCAAGCAAGCCTGAAACAGGTAAGTGTAAATAGAACTTTTCAAGGCAGGTTGAACAATAAAAGCAAGTTGAATGAAAATGTCTTTGTTACATGTTTGTTAATCTTTTCAATACAGTGAAAATTACTGTTAGATTACTTTTCAGATTACTTATGGATTCATTTTTTACTGAGACTGATATGCCTAGTTATCACACTGGGACATCTCCTAGAGAAAAGAAGTTCTCACTGTTTTGCAGTTTTTCAAGTTCTCATACAAAACCAACTCCACACAACAATTTTCAAGGAAAAACAATGTATTCCTCTGGAGAACCTGTGGTTATCGGTTAACAGGTAAGTACTTGGTTGTGGGGGTTGATATTCTAGGGTTAGAACCAGGGTTCCCCCAGGGTCAAGGATGCACTCTCAAAATACCCTCAGCGGTACTAGGGCGGACGGGTGCTGAGTGCTGAGGCCCAATGTTATCCAATGGGGGCTAGGGGGCCTCCGGTTGGTGGCTGCTCACAAGCAGGCTACAAGGTTGAGGAAACAAAGCTCCTGGTGTTAGGCTCAGGGGAAAGGGGTATCCGAGTTAGCACCCAAAGTACACCCGCAGCGGCGGCTGGGTGCAGGGTGCTGTTTTGGCGCTGGGTGCCCTGTTTTCAAGAGGGATTCTCTTGTTGCAACAAAGACTGCAGGCTTGGGGACGAAGATATTCTGGAGGTGACCACTGGTTTTTAGAGGTGAGTTATGATGCCTAGGGATGCCGGGACACCTTTGGTTAGGCCACCCAAGGCCGTGGGACGTCGGGTGCAGGGGTGTCTTTAGGCACCGGGTTTTTCTTACCAGCTCAGTTTGCGGTTGGGGCGATCCCTCAGAAAGAGGCTGCAGGCTTTGCTTGGAGATTTGAGGCAGGTCAGAGATCACCAGATCTCAGGTTAGGATCGCCAGGGAGACCACCTCGTGGTGTTGGGGTACTCGATCTGTAGGCGTCGGGTGCAGACTTATGGTTTTGGCTGGGGTCAGAGTCTGTTGGTGAGCAAATCCGGTTCTCACAGTAGACAAAGTTGTTGGTTTGGAAGGCAGGGCAGGTCCTCCGGGTTCTCAAAGTTGCTGGCTGTAGGACACACCCAGATTTCGCTGGAACAGGTTCGCAGTGGGGACAGACTAGTAGGGCTGGGGCCAAGTCAGCGGGCGTCCTCATCTTCTTAGTTTCAGCACTGATTCTTTGGTCCTTCGTCTCTTCTTGTCGATTCTTGTCGGAGGAGGCAAGGTTCAGGGTTGCCCCTAAACACTACATTTATTAGGGACGTTATAGGTAATTAAAAGTTGGGACCGATGGGCTCCTTCCTTGGGGTGGGTACACGCCCTACTATGCCACCCACCCACAGTGGGAGAGGACATATGTCTCACTCTGGTTGGCTGCCCCCCCCCCTCTGCAAGATGGCAGGGACTGAGAGTTGTGCTTAACCTCGCCTCCCCCACTTGTGGGGTGGGGTTGGCAAAGGTGGGCAACCTCCCTTCTTCACTTGGTTTTCCCGCCGATTCTCCCACTCACAGTGTGGGGCAGAACCAGTGGGGGCCAGCAAAAGCCCGGGGAAGCTCACAAAGGCAGCAAGCTTTTGAAGCTTCCCCTTGGTGGACCCTGCCCATCCTGGGGGAGGAGGCGTTGCACCTCATCCCAGGATGTGCATTGTTTCAGACCCCCGAGAGCAGCAGACTCTCGACCCAGGGGTCCAGAAACATGTCTGCTGGTGGCAGCTGGCGAGCTGCCACTCAGCCTGGACACTAGTGTTAGGTCGTTTTTCTGGGGGCATCTCTAAGATGCCCTCTGAGTGCATTTTTCATAAATCCCACACTGGCATCAGTGTGTGTTTAATGTGCTGAGAAGTTTGATACCAAACTAGTAGTCTAGTAGTCTGAGTAGTCTATCTTCCTCACCCAGTCTCTCTAAAGCTTGGATGATTCTTGTCGAAGAGATGAGTTTCTTGCACTAGAACAATGTCCAGAATGTAAGAAGTTAGGTAGGTTAGAATATTTTTTCCAATCATGATATGTAGAAAAGTCATTGACATCGAAAGACCAGGCCGTTCGTGTTCTGGCAGTTTACACTGGGTTAGTCAAAGCATGTGGGCTGTACCAACCAATGATTAAAAATCATGAAGGTTCTTCAATCTGTCCAATATGTCACAGCTATAGCGTTACTGCAGGTATCAGATGAGCAAGCTGGAGGTGGTTCGAGACAGTGTATGGAACTTTAAACCAGCGTGCTTAACTCACAAGGCTGTGGCTCTGCCGCATAAGCAAAAGTATAATGAAGCAGCATGTAGAAACTATTGCAAGCTATAGAAATCGCATGCAAAGGAGTATAGTGATATCCAGGGGGCATCCCCATTAGGGATAAACAAAGGATTAATGACTTAGGCAGGGATCTAGATTCATCTCACGGCCGTTGGGGGTCCTTCTCACCATGCCTGTCTCGTACCAGGTGTCTGGAAAGGGATTGCAGATTAGTGCAAGGATCCAAAAATCGAGGAAGGGTGATGGCAGTATCCCCACTTGATGGAGATCTCCAGCTGATGTAGATTCATGTTCCTTTGGGTGTCAATCATATCCCTGAGAAGTTGTTCGAGTTTTCCGGAGTCAGTGAATTAATTGGTCACCTCATCTATTGTTATGACCGTAATACAGGGTCTAGAAGGCTGTACAGTATGTTCAATTTTCGTAGTTGTGGGCGAAGGGCCAAAATGTTTTCCACAAAATATAGGTATCATACAAGTAATCCTCATACAAGTAATCCTACGCCACAGAGAAAGGGTGGAAACAATCCAGCAAATTGTGAGCGAGTTGCAGTGAAAAGGGGTACAGGGGCCCACAACCTTAGATATGTCAGTCCTGGTAGCGTGGGATAACCTCAGCAGACTGAGCAAGTGGCAGAAAATAGCAGTACCGGGATCTTAGTTATCGGGGAAAGCCTCAGCAAACTATGGGCAAGGGACTGCAATGGTCAATAGGATGGCCAGGTTTCTATTGTAGGCAAGTCCTCAGAAGTCGTGTAGAACACAGACCGGGAACATGAAGACAATTAACATATTTAATTCAATCTATTTTACTTCGACATTCCTCAGAGCACCTCTATTAAATAATATACATTTACAGCAACTTGGGGAGAAATTATTGTTGTCAGTAAAGTTGAGATTCCAATATTTTTATGTACATAAATTAATCAAATCACTGAACATATCTGCATTTACTTGGTTTGGGTAAAGGGGACTTTATTTTTTACCTTTTGTTTTTACTCATTGCTACATGAATTCACACTTCGATATGTACGTTGTTTGAAATAATGGGAAAACTAGTCATCAACTGTGTTTTTATTTCATCCATTGAAACGGTTTGATGCATGATGTTGTTTAGTGTCGATTTAGGAGCCACTGTTGTGTTTTTCCCATTTGACTTATGTAAAATTCAATTAAATTAACAAGAACAAAAAAAATTCCAAACAAGTTTGGTTATCCGATCTTGAAATCAATGGTTTCTGTGGACCTTCTGATTCAGAAGTAAAATCTCCAAGCTTCTGGTTTGATACTCCATTGTTGGGGCATATGTTAAAACCAACAAGATCCACTCCATATCGTTATAAAAGCAAGACTTTTTTTTTCAACCTACAGAAGAAAACAAGTTACTTACCTGCAACTTCAGTTATCCAGTATTGGTATCTTTCATAGATTCACATGCCTGAATCATTCCTCGTCGTCAAGGCGGGAGTCACCGTGGGACTCCCGCCTCGACGACGGGGAATGATTCAGGCATGTGAATCTATGAAAGATACCCCAATACTGGATAAGACAACAAGTTACTTACCTGTAACTTCAGTTATCCAGTATTGGTATCTTTCATAGATTCACATGTCTGAATCATTCCCTGTCGTCGAGGCGGGAGTCCCACGGTGACTCCCGCCTTGACGACGGGGAATGATTCAGGCATGTGAATCTATGAAAGATACCCCAATACTGGATAATTCCATTTAGTTGTATATGTACCAGAAATATCACATATTGATTATGGTAGCATCACATTAATAGGATTCCAAAATTCCACTCAAAACACTTAGGCCCCCCACAGCATTATCCCATTAAGCTGCAGAACTCATATTAGACACAAACAGATTTGAACACAACACCTCAGTATCTTGGATCTTCACGGGTTAACTTTGGGAGCTAGAATTAAATTGAAGCTTTCCTTTGTTACTTTTAAAGCTCTTCATCAACAGCAATCCACCTAGGTATACCCTAGCAGTTTCTTAAGACAACAAAAAACGAGGAGTAAAGAAGTCATAAGAAGGGAGAAAGAAATTCCACTCAGTCACCTCCTAATGCTGTAGAAAAACAGAAACCCACTTTCTACTATAAAACAGATGCACAAAGCCATTCTAAAATCCCAGCTAATACTTCAAAAATGTGCCTAATGCACTCGGCTGTGGTAAAATTTTCATTAGTGAATTTAGTGTTTAATTGCTTTCTGTATTAGAGGAGGGTAGAACCTGTGCTGATGTTGGTTGTCGTGTACTTCCAGATCCTGTCAGCATAGAAGAAAATGGCACGGTTAACCTGTGTTCATTTTCTTGTTGATTTGTGTAGCGGTGTCGTTGCATAGGAATTTGTAGGTGGTGCTATCTTGGAGGGCAAGTCATCATAATTCCTTCAATGCTGGGGTTATGTTTGCCTAAATTCTTCAGCTATCTAATGAAATGCGCTTCATTTTGTGGCATGCCTTTCAGTAGTGCCAGAGTGGTGTCAGCAGGCCCTAGTGTGCACCTTTGCCTCCATCCAGGACCATGGCTTGTGCTGTTGTCTTCAAGTCAGATTTTCATAACAGTGGTTCACGTTTTTTTAGGAGTGGGAACTTGTACCATGTAGCTTAGTTTATATGTCAAATAGCCATATTTGAATCTGAGAATGCTTGATTCTATTAGTGAACGAGAAGGATTCTTCCATGGTCAGGCTCAGCATTAAATAGGAGTCGATATCCAGTTTTGTGTTTGTATACGGTAGGTATTTAATCACAGAATGTTTAAGCAGAGGAAATTACGGGCAGAGTGGTCAGAGTTCCGAAGGATCTTGACATTGCTGTCAGTGAGAATGCAGTCTAGTGCCTTGATGTCGAGGCTGAAGAGGAAGAGGGTGAGTGCCGGGGATGCTCTACACATGTAGTCCCATCCTAATAAAAAGATTAATTTCTATACCCCTTTATCGCTTTGCTCTCTAGTTCCTTGAATCATATCATCAGAGTATAAGTTTCTCCTATTTTAAATAAATCAATTTATTAAACGAGGTTATGGTCTAACTCTCTCCCCTTCTCACTTTCCTTTCTCTCCCATGTTCCTTATCTTTGGACATTGAAATTATTGGCTGTGTTCCTTCCTCAATCATGGTCTGTTCTCTACCATGGGTGAAGCATAAACAAACGTGGTCTCTTCATTTGTTTACTGTGATGTGCACCAACACCTCTTTAGACACAAACGAACTAGAATAAAAATGTGAAATACAAATACATGGTGAAATATTTCAACCACATACTAAAAGCATATCTTCAGACTGTGAGCACCAAAAAATAATTTATTAGTGGCACGGTGCCAGAGAAGTTTTGAAACAAATACTATGGTGAACTCTTGTTTTTTTCAACTGCACCCACTAAAGCGAATTACACATTTACTCTCCTCTATCTTGACCTACCAGCATGGACATTAAACAAGTTTCAGCAAGTTCAGAATTCTGCGGCCAGACTGGCTTTGGAATTAAAAAGATCTATTTCTTGTGTGTTAGCTAAGCTACATTGGCTTCCAGCAGAACTAAGAATACATTTCAAATTCCTCTACATTATGCATAAAGTGAGTTTTGATCCACAACCCAACCCATTTTTGCTGGAGTTTTCCTTCCACTGACCAATGTGCTGTTTAAAGTCAGGAAAGGTTTTTTTTAATAGCAGTTGCTGAGTTCGCTGAGTTACCCTTGAAGGTAGTTCTTTATCAGGCACAGCAGCGAAGATATGGAACTCTATATCACTGTTCGCATTCTGAAACCACATGAAATGTAGAAAATTATTGAAAACATTGTTTTTTCATTTTTTAGTTGTCTAACAGTATTGCTGTATGTGGAGATTTTACTGCTTTAGAGCACCAAGAGAGCTTTGGGTGTACATTACGCTTCACGAATATTAAAATAAATAAAAAGGTAGAGATTGTTGCATGCAATTTCCCAGATGACATTTGAGGTCTGCCTTCTTCACACAGGTGCGTGTGAGTGAAATATAGGTATAACCAAAATATTTTCAAAAGTTGCGTGGAAACTAACAGTGTGGCATATCAATGGAGAGTAGTGCAATATAAAAAAACACTTTGTTTTTATTCTGTCATCTCTTAGAATACGCAGAGGACCCCGAAGCACTTTACTTTCCTGGTCTAATGCATAGAAATCTGCCAAAAGTCTTGCAGCAATGTCTTTTGTAAAACAAATACATGTTTGTGGGGTGTGTTGGTCCCGACATCTATTTACCCAGTTTGCCCAAGTGTGCAAGTTGCATGAGGGATCTGCCCACAGATGTACACAATTTGTGCATCTTTCCAATATTTTAATCACATGAAATATTATCCTCACAGTCCTTTTCTTCTTTAGGAAAGAACCTTACACTGTAGCCAGAGGTAGCAAACCCGTCTACTATTACATACCTCCCACTCTATATCTCTTGAAGTCTACAGATCGTGGCTGATACCAATTTTCGTCTCAGAGACCTCAAGAAAAAATCTTTTCAATTTTTTAAAAGATATGTCTCCAAAGAGGACATTTCTGTTCTGCCATACTTGAGCTTCAACAGATCAGTGGGTGAGATGGACAACCTAGAGTCTTCAGGAATCCCGGACACGTCTACATTTACATCAGGCAGAGAATATCACACGCTAAAACAATATCATTGACTGGAGTCTTATCTGGAAGAATACTTTTTTCTCTGGCTCATCAGGTAACATAATGCATCCCAATGTATATAAATATACAAGGGAAAATGGGTTTGTGTTCATCACTGTATGCATATTAGTGTGCCAGCATGCATGCATATAAGTGTGCAAGCGCGTTTATCCTTGTGTTTAGGTGCATCTGGCCATACTCATATGGAACTCTTGGTCCCCATCCCAGATTACTCAAGAACTTGAAACCTCACAAACATAGGGTTTAAAATAAACAGTTACATATGGAAGAGTGTGACCATTAGAATGGAAAATACGCAATAGGGATAAGATCTGTCGCAAGGTGCACACCAGCGAATTACACTGCAATGGCGTGCATGAACCATTTGAAACAACTGGACTGGAGCTGAAAGAGAACTTACAACAGTCTAAAATGTGATTCATTGAAGTCAGCAAGTAAGCGTACAGCATGCGTTAATAGTTCACTATAATACGGTGAAAAAGCCTAAGGACTATTATTCATTCCTAAATTCATCCTTGAATATGATTACCTAAATTTTCAGAGACCGAGAATTCTTCCACTTCATCATCCGAATCATCAATCAAAGGGGTGAAGGCATACCTATGGAAAAATGGCAATATTTAGACTGAAAAGTTAGGTATAAGTTTGCACAACTGAAAAAACGCCGATCACGCTCAACTGATCAAACACCTTGATTTATGTTACTGCTGCATTAAAGTGTCACCTACATGTTACAATGACAGCAGGACACAAAGGACAGGATAAATAACAAGTGAAATTAAAAACAAAAGACCAGGCTTATTTGTGGTCGATTAGAAATGGCGCCTCCCGTGTGTAACGTCAATTTGTAACTCGGATACTTAATCTGACGGTGCCGACAGAAAGGAGGAGAACCCACAACCTCCAATAGGGACCAAGATCCACAAACAATTGATACAACAGGGATCTGTGCACACGTCTAATTATTGCAGTGTAAATACTGTAAGTAATAGTACAAAGAAAAACAAGTAGCAATAAATGCAGAGAAAGTCTTGATTGATGTATTTCTTCTATTCCGATTTATTCACAACGCCCAGCCAACACGTGTTTCGTCAGGGTACTTTGCCCACGACTTCATCAGGGCTCCAATGGGCAGCGGTTCCAAAACTTTTGCCGCAATGGCTATATGCATGTATGCATACACAAGCGGACAGGCAGGAAGGCAGCGAGACTCGAGCTGCCACGCAGGAGGATACGCTTTCGGTGTTCCTTAAGAATTGGTACTGACCAACCTACGAACTGCTGATTACTTTCAGCAAGATCTCCCATATTACCCGACAGCCGGAACGGAAGTATAACCGGCGGAGAGCATATAGCCATTGCGGCAAAAGTTTTGGAACCGCTGCCCATTGGAGCCCTGATGAAGTCATGGGCAAAGTACCCTGACGAAACACGTGTTGGCTGGGCGTTGTGAATAAATCGGAATAGAAGAAATACATCAATCAAGACTTTCTCTGCATTTATTGCTACTTGTTTTTCTTTGTGCTATTACTTACAGTATTTACACTGCAATAAGTAGACGTGTGCACAGATCCCTGTTGTAACAAGTGAAATTAAGTCGAAATCTAAAAGTGGGGTATAACGGAGTGAATCTGGGTACTATGTCTACAGTTTTCTGTAATTCACTGTTTAACTCTCTCTGAACTTCTTACAATGAGGCATTTATACTATACAGCACAGCTTTCCATGTATCAATCCATCTCTGCTGCCTGCCGTTTCAAAAGAGCTTATCTGACAACTTCAGTTTTATTTATATTCAAGTTTTTTGTGTGTGTTTTTTTTTTTAGATTATGCAACATGAAATTTACATTTTATGCAACGGTAAAATAACACAGTTGTCAGATGGATGTTAATGTATGCCAGGATGTACCAGGCATGTACTACAAAGGCTATTTCCTGGCCCCTCTTGGTATGCTGCTGTTAAGGTGGCAAAGGTGCAGGTCAAGTGGGTTAGCAAGTTAATGTAAACGCTCAAATAAATACAAATATGTGTTCTTTTGGAGCACTTACAGCGGATTGATTCACTGTTTTTAAGCGCTATACATAATAAAGGATACTTTTAATGTATTTAATGGTACTCAATTTATTGGCCTCAACGGATGAATAGCCCGTCAGCACTGCAGTGATTCAAACCAGAGACTGAAGATAACACTATAGCAGCAGAAAATGTTACCCAATGAAAGGTCTTAAATGCTGGCTGTTTGTTAATGTTTTTTCTGATGGATTATCGCCCTTAGCACAACCCTGTCTAGAAAGCCTGAAAAATCCCAAAACATGACACCAGATGAGCTCCATGACGCAGAGCCTAGGGAAGCTGTTCTTTCCTGACAAAAACAGGTCCGACACACTTGAAATTTTGCAATGCTGAAGCAGATATTAGGGCAAACTTGGTGAAATGCCATTATTTATACTCCCAACTTATGCACAAGCCCTTTTCCAGAAAGTAAAAGTAAAAAGAGCAAACAGTTTTGCAATACCTCAATCAATAGGAATTAAGCACAATTAATTTAAAAAGAAGAAAGACAATTTGACAGCTTTTGAAAAAGGACATAAACGGGTGACAGCAGTTTGTTTGTCTTCCATGTCTAATGCAACCAATGATTAAGGAAATAGAGAATGTTGGAAGGGGACCAGAACCACATGGAACTGAAGATAAAAAGAGTAGTGTAGGGAGAAAGAGAAAACAGACAACAAAGGAAAGAAGAGACAGGGAGGGTTAAGGGTAAAAGAGGAGGGGGCTAAAATAATTCACAAAACAGGATGCAGTAGATTGGAAGAAGTAGAGAACAGCAAAACAGAATGATGGAATGAGGCAACATGACCGCATAAGAAAAGGATAAGAGAAGAGAGGAAGTGGATGGGGAGACACGGGTACAGAGATCCCCTTGTAGATCCGGGCGAGCTATATTAGTGGGCCCAGTAAGCTCTGGCCCATGGTGGGTCTGCAGTTCACCATTACAATATTTTCACTTAACTGCACTTTACCAAAGACGTCTGGAAAAGATAGTGTAGTGATCTAGAAAAATGTTACAAATATCCTCAGAAGGCTTTGGGGTTGTTGGAACAGAAGGGGAACGGGCAATATGCACGTAGATGTCACACAGAAAAAACATATCAACGAGATACTGATAAGAATACTGATAAGAATCGGATAAGGTAAAACCATATTGAATATCACAACTTGAAACCCGAACAGTTATGCCTTGGAAAGGGAGGATAGATGCCCAAATGGCTATCTGGTAGAAGTCAGCAGGACTACCTGAGGAGCACAAAAAAATCCATTCTGCCACAAGTTGTGCGCACCGTACGCTCATATAACCTGGTTAGATAATGATTTAATTAACCAAACCTTTCAGAAATTAAACCATCTACCAAGTGACTTGTAGAAATAACGAGACACAACCAAGTTAAATAATAAAATCTGAAAAGGCAAGCTATTTTCAGCTTTGCAATGAAATCTGTCCATACTCATACTTAAAATGCTCTCTTTAGGCCTAGTATTAGCAATGTTAACTAAAATTATATACATAATATAGTCATAGGAACTTTCAGCAGCATTCTACATTCATTGGTCTTTTTTTGCAGTATTCACATTTTTACCCAGAAAATGCAGCAGAGTGTGGGGCAATTATCTGATAGAGATTTCTAGCCAGATTCCGTACCTTAGAATATCTTCAGGCATCAGATAGGATTGGAAGATTTTCGGGCAATACCCCTATGTGCCTGTAGGTGGCATAGTTTTGATTCATGTCGGCTGTGCCAGAAGTGTTGTGTGCTTTACCTAGATTTATAGGCCCCACCTCCACTCGCAGCCCGCTCTTTCCTTTCCTTGTAAGATAGTGCTGATCAGGTCTGAGCTACCCCAAAGTCCCTTTCTGACTGTTTTTTTTTAATGTTTTGTTGAAACTTTTTGGGACTTTACTCCTGGTGCGAGATTATGTCACCCAAGAAAACGGCTGGTTTCAAACCATGTGGGGCCTGTCATAGGCACATGTTGGTGGCAAATCTCCACTTGGTGTGTTTGTGGTGCTTGAAGTAGGATCATAACTCCAAGACCTAGGAGGACTGTCGTGTCATGCACCTCAAGGAGCTGAGGGAGCGCTCTCTCACGCTTCCTACCGCTAGATGTGGGTCGATTTATGAATGCTCGAGGTCCCGGTCACGCAGAAGGTCCCAAGACCATTTCCTAAGCCTTTCGCCAAGGTCGTCGTAGCACCCCATGTCGTCGAGTAAGTCCCACAAACACAAGTCAAAGAGGTCTTCGACTTCACTCTGAGCGTCGAAGTCTTCAGACGAGACATGGGAGCATCAGCACTCCAGGCCCCGTGAGATAGCAGAACCTGAACCCTGGTCTGTGCTTCCGCGAGTTTCCCATAGATGGAGCGACCCGGCACAACTGACAGAGTTATATGATGCCATGATCCTCATATTTGGGCACCCTGGCCCCTCTGGAGTGCCTTCGTGCCCCAAGGGCACGGTAGGAGCCCCTACTGGATTAAAACAGGTGGGTTCGTCTTTGCGCCAGACAGGTCCATGGATCCTTTGCTGGATCTGGAGTGGAGCTGCCGGTGAGACCGAGATCGTCCTCATTGTTAGTCCAGACTTCAACATGGAGTCGGATGGGCGTTGTTTGACGCCGTCCGGATCCATGCTTCCCGGAGTGCAGCCAGTGCATTATTTGCTTGATAGGCCTGGACAAGGAGATGAATGGGAGGGGTCTATGGACCCATATGGTTACCAGCTACCAGATGAGAAACAGGACAACTGGTACGAGGAACTGGTGGAGGCCACTGGGTTAGACACCTCACCTGACACTAGCCTTTCCTCAAAATATAAGACACTCACTAGATACTTCTAGGTCTGGGTACAGGGGGAATAACAAAAGAGAAAGAAAATGGGCCCACTTGACCCGTCTTTCTTCAGATTAGCTACTAAGAGCAGTTGCTTCTGTTCCAATTATACTAGAATAATTACATATGTGAAATTTTTCATATAGTCATGTTTGTTATGTTCTTTTCATATTTCTTTTGAAATATTTCATTTGCAAGTGACATTTTATTTTGTTTACATTCTACAAATACATTTCAGCAGTTCATTTTAGGTATTCTAACATAGCTATTCATCAAATATACTTTTTTTATATATAAAAACGACAAAATCACTGCTACAAATAATGCAACTTCCCTCATAACTCATCCTCTCATTCGGACATACACTCTTACTCAAACACTAGCATACTAAAAACATTCATACTAATGGTCCAGCATACTACACACACTTATAAGCAAGCCTCAACAGAAGTACAAAGAAAGTTGTTATCCGCTGTGATGTTGTGGGCTGAATCTTTCGTCCAACGGTGCAACGTACGTGTCGGTGTGGGCATAAAATGCCACCTATCACCTTCTTCAGGACCACACATCCATAATATATTCACTTCCAGGGGTGGGTGTAAAGGGAAGAATTAATATTGTCACAGCAGGGCACCCTGTCACTAGGTGTGTAAGTCTCTGTATGTTATATCAAGACTCAAAAGCAACTCTTCAGTCTTATTTTTATGTAATGTTTCCTTTGAGTGCACCTCTGAACTACAATTTCTTAGTCTGGTTCTACATAGCTTGTAGTCATATGTGTATGTAGATGTCAAAATTCTTGAAATTTCAATTTAGCTATACAGGCTCCTGATTCAGATAAATGTTGTCCTGTTTGCATATGTAGAAAGACGTCTCTCTCACCAACAGAAGTCCGCAAACCATAATGACTCCACCAGAGCCAAGGCTGAGTGCGCAGTGACCTGGTCCTGGACATCTGTCAGGCAGCAACGTTGGCATCCCTGCACATATTTACCAAGCACTACTGCCTGGACAGTCAGGTCCATTGTGACTAGAACTTCACCTATTCAGTCCTACAGGACTTTCTAATTTAATAGACTTCGCAGTTTCACCTCTGGAGAACAACAGGTTGCATATCCATTCAAGGTACGGAATCTGCGGCTAGAAGTCTATCAGATGAACAATTTACCTACCTTCGGCAAAGCCCTGTCTGGTAGAGACTCTATTTAGCCACAGATTCCTTACCAGCCCTCCCATCGTTCCCACTCTGCAAACCAATTACATAAGGGGATATCCTTCTCAAGGCCTCAGTTTGTCATACCAGTGGTCAATGGCTCCCCACTGCTGGTGTGGAAAGTTGTGAAAATAACTGAGTGCAGATGTGGCCCCTTTACATGATCCGCGCACGTCACTTTCGGCACAGACTATGGTGATGGAGAGACGAACGGTGCCACCTACCGGTGTGCAGGGGTACTGCTTGAAAATCATCCGGATTCAGTCTAACGCCTGGGGCTATTCTAAGATCAAGAATCTGTGGCTAGATAGAGTCTCTACCAGATACAGCGTTACCAAAGGTTAATCAGACCACTTCAGCCATCAGCTTGCTACACTGCGAGTGATGCCAGTTTGCTCTTGTACTAGGTGCATGTCCACATACAGAGTAGCTCCCTTAGGTTCCAGGGACTACTATAGCAATGATTGATTTTTGAGACCCAAAAACTCTTTCATTGTAACCAATTTTTTTTTTATTATTAAAAAAATTGGCAGGTCCTGGTAGCCAACCCTACAATACCTTTTTATAAAAAGCATGACAAAACAAACATTGACAAAGCCAAAAGGCAGGCAACCGACGACACAGCTACTGGCTTTGCCAATGCTGGTTTCCAAATAAACTGCAGTTTTCTTTCTTTTGGCAATCCATGCAATATCAAGACTGAATGCACTACATAGAAAAGTTATCTTTTTTATGATCTGGCTGGGACACTCAAGATCATTTATCTATTTCCAATATCACTATTACAATTAGCGGTTGGTACGAGTGTAAACATAGATGCAAATATCCTGAATTAACCTTTGAACAATGCTTTTTCCCCATGATCCCAGTGGTAGGGTTTTAAAGGCAAATGATTGGCATTTTAAAATGTGCTCTTTGAGATTTTAAAACGCAGAGAACCATGTACAAGCTACAATCCATGATTTGCAGTAACAGCCCTCTGCATACCAAACTAGCTCCGCTTTGCCAAGGAAAGAGTCAAAGTACATTCTTCTATAAGCTCCTCATCTCCCGCTGTTAATAAACCTCCCAATCCTCCCTTGCCCGTTCAGAATCTAAGTCATAACAAGAGACTTCTCTCTTCAATTTGGAGACTTGCATATGCAGCGCGAATCAGCTACCTCCCTCACAACCTTCAATTTTATCTACAAAACTCTACTGACTCCACGGATCTCTAGCTAGTTTTGTCATACATAATTACAGGTACCTGTACATTAATCGGCCAAGTCATTACCTGCACCTTATTTATGCTACCCCAGTAGGGGTTGCTCAGTGCCTGTAGTAAATGAGTTCTGACAATTTGGTTTGCCTGGATATTTCTGCATTTGACTACCTAGTTTTGGGATTTTTATTGTGAGCGAGTCTCACCCACTGTAATTTACTTTAGTTGAACAGAGTGCTAACAGCCACCGTCCGCCTTTAAAAATAAGGTTGCTGCTGCACAGCTAGGGTAGGAGACTCTAAGCTGTTTACATGTAAACACCTGAGCACACACTTGTTAGAACATGTACAGGCTACACATGTAAGACTACAGTCTAGCGCAGCCTGGTATTTACACATGGGTAACTTGTCGCAGAAAGAACTATGCAGGGATTAGTCCTGACCTGGTGTAGGTGTGAATATGTAAAATAGAATGCTGATTTTTGGTCGATGGCATGGGCTAGCATTATGTGGAACGGTGGTGTACAAACATTTGTGTGGGGGAGCGATAGTTGGCAGACAGTTGGTGGAAGCTGTCCGAGGCTTGGGGACCCCTGCTCTTCACGAGGCACATACTTAATAAATAATTGCCTTTGAATTCCTGAGGAAGTGAACTTTATTTCAACAATGGCACAAGCAGTAAGCAGTTATGTGCCAAGTGAAGCTGTGGTTAAGAGCGGTGTTCCATATTCATCTACTCTTCTGTGAGGGTTACGGGAGCCTGATGTGGAACGATTCATCCAGGGTTAACCAATGGATCTGTGAGGCATCGCTGGGCACCAGAGTCCGTGGTGCGGGCAGTGTGACGTTGCGGCCTACGCTGTGAGAGACATGGAAGCGGTGGTGCAGGTTGTGAGGTATCCAGCCTATGCACATGCATGGAGTGGCTAGAGCGCTTTTCTGACTGCCACGTCATCGCGTGACGTGGCAGCGATTTTGAATTGGGCAGCTGTTGTGGAAACGGTGATCCGCACACAAAAAGTCATTTTGGCAATATAGGAATTTCTGAGTGAATTCAAGGTGATTGGCTCACATTTAAACCCAGCATTTTCATTATATTTTGGAGTGGATCCATAATGATATGCTCACTTCACATCTGAGCATGATAAGCTTTTAATTTAAAGACATTTATACTCCATAGTGGGTCTTCGGTGATCTGCTCACCTTGAAATGTATAACCCCCTGGTGAACTTCTCTTACTGTTCATTTTCATATGTTGTGCAATTTACTTAAATACAGCTAGTCTAGCAAGTATCAGAAGTGCTGATATATGCGTGCAAGTGTAGAACGGTTATTTTCACACCATGTGCAAGATGATCATGGTGATTCACACACCTTTGGGAATTAAAAAACAATTACATGAACAATATGGAAGGAAGATAAATATGGTGTCAAAAGGGTTTAAGTTTTATTCCAGCGTTCAGCAGAAGTTGAATCTATTGATCAGTTTGTAGGTTTTGCTGTTATGCGCAAGTTTGAAAATATGTCATATGACGAAGTTTTGAGTGACCAATTGCTCAAGAAAATGACATTTAAAAAATACAGGAGATGTTATGGTCATGTGGTGAAGTTAATTTGAAAACTGGTTTAGAAGCAGCTAGGAGCATTGAAGTGTATTCAGGCTTTAAGGAAGGAATACAGGATTAGTAAAGCAGAATCTGTTAATGTTATTACTTCTGTGGAAGGAAGTACAGAAACGGAAAAGAACATTTATGTAACAAAAAACATGTAAAAAATTGTGTTATAGGTGTGGATCAAGGGAACATTTTGCTAACCCAAAATGTGTTCTGCTGTGGGAAAAATGCGTAGTTCATGCAAAATAAGAGGTAATTTGGGCACAATTTGCATAGGGATAAAGAAAAATGTAAACTACGTGGAGAAATGCGATGAAGGGGAGGTGGAAGGAAGTATGCAAAGTGTGGTACTAAGTGTACAGGAGGGAGGAAAATGTTGTAAAGGTATTACTGTGAAATTACCTATGTGTGAACTAAGTTTTAATGGACGTATGGAAAATGCTATGGTGGACTCACAAAGCGATACCAAAGGGGATTATGGACGGAGCGTTTGAGCAAATCAAACACTCACCCCCAGTCAACTGATCTTGGTTTAATCCATCATCATACTTTAGCTCACTCCACCACCCCAGTTCAGACATGGCCATATGCAAATCAGTCTGACCCTGTGCCTCATGGGAACAGTCCAGCCCGAACTGCCAAGCCATGTTTTCCCTGGACCAGAAACAAGCTTCCTGGGACCGGTTTTGGGTTCATAATCCTCATCAGCCAGGTTATAACCCTCATCAGCCAGGTTATCTTGAATCCAGTGGCAGAGTGAGCAAGGGATCCACGTCTGAGCATACCCTGACAACTTAGGGCGAACAAAGCAATACCAAAGGGGATGAAGGACTCACAGGCTTGGTACACTATCATGAGTAAAAACATTCGATAAGTTGTGGCCAAGAAGGGAACTGTATACATCAGATGTGTGCCCAGCAAGTTATACAGGACAAAAAATACCTATGGTGGAATTTGTGCCTGTACAAATTGAATTTAACCACAAGAAATGGTAAAGGGAATTGTAGGGTGCTGAAAAAGTTGACTATTGGGATGGCCCCACATTAAGGAGCTAGGAATTAAATTATATGCTAGTAGAAATCTACCAGTTTATGTGGTACAATAATTAAATGAATGAGGAAGGAGTGGAGTATGAAGATCTTAAGGAGTAATTTCCAGATATGTTTAAGGAGTCCTTGGGGAAATTGAAGGGATTTAAACACAAAATTGCACTTCGAGAACACAGGTCTGGTGAGACAGAAATTGCATAATGTGCAAATAAACTATAGATCCAAACTTAAAGATATGTTGAAGGATTTATGTGAAAAGGACATAATTAAACCAGTTGAGAGTTCTGAAAGGATGTCACCTGTGGTAATATCACTTGAGGCTAATGGAGAGTTATGTTTATGCATAGATTTAAGGTGTTTGAATTCAGATATCTAGGTGAATTCCTTTCCATTACCCAATTTACAGGAATTGTTATCATCTGTGAGTAATGTTAATTTTTTAACAATTGAAATTATCTAGTGCTTGGGAGAAGTTGGCCTGGTATATGATGTCCACTAATTAAAGTGGACACCTTGCACCAGTCCAAACAACCCTTATGATGTATGAGGTCAAAGATAACCTTTAGAAAGCTATCCGAGTGATAGCTGTGAAGAGCAGCCGTCAGGCTTAGTCTTGAACGAATGTAAGGCAGCTTGTTTTACCAGAATATCACCTTTAGTATTAATCAAATCAAAGGAGAGCCACACAGTAGTTATAAAAATAGGTATTTATTTATATGACACTCTCTAGTATCCTCTACACGATGCTAAAACACAAAGCACACAAT
Organism: Lissotriton helveticus; assembly: GCF_964261635.1. Taxonomy (NCBI): domain Eukaryota; kingdom Metazoa; phylum Chordata; class Amphibia; order Caudata; family Salamandridae; genus Lissotriton; species Lissotriton helveticus. The sequence goes on from NC_136067.1 coordinate 1,290,412,800, forward strand.
ACTGTAGCAAAGAAACAGTTGTAAGTAGCACAATACACAGTGGGCTCCATGGGGATACCAAGCCGGATACTAAAATAATGGTATAAGAACCATGACTAAAGTTGAGACAATGTCTTCAACACGAAGATTCACTGGGACCCCAAGGAACCACTCAATGCGAGTAGAAAGGGACTCCAAGGGGGACGGGTGCAGTGTACTAACATGACCGCAGCCTCTGTACGATGCTATGGGGAAGTCTTGGCTAAAATTTTAAAGTTTAAAGACTTTGAGGAAACCCTTTGTAACTTAAGAGGTTGGAGAGCCACCCCACCTATGGATAACGGAGTACCCAAGTTACCTATCCCAGAGGAGCCGGGTGCATAGGTCTGGAGTGGTGTCGGAAACCGCCGTAATTTTTAATGGAGAGTTTCAAAGAAGAGCTGCTGCCTGGAAGTAAGACAGTGTCCGTTGGAATACAAGGGTGGATTCGTGATGCAAGGAAACTGAAAGCAGAGGGCTGCTTCAGGTGTGAAAAAGGGATGCTTGACTCTGCAGCCACGAGGTCCAGGAAACATTGAGAATGACCAGGAGCCGGATGCGAGCTGTCCCACGAAGGAAGTAGAGTGCTGAGGGGTCAGTGTCCGGCAGGAGCACCAGCAAGCCTTGGCAACAGCAACCCAAGCAGGAAGGTCAAGCAGGTTACAGTGTGGATCAGCAAGGTCCAGGAGACTCATCAAGCAATGGGGAGTCAGGGCACGTCTGAAGCAACCAGGAAAGCCCAATAGAGATAAAGATGACCCTCAAAGGGAACCACAGGTCGAATGACCAGGAGTTGCGAGGGGACCTCGAGCAAGATCACAAAGTACCAGCCCACGGTGTACTTGGTGCGAGGAGGCCGGAGTTCATTGGTGGAAATACTGCTCAAGGACGGGACTAAACTGAGTCCAATACACAAGCTCGGAAATCGCCAGCAAGCATACGCACTTGCAAAAGTAAGTGGTGCACAGGGGTTCGGGGTATGCAGTCCCCACGACGGATACTGGCCTCAAACTCAGTGGGAGGGCAATTCGACCTCAAGGAACTTCGGAACCCACCTCCTGTGTTGCTGGAGCCTTCGTAGTCCGCAGGAGTTCAGGATCAGCGACGGGTGGTTCATGATTCTCTGTTTGGCAAAAGCAATTGCAACAGCAGATGGAGCATCTCTATGATAGACATATCCAACAGTACAGGTAGCACCAAATGAGAGAAGCCACCTGAAGCTTCATTGTTCACTTTCATTTATTGTCGGCAACTTGCAAGCTGGCAACCTCACAGGTCACAGGCATCAAAGGTCATAGCGCCAAACGCGTTTAAGGAATCCTTTTACCTTCATCAGTGGCAGCACAAGAAAAAACAAACCAAAATCATGCTGCTCGCGCACAATTTAAATTCCAACTACCCGCCTCATGATCGTTGTAGTCCGCATATATATCTCCCAGGCGGTCTATTACGAAGATACAATTTCATTGGCAGGCAACTCTGCGTGTGAGATCTTTTGTATCGCTAAAACACTTCATAGAGTCCACCCTCCTCCAGTGACCTTCGATACTTCAGGCTCACGCCCCGGACAGAGGGCCAAATACAGGTTACTAGTCCTTATAGCACACAGTCCTATTTGGAGGCTATTTCTTAGATGGATAGTGAGGCACTTGATAACATCCTATCTCAGGTGAAAAGCGGATCACCCAAAGATCCAGCACACTTAAAAATTTTGAAACAAGTGTCTGGAACAGTCTCCCCTATTATTTTGGAGCCTATCAACGCCTCTTTTGCCTCGGGAGTGGTCCCTCTATCCTTGAAGGAAGCGATGGTATGGGCACTCCTCAAAAAATCAAGCCTTGACCCCGGACTCCCTGGGAAATTACTGTCCCATTTCACTTCTCTCAGGGATCAGCAAAATAGCAGAAAAACATGTCAACTCAGTGCTGTCCGCTTTATTAGAGACCCATAAACTCCACCACCCTTCTCAAATGGGCTTCCGCCCACTGCAAGAAACAGAAACGGCCCTGCTCTCAGTTGTTGAAGAGTCAAAAAAAATCTTGGACTCTGGAGGCACCACTGTGGTCATTCTTTTGGACCTCAGCGCAGCCTTCCACACGGTTAACCACCAAATCCTGGTCCATAGACTTAGAATATTGGGTGTGAGCGGGGTCGCTCTGGCTTGGTTGCAATCTTTCCTGAGTGATAGATTCTTTCAGGTTTTCGATGCTGATATGGCCTCGAAACAGGTATCTCTCTGCTGCGGAGTTCCTCAGGGGTCTTCCTCGAGTCCCACATTGTTCAACGTTTATATGAGCCCTTTAGCGAAGTTGGTGTTGCCTTTTGGGTTACACATAGTGACCTATGCAGATGACACCCAACTGGTGGTGGGACTCAACCATGTCGACAACTCGTCCCCTAGCCTTCGGCCATGCTTGGAAGAGATAGCTAAATGGATAGAGGACTCCTTTTTTAAACTAAACGGGGAAAAAACAAGATGATGATTCTGGGGAATCGGTCACCTATCGACTTCAATACAATGTTGCAGACTACATTGGGTCCTGTTCCAACTTCCAAGCCCAAGATAAAGAGCCTCGGTATCTGGCTAGACCAAGACCTGACTTTCAAGGCCCAGGCACGTAATGTGGTGGCCTCGTGCTATGGTATCTTGAGGATGCTCCGAAAAGTCCTCCCCCTCCTCCCTTTTCAGGCTAGGAAACTGAAAGTTCAGGCTCTTATTCTGTCATGTCTGGATTACAGAAATGCTCTTTATTTAGGGGCCCCATGCGCAACTCTTTCCAAAGTTCAGGGCCCCATGCACAACTCTTTCCAAAGTTCAGACGGTACCGAATTGGGCAGCCAGAATTTTTCTGGATATTCCGAAATACCAATCAGCAAATCCTGCTCTAAAATCTATACACTGGCTTCCTATCAGGGAGAGAGTCAATGTCAAGGCAATGTGTATTGAGCACAAGTCGCAAGCTGGAAAAGGTACGGCTATTAATCATTCTATTATTTGTTCCTACCGTGGCCCAGAAGACATGCACACTGCCACTGTTCCTAGGATTAGGAGAGCCAAAAGTGAGGGGCGTATGTTCTCTTACAAAGCATCCAAGCGTTGGAATTCCGTTCCGCTTCAATTACGAAAAGAACCTAACCATCTGGTCTTCCGTAAACTGTTAAAAACCTGGCTATTCCCTTAGTCTGGTGGCCACGCTAATCTTTCCCGCTATCGGCGCTGAGATGCCTTCGGGTAGCCATGCGCTTAATAAATGTATTTTTCATTTCATTTACATTCAGAATCTTGGCCACGTCACATCTAAAGTCTTACAGTCAGGTAAGCCCTTACGTACAGACAGGAGAGAGTTGGTCTGGGGACACTCCTAGGGGAGGGTCAGGACAGAGGTGAGGTTACTCGCATGTCCTTTGTCCAGTTTCGTGCCAAAGCAGGAGCCAACGGTTCCCAGAACTCATTTGAGCTGGACTATGCACAGGGACACCAAATGTGCCCCAGGTGCAGACTTTCAGGCACCTTGGAAGTGCACCCACTCACCCCAATACACTAAATCCTGTCTGGGAGATGGTCACACTTCCCTGTGACAGGATGCCTATTGTGCTGCTTTCCTCTGCTCATGCTTGGCTCAGCAGCAGGAGGGCAGAAATGTGTCTCTGGTTGGAAGCATCCATTTTGTGCTGTCCAGGTCAAGAAGGCTGGCACCGGGAAGACAAGTGGCCCCACGAAGCTTGCATCAGAAGGGTGGAATCATACCTACCACACCGGTTACCAGTGTGGAGGTATGATTCCAAGGTGTTTGATACCAAACACAACATGTTTTGTTTCAGCCGCTTAGAGATAGCATTTACCGCGAGGTTATAATGCACCTCTACCTATATGTCTGGCTGAGTCACAGACAACCCGGGAGAATGGTCTCCAAAGGCTGCAGAGGGGCTCTGCTCATGCAGGGGCACCCTCTCACCTAAAACCCAGTGCCCTGCCTTCAGGATTGTTAAGGCCTGCTATAGAGGTGACCTGTAAGTTTTAAGTGTAGTGATCTATAGATATAGAGAACCTATATCTAAAGTAAGTGGTGAAATGGCAGACCTATAGTTCCATTTTGCATGGTCTCTCATGGGTGGTATGCTTCAGCCTATAGGATGCCTCTGGGGTACCTATGCCCTGGGTAGATGGGCACCATATACTATGGATTCATAAGGGTACACCAGTATCCAATCTGGAGCGTACCACATTACATGGCATAACATTTTAAGGAGAAAGCAGATAGACTGGGGTCCTGATTAGCAGGATCCCATTCGAATTTTTTGTGGCTGGGAATTAATGCAATGGTGGATTGTTGGGTAAGGAATTGTACTTTATGTGCACAGAGTGACAAGAGTGCAAAATCTTGCAAGGTACCTTAGGTAGCTGTGGAGTTGCCAGGTAAACTTTGGAGGAAATAAGCTATAGATTTCATGTGACCTTTTTCCACATTACCTACCAGGGAATGTTATGCTATAGTACTGATTGGTTATTTTAGTAAATGGCCGGAGATTCGTATGGTTGGGGACGTTACTGCAGATGTGGGAATAGAATTTTTGGAGGATGTGTTTGCAAGGGAAGGAGTGCCACAAGTGTTGGTATCGGGAAATTAGGTGTAACTGATATCTGAAAAAATTCCCTTATTTTTGAAAAACTTTGGAATTAAACAGTCCAGGGTTCACTGTATCATCCCACTGCGAATGGTCAAGTTGATACAATCAACTGAGTCATTAAAAAGGCAATTAAACTGCCATTGAAATCTGTAATTCCCAGGAAGAAATCATTGCAAAGTATGCTGTTGTCATTTAGAAAACATCTTGTTCGTTAAAAGAAAAAAGCATTTTGAACTTTTAAGGAATAGGAAACCAATGACCACTTTAGTAGGTCCTCAAAAAGCATGTTAATATCTTTTATCCTAAAATAATGACATTCTTAACTTTGGGCTTCTTTTCAATATGGACTCGACTGAGATATTTGTGCTAACATTTTTTTTACTTAGTGCCTCTGCTCAAAAATTTGTATCATACTGTAACAACCATACAGGCAAGCTAACTGATGGTTACAGAGTGCATTCCATTCTACTCAAGGCCTCAGACATCTTACTTATTTTCCCTGAGTTAGCTCGTTTTTACTTTTTCTTTCAATAGGCAGTCAGAACACTGCCTTATATATCTGTTCCAGTGAAACAATATCCACCCACAGAAAAATAACAAATCATGTTTTCCCACTGCCCTTGAATCTACAGGCAGCAAGATACTAGGAAGTGGGAAAAATGCATTAATTATCAAACAAACCAGTTTTCAAACAGATGCTGACTAAAGTTAGAATTGACAACGACCAGGAGAACATATCTCAGGTTGTTAATGGTAATCCAAAGATACAGAAAAGTAATGGAGGATTGCGGGTTTCAACTTGGGGCAACAAAAATCGTCAATGTTTTTATTTTTTTAGGTTACTAAATACAGTTCTGAAGGCAGTCACTTAAGCATGGGAGACTGCACAGAACACACATTTATTACACATTAGTGCTGCGAGGGCCACATCAATATTCAGCTGACCTATTTTATAATTGATAAACATAAATCAATGAATACAACAGTTCTTCATCCATGCAGCTGTATGCAATTTACCTTTGATTATTTGCAGATGGTCTCCACAGAATCATGATAACAAGTAGAATAGTAGAGAAAAGAAACCTCCAGAAAGCATCATCCACCCACAACTCCATCCAATCCTATAAAATGGAACAAAAACAAAAATGTACTACAGCTGTGAGAAGAATATGCAAGTTAAGTACTGCATTGCTGGTAATTTCCAGAGATTCACATGTTTTGTTCAATTCTCATCATTGAGCTAGTAATTCTCTAGAGTTGCCTTTATATAGAGCTGCATTTCTGTAAAGATAATCCAGGATCTGGGCCTTTTTGTTTGGAAAAGTCGTTTACACACGACATCCTCGGAGTGGTATTTCGCAAAACATTTTCCCTTCGCCGTCTTACTTTGCTGAACTCGTTTTTGTTGGCATAAGGACTCTGCACTTTTGCCCTGCTAACCAGGGATAAAGTGCTAGCGCTCTCTCCTTAAAACATGTTAAATTGGCCTATGCCTACTTGGCACACTTAATTTACTTGCATGTCCCTAGTAAATGGTACTACCTGCACGTAGGGCCTGTAAATTAAGTGCTACTATGGGCTGCAGCATCCATTGTGCCACCCACTAAATTAGTCTTTTAAAACTGGTTTCAGACCTCTCACTGAAGTCTGTAGAGTAAACTGTCTGGAAAAATAAAACTTTTCTCAGGCCTGAACTTTTTAATTCTTACAGGTTATTCCTAAGGTGGGCCCTAAAGGCTCACAGGGCACGGTTCCCGTTATTTAAAAAGCAGAACATGTGGGTTTAAGTTTTACTACTAAAGTTGTTTTTCACTATTGTAATGCCGATCTCTCCCATAAAGTACCACTGGATTAACTTATTACATTAAATAAGTGCTAACTTCAGCTTTATTTTTTTATGATTCACTTTTATGACTGCTATAATGCAACCAAATAAAGTTTTTGAATTGAATTGACTGTATTATGCATCCAGAAAATCCAAATGATGTGGCATAATGCTGTCTGGGCAAAGACTGCACCTCTAAATATGTGCTTGTTCAACAACTAAAGATAGAAATGAGCAAATAAAAAATGACCATTTAATCTTTGCGAAGGGCCTTCTACTGCGAGCAAACAAGTTGCTGCAATTTAGTAACTTTTGATCTGTTAGAGGTAGAAACAATATTTTTCAAATCTGCTGCAGATGATGGATTATGTGGCAAATGTAACAAATGCAGAATTATGATAAAAGCCGCAGCCGCTGGATTGCATGATTCCAGTGGCCACCATTTACTATTCTGATAATGCCACTTTTAGAAAGGAGTGTTTGATTAGTTCAGATGCTCTGTCCAACACCACCCCCTTTTGTACCGCTTTGTTCGCCATAAGTTGGCAGGGTATGCTCAGACGTGAGTCCCTTGCTCACTTTGCCACTGGATTCAAGCAAGCCTGGCTGAAGACGGCTGGAATGCCAGAAACCGGTCCCAGGATGCTTGTTTCCGGTCCAGGGAAGGCATGGCTTGGCAGTTCGGGTTGGACTGTTACCATGAGGCACAGGGTCAGACTGATTTGCATATGGCCATGTCTGAACTGGGGTGGCAGAGTGGGCTAAAGAACGGTGATGGATTAAACCCAGATCTGTTGACTGGGTGTGAGTGTTTGATTGGTTCAGATGCTTCGTCCATCACCACCCCCTTTTGTACCACTTTTAGAAAGGAGGCATTCTGCTGCCCAAACCGACTGTGCCTGTGTGCCCGTGCTACGGGTCACATGACTGTGAATGGCTCTGCTGTTGTGAGTTGTATATTACTTCAAGACAATGAGCTAAAGGAAGCCTAGTTGTAAGGGAAGAGGGTTTTCCTGACCAGATGGCTGTGTAGGAGGTGTACCATTAAACTACTGGACCTGTGGAAGATTCAGAAGAACTACCCTGCTATCTGAGAAAAAGGGACTGCCCTACTAACTGAAGAAGGAAAGCTGTACCTACTTGCCTTGAACTCAGGCTTCCCAAAGTGACTCCAAGGATCAGTTGGCGGACCTCCTGTGTGAATTTCAGGGACACCAAAAGCTTCTGGAGGCTTACCTGCAACTAACTGACCAGAACTCTGTGGACCTGTCTGGTCCTGCTTGAGCCCTGATGCTGACCTCTGCTGGAGGGAGTCCTGATCCCCAAAAGGTGAACCCCCTACACTCCAAGGTCCTTGACCCTTGGCTGGCATCAGTGGAGATGCCTCGTGAACAGCGTTAGAAGTGGGCGGGATCGGAAGGGCACGGCGTGCCCCTACTTAAAAAAATTATTTCAGTCCGTTCCCCTATTTCTTTGTTTTAAAACAGCATCCCGGTACTGCAGGAATAGCACTACTTTAGAATGACATCTTTATTTTTCAGCCAGTGTGGTGCACCGTGCACATCGAGGAAGACCTCTGCGGTGCCCCCGGCCTCATCCCCTTCCCCTCTGAGTCTGGGGGCCTCAAAGTGACACTGAAAGGGCCATCAGTCTTGTCTTAGCATAGCTGCCGTGATTCACACTTCATTTAGAGAGGACGCTACTTGCAAGTAGCAAAGCAAAGCTGCAGTGATTTACAGCTCATTAGTGCCGAGGCTACCTTGCCCCCACTGTGACCAATACAATGGTAAATAATGTTTTTAATTAGGATTTTTTGTTTGCAGTGGAGTGCTTATTCTGTCGGTTTTTGTTGTGTAGGTTTCCTACTTGATAAAACGTGTAAAAATGAGTGGAGTATAATTTTATTTATTAACTGTATTATAACAGTGCTAGCCTGTGTGCTGTGAAGGATGCAAAGGTGTTTTTGTTTGCTATTTAACCTGCATTTTTATGAGCGACGTGGAAGGGAGGGCGAACAAAGTTATGAGCATTGTTTATTAAAATAATGCTTTTTTTTTCTTGATGTTAATAGGACGTCAGAACATCTCTTTACTCGCTTGTGAAAACAAAATAATAAGTGTTGACTAGAAAGGGAAGCAATTGAGTGTGGGTTTTAAGAAACTAATTGTTAGCAAAACCTCACCTGTGAATCCTAATGATAAGTAAACTTCACTAATTATTAATATTTGGAATATAATGAGCAGAAACAGATCCAAAAAGGTTTATGTAGATAACAATATAACACCAAGCAAGTGAGTCATACAAATAAAAATACTGCAGGACTATTACCTATTTCCTGGAAGATTGATAAAAAGCATACTATTGAGCTAGGCAGCACAAACACTAGTTATTACAGGGGTTAAAAACGTAAGCAATAAGGAACAACATGGGCACACAGCTATTTTGCTGATCAGAAGTGCACTGAGTAGCGGAATATAGTATTGTTATAAGAGTACAATACGTGCAGGAACGATAAGCAGCTGAGACACAGATAGTAGCGTGAGATGGGTCGAGGACCCCAACCCCGCAGTGACACAGATACAGTGTGATCTTGTGATTGGTATAATTTTACGCGAGGGTATCCATGATTTTATAAATTAAAATTAGTAACATAGTTTTGTACTTAAAACTAAAACAATTACCATTTTTAGCAGTCTATTGCAATTAAAAATCAGACGTAAATCTCACACATCGCAAAAGGCACAGATATATGTTTTTTTCAATATAACTTCATCACATTTATGTGGAATTTATTGACAACTTAAGAGTTACAGCTGGACTATCATCAGCACAGGCCTGATTCACCCTAAACCCTAGGAAAGGTTCCACTAGAGCAAATAAAACGCTCTTAATTTTGTCATCATTTTGCAAGCCAGAAACCATAATTGAAAGTACAGATAATTGCCAAATTGCTGGTATCACTGGGTTATAAATGTCTAATTTGTTCACTTTTCCACAAAAGGGTATAACATGCTAGTGGCCTTAATCCAATATAAGGGAGTAGCAGAGGCAAAGATCCTTGATCAAGCAGGTCTGGATCATGTAGTGTAACCACAAATGTGGAGAAGTATCAAAACTGCCCCTCAATAATGCAAAGCTCACTCAATGTATGCGAAAATACTGAGCCTAGCTATAATGAAAATGTGTACTAACTAAGGTCCAAGGCTGGTTTTGAATGGGCTTAGTGGACAAAAATGATACCAAAGGGGGTGATGGACGGAGCTTTTGAGCAAATCAAACACTCACCCCCAGTCAACGGATCTGGGTTGAAGCCATCATCATTCTTTAGCTCACTCCACTACCCCAGGTGAGACATGGCCATATGCAAATTAGTCGTGACCCTGTGCCTAATGGGAACAGTCCAGCCCGAACTGCCAAGCCATGTCTTCCCTGGACTGGAAACAAGCATCCTGGGACCGGTTTCTGGCTCATCAGCCATCATCACCAGGCTAGCTTGAATCCAGTGGCAAAATAAGCAAGGGACCCACGTCTGGGCATAGCCTGCCAACTTAGAGCGAACAAAGCGATACCAAAGGGAATCAAGCTATCCTGGCTGAAGACGGGTGGAACCCCGAAACCGTTCCTAGGATGCTTGTTTCCAGTCCAGGGAGGACCTGGCTTGGCAGTTCGGGATGGACTGTTCCTATTGGGCGCAGGGTCCAGACTGATTTCAATATGGCTGGGTTCAAACTGGAATGGCATGGTGAGCAAAACAATCGATGGATTTAGGCTCAGATCTCTGTACTGGGGTGAATGTATGACATTGTTCTACATTCTGTCCATCAATTGTTCATTTTGCATTAGTGGACAAAGATATCTGATGCCATGCCTCACCTGTAGTCAGTCACGCAAGTGTGCTTTTTTTAAACGCAGAAAATAGTCTCCACTACTTAAGAAATGCAGCATTATACTCACAATGCACAGTTTTGTATACATATTTTTATCCCAATCTATTACGGACGATGTGTAACAGAGTATTAAACGATGATGAAGAGCATATGACTATGAAGTGCATACAGTTGCGTGGTTCAACTGCAGATTTTTTTTGTTTAAAGCGTCAGTCAAACTCTCTATAGTTAAGTGTGAGAAGTCAGCCTGGCATATGATGTCCACTATTCTAGTGGGCACCTTGCACCAGTCCAAACGACCCTTATTGATGGTAGGTTTAAAGTCAACCTTATAGAAAGCTATCCTAGTGGTAGCTTTGGAGAGCAGCCTTCAGGCTAAGACTTGGAGGAAAGTAAAGCAAGTTGTTTTACCATTCTATAATCTCTTGAATGATCAAAAGAAAGAGCACCACACAAGGTATATATATATATATATATATATAAAAAATATGTATTTATTCTAAACACAACTCCTTTAGTCTCGTTATGAGGATAGAAGTCAAAGTCCAATACAAGGACTTAATTTAGCCCACAGTAAATTGCACAGTATACATTTTGCCCTAGGGGCCTCACAAACCATATACTAAGAAAGTGGTATAAGAACCACGTAGAGGCTAGAGACTAGGCCTTGGGCCTGTAGAACCGCTGGGGCAACCAGAAACCACCCAAGGGAGGGACGCAGGAGACCCACTGGGGATGCATGCAGTGTCTAAACACAGCCGCGAATCACCATTGACTTCTATGGAGGAAATCAGAGTTACAAATTTAAAGAATAAGGACACTTGGGGGTGAACTACGATGGAACCCTTTTAGACTTAGACACTTTGAGAGTGAAGACCCACGGGAGCACCGGAGTACTCGTGTTGCCTCACCCAGGGAAGCCGGGTGCATAGGTGTCTTTTCATGTCGGGTTTCGTCGTCTATTCCAATGGAGAGCTGCGAAGAAGTGCTGCAGGCGACCAGAGGAAAAGTGTCCGGGTAGATCCAAGGGTGGATCGGAGATCTGAAGAACCTGAAAGTAGAGGGGACAGAGTCTGGGTCACTAGTCAGTGACCAGGATGGCGACAAGAAGATGCCGACCGATGTTGGATGCTTTCAAGTGAAGGAGGTGAAGCTTGACTCTTCAGCCACGAAGTCCAGGAGGTGTCGACGACAACCAGGAGCTGGATTCGAGCTTTCCCACAAAGGATGTCGAGTGCTGCAGCGTCAGTATCCGGATTGGACCCAACAAGCCTTAGCAACAGCAACCCATGCAAGATGACAAGATTGGCTTCAGTGCAGACCAGCAAGGTCTGAGGGACTCACCCTTTGGAGGGGAGTCAGAACATGTCTGAAGCAACCAGGAAAGCTCAAGAAACAAAGGATTGTCCTTCGTGGAGACCCACTAGCCAACTGACTAGCGATCGTGAAGGAGCCTCAAGCGGAAATGCAAGAAGCGGGCCCATGGAACACTCTTGGAGTGTAGGCCTCTGAGCTTTGGTGCAGAAGGTGCTCCAGGCATGGCCTTCAAATACCCCAATGCACAACTTCAGGAAACTTGGGAAGTAGGTGCACTTGAAAAATTGCAGGATGTCCAGGAGTTCCGGTCCCACGTCTCTCGTGATAGCTACAGCTCTCATCTTTGCTGGTGACTCGTGTCAGCCTCGGAGATGTCTGGAAGTCCATGTCCTGTGTCGCAGATTCTATGGGATCCGGCGGGAGCCTGAAAATGCAGACCAGCAACATGCTTCTTTGGTGGCTGTTTGAACAGGGAGGTCACTCCTTGACCTCAAATGAGATTTCTTCCGTCTTCCAGTCGAAATGGAATGTCAAAGGTCCAAGATTTATGTATCAGAGTTTTGTCCAGGGTAATCTAAAGTCCTAGTGACTGGGTTCCTATACTTATACTAAGTTTAGGGGTTGGACTCTCCCACCTATGGGAGGACCTGGGGTAGGGGTGGGTACACCCCTTCCTCTTTGTCCAGTTTTGCACCAGAGCTGGGGATGAGTGCCCCAGCAACCGGTTTGAACTGGGAAATGCATGGAGCACCTTGTGTGCCCCAGGCAGTGTCTGAACAGCATTCACTGAATGCAACCCACCCTGCCCCAATACACTAAAGCCTGTCTGGGGAGGTGCTGGCACCTCCCTGAACACTAAACCTATTGTCCAGGCCTCCCCTGCTGAAGTTTCGTCCAGCAGCAGGAGGTCCGACTCGTGTCTGTGGCAGCAACATCCATTTTGTGATGCTGAGGCTCTTTTAAACATTTACATAGTAAGTAAGTGTGTACATGTCTTCTCCCTCTAGAACGGTAGAATGCTACCTCCCCGCCAGAACTGGCAAAGTGTTTGACACCAAACACGACATGTTTTGATAAAGCCAAACCAAAGTGAGCATTAACTGCGAGGATTATAATCCACTTAAGCGTATATGGTATGGCTATATCATAGAACATAAGGAAGGGATTTCGAAAGCAGCAGAGGGGCTCAGCTCATGCTAGGGCACCCTCCTACACAAAACCAAGAACTCTGCCTTCAGGATTGTCAAGGCCTGCCATAGGAGTGACTTATAGGTTAATACGTGTCTATATATATAGGTAGATATAGGGATACTATATCTAAGTAAGGGGTGCTTACACCACCTTACCCAGGCTGCAAGTGCAGACCTGTGGTACCATTTTGGAAGGCTTTCCAGGGGTGGCATAATACATGCTTCAGCCCCTGGTAGGCCTCTGGGGTACCTATGCCCTTGGTACCTAAGGTACCATATACTAGGGGCTCACAAGGGTCACCCAGTAACCAATCTGGTATGTACCTAAAGTACAAGCATTCAATTTAGAGAGAGAACAGCTAGGCTGTGGTCCTGATTAGCATGGCCATAGCCAGACTAAAGTCGAAAAACCAGTTAAACACAGCAAAAAGTGGGGTAACCATAGGAAGCAGATCCTACTCTTCTACATTAAGTATTTGCAGACAATGAATCGTCTTTTGCTTTTTCGCTAACGATAAACAGATTACATTTCATAAACTCTATACAGTACTATGTCCTAATCCACACAAGCATCTCAGGGGCGGATTCTGTGTAACCCTCCACTATCATAAAATAAGATCTGCTTGTTACATCAAAAATTAAACCGGAAGAGTTGTGTTACAACATTTCTCCTCTATTTGTTCATTATTTTGGTGATTGAATATGTAAATATTAGCATTTGTACAGACAGCCCAGAGACTGTCACTGACTCCATCCTACATTACCCATATCCTCTCACTCAAATTTATTAGGCGGTGCTGCACTGGCATCAATACCTGGGGATATCATAGTAGTTGTTGTGACTAGAAATGGATAGGTTGGGTGTTGGTTCAGTCTAGAAGCTCCGTGGTCGCAGATCTAATGCAGTCAATGCTTCTTCTCCAACAACGACCAATGCTTAGCTTAATGTGTCTACTGATCCCTTTACTGAAGAGACAGGCTTCATCAGAAATATCAGCACACTTGCCAACACAATTCCACAGTTTGAACAGCACATTTTCTCCAACGACCTAATTGATGAACCTCTGTACAGCGATAAGAAGCTCATATATACCCAAGCTGAAAAGAACTCAAAAATAGGTGTACGGCGACCAATTCCCAGCACAATTCTAACCTTTCTAATGACCGAGTTGCAGGGGCTCAGTGCACTAGTCCTGCTGGTTTACCTGTAGGTGTTCCGACCGGCTGTATTTTTCTTCCTGTAAGTGTCCCGACCGGCTGTATCTCTCTCCCTTCCACTGCTCCACAGGCTCATATGTTGATTGGCAGCCAGCCTTTCAGGCATTTCCGGTTTGATTTGAAAGCCGAAGGCACACAAGCAACCCAAACAAGATGGATCGCCGAGCTAACGAACGTCTATTGCTGCAGAACTAATGTATCGTGAAGCTGGCGTGATAACACAAGTTGCAGAATTTATATGCTGTGCGTGACGTACAGCAGGACAAACAGCTTTAGCACTCTGCGCATCCCATATTCTAATGATGCTGGTGAGAACTTTTTTAGGAAAGTGTAGCTCCTGGGTCAAAGCAAGCAGAAGAAGATCAAGGTAGTATAGAGAGAAATGGAACACACCCATGCAAGACCGGCATAGATAATTGCCTATTCTGCATGTTTATGACAGGAATGTACTTTCTCCATTTCTGATAGTGCACTCCACGTGCAGGGCTGAGACATCAACATTCACACCGAACCCTCCCAAGTCACGGGAACAAAGATGGTGTCGGGCTGTCCAAATGGGCTGTCCTTAAAGTGGACAAGGGGTAACCCAAAAACCCGATTGCCAATCACTTACCAGCGTTTAACATAAACGCTGATGCATGCGAATTAAAAAGAAGGGCGTGGCCTAAAGTTCCCTTTTCAAACCATATCGATTGCAAAAGGCCCTCGCATGGCGAGGGCAGCGCATGCGCGCTGCTAACACCAGCCGAGACCGAAAAAGGGCTTCACTGAGCACTTTGTGACTTGCTGTAAATCTGCTCTCCACCCAGCCAGAACTGAAAAATAGGGCGACAGCGGCTGCTGTAGAAGAGGCCCTAAGCTGACCCAGCCCCACCAGCCTCTCGTGGAAATTGTTCTCTGTGCCTGCCCAGAGGTTCCCGGCCCCTCCTTTACAGCTCTGCTCTTTTCTCTGTACCGGGGACTGCAACAGGAGCCTGGACTGCTTCTGAACTCCACAAACATCAATTAAGTTGGGAAAATAAAATACCTGGTGCATCTTTTTTAAATAACCGGAAAATGTCGTATGTTTTAACTGCTGTTTTTTTGTTCTTTTTTTTAATGTGTACCACTGCTTTGTCTGTGTTTAGGGATGTGGTCTACTAAAACAAGCATTTGCAATGCAATAGGTCTCGCATTACTGAAAGTTTGACCTATTAATGCAACACCAAAAGCGCAAACTTTCAGCAATGTGAGGCCTATTGCAATGCAAATTGTTGCTTTTTTAGGCAAAAGGAGATTAAGTGATTTGCCCAGAATCAAAGGATGCTTGAGCCTCCTGCCAGACCCGAACCTGGTTACGTTAAATAGGAAGACTAGGAAACAAATGGCTTATGATTCCACTTATAAGCGTATTTGCAATATTCTGTGATTGGAAACATGTCCCACATTGTAAATGAAATAAATGTTAACAACTTATATATTAAACCTCAAATAAACATGTTTATCGGTTGTTTGAATTAAATAACGTTATAAGCTGTAACTGGTCCGTGAAATGCCAAACGTACAAAAAATTGGTATGTTTTGCTATTTCTAGCCACACCTCTGACTCCGCCCACTGATCCAATCCTCTGTTTATTCCCCCCTGATTCTCCGCCCACAGTTCCCCTACTTTTTTCCCCCAACTTCGACCACTGCTCGTGAACAAGAGGTAACGTTACAGAAGATTTACACTCCTCATGACCACAAGACATCTTCATGCAGAGAATCGCTCACCAGCAACAAAGGTTAACACAACGGTGCAGCAGGACCTACTCTGTGCGCGGACATTGACCAGCAACGTGAGACCTGCACTTCATGCCGACATCAACAGCCGACAAACAATCACCAACATAAAGCTCAGCGATGTCTGGCTCTTCTCACTAGAGTAAAAACTATCCACAATGCTGCTGCCATTTACGAGGAGTTGGGATTACTGAGAGACGAAGAGAGGACGTATCAAGTTCCCGAGTCTAGAATAGAGCAACATCATCAAGCATATGGATGTGAAAGCTGAATTTAAACTCCCAGATGAATTATGGAGTGAACATCTTTCAAATGAACAGTGCGAGCAACTGTGGCAAAACTCATTTAAGACTCTCTTCAGCATAGAAAAACCAGCTTGGTTGAAGAGAAACCAACTATTTACTGTGCACAGGGCCTATCTTTCCCCTCTAAAGTTGTCTAAATTTTCAATTGGGTCCCAAGTTAGCAGCAGAATGTGTGGTCTGGTCACGGCCTCAGACATACATATGTTTAAAGACTCCAGTCAGTCATCAATTGTGATCAATTGTCCGTATGCATTTCAATTTTAAAAACGACATATTAGAATTTATTTTTATTGAGCTGATAGCAACATGATATACTAAGCGATGCGCAATATCAAGCATTATTTCCTAGCATGTAAGAAAGACTTCAATACGTATATAACTGGCCAGAATTAATAAACCAAGCTAAGCACCAGAATCCCTTATATAGTATTAAAACCCATACACAAATAGTAAAGCTTTCCCATTCAATTGTACATCAGAAAGACAAATCCTTACAAGCAATTTAAAAATGAATAAAGTGCTTTGTCTCCCCTTAATCGAATATACAGTACTATTAAACATGAGGTTACCAAAAACCAATAATAAGCAAACCTAGGCATTTAGGTTGATGCTGAACACATTCTGTGTTTCCAAAGTTGAATTCCTGGAGCTGCAGAAGCTGGGGATTTTTTTTTATTTTGAATGATCTACACAGTGAATATCTGGTAATGCTACATGCAGTGGCATAGAACACATTTCGCTAAATCCGGTCTTCCAATGGTTCAAGATGGAAGATGAAATCTACCATACATGTGCGGATAGAAATGGGAGAATCAGCCCACGCCTCAGCTTTTAACAAGATACAAAGGCTTGGAAGAAAGGATTTTTCACTTTGGGATGAGTGGGGTTCAGGCTCAGGACTTATTGACATCACTGAATAGGTTATGAGACTGGTGATGATCTGTTGAGGTTTGGTTTCTTAATTTGTATGCAAGTGTGTGAATAATTAATATATCTTTATTGCTGAGAAAAAAAGTAGAGTTGAGAGAATTGTAAGAGTCTAAGACTTGTTAGAATGTTAGGTCAATTACTGATCAAACTGGAGATTAACAATATTATTGGGATGTCCTTCCCAGGTAATCTTTGAGGCCTTTATGTAAAAGCAGAGAGCAAAGTTCATGAAAGCCTGAGAATGCAACTCTCCCTAGAAACAGACAATAAGTTGTACCGTAGAGTGCTCCTCAGTATTAGCACAAGGGAAGAAGTATCCCTCGGAAGTATCGGCTGTGCTATGTTGATTGAGTAAAAGATACTGACTACTGAAATATTTACCATATATTGATAAATGCTTATAGATGGATCTACATGTAACATTTGCACCATCAGGCAGTTGCTGCCAAAAGGCTAGTACTGGATTTCAATTAGTATTTCAGTCTGGTGCCACAATGTTTTCTGGTCTCTGTAAAACAATACCTCACTTACTCTTGGCCTGCAAAATTTGAACAAGAGCAGCTCTGAGTTTGTGATTGTAAAGTTTGTGGTGTGCCTGCATTGAAAAGCTTTTTCGAACAGGTCGGCACCTCTGTGCCTTTCTAGAGCATAGGTATTTATGCTATAGCTGGGCTGCTCCAAATAAAAGTGACCTATTAGGTAATGGCTACTTCTTAATACATGGCAAACCAAAGAAAACCAAAGAATCAACGCAAACTGCAGATCTCAGAGTGAAAGCAGCCAGAACATCAGGATGCAAACATGGAATATCACCAGAGAGTGGTGTCAGATCACTTATATTCGCTAACTTATCCGCCTATATGGTTAGGGAGTTAAGTACCAGCTTCAGAATTCTATTGCCTACATATTACCTTAACTGTACATGTTGTGTAAGTGCTTAAAGTTTTAGTTTTTTTAAACTTTATTTTCATTTTGGTTAAATGAACAATAAGACAATATGAAATGACAATACCGGCATAAGTGTAACACTTGAGGCAACTTAAAAATGGAAATTACCAATTGCCTTTCACAAGTCTGTCCAGTTGCACTATGACATGAAAGCATCAACTATTTCTGAATTTTTTGCTAACAGCATGATGCATTGTGGGGCTTGTTGTTTTCATTTTAACACTAGTTCTTGGCTCATAATTCAGCATGCAAAGTGCTGCTGGCTAGAATGCCAGCATTGCTAAAATGAAGCAACATCAGTGGAAATACCCGTTCTTTCTACAGAAACAGTGCCATTTTGGTAGGAAAAATTGGTGGCGGGAGCTTTGGGGCAACAACCTGTATTTGAATTGGGTGTTTGAGGATGTAGGAGGACAGAATCTAGCTTCCAGGGCAATCAAATTGTGGTCCAACTTCCCCTTCGTCACACAGTTCAATACAGTCCATAGGGCCTTCTAGCTCGCAAAATGTCATCCCTTATCACTGAGCGGCAACCTCTCACGTGGCAAATCCAGTATATTGCTTTATTTTTAAGGGAATCCTCTCCTCCATGCCTCAAGTGGGTGGCAACTTTGGGCACATAAATCATATAGATACATTTAGGGTCTGATGGCACTTTGTTTCCCCTGGATGATGAGTGGGGGCCATGAATGTTCCTAGGTGGAAGGTGTTGGTGAGGGAAAGACCCCACTGTACCGATGGGCCCCTAACAGCTTGCAGCTGCACTGTTCTAGTCCCCCGGGGATCCCCTGTATGATGCTACATCAGAAAGGCTATGCTTGGTGTCTGCAGGGGTTGTTCATGAGGGAAGGTGATTGGGCTGTACATGCCCTGGGCGAATTACGTTATCTGGGTGGGTGGGTCTGGATAGGATTTTGACTATCAATCTCACCTCGAGCTAGGATAAGCTTTACCTGCCCTGTAAGTTCTGTGGAAAAGTAAATTTTGCCATGTTCTGTGTCCCTACGTGTCATCCATCATATGTTATGTGTGCATGATTAAATATGCATATGCATTCCCCATGTTCGATTAATGACGCAATTACAGTTGTGTCCACCTCTAGTATGCCAGTTTCCAGCCCTCGTGAATACTACGAATATCAGGCCTATGTAAAGCTACGTTGCCACGTTTCTCAGTGTGCACGTTATTCTATTATAAAGTCCCCGTTTCTAGGCCTCAAAAGGGCCTGGACACCAGATTCAGCTCCTGTCTCCTGAAGCCTCACTGAGGAGCGATACAGCCCCCACCTGTATCCTCGACCCTTCACTTACTTCCTGCCTCGCAGTGCCCGGCTCAGTCTCTGAGTCTGCCAAGAATATGTTATGATTCCAGTTATCAGTTCAGTCCTCCTTCTCTGCATTCCTAAGCTACTGAACTGCATCAATAGTTTCCGTCATTGTCTAGCCTTCACGTCTCCACGTTAGAGAAATACTGCATTTAATGGTCATTTAATATTCTTCATCACGCACTACATGTAGAATAATGCATGGTCCAGTCTTAGAATCAAGTCAGCCTTTCCTCTCCTGACTTCTAGTTTATATCAACATGTTCTCTAAACATCAGATACTAGATACTGTTTAGGTACATGTCACCCTGACTCTCCAGACTTCAGTCTCTGCTCCTAGCACAGAGTTCGAAGCCCCCAGCTTCTCCTAGTGATACGTCATTGCTAGTTTGCGCGCACCATCAGGTTAGAGGTCCCGGCTCCTTAGGTAGCCCCCTCCAATGTTTCCGCCCCATTCATGACATATTCTGTTACGTTTGCATCACATGTCTATGTATACGCCCCGTTACACCTCTTTTCGCCCTTATCTTTCGCGACTGCTACGCGTCACGCCTTCTGCTCCACCCACTGCTACGCCTACTGCAATGTAATGCTATGTGTTTGCGTTATGTATATATGCTCATGTATTGTTATTAAAAGTCAGCGCGCTCATCCCAGATCCAGCCCCAGCAGCTGCTGGGCCCTGCCATCCTATTCCTATGCAGGTTGTCCTGTTCCTGTCCTTATGCTGTATTAAACCTGCAAAACTCCTACTACCTCGAATCTTGACTCTTATTTATTGAGCTATCTGTTATGATATATGTCTAGTCAAAAAGAGAGGTATTATTTATTTATTTACCACATAATGGCGCCCGAACAGGGACTTGCCCTTTCCCCACGCGTCGGTGAAGCCACGCCGACCCCCTGACCCTCTGCAGTCGTGACGGAACTCTTCTGTGCACCGGCAGATATTTCTGCTTCAAGTATCCCTCAGGCCCACGGAGGAGACGGAGGAGGCGGTCCAGCATCCAAACGAGACGGTGGAGGAACGCGGCGAGTCCCGACCAGAGCCCAAGCCAAGAGTCCAAGGTCCGAGGTATCCGGAGGCCCACCCGTAACTGAAGTCCGAAGTTCGTCGTCCGTCGTCGTAGCAGTCCAGTCCAGTCCGAGGCCTTCCGTTCTTGCTGCCCGGTGAGTACCATTACTGGGGTAGTATCTAGACAGGGTCAATCTAAATTGACTCTGGTCCGTGGGTTGGTGGTACACAGACTCACAAACGAAGTGTTCACCTAGGTGGATACGGGTCTTGATGCGTCCCTTTATGGGACCGGTATGTTCCGTACTGTTTCAGCAGTGCATCCAGTAACTCTAGTCTGTTCCGTTCGAGAAATTCTTGTGTTTCTGTTCTCAGTATTCCAGGTAATATTCTGTCCGAACTGTTATGTTATGATGTTGTTCAATGTATCTCCAATGTCGTGGTATGCCTGAATTGTTCTCCCAATTGTTATTGTTCCTCGTGTATTGTATTGTGTTCCGATTCAAGTTTACAATGTCTCTCTTTTCGAGATTACGTCAGCTAAAAACTAGAAAGGGTTTGTTAGAAGAAGCAGTTCCTGTTCCGCCGAGGGACAGTCCAGGTCACTTTATGTATCAGAAGCATGGCATAAGCGCCATATTGTATCTAGATTTATGGGTAGAGTATACCAAACAGTTAGAAGAAAAGTATAGATGGCCCGTATCGGGTACATGGGATGCCGAATGCATCATGCGAGTAGAAGAAGCATTATGGAAAAAGAAAGCCAGACAGTCACAGAAAGATGCCATCGAGTTATGGCGTAAAGAAGCTCATAAAAGAACCGAAAAAGAAATCAGAAAGTCAGAATTAAGTAGAGAATCCTTAGAACGAGCACAAGAAAAAGAACTAATCGAGATAGGTGAACAAGTCAAAGCCGAACAGTCAGACAGACAGAGGCATGCCCTTATTAGGGGTATGTATCCTCTCCTTGCCGAGGGCTTGCCAAAAGCGACCCCAGAGGCATCCAGTAATTTCCCGCCACCATTAGTTCCGACCAAGCTACGTCACAAACAGACCGCAGCTGATATTTTTATTTCGTCCTATTTGGACGACACAGTCCCAGAATATGCAAATCCTGTTCGCGCTCCGCCAGTCCCTGTAAATCAGGCACTTCCCGCTTCTCCAGACACCGGAGTACCTGTTACGGTACCCCCGGTCCAGCCCGCCATACAAGTCCAGCCTACATTTCCATTTCCCACTCTGCCAGGACGAAGAGCCTCAGTAGACCTAGACTCCAGTTTAGGGGCCGCAGGGGGAGGTACTCCTCAAACCCCGCCGCCACACAAGCGTTTAACGACAGCCGAATTACATGCACAAGCGTCACAGCGTACGCCCAGACATCAGACTGTAGCAGAAATAAGAAAATCCCTTGCCGAATGCGGCTATGATCCAGTCCCAGGCGAGGATAATATGGTTTTATATTCATTCCGCGTAAGAAAGGTGGCCGAGTATCTAGTCACCTTACCGAATATGAAAGAAGATCTAGACAGAATATATCGTTTCATCCGTACAGGGGATGATCCAGAAAGCATTAGCGAGGCCATGTCTCAAAGGAAAGCCGAGATCCAGCTCATGATATTAAAGTTTCTGATCAATTGTCTAATAAGAGAACAAGATTACCCGTCTAAAGATCCGGCTGAAATGAAAACCCTGACAAGGTGGAGTGATAATATAGCCGAGGGTAAGCACAAGACCGTCGGTGCTATGGAGAGTATGTACAAGAAAATCCGTAGAGAAATAATAAAGATACACGAACAACGTAAAGCAGCACAAGTAAGCGAGAAAGAAAGTAATTCTGATACTGAAGAGATAGGCGAGGAGAATCCCGCCAGAATAGCGTATGTAGGAAAATCTAGATTTCCAGATCGCCATTTACGCCTAGAACACAAGTCTATTTTTCATTCTCCAGCACCAGAACAAGGTTCACTAGAACAAGTGTTTCAAGCTACCGATCACATTCTGAAATCACGAATCGGTTACAGTGAGTTAAGTACCATGCATGAACAAGAACTAGCCCGATCAGCAGTCCGATGGATTACTGATTCTATCATTTTTCCAGACGAAATAGTGGCACAAATGTTTCTGAAAATGCCCCCAGCCGAGCAACGACTGGTGGGTATGTATATGATCCAGCACCTCATTACTTTGTATGAGGGTCAGCACTCTGATCCAGGTCCGTTACATGATGTCCTGAACGAGTTACTCCAGTATAGATGGAAAGGTCTAGGTACCGACTTAATTAGTGTCATTCTAGAACAGCGTCACAAATATAGAACGTTTCTGAACCCGCATTTTGTTCATGTCTCACCCCCAGAAAGTAAACCATTTTACATGGAGAGACAGAATCCGTTACGAGAAGTCCACCCAGTTAAAGGAACGGGTGGCGAAATGCAGCGAGTGTTTGTATACACTCCAATAACAAAGATGGAACTCCTCGAGATGAAGAAATTAATTCCCTGTCATGACAAAGATCCAGCAGGGTTCCATAGAGAATTAAAAGACATGCTCCGTATGGGAGAATACACATATCCAGATATAATTAAAATGTTAAAGGTTCTGCTGCCCGCAGGGGTGTATGAAAAGCTCAAGGAAAAAGAATGGGAGGTGGGAGAGAAAAAGATCGATTGGGCAGTTCTAGAAGCTGAAGACAAGGCACGAGTACCAGGTACCGGTCTTGGAGATAAATGTAAAGAATTACCAGAATTATTAATACAAGTTTTACCTAGATTATTGACAACTAGAAAAGAAGACTGGGATGCAATCTCAGCCTGTAAACAGAAACAAGATGAGGATATTAGTGATTTTTATTCTAGATTTGAAAAATGTTTCAGCATCAACAGTGGCCTCAAGACAAGTAGTGAGTCATACCCTCACCTTTTTGTTACTAAATTAGTCGAGAATTCAAGTCCACAAATTAAAAATCGAGTTTTGAAAGTCGAAAGTACCTGGCAAGCTAATACCCCGTCCCAGATGTTGCAAATGCTCCAATACCATCAGAATAGAATCAGAGAAGAACAAGAACACGAATGAAAACGTTTGAAAGACACGAAAATGAAAGTACTAGTTGCACAATCTGTTCCTCAAGACAGTCAGAAGAGGGGTCCGAATCAAGCCAGTCATCCTGCAGCTCCCGTTAAAGGGAACTGCAATTATTGTAAACAGCCAGGTCATTTTATAAATGAGTGTGCAGTTCTGAAACACAACATAGCTACTGGTAAGACTAAAGAAAGACCACGTCCGCCTAGACAAGAACAAGTTTCACAGATTCCTCAGCCACAGAATGCACCACAGACAGTTACCGCACCGCAGCCTATTGCTGCAACACAGCATGTTACATCGCAGATGTACCAGTATGCACAGTCTGAGTATCCAGAGTACCAGCAGTATTCATGAAACAGCCTAGAGAGGGAGGTAGGCTTGCCTCTCATCGAGATACCTGTAGATCAAGAAGGTCCCTATGTTCACAGTCAAGTATTAGGGAAAGACAGAAAGTTTTTGATCGATACAGGGGCAAGTAGGACCACTATTAGTCACGCCGAAGTTCCAGGGGCTCCGCTCTCAGGCTCAAGAAATGTTTCCCTTGGATTTTCAGGAAAACCCATCGTAAATGAAATATCAAAGCCAGTTACTCTAGAAGTAGGTCCATTGTCCCGCACTACTGATCTGTTACTTACTAAGTCATGTCCAGAAAACCTATTAGGCATTAAGACACTGAAAGAGTTAGGTGCAGTTATATGCTGTTCCCCAGAGGGAATACGATTGTTCCTACGTGACTTTAAGGGTCACTATGTATTACGAGATTTTGATTCAAGACTGTCTAATGTTCCGCAGCACTTATGGGCGCAAGGTCCAACTGATGTAGGTTACATGCAAATCACACCCTATCGTGTGACTCTCAAGCCAGGTGTAGTGTTACCACGAATCAGACAGTACAGATTGCCACCAGAGGCTGTAGCAGCCTTATCCAAAATTATTGACGAGCTCATGGCTCAAGGAGTGGTTGTAGAAACTGACTCCAATGTATGTAATTCTCCGATCATTCCAGTCATGAAACGTACTGATCCAAATGCACCCCCAGTATATCGATTAGTGATTGACCTACGAGAGCTTAATAAATGTATTATTCCTCAGTACCCAGTTGTCCCAGACATCTCTTCCCTATTAACGGCCATTGATTCCGAAGCCACGTTCTTCACTGTCATAGACCTCAAGAACGCATTTTTCAGTGTTCCTATTCATCCAGACAGCCAGTTCCTTTTCGGATTTTGTTTAAATGGAAGGAGCTATATGTTTACACGAGCTCCTCAAGGTTTCACAGAAAGTCCTAGCATTTATAGTCAAGCACTTAAGAGACAACTAGACAACATTCACATGCCAACTGACACTGCCCTGCTCCAGTATGTCGATGATCTACTGATCACAGCCCGTTCTGAACGTGCTTGCGAGCAAGCATCCCTTACAGTTTTGTATTTCCTAGCCGAGATGGGGCACAAGGTGTCCCCTTCTAAGCTTCAATTCTGTGTCCAGCAAGTGGTCTACTTAGGACACTTACTGTCCAAGAGGGGTAGGCAGTTGACACCAGACCGTATCCAGTTAATAGCGAGTCTTCCTCAGCCCAAGACCCAGAAGGAGGAACGTGCTTTTATCGGCCTTACTTCTTACTGCAGACAATGGATTCCCCAGTATGCATTTCTAGCCAAACCACTGATACAGTTAACGACATAGGAGGCAGCCGTATCGACTGTCCTCCCTTGGACATCTGAACATACACTTAGTTTCAATGAGTTAAAGAAAGCCCTATGCCAAGCTCCAGTTCTAGCTACACCAAACTACAGTAAGCCTTTTACACTCTTCGTTACTGAACGTGAAGGTACAGCATTATCTGTTCTCACACAAGATCAAGCAGGACAATACAAGCCCAGTGCTTATTTTTCGAGCACATTAGATCCTGTAGCCCAGGCTCTGCCTGCGTGCCTCAAGTCAGTTGCAGCCGCAGCCCTAGCTATCAGACAAAGTGATTCCATAGTCTTAGGACATACCTTGACAGTACAAGTTCCACATTCTGTGGAAGTTCTTTTAAACCGAACACAAACTCAGCACTTGACAATTGCACGTTTAACAGGTTATGAATTGACACTGTTCCAGCCACACATAGAAATCAGACGCTGCAACATTTTAAATCCTGCTACATTGTTACCATCAGTTACTTCAAATCCAGCCACACATGACTGTGTGGAAGTAGTTAACATTACGACAAAGCCAAGACAAGATCTGACAGATATTCCGTTACCAGACCCCGACCTGACACTTTATGTGGATGGTTCATGCCTGAGAACTAGTACAGGAGAACTAGTCGCCGCGTATGCAGTGACTACTGACACCGAAGTTATTGAAACACACCATATTGACACCCTGTCTGCTCAAGCAGCAGAGCTAGTTGCTCTGACACAAGCCTGCATACACGCCAAGAACTTGAAAGTTAATGTTTACACAGATTCACGCTACGCATTTGGAGTTGTACACGACTTCGGAGTGCTCTGGCAGGAGAGAGGTTTCATGACTTCACATGGAACCAAGATTCAGCATGGTCTCCTTATTCAAGCTCTGTTAGATGCCATACACTTACCGACAGCTATCGCTATCATGAAGTGCAAAGCACATACGAAAGTTACTGACATTATTTCCCAAGGTAATGATCTAGCAGATCGCACAGCCAAGCTCACAGCACAGACTCTAGACATTCCAGTTAACATGACACATACTCCAGATCCGACTACATGTATGACAGTTAAGGACCCTACACAAGATGTCATAGATATCCAGTTACATGCTACTCCCGAAGAAATCAAGAAATGGTCCGAACAAGGAGGGGTCCAGACAGATCAAGGATGGTTAACGAAGGGTAGAGCCACATGGTTTCTCTCCGACTCTATGGTTCAAGTCATTATTAATACCGCACATAGTCCAGCACATTTAGGAGAAAAAGCTATGTTAGACAGTATCCAGAACATTTGGTTCAACAAGCATTTACGAGCTGCAGCCAAGCAGAAAGTCCGTACCTGTATGATATGTTGTCAGTTTAATCCAGGTAAAAGTGTCCCGGTGGAACAAGGTGGATTCCAGCCCCCCTGACCACCCTTTTGAAGTCCTCCAGATGGATTATATTCAGATGGAGCGATGTCGAGGTTTCAAGTATGTCCTTGTAGTTGTATGCGCTTTGTCCAGGTGGACAGAAGCATATCCAGTTCCAGATTACACAGCCGCGACCACTGCCAAGCAGTTGGTTCGTGAGTTCTTCCCCCGTTATGGACTCCCTAGAGTCGTATATTCTGACAACGGCCAGCCATTCTCATCTGAACTCATGAAGCATGTTTCCCTTTTGTTAGGGTACCAGTGGAAGTTCCATTGTGTACGCCATCCTGAAGCAGCCGGTCTCGTAGAGAGACATAACCAGACTCTGAAAATCCGTATTGCAAAAGTGTGTAAAGAAAAAGGTGTGGACTGGCTAGTAGCTCTACCAGTCGCTTTATTTTATATGCGCATGGTCGCACATTCCAGATCAGGTCTGTCCCCGTATGAGGTCGTTTTCGGCCGCCCCCCTAACATGTGGGGTACTCCTAGACCCCGAAGTATTACCGATGTTTCAAGTAATATGCTGACAGATTACCTAGCTTCCTTGATGTCTGCCCTCAACTCATGTCGTTCACAGGTTGCCGCCGCATTTCCAGACAATACCGAGGTGGCACCGCATGAAATCGTTCCAGGATCCATGGTAATGGTCCGCAACTTTGACAGATCAAGTCCGCTGGAGCCTCGCTGGAAAGAGCCCCGACAGGTCCTCCTCACCACCCGTACAGCCGTGAAGTTGGAAGGACGCAAAGGCTGGGTGCACCTTTCTCATATTAAACTTTTTAATGGACTGAAACCCGTCTTAAAGAACATTTCCCAGGATTTGAAGGATTGCCAAAGCATTGTTCTCAAGGACTGTCCCGCAAAAGACATTGCTACAACCCCTCCCCTGTTAGAGAAAACTCCGCAACAGGAGTACAAGCTAAAACTCCGGTCTAGTAAAATAAGTCAGTCAGTTTGATTGTCTAAGTCCTCCCCTAGGTGAAACGGTTAGACTGTTTCTGACATGTATAAAATAGACCCCCATAGTGAGAGAGTTAGTCAAAACTCAATCCGATGTATCGTTTTTCTATGTTTCATATTGTTTCTCAGCATTATGATTTCCTGCACCAGTTATGCATTTTTCTTGTATTTCCCAGTTCTTCATGTAAATAAGTCTGCTAATGCTACAGTAGAGCACACGTTTAGTGATCTGCCTCCTCATGAACTCTCTTACCGCCTCGCCATGCGAAATAACTCATTCATCCGCATGTTACATTACTCACACCAGACCAGCAATGCCACTAATTGTTGGGTGTGTGGTCGACTCCCCCCTTTCCAGACCCCGAAGGGAGTTCTGCCACTCTTTCCTTATCCATTTTCACATAATGGTTCGTGTGGAGCATGGTCCACGTTAACGTCATCCTCAACAGATATGTCTTTTCTTAACAGTACATGTTTTCCAGACAAGCAAGGTCTCCCTCACAGAACCGGTTTAGATCTAGAAAATGAAGTGTATAATTTAGGTAATTATTCTTCGAATTTCATGGTCTTGAATGTTCAGTCTGATACTACTCCAGACTTACCTGCTATTTCAGTACTACCAGTCAAAGGCGAATTATGTGTCCGTAATTATGGTTCCGTACATGTAGGACATAGTGATTGTACTACTATTGTCAAGTATAGTGACAGTGGGAAATCTATTTTCAAAGCTTCACGTCATTCTTATTTTATTTGTGGTCAAACCGCATATGTTCGTCTGCCCCTCGATTGGGAGGGAACCTGTTACATTGCCTTCCTACTGCCACCAGTTTTCCTAGCCCCACCTGATTATCATAGAAATACACATCTAGTACACATTAGACATAGAAGGGAGTCCCCAATTGTCGATTATACTGAAACTGCTCTAGAACAGTATACAGATTTCAACAGAGGTTTCTTTTTCTTTATAGGACCTATCCAGAATAGTAAGCTAATCCGTAGGTTAACCAGAACCCTCGAAGCTGTAGTAAATGAGACTGCCTCTGCTCTAGGTAACTTAACCGAAGAGCAATCTGCTATGAGATTTGTCGTTTTACAGAATCGTCTCGTCCTTGACGTCATACTGGCCGATAGGGGCGGGGCCTGTAGAGTCATCGGATCTAGTTGCTGCATTTTCATTCCAAATAACGCGCCGTCTGTTTATTCAGCTATAACCAGACTCCATAAAATTGCCCATCTGATACACCAAGATCCAGGCACCTGGACATGGTCCGGTTGGTTCTGGAATATAATTTCCGCATGGGGATGGAAAATATTGTCCTTTCTAGGTATTGCAGTAGCGATCATATTCAGCTGCTGCCTCTGTATACAATGTGGCCCTGCGATTTGCGGCATTTGTGCTACCTCTTGTATTCCTAGTCCCAAGCCCCGTTCTAAATCCCGTTCCAGGATAATTCGAGACGAGCAAATGATACTGTATGAAATGATAGATGGTATCATGAATATTGATGTTTCCTGATGGAAACGTAGTGACAAGGAGGGAATGTGGAAAAGTAAATTTTGCCATGTTCTGTGTCCCTACGTGTCATCCATCATATGTTATGTGTGCATGATTAAATATGCATATGCATTCCCCATGTTCGATTAATGACGCAATTACAGTTGTGTCCACCTCTAGTATGCCAGTTTCCAGCCCTCGTGAATACTACGAATATCAGGCCTATGTAAAGCTACGTTGCCACGTTTCTCAGTGTGCACGTTATTCTATTATAAAGTCCCCGTTTCTAGGCCTCAAAAGGGCCTGGACACCAGATTCAGCTCCTGTCTCCTGAAGCCTCACTGAGGAGCGATACAGCCCCCACCTGTATCCTCGACCCTTCACTTACTTCCTGCCTCTCAGTGCCCGGCTCAGTCTCTGAGTCTGCCAAGAATATGTTATGATTCCAGTTATCAGTTCAGTCCTCCTTCTCTGCATTCCTAAGCTACTGAACTGCATCAATAGTTTCCGTCATTGTCTAGCCTTCACGTCTCCACGTTAGAGAAATACTGCATTTAATGGTCATTTAATATTCTTCATCACGCACTACATGTAGAATAATGCATGGTCCAGTCTTAGAATCAAGTCAGCCTTTCCTCTCCTGACTTCTAGTTTATATCAACATGTTCTCTAAACATCAGATACTAGATACTGTTTAGGTACATGTCACCCTGACTCTCCAGACTTCAGTCTCTGCTCCTAGCACAGAGTTCGAAGCCCCCAGCTTCTCCTAGTGATACGTCATTGCTAGTTTGCGCGCACCATCAGGTTAGAGGTCCCGGCTCCTTAGGTAGCCCCCTCCAATGTTTCCGCCCCATTCATGACATATTCTGTTACGTTTGCATCACATGTCTATGTATACGCCCCGTTACACCTCTTTTCGCCCTTATCTTTCGCGACTGCTACGCGTCACGCCTTCTGCTCCACCCACTGCTACGCCTACTGCAATGTAATGCTATGTGTTTGCGTTATGTATATATGCTCATGTATTGTTATTAAAAGTCAGCGCGCTCATCCCAGATCCAGCCCCAGCAGCTGCTGGGCCCTGCCATCCTATTCCTATGCAGGTTGTCCTGTTCCTGTCCTTATGCTGTATTAAACCTGCAAAACTCCTACTACCTCGAATCTTGACTCCTATTTATTGAGCTATCTGTTATGATATATGTCTAGTCAAAAAGAGAGGTATTATTTATTTATTTACCACAGTTCTTCAATCACAGATCTCAATTTATTAACTTCGGGGTGGCCCAGCCCAGCCTCTGACGGGCGCAGATGGGCCCGCTCTTGGCCTGTTCTTAACCCAGGCACACGCAAGCTCGTACCGCACAGCGGGAGCCACAGGCAGAACAATAAGTGCCTCCAGTAGTGAGAACAGTGGCGTAAGCGGTGGCTGCTGCAAGTGTCTCTGGAGCTTGTGGTCTCTCCTCTTCCCACTCCTAGCAGTGCGACGGTCGTCCCGCGCAGAGGGAGCCCTAGTCTGAACAAATAAGCGCCTCCGAATGTGAGAACAGTGGCATAGATGGCAGCTGCTACTAATACATCTGTTACTTTTGTTGATCGGTAACCTAATACCCAGTACGAGTCCTTATGAAGTGAATTTTCTTCATTGATGGACCCTTGTTGTACACAGATTGAACACAAATTATTCAATGACACATTTCGGTGGATTAGAATAGATTTCAACCCCCTTCTTCAGGGCAAAATTATTAGATAAATCTCCCAAATTAGACAAATCAACCATGAAATATCTATAAGAAACATACACTTTGCGAAGAGTTAATACAATAAAAGACTGTAACAATAACACATTCAATTTTTGTGCATACACTTTCTCAGTTGTACTTTCATTTTACTACAGCCTGTTGAGCCACATTTAATCCCTGGGTAAGGCCCCAATCAAGGACAGGAAATTGCCTTCCTTCCAAATCAAAGCCCCAAAACACTATGGGTCACCCCACATCTTCTGTCATTCCTACAGCTCACTACTAATCCAGGAAGATGCTCCCTCCATTAGCTCACTCCACTTCCCAAGAATATCAGATTGGACTTTGTTAAAATTTCACGCCCTTCATAAACACCTAGAGGTGCAACCATACACTAGTCCTGATACCTTCCACTATGGATGAAGAAAGTTAATGTATATGTTTACAGATAATAACATATATATGTCTTATAGGTCACCCAGAAGATCCATTCCCTATCTCACCAGGTACGTCATCACCGATTCCCAGATACCCTTAGCGCAAGATTTTCTGGGCTTAAGGGTCCAGCAAGTATCTAGCTGTTCTTGGAAAAAGTAACATCTTACAACCATTCGGAGGTGACACACATCGACCCCAATGATTTGGCGCTTGTCAAGCATAAGAAGTATGGCAGTGAGGTTTTGGATGTCAGCAGGGGCATCCCCGAAAGACTCCAAGAGTGCAACCAATAGGGTCATAGTAATGTGAAAATCAGGTCAATAGCGCCAAACAGGGACTTCCAGAACACTGCTATTCATTGATTCCTCTGCGTCAGATGTAGGAAATTTGTGTTTCTAGCCTCTCAGCATGCACATCTCGCGCCATTTGCAAGTCCCGCTCTATGTAGTTGCACTAGGGTGCCTCAGATTCTGTGGCAAAATGTTACATCTATCAAGCACAGCCTATTTTGGGTATAAGGACGAAAGTCTGGGCACAGCAGTAACACCAATATTTATTTCTGGGGAAGGGACTTAGATCTACTTACCAGGTCACTCGAGCTCTAGGATAGCATACTGTTGAAGTATTCTGTGTGATGGTGCGTAAGTAGCTTTCTAGAAGATGGAGCTCCCATGGAGAGGGGCGCAAAGGCTGCAGGGGAGGAACTATGTAAAGTTTTGCAGGTGCTCTGTCTGTGATCCATGAACACAGTAAGGGGTGTGCAGTGAAGACACTTGGTGAATTCCTTACATTACAGGCTCTGCCCATTAGCATAGGGGTCCCCAAGAGCAGTCCGTTTCAGGTGACCCAAACACCGAGTCTGCAGTCAGTGATGTGCCGGGTTCTGGAGCATGGAAAGGGCTGTAGCAAATAAGCATTTAAGCTTGGCTCACTGTATCAAATGATCCCTGGCTCATATAGAGCAGCTGACTATATCGACACCCTCTCTCAGGAATTTTGCGGGGCCTGAGGCAAATGTTTACTGGGCATGGCTCCATATCAGTCTGAATGGCGACATGGGGTTGAAAGGGTGTGGGATGATGCCAAAAGTGCGCAAACTTTGCTTAAGTGCAATAATAATACAGCTTGAAATCTGGGGCACACAACCCACCCTGTTCAAATGGCAGCATACGCACTTCCTAAGGCAATCTGGCCTTTCTGCCCTCCCAAGCAAGGCTTACGAGCAGGATTGAATGCATTGGAAAACATGTCTAGTGAGAGGGATAGGTACATTTACAAAGATTTAAAGAAATATGAAGAATAACATTACGGTCTTTACTGGAGTATACAGGAGTTGTGGAGTTGCCTTTCACCTAATGGAGTACAAGATAGACATGACTGGCCTATTATGGGACACCTAAGCACGTGATGGCTGTGAATGGCATAATTAAATCGTAGGTATATGTTTGAGGACAAATGAGTCTGTTTTTCTGAAATTGCTTTATACTCTGCAAGTATTCCGTGAGTGATATTGATTGCTTTTCTGACTGAATAATCCATGCATATAACTACTACTAGGTAGCTATGCTGTTGAAAGGCTCAGAATGTAAGGCCTTTATAGGTTGTAATTTTCCATTTATCAGTACATTTTCAATCTTATTATGACATATAATCCATTTAGAGGAGACAGGACCGAAATCAGAAAGTGAGTAAATGTTGGAAGTGAATGAAAGGAAATGTTGTAGTACTTTTTTGAAAGATGATAGAAGGCATTGTCATTGTAAATGGTTTTTTTTTATTTGGCTTAGATAATGTTTTTGGTACTTGTGCTGTATGCATTGTTTTCTCTTGTTTTTATTAGGGAAATGCCTGTTTCTTATTAAAAAATATTTGCAAGGCTCGTGATCACTCTGTAGACCATTTAAAGTTCCTGTCGGAAGAGATTCTAAAATCTATAACTTTATAACTAATTTCTATAGAATGGTGTGCTGTAAAATTTAAATTCTATGCAATTTGTGTAACTTATAGTCAAAAGTCAAAGTCAAAATTTTTTATTTGTATTGGTACTCGACAGAGGACCACAAATATACAATTTACAAAGGTAAAAAAATGTAAATTTCACATATAATCAGTACAATGGTAAAAAGGATTTTAAAAACTTAAAGAAATTGTAGCAAACAAATTCATTTGGTGGCTGTTTACACAACTGCAATAGTTCACTCACTTTGATGATTCTACAAATTTGGTAAATTGGGGCGAGATATCTTGTGCGTGCAATAGATACATTTGTATTAGGACACACAAACAGCAAATGCTCAATGTTTTGGTCTCCCCCTTCACACAGGGGGCATAGCAACGATCCTCCTGGCAACCATCTTACTGTATAGGTTAGTACTGGTAGAATGCCCAGTCTTAACATAGTAATTGACCTCCTTGCTCCGCGAGTCAGGGAGAACCCGATATATGGTTGAATATGCTTGTATTCCAAAGAGTCCACGAAGGATTTATATGTTTTCAGTTTTTTGCAGTGATCATAGTCTAATTCATAGCTTAACTTCGGGGTGTAGCATTTTAGAAAGAGTTTCATTTGAGCTGCTGTCCAGCTACATAAAATATCCGGTGTAATTTCTGCCATTTGGAATATAATTTTCATATTGTTTGAAAAAGTCTGGTTTTTTGTTTCACCATCGAAGACTTCTTTTTTCAGTAAGTGTCTTAATGTGCCCTCCTTTGCATGGAGAAGATTGTAGCTCCACCTGATTACGTTGGCTACCGCTGTGGCGAAAGAACTTGTGATCGAGAATTCCAAACTTAATGCTTGAACTGGTACAGAATCAGAGACCTTCATTATTCTTTTTAAGATTTTCCCCTCTTTACGGTCCATATAGGTCCACTGTTTTATCGGAATATACTCGGTTGCATATGATAGCACAGGTGGAATTTTTGCTTTATATATTTTTATCAGAGAGGAGAAGTGCCGATTCCCAGTAGAACGATAGAGTCTTAAGAGGGCCTCAGTGTGAACTTCAGATTTCTTCATTAAATTTTCTATATGTTTTACATTTGAGATGTTCTTTGATAGTATCCTGCCTAAATAAGGATATTCGTTCACTATTTCTATTTTTTCTCCCCCTAGGCTCCAACTGTATTTATCACTAAATTTATTTCTCGAGAAGACCACAATTTGTGTTTTCTTTAAGTTCGGGATTAAGAAGTTTGCTTTTGAGTAAGTGTAAAGGATGTCCAGAGAATTTTGCAAACCGAAAGGGGTAAGATCAAGCATCACTATATCATCAGCATACAGTAATACTTGTATGCTTTGCTTAGCAATTTTAGGTGATAAACTTAAGCCCTGCTGTAGCTGTTTGGGCAGGTCGCTGAGATATAAAGAAAATAGTAGTGGGGCCAAAAGGCACCCTTGCTTTAGACCATTAGCTGTTTTTATCCTTTTTGTTAGGCCCTTTTCTCCCCCCATTTGTACCTGGCACCAGGTATTGGTATGAAGATTCACAATAGTTTGCAGTAATTGATCTGGAATTCCAAGTTCCCTGAGTTTATGCCATAGAGTAGGACGATCAACACGGTCGAACGCAGTCGAGTAATCTATAAACACTGCGTATACTGTCTGAGATTTTCCTGTTACATATTTATCTAATATTGTTTGGATGATAGCAATATTGTCTGTAACTGAATGTTTTGGCCTAAAACCAGCTTGGAACATTGGAATTTTATCCAGTGAAAAAGCCCAATCTTTTAGCCTTTGTAGAACTTCCGCTGCAAAGATTTTTCCCGCAGCATCCATTAGTGCAATTTGCCGATAATTTCCAGCAATTGTCTTACTCCCCTTTTTTTTGTGTAACTTATATATCCCCTTCCATTTGAAAGTTATTCAGCTGCAACTGTTATTGACACTAGAGATGAGTTTCAATTTCAGCAAGCACCTTTGAGATATTTATGCACATGGATCTTAGACTATTCCTTGCTTGGTCTCCAGTTAATGCGGATTGGTACGTTAAAAAAAGTAGCATGGGTAAGAAAAATTCCTATTCATCTTTGAAACAACATATGTTAGATAGTTAACATGAAACCCCACGACTGTTGTTGACCCACATGCTTTCAAAAACTGTAATATGTTGGTATCCAGCCAAATACTGACCGTGTAAAAATTGAATAATTGAGTGAGGCGAAGCCCCACTCAAATAATAAACACAATCCTAGTCACGGTGAACCACAAAGGTCACTAAATAAATCTGTGTTTAACCCTCTGATACTTTGGCCTTAACGTAAAGGCAATTTGTAAATTATTTATGCTACACTAAAACAGTAATAAACTAAAAACACAACTCAATAAAATTCCCAAACCAATTTAGAATGATAGAATACAAGATAATAAATTAAATGGCACCACAATGACAAAAATCCAATAAGTAGAACCGGAGATATGGGTTTCTAAAGTGAGCTAAGAAGCACAAAGTTCATGCTGGTCGTTAAGAGCAGGTTGAGCATTGTGGACAGTTAACTAAAATACTCCACTGCACACCAAGAGATTGTAACTATTATCCAAAATTTCCACAATGCGTGGTTCTATCCGTGCAGACGTACGTTTCACCCCCCTAGGCTTTCTCAAGGTTCGGATTTGAAAATTGAGTTCATTTCCGTATTTTCAATCGTATGATCGTAAATAAATACCCTCAGTCATAATCATTCCGAAAGGAATTTGTTTGGTGCAATATCAATTCGACTGGCAGTTGTATCAACTTCTCTTTAAAATACGTGCATCTCCTCTCAGAGATATGCTTGATGATGTTGCTCTATTCTAGACTCGGGACCTTGATGCGTCCTCTCTTCGTCTTTCAGTAACCCCAGCTCCTCGTAAACGGCAGCAGCATTGTGGATAGTTGTTACTCTAGTGAGAAGAGCCAGACATCGCTGAGCTTTATGTTGGCGATTGTTGTCGGCTGTTACTGTCGGCATGAAGTGCAGGTCTCACGTTGCTGGTCAATGTCCGCGCACAGAGTAGGTCCTGCTGCACCGTTGTGTTAACCTTTGTTGCTGGTGGGCAATTCTCTGCATGAAGATGTCTTGTGGTCATGAGGAGTGTAAACCTTCTGTAACGTTACCTCTTGTTCACGAGGCACCTCCACTGATGCCAGCCAAGGGTCAAGGACCTTGGAGTGTAGGGGGTTCACCTTTTGGGGATCAGGACTCCCTCCAGCAGAGGTCAGCATCAGGGCTCAAGCAGGACCAGACAGGTCCACAGAGTTCTGGTCAGTTAGTTGCAGGTAAGCCTCCAGAAGCTTTTG
The DNA here is from genome assembly GCF_964261635.1 of Lissotriton helveticus. Taxonomy (NCBI): domain Eukaryota; kingdom Metazoa; phylum Chordata; class Amphibia; order Caudata; family Salamandridae; genus Lissotriton; species Lissotriton helveticus. The sequence goes on from NC_136067.1 coordinate 1,290,449,255, forward strand.
GTGTCCCTGAAATTCACACAGGTGGTCCGCCAACTGATCCTTGGAGTCACTTTGGAAAGCCTGAGTTCAAGGCAAGTAGGTACAGCTTTCCTTCTTCAGTTAGTAGGGCAGTCCCTTTTTCTCAAATAGCAGGGCAGTTCTTCTGAATCTTCCACAGGTCCAGTAGTGTAATGGTACACCTCCTACACAGCCATCCGGTCAGGAAAACCCTCTTCCCTTACAACTAGGCTTCCTTTAGCTCATTGTCTTGAAGTAATATACAACTCACAACAGCAGAGCCATTCACAGTCATGTGACCCGTAGCACGGACACACAGGCACAGTCGGGTTGGGCAGCAGAATGCCTCCTTTTTAAAAGTGGTACAAAAGGGGGTGGTGATGGACGGAGCACCTGAACCAATCAAACACTCACACCCAGTCAACAGATGTGGGTTTAATCCATCACCGTTCTTTAGCCCACTCTGCCACGCCAGTTCAGACATGGCCATATGCAAATCAGTCTGACCTTGTGCCTCATGGGAACAGTCCAACCCGAACCGCCAAGCCATGCCTTCCCTGGACTGGAAACAAGCTTCCTAGGACCGGTTTCTGGTATTCCAGCCATCTTCACCCAGGCTTGCTTGAATCCAGTGGCAAAGTGAGCAAGGGACTCACGTCTGGGCATACACTGCCAACTTATGGCGAACAAAGCGGTACAAAAGGGGGTGGTGATGGACGGAGCATCTGAACCAATCAAACACTCCTTTCTAAAAGTGGCATTATCAGAATAGTAAATCGTGGCCACTGGAATCATGCAATTCAGCGGCTGCGGCTTTTATCATAATTCTGGATTTGTTACATTTGCCACATAATCCATCATCTGCAGCAGTGCACAATAAATAGGTGGTTTCTCTTCAGCCAAGCTGGTTTTACCATGCTGAAGAGAGTCTTCAATGAGTTTTGCCACAGTTGCTCGCACTGTTCATTTGAAAGATGTTCACTCCATAATTCATCTGAGAGTTTAAATTCACCATCCACGGCCTCCTCCATTGTCCAGTACCAGTAGGAGACCTCCCTCCTACCCGCTGGCTACTAACTGTTGTTCCAAGATGTTACTCCTGCCTATAGATTTTCCCTGGCTTTGTTGTGATTGGACCCAGCCCTGCTTCCCTCAGTGGTAAAGCAAGCCTATCCTGAAGACAATCCGGTGCGCCCAGTGAATCCCACAGTTGCACTAAGCTAGAAAAATAACTAAGGCCAACAGGACGATTTAGTCTGGCCCATGCTCTAACCATTGCCTGGAGACCTTTGATTAACCTTTTGAAAAAATGTTGGTTCCCCAAACTTAAACAAAAAGACCTCTTCAGATTAATTGTCCCCTCTTAGCATACCCAAGAACATGCCACCTGCCCCGGTGTTTACAGGCATTTTTAGCAGCATCCATGAGTGTGAAAACTGGAAGGCCCAAGCATAATACTGTAAATCAGGTAGCGCAAGACTGCCTTTCTCTCTCGTACGCCTAGGCGTAGGAAAGAGTATTTTTTTTGATTTGCTGGCGTTGTGTCTTCAAATGCTTGCCATGTGTCTTGCCATATCCATTCTTTCCTCTTCCTTGACTAGGTCTGCAGGCATGTTTCACTGCTCTTCACATATATATAAGACACAATCCTATTTTTTATTGACTGAGTATGCAGTTGGCTCAGACTGATCATCCGTGCTTACAAGGAGTTGGTTTGTGCTGCAATTTCTGTGACATGTCTTTTTATAATGGGATAAGGCTTTTAGCCTTCTGTCCAATGTTCAACATGGAGGACCAGTGTGCTTCATCTGTTCTCTGCTCTTTCAAAAATGTGATGTGATTACTATGGGCCTTGTTATGACGTTGGTTGTCTTGGAGCAGGGCTGCTGCTACGCCGCCACGCTGCTGGCCCGCTCCAAGACCATCAAAGACATTAGTAACTGCCAGCCAGATTACAATTTTTTTTGTCTCAGTCAGTTCTTTGGCAGTCTCTAAGAAGAGGCATAGCAATGGGAGGGTCAAAGACAGTTTCTACAGGGCATAGATTTCAAGTCCATGCCCTGAAGGAACTAGGGGTGCATGCAGAGGGGAGGGCTCACCATGTGCCCCCCCCCCCCACATGCATCTCCTGGTGCAGAAGCAACTGCCCCACTCACTGCCCCACATTTTTCATGCCCAGCTCACCGCCGTGAAAACTGTGGTGGTGAGGAAACTCCTAATATGCTAGGCGGTGCTGCAGCGGCACAGTCTGCATATTAGGGGCCTCAGGCTGCCATGGAGCGTGGATCCCTGGTGGCAGCAGCGTTCCCATGGCAGGCCGACCGCGTACTTGTAATAGGGCAGTCGGCACCACCAGTGTGGCGATACCTGCACCGCCACCATAGGTTTGGCAGTCCATCGGACTGCCATACTCTTAATAAGGCCCTAAGTGCTTATGTAAATGGTCAGTCAAAATATAAATGATAACATGATGACAGTAAGGAAAGCTCTTTTTCATTGAAGTCCGGAAGGCTAACTTTTTACCAGAATTGGTTATCTGATCAGCTGTACGGCCTGAGAAGTGATTGTATGTCAGTCGTGGTGGAAGTGAGGGAGTGACTGACAAATATCACATACTTCTTTGTTATCTTACAATAACAGCGCTGCAGTCCCTGACATTAAATGGTTTCATGGTTTAAAAAATGTACTACATTTATGTGGTAACGCCACATTTCATTCTAAAACTACCAGATACATAGCAATCTTAAAATGGATCAGCCAAACCATTCTTGCCACCACGAAAAGTCAACATATACTTTCTTAGTTTAAATAAATGGAATACGCCGCCCAAGACTGTTCTGTATTTGGACTTGTGGATAACAAAGGGCAGCACTGATTTGAGAGAAGATGGCTGAAATATCGAACCTGTTTTATCACCTACTTTAACGCTCAAATTATGAGATGGAAATACATTCAAAAGTCTCAATGAAAAAAATAAATGATTTGCAGCAGGCCTTCCTAAATGGAGTCAGGGAAGTGCTGCCTTCATTTCTTGACTGAAGAGCGGATACCCATGCATATCTGCACAAGCATTTCAGTCTCCTTTCTTCCTATATTCTGCTTTAAACTGCTATTGGCATTCGAGGAGTCAGCCCAAGGGAAAAAATAATAATTTTGTAAGATTTGTATACTTAAAAAGTTGGTGCATACTTACTGACTGACACTCTGCCAATCGAAATTTCTTGGTCGTCCATACCATAAATATGACGGAAGCTGAAATAAAATAAAATTTAAAAAATAGTTTGTAAACCCATTGTAGGCACTGTATGAAGAAATGAATTAACTCTAAACACGAGATCGCTTACCTATCACAGCAAAAATCAAGGTATTTGTAAAATGTCTGTAAAGGGAATACTTTACTGGATTCTTTCTCAGCTTCAGGGTCTTCATGGTTTGTGCTAAGCTGATGAAAATGTAAACATTTGCTAAGGAAAATGATTATCACTGGGTGTTCTAATAGCGCAAAGTATCAATACAAATTAACAACTGGGATGCAAATTGAACAGAATCATGCCAATATCTGTACATCAACTGTACATTTCTATCACTAAATAAAAATAACATTCAATTTAAATTTTATTTGTTCATTCTTTTTAAGGTAGGATCCACCAATTAATCAGGACAATACACAAACTCGCTTCAAAACCCATCAGACACCTTTTTTTCCGACATATTTCTAAAAAAACACTGGACGAATCGATAAACCAAGCAAACACACTCCTGTAAATAAAGGTCTAGTTGCATGCCAATTTAGCGAAAGTGAATACAGAAAATATAACTTTTTGACCTACACTTAGTCCCCTGTGGATGGATTAGCATGAAAATGAACAAACCAAAAGTCATTTAAACTATCTAACTGAAAACGTTTTTGCAGAATCAAATGTTGCTGAAATTATAACCAAAGCAAAAATCCATTTACACTACTACCATTCTACCAACAATTGAACAAAAGGGATAGGAGCAAAGAATCTGAAACAAACTGAGGTTTCACAAAAAATAAAAAACAAAGCAAAAACAAAGCTCATCTAAATGGGAAGAGGACAAGATGAAACACATACTAAGGAACGCAGATCATTCCAAAGTCAATGGAGACTAATCAAAGGGGACAAAGATATTTGCTCATAATTGGGGATGTGCACAACTATCCCAAATGGAAGATGTAGTGTTGAAAGACCAACTGGTGAAAACCCACCTAATCAACACAATAATAAAAAACGGTAGTAGATGCTGAGTGACAGTTAAAACTTTTGAAACAGCCACCATAGTTCTTTAAAAACTGAGAAAACAAGGAACTTTGAAAATGTGGATATGGTATTATATTAAAGAGCAGATGACCTACTTCAATAATCATGTAATCTACAGTATGGGGTGCCCATGTGCTTTATGATACATTGGTAGTGCTATGTATCACCTAAACAAGAATACTGGAACATATCGGTGCAATACAAATTTGTTATCCGATGTTGAGAACTTACCGAAAGGAATATCTAGAACTCAGATAACTGAGAATTTATGGAAATTACATGTACAGAATAATAAAAGATGGCAAGAAAACAAACACATTCTGAGACAGAAAGAATCCAAGGCCAAATCCAAGACTATTCCCAAAAAGTTTAACCAAGGATGAAGAAACATATATACTGAGAATAATGTAAGAGTGGCTTAAAAGGACCTTTATTGATATGATCCTCTATGAAAGATGTTTTCACTTTATTTCTAAGAGTTTGAAGAAACCAATTGTAAAGGTTTGATGAAGGCTGGAAATAAGTGGCTGTGTGGCAATAGGTTATATATACAAAATGGTAGTGCAAGATGTACTGTATGTCTAGAGTGCATCAGAGTGGTAGAATCCCCTGCAGAACAAGGTAGTTTTCATGTGTGCAACTTCATTTTCACCTTCCTTTAGCCTAGAAAAAATACACAGTGAAACAGGAGAATCATAATGGCTTAATAGATTATAATGAAGTGTAGGTGCCTTTGTCAGAACAAGCTAAGAACAGCAGTAGGAGGAACTTCGAAGGTCATATATATGGGAGAGAAGAATGGATGGCCTCAACTGGGATGACTGCAATATTCTCTATTAGGGTTCTCTGAATGTTACAACCTACAATTTAGGATTCCTTATGTAGATATCAACCTATGCCTAATAATATGGAGGGATGATGTAGGGCCCAATGCCAAAGGAAAAGGAAGACTGTGTGCCCGAAGATGAGAAGTAGTCAGAGAAAATTGAGAATAGAATGGACAAAATACAAAGTCATATACTTGTATAACTGAACAAAGCCAAGGGGATTCTATTCAACCCAACATACCTAAATGAAGCTTCTATATGATTCTCACAGACTTTTTTGCCATGCAGCCGTAAAGGTGTATATCACTAAAAGAGTATCCAAAAATTACAATCCGAACAAGACACAATTATTTTATGATTGGTAGATGGACAATGACAACCAGAGTGCGAATCACAACTGCAATTTCACTTATTTTTATGTATATACAATGCCAATAGCATTCTGCCCAAACAAAGTGGAAATGTCAAGGATATTTTCCCCACAGAACACCATGAATCCTGTTATCCAAATATCTATCAAATTACTTTGAACAGTTAATCCACTTGCTCATGACACTCTGAAACATTTCAGATTTGGATGTAAGAGAACTGGTTCTCAACCTGAATTAGTTATCTCAGTTGCCAAGGAATATTTACCTACACTGTTGTGTACGCAAAATTTACTGGACACAGAAATAAGACTTATACAAACATCAAATGGTCCTTTCAGATTTTGTAAATGTCATTGATGTAAAAAAAGGATATCCACCAACACATCCCAGAATCAAGCAAAGCCAAGGGAACACTGGCCAGAAGATCAGATTCTTTTTCCTAAATAAAAAAGCAAAAGAAACTTACATTTTCAAGAAAACAAACATTTCACATCAAATTTTCTTGCACACATTGAACTTCACAAACTCATATTAATATTAATGAGGTTCATTACCGCGCTTCCCCCTTTTAGTAGTTTATTACTACAGTGTACATTTTAAATGTAATTTTTGCACTGCCAGCATAAAAGTACATTATCATGCAAACAGAGACGGCAAAACCTGAAATGGAGGCAAGCAGATCAAGAGACATCTATCAATAATGGTCTGCTTAATACCATTTCCCATGTATATATGAGGGCTTTTTAGCAAAGATTACTCTAAATTCAGCATCATTCTCATACAAATGTAAAAGTTGTAATCCCATTAAGCTTCAAAATATAAACTCTATAACATCAGGCTCACTTCTAAAGGTGCATTACAACCCTTTTGTTTCTCCAATAAAAATACAAGAACAAAGTCCACCTTTCTACTGTGTCCTCATTAATTACCTATGCATATTTTAACATTATATGCAACTCAAGATGAAGATGACCTTCCAGCATCTCTAAGCACTTACCACTATTAAACAATTCACAATTGCCCTGATTTCAAGTAGGACAGTGTTTCCCAAACCCAGTATAAATCCCTGCTGTCGCAGGGGTAAGAATTACGAGTTGTGTGGTATTTAACCCACCCAGTAACTATCCGGAGCATTACAAACCTCACCCTCCATTAAACTTGGGCAGGTCAAGCGTTCAGAAATGTATAAGGGAAAAGTGCACAATATTTAGTGCACAAATCCGATTTTAGAACATTGTACACTAAAATCCACATGGTATTCCCCCAAAACTTTTAACTGGCGCTATTTATTGCACCAGATAAATAACGTAACCTGGGGTATTGTTATTTATGAGGTGCAATAAACAGCCCCTAGATTCTGACAAACTGAGTTCGGGCCAATGTGTTTTCTCAGATTTAACCATTTGGTTCACGGTTATCAATTAACTTATATTGGTGGAAGTGTTATCCCTTATACAAGGTTCATCTGAGAGATATCCAGTAAAATTTCTGTTACAAAAATACATCTATATATTCAATAAATATTTAAAGTTAGACAGTACATCTGTGATAGCGGTTTCAAGCTGTTAATCCAATCATCTTTACAAGGGCCAAACCTATTGGCTTTGGTGATGGTTGTTAGGTTTTATGGCTTGGCTTGCAGAAATGCAGTGGAGGGAGTGGAAATAGAATGGTGTGAGTACGAGAACAGTAGGGACTTTTAATATGGCTGATGTAGACTCTGCAGAAGGAGGTTAAAGAGTGTTGGTCAGCTGTCAAACTGAGATGTCACCCTAGTGAGGTGGGGAGGCAGTTACTTTGCTTATACTAAGGCTCATGGACACCTAGCTAGCTATGCCACTGTTCTAGTCTTTCCTGTCTATGATGGAGTGGATACAATGCAGGGTGCACTTCATACATGCTTCTCGCTGCAACACTTCTGGTTTATGGCTCATGTAGGTTCCTTTTTCTTTAATTTAGATCACAAATTTGTATTGATTATTCTATTTAATTGTGTTTATTATTGTCTAAGGAGGGCAAGATCCACAGCTGGCAGGGGGCGCTAGGTGGCGCACTAGCGAGACGGCCTCACTGGAGTGAGGCTCACGCAGCCCAGTGTTATAATCCTTTAAATTATCCTACAGAAAAAAACGCAATTGGCCGGAGGAACAACAACATCTGCAGACTCGGCGAAAATTTGGAGAGAAACGGCCTTCGCCTGCCAGAGATATGGCGAGTTGAAGATTACACCGTGTGAAGGCGCGGACATCCCAGGGCGAGCAGACGGGGAGGCGCAGGCTAACAGAGACCGAGGCTGCGTTTGTGACGAGGAGGCCTGCCAGTGAAAAAACACGAGGGTAGTGATGGTGGAGCTGCCTGCAATCGGGCGCTGAGAGGTGGCGGACGGGGGATGAGCCAGCGCAGGAGTGCACAGAGGGACACGTTGGCAGCACTGCAGGTGGGCGGTAGCGGCAGACAGGACTTGTGAGCTGCGGGTGGAGAGGCAGGTGACACGGGGCCCTACCGCGGTGAGGTGACAGCGGGTACCGTGCTGATCTTCCCTGCGTGAATCGGCCGCTGAAGCGGAGGCCTGCTGTGGAGATCAGACGGCCTCTGGAACAACGCGGGGGCCCCCGCCTGCCTCCGCCGTGTATTGCGGGCATATTGGAATGCGGCAGTGAGTGCGGTCAAGTGTAATAAGGAGGTACCTGGACGGTCAAGAAGAGGCCGATGCAGTGAGGTGTGCCCCTCCCCCGTTCCACGTAGCAGGCAGCAGCGAACAAGTCTCTCTCGAGGCACCATTTTTTGCCACTAAAGACCCTATGTGCACCATATTAAAGGAGGAAACAGCGGGCAGATTGTGGTGCTGCCTACAGGAGTGTGCTTGACTGGCCACTGGCAGGGTGTACAGATTTTGTTGGCTTCAAGAGCGCAATGCGCCCAGTTGCAGCACGGGGGCCCCCTGGGATACGCGCCCCCTCCTCCTGGACATAGAGCTGGTGAGGGAGATACGCGCTGTCGGATTTCGCTTAGGAAGGAAGAGCTTACACCATTAGGGCGGGACTGTACTGGAACAACGCTGGTCTGGAAGCACCAGCCCTATTACAGATGGGTGCAAGAGAGCAGAGTAGACTGTGAGGATATCTCTGTGGTAGACACGGCTGGGCACGGTCGTCAGCTGGTCAGAACTGCCCCCACCCGAGCATTCCTTTGGAGAACTTGTTAACAGGGAACAGGTTGCTTGCGACTACCCAGCGCTGAGAGAAGGACGCAGGGAGATCTGCGTAGAGGATGCGCCTACCCGAGGGCAAATATGTATAAGCCAGACACACAGCAGCCAAAATTTAACTTTGACGCTGCGAAAAAGACCAGCCGCAACTTGCAGAGCGACCAAGAACAGGATGGAGGCGTAGAAGCCCAGAATGGAAACACAACCCAAACAGAGGACGTCCAGAGTATCCTGCAGGAGGTTAGGCAGTGATTTGCCACCCTCGTGGACAAAGTTGATCGCCTGTCATCGCGAATGGACGCACTAGCGCACAAACTAGAAGGCCAAGAAGGCCAAATAAAAGAAACGGAGTGGCGCATCTCAGACTCTGAGGACGTGACGACAGACCACACTACGCAATTGGCCCGCATGGATCAGCTGTTGCGGGTGACTGCGGCCAAAAATGAGGATTTGGAAGCGCGTAGTCGGTGCAATAACATTCGCGTGATTGGAATTCCGAAATCCACCAACACTGAGAGGATGGAGGAGTACGTTGAAAAACTACTGCCGACGGCGATAGGAGCGGAGTCCTTCTCGAGTCAATTTATTGTAGAACGTGCCCACAGATCACTGGGGCTGCCCCTAGGCCCATAATAGCGAGACTTTTGAATTACAGAGACCGTGATGTGGCCCTGCGAGCGGCACGAAGTAAACAGACTCTCTCATATGAGGGGAACACATTCTCCATATATCCAGACTTTACGCCCATGGTGCAGGAGGAGCGGCGAAAATTCCTGGATGTTAAAAACAAACTGAGGAAGGCAAAGATAGATTACGCGCGGTTGTACCCGGCGCAACTCAGAGTTACGCATCAAGGCAAGCAGAGATTCTTTACAAAACCGCAGCAAGTAGAGGAATTCCTCAAGCATGTGAAGCGCACGAAGCGGTCAGATGGTGCTAAGGCTGCATCACAGCATTCTCTATCAACGGGGGCGGAAGAAGACTCACAATGACGCCTGTTTCACTGCTAAGATATGTTTATACTTTTTTGTTGGATTTGGTGGCATGGATACGCAAAAGTAAGGACCGTAAACCATAACGGCATGAGACATGACATAGTGGGTACAATAATTTACTAGCTCTGCACACTGGGCACCCCCAGACATCCATGGGTCCCAGGTGTAATGCCTGCGGTGGGGGCTCATGGGGAGAGGGGGGAATGTGTGGCCACCTTGTAATGTCCCCAAAGGGTATACCCATGATATGTATGTTGCGGGACATGAAGGTTGTTAACAGGCCAAATTGGTTGTATTTGTTATTGGTTGGAAAGGGGGGCGGGTGAACATTTCTGGCAAGTTGGGGCTGCTTCAGTGGGTGGCGGGGGGGGAGGGGGGAGTTGGAGGTTGCACATGGTCATTGACATACAAGATTGTCTTTTGCGGGGAGTGGTCAGAGTATTGAATGGTTTCGCTGGTTCCCAGTCACTACTGGCTCTGATGGTCCGCCTGAGGCTAGACCGGGGCCTGCCCTGCGATACTGAGGTTCTGACTGTATGGATGGTACCTTTCCGAGCTCATGACTCCTACTGAAATTAATAGGCTGAACATTCTCATGTGGAATGTAAGAGGGATGGGAGATCCCCGTAAGAAGCGCCAGATATTAGCGTATCTCGATAGACATCAGGTGCAAGTAGCAATGTTGCAGGAGACGCTCCTTACCCCACAACACTCCAGTACATTTCCGTGCAGTTGGGCAGAGCATAGAATCTTCTCCTCTTATTCCTCGTACGCTTGAGGCGCAGCTATCCTCGTAAGAAAACGTACACCATTCACGCTAGCTGGAGCCGCTTGGGATACACAAGGGATGTACTGCTTAGCTTGGGGTAGGTTGGGACCCGATTCCGTTACTCTGGCTTGCTGTTATGGGCGGAATACGGATGACCCGCAGTTTTATGCAGACTTGTGGGCGAAGATTATTGACATTGGTTCCAATCACATAATATGGGGTGGAGATTTTAACATCTCATGCCCGCAGAACATTGACAGATCTCACCCCGCCCCCCCATCACTACACCAAGGCAAGTGCGACACTACAGCGCAGGCGGCGTCATGGGTGCGTCTAGATTACATATTCCTCTCTGAGGGGCTTGATCCGGCCATCTCACAGGTGCATCACTTAGCTCTTACCTATTCTGATCATGCGTCTGTCAGGCTCTCTCTGTCCTCGGCGGACTATGGCCCGCAGAGAGGTAGTTGGAGGTTGCAACCTAACATCCTATTAGATACGGTATTCCAAGAGGAGCTCCGAGAGGAGGTACAGGATTTTTTTGTGCGTAACAAAGACTCTGTTGACAGTGTGGAAACGGTTTGGGAGGCGTTTAAGGTCACACTAAGGGGTTTTTGTATAGCGAAAGGAGCTGGCGTAATCAAAGACATTATGCACACGCTGCGTAAACTTTAGACCCAACTTAAAACACTCGAGGCGACAGTTTCCACAACACCAGATGGCACCACACAATCAAAGATTAAGGAAAAACTTACAGAGTATATGGACGCGGCACGTAGGGAATCGCACTTATGGGGGAAGTATTGGATAGCCCATCGCTACGGAGAAGGGGAGAGGCCGGGGAGAGCATTGGCAGAAACTATAAGGCGGACGTGAGGTTCCAATGTGGTTCTGGAGCTGGAGGGGTTGGATGGGATTATGTACAGGGATACTGCGAGCATGTTGAATACTTTTGTTGCACAATATGAAACGCTCTACACTACTACGCGGACGGACACGCTTGATTTTGATGCTTATTTGGGGATGTGACCCTGGGGTGGCTAAGTGATGTGCAGCGGCAATTTCTATGTGCCCCGTTTGAAATTGATGAGGTCAGGGAGGCAATCATGCATATGCAATCTGGGAGAGCCACAGGAACAGATGGCATCCCAATAGAGTTTTATAAAACCTACATAGATATGATGGCCCCCATATTACGGGAAGTCTACGAAGATGCGCTGGAAGTGGGGCATCTACCTCCCTCTATGAGAGGCCCTCATTACATCTCTTCTAAAACCGGGGAAACCGCCACAGAAGTGTGATTCTTACAGACCCCTGTCGCTACTCAATTGTGATGTAAAGATACTCGCCAAGCTTATCGCCACTCGTCTCAGTTTTCTCCTGGAAAATGTAATCCTACCGGAGCAGTCGGGTTTTGTTCCTGGCAGAGCGACGTCCCATAACCTGAGGACACTTTTCACAGTTTTGAATAATGTATCATCAGAATTGCCTTTGGCAGCTGTCTTTTTAGACACCACGAAGGCTTTTGACTCAATAGAATGGGACTACGTCTTTGGGGTAATGACGCGCATGGGGTTCCTCCCTCATTTTCTTTCATGGATACGACTGCTCTACTGCTCGCCGGTGGCCAAGGTACTTGTTAACGGCAGAGTCTCCCAGAGTTTCTCAGTTACCATGGGCACTCGGCAGGGCTGCCCCCTATAACCCTTACTTTCTGTGATAGCAGTTGAGCTGCTGGCGGCAAAACTGAGGCAGCATCATCTGGATAGAGCGTTACGATGTAATTTGCGGCAGATATTGATCTCTCTGTATGCCGATGAAATTACGCTCTATATACGTGACCCACAGCACAACTTAAACCCCATCCTTAGGGAATTCATAGTGTTCGGGAAGCTCTCGGGGGTCCAGATTAACTGGGGCAAGTCTTGTATATTCCCCCTCACTGATGCTACAACTCGCTTTCCATTAGGTTACCCGATGGAATGGTGCAAGGACGAATTGAAATATTTGGGCATCCGCATAACAAGAGATAGGGACGAACTGATGCGACTCAATTATGGGACCACTATGAAGCGTATAACGGACAATATATCGTGCTGGATAATGCTCCCCCTGTCTATGGTGGGGAGAGTCTCACTGATTAAAATGGTGATTCTGCCCCAACTGCTTTACTTGTTTCTGAATATTCCGTTCCACCCGGGAACATATTTTTTTAAACAGCTGCAGTCCGAACTGACGCGGTTAGTGTGGGGAGGGAAGCACCCACGACTGCAATGGAAAGTGCTTATTAGGCCTATTCCCAAAGGGGGGTTCGGTATCCCCAACTTTGAATTGTATTATCATAGCGCACAGGCGCATTATGCCTACTTTTGGGTGCACCAACCACGTTACATGCCTCAGGTAGCGGGGCAGCACTGGCTCGCCCAGCCAGTTCCTATTGATGGCGCACTGTATGGTCCACTTTCCAGCAGGGATGAGACGTCAACCACTGTTACTTGCACTATCACAGCATGGGCTTATATAAGTAGGATGCTGGATGCGCCTATGCTGTATTCGCTGTTGCTGCCGCTTGTGTATCATCCAGATATGCCTCATCTACGGGAAGTGCTCTTCCATGAATTTAAAGAGCGTACGCACATACGTACCTGGGGGGACGTATACCACGAAGGGCAATTCCGCTCGGCGGCACATATCTTTCAGTGTTTACAACGTACGCCTTTGGATACCTTTCTATACCTCCGTCTTAGACACGGAATCCGCTCTATTACCCCAGATTTCCCTACGGAACCACGGACTCTTGCACCATTGCAACTGGCACTTCAGGGCGAGACAGCTAAATGCCTGGTGTCGGTGATATATAGAACAGTGCACACGCAGAGGGAGGAACCAGCCGCATTAGCAAGAACTAAATGGGCTCAGGAACTAGGTGGGGACATAACAGATGAACAATGGGCATTCTGTTCACAGCAAACTGAGCGGGTATCGGCCAGTAGCAGGCTGCGAATAATTCATTATATGTTCCTGCACAGATTATATTATACCCCAGCTCGGATGCACAGATACAAACTAAAAGACACGGACGCGTGTGACAGGTGTCGAGCCCCTAGTGCTGACTTTCTGCATCTCGCATGGGACTGCAAGGGCATCTACGCATACTGGCTGTTGGTCTTTGAAGCTTTGTCCTCTATGGTGAATGAGCGGATTGAGCCGACACCGTTCATGGCTTTGTTAGGGTATGTTGTACCATTACGGGTGAAGCATCGTAAGTTTGTAGCCTTGGCGCTGTTACAGGCTAAGAGGAGAGTGGCATGTCGTTGGGGGAGGGGAAGAGCACCAAAATTCAAAGTGTGGATTAACGACCTAGTATATTGTCAGGAGCAGCTTGCTACTTGCGCGGAACTGTTACCTATTACGTCCAGACCCACGGATATATGGGCCCCACTTGCAATGTTACTTATTATCACACTCTCAGACAGATCCCTCATTGACTGATGGGAATACTTCCACACCATAGGGCGACTCGCACACTGATGTTTGTTTTAATAGTAGTCTCTGGTGGAGATAGACTGTAGGAATGTTGAGTTGGATGAGTGGTGATAGCAACCACTCTTTTATTTTTTATTTTATTCCAATATGACCGAAATGGGCTACAATGGAGTACTGTGGCGATGTTCATATTAGATGTGTGATGTACATAAACCCTGCGCCCTACTAATTAGAAGCATTTCTTTTTCTTAAGACCATGTACCTGATTTGGGTGGCAAAATGCTGAAACCATTAAAGATGGGTTGATTGTTGTATCTGAGGAGCATGTTAAAGACAACTGGCTACGGCTCTGCAAAACTGTCACATCAAGCTATTGTGAATATGTATGAACATGTGTACTATGTTTGAGAAAATCAATAAAAAGAAATAAAAATAAAAAAGATCCACAGCTGGCAGGTGTTAAAGGCATGTTTTATAAGCAGTTTTTTTAGCTGGGCGATGACAGAGGACACTAATATTTAAGGAATAAACAGTGGTTCTGATGAATGACACTACAAAATAAAACATTTTAAAAGCAAAAGTCAACAATTTTGAAAAAGCAACAGACATGACAGCAAATACAGAAGAATCAAATCACAGAATGTTCTACATCATCACTTTAACATGGCGGGACAGAAATGCTGGCCAAATAACACAAAACAGTAAAAGTGAAACAGTGTAAAAAAAAAAAAGGGATTTAGTATGTACCAAGAAGCATGAAAGAACAAAGTATGGAGGCAAACTTTCTCGACAGAGAATAAAGGGATAAGGTTAATTGTTTCAGAAGGTTTTTTTGTGAAAGAAAAAACTGAAAAACTACTGTTGGATGTATCACGTTTTTCTCCTGGTCAATGATTACTGGCCAGTTCTGAACTGAGTAACCTTTGTTTAACACTAGTGTCCTCTCCACAGCATCTAGTTCTGTACAACTCAAAAGTGTTAAAGTGTTCTCAGGACGACAATGATTTTCTTGGGCTAGCAAGGTCGAAGAATGACCGCTTAATATTAAAATCGGGGGTGCGTGGCCTAGATGACGGAGTGAGCTGATGTTTCCTGCTCGAGCTCTGCTCCCGACGGGCCTATAGCACACTTAAAAGCACCCACAGCACCTACATCCGCTACCGGAGCCTGAGGGACGTCGATGTGCTCTAGGCTGAGAGCGACCTTCCCGCTTGTCAGTGAGGAGAGGGGCGTCCTTCAACTTTCCTTCGGCCCCTGCGCCACAAGGCGGTGAGGATGCCTCCCACAGAAGCGTGACACCTTGTGCGGCCACTGACTTGAAGATGCGCAGCATACAGCTGCCGGGTCTGTACGGTGGCCTGTGGCGTGCAGTGGCCTCACGGAGGAGAGACCCGCTTGGTTCCCTGCTGCCTGGAGAGCCAAGGCACCAGGGGCGATATCACCCGGGAGAGGCCCAAGAAACAGGAGGGCGCCCGTAGATCTTGTCCGGCACGGATCCGGGCACCCGTGAAGAGCACCCAGTCTGGGAGCGCCCTTCCTGTCGAGGGGTGAGCGCCGTGAGGCCTACCTGAGGGGGAGCTGGACGACTACAGGGCCAAGGTACGCGCTGCTTTATCGGCACGCCAACAGGAGGTGCTCAGGCCTGTGGAGCGAGCGTACAGCAGCACCGTGTCTGCGGCCCCCCTGCCGGGCGCCTGATACTACGTCCGGGTTGGGGGAGGTTGTGATGGGTGCGGCCCTCCAACTTCTTGGGACCTACGGAGGAGGCCCCGGACTGGTCCAGAAGTTTGGTGTGTGGAGCAGTGGGGGCACCGGGATCTCGCTCCTGTTGCCGGATCTCCTGACTGCGGTTCTTGAGCACAAGAGGTCTGAGGCGCTGGGGCACTCAGGGGCACTGACACTCAGCAACGCTCCTGGGAGATTAGAGCCTAGAGGCACACAGGAGCAACTGCGAGGGGGGGATCAACTGGGAACGGTGCCGCCAAGCGCAGCTTGAGCACAGTTACACCGGGTCATGGGCAGTCTCCTGCGGCAGGACAAGGGCCTTGACAGCAACTGGTATGAAGCGAGAGGGCCCGCTGGGGCGTAGCCCTGTTGCTGCACGACGACAGTGCAGTTTGTGGAGAGTCCAAAAGCGGAAAATAGCAACTAAGGGAGCGGGAGCCCTAGCTCACACGACCGGAGGCCGTCCTGAACCGCGCTTTCCATCACCCCAATGCAACTTCGCTCCACAGGCGGGAAAGCCTTGGGACTCGCACATGACGACGGCTAAAGGTAAAAAAGACCAGTCTGTTAGAGATCTTCTTATGAAATCGGCTGGGTTCCAGTCAGGTCTCGGCTGAGAATAGCTCAGATACAGCCGTGACACAGGAATTTCTAGAGGCACGGTTTGCCTCCCAGCGAGAAGACATCTTGGCCATCAAGACGGACCTGCAGGCGGACCACTGGGAAGTACAGAGAGATTTGGACGCAGTTGGAGAAAGGGTGGCCGCTCTGGGGGACTCCACAACTACCAGGGACGAAGAGATTGCTGCACTCCAGCAGGAAATCCTGTGTCTGCGGGATCGGCAATTGGACCTCCAGTCGCACTCTGAAGATTTGGAGAACATGTCGAGGAGGAACAATGTCCGTATACGTGCTGTCCCCACTGAAGCAGAAAGGGAGGATCTGGAGGGATATGTCCAAGAGCCCTGCCGAGCAGTCCTGAACGCAGCAGCGGAATCCTCAGTCAAGGTTGACTGATGTAATTGTGTGGGCCTCCCCCGACAGCCAAACCGCCCTCCAGCAGACATTTTGGTGTGTGTGCACAATTTTAAAGTGACAGAGGCACGTTCCTGTCAAGCTCTGTGTTTCCCGGGAGCACACACCTCAGCTATTCCAAGACTTGGTAGCTAGTACCCTTCAAAAGAGAAAAGACTTTCGCCCTGTGACCAACCACTTCAGATCGACTAACATATCCTGCTCCAGTGCACTCCATGACCGAGGACTGTAAGGTGCTGAACATGAATTCTGACAATCTGACCGCCCAGCCTGGTGCCTCGGAGCCGGGGACGCACGGGCCCTCTAGACGTAGTCCCTGAAATGGCCGGGATCTTGAGCGCCTTTGCCCTGATCCTACCACGATGATCAAAGAGCACTCAGCAGTTCTCCGGACCCTCGCTGGCATGGAGGGGGAATCCCTGGACTCGAATGACTGAGGGTAACGTATGAGTGGGCTCGTCTTCTCTTACATGAGACCAGCGGGGGAGGAGTGTTTTCTCTCAGCTGAATGGGGCAGTCCCTCACTGTTTTGGCAGTCTCCACTTCTTCTTGGCCCTCAGTCGAGATGGACTTTGTATGCCTGCCTTTGCTGTTAGTTTATTGTTTTATGGTTTATTCTTTTATGGGTGGGGGTCCACTCTCCAGTGAGATTTTTACTTGTGGTCCTCCTGGATGGCTCCGTACAGTCACATTTATCCCTGTTGTCCCTTCGTGGTCTGTCCCGCTCCCTCGGCGCGATAGCTTAAGACATATAGCCCAGTAGGTCTTTCCAGCCTGATAGAAGTTATGGTAATTAGCTGTAATGTCCGAGGCCTCAACAAAACTACCAAGCGGAGGGCAGTGCTCTCCTTACTTGAGCACTCGGAGGGAAATATAGGTTTACTTCAAGAAACCCACCTCCTTCATTAAGATACACACTGTATGCAATACAGGGGGTTTCCCTTGCAGTTTTGGACATCGGGGACGAGTAAGAAGGGCGGGTGGCCATTTTGTTTACCAGACACTTTAGAGGTTCCGTAGTGGGCTCTGTGGCAGAGATTAAAGGGCGCCTCTTAGCACCGAGGCTACAGATTGGCACCTCCAACCTCACAATAGCTTCAATCTATTACCCAAACGAACATCAGGAGAAGTTCCTGACAGAGGCCCGGGCCGAGATGCTCTACACGCCGGACTCCTTGGTGGTGGTGGGTGGCGATTTAAATTTGGTTATAGACACGGAGATGGACCGTTCTAGCCCGAGGTCTGGGGGGGCAGAAGCTATATCAGGGAGCAGCAGGAAGTGGTTGGAGGATTGTGGGATCAGTGACATATGGCACAGCCTCCACCCCAATGATAGACTACACACATTACTCGGCAGCCCATAAGTCCTACGCCCGATTGGATCACTTTCTTGTCACCCAGGCCGCGTGGGTATGCACCCAGGCATCAACCCTCGAAGCCTGGTCGCTTTTAGACCACGCACACAACACTAACTGTACGTTTGCCTCCCTTGAACCCTTTTCCCCCTACACTGCTGCCTGAGGGACTCCCTATTGCAATCCCAACAAGTGGTTGAGGATCTTCGGCGTACACTGAAAGAATACATAGCATTTAACAATGATGGTTCCACAGCTTTAGCCTCAGTTTGGGAGGCTCTTAAGCTGGTTTCGAGAGCGGCCCTGATCGCTAAAGCGGCTTATGATAATAACACCCGGCAGGCCAATAGAGAGGAACTTGTCAGGAAACACACCATTGCCTCAGTCCTACATCAGCAGTTACACCCTTCACAGAAAAGAACGCGAGTGATTATCAAACCCAGTGTGGTAAATCATTGGTACAATATAATATAGCCAATCACCCATTACAAGATGGCCGCTGCATTTGCGGTAGTTTTGTACGCTTAGAACATGCCTGCACAGTCTAGTTGTCAAGTGAAACTCGCATGATTCTAACTGCGCACTTCACCTGAGTTTTGAATCAGTTAGCATCTTGAAACCGTTTCATCGCGTTTTATGAAGAACAGGAGTTTCGGTTTACTTAACCAGAGTTTAGGAGCGGAATAGTTTTTACCCGCTCTTCACAGTTTCCGGGACCTCCATTCTGAGTTAAAGAGGTTGTTGTGAAGAACAGAATTTCGTGAGTCATATCGTCTTAATCACTCGACTGCCATTTCAGCATTCCAAAGGCAGCCATCGAGTGAAACTTCAGAGTAGCGGTAAGAAGGACAGAAGCTGACAGACTTCCTTCAAACCGGAACACCAGAGCAGCGAGAAAGGAAACTGGGACGAAGCTAAAGTAAGACTTTTCTGAACAACGTAGCAATATTCTACGCCAGTATAAGTTTAGCAATTTAGGAATTGCAATTTCCCTCTTGGCGCTTTTCCTGTGCCTTTCCTCCCCTTTCCTTCCTACCCTGTCCCTTTCTGCGCGCTTCTTGAGAGGACTAGAACTAACTAGCAAAAAACTATTCCTCATCAAACGAATATTGCAAGTCTACAAAAGAATTAAGAAGGATTAAAATACAACTAAGTATTTATGGCAATAGAAGATAGTGGAGTTATTTTAACGCAATACCACAATATGCACACACTATAGAAGAGAGTCTAAAACTTTGAAGACTGCTGGTAGGAGGAAATCTAACTTAGAGTCAATAGATACTCTGACTGCTAAGTTGGTTGTAGTGTTTATGTTCTCTCCCATCTGTGTATTAGGCACCCAGTGCGCAACCAGGAACATTACTACAGAAGAAAACTGCAGTATAGTGAGGGTGGTAGCTGTTGACGGAGTGTCTCTTCTATCTCTCCCATTCCCCCTTTCCCCCTATTGGTGACGTTGCTTGATTAGTAAAGCAGCAGCACAGGTGGGCGGGCATAGGGAACACCGTCTGTTCTGCTTCTGCAAAGACTGAAGGGTTCTTGACAGAACTAGAACCCAAAGTTAGAGTACTCTAAGCAATTCACAAGAGCATGGGCGCCCCCTGGGTCTGGCGCCAATTGGAGAAAGAGCGGCTCCACCTGAAGCGTCTGGACATGGATAGGGTTGAACACGCAGTGATCTGGTTGAAGCATAAATATTTGTGGGGTGGAACAGGGGACATTGCATGCTAGCACACTGCCTCCACAGTAAACACCAGGCCCAGGCTGTAAAAGCGGTGCAAGGGGAGTGGGGTTCTGAGATCACTGACAACTAGGGCATAGCGGCGGCTTTTCACAACTTTTTATGCGGACCTCTACTCTGCTAAGTCCTCAACCCTTGTGGACCCCTGTGATTATGTCAACGGGGCCGCGGTCACCCCTCTCCCGCTCAATAAAGCGGATGGTCTGGAGGCTCCGATACGGACTGAGGTGATATCTGCTATTGCCTGCCTGAAGGCGCCGGGCCCGGATTGTTTCAGTGTGTTTTTTTACAAGACCTGTTGCGCAGAGCTTGCCCACCTGCTTACTCAATTGATTAATTTGTTTGCGGATACAAGTACTCTCACGGCTTCGATGTTGCAGGTGACAATCTCGGTCATTCCCAAACCAGGGAAGGACCCTGTGTTTTGCAGCACCTATCGGCAGATTTCTTTGTTAAATATTGATGCAAAGCTGTTCTATAGCATTCTGGCCCACAGGTTAAACCCTCTGATGCCCGGTCTGATAGACCCGGATCAGGCGGGCTTTATACCGAATAGACAATGTGGGGACAACACCAACTGGATTTGTCACCTGATCAATAAAGTCCAATGCTCCAAAGAAAAGTCGCTGCTGCTGCCAGTTGATGCCGAAAAGGCAGTTGATAGCGTGCACTGTCCGTACTTGTTTGCCACTCTGGAGACCTTTGGCTTGGGCGTGAGGTTTCGCAAATTGGATAGCGAACATTCAAGGTAAATGGGATACTCTCTGGCAAATTTGTAGTGGGGAGAGGCAGGCATGGCTGCCTCCACTCCCCCCTTACTTTTTGCTCTATATATGGAGCCCCTTGCTCAAAAAACTCGACAACAATCCATGCGCACAGGGCGTCCCTTTGGTGCCGATCGCCACTTAATCAGCCTTTATGCTGACGATGCAATTTTTTCAGTGGTGCAAACCTTGACTTCTTTTGGCCATTGTAGAGGACCTGCACGCCTTTGGTCGGGTACTCAATCTAACCTCAACGCAAACTACTGTCGACACCCTACGCGTTCAATTTGACTTTCACTGGGTGACGGATGGCATAACATACCTGGGGTTGGTCCTTCATAAGAGTCTCAGTAAGACAGCGGAAGTAGATTATATTGCCTTACTCTCTCGCATCCATAAGGATCTAGCTCAGTGGCAACGTCTGCCTCTATCGTGGCTCGGAAGATTCACTGTGGTTAAAATTTATATCCTTTAGCGGCCCCTATACATTTTCAAACCCTCCCTTTAATACCCCCATTGAATACGCTCTTGAACATACAAAAAGAGATAGAGCGTTTCATTTGGGTTATGGTCTCCCCCAGACTACAAAAGTCTCTGTTGCAACGCCGTAAAAATGTTGCCTTGCAATGCCAAATATCGCTCAATACTTTCAAGCCTCTTTGCTGCGCAACCTAATGGAATGGAACCGTCCATGGGATAGGGTGTCCAGGCGGGCAAACCTTACAACGATTCCCTCACCTATGTCTCCCATCTTTTCGAACCCCGATTTCCCTATCGCGAAAGATAAAATAGTGGGTTCACAGTGGTTAACTGGCAGCTGTAAGCACCTGGGGCATTAGTTTGATTCCCTTTGAGCAGCTCCAGGCGGATTATGGTCTCACCGCCTCGGACCACTTCCTACATGTGCAAATGCTGCACTGGGTGACAGGCCATCTAATACGCTCCTTGGTCTGCAGACCAATGCTACCCTTTGAAAATGGCTTTTTTTTTTAAAAAAGATGATCGCAAACTTATCTCGGAAATGTACATGTTTCTCACTCAGGGTACTAGCGGGACTCGGACTGTGGGCAGAGGCAGTGGGAGGCGGAAATCAGATGAACCCTGTCTGACAAGGAATTGGAGGATATTTTTTATAGGACCCACCACACCGCACTCTCCATGGGCCACACAAAAACTTCATTTAAAACTGTATCTTACTGGTATTACACCCCGGCTTGTTTAACTAAATAAGAACTTATTGCGCGATGGTCTCTGTTGGCGAGGCTGTGGGAGTCCAGGTACTCTCCTTCATTTGCTGTGGAACTGCTCGAAGCTCAGGAGATATTGGGATAGGAGCCTCGATGAGATAGATAAAGTTTTTGACACTACCAGCCCCAGATTCCCTGTAGACACTATTTTAGAAATGCCAAACAACGTGACTTTACCCTTGTGTTCTATCAAGGGTAGGCAGATTTACCTGGCATTGAATGCTGCTCACCGGGTGCTTTTATCAGGTTGCAAAACAGATAGGATCCCGGACCACATGCAATGGCTTCATCAGCTGTGGTCCCTCCTGGGTATGGAGAGGCTGTCCATGGCCACCCTAAGGGACAAATCCGATAACGCTAAGATTGGGGCCCCCTTTATTTCCATCCTATCTACAGAGTTTCGGGAACTGACCTGGCCTGCTTACCTACGGATTTTTAAACAGATTCCGGAATGTTAGGCGGTGGTTAGTACATACAGGCCTTTGATGGGTTCCGAGGGACAAGGGTTGTTAGTAGCTACCACACCGGACTACATCCATACCAGTAAGTGCAATCATTGGCTCACCTGGGAAGATTGTTGGGGAGGGGTAGCGAGAGGGTTTCTGGTCCCTTCATTATGGACCTGTTGTTGTTCCTTTTATGTGTTTTTTGCTTTCTTTAAAAGGCAGACCTTAACTCCCCGGGCTTGCTATAGCGAGTCTTTGGCTCATCATACGCTTGTATGCTCTGCCTACTGCAGACCATCCCTATTCTTCAAATTATATGAGACTTGGATCATTTAAAGTTTCTTCTTGTTGAACATGGCCGGCCCATGATGGGTTTTAGGCGGCATGCTGTGCAATCTACCTATACAGATTGTTTGTAATCCATTGGCTCTTCCCTGCCTTCATGACTTCTACGCAGCTGACCTGCTGGTTTGTAGGCAACGATTCATCGCACTGTCATGCTGTGTTCTGCTAATAAAAATTGATTTAATTCTAATATTGAAATCAGTTACAGTTTAGAAAGTCGGACACAGTTTGACAATCAAATAAAGATGAATGTCAAGCTAGTACTAACTTTTTCAAAGCCTATAAGCAAGAAAACTTTATGTTGGAGATGGCCAAAAAAACACATGCAAAACAGTACATGTATACAATAAAACCTTTGAAATCCACAATGATATTGGTCTAAAAGGAATAAAAGAAGGCCAAAATAGGCAAGGATAAAAGAAACATACAAGTGCTATACAAAGTTAAAAACAGTTGAACTTAATTTATTATGCTAATGATTGGTCCATATTTAAAACTATGAAACAAAAGGGGAGCTTGGCCCTGATGGACAAATGGGGAGGCTGGGCCTAATTTGATAATGAACATGGAAAGGTGCCCCACCACTTACTTTTTATCCCTCTTTTAAGGAAAGTTGAAGACGCTGTTTGTCGTACTCAACTAGGTATTTTTATTTTTACCAATCACTTTTTTAATTTCAAAATCTGTTTAGTCAAAAACAACCTTATTATAGACAGACAAACACATATGTACAATATACATTCAACATGTAATGTGACTTATCTACACAATAACGTGTTAACAAACAAATTCTCTTCACTATTGACAAAAAAATGATTGCGAAAACGTTATACAACAGACAGTAATATTTACAGTATACTGAATGGAAAACACATTATCAAGTGAATCAAACTTTGTGCAAAACACAAGAAAATTGGTGAAAAAGTAGGAAAAATTAGGAAAGGAACGTGAAGACAAATTCGAAATTAATTATCAGCCAGCGAAAGCTGGTTTCCAAATTGTCCTTTTCTAATTGGCCGACGCGTTTCGAATCCAGGGAATTATGTTCTGGATTCTCATCAGGGCGCAATTATTCTGTCGGGTCTTCAGCAGAAACAAATTCAAAGGACAGTTATGCGTGCAGGCTGGAACGACTCCAGGAGGAGTCAGAGGGGCAGAACTACCGTCACCTGATTCACTGTTTAACGGGGGCAGTCGCCTTTAGTTGAAAAAATGAATTCTTTTGTAGGTTTTCAGGTCAAGACGCTTCGGATTTCAATTGCTCGGTGCGGGGGTGTGTCTCTGCGGGCAAGCTTTGCTTCAATGGCAAACACAAGCGGTTTTGGCCGGACTCCGATATACTACGTGTTACTCGACGAGGCTTTCCAGCAATCTGCAGGGATCCAAAGATGATCCTTGGATCCCTGCAGATTGCTGGAAAGCCTCGTCGAGTAACACGTAGTATATCGGAGTCCGGCCAAAACCGCTTGTGTTTGCCATTGAAGCAAAGCTTGCCCGCAGAGACCCACCCCCGCACCGAGCAATTGAAATCCGAAGCGTCTTGACCTGAAAACCTACAAAAGAATTCATTTTTTCAACTAAAGGCGACTGCCCCCGTTAAACAGTGAATCAGGTGACGGTAGTTCTGCCCCTCTGACTCCTCCTGGAGTCGTTCCAGCCTGCACGCATAACTGTCCTTTGAATTTGTTTCTGCTGAAGACCCGACAGAATAATTGCGCCCTGATGAGAATCCAGAACATAATTCCCTGGATTCGAAACGCGTCGGCCAATTAGAAAAGGACAATTTGGAAACCAGCTTTCGCTGGCTGATAATTAATTTCGAATTTGTCTTCACGTTCCTTTCCTAATTTTTCCTACTTTTTCACCAATTTTCTTGTGTTTTGCACAAAGTTTGATTCACTTGATAATGTGTTTTCCATTCAGTATACTGTAAATATTACTGTCTGTTGTATAACGTTTTCGCAATCATTTTTTTGTCAATAGTGAAGAGAATTTGTTTGTTAACACGTTATTGTGTAGATAAGTCACATTACATGTTGAATGTATATTGTACATATGTGTTTGTCTGTCTATAATAAGGTTGTTTTTGACTAAACAGATTTTGAAATTAAAAAAGTGATTGGTAAAAATAAAAATACCTAGTTGAGTACGACAAACAGCGTCTTCAACTTTCCTTAAAAGAGGGATAAAAAGTAAGTGGTGGGGCACCTTTCCATGTTCATTATCATATTTAAAACTAGGCAAGAGGCATATAAACAAACTTTAGAGTAGGCTTACTGGGAATGAAACAATTTCATTAGGTTGGGAGGGTGGGGGTGCTAAGGACAGTCTACTTGCCCACGTTGAGAGTGAAAAGTAGGAAACAGAGAAAACAATCAACTGGGAGGGATTGGACTTGAGTATTTTTGAGGCAATTCTGAAAGTCCCTAACCCCCAGGTTGCAGCACATAGGCAAGATCCATGCCCTTCTGTAAGCATGATATTGCGGACAGAAGAATAATATGTGATCAATAGATTCCTTGGTCTCAGGGCAAAATGGGCAATTCATACCTGCTTTGGAAAAGGGGCTATGCCACCTTCGCTTTAAAGGTGCGAAGCGGCAACATACAGATCCAAAATTTAACAAAAAGAGACCATGTGAGAGGGGCTCAATGAGGTCCATATTGGCTTCCAAGCAGTAAGCATCCTGAAATTTTGAAACAGCTGCAGTCAGGGTAGCCGCCTTCCCAGATCTGTGGAGCCCTCCATTCGCAGCGTTCCAGTACATCCCCTTGAATGCGAGCTTGGAGACACCACATGCAGACACCAAATTATCCCAAAAGTTCACACACCCAATTTCAGATAGACAGCGTTTAATGCAGCCTACCCATGGAATTCCACAAGCCCCAGGGCTATTAAGGGTTTCGTCAAGGCCCCAAGGAAAGGGCACCAATGCCTCAGGAGACCCGATTCTCCTCCAGTACAGCAGGGGTCTGAGTCTAACTGTGAGCGATCTAAGACCAAGGTCTAAACAGAGGGGGGACTAGACGTTCTCATGCCCAGAGAGTTTCCCTTCATATAACGACCCCCCAGTGTTTGTAAGCTATATATTTGCCATGCAGGGTATATGGGACGAAAGCTGAAGCCCGGCAGGACCCTCAGGATGCCACCTGAATAGTGTTCAAGCCTAAGTTTGCACTTCTGGATCGGGGGACCACGCAAAGAGTTCATTAAGGGTGAACCCTAGATAATCAAATGTTGGACCCCTCGCCAGAGGAATATTATTGAGGACAGGGGGGGGACCAATTGAATGGTAAGGATTCAGGACCATGTACTTAGTTTTACTATGGCTGATCTACAGCCTCACTGCCTGAAAAACACAGCAAACGGGTCCAACAAGATTTGGATGCCCGGAGGGGATTTCGGGACCAGCAGCATGTCCGCAAACAGTGCAGGGACCTTACTCTTGGCCAGGGACGGGGCATCATGAATACATTTCTCTAAGTGCACCACCAGGTCAATGATAGATAACAGTGTCTGTGCTTAGACGCGACCCTGCATAACAACACTAGATACAGGGATAGGTTCCGTCAGCTACCCATGAGGACGAGCTCTGACTTGCTTTTTTTTTTTTATCTATCTTTCAGAAAAGTATTAAGATGGATGACGAAGAAACCAAACCGGAAGTCCCATCAACTTCTGTAAGTTGAAAGGCCCAAATAACATAATTGTTACCACCTCTAGGAGCTAGCTATTTTGCAACAGGACTCCTAAGGCTCACAATAACTACAGAGAAACGGTGCTTTGAAGCAGCTTAAAGCAGAGGTGCTGGACTGCATTCAAATTTACTGAGATCGTCTCCAACTCGCACAGCAATTAATTAACAGACAACAGCAAATCTAAGAGTGCTTAATCAAGTATGGCTTCAATGGAATTTGCAAAAACAACAGTTGATGAACAGAATGCAGAACAATGTCATACATTCACCCCAGTACAGAGATTTGGGCCTAAATCCATCGTTTTTTTACTCACCACACTACCCCAGTTCAGACATGGCCATATGCAAATCAGCCTTGACCCTGTGCCTCATGGCAACAGTCCAGCCCGAACTGCCAAGCCATATCTTCCCTGGACCTTAATCAAGCTTCCTAGGACCGGTTTCTGGCTATCAGCCATGATAGCTTGACTCCAGTGGCATGGAGCGCACGGGACTCACGTCTGAGCATACCCGTCCCACTCAGGGTGACAAACATGGCCATATGCAAATCAGCCTTGACCCTGTGCCTCATGGAACAGTCCAGCCCGAACTGGCAAGGCTGATTTGCATATGGCCATGTCTGAACTGGGGTGGTGAGCAGAAAAATGATGGATTTAGTCCCAGATCTCTGTACTGGGGTGAATGTATGACATTGTTCTGCATTCTGTCCATCAACTGTTGTTTTTGCTTTTGTCACCCCGAGTGGGACGGGTATGCTCAGACGTGAGTCCCGTGCTCTCCACGCCACTGGAGTCAAGCTATCCTGGCTGAAGACAGCTGATAGCCAGAAACCGGTCCTAGGATGCTTGATTCCGGTCCAGGGAAGACATGGCTAAGCAGGTCGGGCTGGACTGTTCCCATGAGGCACAGGGTCAAGGCTGATTTGCATATGGCCATGTCTGAACTGGGGTGGTGTGGTGAGAAAAAAACGATGGATTTAGTCCCAGATCTCTGTACTGGGGTGACTGTATGACATTGTTCTGCATTCTGTCCATCAACTGTTGTTTTTCCTTTTTTTCAATGGAATTTGCTGCAGCAGTATACTTGTGATTTCTCAAGCAAATCTTAGCTGAATGTCTCCTAATACATATTATGTGTACAATCAAACTCCAATCAGCAAATTGGTCATCCAAAGAAATCACTGGACCTCTGCCTTTATGCTTGCTAAAAAGTTACAGGGATTTGTGACAAAACCAATATCAGGTCAAAGGCCCACAACACAATATGAGACTGTCTTCTGCCAGATGAAGAGTGAGTAAATTCTCAGGAGGCAATACTGACTTAATATCCATATGTACACAAAAGAAGGAACATTCTCAGCTTGCCAAATGCTAAAATCCAAAAGGAGGATGTGCAAGGGAACAAAGGAGCAGAGCAATATAGTTGCCTCACAAACCAGATAGTTTATCTTATTTATAACTTTATTTATTTTTAAGGTGATAAATGGTAAAAAAAGAAAAGTATTAAAATCACGTTGCATGTGCGAGGTATTCCACAGCATATTTATGTGTGGAAGGTAAACTTGATAGATTAAAGAAAACTAACATCTGGTACAGGTCAAAAATGCAGAATCAATGATGAAACTAGACAACTTAGGGCTAATGTAGGTGCCCTAAGTAGGTGGGCTAATACCGGTCAGTAACGGCCGAAAATCGGTACATTTCTCGTTACCGACCTGTATTTAGCCCTTTGCGATGTAGGAGGCTGGATTTAAGGATTCGGTAATTTACCAATTCGTTATTTTAAGGAATCGGTAAAATATAGATTCCTTAATTTAGGGAATCAGTAAATTACCGAATCCTTAAATCCTATGTAGGGAGCACTCAAGTGAGTGCATTTTTGGTTTAAGGATTCGTTATTTACCACCAACTACAAGTTGGTGGTAAATACTGAATACCTTTAAAAAAGCAATTTTGTGCTTTTTTAAAAGTGCCATGTGGCAGACAGACATGCGCTTAGGGCATGTATGTGTGCCACATGTGCACACATGCACGATTCAAGGGTGCAACAGGGTGTCAATGTGACACCCTGTCACCCTTGAATATGCTCCCCCTGTTGCCGATTCGGTATTTACCAAATCGGTAATAGTGAATGGCTTCCCATTCATTCCTATGGGCCTCCAGGCCCATAGGAATGAATGGGAAGGTATTCCTTATTACCGATTCGGTAAATACCGAATCGGTAATAACGAATATTTCCGAATCAGTAAAATTTACCGATTTCTTTACCTACATTCTATTTACCGATTCTTAAATACCGAATTGGTAAAATTCGGTATTTAGGAATCGGTAAATAGAAGTTACCTACATCTAGCCCTTACTTGTCAAATACTCTAACAGACAAGCTTAGAATTGAATACATAGTAGTAATGAGACATGACATAAGGTAAATGATGATAGGATTAGTGAACGGGCAATCATTTTAGGAGATTTTCACGAAGATTGGAAAGTAATTGTGGCAACTATGAAAGAAGGAAGATATTAGTAGAAAAGGAAGGAAGAAGAATAGTTGAAGAAGACAAAAAAGGAACAAAGTGAAAGCCCTGAGGCCTTTGTCATTCAGTGATCATCAGACAGTCAACATGCATCACAACCATCAGCGAATGGGATGTCACTCTAGTAAAGAGCGTGAATATTCAGGAACAGACAAATATCAATACTCAATAGCAAAACTATAATTTATGTTCAGGTTTTCAGATTCACGCAGGCTTGGATCTTTGTATGTGTAGATCTGTGCTGTTCCTCAATTTAGTTCCTTGTGGGAAAAGCTGTGTCGGACAGTATCACAATTACACATATCTATTTAAGATATTCAACACCCATCAAGAATGGCGTGATAGGGGGCATGGCCAACCAGCGAAGAAGATGGCCACTTCCTAGAGCGGCTGCGCTTTCCAGAACTCTTCCCCAAGTATATCCGTACATTAATCTGTTGCAATCTACATGAAACCGAGAGCCTGAGAGTGGTGAGTGACAGGGGAAGCGTGCGGACCGAATTTCGCCCTCCGATGAGGCCATTGGGGTTGAGATCGGACCTGTGGCCTGCGAACGAACAAGCAAGCCTCGATTACGGGAAATGAATCCGTGGCAAACGCCTGACAAGTGGGCGCGGATCAAGCGAGTGCACTAGACAGTCAACAGGACGGCCGAAGGATACCACGATGATCCGGAGAGCGGACCACTGAGTACGCCTGGAACTGCGGGAGAAGCGAGGCCTGGCAACAGTAGCGGAGCTACATGACATGACAGTTGGATCCGGCTGCTACTCACAGGTCAGGCGCAGCAAGAGCTCCAAACAGTGTCAAAGATCCCAGAGGGCTAGGGAAAGATAAGTGGAGGCGTATCAGGGACCGAAGACAGAGGCGCTCTGCCTTGTGTGAAAAAGCCCCAAGCGCAGCTAATTAACGGCAACCTGTGAAACATATCGGCAAGAGGGAGGAGGGCCCCTGTGTGAACGGACCCCATCCCGAAATCGCTGGGACTACAGAAGGGAATCGAACAACAAAGAGTCCAACGCAACAGAGAGTGAGCGTCGGAATCTAGACAGCGAACCAGTGAATCAAAACATCTAAGAGTTTCAGGGAAACCTGACAGGTCGCGCAGGAGAGTACTTGAGGCCTCGAAGCCCACTTTCCCCACAGGACAGTAAGACCAGTCTCCCGAGGGATGATGGAGGCCCGCGGCCTCAAGCGATTGCACCAAACCAAACTGGACAAATTTGCCCTACCAAATGGCCAGGAGGGGATGGACCCTTCGAGACGAACTGACGGCGACGCTTTAGCAACAGGGAATGAGCTAAACCCTATCACTACAAGACATTATGGGCACAATACAGGGATTATGAACGGCCCTTGAGGGGCAAATAGATAATGTGGGAACGGAGGTGACCCTGATAGGTGTGGATCTACACAATATGGATTACCGGCCACAAACAGTAGAAGAAGCCACTGGGTGATTCGCACAGGACACCAAAGCGCTGCAGGAAAGAGTTGGGGAGCTGCAGACCATGACGATTAGCTTGGAAGCAAAGCTGGGGGATCTCGAGGGAAGGTCAAGCAGGAAAAACGTGCGCATCCTGGGGGTGCCAGAAAGAGCAGAAGGCCTCACCACGGACCTTTTTGTTGAGGAGCTCATCAAGAAACATCTACAGCCTCGGGCCTCTTGAAAGTATTCATAGTGGAGAGAGCCCATAGAGTGCCGGGAGGGACAGCAAGAGCCGGGGCCCCACCGAGACTGGCCCGTCTTCTTAACTATAGGGATTGAGATATAGTACTTCAGACGGCCATAGTTGCCCCTCAGGCCTGTTACGAGAACACAAAGGTATCCTTCTTCCCCGACTACACCCAGAAAGCACAAAGGCAGAGGCAAACATTTCTGGCCGTGAAGAAAGAATTGAGGAAAAGGGAAGTGAAATACTCAATGATGTACCCAGAAAAGCTCCAAGATGAAGACGGGGGTAATCATGGTTTTTCGAATCTCCAGAAGAAGCATGGGCATGGTTGGAGGGCTGGCGTACAGTAGGGCGCTCCCCTGCTAAATGGGGTCAAAAAACAAGGCCCAGGCAAACGTTGAAATCAATGGAGAGAGTCATTGGGGGCACAACAGAGGAGATGCCAGCACACTGAGTGAGAAAGACTAAGCTTCAAGATGGGCGACTTGTGTAAGGTGAGACTGATTAGACAGAGTGGGTGGGGGAGTGACCCCTCTCGAAGCTTGCCCCACGCTTGCCTTTCACGGCCAACAAAAGAGGCAAGGTAAAATGATTCTCAAGTGAGAAACCGATCGTTGAGTAACGCACCACGCAAAGACAGACATTGGACACAGTGGAGTTAAAGGGTTGGGGGGTGATTGCCAATTTGAACGTGCTCTGATGGGGTTAGATACTGGGAAAACGGGAGGTACACGTCCTCCTGACCTTATTCAAATGGGGGAGGGTCGACAGGCACTCTGCTGAGTTGGGGGAGGCGGGCTGGATGGGTCCGCCTGGCAGGGTTGCTGGGTAGTTTTAAGGGATCCAGGTGAGAAGTTAGACACCCCATTGAATGAGTTCATATTATTTTTGATGAGACGAATTGTGATTGTAAAATCACAGAATAATCACCATGCATTAGCACAAACACCTGTAGTTCACTTTGCAAGATGTAATTTAGCTGGTCCTAAAGAGACAAATGTCTCTGTAGCCCAAACACAACATAATCCACTCCAATATCCAACATGGCCCACAAGGTGACACCGGAACCAAAGCTGCTGACGTGGAATGTCAACGGCTTGGAGGACAAAATAACAAGAGGTATAGTGCTGCAATTTATAAAAACACTCACCTGATATAGTCCTACTGCAGGAAACTCACCTGCTGGGCAACAAATGTAAGGCGATGGACAGGTGGGGATATAAGATTAAGAGCCATGCAGGATTCACTGATAGCTCTACGGGCACAGGGATACTCCTTAAGAAACGACTCCCACTGATAATTGAAAGGACATGGGACAGATAAATTGGGATGGTATGCAGCCCTCTCTGGGAAATGGAAAGGAGAAAATTTAACATACTCACGGTATATGAACCACCATCCCTGGCAAGCTCAACTCTCCCGCTCCTGGGAAAACTACTAGTAGAATTCCCAACAGGCCACCTTATCATGGGCGGGGATTTTAATAGGACGTTAGATGATACACTTGACAGACATCCAGGGATAAAGTCCCATGTAGGACAGACACAATTAGCTGACTTTCTCCGAGCTCTCGGCCTCAGTGGTGTTTGGAGAGCCCAGAACCCGATGCAGAGAGAATATACATTTCACTCTAGTATACACAATAGCTGCTCTAGGATAGACCTCCTAATCACGCCCTCTGCCCTAGTTCAGAGCCTCAGTGAAGCCATACATCTCCCACAGGGAATATCAGATCACTCCCCAGTCTGGGCAAAGTATTCAGTTGGCAAAGACCCTGTAACATAACTGTCATAAATGCCATGTACCTAAAAATACCCCATATCAGGGAAGAGCTTAGGAAAGTGACTAAGAACTATTTCACAGAGAATGAGTCCTCGGTGACATCAAAAATCATAAATCTGGGAGGCATATAGAACAGTTATTAGAGGGCAAGGACTAACCTACATGATGGGACACAAGCAAGATAGAAGGAAGGAGGTGGAAACGAGTATAATGGAGTTAGAACAAGTAGTATGAACAGACAGGGATGACAACAAAGACATACTGAGTCTAAAACACCAAGAATATAGAGACCTGATGGCAAACGCGGCGTGGGCATCCCGGGAAGAGACGAGATATTGCATATATGAGCACAGGGATAAAGCAGGGAGGCTCATCGTCTGGCTCGAGAAATAAGAAACAGCCAACAGATGGGTGGCATCAATTCAATCTGAAGACGGGGAGATCCTCACCGACCCTCAAGACATCGCGGAGGAATTCGCCAATCATTATACCAAGGTCTATACATCCGACTTCCCCATTACAATTCAGGAGGCCCTTAAGCTGCTTACAGATAGACTCCTCCCCCTACTTACTCAAGAAGATGTACACGCTTTAGATGAAGAGCTAACAACCGAACAGCTACAACAGGCCCTTAGGGAAAGCACTAATGAGATACCAGTTGAACTATACAAATTTACAGCCAATCGCACAGTACCCAATCTACTAATAATGTAGGAGGAGAGTCAAGTAGCAGGCAAACTACCCTTGGAACAGAGAATAGCCTCAATAGGGGTAATCTACAAAGAAGGGAAACCTAGGGACCAATGTGGGTCATACCGACCTATCTCCTTCCTAAATTCTGAGTCAAAAATCCTCGCTAAACTTTTAGCATGCTGCATAATCACCATCATACCTAAAGTGATAAACATGGACCAATCGGGCTTCATGCAGGGCAGAAACACAGCCCTTAATGCCAGTCACCTCCAGGGTGTGATGGGTCCAGCACATACGATACAAGAATACGCAGTTGAGCTTTCCATCAACACCTGCACGTCCTTTTATATGATGGAATCACCCTTCTTGCTAGCAGTGTTGGAACATATGGGGGTGGGACCGCGGTTCCGGGCATGTGTCCAGCTCTTATACACGGCACCAATGGCGCATGCGAGAGTGAATGGGAGGGTATCCCGAAATTTCCAACTTTACAGTGGTACAAGACACCCTCTCACCCTTACTATTTGCCCAGACTCTCGAGCCACTGGCTGCCTGGATACTGGGGGTTCCACTGATTCGTGGACTGCGCTGGTCGGCCGACTGGGAAGATAGAATATCGCTGTATGCCGATGATATCCTTTTGTATGTGGCTTCACCCAGATATTCCATTCCCAGAATTCTAAATATCTTTGCTACCTACCGTCAGTTCTCCGGATACCTGATCAATTGGACAAAATCAGTGGTCCTCATCCTACACCGGCAGGCAACGAGAATGCCAAAAGAATGCGCAGTGCAGGTGGTGAAAGGATGGGTTCCGATACCTGGGGGTCTTTGTCACAGCTAATCAGGAGCTGTTCAAGGTCAAAAATGTACACCCCCGCTTACCCGACTGAAGGAGGATGTGCAGCACTGGACAGTGCTTCCTCTCTGTCTACTGGGTAGTGCAACCCTCTTTAAAATGGCACTGCCAAGTTTTCTGTACGTCCTCCAAAATACACCATTCCAGGCACTCGACGAATACTTCACATCCATACAGGGTGAGATTAGAAAGCTGCTGTTCGATGGTGGGACGCCAAGAATAACTCTAAACAAACTTACTAAGGGATGGTACAACAGGGAATAGCCCTCCCCGAAATACGAAACCACTATCGCGCAGCGCAATTAATGGTAGTCAATTGAATGGGCCCACTAGCCCATGACCGAACCTGCTTATCAGATGGACCGGCTGACGCTGGGACCAAGGGGATACCTCCGGGCCCTGTATACCCTGCCCAACAAAATTCCAACTGACGGGCCCCAAGGCTCTTACAGTCCAGACTTGGAACTCTACTTTGGGAGAGATGGGATGGAGAAATAGGACCACGCAGGCAACACCACTGTGGGAGTCCCACTTCCTTGACAGATTGGGTGAAAGCCAGGGATTTAACAGGTGGGGCCTTCTGGGCATCTAAACAGTCAAAGACGTGTGGAAGGGAGGGGGTACAAGACCATTTGCAGATTTACACAAAGACTACAACCTAGACCCTACAGAATCATTCCGATACATACAGCTCCGACATTCCCTACAGGCAGCCCAGACAAAGGGGGAGTCCCTCCCAGAATCTTCCCCTCTCCAGTGCAAGTAAATGGAGAAACATATTACCAAAATGGTGATCTCACTAACTTTTAAGAAATTAATAAATCACACATAAGATCAGTTAAATACCTTAAGGCTAAGATGGAAGAGACATTCCAGATAGGCAAGAAGAGGAGCAGGGCCAGACTGGCCCTAGCGGGCATCGGTTGTTTCCCCGGTGGGCCGCTAGGGTGGGGGCGATTTTGGGCCCCTGGGGTCCGTTTTTGTTACAGGGCGGTTTTGCAGAATAGCTGCAAAATCGCCCCTGTAACAAATTCGTCCGAAACCGGCCCTGGCAAGCAGCTCGGCCGCTCCAGAGTTCTTTGCCTGGGTCACTGTTGGTTCCCAGTCCGGCCCTGAAGAGGAGGGGACTGAAGCACTGGCATCCCCTCGAGAAGTGGCCATCAGGGCCCGTTTCCACCTAGTACAGCTCAAAATCCTCCATAGGGCCCACATCTCATGCACCACATTGGTAACAAGCATTTGCAATGCAATCTGTCTCGCCTTTGGGACCTTATATGTATTTAGCTAGCTATGCAGCACATTAGCCTGGGTGCTGAAATATCTACTGTTCTTTAACATGGAGGGAAAGTAAGCTCCAAACTGCATGACATGCCAGGTATGGGAACACATGGAGAGAAATATTGCCTTTCAGCAGGAAAGGGTATAGTCCAAAGCTCTGTTTTTAATATAAAATCAGGGCCTTCAGTGGTCATATTACTGAAAATACAAGATTTGAAAATAATATTGTCTTAGGGTGCTCATGGAAGACAATTTCTATGGACTGGAATCTAGAGAACAGCACAGATAAGCCTACCACCAATCGAGCACTGGTAAGGCTTTCGGATAAAGTCTCTCCCTCATGGCAGGCCTGCCTGCTGCATCCAGAGCACTCATAGCTATGCCTACCAGTAACTGAGCTCTGTGACAAACCACACACTTCTAGACCAAGGCTCTCTCTAATGGCGAGATAGGGCCTGCACCCAGAACACAGTCACAGGAAGGTCTACAAGCAACCGGGACCCGTCATTAATCACACACTACTAGCCCAAGGAGCTCTCATTGCGAGACTGGCCTGTCTGAACCCAGAACACAGTCACTTCACAGATAAGCCTACCAGCAACCGAGCCCTGTCGTTATCCATACACTACTAGTCTAAGGCTCTCTCATGGTAAGACAGGGCCTGCGCCCAGAACACAGACACATGAAGCTCTCATTGCGAGACTGGCATGCCTGAACCCAGAACACGGTCCCAACACAAGAAGGTCTACCAGCAACGGAGGCCTGTTACAAACCACACATGACTATCCCAAGGATCTCTCAGGGACTGCCAGCAGCCAGAACAGGAACATAGCACAGATAGGTCTACCAGCAACCGTGACCTGTCATTAACCACTGGCTGAATGCTGGGAAGGCAGAGTGCCTGGAGCCAGAAGAAAGGAAGGTCTAACAGCACCCGAGCCCAGTAACAATGCACAAGTTAAAGGCTGGCTCTACAGAGCCTGCCTGAAACCAGCATACAGTCACGAAACACACACTGCAGCCCTGAGAACACATGGATCAGTCAGGCATGCAAGCAATCAACCATTGCCACAAACCACACACTCTTTCCCAAAGGCTTGCTGGCATGTAAGGATGCCCA
This sequence comes from Lissotriton helveticus, assembly GCF_964261635.1. Taxonomy (NCBI): domain Eukaryota; kingdom Metazoa; phylum Chordata; class Amphibia; order Caudata; family Salamandridae; genus Lissotriton; species Lissotriton helveticus. Next base: position 1,290,485,487 of record NC_136067.1, read on the forward strand.
GCATCAACCCAAACAGAGCAATTCACAAACCACAGGTTGAATTCCGGGTGTGGAGGCTTCCTGGACCCAACACATGGTCGCAAACCACCAAACTGTGCAGTCATGGGGGAATCACAGTCCAGGAAGGTCTCCCAGCAAACAAGACAAGCTGCCGATTGCAGACTGCTGGGACCAAGGCTCACTCACTTAAAAATAATGTCCATCACAAGATGAAGCTACAGAATACATGCTAAAGGAAGGAGGACGCGAGTCCAACTCACCTCAGTCCCAGGTGACAAGCCAGCCCCAGAGTCCCACAAAAATCACCACACTGCTGGGCTTAGATCCACTGCCTGGAAACAACCACACCAAGTCACAAACCGTGCGCTAAACCCCGTTAGCTACTACTTTGAAAATTAGGTCTCCCTGCAGCCAGCAGCAGAGGAACAGTTACATCACAAAGTGGAACTGCGGGTCACCGGAGACGAGGGCCAGCCCACAGCCAGCAATAGAGCCCAATCACATAGCCCAAACTAAACGTTGCCCGCATCCTTGGGAAAGAGTACACGTTTAGCCCCAGAGCACCAATGCATGAGGAGGGAGGCTTGCAATCACCACAAATCACAACTACAGTAGTCATGACAAACTATGGCCACTAGCATCAGCAGCACACGTAAACGCCTGCAGCCAAACCCGGTTACTACACGCACACACCCCTGCTTTTAGGCAGAGAATAATTAAAACACCTGACACCCTTCAACCACAGTCTTTAATTGTACGCCCCTCTCAGTCATACTTCTAGGGCTGCGAGTATCAGATATATCCTCCAGACATGTCTGAGTGGCTTTATTAGACCAGACACTTCCCTGCGTTAGCCTGAAGTGGCTGTAATAGCCAGGGCTGTAAATAGACACCACTGCCGTTCTGACAGCCCCGGGTAGAGCTACTCTTTTTTTACCCATACAAGACTAAGGGTTGTTACAGATAGGACACCGCCTGTAGCCATATAACTTTAAAAAGCTGCCATAGACCTACTATAAATGTGGGGACATTTGATAAACTGTAAACTGACACCTTCCTAGGTCGAGCAAGCCAGAGAGGCTGCAAACGATCGAATAACTTCTTCATTCAGGCAGAAATTGAGGGACTAACAACAAACACCTAAATCACTAGGACAAGTCATATAGTGCTTGATAACGTGTATTGACAGTAGCTAGACAGGTATAGTACCTGAGCGAGTATGTCAGATCTGTAGCCAAACAAACCATCCCTCCTTTACATAGTTTTGGTAGGTCTCTGAAAGACCTACAGCTTACATACGTTATGTTAGCAATTACTTGTAGAGCGCACGTTCACCGAGAGGTTTCATGGCGCTGGCTCTAGCGTATGGCGGGATCAGGCAGGAATTACCAGTAGGACTGCGTAAATAGCCAGGTTTTTAGCATCTTCCTGAAACTTAAGAGATTTTTACATGATTGGATATCCAATGGAAGGGAGTTCCATAGTCTGGGGGCAAGGGTCGCGAACCTGCAACCGCTCTGACGTTGAAGCTTGAAAGTCGGGGTGGCCAAGAGGTGGAGGTTGGCGGAACGAAGGATGCGAGAGGGGGTGTACCTAGGAAGGAGGCTTTTAATGAATTGGGGGCTGCGGCTGTGGAGGGACTTGAAAGTGATATAGGCCGTCTTGAAGGCAGCACGTTGAGGAATTGGGAACTAATCGAGTTTTCCTAACAGGGGTCTAGCAGATTGCCAGTGTGGTTGCTGGTGAATCAGTCTGGCCGCGTGGTTCTGGACTAGCTGAAGGCGTTTGCTAAGGAAGAGTGGAAGGCCCAAGTAAATAGAATTGGCATAGTCCAGGTGTGATAGTACCAAGGCTATCACAACCTGGATCAGAGCAGAGTGGGTGGGCATGCGACTGATCTTCCTGATCTTACGGAGCTGGAAGAAACAGGAGGACACAACCGCACCTACCTGGGTCTTCGGGGAGAGGTCATTATTGATGATCACCCCTAAGCTTTTTACCGATGGCGATGGGATGGGCGGAGGGCCAAGTTCTGAGGGCAAATAGTGTGGGCCCCATAGGGTTTGGCTGTTCGCGTTCAGGACAAGCTCGGTTTTACCGGGGTTCAGCTTTAGATGGTTTAGGTCCATCCACTGGCGAATGTGAAGAATTGTGCCCTGAATCTCCGGAATTGATTCGGGGGAGTTGTCTATCGGGAAGATCAGCTGGAGATCATCTGCATAGTTAAAAGTGATGGTTTTAAATTCCTTCAAGGACTGGATCAGTGGTATCAGATACAAGTTGAACAGTAAGGGGGATAGTGAGGATCCCTGAGGGACCACACATGTTGTGGGGAGTTTGGGAGCTGTGAAGGGGGCTAAGCGAACTGCTTGGGTACGGTCGGAGAGAAAGGACCTGATCCAACTGTAAGCCGAGTTGCGGATGCCGGCCTGTTTGACACAGTCCAGTAAGATGGCATGATCGACCGTGTCAAATGCGGCCGAGAGGTCCAGCATGACCAGGGCCTGTGGAATTCCTTTGTCGGCATTTCTTCGTAGGGCATCCAATACTGCAACAATGACCGTCTCGGTGGAGTGGGCAGGGCGAAACCCTGCTTGATGAGGATCTAGATAATCAGACTGCTCCACGAAGTTGGACAGATGAGCAGCTACATGAGCTTCAAGGACTTTAGCCAGATAGGGGAGCAGGGAGATGGGCCTATAGTTGGAGGGGTTTTGGGGGTCCGCTCCTGTTTTATTGTAGAAGGGGGACTACGACTGCCTCCTTGAAAGCTTTAGGGACCCTGCCTTGAGATAATGATTCATTGAGGAAGTTCAGGATAGGGAGCCAGTGGACCGAGAAAGCGTCCTTTAGAACATGCGGGGGGCAGCAGTCCCTTGGTAAACCGGATTTTACCCTGGCCAGTAGAATCTGCAGAGACTGCTCATCTATGAGTGGAAATAGGTCAACAGTATGAGAGTTTGGTATTGATACCGGGGAGTCGTAAAATGCACACAGGTATACGAGCCAGTGACTGAATAAATAACCCCTCCAATATAAAGAATCTGATTTTTTTTTAACACGACTCTACCTCCGTTGGAAGTGGTCCCCGAGAAATCTGAACGGGTTAAGGGGATACAGGGACTTCTTACTGTGAATGGGCGGGAGGATAGATATGACCTCTCTCAAGGGTGCTTTAGTGTGGAAACCCTTTGGGGGTTTTCAAGGTGGGATGAATAACTAGAGATCCTTTTGGGTGGCCAAACACAGGGTTCTTTACGCGATCTGCTCCATCAAACTAAAATCCACGTTTAGTCCAGTACACTTCAATATCCGAGCGACAGGAGAGAAACAGAAGCACGGTTATACAAGCAAATAAAGTTGTTTTTTGTCCTGGGAATGCTGTCCAAGATTAGCTTAACCGGGTAAACATAAATAACAGTTCATGTTAAAGAAATGAATGTAAGATTCTTCTGAGGGATGTATGCTCACTCAAACAATCAATGTATAGTGTGTGTGGGTCGCAGGCGACGTCATACGTCTAACATGCATTGAATGGGGGTGCTAACCCCCGCCACTCCCATCACCTAACTCCTCTCCCCAAGTGCTGCTGCCAGTTACTTGCAGTACAAGCATGCACTGCAGGTCACTCCACTGAATTGTACCTGCCACTATGGTGGTGGGGTCGGGAGAGTCACACTTGCCTCTAGTGCTCCTGCCCCGCAGGATTAGTGAATTCGGTAACTTGCAGTACAAGTATGCACTTCAGGTCAGTCACTCCATTGAATTGTCCCTGCTGCTATGGTGGTGGGGTAGGGATGAAAGTGTGCACACTGCAGGTCGCCCAGTGAACCATCACTGCGGCGGTGGAGTTGGGGTAGTCACTCACCTGAAGAGCTCCTGCCCCGCAGTGTCCCACATCTGCAGCGTGACCCGCAAGCCGGGCACCAGCATCTTCACATGGAACTCCAGGGTAGAGTGCACACCGCCTGCTCCAGGAAGGAGTTCTCAGTGTACCGCTGCACCAGTGCCGTCTTCCCTGCCGTGGCGTCCCGTAGGAGGATCACTCAGAACTGGTAATGCCAGTCCGCGCTGGCCATGGCGCGGATGGGGGCTGGGGCGGTGCAGCGGTGGCGGTCCATGTCGTGCAGAGCTGCGTGGATTTTGTGTACTCCCATTCACTGTCTGCATGTGGGGAGCTCCAAGGGGCTCAAAACCATCTACGAAACCCCACCCTCCCCACACTTCTAGATCTGCCCCCTCTTCCACCCACTCACCCTAATCCCCATGTCTTTCCTCTCATTCTATCCACCCCCTGCTCTCCGGCCACTCCCCCTACCCTTGAACCACCCTCTCTTCTGCGGTCCTAAGGCTACGTTATATACTAAGCAATGCTCACTGTAGCGGGCGGGGGGGGGGCAGCGGAAGTAGAATGGTGGATGGCTGACTCGAATGTCCTACCCTCTTTGCACCCCAACCAGACCGACTGGAGATCGGACACTGAGGAACTATGGAACACATACCGTGAGGAATTGGAGGACGGTCCCTTTAACTATAACGACTGGAGGAGGATAACCCGCCCCCGGATGACGTAGCCCAACGGCCATTGGAGAAAAGGGAGGAAGTGAAGAACTCGGCGTGTAACATCACCAAGGTGCGTTTAGTGTGCCGAGGAGAGCGTGTGGAGAAGTCGAGTTACCGAAGAAGGAAGAGAGGACCGGAGGATTAGAGGCGCCATATCGAGGAGCTGCACTGCCTGGAGGCCACCGTCCCCACGAGCCGCCGAGCCACACTCACCGAGGAGGAGTGTGGCTCAGCTAGGTATGAGAACGAGTGGCAGGCTGGATGGGGGGCAGGGAGTGACTGAGGGAGAGCCGCCTTGTGAAGAAGTCACTGTTTATGCGCCATTTGTGTAAATATCCCGACCCTGTTACTCCCGCTTCCCACACCCGTACCTTCCCCACCTTCAAACCCTCCCCAACCTCTGCACTGAATGTACATAGGCACACTGTATATAGATGTGCACCGGTGATCCCTTCACACCCCTGGACTTCCTTTTTTTGGGAATACATTAAAAAGGACAAGACCAATGATAGTGCTCTTTTCTTCCTCGCATGTACCACGCTGGAAATACCAAGCAAGAACCAGCAGCAAGAGGGAAGCGAACATCGTCCCAGGAGCCTAGAAGTCCTACACGCAATACAGCTACCACGGATCCAGCCATTCTAGCCAGTGAGAGACTTACTGTGAGGAAAAAGAAAACCCTAATAAAGTTAAAACCTTACATACCAAGACCTGGTCTCCGTGCCCTTCAGTCAACCCCGCCACACTCACACTACAACTTTATTTACTATAGCCTCGCAAACCAAAGTCGAGAGGCAGGATGTAAGTAAAAAAATGTAAATAAAAAATCACGAGATGCAGACTCTGCAAGAAACTCAATATTTACTGTGGCAGCATTGTCTTCGCTTTTTGTTTCTGATACTTGCCCTACATTCAAGGACTGCAAGAGCCGAAATGCAAATAAAAACTGAAAAAGGTACGAACAACAAGGCACGAATGGGGGGAATGGAGTTCGGAAAGGCAGCGGACAGCACAGGAAGAAAGTAGTAAAAGGCACGAACAACAACAAGGCACGAACGGGGGCGGCGTTTGAGAAGGCAGTAGACAGCACGGGAAGAAAGTAGTAAAAGGCACGAACGGGGGTAGGGAGCGACGTTCGAGTAGGCCGCGGACTGCACGGGAAGAAAGTAGTTGGTGCAGTAAAGGGGCCAGTAGCCGTGGAAGGATACAAATGACTGACATGGCTGTCATGTGGCGGGACTAACAAGCTTAAAACCAATCGGAAGGCAACATTTATAACCTAAGCCAATGAAGAAGATTGTACAGAGAATGGGCGGAGCTTCCAGAAGCTTCCACACTATAGTGTATACTGCATGCCTCGCAAAGCGATGGCAGCGCATTCGCGCTGCAACGCTAGGCAAGACCTAAAAATGGGGATACAAACAGATGCATTCTGCCGCAGGGGCTGCAGAATGGAAGGCACATTTTTCTATATAATATGGGCTTGTCCCAAAATTCAAGAGTATTGGGCAACATAATCCAGTGCTTAAACGTAGTGTATGAGAGCGAGTTGCTCGCTGCGGCAAAATAGAGTCTCCTTAATGTGTGGGAGCCGACGGACCTACGCAGAGGAGATCAAATAGGTGTGACCATAGTACTAATGATCGATAAAAGAAATATAGCACGATCATGGGGGCAGACTCGATTCCCTCCCTGAGGGACTGGAAGAGGGACATGGACTGGTATATGGTGGCGTAGAAGGTGGTCTATACCAGTAAGGGATGCCCCCAAAAATGGGGGAAGGTGTGGGATAAATGGAATTAATTCAGAGGTAACCCATGTACAGCCCAAATGCCACTGAGGAGGTGGGAGGAAATACAGGAGGAAATCGACGTAGGGGGAAACAAAGGATATTGTATATCGCAGGTGAAACGATGAGAGCGTAGAATGCTAAAAAATGTAACCAGGAGAAATGAAAAGCTATTATTCTCCAACCATGGTGATTGCAATTGCCTTTTTATTTTGGAAATAAAAAAGAATTAAAAAAAAGAATGGTGTGATAAATTCCCTGCTTTTCTTCAAAATTCAAAGCATATTTTTGGGATGTTAAAGCAATCAGGAGATCTAGAAGGAGGAACTCCTCTCTTCTCATTGTTTTCAGCGGTTGCTTGAATCTGAAGATCATCCAAGCAGTGAAAATTGCAAGTATTTTATTTAAAAAGTCTTGAATTTTGAATTCTACTTTACTCCAAAATGGTGTAATTTGATCACTTCGATAAATTATATGTTATAGAGTGCTTTAAAATTTGCAACTGTGCTGACAGAAGTAAATATCTGCTAACATTCAGTCTATACTTTGTGTGAGGCATGTTGCAATGTATTAGTTTGAACCCAGCCAGGATGATTGACGAAGAGATCTGATTTGAAGGTGGGATATAAAAGTTTCCCTAACATGCATCCGCATAGAGCAATACTCATATCAGAGTCTCAACACCAATCAAGCGCATGTTTCTTAAGTGTGGTGCAATAACTGTTCAGATATTTGTAGGTCTAAAAAGTGTTGTCTACTTTCTTTTTAACCCCTTCCATGCGCATGATGGAATGGTTCCGTCATGAGCACAAGTTCCAGTGTGCTCATGATGGAACCATTCAGTCATGAGCCCACTTTAAAAAAATCCCTCTGCTGTAAGCGGCAGAAAGCCCACTAGGTCCCAGGGATTTCTTTTCTCTATAGGTAGGGGTGGGGGCGGCCCAGAACGGCATGCCAATGCCCCCACCCCAAAAAACATTTTTACAGTCTTTCTGCCCCCCCCAACCCCCTGGAAGGCAGATGGGGCAATAGCCCCTGACCTGCCCCCGAGGCACCAGGGATTTATTTTTATATACTCAGGGGTGGGGGCTACCCAGAATGGGCAGAATGCCAATGCCCCCCAAAAAAAGATGCCACAGTCTTTCTGCCTTTCTGCCGCCGCCCCCCTCCCCACCCCCCACCCCCCGAAGCAGATGGGGGCAGTAGCCCCTGATCCGCCCACCGGGGGGCAGAGAGCCCACTAGGTGCCTGCGATTATGCTGTTTTTTTTATATGCAGGGGAGAACACTGCCCAGAATGGGCATCCCAATGTTCCCCCCACCCCAAAAAATAGCCAGTCTTTCTGCCCCCATTGGGGGAATAGCGGGGCAATAACCCCCAATTTCCCCCTCCCCAGGGTGGCAGGAAGCCCACTAGGCACAGACCTTTTTTCGGAAGGAAACCTAGCAAACCTATACATTTTTGAAAACTAGACATCCAGGGGAATCAAGGATGTGGTGACTTGTGCGGCTTTCTACTCGGTTCTGTTACCCAGAATCCCTTGCAGACCTCAAACTTTGCAAAAAAAAATAATCCTCATATTTCTGTGATGGCAAGGGTCTTGAATCTGTGCAGATCCACAAACTTCCACCCACCCCGCATTGCCCAAAGTCTTCTGATAAAATTATACCTCACTTGTATGGGTAGGCCTAGTGCCCTCGACAGGAAACGGCCCAAACCGCAACGTGGACACACCACATTTTTACAGTGAAAACTGACCCTTTTTTTGTAAAGTGCCTAGCTGTAGATTTTGAACCATAGCTCTGCCGGTACCTAGGGAAACCTAGCAAACCTATACATTTTTTAAAAGTAGACACCCAGGGGAATGCAGCATGGGGTGCCTTGTGTGGCTCCCACCAGGTTCCCTTTCCCAGAATCCCTTGCAAACCTCAAACTTTGTAAAACAAAAAAAAACACATTTTCCTTACATTTCTGTGATGAAAAGTTCTGGAATCTGCCTGGATCCACAAAATTCCACCCACCCCGCATTCCCAAGGCTTTACTATACTATTACTTAAGAGTGGAACTGCCAAAATGTTCATTAGTTTAATTTTGGGTTTCCTGCCTAAAGCGTTTAGTGCAGTGGTTCCCAAACTTTTGACTCCTGAGGACCCCCATTGAGTCACCACTGGAAGCCGGGGACCCCCAAGCAATTTGTACGAGTTAAATTTCAAATATTAAAAGAGGTAATTTAAAAAATAATACACGTGTGCACACAAATCAAATACTAAAAGTACTAAGGATTTTGGGGCCAGATGTACAACCATTTTATTTAGCGCCTCCCAATTGGCGACCCATTGCGAGTGGCAAATTGCGAGTTGCTAAATGAAATGTACAACAGTGTGTTTAACACTGTTTGGGAATGCCAGCCCTCCCAGGGATGGTGGCCTGCTGGGCTCAGCAGACCACTATGTCTGGGATTGCTTTTATATAAAGCAGTTTAAAAAAAATGCAGCCTGTTTTCCATGCATTTTAAAATAAAAAAAATGAAACTTTTTCATTTCAATTTTTAAGGGTAGGCAGTGGTCCCTGGGACCACTGCCTGCCCTTAAATACATTTGCATGCATTTGCAAAGGGGAAGGGGTCACCTGGGCACCCCTTCCCATTTGCGAATGCATTACTATCTACTTGAAGTAGGTGATAATTGCAAGTGTTTTGCGACTGCAATTGCAGTCGCAAAACATTTGTACATGGTTTTGAGACTTGCTATTTGGAAGGGAATGCCCCTTCCAGATAGCAAGTTGCAACACCTATTTGGCAAGTCACAAAAAAAATTGTGACTCGCGAAATAGGCTATGTACATGGCCCAATAGGTTTTTGCAAGCGCAAACGGGTTCGCAAACCCGTTTGCACATATAAAAAAGGGTCACACATCTGGCCCTTAGTATTTTATATTGAAGGAATTCCCCCTGTCACATGTATTTCCTTTGTTTCATAGCATCTCTCATACCATTGTAGGATGTCAGAGCACTTTACATCACACACATATAGAGACAATGAATCATACATGTAAATCAGTGTATAGAAAACGTTACATAAGGTAAAGGGGACTACAAAGTGTAGTATTCACATGTCATTCATACTGGTAGGCATTTTTAAAGAGTACTTGGTCTGGAAAAGCACAAACTCAGGATTCAGAACATAACACAGTGTCTAGCACTGACTTTAACATTAAAAATGTATTTCCACCCAAATAAATCTTTTTAGCAGCATCAGGATAATGAATGACTGGGAAAAAACATAAGTTACTAACTGGTACCATGCAGTTTGCAAGAAGCTCTTTGATGACAGTTTATAGGTCCCTCTGCTAGATTGATTGTCACTTATGAAGTGCACAGTAACAAAATAATCTCTGTGACAAAAGCAGTAACCACGGACCATTGCACGTAAAATTTGCTTTTTAAAATGCATGTTACACGTTCTTTGCAGTAGGCACATTAACCATCTGTGCTACATTAGTTAAGTCAAAGCTGCCACTGAACAAAACTCTCCTCTCTCTCCAGCAGGTACATTAATCACTGGCATTATCTTGACACTTTTATTGTTGATAGAACTCTGCTAATTATACAAGAAACTTTGCTGTGCTTTGAAAACTGCTGCCTACGGACCCCCTGGGAATGTGTCAGGGACCCCTGGGGGTCCGCGTACCCCAGTTTGGGAAACACTGGTTTAGTGCCATGGCTGTGACATGAATTATCTAGAAGTAGGCTTTCAATGATTTGTTGCTAAGCATCAGGATATCAATGAAGTACGCTGGATTATGTCACTTTCAACCTTAAGCCACTGAGAGATTCTTCCATGATTACTAACATGTAATCAATAAATAACTCAACCAGCCAAAAATGCCATTTGGTAATCACTAAAGCTGGCTATTCTAATGCCACCAGGTCTTTAACTTTAGTTTTAATTTAGAGAGAACAATGTGTGGCCTCTTTGGCCAAATCATGTTTTTAATTACACAGAATAAAGTTCAGAAGAAGGATAATAGGAGCCTTAGGGGAAACATAGCTATTGTAGAGTTTACAACAGGGATGCAAATCACCTTTCTTGACCCAATCCTCCACCTTCAGGATACTAATTTTGGTGAACAAGATTCAGTCATAGCCCCTATTTTCCAAGTGTTTGTCTATATTAAAAAACACAAGGAGATGATGGACGGAGTGCTGAAACTTTTCAGACACTCACCCCCAGTCCCAGATCTAGGTTGAATCCATCACCATTCTTTAGCTCACTGCGCCACCTCTGTTCAGACCCCGCTACTTGCAAATCAGTCTTGCCCCTGTGCCTCATGGAAATAGTCCAGCCCGAACTGCCAAGGGAGGTCTTCCCTAAACCGGAAACAGGCATCCTGGGACCGGTTTCTGGTTAACACCCTTCTTCAGCCAGGCTAGCGTGAATCCAGTGGCAAAGTGAGCAAGGGACCCACGTCTGGGCATACCCCCCAACTTAGGGCGAACAAAGCAAACACAAGGAGATGATGGATGGAGTGCTGAAACTTTTCAGACACTCACCCCCAGTCCCAGATCTAGGTTGAATCCATCATCGTTCTTTAGCTCACTTCGCCACCCCAGTTCAGACCCAGCCATATGCAAATCAGTCTTGACTCCGGCCTTGAGGGAACGGTCTAGCCCGAACTGCCAAGCCAGGTCTTCCCTGGACCGGACACAAGCATCCTGGAACCGGTTTTGGGGTAACACCCCTCATTAGCCAGGCTAGCTTGAATCCAGTGGCAAAGTGAGCGATGGACCCAAGGCTGGGCATACCCTACCAAAAAAGCAAACACAAGGGGAGGCTTGTTTCCAGTAATTTGAGTAAAATGGTGTAAAGTGCATTGGCATGCAAAGTAGAGTGGCGTAGAGAGCAGTGGCATAGAGAACAAGAGGTGCAGAGTAGAATATCACGGGGTGCAGGGCAGTGAGAGTACAATGGTTAAGAGTGGCATACAGTGCAGTGATGAAGAGTAGAGTGGTGTTAATTTCTGTGGCGGAGAGGGCAGCGGCAGGGAGTTCACGGAGTAGGTGAAGAATAGAGTGGCTTTGCGTGCCGAGGCATAGAGTGTTGCAGAGTATAGTATTGTGGCATAGAGTGCAGTGGCATAGAGTTAATTGGTTTTGAGTAAATTATTGTTTAGTGCACGGGCGTAGTGTGCAGTGGCTTACCATGCAGTGGTGTAGAGAAAAGTGGCATAGAGTGCAGGGGCATAGAGTAGGCGAGGAGCTTAGCATGCAGTGGTGTAACGTGCAGTGGTGCAGAATGTTGCAGAGTAGACTTGTGGCGTGGAGTGCTGTGTAGAGTGGAATAGAGGGCAGTGAAACAGGGTAGATTGCTGCAGAGTTGAGTGGTGCAGAGTGGCATAGCGCAGAGTCTAGTGGCGTAGAGTTTAGTGGCAGGGAGTGCAACGTTGCAGAGTAGACTGTCGTAGAGTGCAGTGGTAAGTTGAGCGAGTGGCGTAGAGTGCCTGGACGAGGAGTGGTGCAGAGTACAGAGGTGCAGAGTAGAAAAGAAATGTGTGGAGTTGTTGGAACTGGCCCTTTCTGCCGGGTTATCCCCAAGCTTTTTGCTTCTTTCCTGACCTGTGGCTGTTGGCAATAGGACTCTGCACACTTTACCACTGCTGATCAGTGCTAAAGTGCATATGCTCTTTGTGTAAATTGTTATTATGATTGGATATACATGATTGGCATATTTGTATCACCAAGAAGTCCCTAGGAAAGTGCACTGGGTGTGCCAGGGCTGGTGATGACAAATGCTACTAGTGGGCCTGCAGCACTGATTGTGCCACCCACATGAGTAGCCCTAAAAATGGTGTCTCAGGCCTGCCACCGCAGTGCCTGTGTGCAGTCTGTGAACGGCCATGTCCTCCTGGTCAGTGTCCCCACTGACCAGGCCTAACCCTTCCCTTTCTGTGCACATTGGTCACCCCTATGGAAGGCCCAAGGTACCCCCTTGGGCAGGGTGCACTGTAGGTGAAAGGTAGAGCATGTACTTGTGCAGGTGACATGCTCTGGTAGTGATTTACAGCCATTTTCGTTTTTCACTGCTGCAAGGCTATCCTGCTCCATAGGCTATCATGGGGGATGCTGGCTACAAGCATATCTTCCCATAGGAACAAGATAGGACATAAGAGTCTGGTATCCCTAAACTCAGAATTTAATAACACATTTTTTAGGAAAGGTTGTTTTTAAATCCTGTGTTTGAGAACAGCGCTTTTAGAAAGTTGCTATTCTCTTGTCTGACCTTTCTGTATGCCTTGGCCTGTTTGTGAATTGACTGTCTGGTTTGAGAGTGACAGGGGCTGGGGAGCCCCCAGGAGGCTGGCTGGCTGGGTCAGTCCTAGGCTGAATGACTGCATTTGAAATTTGAGTGGTGGGAGGAGATAGCACCTGGGCCTGAATAGGGTTGTGCCTGCCTTCCACAATGCTGGCTCCACCTCCTGCTGGGCGGCTGACGACCCTGCCCCTCACTCTGAAAGCAAAGGCGAAGCCAGGAAAACAAAGTGCTCAAGGAACACCCAGAACTGGTTCAGACCGGGCTCAGGGCCCACTTGCACAAAGAACAAAGACTTTTAGGGGTATAAGTACAGGACCCCTGACAACAGAAAATTAGATCATCCTGGAATCAAGAAGGAACCTCTGCCAAGGAGAAAGCTGAAACTGAGGAAGGAAGACTGTCTTACTGTGTGATGCTGGATTGCCCTGCTGTTGCTTTGCTGCCAAGGAGAGGGGAAGGACTTTGCTTTGTGCTGTGTCCCCTTGCTTGAAGGTATCTCCAAGGGCCTGAGAAGAGCTGGCTCTCTGTTTTTGAAGTCCCGGGAAAAAAAGGACTTCATCCCCAGCTTCCCTGAGCTCTGCTGAGAGAGATCTGTCCTGCCTGGAGTGCTTGGCCCATGTGTGGTGCCTCTGGAAGTTGTACCTGTGTTGGGGAGCTGGAATCCAAGCTTTTAAAGACTTTGCTACAGAAAATTTATCGCAATCCCGGCCGAGCGAGAAAATTCCCGCCGCTACGAAGACCGAGATCGTCGCAGCGCCTGTCGCCGCTGCCTGAAGACGTCGCACCCTTCGTTAGCGAGAAGATTTCCGCCGCTGTGAACATTGTCGCAGAGCCTGTCATCGCTGGGTGAAATCATTGCATCACGTCGCTGCGAGAATTGTTGCAGAGCCATCGCATTGAGGAGCTGCGAGAGCAAGATCGCCGCTGGACCGCGCATTATCGCCCCGGAGACCGTCGCAACACCCGAGAATCATTGCATCGTGCCTTTGCGGGAGAAAACTTCCTACAGAACCTACGCACCGGAATCCATACAAGTGGCCTTCCTCCCCATACAGACCGGATTCGTCGCAACACGCCCGCTGCTGCAGCGGGGCTGTCGCTAACGCCTCCCCAGGGTCTCAGGAGCAACGCGTAGCTTGTTTTTCACCGCTACAGCTTCTGTGCTTGAAACTTTTTATCGCTAACAAAGGTACTGTGGCTAAAACGTGACGCAACTGTGGATAATTTTATCGCTAACCTTAAGAACATTAAGAACTCTTTTGCAACCATATTCTTGAACTGTGTATGTTTGATTTTTGTCGTTTTGGTCTTGTGCAGTTTAGATTAAATACCTTTATTTTTCTAAACTGTGTGGAGTCACTTTGTGGTGTTTTCACTGTGTTACTGTGAGTTTTGGTACAAATACTTTACACATTGCCTTCTGATAAGCCTTGACTGCTCATGCCAAGCTACCAAGGGGGGGAGCAGGGGTTATCTCAGAGGGTTTCCTCCTTACCCCGACTAGAAGCAAGGGTCCCTATTTAGACAGTGGTACCTACCTCTGCCAACTAGAGACCCCCAGTTCTAACATTGTTGGTCAGCAGTGGGATTTGAACTTGTATTTGTACTAGACTCACGGTGATTGGTGTACATCACTAGTGAGTGCAGACCACTACGCCACCGCATACTACGGTTACGTTTTTTATATTTTGGTTCAATTTTTGATCGTAACCCTGAAAGAATCCAAGCATCATGTCTCAGAATGGTAAACCAGCAAGTGATGTTGCAGAACTGGAGTTTGATATTGAAATGTTAAGTGATTACAAAGTAGGTCAACTCAGGCAGTTCTGCAGCAGCTTTGGATGTCCCATGAAGCGCCGCTCCAAGAAGAAGGAGCTACAGAAGGCCGTAAGGGCCTGGTGGGAGAGCAAAGAAGCTGGGGAGACAGATGGTGCAGAAGTGGATGAGGGTGCACAAAGGGGTGGTTTCAGGCCACAGGACCTGCCTGTGTGCCTGTGTCCAGATCGGCCTCAAGGGCTAGCAGCAACCATTCAGCTGACAGTTTTTCCCCAAAGGAGTTGGAGGAAAACCAAAGGGCTAGAGATCATAAGTTAGAAATGTTGAAGCTCCAAATGAAGCAGTTGGAAATGGAAAAAGAGAATCAAAGAGCTGAGAGAGAAAGGGTGGCGGAGGAGAGCAAAAATGCCCGTGCCCTGGAGAAATTGAAATTGACCTTGGCCCATGAATTAGGAATGAGGAAGCTTGAGTTGGAGCTCAAGAGGCGTGAGGCCCTAAGGGTCTCAGTTGAAGAAGAAACATGGGTAGCTCAAGAGGTGAGCTTTGCTGAGTGGGAGGTGGATTCCAGCTCAGATGGTGGCAGCAAAATTATAGTTTTCAGTGCTGAGAGAAAGGTACAAACACCCAGAGATGTGGTACCTGACTTGAGGGAGGGGGTCGACATACACCAGGGGGTTCAGGTTTATGATGTAGTTCCAGTGGAGTGCAGTGTCCCTGAAGTAGATTGAAGGACTGGCACAGGGGACCATATTCCTAGTGGTGGGAGGGACACTCTACTGACTCTAGATGGGAGGTACAGGGAGAGGGGTTCCCCCATGGTAGAAACCTTGGTGTGCGTGTGTGTGTGTGAAGACCAGCTAGAAGAGTGTGGGTTGTGTGACAGAGACAGTCAGATACTGTCTTGCCAGTCTCAGGAGAGTGGTGTGGGGTACTTGTGTGAGGCACTGGAGGGTGAGGAAAAAGGTAGCTTGGTTAACAGCTGTGGGGGGCTGTGTGATTCATTTGTTGGAGAGCATATTTTAAGTCCCTGTTTTCCAGAGCTATGCCAACACCCGGTGGAGTGGGAGTCCTCTGATTCCAGGGGGCTTGCGTTGGAGACAGACCTCTTGGTGGAATCCAGAGAGTCTGAGGAGGCATTGGGGAGTGATCCCAAAAGGAGTGGCTCAGATATCTTCCAGACCAGTGAGGTGGAAGAGGTTCAGCGTAGCCCGGTTGGGTCCCAGTGTAGTGGGAGGGGTGTAGGGACTGAGTGATGTGGTGGTGTTCCCGAGTGATGTGGTGGTGTCCCCAGAGTGATGTGGGGGTGTCCCCGAGTGATGTGGGGGTGTCCCCGAGTGATGTGGGGGTGTCCCCGAGTGATGTGGGGGTGTCCCCGAGTGATGTGGGGGTGTCCCCGAGTGATGTGGGGGTGTCCCCGAGTGATGTGGGGGTGTCCCCGAGTGATGTGGGGGTGTCCCCGAGTGATGTGGGGGTGTCCCCGAGTGATGTGGGGGTGTCCCCGAGTGATGTGGTGGTGTTCCCGAGTGATGTGGTGGTGTCCCCGAGTGATGTGGTGGTGTCCCCGAGTGATGTGGTGGTGTCCACGAGTGATGTGGTGGTCTCCCCGAGTGATGTGGTGGTGTCCCCGAGTGATGTGGTGGTGTGTCCCAGAGTGATGTGGTGGTGTCCCCGAGTGATGTGGTGGTGTCCCAGAGTGAGGTGGTGGTGTCCCAGAGTGAGGTGGGGGTGTCCCCGAGTGATGTGGGGGTGTCCCCGAGTGATGTGGGGGTGTCCCCGAGTGATGTGGGGGTGTCCCCGAGTGATGTGGGGGTGTCCCCGAGTGATGTGGGGGTGTCCCCGAGTGATGTGGTGGTGTTCCCGAGTGATGTGGTGGTGTCCCCGAGTGATGTGGTGGTGTCCCCGAGTGATGTGGTGGTGTCCACGAGTGATGTGGTGGTCTCCCCGAGTGATGTGGTGGTGTCCCCGAGTGATGTGGTGGTGTGTCCCAGAGTGATGTGGTGGTGTCCCCGAGTGATGTGGTGGTGTCCCAGAGTGAGGTGGTGGTGTCCCCGAGTGAGGTGGTGGTGTCCCCGAGTGAGGTGGTGGTGTCCCCGAGTGAGGTGGTGGTGTCCCCGAGTGAGGTGGTGGTGTCCCCGAGTGAGGTGGTGGTGTCCCCGAGTGAGGTGGTGGTGTCCCCGAGTGAGGTGGTGGTGTCCCCGAGTGAGGTGGTGATGTCCCTGACTGATGTGGTGGAACCCCTGACTGATGTGGTGGTGCCCCTGAGTGATGTGGTGGTGTCCCTGAGTGATGTGGTGGTGTCCCTGAGTGATGTGGTGGTGTCCCTGAGTGATGTGGTGGTGTCCCTGAGTGATGTGGTGGTGTCCCTGAGTGATGTGGTGGTGTTCCTGAGTGATGTGGTGGTGTTCCTGAGTGATGTGGTGGTGTTCCTGAGTTATGTGGTGGTGTTCCTGAGTTATGTGGTGGTGTCCCTGAGTGATGTGGTGGTGTCCCTGAGTGATGTGGTGATGTCCCTGAGTGATGTGGTGGTGTCCCTGAGTGATGTGGTGGTGTCCCTGAGTGATGTGGTGGTGCCCATGAGTGATGTGGTGGTGCCCATGAGTGATGTGGTGGTGCCCATGAGTGATGTGGTGGTGCCCATGAGTGATGTGGTGGTGTCCCTGAGTGATGTGGTGCAGCAGCACAGAGACTGAAGCGAAGAACATGCAGGGTTGAGAGCTACAAAGCGCGTTCAGTTTATCAAAGCACAGAATGATGGAGCCGGGAAAAATCAAGAGGAAACAAGAAAACACAGGGAGAGTGTATAATGATAGAGGCAGCGAGGGCTGGGGCTTGGACAGCAATCAAGTACGGGGTCGAGAAGGCACTGAATGGGAGAACACGGAAAACACCCAGGGCCAAGGAAGGAAGATGCAAGCACACGGGAGAGCAGGCGGAGACAAGCTCTCGGCATTGCTGTGGCGGGGGGCGGTGGAGCAGGAGCACATTCCTTTGAAGTCTGATGCGGGGGAGCGGCAGCCTTTAAAGTCTGATTGGGGGGGGGGGGAGCGGCAGCCTTTGAAGTTTGATGCGAGACACAGACAAATGGTGGTGTGTGACGTGGCTGGCGTTGTGCATGCGCATAGATCACATGAACTGTGTCTATTCTGCCGTTTTGGTAGGCTGTTCTTTTCCCCTTACTATAATCTCGCCGGAGCAATGCGCAAGCACATTGGCTCAGGCGAGACCTAAAAAGCTCTCCACGACAAAGGACCAGCATACCTGAACCACTGCCTCGCATTCCATGTACCAGCCAGACAACTCCGTTCTGCCCAACTCTTCCTAGACTCAGTCTCCAGGATCTACAAGACCAGAAGCAATGGAAGTTCATTCTCCTACCTCGGCGCCACTACCTGCAACACCCTGCCCCTTCACCTCAAGCTCACCTCACTGACCCAATTCAAGAAGGACCTAAAGACCTGGCTCTTCGAAAGATCCGACACCCAGAGGGACCAGCAGCCCTCCCAACCCCAGTGCCTCGAGACCCTCAGTAGACGCACTTTACAAACCCCTGATTGAGTTGGCATTTCGTGAACTAACATGCAAGTGGAATGTTTTTTTTAATGCTTTTACGTACTGTGGATTGTTTATATATATCAAAGAGTAACATCAGCTTATATTATGTTTGTTTTCCATTGAATTATGACTGAAAGAGGCAGTCGAATTCTGTCAGTGATGGGAGATAAAGTTTATGAGTTACATTTAGCTAGGCTATGTAACTGGAATGATATTGTACCTTTCAAACAAAGCAAACAATTGATATTATTTTTCAAGGCAGAGTCTAAGACAATAGTGCTAACCAATGAATCACTACAGACGACACGGTTTACTTTCACTTTCTACAGTTTCTGTGGTTTTTAAAGGTCTCAACCAATGATCTATTTGCATAGATTGATCTTTTAGGTGGTGTGTTCACACTTTTTGAACAGAAAATTACATTTTAAAACTTGTGTATAAGCATTTAAATGTCTATACTATCATTTGGTCTCACTATACAGTATACACTAGAGTGACTGTCTTGGCAGCAAATAAAAGCTTCAATGATTTGTATAAATATGCCTTGCAATGATTAATCTATTTGTTTTTAGTATAAGGACCAGAGTGGCATTTCCTTTAATGTCTGATTTTTCCTAAAGGGCTCAGTCTCTTTTTACATAGTAATGATTTTAATTAATCAAATAAAATGATTAAAGAGTGGAATAACATACATGGCTATGATATTTTTGCATGAACTTTTACCACGTGAGGATGGGAAACATAACGTAACATACACCACAATAAATAGCCAAATAAAGGCAAAATGGTAAATGTTTACCCCAATAATTCTCAGGACTCCTTCCAACGATGCAAAGATGAGGTAGATAATGCCCAGCCCAACTACACGGTGCATTACTGTGCCCAAACGAGGCCTGGTGTGATGAGAACATCAGGAGGTGGAGAAGAAGCATTAGTAACAACCACAAATACAAAACATGCTTAATGACAAGCAAGACTATAAAAAGGAACACATGGGGAAGTGCCAAATGCTTACCTTCTTGATTAAATTTAGTTTTGAAATGCTTACTGAACAGACATTTTTTATTCTAAAATGATTACATGAAAGTTGAGAAACATTTAAAATACCTATGTATATAAATTATATGAAAACATTCGGAATGAAGAGGAAAAAAAGAAATGGCAAGGTAACATGCTAATAATGGGATACCATAAATTCATCAGCCATTTCTCTCGAATAGATGCACTGTGCCTTGTGTAATATGTATATGCCACCTGCCTATTGTGATGACATTTACCTATATTCTTTATATCAATACGTTGTCAAAACCAAATACACCTGTCTAAAGAAGGACAATGTTATAACAAATTCTGCTCGCTTGATGTGTAATTTTGAAGTTGTAGTTGGCTTGAAACTTGTGGAGATCCCTCCATGAACATCTAATCCTTCAGTTTCATTAAACTCTTTCTTTGCTTAATGAAAAGTCTGATAAATTGACAATGATTCTTGGATTAACATCACATACAGTGTATAGTATTAATAAAGATGAATGCTAGGTATAAGGTGGATTAGGGACAGATTAAAAAACCCACTAAGGCAAGACGGTACTGTGTTAATGCAGAAAGTACAACTAAGTAAGCAATTTTAATTTCAATGTACGAGTGATGGTTACAATATTCAATTAATTTATTCCAATAGTAATTCAAGCATAAAATCTGCCATTGAGATTTCAACGTAAGTCTTTCTTAGGATTTAATACTTCATAATTCATCGGATCATTAAATCAAGGTTGTGTAATTCTTTGAACTCCCCAATTTATTTACCTTCACATAAGAAGTGCCAATATGTCTTCAATTTGTTTGCTATGTTGTACATTGTTTGTTTCTATTCAGGAAGTGTAAATGCTTAAATATTACTTAAGCTTAAAGTTTCAAGTTTACTTTTATTTGCATAGTTAATTAACTTCATTTAAAATAAGAATATACATATAAAACTCCATACTTCATATATCCTATGTTTATAATTCTTTCTAAAACTGTGCTATAACTAAACATGAGAGGGCACAGAATTTCCCAGCCACATTATTTTCGACTTTGCACATATTGTTTATGTAGGAAGGTGGATACCTGTCTATGGTTACCCCAGATTTTTTGCCTTGTGTTTAGCTGGTTTTTGACTTAGTTGGCCTGGGTTCCTGCTAATCAGGGCCCCAGGCTATCTGCTCTCTCTTTAAATGGACTCCATGTACTATAGGTACATCACCAATTTGGTACTGGACACCTTATCAGCCCCTGTACAGTGCACTATAGGTGCCCAGGGCATAGGTGCATCCAAGGCCTACCAGGGGCTGCAGTATATCTTTTGCCACCCCTGGCTGGTACTTAAATCGACACAACTAACTGGCTGTTCACACAACTGGGGCAAGGTGGGGTACTCACCCCTTGCTTAGATATAGTATACCTATGTCTAAACCTATATCTGGACACACAGACACCTATAAGTCACTCCTATGGCAGGCCTTAACAATCCTGGAGGCAGAGTGCTTGGTTTTATGTGAGGTGGTGCTCTAGCATGAGCTGAGCCTGTCTGCAGTGTTGGGACCAATTCCTTAATGCTGTTCCAGTGATACTGCCATACCATATACTCTTAAGTGCATTATAATCCTCGCTGTTATTGCAACTCTGGTCTGGCTTTATCAAAACATGTCGTGTTTGGTGTCATACACATTGGAATACTATCCCCTTGCCAGTCCTGGTGATGGGGATAGCCTCCCACCCTTCTAGAGGGGGAAGACATGTTACTCTACTGAAAACGTGGTTAATCCTAACCAGAGCCCCAGAATCACAAAATGGATGCTGCTGCCACAGACACATGTCTGGCCTCCTGCTGCTGACCGAAACTTGGCAGAGGACGCCTGGACAAAGGGTTTCCTGTCACAGGGAGGTGTCACACCACCCCTAATCAGGAGATAGTGGATTGTAGCAGGGAGGGTTGAAAGAAACTAGACACTGCCTGGGGCGCACAAGGTGTCCCTGGGCAGATTCCAGTCAAACCGGTTCTGGGGCCATCCAGCCCCAGTCCTGGCGTGAAACTGGACAAAGGGAAAGGGGTGTAACCACCCCCTTCCTGGGTACCACCCATAGGACGGACCTAGCAGGTAATCCAGCCCCTTGATTCGACTTAAAAGTAGATGCACATCAGATTATCCTGACTGAAACTTATGAAACGAAACTCTGGACCCTTCGACATCCCACTCGACGTGGAAGACTGAAGAATCTCCCTTGTGGTCAAGGAGTGACCACCCTGTGCAAACAGGCACCATCCAGCACCTCAACGTTTGCTTTGTTGCAGTTCCCGCCGGAACTCGAGCGACAGAGATCGACAAGACCCAGCGTGCCTGCCTTCTAACAGCCCGATCCACAGTCCCTGCAGAGCTGAGACCGTGGAGGCGACCTGCAGCGTGGGGCCGGCCATCTTGGAAAAACTACGAAGCGCTGACCGTGCAGCATCTGAGGCTCCCTCGAAGCTGTGCATTGGAGTTTGAGAAGCTCCAGCCCTGAGCAGCTTTTGCACCGAAGCTCACCCCTCCACACTCGATGAGTGCTGCGTGGGGCCCTTTTGCATTTTTCTGCTCAACGCGTTGGTCCGGTCGCTTGCCTGTTGGCTAATGGTCCCAGTACCGACGAACCTTTGAATTTGCTCTGCTAGTCTGGTTGCTCCAGACTGGCCCTCGCTCCCCTGAAAAGGAGCACCCGCTCAGACCTTGCTGGTCCGATTAAGAAGCCATCTTCGAATCCTGCGTGGGTTGCATTTCCCAAGGCCTGTTGACTCCGATCTTGAAGCCGACACCGCCGACAGCGAGAGCCTTCGTGGGACAGCTCGTGATTCACTCCAGGACATCCTCGGTGCCCCAGAGACCACGTGGCAGCGGAGACAAGCTTCACGACATCGACCTGATTGCGCCCGACATAGCCTGGTTCCTTCCTGGTCACTGGCTAGTGACCCAGACTCTGTCCCCTCTGCTTTCAGGTACTCTATATCTTCGATCCACCCTTGGATCACACCGGACACTTCTCTTCTGGACGCCTGCAGCATCTTCATCTCCAGGCACCATAGAACTGCGTGACGAAACCCGACACATCTTTGCACCTGTGCACCCGCTTCCTGTGGGTGAGGTAACTCTTGAACGCCGGTGCTCCTGTAGTGGTTTACACCTCTAGTGTCCAAGTCTAAAGTTTTGTCCTTCTAGTCCAGTCGGAAGACTCTTAAAACTGTAACTCGATAACTTTTACGCACCATTGACTTTGCATTGGTGCATGCGTGTGCTTTCTGCACTGCACCCGAATCCCGCGGGCTACTCCCGTCCTAACTGCTGTTAGTCCAGTGTAGTCCCAGCGATTCCCAAGGCCCTAGGCCTTACCCCTGATCGATTAGTGATTATTATACCACTTTTTTGATATATGGATTGAGTGGCCACCGGCCTCATCCATAACTGTGCAACTTGTGTATGTTATACTGTGCTTTTATTTAAACGTTTGTGCTTCATTGCTCATAAAGAGTAGTGGGGATTATTCTAAGAATAAATACATATATTTTGATAATATATAACTTGTGTGGTGTCCTTTCATTTGATAATACAGGATTGCATATGGTAAAACAGCTGGCTTCACAAGTCCTCTCGAGTTAAGCCTTTAGGCTGCTTAGTCCATGCTACCTCTAGGATAGCTTGTCTTTAAGGTTGACTTACAACCACCACCATAAGGGATTGTTTGGACTGATATAAGGTGTCCCCAGAATTGGAGACATCATACATCAGGCCAACTTCTCACAGTTTAGAAGCTGAGGTACTTATTTCCAGTCCATGATTTTTCTTTATTGACTGTAACAAAGTTCTGTAACGTGCATAGAAGTGCTTTCGGCTTGAGTAAAGTACATTTGTGCCAAACAGGGAGCATTCAGTTCAGGACTTCATATTTAGGGTTGCAACTGTTTATAACCAACTGAAATCATTGTCAGCTGTTGTACTGGCAGTTTCTTTTGGAGCATTCTGTTCAGGACTTCATATTAACACCTTCAATGCTACATTAATTCCCCCCTGGTGCTGAACTCTGCAGATCCCCATTGAGCATGACTAGCTCAGCTCGTCATGAGCACACGAGCAGTGTACTGCATGACGAGCTGAGCTCGTCATGAGCATGGAAGGGGTTAAGGGTTGCAACTGTTTATAACCAACTGAAATCATTGTCAGCTGTTGTACTGGCAGTTCCTTTTGGTTTAACCTCAGCAACTATACTGGCTAACAGCATGGTTGTAGTTCATTAGAAGCAAACAATACTTAATTCCTGTCCTTACTTCCTTTCCCTAGATATATACATATTCATTCAGAAGTACTTTAAACTTCGAAAAAGTGTTTTAGTGCCAGGAAAAGAAGGTATATAAAAAGGACCTCTTCAAGCCTCCTTGTGGTCTTGCATTTGTTCCATACGACTAGGTTGTTTAGTAACTAAGTTCCAGCCATTTTCTTTTCGCATAGCCTCAGGAATTTTACTAAGCAGCAATTCAATTGTGGGTCAACATACCAGCACTCCCTGCCTCCTGGTGCGTACCCCTCGCTGATTAAATTGACGTTTTAACAGTTGTTTCCATTCTTGTAAAAGTTATGTACAAGAACATAGTAAATGCCGCAGATCTTCTGGCGCTGAACCACATAATCGGCACGTAAAGCCTGCTTTCTTATTTTGCCAGAGTGGAAGATGCTGTATGCAGGGTAACAAACCAAGTCTATACTTCAAGAAACTGATTTTTATAGTTTTAGCATAGCCCAGGTTAAAGTAATTATGAGCGACTGGCTCCGTACAGGTATTCAGAGTCATCCATCCGTGAGCCCTTTCAGAGAGAGATGCCTTGTCCTCCAACCACGAGAGATATTATTTACAAAATGGTACTCTGTTATTTGGCCAAAGCCATGTAGCAGCCAAAACGTGTTATAGTTTTTGCTGCGAATAAATGAATTTCAATTCACCTAGTGAAGCGTTGGAATGTTTTTCCATTTCGCACAAAACAAATTGAATATAGCTATACACATACACACACAAATCACCCCCCTCCAAACGTTGATCCACCTCGGCTCCCTTATGGAAAGTTTCATGCTGATCTCTGAAGCTTGAAAATTAAAAATGGGTCCAAAAACAATGATTTCCCATGGTAATTCCCATATGAAAGTTTGCTCTCAGATACAGAAAAAACTGTGGAATGGAATTACACCAATTTTGGCGAAGCAGTTAAAATTTTACTCACACAGCAAACCTTTTGTGATTTGTCGTATATCTGTTCAGTTGATAAAGATGATTTAAACTGGTGATCCAGATAGGCATGAAGGGGCTAAAAAAACAAGTCAGTCATACGGTACCAAACATTTTAAAAATAGGGCCTTGTGATTGGCTGCGTAAGTTGCATCCCCTATCAGCCATTTCAGTACTGGTACAGAGTAATCTGATAGGCTGGCCGCATCTTAGAAGAAAATGTTGCGATCACCATTACAGAACTCGGGGATGTGGCCCCAGTGTTCGGAAATGGTTTATTGTTTTTAATTATAAAAAGTTCAAGCGGGCACGGTAGGGACCCAATTAACCTCCTGACATTTCTAATGAGGACCCACCTCAGAGGTAAACATTTGGAAAAGAAAAATTCAGCCCCGGGTACCACAGTAATTGGTTTAAAAACATGGCTTTCCCGTGAGGTCCTGAGATACTCCTGCATGATCTGCCGCTTTGTACAATATGAGGAAGCTTGTTATGGGGGGATTTTACTGCATACCTGAAAAATCCAATTTAACCTGTCATTAGGGATATATGTGGGGTAAGGAAAAGTAATTGGCAGGGGCACAAGCTACAGCGAACTCAGTAAACCGTAACTTAGCAATTTCAAATTCATTTTTTTACTATATGTATGTGTGTGGATTCCTCTCAGAGAGAGAAAATTAGCAGTACTATGGCATGATTGCCTTCAGCTTGAATTTATCATCCCTTTAATACAGTTACACTTTAAATCAATGTGTATGCAACAGCAAACATTGATAATACTCAGCATGATGAAACTGCATCCTTGGAATATGCATACATTTGAGTGCTTGAATCTTTCCACCTCTCTCACACACAGTCTTTTCTCTTCTTCACTATTTACCTCTTTCTATTTTTTAATCCTTGTACTATCTTAGAACTACTTGAAAGAGCGGTTTATTGGTCCTTATTCTGCTCTTATCTGACAGCTCATGATGTGAAATTCAGTTAATGCTTGATCCAGCTTTCATACTGTATTGGATAATGTATGGTTGCACATTGAAAACCTAAGAATTCTCAATAAAGAACTGTTCAGCAAAAAAGGAGTGTGAGGACGAGGTCTTGCACCAAAATAGAATACATCAAAGAAAGTGACAATAGCATGAGGATTACTCAAGTTTAGACACTACTCACTGCAACCATGGCATGCAGCCATCTCTTCAATCTTAAGGGTGATTACCAGCATTTGTGGTAGAAAAAAGTGCTGTAAGAAAATGTATTGCTAGATAGAGACTGGTCCATGAACTTCTTAAACTATTCTTAGCTTAAAATGTCCATCCTGAATTAATTGTCACATTCAAGAATGTTGGTTAGAAGGGCATAGCAGATAGCAAACAATGAGAAACTGTCCTCTTACGGAATCCAAATTAAAAAGCACATTTACATTTCCAAACTGTGCTTGTAGTGAGCAAGATACTTTTTCTTGTGATAAGACAAGATTGTTCATTACATTTTTGCAAACTCCTCATAACAGTTTTGATATTTTCATTTTTTTTAATCTTTTTTTTTATTAAGATGTTTGTGTTACAGCACAGCACAGGTCAAATTACCATACATTATATACATTCCTTCCGCACAATTAGACATAGCAAAGTACACTATTGAGAAATACCCAAATAAGAAGGGCACCATATAGAAAACGATAAAGAAAGCAAAAAATAGAAAAAAATATATGAGGAGAAAAAAACATCACGCCTAAAGTGTATTTTTAAGGCCCTCTTTCCACTGCTCAATGGGTCTCCAAATTCTCCTCCCAAGTAGTTTGCCCTTTCTGCCTTTCCTTGCAAAAATTCCATTCTCTAGATTATAGGCAGCAGGCAGCCTGGCTAAACACTGATGTAGCGTAGGGGGCACTTTGTCTAGCCATGCCTTAGCAATACACATCCGCAAGACAGACATGGCAATAAATAAATATTCCTCATGGGGGCCTTCAGAGCCTACATTAACCCCAAATATGATCCAAAGTGATGAAAGGGTAGTTTATATCCCCAAGGACCTATCAAGAAACAACTCAACTGCTCTATGAAGTGTGTACAACTGCGGGCAAGTAGCAAAACTATGGATTATATCTGCCTCCATAGAATCACAGCGAGGGCAAGTAGTACCCGAGGTACCTCCCCACTGAGCTATCCTTGCAGGTGTATGATATAGAGAATATATCGTCTTATAGTGCTGTGCCTGCAGTAAGGCTGAGCAGAGTAGTGTACATCCCAGGTCTAGTGAATCCTGAAAACAATCCTGATCAGTACCTAGTTTCTCTGCCCATTTTATGCCAAATTTCCCTAGATCATCGGGCTTAGCTGCAATAAGTTCTGCATAAAGTCTACGAATAGTACAGTCTCCCCCGCTTTCAAAAATATCCAAGGTTTTATTGTTACTGAACCCTAAAGGCCCATCGTGTTTATTGGAGATGAAACTCCGTACCTGCAAATATTTAAAAAAAACACCTCCTATCAATACCATAAATGGCCTGTAGTTCAGAGAACTGAAGTACCCCGCTGGGGCCCATAAGGTCGCCTAATTTCTGGATTCCATGTTCCCCCATTCCACCATCACTGGATCCCTAAATATCTCCCCTGGAAGAGATGCATTCTTAAGCATGCGAGTATAATTGTTAAATCTTCCAAGGCCAAACTTTTTTGAGAAGGCTGCCAATATCTTATACATCCAGCCTGCATTGTCTTGAACCTTGTTCTTTTATAATAACTAAAATCTGTGCAATTAAGAAAGCAATTCCCCGCTTCTGTCCCCAACACCGTAGCGTATACATTAGTGAAGCTAGATCTATCTTCCGAATCCCTCTCTGCTCCTCCCAGTAGCCCCTGCATGTACTGAAGTGCCGCTACCCAGTAATACATTCTAAAATCCGGGGGCCCCCATCCCCCCTCTTTCCCTGGGAAGGGTAATGTATCGATATGCCCTCCTTGTTTTGCCGTGGGCCCATATAAATCTGTTCAAAATATGTTCTAATGCCCGAAACCATTTGGCCTAAAAAAAAAAAAAAAAGTGGAGTCGCCCTGAATAAGTAAAGTCATTTAGGCAAAATGATAATCTTTATCACATTTGTACGGCCCACTAATGACAACTTAAGATTATGTATCCTGTTAAGATCCCCTTTCACTTTTTTTGATCAATCGCTCAATATTCTGGTCTACTGAACTGCTCAAATCTGCTGAAATCCTAATCCCTAGATAGATGGCCAGCCTTTCCACCCTATCATCCTCGCGAACCGTGATAGCATTTTTAATTATCTGGGTTTTAGCCCTGTTGAGCGCATACCCTGAAACCTGCCCGAATATCCAGGCTTCTGCGTCTACCTCTTCAATAGCAGTGACTGGTGCGGATGTGACAACTGCGACATCATCTGCGTAAGCGAAGGTTTTGAACTCCTGCCCATGCATAACTAAAGGGAAGATCCTATTATTATATTCCAGTCTGCGTAGTAATGGATCCATATACAGAGCGAATAGAAGAGGTGAGGATGGACACCCTTGTCTCGTCCCTCGCTTGATCTGCAGCGGGGCGGTGTATCCTTTGTTAATTCTCAGTCGGGCTGAAGTATCCCTATAAAGAGCCTGTATAGCCTTTATATATCCTTCCCCTATACCGCTCCACCTCATGGCCATCCAGAGGTAGTCCCAGGAGACCCTATCGAATGTCTTCTCTGCATCGAGTAACAAGACGGCCATAGGGTCCACCGAGACCTCCGCTGCATCAAAGAGGGTAAACATTTGACCAATATGTTGTGTGGTTCCCTTTCCCGGTATGAAGCCATGCTGCGTGGGGCTAACCATGCCCTCGATCACCCTGCCTTACCTCATAGCAAGCATTTTGGAAAAAATCTTTGCATCAGCGCTCATAAGTGTTATGGGCCTATAAGATCCTGGTTCTGATGGTGGTTTGTCCTTTTTCAAGATTACTACCATATCGGCCCCCACCCAGGAGCTTGGTATAGAGGCTCCTTGTTGCGCTTTTACCATAGTAGCCCGCATATCCCTACTTAACACACCTTGAAAAAGTTTGTAAAATTCGTCCGGTATCTGATCCGGACCTGCCGCCTTACCCGAGGGGAGGTTTTTTAATGCAGTAACCATCTCACCTAGAGTTATAGGGAGATCCAGAGCTACCTTCTCCTCCTCAGGGACAACCGGGTGTAGAATGTCCTTTAAGTATTCCTGAATGGGTGCTACATCACTTATCTGATTTTGATTATACAATGCCGCATAAAAAAGTCTAAATACCTCCTGTATTGCTCCGGAGTGTGTAACTACATCTCCTGTATCATCTAAAATCTCCTTTATTTCCCATACGGCCATTTTCTGTCTTGCACATATTGCCAGAATGTGCCCTACTCTCTCACTTAATTCATAGCACCTTTCTTTTTTGACCAAAAACTGGCTGCCGCTTTGCTTGCGATACTCTTGCTTGTATCAGCTTTACCAACCGCAATTTTAAGAAGGATTTGCACAAGGGGCACCTTCTGCTGTATAGTTACATTCAACTCCTCCTCTGCCTCGGCCAACATTTTTGTAAGCTTTTCAACTCTTTCCTTTTCCTGTTTTTTCTTATATAGTGTGTAGCTCAAAGTCTCCCCTTGTGCCCCCGCTTTGAAAACATCCCAAGAAATACCGGAGGAGGTACTTCCTCTGTTAATCTCCCAGTATGTTCTAATCCACTCCTTCATATGATTAACATATTTGTCATCCTTTAATAATGCCCTCTCAAAAGTCCAGTAGTTCTCCCTGTTAGCGACCCTCCCTAGCTTAAGAGTGATTATTAGAGGACTGTGATCGGAGATTATTCGTGGTTGTTTTTCAATCCGGGTTCCAGCAGTTAGGGAGTTAGATACTAAAAAATAATCCAATCTCACTGAGATCCTGTGTGGTGCTGAATAAAATGTACTGCCAGTGCCTACCAGATTAAACCGAGCCCAAAGGTCTGTTAAAGAGTTATGATATGCCAAGTTGACTATTGCGCGACAAGTCTTTTTCTTACGGCCGGTATATGTCTGCCCCACCTCTGTGCTCAAGCCAGTCAGCTCATTGATATTGAAGTCCCCACAACAAATGATAGGTTCTGGACATAAGGGTAGTTCAGAATCCAAAAACTCAAAAAAATCTGGGTCATCTTCAGTAGACCCATAGATTGATACTAAGGTGAATGTCTCGCCCTTAGTAGTACATTCGAGTAGGACCCACCTCCCCCATTATCCTCCTTCTTTCTCGTGACTGTGTCCCCTCTTTTAGCAAGTACAGCGACTCCCCGAGTTTTTGACCCTTGCTTTGTATGTACCAGCACCGAGAGTCCCAGCTGCTCCAGGAGGTAGCCTTTCGTCCCTTCTATGTGTGTCTCCTGTAGGCAAGCAAGATCTAAATGCATTGACCTAAGGAGCGCTGCCACCCACTGCCTTTTAGTGCCATCATTGAGACCGCAGACATTTACTGATGCAATCCGGATACTCATTAGAATATATCATATTGCTGTCCTGCCTTTCCCATCCGTACCTTGAAAAAACTAGAAACGTGTGCTGTGTGTGCTGTGTGTTCCCCCACTTAAGCCCCCTCCCTCCCCAACCCCCCACCCCTCCCAGCATCCCTTCCCCCTGAGCCCCTTTACCCACCCCTTACAGGCAAGGTCCCCTTCTAGGCTGAGTGAATTAGTACCATCCTGGTACATTTGTGAGGTAGCGGAAAAGTCCCAGACTTTCTTAGCGGTATCAGAGGGGCTCCCAGGCGGGTTAACTCTAATTTTAGACCTTCGCTTCCTCTGCGTGCTCTTTCTATTGGAAGCACTGGTCCCTGAGTTTGAGTCCTCACCTGAGCTTGCTTCGCTAGATAACAGACTTTGAGTCCTCGTTCAGAGAAAAATAAAGGCCCCCTCAGGTGAGCCACACCCCCCTCTCTCTGGTAACCCTTGCTGTTGCAGAGCCTTTGCATCTTTCTGACTTGCCAGGAGTGGGTCACTTCCCCACATACTCACAGTTTGATATGGAGTGTTAAAACCGGCTTCCACCAAGGTCTGCACTCTCAGTTCATCCTTATTGCCCACAAGCGATATGGCCAGGGTTCCATTGTTGTCAGGGAGCGCTTTCTAGGGTCCCCTGTCCTTTCCAGTGCCTACCTTGCCGCTCCTCTGCTCACTAGACAGAGCTTGCGCTGCTGAGTCCAGGCAATACTTGGCAACCGTTCTATCAGCGTCCTCGAGGACAGCGCCGCTTTCGCTCTTCCTATTCTCCACGTCAGCGTCGGACAGCTCCGGGCACTTTGGCGGTGAAGGCTTCAACCACGGTAGGCTGTCGCATTGCAGCGTCCTTGGATTTGCCACTGTCTTTTGTGAGTTTCTGTAGCGGGGTGTTTCGGGCATTATCAATGATCGCAGCCTCGCTGACATTTCTGCGCTGTTCCCCGTTCTTTTTCGAGATTGTAATGGGAGCCCTCCGAGCCGTGCCTGATGAGCGCTGAGCCGCGCCCGGGGCTGGGGTGTCTTTACTTGTCATTCTCTTGTTGGGGTTACCCGGCTCCTTTTGCTCTTTCATCTGCTTGGGGACGCGTGGGGTCATTGCGTTTGCTGCTCTTGTCCGAGAAAGAAATGCGGCACTCCTTATAAAGCCGATCTTGATGATTGAGATTAGTGAGGCTGTTGGAAATGCTGGCCAGCTTGCTGTCCCGAAATCCTTTTGCCTCATTGCCACCAGAAGTTCCAAGCCTCCAGGTGTCCACAGCGTCCAAATCAGAGCTCCACCCTAGGTCAGGAAGGGAGAAGGAGAGATTGTGACTGTGCACTGCGATCTAGCAGCGGTCCTCTTGCCCCCTTGCACCTTTGATATTACTTTCAAATGTTTTTTCAGAAGCGTAAAGCACTCTTAAGGGAAACCCGTTTGGAGCCATACAAGATATCTAAGATATTTAGATAAGCAAAATCCTAAGAAACATCAGCCAACCGCTAAAGGGACTTGTAAGTTATCTGTCATTTAAATGGTGCAAAATGAATAGTTTCTTACCTGTTGGTGTAGTTTTGCAGCTTGAAGAATTTTCTGGATTCACACGCTATGCGTTATTCCACCATCTAGTGGTTGGGTCCAGAATTGTAGTATTTCTTTCCTTGTTGTTGTTGTTGGTGGGAGTCGACATACCACCATTTGGTGTCCTCCTGTGATGTCGACGGGCTTCCTCCGAAAGCTCCCACCTTTGGTCGCCATCTTCGGATTTTTCTTTTTTTTTTCCTTCTCCTCCTATTCTTATTCTTCCGGGCGGAGGAGGGTGGGTTCGCTAGTGAATCCAGAAAATTCTTCAAGCTGCAAAACTTTCTGGATTCACATGCTGTGCATAGACTTTGTAGTGGTTTGCTAGTGGAAAATGAGCTTTGGTTTGTGAATAGATGTTGTAAGACCTTTTGTCCTACTTGTGCTTCTTTATTAATTTGAATGTCCACACAGTAATGTCTTATGAATGTGTGCACTGAAGACCATGTTGCAGCCATGCAGATGTCTTGAATTGGAGTATTAGCTAGAAAGGCAATAGTTGCTCCTCTCTTTCTTGTTGAGTGTACCCGTGGGGCAACTTGTAAGGCCTGTCCTGCTTGCCTGTGGCATAACTGTAGGGCTTGCGCTAGCCATCCAATGGTGTTTTTCGTTACTGGTCTTCCCAGAAAACTGTTTGAAAAGGATACAAAGAACTGTTTCCTTTGCCTGTATTCCTTGGTTCTTTCAATGTAGTTCATGACCGCCCTTCTTGCGTCAAGTGTGTCCAAAGCTCTTTCTGCTTTTGTCTTTGGGTTTTGAAAGAAACTTAGTATTTTTATACTCGGATTTATGTGGAATCTTGATACCACTTTTGGTATGAATTGTGGATCTGTCCTCATGACAATCCTGTTGCTAAGTATTTGCAAGTACGGTTCCTGTAATGTTAGTGCCTGTAGTTCACTAACTCTACATAAGGATGTTATTGCTAATAGAAAAGCAGTCTTTAGCGTGAGCATTTGTTGTGTCGCTTTGTGCAGTGGGTCGAATGGTACTTTCATCATTTGTGCTAGAACTATGTTCAGGTTCCATCTGGAACCATTTTTGGAGGTGCAATTCTTTTTGCTCCTTCTAGGAACTTTTTGAACACGTGAAGTGAAGAAACGTTTCCCTGTTTCTGCTCTGGTACAAGCTACAATTGCTGCTGAGTGCACTTTCAATGATGTATAGCATAATTTACTTTCCAGCAAATGTGTCAAGTATTTTAGCACTGCTCTCTCCTTTGTAATCTTCTTTGAAAAACGTCTTTTAAGACACCATTGTTTATATGTCTTCCACTTTACTGTATAACATTTCCTTGTTGTTGGTTTCCTAGCTTCTCTTAGAACAGCCATTGTGCTTTCTCGTAGTTTGAGATGTGCGAATTCTAAGTCCTCAGGAGCCATGCCGCTAGGCCCGAGCTCTCAGGTTCTGGGTGAAGTACTTAACCATTTTGCATTGTAAGCAAGTCTTTTTTATTTGGCAGTTTGTGCATTGTTCTTTGGGACTTCTGCATTATTTCTGAGAACCAAGTTTGCATGGCCCACTGAGGTGAGATGAGAATCATCGTCCTTTGGCTGATCTTGCATTTGCTGATCACCTTGTTCATTAAGGGTTGGGGGTTGGGGAGGGAGAGTAAGCAAGTATCCCTGACCAGTCTATCCATATCGCTTTCGCTAGGGACTGACTGCAAGGTCGCCTGGATGCGAAGTTTTGGCATTTTGAATTGTGGGGTGTTGCAAATAGGTCTATTTGTGGCGTCCCCCATTTCCTGAAAATGTTTTAGTGTTCTGCTTGATTTAGTTCCCACTCGTGGGAAGATTTTGTTCGTCTGCTCATTCAGTCTGCTTCTACATTGTTTTTCCCTGGTAGGTGTACTGCTATTATGTCTATTCCCCTTGGAATTGGCCATCTCCAAATCTCTTAAGCTAGCGTTGAGTGCTACTGAGTTCCTCCTTGTTTGTTTATGTAAAACATTGTTGTTGTGTTGTCTGTTTGCATCAACACCCTTTTCCCATATAGCTCTTTCTGAAAGGCTTTTAGGGCTAAGAATACTGTTTTCAACTCCAAGATAATGATGTGTTTCACAACATCCTGCTGTTTTCACAATCCGCTCACCTTGAGGTTGTTCATGTGTGCTCTCAATCTCATTAGGGACGCATCTGTTGTTATGGTCACTGTCGGAGTTGGTGTTGTGAAAGGTCTGCCCTGTCCTATATTTGTTTTGTTTCACCATGCCATGTCCTGATGAACTGTCTGCGTGACAACCAATAGATCCTTCCAACCACCTGTTGCCTGTGACCATTTCTGCTGAAGCCATTCCTGGAACAGTCGCATGAGTAGGCGCATGTTGGGCACTAAATGAATGCACGAAGCCATCATTCCCAGCAGTTTCCCCCCTGTCCACGCTGTCAGAGCTTGCCCCCCTGTGGTATAGATGGGTCTCCTTCAGTAGTGCTAATGTTGTCCTCTCACTTGGGAACACCCATGCAGTCTCCTGTTTGTAGCGGAGGTATTACCTCTTGCAGTGTTGTCATCTTAAATCTTTGAGTCTTTATGAATGAATTTGTAGAGCAACCTTAGGTCTAGTATTGGTCGTAAAGTTCCGTCCACCTTTGAGATAAGGAAGTACGTGGAGTAAATGCCCTTGTTCCTTTCCTTGTGTGGTACGTGCTCTATTGCATGTTTGTTCAGTAGTTATTGTACCTCTTGGAGCAATACAGAAAATGATGTAGGAGCGTATTATATCTATATATGGCACAGTACAATCAAAATACAATTTGTCAAAAGCAATCTTTTAGATGAGTTGTTTTCTTGGATATTCTTTTTTTTCTGTTTTCTTGAATATAAAGTCACAACAAAAACAGCAGACACGTTTAGTCCTAAGTCTAGGACGTCATCAAGGCTGTAAATACAAAAAGTGTAAACACAACATCACTGATAAATTCTTTGACTGTACTAGACATTTTTTACTTTAGTTGAAGTCTAAACCCTCGAATCACCAATAATAAAATCATTGTGCATCCCCTGGACAATTCTACCCAAATTTAAACATGGCAAGACGCACAAAAGAGAGTAACATAATACATACCTAAACGGCATGAAGTAATCAAAAAAATATTAAATCAGATTGAGACAACATCATGCACAATCCATGTATACATTCCCATAATTCTTAATAGACAAATGTGTGATCATCAATGGGGCATTAGTAACCAGTATAACAGATATGCTAAAAAAGGGGGAAGGAGCAAGAACGGTATCCTATGTCCATCGTAACCTCAAATCTCTAATCTGATAGCTTAATGCATCTATCAACTATTCCCATGTCCTTTACAATGTTATCGATGCAATGGCCTCAGCTCACCTTTTTATTGATAAATTGCTTTCAAATTGTTCTTCAACGTTCATGTAATTCTTTGCGTATTATTCCTGGTACCGCAATGAGACACTCAATCATTCTATCTGTGAACATGAAAACCAAGTATAAGCACGCGTACACACATCTTCGTGTAATGTACTCATTTTCCTAAACCATCAACTTTGCTAAATGGGAAAGGCCCCCTATGGCTACTGCTATCCACCTAAACCTCAAGTTTAGAGAGGCCTGCTCCATTCTCTCCATGTCACCCGAATGTCATAACTTACATCAATCGAGTGTAATTTTTTATCATCCGTTTCCTTATTAATCAGCGTGCCCTCATCCAGATTTTCTCGTCAGTAATATTCCACAGCCATCAGCTGAAAAAATATAAATAGACACAAACACCTTCTCACCATCACTCTAAATGAAGGAGCTTGTTCATATTTCCCTATTCATCGACCATTACACTTTGAGATAGGGAGAGGAGTTGGCCTAACGGCTAGGGCGCTCGACCTCGGAATCTGGGTTAGAGTCTCGATAACGACGCCAAAACCTCTTGTGATTCTGGGCAAATCACTTAATCTCCCCGTGCCTAAAATGAAAGTGTCTCCTCATGTAACGTAACTGGAAAAATGTAAAGCGCTCTGATACCTGATTCGGGTCTAGTTCGCGCTATATAAAACTCTGCAAAAAAACAAAAACAAAAAAAAAAGATATGTACCTTAATCAAAAGTCTCAATGACTGTTCACATCACATAGGTATCCTTGCCACTTCCTCATATTATACCGGAATGCCGCTTATATCTTGGAATACGCTCTGTACTACAAGTAAAGGACAAACAAAACAATGCGAAAAGTACTCCCTTGTTGTTTACATTTGAAACGTAAAGCGATCTACCCTAAACTCTAACAACCGATTCCTACTCACCTTTTTTGATTGGAGGGGCCTGTTCTTAAATAGACGGGACAAATGCGAGGGTCCTTGCACTCAGGATTTATCGGGCCATGGGTGTGGACGGATGAAAGATTGAAGCATTTTACGGTGAGTAGGAATCGGTTGTTAGAGTTTAGGGTAGATCGTTTTACGTTTCAAATGTAAACAACAAGGGAGTACTTTTCGCATTGTTTTGTTTGTCCTTTACTTGTAGTACAGAGCGTATTCCAAGATGTAAGCGGCATTCCGGTATAATATGAGGAAGTGGCAAGGATACCTATGTGATGTGAACAGTCATTGAGACTTTTGATTAAGGTACATATCTCAAAGTGTAATGGTCGATGAATAGGGAAATATGAACAAGCTCCTTCATTTAGAGTGATAGTGAGAAGGTGTTAGTGTCTATTTATATTTTTTCAGCTGATGGTTGTGGAATATTACTGACGAGAAAATCTGGATAAGGGCACGCTGATTAATAAGTAAACGGATGATTAAAAATTACACTTGATTGATGTAAGTTATGACATTCGGGTGACATGGAGAGAATGGAGCAGGCCTCTCTAAACTTGAGGTTTAGGTGGATAGCAGTAGCCATAGGGGGGCCTTTCCCATTTAGCAAAGATGATGGTTTAGGAAAATGAGTACATTACACGAGGATGTGTTTACGCGTGCTTATGCTTGGTTTTCATGTTCACAGATAGAATGATTGCGTGTCTCATTGCGGTACCAGGAATAATACGCCAAGAATTACATGAACGTTGAAGAACAATTTGAAAGCAACTTATCAATAAAAAGGTGAGCTGAGGCCATTGCATCGATAACATTGTAAAGGACATGGGGATAGTTGATAGATGCATTAAGCTATCAGATTAGAGATTTGAGGTTACGATGGACATAGGATACCGTTCTTGCTCCTTCCCCTTTTTTTAGCATATCTGTTATCCTGGTTACTAATGCCCCATTGATGATCACACATTTGTCTCTTATGAATTATGAAGAAATTTTGGGAACGTATACATGGATTGTGCATGATGTTGTCTCAATCTGATTTAATATTTGTTTTGATTACTTCATGGATAATGATAAATGATTCCGTTTAGGTATGTATTATGTTACTCTTTTTTGTGCGTCTTGCCATGTTTAAATTTGGGTAGAATTGGCCAGGGGATGCACAATGATTTTATTATTGGTGATTCAAGGGTTTAGACTTCAACTAAAGTGAAAAATGTCTAGTACAGTCAAAGAATTTATCAGTGATGTTGTGTTTACACTTTTTGTATTTACAGCCCTGATGACGTCCTAGACTTAGGACGAAACGCGTCGGCTGTTTTTGTTGTGTCTTTATACTCAAGAAAACAGAAAATAAAAGAATATGCAAGAAAACAAGACTCATCTGAAAGATTGTTTTTGACAAATTGTATTTTGATTGTACTGTGCCATATATAGATATAATACGCTCCTACATCATTTGCTGTATTGATCTTGGGTTAGGTAGGGGTAGGACGATGCTTCTATGAGTGGTAGAGTGTAATATTGTTAAAACTCAGTTGGAGAATTGCTTCTGTAGTGCACCTTTTAGTTTCCCATACATCGTCCACTTGGGTAGTCTGCCTCTTGGAGCAATTGAGCCAATTCCTTTTTGGAATGTATCTTTTTGCTTGGTCTTTTGTTTGGAGGTTTCTTTGCCAGCTCTATGCAGAACTTGTGCTGTATTATGTTTAGTATCCATTTGTCTGAAGTTATCTTTTTCCACTGTTTGAGGAAGTATGTTAAACTGCTTCCTACTGGTGTAATATGTTGCAGCAACCGTTTGCTTTTCTGTTTTTTGGTTTGCCCGGTTTTTCTTTTGAGTAGCACACTCAGTGATGTCCTTGGAGTGTGTACAAGTTATTGAGTGCAGTCCCTTGGTGTCTTTCGACGTCTTTAAAATTTCGACGGTCTTTTTTGCCATCTCGGAATCCTTGTCTAAAGACCCAACAGATTGTTTTCCCTTGGACGCCCTAGCGGACATCAAGTGTTTTGACGCCGAGGCTCCTTTTAAGGGCTTAGTCAGTTTTTCTGGACTTGCTTATCTTTATCGATGTCTACGGTACCCTTACCTCCTTTGGAGTCTTCTTCTCGACCTCAACCACTGTGTTGTCTGTTTCCGCTTCGACTTCTTGACCTTCGGCAACGTTGTCCTCCTCTTAGCTGGAGGCATCCAGGACTCGAAGCGATGGTGGTGGGTCTTGACCTTGCATGTTATAATTGGCTCTTCACTGCCTCTCTCTTGCTGTCAACGTCTTTGGGGTGAAAGCTGAGCATGCGTTGCAGCCGTCGCTTAGGTGATCCAGTGGCAGGCAAAGCTTGCAGGCTGGATGCTGGTCTTTTTGTGCGTATTTGTGGTGACAATTATCACAAAATTTAAAACGTGTCTTGTCCATTTCCGCACACAAAGAGCCCCCTGCATGTGCAGTCTTCGTGTCGAAGTTTTGTTTCTCCCTCTTTGTCGCGCTCCGGCTCGTAGGATCGAAGTAAATGTAAATGTAGTAGTATTTGTATAGCGCCCGAATCGACCCCCGAAGGGGTATCTCAGGCGCTTGTACGCATACCGCTGTGGAACCCTTCCTGGCTTTTCCCTGTGAAGTGCCCACTCCTAGGCACCCCCAAGGTGAAGCCAGGCATCCTAGCGTTGTTGGGGCCATTGTGGAGATTAAGCAAGCTATTGCCCAGAGTTGCAGAGTGGGACCCATGATTAGAATAGGCACCGTGGCGAGAATTATCAGGTCCGCGGAAATTGAGCCCAAGACCCGCCGAATTGAACCCTGGTCCCGGGCTAGACCTCTGCATCAGGGTCTGCCGCTCTCACCATTGAGCCACACTTCTCCACAGAAGTCCGGTAAGTCGAAGACCCTTCCCTCCTGTTCTTAGGATAATTTTAGTTCTTTTTCGTCGATTCACCTCTCCAAACCTTCGGAGGTCCTCCGTCTCGATACAGACCCAACAGCGGGAAAAAAGAATCTGAAGATGGTGACCAAAGGTGGTAGCTTCCGGAGGAAGTACGTCAACGTCACAAGAGGACACCAAATGGTGGTAGGTCGACACCCACCGACAAAAAAAAAAGAAGAAATACTACAATTACGGACTCAACCACTAGATGGCGGAATAATGCACAGCATGTGAATCCAGAAAAGATTCCCGCTGCAAAATCTGTTAGACTGTCGCAGAGGCTTTAAAGATTTGATTACATTTTATTATTGATGCAATATTAATCCCTCTTGAAAACTGCGACATATATTTACCCATTTGGCCTGTTAGTTGTTTAGCATTTCATGTGGCCAGATAAAAGATAGAATGGTCTTATTATTCAACAAATGGTTTGGGATAGGTTTCCATTTTAACTGTAAAATTGAATTTTTCTAAAGAATAAATGATATAGCATCACACTTTTGTTAACAATTTGTACAGTAATTTACTTATGAATGGCATAAAATCAATGAACTTACTTCACTATTCCGTAGCCCAGGCTGACTATGATCACCAGAAGACGTGCTAATGTTCTTTTTACTGCAGATACCAGCTCAGCAAAGATCAACAAACCTTGAGCTGATGGAGCAAGAAATATAGAGGAAAACATGTTACTAACCATTGTCACAAAGTGCAAAAAAAAAAACTGATTCATGGCCTATGACTTACAGGACAAGCCAGACGAATTGACATTCTGATATTCTGCGTAATACACAGCCTTTTCGAGCATTCCCAGGAAAATAACAGCAGCAATCCAAAACTGGATTCTGAGCAAGTCCTTCCAATAACAGGCAGACCATAGCAACCACAGCAGTCCATAGAGGATA
Source organism: Lissotriton helveticus (assembly GCF_964261635.1). Lineage (NCBI taxonomy): Eukaryota > Metazoa > Chordata > Amphibia > Caudata > Salamandridae > Lissotriton > Lissotriton helveticus. The sequence continues at coordinate 1,290,524,923 of NC_136067.1, forward strand.
TAAATGATACACATCACCATGAAGAACTAAAAGAAAAAGAAAATACTGTATCAGCTTCTACATTAGCTGGAATAATTAAAACAAAATGCATCTGCCTACATGAGTAGATCTCCACAAAAAATGAAGTAATAGCAGCTTAAAATCAAACAGATGTAGTTGCTGTAGGTAACTGGGTTATTAGTTGATGGAGTTGTTAGGCATGATCAAGAAGTAATGCCATCATGTATTATAAGATCCATTTAGGTCACACACGATAAATTAAACCAGAGCTCAACCCTTGGTTCTTTGAGCGATCAAGCAATCAACTTTGAAGCGAACATGTGTAAAGAATTTAACACCACAAACACAGGTAAAAAATAAACAAGGAGCAATGAAACCCCCATTCTAATTTATAAATTTAGTATACATTTTAATCCTTAAAATGACACCAAAACGATACTCCATTGTAGGGAAGGAGAGAAGATTTTTTAAAGATTTTAGCTTTTAAATGTTCACCTAATTACAAAAAACACAAAGCTCCATCCATCGGTATCTGATCAAGCTAGACCAGATAAAAAAAAGTTTTAAAAGCTAAGGCTGACCACAATTGAGCAACAGGGACCAGGTTCATCCCAGTCAAATATATATATCTTGGGACTTGATCTTTGTTTTTTTAAGGAGTTTTCTTGTTGACTGTGAAGCTGGCCTGCAGGATCTGATGAAGGGCTTGACTTCGGCGGTTTGCTCCTCAGCGATGGACCCGCTTTAAACCTCTACAAGAGGACTTAGTAAATGCATCTTTGGCATATTGGTTTTCAGGTTGGTCCAGGACTTCTCTCAGTTTTTCCAGCAAAAATCCTTGAAGATGTTTTTAAGTCCCAACTTTTAGGGTCAGCAAGGGGGAGTCCACTCTGACTACAAGGTTTTTCTGTATGGGGGCAATGGAAGACGACTTGGCTGATAATTCTAGAGCCTTGCAAGAAAAGTTTATTTATATTAATACAAGATCTGATTTATCTGCAGGATGCTACAAGGTTGCCAACCCTTTTAGTCACACAACATAAAGCTATATATATATATATATATATATATATATATATATATATATATATATATATATATATATATATATATATTCCCTTCTATTACTTTTGAGGTATTTTTACAGCAGGGATATACTTACTGAAACTATAATATGCCAGTAACAAGTAGTCCAGAAGGGTATTGAGTCATGGCATATTAAACTATCCAATGATTTGCTTCCCGTATGCGGGCACCCGAGGGAATTTGATTTTCTTAATGAAAATGGCAAGCAAACCTCATGTCTGGCTACTGCCTCCCTTAAGGATTTGAGATATCTTTAGCTCTTTAAGATAACTACACACAATGCCCAGGAAAAGAGAAAGAGGTTGTTTTCTAGATCTACTGTTATCTAAAACCACAAGTCCTCCAGTAAATAGACTCAATCCTAGGTATTCACCTGTCACAGTTACTATATGCAGTGGTAGAAATGTAAATAAAAAATAGTTCTCAGATATCACACCACAATATGCTGCAGATAAATAACAATATGACTAACAAATTTTCTATTAGGTCAAGTTATTCTGCTCGAGAAAAGTGGTACCCATATTCAGTATTGCTATAATCTTTGATGCAACAATCATCAGCATATTCTGCGAAGGAAGTCGCTGGCCTGACTAAGGAAATAGACATTCACAAAGGTCTTTTTCTTTAGATATTAGTAAAGCACACAATATCGAAATACATCTTTTCTGTTTCTACTATAAGCTCATCAGGCATAAGGTTAATTTAAAAAAAGTTCAAATGTGAACTCACCAAGCAATGCTTGGCTCTGCAGGCACAAATCACAAAGGGTTAATTGGCCCCTCTTTAATGAAACTATTCTTTGCCCCTTACAATCTTAATGAATGTCATAAATACTTAACTAAAAAGGAGAGTTTCTATAATTTTCTTTGTGTTCAATAAATAGAGAAAGGATTTAAAGAATCCTCCCGAAACTCGTCCAGGGCTTTAATGTGGAAATAAGCACCTTCAGCCTGACTCTCTTAAAGTACTTGGGTTCCCCAAATTCATACAAAAAGGGGCTGCGCCTTATACACTAACACTGCTACATATAGTCAGCCCTTCACCGAGTTATCTGGCTCATTAGCTAACAGTTCAATGTTTTATTTAACTAAAAAGCAAAGCAATAGCTTACTCTGCTTAGAAGGGACGATTATTATGACACCTTGTAGTTCTATCTCCTTCCTCCTGATTTTAACTTGAAGTGCCTCCTCTCGCATCCGTGTTTCTCGTTTCCGCCTTGCTGATATTTTGCTTATGATTCTACTCAAAAAGGCCTTGTATGCATCCCAAATTAGGGGCTGACTAGTTGTTTCCCTATTTAGCGTGAAGAAACGTCAGTCTATTCCGCGATTTCTAGTCATAAAGCCTCTTCTAAAAGTAATGCCCTATTAAATATCCAACTTCTCAGACATGCCCTTCCAGGCAGGCACAGCTTTAAACATAAAGAGGAGTGGTCCAACAATAAGGCTGGAAAATGGGCCACAGACTCAACATAATAATTTAAAGCATGGTCTAAGAGGAAGTAATTAAATCTAGAGTGGTGCCCATATTTGTTTTCTATAGAAAGTAAATCCTTTAGAAGTCCCTGCCAGCTTTTGCCAGATGTCAACTAGATTCAGATCCTTCATTGCATCTCTTTGTCTGCGATACATTTTGGGGGAATTCAAATATTTAACTCGAGGTTCTGTCCAGCTCCAGGTTTAAAACAATGTTGAAATATCCTCCAACCTAATGTAGGTATAGGAGTTTCTAACAGATTTTGTTGCAGAATCTCCAGCAATGTAGGATCATCACAATTGGGACCACAATATACTGCATAGGTTAAATATATAGCCCCTATCAGCAATGTTGACACTAAACATCTTCCAGTATTATCAGTGGCACACTTTGTGAGCTTGAGCTTGTGACGGTTTCCTGCCCGCAATGGAGGAGACGGACCTCTCCGCATGGCGGACGGCGGTAACAAAGCCGGAAATAGACTGGGCGGTCTAGTTGCTCGGGCCGTGACTCAGCTGCTGGTAATTGGGAGTCCTGCGGAAGAGCCTAAAAGCACGATACGGGAGCCAAACGAGGGCGCGAGAAAGGAATCGGAGAGGAACACGGGAGACAACTCGGACCACGACAAGGGGGAGATATTCCACATACCGAAGACCAAAGGAGAGGAGGAACTACCACAACCGGAAGAGAAGCCCAAGAGAGACAACCGCTCTAGGAGCAGCGCCCTCGAGTACGGTACTCCAGCAGGGGAAGCGGAGGCTGTGGTTCCCCTCCCCACGGCCTAGGAGGGCCGTGGGTTCAGGCAAGTGCCTTGCTTTTTGGTTTCGAGGTTGGTGGGAGGGAATACGGGACATGGCACGCTAAGACACCAATACCTTCCCTCACTTAGGCACCCACAGCTAGGACCCGGTGGCGGCAGCACAAATCCCTATTAACCCTTCTGACCTAAGACAGAGACCTGACATTTATTTTTGTTTTCTGTTATTCCCTGATTGAGAGACGGGCACCCATACTCCAGAAGTTGACCAAACCCGGAGTAACCCTACAGCCAACACGACCAAGAAGTCGACCAGACCAGAAGCGGCCCCACAGCAAAAGACCCGAAGTATCAGGAAGAGTCCTGTTAACCAAGTGACATTCGCAAGAGACATTCAAGGAGAAGAACTCCACTTTCTGTTGTTCAGTATTTTTTTGCCTTTGCTCCAAACTGACAAATGCCGGTTTACACCCGGGGACTACTAAACATAAAATATCGAGAGCCAAAACCTCTCTTTAAGTTAAAAATAAAGGCTCCACAATTCTCCAAAACCGAAGTCTCCCGGGAATTTTTTCACGAATAGGGAATGATAGATCACCCCTGAGCCAGGGGTGCGAGTACAAGCCCCTAATGCTTTGCAAAAATGATAGCCACCCCTGTTGTGCTCCCACACTGCTCAGAACACACGCCATCCTGCACCCAGCTAAGCTTACTGAAATAGGTTCTACAGTCTGGCAGCTCTAAGTGTGTTTCTTGCAGCATCATTATATGAGTCCAGCTATCCTTTCGGTGTTCTGCCACCAGGCCTTGTTTTCACCTAGATCTCATCCCCTTCACATTCCAAATTATTATTTTGATCATGAAATTCTTGGTGTCAGATCTTACCCTATACCCTGCCCCCACCACCCCCCAAAATATGTTTCCTGAAAAAAATCCTGCATCTTATTCTATTCAAAATTGCAACATCTCCCTCTATTCCTAATGTGTGCTCGGAGGACATATTTCTTTTTTACCCCAATGCTCCCCACCCTATGCGCTCTCCTTAACCACGCCCTCAACCCCTCCCTCTATCTTTGCTGTTTTACTCGTAATTAAAGAGTGCGCATCAGGGATTGCTGCTTATAAGTGTTATACAACACCTCACTCAGTCTGACCTACATCTCATAGAGCCGCTTTAATTTCTTCTATCAGGGCATCTACTTCGGCTGGGTCTCTAAGGCTTTGCTTTTTGTTCTTCCACATAATCCGCAACATTGCTGGGAACTTCATCTGGTTCTTAGCTCCCCAGTTTCTGCAGTTAACTGATCCTAACACCAAGCTTTCATTGCCGGTGTGCTGTCCTTTTACCTATATCTGACCTAGCTTGATTAGTATAATCTCCATGGGTCAAATCTTTCTCCTTTAATGCCCATTTTAAAATCAACGCCTTGACAGCACAGGTATGAAAGATCATGAGAATAATATTTTGGAGAGGGACTTAAACGGATCCCTATTGATTCTAAGGATCTCTTTATCAGGGTCACTATCTGGCGTATCCTGCAAGATCCCTCCCTTCAGAAGTCTTTAGATTTCCTCCTCTGATACCTCAGAGATTCTCAGTAGAATCAAATTATTCAACCTAGAATGATTATCCAACCTTTCTAGCTCATACAATAGTCCCTTATTCTGTAGTTTAAGCTCTTCTATCTCCTGGGTACTGGAGTGCATAGCAAGACTCCTCTCCAGATACTCTTCCAGCGTGGAAGTTTGGTCTGCTAGATCATTACACTTTTTCTCTAGTATATGGCACTTATCTCTGACATTTTTAATTTTTAGTGTGGTATTAGATACAGATAGGAGTGATCAAATATTAGCAACAATTAACATGGTTGAATTGATCATATTGTTTACCATTCTAATAATTCTGATTACAGTAACAAATCTCATCTTTTTAACAATCACAGCTCATGTTTTATTTGCAATTCAATAAATGTTTGAAAATGCATTGCTGCATCTTTCTTGTGTTTACCTAGGGCATGCAAGAGTGACCAAATGAAAGGACTAGATTGGTTTCCACGATTCCTTGATAATTTAAGTGTCACGTTCGAGGTTGCCAACACTATCTATTACTCTGGTCAGTTTAGGGGTTGAATGTGGTACTGTGAGCTAGCCAAAAACATACCAACACGTACTGTTAGTATCTGTGGACTGAGTCCCTATGTTGTGGCGTTCGTGTTGGAATAATACACAGTCCGGCTATATCTATAGGAACCGTTTAACACTATTTTCCTTGATTACATGAGTAAGCTCGTGGAAGTTTTAACACAAAAACATGTTTCTTTAAACTCTGTAGCACAGTTTAACCTGAAGGAAGTTAATTCGGCAATAGAGAGATAGCTCCTTTTGAACACCCAGTGTCGGACTTATTTCGCTGACCTGCGAGGTACGTCTTCATACGTTTTCAGAATAATTAACTGCAGATAAAACTGTATTCAGGGGTATCTCTGCAATTTTAGGTTCATTCACCTCAAACATGTTCAGTCAATTCTCATCAGTTCTACTTCTTCAAGGTGTGATCTTTTTACTCACTGCAATAAGATGATTAACCAGCTTGACAAATATGAGCAGCATTGTCGCCATACTATTACTTCTACTTGGGAGCAGATTTGCTTTCCAGCTTGAACCAGGACTGGACTTCTAAGCTTTTGTACACTTTTGCCACCAGCATCAAGACATCTACCTTCCTGATGTATGAGTTACTTACCTTCGGTAACGATGCATCTGGTAGACGGTCTAGCCGCAGATTCCTTAACTTAGAATATCCCCAGGCGTCAGACTGGATCCAGAATTCTTTTGCAGCAGCACATCTGCGCGCCGGAGGACGTCGCCTCACGACCCCGCCCTGACATCGTCCACGTACATAACATCAGCGAGGTCATGTAAGTCCTCCCGGCGCGCTAACAACAGTTTTCTTCTGAGAAACTTTTCCGCGGAGCCACCAACCAAAAACTGTGAAAGTATGGGAACAGTGTGCGAGGAATGAAAAATCAGTGAATAAAGAAGGAGGATGGTGGAAGGCACCATCCTAAAGACAGAATAGACACCGCCTACACATATAAGTAGAAGCTGTGAGAAAGAGCCCCGCAAGCCAAGCGGAGGCCCCCTTCCCGAGTGCAACAAGGGAAGAACATCTCAACAGACAGAAATAGACTGATAGTGCCATGTGGAACTATGCTGTCCACTAAGAACGGAACACAGAAAGAGCAACAGTCCACTGTAGGAAAGAATGAGAAGACTGGCCTTTCCCCTCTAAAAATAAAGGTAGGAAACAGAGCACAACCGACCCTCAAAGAGGATGACCACTAGGAGACCAGGACCCCCTAGGCAGTAGAGCAGACTGAAGGTAAGGGAACTGGAGAGGAAAACTAATCTCCCCGTGAATCAAAGGCACCATTTAACAGAAAAGAAGCCCCTAGGCAGAGGTTAACTGCGTATGAAAGCACCCAGGGGAGTACAACAATCTGAACCCCCTTCAGATATAACCCAATGGCAACTGAAGAGGCCAGCGGAGAACACCACTAGACAATGTACTCGCAGAACACGGAGGCTGGGTGGGCGTTAAGGAATCTGCGGCTAGACAACGTCTCTACCAGATACATTGTTACCGAAGGTTAGTAACTTGTACATCTGATAGAGATATCTAGCCGCAGATTCCTTAACTTAGAATAGATACCACAGCCATACCCCAGAGGGACACAGGTCTGCGACAGGACAACAGAAAGCGGCAAACATGTGATCCGGAAACAGAGTGACGGATAAAGGGGAAAAGCTCTGGCAGAACAGCCAGACTGCAACCCCAGCAGCTCTAAGAGCAGAAGTCACAGGATAGAAGATATCCAAAAAACATGCCGGAATGGCGCCACACCATACCAGTATAAAAAATGACAGGTAGAACGGCAGGATCCTAAATACCATGGCAAGGAAAGAGAGAAAAAGAAAGATCACTCTCCGCTAAATGGCGCACGAAGAATGCATGGACCCAAGCTTGAAATAAACTTGAAGAGATGCAACCAGAGCGTAACAGCTTAGCATATAGAAGAAAGCGGAAAGAGCCGGTGGCAAGAGTCCAAAGGCAAGAGCCAGAGCCTGAGCAATGCATTGGGAATAGCCAGCAGGACAAGAAGCACGCCAGGTACACACCCAACCCCAAAAGGGTAAAGAGGGGCAATAGTATTAACCCCCAACCCACAGAAGCAGGTAGAATATGCCGCCGGCAAACAGCAATAGAGACCTTAAAGTGGCTTACGCAGGAACAGAGGAGTGACGGAACAGGCAGCATGAAGCCAAAGGGAGGAACAACCACAATATAGACTTGCAGACCGTAATCAATGACCACTGTCACCAGAAGAACTGTCCAACAGGCGTAGCTTTAACAAGAGTAGGCATATCCGAAGGGAGAGGCCAAAAACACCAAGTTAACGAATAGTCTCAGAATCCACGACCAACACTCCAGAAGACACAGACAGCGTTGAACCCCAAAAAGGGAGCATATGACAATTGGAAAATCACTCCAGTAAGCGGAAGCAAGGAGAAACCTATGGGCAACTTGCAACAACCCAGAAAAGCTCTCCCACACATGGAGATATTGGTCCAGACCTCGCAACCTCGACAAGAGGTGGCGACGTAGGAAAAGGATACCAAGGTAACCGGCATGTAGACATAAATGTATATGCCGGACCATACCTAGAACATTAAGGGCAGGTAGGAGCAGTTTGTGAAGAGGAGACCATAAAACCTCTAAAAGAGGTGGATGACCATGGCGAAAGCAGATAGCACCAAGGAAAAACATAGAACACCATATAACGGATCACCAATCGGCGCATGGAGCCCACATGATCTCCGGGCCCAGGTGAGATAAGCAAGGCTATATAATAGCGTACAAGTACCCCACATGGAGTATGTGTACCCCAAACAATGGGGGACACCTCTTAGGGCAATAAGCCAGGCCAAAAGAATGCAGTAACAAACCGAACCCGTGAACTGAGTTCCAAGCTGTAATAACATTACCGAGCTGAGCTACCGGCTGAAAATCCACAGTCAGAGGACACAGCAACCTGTGGAACACGGCCACAGAAGGCCAACAGGCAGCTGAAAGCAAAACGCATCCAAGGGATGCCAATAAAAGGGTAAGCACCCTTGACCACAGAAAAAAGAAGACGTAAGGCTCACTGCTCATGTTAAACACAGAGTACATCTAAAGAATGCGAAAAGAAAAAGTACCACAAGAGACAGACCTAAAAGGACCTAAGGGGGAGGATGAAAGCCTGCCAGGAGCCGGTGAACCGCCGACTCGGCGTGAGCATCAAAGAGTAAAACCCCATCAAAGGGAAATCAAGCAGACACTCCCGGATATTTTCAGGGAAGACGCTATCCCGCAACCAAGTGTGATGCCTTAAGGCAACAGAACTCGTCATGGCTCAGCCCAAAGAATCCGGCATATCTAAGGCTGAACGGATTGTGAATTCTGCAAGGTTGCGGCCATCCCGGATGAGGTGAAGGAGATCAAGCGAGCACCTTCAGAGGTGGTAGTAAGCAAAGACTCTGCAGAGTCCCACAGGGCAGAGGTAGCCCGAGGCAAAACACACACTGTATTTAAGAACCGAAGGGCAGCACTAGGGGATGTAAAGACATTCCTACCCCAGGATTCAAGCCACCTGGACTCCCGAGAGGGAGGAAGCGTTAGATGGGGCAGAGAAGGAAAGGCACTCTGCAACACAAACCCCTGCGCATCAGGGTGCACAAAAAGACAGACTGGATCATGTGGAGCTGGAGGGTGGCGGTGCAAAACTGAACGAGCCACTGGGTCACCTGAAGCAGGTCAGACCCAGGTATTCAAGAGGGCATCATAAAAGAAAGCCTCAAAAGGCAAAAGTGGCTCCACATTTCCGGACCCACGTGGAGGACCTCAAGCAAGGGGTCCACAGAGAAGAGGGTAGAGGGGGGTTGCATATTCAAAATGCGGGTGGCCAAAGAGACCACTCTCAAAAAAGCAGCACGAGCCTCGGTAGCCCTCCGCGGAGGGGAAAACAGCTCATTAGTGGGGGAGGGTAGTAAGCTGACCCTCCCAAGACACTGAGGGTCCAATGCCCCACAGAAGGAAGTCCCATGGAATGAGGATCCTGATGGGCCGCGCCGACAAGTCCGTCGGAGACCCCACAAGAAGCGGAGGTCCCGAGGATACCCCAGAAATGGGACAGGACCCAAGATAGGCCTGCAAAGCCATAGCATAGGCCTCCTGACATTGACACGCTTCCGGGTGGGCAGCGTCAACGCATTTGGCTCTGCCCCCTCCCACCATTTAAACCTGAGCAGGGGGCAGACGCCCGCAGCGGCGCGCCGGCGGCACACTGAAGGCGCGCCAAAGGCAGAACCCCTGCCCTATTTACTTCATACGGACCGGTACACTCATTTAATATTATGTTGCGCTACTCGAATGAGGAGTTGCAATCTTTGAACCCCCTGAATCCACAAAACCACGTAAAGTCACCTCATATGATTGAGCCCTCCAATAGCTATCAGCCCATCGCCCTTAATGGCAATAGAAGAAGACCTCAACGCACGATATAAGTGCTATTGATTTAAAAGTTGTTCCTAGGGCACCTATGGCTCTTTATCTTAATGCCAGGTCTATACCCAAGTATTCACTTGAACTTTGGAGCCTCTTGGAGGTAGAAAAGCCCGATATTTGTTTCATCACCGAAACCTGGCTTCATAGCCAGGCCTCTACTGATGTCATAATAGCCTTCCCCCCCTCAATACCATTTAACAAGATTGGATAGGAAAGTTGGCAGGGGAGGAGGTATTGCAGTCGCTACTTAGGACCCCTTCAAGATTAATGTATTAGAGTCTTTCTCCTCCACAATGCTTGAGATATTGATTTTTAATATTGAAGCTCCTGACTCTGAAACCTGGAGAGGAGTCTTAGTCTATAGACCTCCGGGCCCAAAAAACGAACTTTGTGAACCATTTGCTGGAAGTCATAGTACCACACGTACTAGCTGCTGACAATTTTATTCTAATTGGAGAATTTAACTACCATGCTGAGCAATTGTTGGACTCTGATTCCTGTCATCTAACTGGGGCAATGGACACACTAGGATTGACACAGAGGGTAGTCAGCGCTAACTCTCCCAACCTGACTATTGAACCTCCACTCCCAATACTATGGACTGACTATTATCTTTTAAAATTTGGCATTCCCATAAAGTCTTATAAAAGACCAGGACTGAACAGAAGCATTTTTATTCGGCCATGGCGTAAACTAACTCCAGATGCTTTTCTAGCCCACTTTAAACCACAGCAGATATGTCAATCTGACACTGTGGAACGGGCTACAAGCATTTTAGAACCTTCTATTATAGCTGTATTAGATAGGGTCGCCCCGTTGGCCAAGGTTAAAGTAAAAAGTAAAAGTTCACCTTGGTTCACGATGGCTCTGAAAACCTATAAACTAGAAGAGCAGCCGAACGCCAGTGGAGGAAAACCAAAACGGATGAAGACCGCAGAAACTATAGGCAGTCTCATCTTAACTATATAAAAAAACATCAAATCACCCAAAAAAACGACCTAACTCAGCGAATAAAGAATGCCGCTCACTCTAGTAAGGAACTTTACAAAATATTGAAAGAATTCACTTCCCCTCGGGTTGAGCAGTCTTCTTTTTCTCCTACTCAAGAGTGGGTAGACTCTTTATCCTCCTTTTTTGATAATAAAATTAAAACCATCTATTCCTCCTTTCCTCATCTTGACATCGATTCCCATCAACCTATTAGTAATACGTCTATGGAACCTCCGCCACTGGAAATAAAGGACACTCCCCTTTTAACGGAATTTGAACCCATAACTACCACTGTTGTATTAGAAGGCTTAATCAAGATTAAATCAGGTTCTCCAGTCAACCCTTTTCCAGCCTGATCTTGCAATAAAATCATGCCCCTATTTGCCAATGTCTTAACAGTAATTTTTAACATGTCACTAGAGCAAGCTAAAGTTCCGAAGAGATGGAAACAGGCCCAAGTCAGGCCCATTCTCAAAAAACCTCTGGCTGACCCTAATCTACCAGCTAATTATCATCCCATCTCACTGCTACCCTATTTTGTGAAAGTACTGGAACACCTAGTTAATAAGCGTCTCACTGCCCATCCAGAAAACCACGGTCTCCTGGACCCCTCTCAATCAGGCTTTCGAGCCGCCCAGAGTACGGAAACTGCGGTGCTTGAGATCATTGACAACATCAGGCTCACACTGGAAAAAAGAGAATCGGCAATCCTGTTTTTTATTTTATTTTTGTTCTGGTTCTGCAGGACCTGTTTCCTGCCTTCGATTCCATCTCCCACAGTGTATTGAAACATCGACTGTGGGAGGTAGGTATCAGAGGGAAGGCCTTGGACTGGTTTGAGTTATTTGGCAGACCGCTCCACTACTGTTCTTGTTGACTCAATGGTATCATGCAGTCATCCAGTTTCAGGCACCATTCTTAGCCCCATGTTGTTCAATCTATATTTAACACCGCTTGCCAGTATGATTAGATCATACTGCTTTGAGACTATCGTATGCCGACGATACCCTACTGCTTGTCACCTGTGGTTCGGATCATGTCGGCACGCGCTCTTGTTTCAAGAGCTGTATGATCCAAATAAACAAATGGATGAGTACAAACAAGTTACAATTAAATGGCAGCAAGACTGAAATCATTTTGTTTGGGAGAGCTGAGGAACTCTGGGCGCAAGATTGGTGGCCTTCTGAATTGGGCACATGTCCCTCTCCCAAGTCAGCAGTGCGTAACCTGGGAATCAACATCGACAGCTCCCGGTCTATGAAAACCCATGATAATCAGGTTTTAGGGGTCTGCTACAGGATTATGCGGAATCTCTGTAAAATCTTTAAGTGGCTACACATTGAAGCAAGAAAACCGTTGGTGCAAGGTCTTGTGATTAGCCGTCTTGACTGTGGAAATGCTCTGTTTACGGCTCTAAATGAAGACTTGCTTTCCAAGCTCCATATCCTTCAAAATACGGCAGCCAGACTCATTCACAATCTTCCCCCTAGATCTCCCTCCGCCCCTAATCTCAAGACCCTCCACTGGCTCCCAGTGCGACAAAGAGGCCAGTTTAAAATCTTAAGTCTTACACACAAGATAATGTATGACACCAGCCCACACTACCTATCAAAAAAACTCCAATGGTATACACCGGGAAGATCACTAAGGTCTGGTACTAAATCATACTTTCTTCAGCCTCGCATTCTAACTTCGCGTTATGGTGGCCATTCATTTTCTTATCTTGCCCCCATGCTATGGAATAAATTACCATTTCACCTCTCCTCCATAGTAGACCACAGGTGCTTTCGTAGAAAGATGAAAACCTGGCGCTTCTCTCAGTAATTCTGCTCTAGGTTTTCAGGTTGCTGTCTTCATCGCTGTCTTCATCACTGTCTTTTTGTTGCCAGCGCCATGAGACCTCCCGGTGAGATGTGCGCTTTACAAGAATATTCGACATTGACATTTGGGCCCGAGTCCCCCCAACACCCGGAAAGGGCGGATAGAGGGGGGACGACCATCGGGAGCGCACGTCCGGAAAGTTCCGGGAACCAGTGCCCCTGACAACAGAAGACGGTGAGGTTGATGACCTAGGCGACAAGCGCCTTGACTTACCAAGTGGAGAACGACGGTCCCGGACCCCAGAGGGCGATCGACAGCGGAACCGAACAGTAGAGGGACCTGCAGTCGACGACGAGGCCGGTGGGCGAGACGAATCCGACCGGGACAGCCGTGCAGAGAGAAGCTTCATACGGCAATCCCACTGAGACTTCGGTTTCAGATGTGGGCAGGATTCACTGTCAGTTGAGTCATGGTGCTCGCCCAGACACCACATACAAATAAGATGTGGGTCTGTCGCTGACATTTGGCGCAAACAGGAATTACGAGATTTAAAGCCCGAAGGCATCGCACACTGTTCCCAACGCGAAGCGTCGAAAATGAGGCCTGAAAACAGGCCAGAGAAGGGCACTCCGGATCCGCGTTCCACGGGAAAAAGAAGGAAACTGACGTCAGCGCGCCGGGAGGGACTTATATGACCTTGCTGACATCACGTACGTGGACGACGTCAGATCGGGGCCACGTGGCCTTGTCCCCCGGCACGCAGAGGTGCTGCTGCAAAAAATTACAGATCCAGTCTTACGCCTGGGGATATTCTAAGTTAAGGAATCTGCGGTTAGATGTCTCTATTAGATGCACATGTTACAACAGAATACTTAAAAAGATCCTGATGGAACATCAATCTGGCTTCCTGTCAGTCAGTGGAAAGTATTTTTTCCTCACTCTCCACTCTGTGGGGCTTAGCTACTGTCCATGACTGTGTTTGCTACTTGTAGAGCACTACTGCAGCTGTCTACTATGCCATCAAGTTATTTCACAACTCTTGTCTTCAATATCTCAGTATTTAGCCATCTCTGGTACTCAACACCCATTTGGACACCAATGAGGTTTTACATGGTACCAAGGTTGTTACCTTATCCAGCACGAGCATCTTCCAAAACTATTCCAGCCATCTTTTGCCGGCCTCAATGACAAACATGCTATGGTTGTCCCTCCAGTTTTGCTGATGATCTCCATGGTATCCTTCTTATTATTACCTCTGCTAAGTCAATTTACGTTTGATTCTCCAGATCTGTAGGTTCTAGCCCGTCCTCATCGATAACTCATTTTGGGGGTTTTTAAGACAAAAAAGGCATACAGCTGCTGCTGCATTTTCCCCACCCATCTCCATAACCAGATTAGGCATAAGGCTATTGTCTTGCCTGAGCATTTATTTTATTTATTTATTTATTTTAGAGGTTTTATATAGCGCTGGCCGGACCCGGGGGCATCAGAGCGCTTTACATATTGTGAGCCAGAAGGTAAAAACACAGGGACCCAAAAACATAGCAGTATCGTATATACACAGCATATCAGTCAACATATGGGGGACTTCAGGAAGATAAATCTGGGAAGACAAAAAAACACCATACTGTGGAGAAAATGGTAATTGTAATTACATATCATTTATCATCACACACATGATATGTGATCAGATTTAGTGCGATCCCAAATTTCCTATAGTCCTTCTGAAAATTCTGGGGCTGTTGTGTTTCACTATGCATTCCCTAAATGACCTGGTATCATCCACTGGTTCATCAAAGGCTATGCCACAAATGTCTCTACTCGCAATTGCTGATACAACCTTGTGCATTAATGCACAATATCCTATACTTATGAGTTCTACATCTATTGTGCATTTTGATAGTGTGCATCTAAGGCATACATTCAACAAGCATTTACAATGCAATGGTCTCGGCATTGTTAAAGTTAGAGCCATTGGCATTGCTAATGACATTATTTTTTTTAATGTTTTTGTTTTGAAAGCCTCTAGGCCGAGACCTAAAAAGGGGGGACACGTGTGCTGACAAAGCTTATGGATCTGGCTGAAGTATTCGGTTAAGTGTTTGTTAATAGTTGAGCAACTTTACGTGTGCTTGCCCCGGCTGACCTAGAAAGAAAATCCCAGGCTGAAGCAGTCATGAGCTACAATAATATTGAAGCAGGTCCCCTTGTCTAAACAGTCTTGATTAGAAAAGCTAAACTTAGCTCACACATGCAAAGAAGAGTATTATGAAAAGAATTCAGAAGATGAGAAGAAGTTTGCATTGCAAGTGGTGAATGTAAAAAGTAGACAGGGCAAATTTTATGTCACTCCATCCCTCACTTACAATTATAACATGGGGTTGTGCTACACCCTTGCCCACACTAACCCCAGTACTGCGTAATTGGAATGGCCCGGCATCCTTTGCGAATATCCACAAAGTCATAACTCCGTGGGTGCTGTCTTTCCTTTCTTTCCCACCCCTAACTCTCTCAGAGGATGCATACCCCATCCCCTCTAAGTGCCTGTCCCAAAAGAATGCAGAGATCACTGCAAATGTTGGTGAAATTATGCACTCTTAAGTGCCGTTTTTACAGGCAAATCTAAACCGACACCGTACCAGGTTTTGCATGTAGACTTTGAAATGCTTTATTTTTATGTATTCAAGTAAACCAACTTTGATAATCTGCCCCTTGGTAAAGAGTCTAGGGTTGTGTAAACGCACCTGGGCTGGAAGGAACCTTTGACTTGCAGATTGCACGCAGATGCCTGCTTCAGAAACATTAATCCACTGAGCTATCTTAATTGCTGTACATGCCAAACATTACTCCCTGTAGCAGCCCTGCGCAATTACCGCTATACCAAGACCACGTCCAAAGCTCGTTCCCTTGTCTTAAAAATAATTACCTTATGTCTGGAAGGTATTGGAGTGTAAAACGCACACGCTGAGTGAGGTAATATTTAACTTGAAGGGTCGTGACAAACGCACCAGGCATGGAGAATCAGAAATGAAGTTGCATCGGGAGCAAGATGTTCATATTTAACATTCTGCAATCTGTGGTACGATGTTATCTTGTGAGTGTCTGTTTCCCGCAACGGGAATGGCAGTGCGCTGCGCGAGATGGGGCTGACTGGTACTTAGGAATTCATTGTCCATAACGGGGAGTGGTGCTACATGCTACTATGCAAAGTGAACAGTTGGAGAGGGCTGATTACTTACAGAGCACGGCATGTTGTGTGGATTAAATTGCACTGCGGACAGCTAGTCCAGACAGACGCTATTGTAAAGAGTAATATGCTTTCACTTATCGCGGCCAGTGTCTGGCCACAATAATTGAAAAAAAAAAAAAACCACAGTGCTGTTATCAGCGCCGCGCGCCCCTCTGGAGACTCCCCCTGCATTCCAGAGAGGCGCGCGATGCGATCCGGTCTGCCATGCAATGCTGTGGAGACAAGACCTGGCCGCGCGCACAACGTTATCCTATGGGGAAACGCTGCGCGCGGCCAGGTCTTGTCTCCCTTCGTCGTACTCAGACTGCTGAGACGCCGACTATAGTTCTCTGGCGAGAACGCGCTTTCAGCGCATTACTAGCCGAGACCTAAAAAGGAATAGTGGCTTTAATTTGAGTATGCAAGTGAATGTCCTTGTTTCATCTTCAGATGTTACATCATGCTTCAAAAAAGTATTTTCTCAAAATAATAAATTATCAAAATGATCGCTCACAGCTCACAAGGGGAGAGAGAAGCTTCAGATTCCAGACAAGAAAAGCTTTTCTAAATACAACTGTATTAAAGTTGTTACCAGACAAAAGACCCCTCCACACAGACACAATGTAGTCTGGTACTGCAGACAGGCTTTCAACGGCAAAATGTAAATGAAGATCAGATACATGATGACAAACATTTACTGGACCCTCTCAGAATAGCGAACGTTTGTCACTGATGTTTATTAGCAAGAACCAGATGAAAGGGTATCTCCACAATGTAACACGTTGCCTGCAGTGGCAGATGCCAACGATTGGGGGAGTGGGGGGGAGGGAGCTGGGCAGCGGAATGCGAAAAAAAAACCTAGGTACTACCGCCCTCTCTCCTCCAGCATCTGTCGTCTGTCCACAAGGCAGGAAGCACATAGGCTCCCAGTCTCCCCCAGCCAATCACGACACTGCTGTCACCATCATGACAGCAGTGCCGTGATTGGTCTGAGCGCCGTAATTCAGACAGGGACTGGGAGCCCGTGAATGTTCGCCACCCAGGCTGTGCAATACAGGCTGGTTTAGAACATCCTAAGTGCGCATGACTGTTTGGCTGGACCAAGACAGCCGGCCAAACGGTCATGCGCACTTACCGTGTCCGCCACTCCCCCCCCCCCATGTTCTGGCCACCACACACCACACTTAAGCCAGTACAGAACAATAGAATGATAATAACATTGCCGTATCATTTTATTGTTCCTTTCTGAACTGCTCAGAGAGCAGTGGGGCGGAGCTCCACCGCCTTAGCTCACGAGCCGCCGTTGGTTGCCAGCTGTTATATTTTGACATTATGTTTATGCATAACCACTACTATTCCTTTGGTATTTGCAATACTATTTGTACATATACTCTGCATTTGAATTGGCTATGAATAAAGACTTTTAAATATAATAGTGTGAATGCTCACTTTGGGGGGAAAGGGTGGCAGTAACCTGCACAAAAATGAAGATAATTCTTGTGTAGTCTCTTATATCTTTGTCAGAGGCCTAACACACACTGTTTCCCAGTAAGTTTAAGAGGGATAGGTTTGTCATAACTGGTCTTTTTTCTCCACTATTACTGGTAAACTGGTCTACCTATTATGTGAGAGCTAAAGGAAATCTACCGGGCCATGATTAGGGAAGACCCGAATATTGCAACAAAGCGGCATCCCAAAGGGGCTCTTAAAATTCTGCGTCAGAGAGTTTTGATGAATTGAGGTTTTTAGATGAATTCAGAGAGAATTTTATAGACATTGGAGCAAATTAGACATGATACATAAATAGGCAAGTTCTTTTTGTATTGGTAATTAAAATCAAACAATAAAACCTCATAATAAAACAATGGTATGTCATTAGATGGCACTAATCAGGCAGTAATCTAGGTGATGGGAGCAATGGGCCTTTTTAAGCTGCACTTTCACAGAAGATTATTGACAAAACAACTTCACAATTTTCCATCGAAGAGGAGCCTTTTCCATGGGTTTTTGGGTCCCATAGAAAGCATACATTTTGTCTGGTTTTGCAGCGCACAGAACAATTACTTGCACATCCACCAGAATACAAGCAACATATTTCCTGAACTGTTACCAGTACTTGTGCTAAAGTTTGAAGTTTGAAATGCAAAAGGAGGAGAAACTGATCCAGACTACAAATATGCAGAATGTGCAAAATCTGCCCTTTTTGTGACCAGAAATTAGGACATAAAAAGGCTGCACTCCCACTTAAGGGGGCAGCACTTCAAGTATATCTGAACATCTGCAAAATACAATGTAGATACTAACTAATTACCAGAAGAATTTGCAACAATTGTAGTGCATAGCCACTCAAATAATCAAAGAGTATCTCTGGAAGGGGTGAGGGGCAGTCTGATTTAAGAGTAATGGTGGTTGTCTGAGGAATGGCTTTCCCTTTCGGGAGTGATGTGTGACTTTTGAGATGGAAGACAGATAGGCAAATCATAAATAGGGTAGGAAATGTGCATTTGAGGCTGTGCTCAGGCTGGAGCGCACGCTTAGCAATTCTTTGAAGCATCTTTTCTGGTTTTGAGATTATAGATCTGAAGAAGAAGAGACCGACAAAAATAATTAATGAAGAATAGTTCCTGCCATGAAGGTTAGAAAAGCCGTAGCTGACATAAGTCTGCACTTTATTCAATATTAAAGTCCAAATACATGACATCTGCAAAGATTTGCCTTATTGAAATCCCATCAGTCTTCATTCTGAAAAAGTACAACTTCAATCATCTGCCAAATCTTTGTGTGATGTTGGTGAAGAGGAACATATTCTATGAAGTAACCAATAGCACCATTTCCGAGATTCCCTACACAATAACTTACATTGTGTGTTGTTTCAGAACATACTACTTTGTGTGATGAGTTGTCAATTTGAACAAGAAGTGAAGGAGGTCAGATTTCATCTGGAGTCTGGCATTGCTTTATTTATGTGCTTCAGACAGACTGCATTTAAAATGACGCAGATTTTGGTGCAAGTGGGAAACACATGGCACATGAAATATGAAATGAGGCCTAGTCAAATGCTTTTTAAAGGGGCACTTTTTTGGTGCAAGCAAAGTGAAAGAGATGAAATGAGGCCTAGTCATTCTGAAATGCTTGTGCTGAATTAACGTGTTTTTTGCAGTGTAGAGAAAACTCATGATTTCAGTGGCCTTTTTAGCTTTGAAGATAATCATGGAATGTGTTCTCTCTTCCCAGCTCTTTTTCTTGTAATCTACACCCCTGTTCCTGTCTTAAGAGACTTTGGCTCTGTTGCATATTTAGACCACGTATATTCAGTTCATAACACATCTTCTTATAGTGTGTTAATTAACCATGCACCATCACTACACGGGGGCAAAACACTTTTTGCATGAAAAGCTATCTAAGACAGTAGAGCATGTTGCTATGCATATGTATTAACTGTGTGCGCTTTGAAAATGTACACTAGTGCATATTTATGCTATGTTGTATATAGCACATTTTTGGACATGTTGTGCACAAATGAATAGAAAAGATGCTTTAAACTAATAGCTTTTGCTAGGTAATCATTTATACAGGGTACTAGTATGGGGGAGGTAAAACATAATGGGTTTATTTACATAAACATTCATACTCTTTTTATGTTTGTTTTTGTTTATGGGCCCACCATTAAATGGATGCCTAAGAATCCAGCATGGCTGAGAATTTTGACGCATGCGCAGGACTGCCAAGTGCCTCAAGTAAAGACACGAAGGAGTCAAGGCCACAGTGAACTGTGCATTCCTGTTATTGTGCCAATGTACCAGAGTTTGTAGAAAGTATCCTTCCTGCATGCAATGTGAAAGTAAGAAAGAAATGGACTGATACATTTTTCTGCCTTAATGTTGCATATTTGTAGAGTTAATGCTGGTAAAACATTAGACTGTATTAAGCATTAACACTTGCTTTGTTAAAACTGATATGGGTTGGATTTGCAAATGAGAACAGGATGATGAGACCCTCGTGCCATCTATGCTAACCAATCACATAACGAGCTTTACTGAGAACTGCAACTTTATTAGTATAGTCAGCCAAGAATTAGAGTATAAATAATGACCTTTTAGGGGGCGTGTGGGCTTCTCTTTAACCCAGGGGACCTCTGTCTGAGAGGGAGGAGAAGAGCAGTAGTAGATGAGATCAGACATCATATGGGTTATGTATGCGAACGTCACGGGTGCAGTATGGGGGGGGAAATTGCGTCCGAGGAGAGACAGAGGGAGGTGGGGGGCATAGGCTAGCCTTGCACTTCTTATTTTTGGCAAGGCAGATCACATTCCTCTGAGGACTTGTGAAGGAGGGACATTTTCAAGGAGCAGCCTTTCTGTCAGGTGATGGAGAGGGAGAGAGACCGATTGAACAGACCAGGGCAGAAGGATTAAAATTTAGATGCTAAAGCTTTAAGTTTATGCTTTGACTAATTAATTAGTTTTGAAAAGATCGTATGCATTTATTTCTCTTTATGGAAATATTTTGCCTATTATTAATTATTGATTAGCCTTGCATAATTCACTCATGAATCATATTTTCCAGAACTTTTTTTTAAAGAATTCTAATTTACATTTGATTGCCTCACTCCTTCCTGTATGGAATGCTTTGTTTGCCACCTATAATATGTTCTGTATTAATTCTATTTTTCCTGCTTTCCAAGTTCTGTAACCTGATTGATGTTTGACTAATGAATAATGGGTCAGAGAACCTTAACTTTTAACTAGAAAATAAAACCCTTTAAAATACTCACCAACTCTCTTTATTGGCTTAAATTTCATTTGTACTGTGATTTTTCATGTTTATGTAAAGTCTCCTGAAGGTGATACATGGTGTCAAGGGCTCAACGCCTTTTCAGCGGTAAAATAGAAGTAAATGAGGTTTGGCATTGAGAAATTACCGAGAAATTACCGCTGTATCAGAAGCACCATGCTGGCTACCGTAGAGTCAAAGGGCTTCTTAGTGAAAATGCCACTATTCTCACCACTAGTACTGAACTGCTCCTCCAACTCGTCACTTCTGTAATTAGATATAAGGCACACTTCAGCATCGAGCACTATGAGCAATGCCTTCCTTATGGTCATCTGATGAGATGGGGCAGTGAATGTTCTGCATTGATCAGGTTTCACACATTTCACCATTTGAGAAATAGCTTAACTTGCACCAGGGTACAATCACTATTCCCTCCTATTCTCCTTGTACGGCACCCTTTATTCACTTGCTGCTCCTGTGTTGCACATATGTGCATATTATGCACCTATGAACTTATGTAACCTTAGGCGTGCTAAGACTTGAGAACTCACACAGATCATGTTGCCCTTTGTGAATTACCTATGATAATACATTAATACTTTCCACTGAGGATAAGGACAATGTCCCCTTGAGAATCTGTGACACAAAGATTATAGCAGCGCCCTTGTGACAACTCTAGTTCACCAACAAGGTTAACAAAATGTATCACTCACAGGAAATAGATTTTGCCATATATAAAATAAACTGCATTAGCACATACCTTTGTGCTTTTTTGCATCCAGTGTGAAAACATACTGACTATTTGCACTGGCGAGAGCGGTCATCCTAATATTTAATAACCAAACTATGCGCCTCGGCTGTTTTTTATTTTACCAGTGCCCATCCAGATTCCCCGGCTACCAACCCCCTGCAAACCTCTACTTGACTATTCCCATCCTCTTCCCTAGACAACTATATTGGAGCTCATAAACCCAGATATCCTCCACCCCTACACTAATCTGTGCCTATCTTCGACAATCCCTTGGTTTCACTGTTACTCCACTCCAATATCTCTCCATTGCTTTGTCGCCAGGTTTACTTTGTGTAAATCTAAAATATACATGGCTATTGGCACCAGACTTACTGCTCCTATCGCCAGAATTCACCTCAAACCCATCTCAAGCGTCTATATTATTTCACACAGATGTGTCAAATGACTGATATTCTGCATTCAGATTCAGATTTGAGCTTAATTTGTGCAAACAAAAAATGCCATGGCTCATTTTGTTGGGCTCAAATTATGCCTTAGAGTTTGATTTATCCTAAAGCATGTCTGCAAACTCACTAGCAACACAATCTTATTAATCAAGGCTCACTTTTTTGCCCTGCAATAGCAGTCCTAGATGTTTCAGCATCTAGATATTTGCAAAGGTGATCCCAATGTATACAAATAATTTGTATGTGGAAAAAGTGCACCAATATGTTTTGTCTGTCACAGATATGCATCATGAAAATACTGGGGGGCACTGAAGACCTGGTCTGTCTTTATTTTGTTCTCCGCAGACACGGGTCTATTTTTGGCCAGCACAATGTTGTGGCTTCTCCACTTGTGTAATTGAATAAGACTAGCTATGAAACATTAGTGGACATAAAGCCATTACCAGCTTTATTAAGCAATCCTACCTGCAGGTAATGTATGAAAGCATTACTTACAATCATCAAGGGCCATTCGGATGCGGAGATAAATCCATGAGGACCTGCCATTGACACAGACACTGCAAAACAAATCAAGGTAGGGGTCAGGCACAAGAATTCCTACAATCCGAATTGAAATTAAAATTCATCCATCTGGAAGAACAGAAATAGACTAACAGAGTAGATAATTACTTTTTTTTAATAAAGGACATTGCCATTCAGCAGGCAGTAAACTCAGTCCCATCTTAAGCTCTAGAATCACATTAAAGGACGTTAATCACTGCAGAAACTTGTATAAAGGAATGCTTTAGACCTCCTTCCTGAACACATAGATGTCCTGCCAGAGGTTGTGTGGGCATGCATAATCATGTAAGTATCATTAATTTATGTGGGGTCTGCTTCAGTGTATAAAAGGTTAACAAAGGAGGCCCATTGTAGACCAATTTTGCAGAAGCGTACAGACTGCTGTGAAATTATGGCCCACAAATGAGTCATGCGCAAGGACAAGAAGTTTACACACATTTTATGAAGGACTGGCGGAAGGCAAACTGAAGGGTTCTTACAGATGGCCCTATTCTGATTGATTTGAAATAATCCCAATCCTTTAAAGCAACACAGCCCACACCTTCCTGTACAATGGACTGTGGTCCCAGGATAAGCAAGGGTAGCAGCCCAAACAAATCCAACTCTTTCTTCAGGTAACATATCCACCAGTTTACTACTTCCCAGGCAGAACCGATTTTAGTGCTTTTTTAATCTCAAATTGGTTTTTTAGCATTGCTTTTTCCAGAACGCTAGTCCAGAACCCAAGAAGGACTGAGGTTTACGGGGTGCAGAGCATTTCCCCTTTAAAGGCTCATTGTCTACATACTTCAAATATTTCCCACATACTTAATGGGGAGATTATTTCAAGCATTACACCCATCACTTTTCTTTTTGTGAAATGCCTTAAGGGCAATGGGTATCTCCAGACATAGGACATGTGCTCAATCTTGTGTCCATTTCACTGAGGTGTCCAAAGTAATCAGATAATGATCTGGAAATGCTAGTGTTCCCATTCAGAGGAAACTTGGCCTGGTAGTTTGGGTAGGAGTATTTCTACTGGAGCATGACTAAGGTTGCATTTCACATGGCTGGTAACACCCCTACAGAGGCCCAGGAATTCTGCCGCACGCACAGGACTCATAGACCTCGGCGGAGGGTGCACTGGCATCCCCACATCAAAGCGGATCTGGCACAAGTGCGGATCTATTTTCAAACACTGGTGCTGAATGAGTGTGTCTTGCATCACCTTGTGCGATCCACAGCTATTGTATGGGAAAACGCTTTGTTCATTTTGATGTTTC
Organism: Lissotriton helveticus; assembly: GCF_964261635.1. Taxonomy (NCBI): domain Eukaryota; kingdom Metazoa; phylum Chordata; class Amphibia; order Caudata; family Salamandridae; genus Lissotriton; species Lissotriton helveticus. The sequence goes on from NC_136067.1 coordinate 1,290,548,682, forward strand.
TATACAGATACGGCACTAGGCCAGCCTGATTCTGGGCCGCCGCCCCCCTCTGGTGTATCCGCAAAGTTGGTTTATTACCTTTTGGGGCCCACTTATTGGACCACAACTACTTGCCCGGCAATCACTGATTCCCGAGCGTGTTACCTTGCTAGGGGTTGGCCACCTAGGGGAGTGTAGGCAGCTGGGTGGGGGGGAAGGGGGTCAGTTCACACACTGCAAATGTTCTTGTTTACACTTTAGTTTCACATTGCATGCTGAGTTATCGTCACTTTGCAGTCCTGACAGGGATATATTTCCACAGAGTTTCAATGTCATGGTTAGATAACGTATAGGGGCCCTCAGCCCTCACACAAATGACCTGGAATGTCCGGGGCCTTAATAATACGCGTAAAAGACACCAGGTGATTCACTACCTCCTCCGGCACAAGGTCGATATAGTTTACTTACAAGAGACACACCGCCCCCCCATTGATTTGTCTCGCTTTGGTGCCACTTATAGTAATTACGCTAGACGCACAGCAATACTGATAAACAAGAGAATCCCCTTCACCCTCATTGACGTGACCCGGGATCCAGTGGGCAGATACGTAATAGTCAAGGGAACTCTATACGGCCATAAAGTCACTCTGATTAATGTGAACGCTCCTAATGTTGACGCCTCTGATTTCTTTCACGACCTGAATGCCCGAATTGCGAAACACGATCCTCATGCAATACTTCTAGGGGAGGGGACCTACATTTGTTAATAGACACCACACTGGACAGCTCGTCCAATGCACCAGATGCTAAACCACGTACAAGACGTGCCCTGTGAGATCTTTGTGCCCAGTACACACTGATTGACATTTGGCGGCAGCGCAGTCCCACCCTCACCACCTACACTCATTATTCTGGCCCACACGCCACCTGGTCAAGGACTGATTACTGGCTGCTCTCTCCCAGCGTAGTGGATTGGTTTAGTTCCCTCACCACCCTCCCCAGAACATATTCAGACCACTTCCCAGTGGTCTTGCATTTGCTGCTACCACACCCGGAAGGGTATGAATGACAATGGCGGTTCCCCAGTAAGGCCCTCCTGGATGAAGTGTTCAAGGCCGAAGTGCGCGGGGCAATAGAGGACTATTTCGAACTCAACACGAGCTCGGTTGACACAGCAGCGGTACTGTGGGAAGGTTTCAAGGCAGTCATAAGGGGGGTATGCACCTCCAAGCAGGCCGGAGTGCTCAGAGATCTTCGTCATACATTGGCCCGCATCGAACAAGATATTGCCAAGATAGATTCGCGGCTCGCCCCACTCCCGAATCCGAATGATCGGGCGGAGAGACTCGCCCTTCTGGTGGAATGCAGAGACACGGCAGATAGGGAGATACTATACCTGGGGAAAAATCAGACAGTGCACAGATACGGAGAGGGCGAGCGACCTGGCAGCGTACTGGCACAAATGCTGAGACCACCCTACAGCAAATCCTACATTACGGAATTACACTCCGCTTCCAGTGCCACGATTAACACGTCGGCCATTAGAGATGAGTTCCTGGAATATTACACCACACCATACTCCTCAAGGGCAGACTCTGATGGCACTGCCCAGACTGCTTATTTGGATGAGATCGCGCTGGTGTTTATGGAGAAATATATGCTCGACTTTATGGCAGAGCCCATATCAGTTACCGATGTTTGCGAAGTTCCTCTGCCCCGGGGCTTGACGGCTTTACTGGGGATTTTTATAAAGAATTCAAGGACATACTGGCCCCACAAGAGATTGAGGTATATGCAGAGGCATTAGAGAAGCAAATTCTCCCCCCCCTCCACGCTGCGGGAAGTCGTAATCATACTCCTGCCGAAACCCGACAAAGACCACAAGCAATGCGGTTCATACCGACCGCTGTCTTTATTGAACCTGGACTATAAAATTCTAGCTAAAGTACTTGCTAATGACCTATCACAGCTGATGGAGTATATAATTTCCCCAATGCAGTCTGGCTTTGTTCCCCGGTGTTCCACATCCCTGAATCTCCGCAAGCTGTTCGCTGTGCTACACAGAATACAGCCCGAGGTCCCAGCGGTGCAGTATAACTGGACACAGAGAAGGCGTTCGATTCTTTAGAATGGCCTTTTCTAGTGGTGATGCAATGCATGGGATTGCCCTATGGTTTCATCTCCATGCTCTCCCTGTTATATAGTAAGCCATCGGCGCGGCTCTGTCTGAATAGCACCCTGTCAAGGCAATTTCGGTTGTTTCGTGGGACCAGGCAGGGCTGCCCTTTGTCCCCGCTCTTATTCATCCTAGCCATGGACCCCTTGGTCAGGCACCTCCAGGAACGCGATTTGCATAGAGGACTGCAGATTAATACTGGCCCACTTCTTGCTTCTCTATACGCCGACGATACTATCCTTTACGTCCGGGAGCCGCACATTAATCTGTCTCACCTTATCCGAGAAATCGGCCGATTTGGTAGATTTTCAGGGCTTGGTATAAATTGGCACAAATCAATCATTCTCGCTCACGGCCTGTACTACCCAATGGAAATGCGAATTACCTCTCGAATGGTGCCAAGATTCGGTAAAGTATCTTGGTATACGTATTCATCTGGACACCACTCAAATCATTCGCTTAAATTACGGAAAGACTTTTCAATAGTTGGAGGAACAGGTCACAGATGGCTAAGATTGCTGCTGTCACTGGCTGGCCGGGTGGCTATATTGAAAATGGTGGTTCTTCCCACATTTTTATACCTCTTTAATAATATCCCGATCCCCCTTTCTAATGGTTTCTTCCGCACTTTGCAGACACTCATGACTGACTGGTGTTGGGCGGGAGGAGACCACGAGTCCGCTGGGCCACAATGGCACTACCGTACGACAGGGGCGGGGTCAATGTTCCGGACTTCCACCTATATTATTTAGTAGCTCAATGTCACTATGCGTTTGCTTGGTTCCACCCTGACGCACACATACCCTTCCTACGACCAGAGGCAGACATAGTTCTTCCTGACAAATTATGCAAGGTACTACCCGGGGGCTTTCCACGTGACAGACACGACATACAGTGTCCACAACTGCCTGGGCGTGGGGTATGTTAAAAAAGCACACAGGCGCCACACAACTATACTCCTCCGCCCTGCCATGCCCTTACCCAATGCCAGGTGGTTCCCAATCACGGGGGTGAGGCTTGTACAGAACACGCTGTCCACACTAGATATTACAAAAATAGGAGATCTTTTCCCGGGGGGCCATATTTTTTCAATAGACAAGGACGCCAGGTTTACGGATTGTAACTTCATGACGCGATTACTCCTGAGCCGCATGAAATCTTCACTGCGTGCTACTTTCCCCACATACCCTGTTGAGCCTGACTCTTTCCCTCCACTCACACTGGTATTAGAGACCCCCAGCAGCACACACCTTATTTCTAAAATGTACAAAGCCTGCGCTGGAATGATGCCAGCAGACGACTCCAGCCTCAGACAGGCTTGGGAGGCGGACACGGGATGCACCATCACGGATTAACAATGGGTCAAATGCTGTGAGGCCACCAAGGACATTTCACTTAACAGCCGCCATAAGTTGCTACACTTTAAATTTCTCCGCCGCGCCTACTTTACACCTGCCTTGGCACACAGGATAAATGCCAAAAGACCACACACCTGTTTGAAATGTGCTGCATCACACGCAGAGTTTATACACTTGGCAAGGTCCTGCCCCCACTTGCCATCCTATTGGTCAGAGGTACATGTGACTCTGGGCACGATAATGGGTCTTCCAATAGACCCCATTCCCGAAATATCCCTTTTAGGGTACACTGTGCAGATTCCTAAGAAGTTCAGGAAACTAGCGCCATTGGGGATACTTTTAGCTAAAAGAGAGACTGCCATTCACTGGGGCAGGAAGTCCACTCCTAAGCTACAGGATTGGCTGGGGAGTCTGGCACACTGCAACACAAATGCTGAAATATATATGACAGTCTTATGCCAATGACATGACGACCAAGGGATATTTGGGGGCCACTGCAATCCTACTTTGAGACCACCAAGCAAGCCTCTACCACACAGGCAGATAATGGGTTGGTACCTGAGGGAGTGCTTTCCAAACCCCGGCTCTCCTTTTAAGCGCGGCATGTTGCTTGGGCCGTGCGCCATTAGCTACATATGGGTGGGACTGCTGTTGGGCACCTGAACTCTGGGACTAGGATCGAGGGAGGAGGGTGGGGGATTTGGCCGGGCTGGCCTGGACCACCGCGTTGACCGCCAAAATGCTCCTCACTGTATATGTATCTGTCAGGAACGATTTGATTGACGTGTAAAATGACTATTCGCAATGCAATATAACTATTATGCTTTAAATGGAAAAATAAAGTGTTTAAAAAGTAAATAAAAATATAACACATTTAGAATAAATCCTTCGATTTCAAAAATAAAAAGGCTGCGAACAGCTCGTGCATAACCAAAATAGCTGCGCCTCCCTGGTCAACTTGCTGGCAAATCAAATATGCCACCGCCAGTAGCGTAGATTCTCTGCTGTGGTTCCTCCTAAACCCATTTTGGGAAGGTTCCAGAAGTTTCAAAGACTCTGAGAAATTGAGCCAACTACTCGTTAATATGCTTCTCCAGGATTTTAGCTGGGGCCGGCAGCAGGAAGATGGGGTGCGATTTTTTTTTTTTTAAATGACCTGAATCCCCATTTGGCTTTTTCTTGAGGGGTAGACAACCGCCTCCTTCCAACACTGTGGGAATACTCCAGACTCCAAGACTTGGAATAAACTTTCTCAAAGGCTTCTGCAATTGGCTCAGGGGCCAACTGCAATACCTTGGACAGACAGGGGTCATCCGGCGATCCTGAAGTAATTTGCCCTAAAAGGGTTTTGATTTTAGCCAATAGCAAGGGAGCGAACTGAACCAAATGACTGTTGGTAGGCTGACCATCGCCCTTCACAGAAGAGGCCGCTTTCCCAAGAGAACTCAGCCACCTTATCACGAAAATATTAGGAATTCTCCAGAGTTGTTGTGTTTGTGGGGGGGGGGGGGGGGGAATTGCTAACCATTTTCAATAGTTCCTTCGGAATATTAATAGCAGATATCATCTTCAGCATAAAATAGGAAGATTTAGCCTAAAAAAAAGTTATTTTATATTTTTGAATTCATTCTTTGTGTTTGCTCTTTTTTCCAAATTCGATGCCATTTTCCACCTCTCTGGAAACTATGGGTTTGTGTGCCCTTAAACACTCTGCTTCCACCTGTTTAATGCCTCCCCTTATGAGATTACAGACGCACATCAGATAGTGCTGTCAGGTGGCCTACTCACCTCTAGCTACTGCCTGCCATTTGTGGCCAGGAAATGACAATCACCTACATTGAACCCTCTGTCTTTGTCTGCTACATGCACAGTATTCTGCTCATCCACATCTATCACCAACACGCAACCAACTCCCTCATCCAGGGTTCCAGCAGGAGCACATATATGTTCCATGCACTTGGTATTCTCCTTAATGCTAGGGACATTGTGATTAGTTTTACACCGGACCTGTGAGTAGATTTCGAGTTGAATCCTGGTCTCATGTACCGACCCTGCAATGGGAGGAGGCGAGAACTGAGAAAAAGCAACATTAGGTGAATGAAAGGAGGATCACTAAGCCAATGATGTGCACCAGAATGTGGCAAGGACCCATGACAATCACACCATTATGCTCGGCACTTGGTCTGAAACACATTACTGATGAGACAGGATAAAAATGAAGGTCAATCTGCACACCAGGGTCAGACGTGAAAAGCAACAGTGTTGCACTACATTGTTATAATGCTAGGGTAGGCAATGTCAGCCCCGCAAGGTTACATACAGCTAGGGAAATACTCTGCCACTGGCCAGATCTCTGAGAAATCAGTATGTAGTTTATGTGTAACATGAGCCAATACCGCTCTAACAATTCCTTGTTTTCTGATGTAGCTGGTCAGAAGTCTACAACATGATAGGATATGTCTACAAGCAGGGGAGGATAACCTATATGTGATCAACAATGTTAACCATGTGCGAGTCAGATCCTTCAGATCAAGCCATGAGTTGCAAGCATCAGGAATTCTGTCACCGCACCTCTGCATTTAGATCACCCGCAAAGGGTTTAGATCAGCAAAAAACAGATCAACAGCAAAGTGTACAAGACGCCTGCTTATATGCTGCCTCTTAACCATTGAATAATAAAGGGATAATGACCCCTTCTCTGGCCTGGTTGTAAATGCTGAGACAGTCTATTCCCATATTTCCCTCAGCACCTGCTCACTGCATGATGCCAAGGCAAGGCCTGTTGCTCGGATGTCTACAATTTTTCTGTGAGGGCAGTTACTGCATCTGAAGCCTCATAAACTAACAGGAGGACATGGCAATCTACATTTTCCCTTAAGGGTGTGCTCAACTATGTATGTCAGTTAAAGACAATCCCTGCCAGCAGGCAGGCTTTTGATACTCCACTTGTTGCTGTGAAGCACTCCAGGAGGGCCTCCATGCACCAACAAATGTGCGGAAGGAAGCTGCTTGAGGAAGGTGTCACAGCAGGAAGTAGGAAAGGAAGAATGCACAAAAAAAAAATCAGCAAATGGGCACTAGAAAAGTCCCTTAGCATGGATTTTCTATTTTAAGAGCAAATGCTATATGCTTATTTTACCTGAGGATTCCCAGCTTGACATCAGGGAATTTTCAAAAAACATCTTAATCTACACAACATCCAATGCTGAAGAATCTAGATTTTACTTTTTCCTGCTGTGGTGTTGATGTTACTTTTGAAAAAACGAATAGAGGTTTGCTGAACTCAGGAAAATCTGCCTGCAGCAAGCCATAAAGACATTGAGAAGCAGATGGATCTTTGCCTCAATAAGAAAACGTATAAAAATGTTTTAAAAAGACTGAAACACTATGTGTGTCAACCACTGTTTGTAAGAACCTGCCTCTGTTAATAATATACCAAAGTAAGGTATAGTGAGCACAGAGTCCAGTGGATCCCCAAAGGTCGACAGAGGTAAACGTAGATAATACCTTACTCTCGATTTGTGGTAGTGTGGGCGAGTAGTAAGGCTTTATCAGAAGGTAGTGTTAAGCATTTATTGTACACACTCAGGCAAGAAATGATGGCACACTCTGAAAGACTGAACTCAGACCAATTTGTCTGTATAAAAATATTATTTAGCTGTATTTTATTTCTAGAACCAAGCCAGGTATGGTGCAGGAAAGTGAAACAATACTTTGCAAGAATAATGAAGTTGAACACAGTTAAAATGCAGTAGAATGCAATTGATTTGTTTACAGGTAAGTCAACAGTGAACATTACTTTTCAGTTACTATTGTAACTGCTTTACAGTTACTATTGGTATTACTATTTCAGTTACTTTTCAGATTACTTTTCCTACTCAGTGTGGGATACCTAAATACCATACTGGGACATTTCCTGGACAAAGGTAAGTAATGCAATTTGTTATCACAACACACTTGTATGCTTGGTCATAGAATTCCAACTCCACACTTAGAATTAGAACCTTTTACAGAAAAGCAGTCTATGAAATTCAATCAGAGGAAATGAAGTTATCAGTTTAAAGGTAAGTACTTAGCCTTGGGAGATGGGTTTCTGGGGTTCGAACAAGGGTTTCCCCAAGGTCAAGGATGCACTCTCAAAGTACCCTCAGTGGCACTTGGGCGGCCTGGTGCCGAGGGCCAATGTTATCCAACTTGGGATAGAGGCCTCCGGTTGGTGGCTGCTCACGAGCAGGTTGTGGGAGCAAAGCTCCTGGACTTAAGCTCAGGGCAAAGTGGGTTCAAGTAGGCCCCCAAAGTGCACCCAGGACGGCACTAGGGCAGCTGGATGCAGGGTGCTGTTTTGTCATTGGGTGCCCTGTTACTTTCAATGGGCTTTCTTGGGTTTGAACAAACACTGCAGGCTGAGGCACGAAGATCTTCCAGAGGCAACCACCAGTTGGAGAGGTACGTTGGGATGCCGGGACACCATCTGTTGGGCCGCCCAAGACCCTGGGGCTCCAGGTGCAAGGGTTTCTTGGCGTCAGATTCTTCTTACCGTCTCCGGTAAGGGGATCTTCTAGGAAGGGGTTGCAGGTGTCGCCGGGAGACTCGAGGAAGGTCGGGGATCACCAGATCCCAGGCCAGGATTGCTGGGGAGACTTCCTTGTGGTGTTGGGTCACTTGAACACGTGCTGTGGGCGTTGGGTGCACAGAGCTGCAGACTCGCGGATTTGGCCGGAGCCCGAGTCTGTTGGTGAGCAAATTTGGTGCTCATGGGAGACAAAGTCTGGTTGGGGAAGGCAGGGCAGGTCCTACAGGTTCTGGGGGGCTGCAGGACACACCGGGATTTTGCTGGATGAGGTGGAGACAGACCGGTAGGGATAGGACCAAATCAGTTGGTGTCCTCCTCTGCTTCTTTCAGCAGAGCTCTTAGGTCCTTCTTGTTTCTTCTTGTCTGAGGAGGCAATGTTCAGGGTTGCCCCTAAATAGTAAATTTAGGAATGTTTCAGGTACATAAAGGTTGGGATCAATGTTTCTTGTGAGAGGGGGGTGTAATCCTCACTCTGGTTGGCTGGGTATCCCCATATATTCAAGATGGTGGGAACTGAGAGGTGTGCTTTACCTGGCATCCCTATCCTGAGGGGTGGGGTTGGCAAAGGTGTGGACACCTCTCCTAACTCTTCCCGCAGATTCTCCCACCCAAAGGGGAGGTCAGAACTGGAGGGGGCCGGTTGCTGGTCTTAAAAAGGCTTTTGAAGCTTTTTTTAAGCTTTAAAGCTTCGCCTTTGTGGACACTGTCCATCCTAGGGGAGGAGGTTTGGCACCTGGACTCAGGATTTGCTTTGTTTCAGGACCCCGAGAGCGGAAGGCTCTCGACCCAGGGGTCAAGAAAAATGTCAGGTGGTGGCAGCTGGCAAACAGTCACTCAGCCATTGTAGGAAGCTGGCTCTGTATATACTATACCAAAATAAGGTGCATTGTGCACAGAGTCCAGCGGAACCCCAAAGGTAGGCAGAGGTAAAAGTAGATAGCCCCTTACTCTCCATTTGTGGTAGTGTGGGCGAGCAGTAAGGCTGTATCAGAGGGTAGAATTAAGTATTTGTTGTACACACTCAATCAGCAAATGATGTCCCACACTCAAAGACTGAACTCAGACCAATTTTGTTTGTATAAAATATTGTTAAGTTATTTTATTTCTAGAACCAAGCCAAGCCTGGCACAGGTTAGTGAAATAAATGCTTTGCAAAATATTATGCAGTGTTTACAAGTGAATGCAAGTTGTTTGAAATACAGGTAAGTCAAGGTATTGAAATTACTGTACAGATTACTTTTTTGTTACTTTTTAGATTACTTTATACGTTACTTTTTCTACTCAGTGTGATATGTCTAAATATCAAAGTGGTAGTCACTCCTCACAGCTCTTCCAGCTTTTCTTCCTGGCAGGATTCTTAGTCCTGCAGAAACCTAAAGTTCTGGGGCCAGGGTCAAAATATTTATACCACATTTTCCTTTGAAATTGGTACAAAGTTCCTCTGGAACACATAAAACAGCTCAGCTATACTCAGGCAAGGTTCACCACAGAAGGTGGAGACAGCCTTGTGAGAGGCATCCCCAGTCCATTCAGGTGCAAGCGACAACTCCTCCCACTACTCTTAATGCAGCCAGGACTATTCAGCCTGGCTATAAGTGAACCAGGAAAGGCAGAACACACTTCACCCTCCCCCTTGTGTGAGTCTAGTGTGAATGCACATCCACTGCGCCTGTCACTCCAAACCCAGACAGGGAATACACAATAGGAAGAGGCACACAGGATGGCTAGATAAGAAAATACCTAAAAGTGGTATTTTCAAACACATAATATAAAAATATTTGTTTACTAATAAAAGATGTATTTTTTAATCCTGGGTTCAAGCTTACCAAACTCGAATTTTAGCTCCCACTGGCAAGCTACCTTGGTAAAGTGTTACCAAGCAGCTCCCATGTTAACCTATGGGAGAGATAGCCTTTCAACAGTGAAAATAAAATGCACAGTATTTAACTATTAGGACATGGAAAAATACACCACTACATGTCCTACCTTTAAAATACACTGCACCCGGCCCATGGGGCTACCTTGGGCCTACCTTAGAGGTGACTTAGATGTAAGAAAAGGGAAGAACCTGGCAAGCACTTGCCAGGTCGACATGGCAGTTAAAACACACAGACACTGCAGTGGCAGGTCCGAGACATCTTTAAAAAGATAATTGTGTCGGTGGCACAATCTGGCTCACCAGTAGCATTTGATTTACAGGTCCTGGTAACACACAATGCACTCTACTGGCGACTTAGTAGTAAATTAAATAAGCCAATTGTGGAAACACCAATCCATAAAAAAACAGGGAGGCAAAAAGTCTGGGGGTGAACCTGCTGAAAAAGCTAAGTCTAACAACCACCAACACAAATCCCAAAGAACGAGTCTGATATGCCACATTTGAGCAGGTAGGCACATGGTCAGTCAAAATGTGCTAAGAGATCATTAACTTGGGACAAATTCAATTCATAGAAAATGAAGCCTTAATTTCTTTGTAATATAGAAAGTCATTAATGTATGTAAATAAAGAAATGAAATGGCAACCAGCTCATTAGCAAAGGAAGAAAGATGTATTAAGTGGTGTCTACATACAAGGAAGTAATGATTCGAGATTTGTGATAAAATAGGTTTATGAGACTCTGGGGAAGGAAGATAGATGGCAAATCTAAATACTGTGATTATTATTTATTAGCTTCTGCAAAGGATGATAATTGTATGGTTTAGAATAAAAGTGCCCCAAGAAAAATATGTTTCTGTACATATATCTCTCAATAATGCAAGGCATGCCTGGTCACTGAAGTCTGCAGTAACTGGATAATAACACGTGTACATTTTGCCCAACGTACCAGTCAGATTCCAGTTTTCCTTCTGTTCCGTCTTAAAAGAAACCAGAAAAACATAAGGTCCGTCCTGCCACGTTCTGGCAACAACACCGAGCTGTCAAGATACAAAATTAAAAACTGTGAGAAAACAGGCATAAAATGAAAACATTCAAATGTGTCTCACTTCATTTGCATATGCTGTGTGAAGTGCTAATGGTTAAACCAGTAATGGGCGTAGTTTATTTCACAAACTTGTGGTTAAAATTTCTTAATCTCTGGTGATTCTCTGAAACCCCAAGAGCCCACACTGTACTCTGTACCAAGAAGTGTAGAATGTGTGGCTTTAGGGGACCACAATATTTAGAACCTCATAAAATATATTAATTCAGTCCCAATCAGAAGAGGAAAGAGGATCCAACAAACAAAAGTAAATAATTACAAATTGGCAGTTCAGAAAAAGGGGTCCATGTCTAAGGAGACATTCACGAGCTTGGTGAACACAAAGTTGGCAAACAAAGGTGTTTGCCAACGGAGTTGGCCTAACGGCTAGGGCGCTCGACCTCGGACCTGGGGATCTGGGTTCGAGTCTCGGTAACGTTGCCCAAACCTCCTGTTATTCTGGGCAAATCACTTAATCTTCCCGTGCCTAAAATGAATGTGTGTCTGTCCTCATGCAACGTAACTGGTGCTATGTAAAGCGCTCTGATACCTGATTCGGTTCGGGTCTAGTTCGCGCTATATAAAACTCTGCAAAAAACAAAAAAGGTGGAAGAATTTACTGTTTTTGGGGACTGACTACTTTGAATGGTTGTCAAATAACTGATTCATAAAAGTGACTGTGATGAGCGCAAAAACACTGGCAGTCTGCCTTACGTTTATGACAGCCCGTATCAGGAGATGAATAGAAAAGATAAACAATGCAAACCTGCACCAAATTGAAGATCCTATGCACGCAGGAAGTGAGAAGGTGAGCATCTAAAAGTTTTCTAATGCCAGCAAATGGTTGAAAATGTGCAACTCAAGACAAAAATATTTTTGGACCGTCAGTTTTTCAGTGACCAAAATGTCTATTACTAAAGGTGGAAACGCCACCCTCTGATGGACTTTGAGGCTTACTGTATGGCGGAAAAGCTTATGATCAAGGCCAAAATACACAAAATTCTGATGCTGGGGTCCCGTGACACTAAGAGGGCTAGATTTTGCTCCTCTGTTAATTAGACAAGAGCAAGTTAGCACCTTTGATTATATGGGTTTGCACTCTTTCTTTATAAGGTGCCATACACTGGACAGAATTGTGGAACCTCGAAATGTAAGTGATTTGTCTATAAACTTAGCCAATTCCACAGAAACTGTTCTAAATTAGGAGCTGGGCTTACCAGTATTAGTAGTCACTCAAAGGTGGCCATCAAGCCACTTAAGTGCAGTTTTCTTCTGCCATTGTCAAATAAAAGCCTAATACTAGATAACTGGAGCAATCCCCATTTAGATTGTGTTCCATGAGATGTTGATAAGTTAACACACACGAGGATTTACCTCATTTAGTACATTTATATGTGAATGGCTTTCCAGAAAACAGAAGAGATGGTCACAGATATTACCAGTAAGTATGGTAGTTGTGATTTACAAGAGCTTCACAGAAAAGGGTTTTGATCCTGAAGAAAGTCCCTTGACCTGATTCAGGGCATTTTTAAGCAGACTGAAACATCCCGACCTCCTAACTGGTTCCAACTATTACCTGCATTTTCCCTTTTTTTTTAACCTACCCACCAGTGAAAGAAAAACATTTGTCAACTCGTAGGTATTCATTTCAATTTCTAGCAAGATACCGTACTTCCACATTCAAAGGACGTAGGGTCATTAAGCACTCCCCTATTAAGGGTTGCATCCCACATTGGTTGAACCTCCAATGTGAGGAGGAGCATTATGATGAGGCATGCCATCTATTAGTCAGTATCGGACGGGAGTGGTGGGCAGGAGCGGAGGAGAGATTTCTTACCTGGGCCGCCCAGCCACCGTCTCTCCTCAGTCCTCTTCCTTCTTCTGGTCTCCAACAGCAGCAGGAAGCACCCCGGACCCAGGCTTCCCATAGCCAATCACTATGCTGCAGTGTTGTGATTGGTCGGAGTTCCATGGTTCAGCACTCAGAGGGGAACTGAAAGGCTATGCATGTTACTTACCAGGCTCTATAATGCAGCCTGGTGGGGAACATGCAAAGTGCGTAAGGATTGTTTGACCCACTTACGCCCGGAGAATGGGAAAGATACATGGGGGTGTACAGATAATATCTTCAAATGCCAGCTTCATACTGGTGGAGTACAACTACGTGCACCGACGACACCTCACCACAAAAACTACATATTATTTATCCAATGAGGGCGGCGCAACATGCACGTTAGGCGGAAGAGAAAGAGGAGGCTGAATTCATACAAGTCACATGGAACTGCCTGATCATAAAACCATTCTGACAGGAGGTAGTAGAGGGGACTAATGAGGCCACAGAAAAGGCGACAACTGGATTTTCGACAGGTTCTGTTCGGGCTCCTCCCAATGCCAAAAGGAAGGAGACTTAGTCGGAAACTTATGTCCTAGGACTGGTAATAGCTGAGGGGCTCCACATAAAACAGATTAGAAAAGATGACAGAGTTGAAGACGATTTGCATGTCTGGGCAGCTACGTTGAAAGCTTTGACAGGCCCTGTGGATGCTAGACCGCCTTGAGTGTAATTCTGGGCAAGGGATCCGGGTTTCGAAGCAGGGGGACGTGACTTGTAGCCTGAGACAGAACGATGGAGCACCAGGCAATGACATAGAAGGCAAAGAACCGGTAAAATGGACTAAGGGATCAACGCTGAAGTACCACACAGCTCCAAGTTATGCCTGAGGGGTGAAGGGAGCATAGCGGCAAAAATACTCTTGATGGAGAAATATAGTGAGGACAGAACAGAAAGTGGGATCAGAGGATTGAGTTGTTTCAACCTATACAAGTTTATTGTTTATTGGTATTCAAAAACCTATATATTATGAATCTACAATGCTGCTTTTGAAATTTATGTTTTGGAAAAATCAATAAAGGCTATATGTAACAAAACAAAAACGTGGCCCAATACCTTGCGTCTGAGCCCAACTTGATGTAGTGTTCTTTTGGAAAATGTTGGGTCGGAGAGAGGGATAGCAATATACAACATGGTACACAGCAAATTCACAGCAGCATATTCAACACTGGTTAACGTTCTGCAACACCACACATCAGGCACAATAATCACAGCTAGAAGCAGAAGTAAGGCCAAGGTAGTGCTCACCAGGAGGCAGGAGACAGCACTAGGCTACATACGGAATACAAACACTCAAAATAATTTGAAATACAATTTCCTTCCTGGGCATCACATAAGTCCATCAAGTAGAAACCAAAATAATCTCTGCTCCATGTAACAAAGGTATAGAGTTTCAAGCACAAAACAACGGGTCTTTCAGAAGTAAGGGTAAAGGTTTATTGATTTTTACTAGCCATTTAATGGGTAAGAAGAGCCAGGGAAGAGGGAAATGTTCAGGAGAACTCAGAGACACTAACCAACCTAGGGAACCAGCACTAATAAGATTTATGACCGTGAAAAGAACGCAATTAAGAATCAAGTGGTGACTAGCTGTGTGGTGACTGGAACCCAAATATGTTATTTTGTTTAAAGAAGCATAAATCCTACTGGGCAACTGGTCACAAAGCAAAGTACCAAGGTTGGATCCGTTCAATAATCATTTGTTAGCCACACTACAAATATAAATTAGACATATTCATCTAAATTCATAGATCATTCAGCATTTTATATGCAATTTGTATTTTATTCCTCTAACAATGAATGGACAGACATAATGAGAGCCAATAGGACATGGGAATGGCTAAAAAGGAGAAATAAGCAATGACATTTATATGAAGTACAAATCAAATTATCTTCTGGACACTTCAGTGACCATGTGGTGAAGCTGTTCACAGTCTTATCAGAAGGCTTGATATAATAATTCAGCTTTTTTCCCTGAAGGTGAGGTGTAGGAGGGTGGATACCGGACTATGGTTACCCCAGATTTTTTTGCCTTGTGTTTAGCTGGTTTTCGACTTGGCCTGGACCCTGCTAATCAGGGCCCCAGGCTATCTGTTCTCTCTTTAAAATGGACTCCATGTACTCTAGGTACATACCTAATTGGATATTGGGTCACCTTATAAGCCCCTGTACATTGTACTATAGGTATCCAGGGCATAGGTGCATCCAAGGCCTACCAGGGGCTGCAGCATATCTTTTGCCACCCCTGGCTGGCCATCCAAACTGACACAACTGGCTGATCACTCAGCAGGGGCAAGGACGTGTAATCACCCCTTGCTTAGATATAGTATACCTATATCTAAACCTATATCTGGACACATATATACCTATAAGTCACTCCTATGGCAGGCCTTAACAATCCTGGAGGCAGAGTGCTTGGTTTTATGTGAGATGGTGCTCTAGCATGAGCTGAGCCTGTCTGCAGCTTTCGGAACCATTTCCTTATAGCTGTTCCAGGGTATTGCCATACCATATACACTTAAGTGCATTATAATCCTCGCGGTTATTGCTAACTTTGGTTTGGCTTTATCAAAACATGTCGTGTAAGGTGTCATACACTTTGGAATACTACCCCCTCACCAGTTCTGGCGACGGGGGTAGCATTCCACCCTTCTAGAGGGCTAGAACATGTGGGTAACAGTAAATGCGGTTAAAACTAACCAGAGCCTCAGCATCACAAAATGGATGCTGTTGCCCCAGACACAAGTCTGGCCTCCTGCTGCTGACCGAAACTTGGCAGGGGAGGCCTGGACAAAGGGTTTCCTGTCACAGGGAGGTGTCACACCACCCCAGACAGGAGATAGTGGATTGAGGCAGGCAGGGCGAGGGAAACTAGACACTGCCTGGGGCACACAATGTGTCCCATGCATAGCCCGGTTCAAACCGGTGCTGGGGCACTCTAGCCCCAGCTCTGGCGCGAAACTGGACAAAGGGAAAGGGGTGTAACCACCCCCTACCTGGGTCCCACCCATAGGAGGGACCTAGCAGGTAATCCAGCCCCTTGATTTGGAATAAAGGTAGGAGCTGTGCCCATGAACATTAGATTTATCCTGACTGAAACTTTGATACAGAACTCTGGACCCTTCGACATCCCACTCGACATGGAAGACTGAAGAATCTCCCTTGTGGTCAAGGAGTGACCACCCTGTGCAAACAGGCACCATCCAGCGCCCAATGGTTTGCTTTGTTGCAGTTCCCGCCGGAACTGAAGCGACAGAGATCGACAAGACCCAGTTTCCCTGACTTCCAACAGCCCGATCCACAGTCCCAGCGAATCTGAGACCTGTGGAGGCGACGTGAAGCGTGGGGCGGCCATCTTGAAAAGACTGCGAAGTGCTGACCGTGCAGCTCCTGAGGTATCCTCGAAGCTGTGCATTGGGGTTTGAGAAGCCCCAGCTCGTGCACCGAAGCTCACCCCTCCACACTCACCGAGTGCTGCGTGGGGCCCTTTTGCATTTTGCTGCTCGACGCGTCTGTCCGGTCACTTGCCCGTTGGCTAGTGGCCCCTACGACGACAAATCTTTGAAACTACTCTGCTAGTCTGGTTGCTCCAGACTGGCCCTCGCTCCCCTGAAAAGGAGCCACCTCTCTGACCTTGCTGGTCAGAGTAAGAAGCGATCTGCAGTTCCTGCGGGGGTTGCATTTGCCAAGGCCTGTTGACTCCGATCCGGAAGCCGACACTGCCGACAGCGAGAGCCTTCGTGGGACAGCTCGTGATTCACTCCTGGTCAACCTCGGTGCCCCAGAGTCCACGTGGCAGCGGAGACAAGCTTCACGACAACCACCTGATTGCGCCAGACATCGCCTGGTTCCTTCCTGGTCACTGGCTAGTATTGATGGATTCAAGAGGGTTAATTATCTTGGGGGTGAATTTAATCTGCTGCAGAATCCCTGGGTGGAAGCCTCGTGTAGAAATAAGAAGGAACTAAAACACAAATTTGCTGATATGGTGGTTTGACTTATAGGAGAGTATGGTTTCCTAGATCCATAGCGCACAGTGAATCCTGATGCTACAGTACATACATGTTTTTCGAAACGTTTTAAGTCTGTATCATGGATTGATTTCTTTTTAATTTCTTCTCAGTGTAACACTCTTGTTTCAAAGTTTAATAGAAAATATCTTTTAGGACCATTCAGTGGTTTCTTTCAATTGAAAACTTGGTCAGTCAATACTAGAAGCACTAGATGGTGTTTTGATAAGTCCTTAATATTGCTTGAAGATTGGAAAAACAATGCTCATATTTGTATTGAAGCATTTTTTAGACTAAATGCAAATTCGGCCTCATCATTAAATATTTCATGGCCAGGTCGTCGCTTTTAAAGCAAACTCATTGAAGACCCATAGAGCCTCGTTTGAGAGAATGCAGGCCAATATAAAGCGTGAGATTATGGCCTGTTAAAGCTCATCCACTCCTTTTCCTAGTAAATCATTGAAACTTGCTAAAAGTAATCTTAGGGATTTCTTCTTGGATGAGGAAATAGTGAATGAGAAGACTGCATTTGAGCAAGTTTATGAGGAAGTGAGCATGTGGGTTGTGGATACGCTTGGTCAGTAAAATCAAGGGCCAATGCCAATCAGATACCAGAGATGATAAATCTGTATACAAACAGCATTACTGTTAGCAGCCGAGATATCCAGGAAATATTCTTCAAGCACTATTCCACTCTTTATCAGGCATCATCTAAGGTTGCAGATGATGTTATTGCAAATTTTCTCAACGCAACTCCATTTCCTCAGCTATTGAATGGAAAGCCTAGTAAACCAAATATCGGAGATGGAAATTTAGGACAGCTGTGGCCTCTATGGCCAACGCTAAGGCTGCGGGAGCAGATGGCTTTCCCATTGAGGCTTATAAAGAATTTGCCATGCTCTTTCAAGATACACTGATAAACCTTTTAACGAAAATCATTTCTTAATTCATTGGGTTAAGCTTTTTTTTATAAAAGATAAATCGCCTCTCAATCCTAATTCATATATACCTATTCATTTGCTGACTACAGACTATAAACCTTTAATAAAGATTTTAATTAACCGTTTAGCTTCTATCGCTCAGAAATAATTCATGGGGATCAAAACGGCTTTCTTCCTAATAGGTCTATGGTAGTTAAAACCAACAACTTGATCCAGGCCATAGACTAATTCATGTTCAATAGTACCAGAGTTGTCATAATTATGGTTGGCGCAGAAAAAGCTTTTGATCTGGTTAGTTGGATGACTTTACTTCGTATTTTAAGGAGGTTTGATTTTCCTATTCAATTCAGAAGCCTTCTCATGAAAGTTCGGGCTGGATTGTTCCCATTATGTTCAGGGTCAAGACTGATTTGCATATGGCTGGGTTCAAACTGGAATCGCACGGGGAGCATAAAAACAATCGGTTTAGGCCCAGATCTCTGTACAGGGGTGTATGCATGACATTGTTCTGCATTCTGCCTGTGAGAAGGTGGCTTAGTATATGCTGTCCACTAATTAAAGTAGGCACCTTGTACCAATCCACACAACCCTTATGATGTATGAGGTCAAAGATAACCTTATTGAAAGCTATCCTAGTGGTAGCTATGGAGAGCAGCCTTCAGGCTTAATCTTGAAGGAATGTAAAGCCGCTTGTTTTACCAGAAGATCAACTCCTGAATGACTAAATGAAGGAGAACCACACCGTAGTTATATAAAAAGTAGTTATATAAAAATATGTATTTATTAATATAACACTCTCTACTATCCTTTACATGAGGATAGAACACAAAGCACACAATCCGAATTCAATAGTAGTAAGTAGTGCAATACACAGTGGACTCCAGGGGGAGACCATACCATATACTAAGATAGTGGTAGAACAGTCACGACTGAGATCAAGAAAAGGTCTAGAGCAAGTAGAACAGCTGGGACCCCAAGGAACCACCCAAGGTGAGTAGACAGGGACCCCACGGAGGCCAGTTGCAGTGTGGGAACACGACCACGGGCTCTGTACAATTCTTTTTAAAAATTGTGGTTACACTTGTAAAGTTTAAGGACCCTTCTAGAAGGACATCGAGCGAACCCTTTGGAACTTAAGAGCAACCCCACCCGGGGATACCGTAGTACCCGAGTTACCTATCCAAGAGGGGCCAGGGACATAGGTCTGAAGTGGCATCGGAAACTCTTGTCGTTCTCAATGGAAGGCTGTGAAAAAATACTGCTGCATTGAAGGTGAAAAGGGTCTGGCGGAATTCAAGCCTGGATTCTGGAAAGAAGGAACCTGAAAGCAGAGGGGACAGAGTCTGGGTCACTTCAGAGTGACCAGGGGCTCTGGAAACGAATGCCCACCGATGTCGGGTACTTCAGCTGCAAACAAGGACTCTGCAGCCACGAAGACCAGGAGACGTCGAGGTTGACCAGAAGCCTGAGGTGAGCTGTCCCACGAAGGATGTCGAGTGCTGAGGGGTCAGTGTCCGGCGGGAGCACCAACAAGCCTTGGCAAAAGCAACCCGCGCAGGAAGGTCGAGCAGGCTATGGTGTGGACCAGCAAGGTCCAGGGGAGTCACCAAGCAATGGGAAGTCAGGGCACGCCTGGAGCAACCATGAAAGGTCAGTGGTTTCTACTTGTACAATCATGTTCACTAAAATCCAATGTCCTGTAGCCCGGTAACCCATTTTATACCCACGGACGAGGGTTGGACAGATTCAAGGGACCCTCCTAGGGAATGGGCAGGACAGAGGGGTGACTACACCCATGTTCTTTGTCCAGTTTCGCACCAGAGCAGGAGCGGATGGCTCCCAGAACTGGTTTGAGCTGGACTATGCACAGGGACACCAAATGTGGCCCCAAGTGCAGACTTTCAGAGTGCACCCACCCAGCCCAAATACACTAAATCTTGTCTGGGAGGTGGTCACACCTCCCTGTGACAGGATGCCTATTGTGCTGCCTTTCTCTGCTCGAGCGTGGCTCAGCAGCAGGAGGAGGGGAGAAATGTGCCTCTGGTGGGCAGCATCCATTTTGTGCTGTCTGGGTCGAGAAGGCTGGCACCAGTAAGACCAGTGACCCCAAGAAGATCGCTTCAGAAGGATGGAATCATACCGCCCACACCAGTTACGGGTGTGGAGGTATGATTCCAAGATGTTTAATACCAAACTCAATATGTTTGTATGCAGCCGTTTGAGATAGCATTTGCCGCAAGGTTATAATGCACCTCTACCTATATGTCCGGCTGAGTCACAGACAACCCGGGAGAATGGTCTCTGAAGGCTGAGGAGAGGCTCTGGTCATGCAGGGGCACACTGTCACATAATACCCAGCACCCTGCCTTCAGGATTGTTAAGGCCTGCTATAGGGGTGACTTATAAGTTTTAAGTGTAGTAACAATTAGAAATAGTGAACCTATATATAATGTAAGTGATGGAAGCACCATCTAATACAGGCTGCAGAAGCATACCTAGAGTTCCATTTTGTAGGGCCTCTCATGGGTGGCATAATACATGCTTCAGCCCATGGGAGGCCTCTGGGGTACCTAAGCCCTGGGTACATGTGTACCATATACTAGGGACTGATAAGGTACCCCAGTATCCAATCTGGAGTGTACCAAAGTACATCTATGTCAATTTAATGGAGAAAGCAGATAGACTGGGGTCCTGATTAGCAGGATCCCAGTCAGACTAGTCAAAACAGTGAGACATCAAGCAAATAAAAGTGGGGGTAACCATACGAAGCAGATTCTACTTTCCCTACACTGTCCATCAATAATTGTCTTTGCCTTTGTCACCACGAGAGGGAAGGGTATGCCCAGAAGTGGCTCCTGTGCTCTCTATGTCAATGGAGTCAAGCTATCCTGGCTGCTTAGGGGCGAAACCCCGAAACCAATCCTAGGATGATTGTTTCCAGTCCAGGGAGGACTGGCCTGGCAGTTTGGGCTGGACTGTTCCCATTGGGCGCAGGGTCAAGAATGATTTGCATATGGCTGGGTTCAAACTGGAATGACATGGGGAGGATAAAAATGATGGATTATTCCCAGATCTCTGTACTGGGGTGAAGGAATGACATTGTTCTGCATTCTGTCCATCAATTGATGTTTTTGCATCTGTCACCCAGAGTGGGATCGGTATGCCCAGATACGGGTCCTGTGCTCTCCATGCCATTGGAGTCAAGCTATCCTGACTGATGAGGGGTGAAACCACAGACCCGGTCCTAGGATGCTTGTTTCCAGTCGAGAGAGGATCTGGCCTGGCAGTTCGGTCTGGACTGTTCCCATTGGGTGCAGGGTCAAGACTGATTAGCATATGGCTGGGTTCAAACTGGAATGGCATAGGGAGCAAACAAACAATGGATTGGATGGATGGATGGGTTTTTATATAGCGCAATATCACCGCCAGGTCTCAAAGCGCTTTGCATTGGGAACCCGTCCTGGTTTTTCCCTGTGAGATAGCCCCTTACTGGGTATCCCCAATGTGAAAGCCAGGCATCCCGCCGCAGGGGGCCGTTGTGGAGATTAAGCAAGCTATTGCCCAGAGTTGCAGAGTGTGAACCTGTGATTCGAGTAGGCACCGAAGCGAGAATTACCGAGTCCGTGGACATTTTGGGCTCAAGACCCTGCCGCATCGGGAATTGAACCCTGGTCCCGGGTCTGATCTCAGCGTCCGGGTCTGCCTCCTCTAACCAGTGAGCCACACTTCTCCACTTCAGGCCCAGATCTCTGTACTGGGGTGAATGCATGACGTTCTGTATTCTGTCCATCAATTGTTGTTTTTACCCAGGAGCAGTAGCCATAATTACTATTAATTCAAGTAATGTAAGGCAAGCTCATATTTCACGTGTAAAGCACAAAAGTTGTCCTCTTTCACCGGTTTTATATACTTTTTGTATGAAATGATGATTCTATTTCACCTCCAGTTTTGGGTATGTCCAAATTTATATTTGGATGCAGATGAAGCGAATATCCCAAAACACTCAATAGGTTCAATGATTGTACGGTAATCGGGGCTACAAAATCAATGACAACAAATTAGAAATGTTGTTGTTTAATGCTTCTGTTGAGCATCTTCCTATTGAACATAGAGAACAGGGGGAGCCTACTCTCCCTATTAGGTATCTTGGGGACTTTGTAACCTCAAACATTCTCGATCTGTATGAGACATATTATATTGCAATGATGAGTAGAATTAAGAGAATGTTGGCGTCTTGGAGGTTTTTGACCCAGGTCTATTCTAGGCCGGGCTGCTTTAATTAACCCGTTTGCCGCGACCGCGATTTTGTGGCAGTCCGGCACTTCCGCAAAACAGGCGGCGCCGCGTTGGACGTGCACAGCACTACGAAGGTAGTGCTCGCGACGTCCAACGGCAGCACTTAAGGGGTTAAATGTCAATTGAGCCTCTTTTTTAATTCTTGTTCTTTAATGCGCCTATTCGACTGCGTTAAAAGTTCTTTAAGGAAGTAGATAGGCCAATTAGGAGATTCACATGGAATCAACAGTGCCCACATATTAATTTGTCAGCTATCCAATTAGAGGAGGCCAAGGGTGGGTTGGCTCTGCCTGATTTTTATCAATATTATTAGGCAGCCTTCATTGATTATCATGCACGACTATTCGTTGATCCATTTTCACCAGATCCATTTTTATTAAGATTGATGGTGCAGGAGCGAGGATTGCCATTTTCGTTTTTTTGTTTTGTTAAATAATGAATATGCCCTGAGAAAACTAGGTATAAAATGTTAAAATCAATAATTTTGCATAAAATATATTAGGGCTAAAATATAATATTTTTGATGGCCATCCTGTTTTTTTCTCTAGAGGATTGTCACAGTATGAGTTTGCAGATCTCTCAATCCACAGCTGCTCTTTGGACTAGATTGGGGTTGGTTTTCTATTGGATTTTATTATTAACGGTAAATGGAGACTTAGCAACAGTTAGGTCAGCTAGTGTATGAGGATTTGTGCTAGATGGGCTCTATATTATAAGCCTCCATCCAACCCAGTTCTTAAATGAATGTTTTCCCAATGTTCCAAACAAGTGCATTCTATGTACCACAATAGTGCCGGGAGACTGAGCATATATTTTCTTTTTACTTGCTTCACCCTGAATTTGATTCGGGAGCAGAGATTTACATTTGTATCTCAAAGAATATCCAAATGGGTGGAGCCAGGTTTATTAGTAGCACTTTTTTAGCCCCATTCCTAGATCACTCATTTTACAGTGCTAGAAATCTTTCAGATGCACATCTTTTGGCCAAAGGCAAACTAAAATGAGTATGGTACAGCATCTAGAATATGCCAACAGTATTAATCAAACTAATACATTTTAGCAGTTGTTGGGTTATTTCCCCATATGTATGGGGGAACAATGATGTATAAGAGATGCAGGAAATATATCTATTTGTTGGCACTGAGTTTTTTTGTGGGGTAACAGCCATTACGACCCGGCTGTTACCATGCATAGCCATTACCATACACGTGTAACAACGCATGCACCGTTAGCACGCATAGCCTTTACCATGCATTTCGTTACGTGGTAAAGGTATATGTGTGGTACCGGTGGTAAGAGCATATGTGTGGTAAGGGTGGTGAAGGCTATCAGCGGTCTTAAAGGAAACAGAGACTCTTCCGCTTCCTCTTTACAACGTGCCGCGTGCCTCAGAAGAACTTCCTAGTTGTGGTGGAGGGCGCCTGGGACCAATTTTATGGCTCAGGGCAGAGGTTGAGCCAGGGGAAAACCTTTACCATGCATATGCCTTTAACATTCAAGCCTTTACAACGATATTCATTGTAAAGGCATGTGTGGTAAAGGCATGTTCATTGTGAAAACATGGTTGGTAAAGGTTATGCAGGTATTGACATTCGTATTGTAACCCATGCATGGTATAGACATGCGTTGAAACGAAATGCGATGTATCGTCATATATCCCAAAGTTTTGAGTCCTTTCTATTTTTGTAGTGCCCTTTAAATGCATTTTTGCACAATACCTATTACACCAGGTCTGACTGTTACATGTACTTTAGTGGTTATATTTTTATTATGCGGTTAAAGATTTCCCTGCTTATTTGATCACATTGGAATTGTGTCATTAATATAATTGTGCCTATATAACACTTGTTCACTTTGCACTTTAAATATGTATGACCAAGTAGACTACACAGTTTACTGGGAATTATGCACACTAATGTCAAGCTATGTGCTGTGCTTTTTTTAAAGAGTGTTATTCTTGAACTGTCGAGGGTGCTACTTTCCACACTTTATTTGCTATGGGGCAAGGCTTTTTAAAAATGAGATGTTAGAGATTTTCAAGACTGTTGTCTTTTGATACAAAGCTAACTTGTTATTTTATTTTGGAGGGAAAAAATATTGCTTGTTTTGTGCCACTCCTTGTGATAAATGTGTTATTTTATTGTTAATCAACCACCTAATAAAAATATATTTTTAAAAAAGGACTCTCAAATCATGCGTTTTACTTATTCTACACTGACATTTGACAATGTTCCCAATACACCGCCAACAAAAGGACTAGACAAAAACAAATTCACCAGACAAAATAGGTCAAACATCAAGGAAGTATACCCCCACTGCTTTTTTAAAAAGGACAAGGAATTTATTAACTACAAATTAAGAAACAAAATATACAGAAAGGAAGAAAATAATGGTATGTCCCCCTGAAGTGAGCAGGTAATGAGGTTATTATGAAAACAAGCAAATGTATCAAGATTAAGTATGTTGCACACAGGTAACCACCATATGCATCTCTTACCTTGTCAGAGCTCCT
Organism: Lissotriton helveticus; assembly: GCF_964261635.1. Taxonomy (NCBI): domain Eukaryota; kingdom Metazoa; phylum Chordata; class Amphibia; order Caudata; family Salamandridae; genus Lissotriton; species Lissotriton helveticus. Next base: position 1,290,573,378 of record NC_136067.1, read on the forward strand.
CCTCCAGACAAAATGGACGTCCTGAAAAGCAAAATGGTTATGAGTCACTGCAAATGAATTAGTCATTATATTTTAGGATATACAAAATAAAGACAGTAACAGTTCCATACTATTCTGAAGGCTATATCAGAGCCTGATATTTTCTCCAAAAGAAAGGTAGAAGAAAATGTAAGCAGTAGGAAGTAAGGATGCAATTTTTAACTGCACGGGACACTTGCAAGTGAAGCACACTAATCAAAAGAACTGTCACATATCTGTACTGCATACTAAAATTGATTAAAAAATGTATGGTAAAATATTGGTTATCCATAAAAGCATATGTCCAGTAAAACTAAGAATGTAGAAGATTTGTCCCAAAATGGAGTGCCTAATTCCCAATATTCTCACTGTGTGGTAAATCTTGAAGGTACATCTTCTTATTGTATACCAGGTGCAATGGATTGAGCCAAGATCTTTAGCCTACTGATCAGTCATCTGATCCCTTCCTATGTCTGGTATTCACCCATGTAGCATCACCATTTTACACCAATCCCATTCCTGTCTGTTGTCCACTGATACTTAGGACCTATTAGGCTGCAGATGTGGCAAGGTCCGGGTAATCCAAATTTGATAAGTAAATGCAGACCGAAGAGAATAGATTCTATTGCCGGTTACTAGGCATCCCTCCCTCTACTCCGCATTTTTCATTGCTTTTGGAGTCAGGTTTGGGATATGTTCAAAACACTATTAATGCCACACCCTTTGCTCTTTGGTGTTCTATTTGGTATAAGAAAGAAGCCAAACGTAACCAGGCAGTCATTAGAGATTGTTTATGTTGTGAGCATGGTTCAGCCATCCCATTCTTAAAGTATATCAAAGGGAGATTCTCGGTGCTAGGATGTGCCCACCTGTTTGAGCACCCTGAGACAATTGTGAAGAAAGACAGAAACTGGGCCCAGGACTGTTTTTTAAAGCATAAATAAAGCTACTAGAGAACTAAGGGAATTGGCTAAACCAGCAGTCCGAGATTATTGTATCATTCAAATGGTGCCAACTACTGCCCCATACTTATTATATGTGATTAATGTGTATGAGAGAACACTGCTGGCAATGTTTAGGTTAGACTCCCTCCGTTGTGTTTTTCCCTTGGCCAGTATTCTTCGAATTCCATTTGTATTTGTCAAAACCATTTTACATTTTGTCTGCTTTCGTCAATTTTACTTGCTGTACAAAGACATTTGTATCGCCCCTATTACGTAGACACACATTTTCTAAGACTAAAGCTGCTCTAGTTTACCTGCTGCAACTCAATGACCACTGTGTATGCCACGCAGTTGCTAGCTTCTTGAAGTATGTTCCAGCCAAAAGAAGGAGCATGGTGATTTGATGAAATCGTTCTTATTTTACATTTTATAAAGTGGTGTGGGTCTTGTATTGTAAAGTGTAAGTTTGTCTCTGGCATCTTACTTTTTTTTCATCTTGATGTCTTTATTAACTTTGATGTCCTTGGATTCAAAATGTATGCACTGTCATGTTACATATTGTAAATTATTTTATAATTTTCAGTCTTTTAAACATATCTGTCTTATATTGAATGACTCTTTCTTATTGTATGCATCTTTTATGATCTGCCTTCGGCAGTGGGTTCTAAGCTATTGCAAACATCTGGATGTAATAAAAAGATCAAATTTTTCAATTCCAGTATGGCAACTGATGCAACTATGCACGCACTGAAAAGATAGGTATATGTTATTTTACTTGTGATGGCTATTGACACCATATACATGTAAGGGGTTGTTCCGTTTCATAAATGCAACACTCACTAAAAAAAACAATATTCTGTAATCAGGAATGTGTGTTTTATTCAAACACCGAGAGCTCACACAGTAGATCATTTAATCTTACTATTATTTACTATTTTATTTGCAAATCATTTTTACAGTTTGCATTTCTTCACTTGTGTGTGGTCAGTACGTTTTCAATCGCTTGATTTCACTAAACAGTGCAAATATGGTTCCAAGTGTAAACATTTTAGCCTTGAGAAAGCCAATCTGAAAAAAGGGTGAAAAGCATCTTGGCTGAACTTGTAAAGAACTATGAACCTTCATCTTCAAGAAAAGAGAAAACATGTACACAAGTCATCAAGAATCATGTACATTTTTAGCAATTAAAGCCAAATCAAACGCTTTCTTTTTCCAAGACCAACGGCATCCGGACAGTATTAATTTTGGGAGGCTCACACTACCAATGGCCCCACATACCTTTAAATATTTGGGCATTAACATCTACCGCTTGCAAGTGGACATGTTGGAGGGTAATCTTAGTAAGGCCATTCGGGGTATAGGCTCTCAGGTGGCTTTCTGGACCACGCTTCCCCGTGTGGCATTATCCAAAATGGTAGTGCTCCCTCATCTTTTATATTATTTTACGAACCTGCCATTGCTGGTACCTCCGACCATTTTTAGCATGCTGGATACTATTCTGCTAGATCTCATCTGGGGTACAGGTCGACCTAGAATAAGTTAACTCCAAATTGATACGGGGGGTGGCCTGGGGCACCAGATATTAGAGCTTACTATTATGCATGCCAGTTACAGAGGCTTTCCTACTGGACAGCCGGATGCAATCTACAGGAGATTGGCTACACTCCTAGACACATTGAGCAGGGATTGCTCCATACTTTACTCTTGCCATACAGTAAGCCTCCCCTGGCGCTACCACCTCTACTACAAACTGTGTTAATGTGTTGGAAGAAATCCCTTAAATACACCTCTGGCTGTGGTCCTTATGCAGGCAACATTCCGCTAATGGGGATACCACTGGCGAGTGGCTGGTTGACAAACTCGGCACTCGGGCCCTGGCTGGATGTGGGTGTGGAAACTGATGGAGCGCTCTTTGGTGGAGGGACACTCATGGATCATGATAACTGTATACAAGAAACTGGGGCATCTAACACGCTATACATGACACATGCAGCTTTACTGCACTATATTAAAAAGTAGTGGTCTCCAAATCGGGAAGAAGCCTAAACGAATGAGTTAGTCAAGTCTATTTACTACATGGGTCATGGTAGCCATCTCATTAAGTGGTTATACATCAGTAGCCGGACGCATGCAAAGCTTCCCCTGGATACTCATCGAGCACAATGGGCTATAGACATGGGATGGGATTTCACGGCTAGGGAATGGACATCTATTTTGGAATATCCGCCGAGGATACCCTGAAACGCAAAATTTAATTTTATTCAATATATGATTTTACACAGAGCTTACCTGACTCCACATAGGCTACAGAGGATGTACCCGGCCACTGCCCATCAATGCCCCCGGTGTAAATTGCCCACAGCAGACCTACTCCATATGATATGGCGTGCCCGTGCCTTGACGAGTTTTGGGGAGGAGTCAGGTGAATGACAGAGGAAACTACTCACCTTTCTATAGGGGGCGCAGCACTGCAGTGTTTGTTAGGTCATCCGTAGCCGGGAAAAAAAAAAACAAGGTTCAGCTGCGCTTTCTGGACTGGCCCTCACAGTGGCCAAACGGTCTATCACCATGCGCTGAAAGTCAGCCAAATCTGCTGCATTACGCATGTGGTCCAGTAAACTGACCAGGTGGGTAGGGGCTGAAATTGCAGCTCTGCGTAGGGAGGAAGCTCGTGGTCTACGGAAAACCCAATCTCCATAGAATGGGACGCAATGCTAGAAGCCCATAAAAGTACCAACCCTGATGATTTTGCAGACGTTCCACATACACAATAGCAGATGTAGTACTGAGTTTATATACAGTCAATCAAAAATAGATGTGGGCAAGACAGTGCGGCAACTCATTATAACAAAAGGAAATTTGCTTGGAGAAGTACGAGTACTCAAGATTTTGAATTAAGCAGCCAGAGCCAAGGAAAGGGGCGGAGGGTTGTAAAATGGGAGGGGGGTGTTAATGGGTCATAGTCAAGTATTAATAAATACACAAATGGCTTGTATGATGACACATGGAAAGTTTGCTATGACATGATATATTTTCTTTGACTGTTTCCATCGATTGTCTCAATGTGTTGTATGCAGAATTATAAGATGATAATGCCTATTTTCGTTTCAAGTTATGCTATATTGTATCTCTAATATATGGAGAGAAAAAAAACATTAAAGTTTGTGTTAAAAAAAAAAGAATCTTGTACATTTGGCCAATACTGCACTACATAAAAACTGAACTGCACTTCACAAATATCATGTGTCTATGTCCAAATAGCAATTTTTGCAGTCACAGGGAACAAGGCATCACCTATTGTTTTTAACTTGTTGACTCACATTGTAGCTGGAGTTATTCAGCCATTTTCTCCAATATACTGTTACTTTCCATGACTGCTCTAAAGAGATAATGCTGCATACCTTTCAGCATTTTTGCTGTCACACAATAATTCTGTACACATTGTTTGCATAAGTAGAAAATCCTTTGCCTTTCAAAAAGCTTGAGAAATTTGATCGTTTTAATATCTGTGCTGTGCTCCTAGCAACTTCTAAAACGTTTGCCCCGTGCAGTAGGAGAAATAAAGAATCAGCTCTACTGAAAATTATGATATATAATCAGAATACAGTAACCATTTTTGAGTATTTATATATTTTACCCATTAGTGGTTGATCAATCTATTTTATTGTGTACAAACCAGGTCTAGCTTGTAGTGCAGATTTATGATTAGCTGGCCACCCAACTAAGGAAATACATCCAACAGGGAGATATTGTTCATTTCTTGTATTGCACAAAGCCACCCTGTTGCTGGAGCCTGCCTAATAGTAAAGAGTCGTCGGCCATTCACGGTCTATAACATTGTATTTTTTACAGCATATATTTTAAAATTGTTTTACTGTACGTTTATATCTTCTATGCTTTTATGGCTTACAGTTGAAATAAAGTTTTATTGATGGATTGATACATTAGCCTGCAAAGACCTCATGAATTGCTGCTCCTGACAGTTCCCTGAACAGAACACGATTACTCGGTACTTAGACACAGACTGTGGCATGTTCTGCTACTTCAATGAAAAATCCATTTCCTTTTCTAAAAGGGGTTGATGCACCCTTCCCTACAATTATCCTTTGACAACTCTAGCACCTAAGCACCATTTAGTCCTTTACATGCATAGTACAAATAAATACAATAAATGAGGTTTCCACCCAATAACTACTGATTGTCTTAAGTGGAATAAAAAACTCTGGAGAGGGACGAATGGATAAAGAAGGCAGAAGGGAGCACGCGAGCTCCCATGCTCCAAATATGTAGTCTGCTTTGGTCCTATATCCAGAGACAGTCATTTTTCCTAATAAACTGAAGTAAACGAGGATTACAAGAGAAGAAAAGCTGTTTCTAGGCTATTTCTTTAACATATCTTAAAGCAAATCAATGTACGGCTCTGGTACTGGTCAAAACAGTGGAGCGTACTAACCATCTTGTAAAATATATTCTAGCAAAGCAATGAAGATCGTGGCTAGGCTAATGCTCCCAACTAGCTAACAATCTTGGGCTATATACTAAGTCTCATGACTTAGTATACAGTTAAGGTAATAGAAAATAAATCGGATTCAGTGAATAATTAAAGGGAATGATTAAAAGATCAACGGGGTAGCGCATAGGTAAGTCATTGATAAATACTCGGACAAGAAATGTTCAGTTTGCTACAGACCCAGGATAAACTCGCAACAGAAGCTCACAGACCCAAATGCATGGAGTGATCAGAGACAACCTGTGCATGCATCGCATAATGTTATATCTATATAAAAAGCTTTTTATGTTGCGCATATTCAGGAACTTGCATGGATGAACAGCCAGGAGACCACCACATTACATGGGTCAAACTTGCTTGCCGAGAAAAGGTGTTATCCTGCAGCCGTACATTACCATAGGCCCATGTTGACTCGGTGGTGGATTTGCACTTTCTGCTATTTTATCATCTTCTTTCTAAGGACAAAAAACAAAAGATATGACCCACTTAGAACCACTATAAGCATCAAAAGATTAATATAAATGTATAACTCAGTCTTTGGTCTCTATACTATTTCCAAACATCAGGAAATATGACCACTTTTTGGACAGAGCAGAAACAATGAAAAGACCTCAGCAGGCACGACTGAGCAAGCATGTTCCTCAATCGTGGCTAGCCCCATTCATTTTCACTACATTTCATATGAACCCACACATTTCTCTCGGGCACATTAGACGCCTGCTCAAAGATGAACAGAGTATGTGTGTTTGTAATAAGGGAGTGAAATAGGCAGTTGCTAAGGGAAATGCAGCTCCAAATACTGAAGACGAAAAGTCTGGAAACCTTGGTGGAAGCTATGGTACTGCAGTACTCACAGGGATCTAGAAAAGAATGCTCCTGCTGCTCTCAACATGATTCATTCTGTTAGCATTCGAATGTAAATATATGCTTAGAATGAAACATTGCTTTAATGCGTACAGCACCTATGCATCTTATGTGTACAACCAGTTCTAACACATTTTTTATGTATTTAATGGGTTTTCACACTTCATGTGTAGATATGTTTTAGATATGTTTAAGCATGTTTAGAATTTAGTAACGTCGTACATAAGAAAGTGGAGTGGGTGTTGTGTTCGATTTTAGATTCAGAATGAATTTCCCGATGCATGCCCTTATATAGGTACAATTCACATTGCCCTTATATAGGCATAGAAAACCAGTCCTTATTTAGGCATAGCCCATACTACCCAAATACAGGCATGGCTACTTCCATCCGTTCATCTACGTCACAACAATTCCTTGAAAAACCAGACTCTTAAGCAGAAGGGACTTCCCCATGCCTGGATATTGATTTCCCCAAGAACTTATTACTATGCATGAACATCTATTCCTTAGGGGTTCATTCATGACTATCATACACCCAACTTTTACGTCAATACTGGCATTCCTAAATACCTTCAAGGTATAAATATACCTTCACTTGCTATAGCAAAGCACGGTGTGGTTCGGTGCAGTTCGACTACCTACTTGACCAACGCAGCTCGCTACAGCAAGTGCTGAAGGAAGCCAACTCTCCAGCTGACGCACTGACCAGAAGCTGTCATCCTCCTGCCGAGAATCCAGCTCCAGTGTTTCTGACTCCCCTTGCGGGGTGTTGGGAAATAGAGTTCCATGAAAGAGATACCAACCTCTCTCAGTCTAAAGGCATGGAGCTGATTAGAACCTAGAGAAACCTTTGGCAATTCTTGGCAAAACTAAACCTATGCTAAAGACAACACCTCCTTCTTCCCTGGTACTAGACCTAGGTTAGGTACATTGGGGTAGGCATATTTTAGAAGCACCAGTTGAGTATTTTAGCCTGTGTTATTTATGTATGTATTTTTATATATGTCATAGCAACAGACAATGCTATTACAGTATTATTTTATATTACTGTTTACGCTGTACGCATTATACTTCACATTCTGTTTAACGATTGTGGCAGTTCATATCTCTTGCATGAAAAATAAGACTGTTCAATAAACCCCTTTAATTGAAACACCAGTCTCTCTATTTCTATGCAACTCTGTAGAAACGAAGCATGCACGATTGACTGAGTGAGCTAGTTATTTATTGTTTCCATGCCTCTGTTTCCCCTAAAACCGGAACAATATCTTCAAAGTTGTCATGTTTATTATGCGGTTGTCAGAGACTAATCCCTTCTAGTTTATTCGGGAAAGATTCTAGTGACCTCTGAGTTAGCTGGCACACACAATTACGTTTAGTATACTCGATAGAGACATACTGACCTCAGTCCTATGTCAAATCTATAGTGTATATTATTCAAATGCGCAGAGCCTATTGGGAATATATTAACTACACTACAGTTCATCCTGAATTTCTCTGTATTTACTGCCATATCATTTCTTTCACTTCTGTGTGTAATTTCTGTGCATACATAAACAGAATGCGCTTCAAAGTTGTTTTTAGGTTTCTACAGTAGAATGGTGAGCCTACATTAGTTCACTAGTCATCCCCGCATTTCATTTATAACCACAATGTCAGTGTGGAAAACTGTCACCAGATGAAATTTGTCCCCCGAATCTTTTAATCAATGTAAACAAACATTTAAAAGCTCTGGGAATCATTGACATAATAAATATGTTGATGCTTATCCTGTGAAATAACTTTCCAGATACTGTTGGACACAAATAGCAAAGATAAACGTTTTTTCACTGTTCTCTAAACTACTGTGCTGATCTAATCATATTTTTCACCAAGATCTCCATGCATTTTTCCAGCCCTGTCCTTTATTCTACCAGACCAGACCACCAATTAACCAAGTCTTGTTTGCTCCCTGGTTACAGATTTCACTAAATTTGGGGCGACACAGTGTCTGCATAATCACAAGGAGCGTATCTATTCCCCACTGTGGTTATGGCATTGCTGCCATTTGTTGGCAGGTCAAATGCAATTTGAAATGTACAAAATTCCATAAATTGTTTGCTGTGACCTCTAAACAAAAGGTTAGCCAGTCACTATGTGAAATATCCATTTAGCCTGCGATAACTGCAAACATAACTCCTTGGAGTATGCACCAACCTTTAGGTCAATAGCCCGTGCTCTGCTCAGTGGGTTGCATGTGCATGACTGGAGTCTTCTATAAAGGTGCATTTGCTTTCCAGATGTCTGACTAAGTTGTACTGGCCAGATGATTCCTACCTGGACTCAGTGGATCTATAGAGAAGCCCACAAAATGGTTTACTCTCCTGGTTGGCTGTCCATTCATATTTTGAATAAAGTACTGCTTATGTTTGGAGTTTCACCCATGCTCAGCCTTTTGGAATATTTTTTTTTTTAAATATCTTTTTATTGAAAGAAAAAGTTCCATCATAAGACACATCATGGAGCAGTGAAAGTGCAGTAGTGCTTAAATTATAGAAAATTACATCAATTCAGTCGTTGGCGGCTACAGTGACGGTCTACCTCCAAGCCAGTGAGTCCTCTACCCCGACCCCACCCTTCTGCCCTTCCCTCCGAGCCATCCTCCCTCTTGCCCTCCCCTCATCCCCTCCCCCCCACCAGATGTGCAAAACGTATCAGAGCCAAGGCCCATCGCCTCCCAGGAAAGAAGTGCCAGATGCAGTGTCTAGCAAGGGAAGTTCCTACTGCGTATCCTCCGGGGTGTCCAGCCACTCCCCTCTATACCTCCTCCAGGCCTGCCAGATCTTTTCCCATTTTTTGGGATAACCCCGACTATTGTAGATGACTTTCTCCGCCCTCTGGCACCAATCCATGTCTCGCTCCCATTCCTCTATCGTCGGTACTAAGTCATTCACCCAGAGACGTGCGATATTCCTCTTTGCCACCATGCTTGCGAAAGCCAACCACACCTTGTCTCCCTTGGGCCATGCTACCTCTCCCGTGACCCCTAGAATATGCCACCTAGCCTCCAGCAGCACCTCCGCCCCCACCACTTCCACCATTATGTCCTTCAGTCTAACCCAATATGGCCGAATTTTAGGGCAGTCCCAAAGGATGTGAAAGAATGTGCCCTCGTCCCAAACCCTCTCAAGCAAAAGTGTGATGTCGCATATCCCATTTTAAATTGCACCGTGCGTGGGGTGTATGACCTATGAAGGATGCGGAGCTGCACCAATCGGAATCTAGCTCAAATCGCCACTTCTCTAGGGCACTGCAGGGCCTCATTCCAATCATCGTCCTCAAACAAGCCCAAGTCGGACTCCCACTTTTCCCGCAATGGTCCGAGTGTATCTGGAATATTGTTAATTAGCTTCTTATATGTGACCGATATAGCCTTATCAATCATTGGGTCCAACAGCAGCCTGTCTTCAAGTGGGGCGTATTCAGGTATCTGATCCCCCTGTGATAAATGTGAATATATAGCATGTTTGAATTGCTGATGATGGAGGAATTCGCCATCTCCCATATGGAATTCTGACTGTAGAGCCGCAAATCCCACCACCTGCCCCCTCTTCCAGACATCTCCCAGTAGATCTATGCCCATCAGGCTCCACTGGCGTAGGTCGCGGAGTTGCACGACCTCCCTAAGGAAGTCGCCCTTCCATAAGGGCGTCTGGGCCGTGAGCCTCCTCTCCCAACCAAGCAATTTCGTTGCCCGTTTCCATATCTCGACCACCGCCGCGGTCTGGGGGGGGGCAAAGGCTGACTACGGCGTGGCTTAGAGTAGAGGGTCGCTAAATAAATAGGGGAGAGGGGTTGGCCTAACGGCTAAGGCGCTCGACCTCGGACCTGGGGATCTGAGTTCGAGTCTCGGTAACGACGCCAAAAACCTCCTGTGATTCTGGGCAAATCACTTAATCTCCCCGTGCCTAAAATGAAAAGTGTGTTCTCATGTAACGTAACTGGTGCTATGTAAAGCGCTCTGATACCCGATTCGGTTCGGGTCTAGTTCGCGCTATATAAAACTCTGCAAAAAAAAAATAAGTATCCGCGCCTAGGGCCATACGATCCATCCGATATGCCGGTTCTTCCTCTGGGGCAAATACCCACCCGTTAACGTTAACCAACTGCGCCGCCCAATAATATAGGCGGATGACGGGTACCGCCAGTCCCCCCTCATAGGGGCCGCACTGTAGTTTGCGAAGGGCAATCCGCGAACACCCCCCGCTCCAAAAAAGGGAGCGCTGCTCTGCTTCCACCGTTTTAAAGACATGATCCGGGATCGGAAAGGGAGAGCTCTGCAACACATACAGCAAACGTGGCAGGGCCATCATTTTAAATAATACAGCTCTGCCCATGAGGGAGACCGGGAGGGTCCACCAGTGTTGCACGTCACTGTGCAGGCGGTCAAGTTGTGTCTGCACATTGAGTCGGAGAAACTCCGAGTCAGACGGCGTGATCCATATCCCTAAATAACGAAACTTCTCTCGCCAAACCAGGCCCTCGCATCCGACTACCGTAGGCGGCTGGGGTCCCGCCAAAACATAGCCTAGGGATTTGCTCCAATTGACACGATACCCGGAGTATTCCCCAAAAGTACATAACATAGCCATTAGACGTTGTATAGATTCCGCCGGTTTCTGGGTGTATAGCAGTATGTCGTCGGCATAAAGCGATATGCGTTCTTCCCATCCGCCCCTCATTTCTATACCCCACACGCCAGGGTCCGTCCTCACCCAGTGCTCCAATGCAAAGGCAAAGAGGGTCTTGTCTCGTGCCGCGCCCCAATCGGAACTCACGTGACATGGCCCCATTAACTCGGACCCGCGCCAGCGGCCCCGTGTACAACAGTTTCACCCAGGAGCAGAAGTTGTCCCCAAAGCCCAGTTTCTCCAGGACGGCATAGATGTAGCGCCATTCGATACTATCAAAGGCCATATGGGCGTCCAGGGAGAGCAAAGACGCTGGAATCCCCCTGGGTACGGCAGCTGTCTGTAGAACCCCGAACAAGCGGCGCAAATTAAGTCTCGTGCTCCGGTGAGGCATAAAGCCGGACTGGTCCGGGTGGACCAGTGATTGGATCACCGCTCCCAGGCGTGTAGCAAGGATCTTCCCCAGGACCTTCGTCTCATAGTTAAGGAGGGAGATAGGCCTGTACGAGCTACATTCGCCCTGTGGTTTCCCCGCTTTATGGATAACCACGATCGTAGCCAATCGCAGGTCTCTCGGAAGTTGGCCAGCTTCCCGCGCCTCAAGGAACATACTGCACATATGCGGTGCAGTGTGACTAGCCACACAACCGAATGCTTCCGCTGGAAACCCATTGGGCCCGGGGGCTTTCCCTGTCTGCAGGTCCCCCATGGCCTCCTCCACTTTCTTGACCGTGATGTCCGCCTCCAGCACATCCCCATCTGTCGACTCCAGCACCGGGAGCTGCAGGGGGGCCAGGAAGTCACGACATTCCTGGTCATCTCTAGACGTATGAGACCGGTAGACCTCCTCATAATATCGCGCAAAGTCCTCTGCTATGGCCCTGCTCGTGGTACTCACCGACCCATCCGGGTGCTCTATTCTCGGTACCTAAGTGCGGTCCCGATCTCTCTTCTCCAAACAGGCGATCATTTTGTTCGCCTTATCACCAAAGTCATACACTCTACGCTGGATGGCCAGTGCATGCGCCCGTGCTTGTTCCGTCTGGACATCCCTTATTTCTTTACTGAGGAGGCGCGCTTTATGCAGTCTGACCCAGTCCTGTTCTGGGGTAAGCCCCGTCTCACTGTCCAGAGCTATAAGTTCCAACTCCAATCGCTCCACCTGTGCATGCTTATCCTTACGCCTCCGCCCTACCTCGGCTTGTACAAAATCCCTGGCCACCGTTTTATACGCCTTCCACACTATCCCCGGGGAATCCACTGAACCTACGTTGTCATCGAAGTATTGACCCACTCTCTCCCTGAATCGCTCCTGAAAGTCCTTATCCTTAAAAAGAAAGGAGTCAAGCCGGGAGGGGACGCTCCAATCCCGGGTGGGACCTAACAACTGGACCCCCACCGGTGCGTTGTCAGAAATTCCTCTAGCCTTAAGGTGCCCGTCTCGAAACAGAGTCATGCATTCTGTGCGTGTGAGAATGTAGTCAATCCTAGAGGAGGACCCATGGGCTGCTGAAAGGTGTGTGTACTGTCTCAGGTGCGGTTTGTGTGCCCTCCATAAATCGGTTAAGCCCATTGCTTGCGTGAAGTCCCTGAGGTGGTGTACCCCCCCCCCCCCACCCAGTGAGGGCGACGATCTATCCAAATCTCCGGCCGTCACATCATTCATGTCTCCACCCAGCACTAACGTCCCCGGAGGCAATTCCAGCAACAACTTCCCCACATCCGGAAAGCGTGGACGCGTGTAGCTTCGGAGGTATGTATAACAAGCAGAAATTCAAAGGGCGACCCTCCCACTACGCAGATAGCACCGCATAGCGACCCAGGGGATCAGACCAGTTTCGTCCCAGAACCAATGGCAGTGAATTTTTAATAAGTATACCCACACCCCTGGAGCCTGTCGTAAAGCCAGAGTGCGTAGGGTGTAACCAAATAGCCTTTTGGACTTTTTAGTAAGTATTGGTGCATTGCAGCCAATCTCCAAATTACTCTGGACCAGAGGCAGAAGCTTTCAGGTCAGCTTTTCGAGAAGTATATCTGAATCTGGAGAATATAGACTCACTGGAGAAGGGATCATGTCTGGAAATCTCCCAAAACGCCTTGTCTTGGGATACTTGCGGACCATAAGAAGCTTGTCTGCAGACACACTGGTGAAAGAAGGACTCTCTCATAACCAAGATATCTGGCTTAGAAGGTTCCTCAGTAAGCCTTGCTGATTCTCACTTGGACCAGAGACCCAGGGTCTAAATGATTTCAAATTGACTGTCTTGTTCCAATATATGAATCTGTGAAGAACTATAAACCTGTCTTGCTATCGATCTAGAAATGTGACAAGCAATTTGAAGTTACTTTCCCTTGAAGTTTGCTTGATCTCTTTACCATTAATGTGAATCTCAAGAGCCTTAAGTGAACCTAGAAACATATTGCAATTTTAATTAAGGTGTTAGGCCTTGCATTAGTCCACACAATTGTAACTCTATTGGTATACAGATGCAGGGGTGGACTGATTGGTCTCAATCTAAAATTGTTGGAAATAGTGACCGCTAGAGACTTGTGCTAAAGAGTGTGGATCAAAAACAGGATACAAGTGGGAAACTAGGTGAGTAAATGTGGAGTGGCAGACCGTAGTCTGGAAGCTTGCATTTCCTCTATCTCCATCCCACGTTTGTCCAACAAAGCCTGAGTTCTTTGATCCCTCTTTTCATACGTAAAGGCTGCCGACCAAGAAAATGGGATTCTGAGAGGTGTAATCCTTTTCTTCTCTTTAGCATCACTATCTCCATTTCTATCATTGGGTGGTTCAGGAGAAAGGGGACTATTTGAATCGGTGCCTTCAGCCTCACACTGGCTAACTGCTTGTGCCGCTTTTACTGGTGCTGCGAGTGCTACTATTTTGATACCTTATAAGTATTTAGTTATGCAGCACAATATCCTTGGTGCAACAACATCAACTGTTGCATGGCTAAACACTTATAAGGTCTCAAAGGCGAGACCTATTTGGCTAGCCAATGCTTGTTGTTAAATGGTGTAAATTAGTTCACTAGTTCCTGAGAAATTAAAAAAATAGAGGTCAGAAAATCAATTTCCCATAGGAAACTTTAGCCAAGGCTACAGCCTGAACTGCTGAAAGGAATTACACCAAATTTGGCAAAAAGGTAGTGCTTGGTTCAGAAAGCGTCCTTTTTAGGTTTTGCCTGGCGAAAAGATGCGCTCTGCGCATCTTTTTCGCGCAGGCGAAAACCTGATGAGAACTGTAGTGTGGGTTTGGGTCGGCCCTCGTCATTCATTGGCTGGCTCCATAAATGGAGCCTAGCCATTGGACGAGGGGCCTGTCCGTCAATGCCGGACCAGATTCGGGGGCGTTCCCGAGATTCTTTGGCTTTTGCCGACGTCACGCGACGTCAGCCGAAAGCCGGGAACGCCCCCGAATCTGGTCCGGCATTGCCGGACAGGCCCCTCGTGTCTTGCGCCCGGACACCTCCGGAGTGCGTGATGCATTAAATGAAGATGCCTGCAGCACGTGGAATACCCGAGTGTGCACAAAAGAAATGCGCCCCGGGTTTGTGCACTTCATTGGATGTGAGGCGGTGCTGTCTGTACCAGTCGCCTCGCTCCTACGCAGTATGGTTTGGCAGGACTACATGCGAGCCTTTCCCGAGCATCGCCCCTCGGCCGGGCAGCTGCGGGCGGGCCGTGTAATTGAGCCTGTGTTCTTGGACTTCAGAAACGGTCTGCGTGTGTACGTCTAACGCACCTGACTCGGTTCTGCAGTGAACTGTTTCATCAGAATGATTTTGTGGGCAGTTCCTGAGTCAGACGCAGCGCGGCGGATCAGCTCACGTGCTGAGAGACGGGGAAGCCCTTGCTTGACTCGGCGTGCCTTTTCAAGCAGCAGGCTGTGAAACCCCAGCGCTTTAGCGTGTTAAGGTCGCGGGTGATAGAAAAAAAACTGTCTCCGCTTCTCACGGAGGTTAAAGTTGCATATTCTTGTGAACAGAAACGCTCCGGAATTCGAAAGACCTTGACAGCATATGATGTATTTGGCGACTTGGAAAAAATCCCGGTTTGCTAGATGACAGTGCCAGGGTTAATTTTCGGCACATCATACCAAGGACATGCAGTGTGCAGGTATGTGCTTTGTATATGCACTATTTACGCGTGTGCAGAGTCCAGTTTGCAATTTAAAGAAAACGGTATAAATAAACAGTTCCGGTATACAATTGTATCCCCTTTTGTACTGTAGCTGGTTACGGAAGGTATTAGACACTGAAACAACGTTTCTAACATGTTTATTGTCCACGAATCCACCTCGGCGTGCTCTTGTTACTGTGTCACTTACTCAAGGGTGCATTTTATGGGGTGCGTGATAGGGATGCAGGGAAGCAAGCAAGACCAGCAAAAGACTCTTCATTTAGCAATGTGACCCACATCCAACGTCTCCCCCCCCCATACAGATTTGTTGAAATGAAAGATGGCTATAACTGGGAGGTGGGCACTGCTGTGTTGCCATTCTGCTTTGTGGCTGCGCAAGGCCCCTTCCCACGCGTGTGTGTGTTTCCCGTGCCGTAAGTAATGCTCGTTTCTCAGACTGCTGAAGTAGGCGTGGGCTGCACAAGGTGGAGGGTTTCCTACCCCTGCTGCTGTTCTTAGAACTGGTCCCGCAGCATCCGCCCCCCTCGTCGGAACGGCTATCCTCGCTGCACGCGCAGGGTTCAGTTTGTGAATTGCTGACTCGTTTCCATGGGCAAGTGGCTGCCACCCTGGGTGGGGCGCTCCGCATTAAAGAATTTGGGTGTTCTACTGGTTTAGGGACATAATTTAACCTTGTCTGGTCACATTCCTTCTTAGTAACAAAACAAATGTATTTTGAAAAACACCTTCTGTGATGGAGAACATTCCACATATTCATCATGTAAACTAAAGCTGACCTCTCCCGTGCACCTGCCTGTGCAAATCTCTTGTTCAGTTTGAAAGGCCGGCCACTTTAGGATGTCAAGCATCCTTATGACAAATATGGCACCCTCAGCAAGTTGTGTGATTTTTCTTTTCTTGAATTTATTTTTTATTCTACCAGTTACACTGGATGCTGTGGTTTGTGGGCTCATACTCTAAACGAGAAACTCCATGTCCCAAAATGCATTGTTCTACCAGCTAAAGGACCTGAACTGGTTGAAGGTCTCATGATATGGGGACACTAGGGCAGGGAGGCTTGCACACGTCTAGAATGTCCCAATTGTAGGGCCTTATAATTAGGAAAGGTTTTACTGTGAGATGCGGTGCCCTACTCCTTTTTAGATGTCTTGCACCAGAATTTCCCGGCCTAATTCATTACCCTTTTTTTGTGAGTGTATATATGACTTACTCAAAGTTTGGTGTAATTTATACATGTATTGCTAGGAGTAAAACTCTGATTTGCAGAAGAAAAGCTTCCTGCATCACAATGTTTTTCTGGGATTAAGCATGGCTTATTCCGATAAATGAATAGGTAAGATGAGCACAAGCGTAAGGTAAACCCAGTGATTCATTTGTACAAATATAGGTGCAAATGCCTGAGTTGCTGAATTCCAAATCTACCTTTTATTAATTAAGCATCATACCCCTTGCTTCCACTGCTCTACACCACCTCTTTGTTTTATTCTTGTATGTTCATTCATCTGATTTTCTTCTTTTGTCACTCTTTCTTATGTCTCTTTATTCTTCTTCTTTTTTTTCTCACTTTTCTGCCTTTCTCTCTCGTCAAATGATAAAAACTAAGCCCAGTTCCCCCAAAACGTGTCAGTTCCCTCCACCTACACAAATTGGGAATTTTGTGGATACCACTTCTCCAAATTTGTTTTGTTATTGAGCCCCACAGACTTGTAACATAAAGAGAGAAACCAATGTGCACTGTGGTGTAGCATGCATTTGTTTTTCAGCCATGCTGTCTTCTTCGAGAGCAGTCACCCTGCTTGGTACATGGATTAGTGGCCACTCATTGCATGTCCTTTTTAGGTTTTGCCTAGCCAATGCGTACGAAGTACGCATGTGCTAGGAAAATACCTAATGAGTATAGTATATGGGGCTTGGAATCCGCCCCGTCTTCCATTGGCTAGCTCCATAAATGGAGGCTAGCCATTGGAAGACACGTTTGTCCGTCAATGCAGGACCAGATTCGGGGCCGTTCCCGAGAATTTTTGGCTTTTGGTGACGTCAGCCGAAAGCCTGTTCTCAGGAACGCCCCCGAATCTGGTCCGGCATTGGAAACACCGGAAGATGATGTCCGGCCCGCCGCCTGGTTGTGGGCGGGGCCGGGAGGACATGGTTTCTGCTTCCCCCTTCCTTGGGGAAGCCATTGCCTGCCTTGCCGGTCTCCCGTGTTGTGAGGGAGACCGGAGATACTGCCCGCAGCGAGAAGCCGGCCCGAAGGAAGCAGCCGCGAGCCTCCGCCACGTCATCCGGAGGAGGAGTGGAGAGCCTTGTACTTGCTTTCCACTATTGGCGGGTATGTGCTGACCTCGGTGCTGCTGCTGAAGTGCCCGGGGCTCCTGCACTGGAGAAAGAAGCAGAGCTTCTGCTGCAGACACATCTCACACCGCGGAGGTGAGTGTCAAGGGTCGGAGGAGGGAGGAAACCGGTACCGAGGGAAGGTGAAGGGAGGACCGCAGGGGTGGGGGGCTGTCGCGCTGGAGGGTAGGCTCCGCTTCTGAAGGCTCATCTCCCGCGGCGGTGGTCCTCATTTTCACCGAAAGATACTGAGGTGTACGGTTGTGATGTCCCGTTTAATACGTTACATTTTTAAGTTTTGTCTAGATCAGCAGTTCCATGTGCCGGAGATGCTCAGTGCAACCGAATGATAGAAGTTATGACTGAGGGCTTAGGCGCTCATGTTAATATTAAAATAGAAGCTAGCTTTTTTGTGGAAGGAGACTGCGATATCATTCATTTTTTTACAGACCCCCGTATTTATTTCAGCGCTTTAATAAGGCGAGGGGTGAGGTGTGTGTCTGTTTCCGCTACCCCCCTTTCCCCCCCTCCGCTGTCAGTGTGTGGCCGTTCCCGCCCCCCTCCCGCTGCATTGTAGGAGACGCACTTTTTGTTTCAACTTTTTTGCTTTGTGGGGGAGATGGGATTTCTTTGAGTGTCGCGGGTGTGTGTCTCCTGGGAGCAGGGAGAGAGGATATCTGTTGTTTAGACTTCATCTGAGGGGGCGTCTATGAGAGGGGGTGCCCGAAGTTGGATTCAGGTGAGAGGCCACTCAGGGGAGTTTACAAGACGTGATTGTGTTTATGTTAGAGACGGCGCATCTCCTGAGGGTTCGGGTAGGAGGAGCCATGGGTGAGGGTGTGTCCCGGCTTTGGTGCCTCTGGGCGTCTTTCCGAAGGGACGTCCGAGGCCAGACATCTGCGGCTCTAGACGACCTGCTCGTGTTTACACACAAATTCACTTGTAGGGGTCAGGTGTTATTGATGACTGGGGCCTCACACGCCCCTCATTTGGGACACACGCCTCTCATTCATTTGAGTGCAATCGCCAGTCCCCTGCTGTGAGCGTTCATACGTTTCCCCCCAATTAAGTTTGCAAGTTCAAGTGAGTTCCTTCTTTTCTTAGAACCGATGGTCTGTTTCCTGGTGTGCGGGGGGGGGGCATCGGGGGTGTCTGCGTCTTCTGAGCAGATCTCAGCCAGTGAATTTTGCAGCTTGCACTGGTTAGTGGTCAAGATTTTCAAGGAGACACCCATTTTCTTTCTTTCATTTAAAAAAAAAAATAAATACAGTTTTGTTATTCGAGGTCTCCTGTTCCAACACATTCAATTGTTTTACTACAATTTTTTAATGTTTCCTGCAAACGCCCAACTTTCCCCAGAGGGCTGTCGGAGGTGGTCCGAGCTGGTCTGTACGCATGTTTACAGAAGGGTCTGTGGTGTGAGCCGGGCTCTTTGGGGGTACTGTGAGAGCCCTGGGGCGCGGTATGCCTGTGTGTGTGTCGCCGACTTGTGCCTCCGTGTGCCCCTGTCGCCTGCTTGTGCCTCTGTGTGCCCCTGTTGCCTGCTTGTGCCTCCGTGTGCCCCTGTTGCCTGCTTGTGCCTCCGTTTTCGTGCCCCTGTTGCCTGCTTGTGCCTCCGTTTTCGTGCCCCTGTTGCCTGCTTGTGCCTCCGTGTGCCCCTGTTGCCTGCTTGTGCCTCCGTTTTCGTGCCCCTGTTGCCTGCTTGTGCCTCCGTTTTCGTGCCCCTGTTGCCTGCTTGTGCCTCCGTGTGCCCCTGTTGCCTGCTTGTGCCTCCGTGTGCCCCTGTTGCCTGCTTGTGCCTGCTTGTGCCTCCGTGTGCCCTTGTTGCCTGCTTGTGCCTCCGTGTGCTCCTGTTGCCTGCTTGTGCTGTGTGGGTGTGTGTGAAGGGCTCTGTGTGGCTGTGTGTGTGGGAAGCTTTGTGTGGCTGTGTGTGTAGGAAGCCTTGTGTGGCTGTGTGTGTGGGGGGCTCTGTGTGGCTGTGTGTGTGGGGGGCTCTGTGTGGCTGTGTGTGTGGGGGGCTCTGTGTGGCTGTGTGTGTGGGGGGCTCTGTGTGGCTGTGTGTGTGGGGGGCTCTGTGTGGCTGTGTGTGTGGGGGGCTCTGTGTGGCTGTGTGTGTGGGGGGCTCTGTGTGGCTGTGTGTGTGGGGGCTCTGTGTGGGGGGCTCTGTGTGTGTTTGTGTGTGTCATTTGCGAGAGATAAAGCTAGTGGCATTGTAAATGACAATGCCATTTATTTATGTTAAAAAAAAAACATAAATAAAAATAATGTCAAGAGCAATGCCAATAGCTCTAACTTTAACAAAGGCAAAACCATTGCATTGTAAATGCTTGTTAAATGGTGTAAATCCGTTCAGTAGTTGCTGAGAAATTCAAAAATAAAAGTTTTGATATTTAGGGACGCAGTGGATTGCGACCCCTCCCGACCACGAGCTTCATTCTAATTGGCTGCCAACACTCTAAACCAGGAAGCGTTTGCAGCCATCTTACAAAACAGTAAAACAAAGTTGAAAAACAAGAAAAGGGAGCAGGGTAGAAAGACCCTGACCCCCTAGGCCTGCCCGGGGCTTCTTTTTTTTATATATATATTAAACTGTGTGGGGGGGCTCAAGCCCCCTCCACACGCCCCGGGGACAGCCACCTACCCAGGGCACTAGTCATGTAAATTCGGGGGTCCATTACGGACCCCTGAGCCCCGGGGACCACCACCTAACCGGAGGTGCACAAGTTGGGAGGGGGGGCGCGCGGTCCCCTTCCTGGAGCCCTCCATGGCCCTGGGAACCTCCACCCCCCAGGGCCGGGTCCTGTGGTGTCGCAGGGTGTCCCCTGCTTTTTGCAATGACAGGGCGGGAGCTGTCATTGCAAAACTTTGGATTTTGGAAGCGCTTCCAAAATCCAAAGCAGATTGCTTTTCCACACGGGGAGCTGCATGTTAGCAGCTCCCCGTGTGGAGAAGAAATGCCGGCTCCCGCAGGAAGCGAGGAGCCGGCGGGAACCCACACGGTCCCCAACGGATAGGGCCGGCCCCAGGGGATAGGGTCCCCGGGGCTAGAAGTGGCCCGGGAGGGGGGATACGAAGCCCACCTCTCCAAAAATAAATAAATAAAAGGCCGGCGGGCCGGCACCGGGGGATTGGGTCCCCGGAGCCGGAATAGGCCACGGGAGGAGGGCCCACGCAGCCCCCTTCCCGTTTAGGTGAGGCCCTGGGGGATGGGGTCCCCAGGGCACAAAAAAGGAAAAAGAAAGGGGGCAACACAGCCCCGCCCCCACCCAGCAACACTCTGCAAAAGCGCCTAGGGGTCCCTGGGGGCCAACTAGCCACAGGGCTGCCTTGCAAAAAGGTGGTCAGTGGCCACACCCCTTTTTACACCGCTCTGCAATGCAGCACTGTGGTGCTTACTGGAGGCACCTGGTGGGCTAGTTGGACCCCAGGGATCCATAGGACTCAAGGGGATTTGATTCTCCAATTTACAACGCTCCAGGGGGTGCGTTTGCACAGTGGTGCAGGGAGGGGGCTTGGCTTGATTTGGCAAGTGTGCAAACGCCCCCCCCCCCGGGGCTTTACTTAAATATGCGCGGGGGCACACTGCCCCCCTCCCCGCTGCCCCGGGGACCACCACCTCCCCGAGGCACAAAGACAACAATTTGGAGGGGGACCCCTCACGGACCCCCCGAAGCCCCAGGGACTGCCACATCCCGGGTCTTTCTTCAATTATATGGAGGGGGCACCGCGGGCCCCCCAAGCCCCGGGGACCACCACCTCCCCAGTGCTGTGCAAATGATGGGAGGGGGCCACGCGGCCCCACTCCAGGTGCCCTCGATATCCCTGGGGACTGCCCTGTCCCCAGGGATATCGTCCCAGGGTGTCCACCCCGGGGACATTGCTGTTTGCTATGGCAGGGCGGGAGCACGGCTCCCCCTTGTTAAAAAAAGAAAAGAAGAAAAAAAACTGGCATCTCGCCGGGGGCCACACCCCCTTTCTCCACCTCTCTGCAAACACGCCCCCTGGCGCGTTGTTAGATGGGGAATTAATTCCCCTTGAATACTGAGGGCCAACTAGCCCACCAGGTACCTCCAATATGTGCCACAGAGCTGTGTTGCACAGAGGTGGTCCGAGGACACGCCTCTTTTTACACCACTCTGCAAACGCGCTTCTTGGCGCACTGTTGGTGGGAAGATGAGGTCCTCTTGTGTCCTGAGGACCTCAGGACACAAGTGGACTTCATCCTCCAAGTAGGTAGCCCACCAGGTACCATATTAGAGGTACCTGGTGAGAAGTTGGCCCCCAGGGACTCTCAGTATTCAAAGGGAATCAATTCCCCAAGTGGGGCACACTGGAGGTAAGAGGTAGGCTAGTTGGCCCCTAAAGGACCCCCAGAAGCAAAGGAGACTTCAATCCCCATCCAAGAGCGCGCCAGGGAGCGCGTTTGTAGAGTGGTGGGCAAAGGGGGCGTGGCCTGCTCTTCGAACTTAGCAATGCTGCTGTGTGGGACTTACTGGAGGTAATAGGAGGGTAGTAGTTGACCCCCAAGGATGTCCTTGGGAGCCAACTACCTCTCTTGTTACCTCCACTAAGTCCCGCACAGTGGGATTGCTAAGACGTCTTCGAAGGCCATGTCTCCCTTTCTACACCATTCTGCAAACGGGCATCCTGGCAGATTACGGGAAGGGACATGAAGTCCAATTTACTCCTGAGGGACTTTGTGGGCCAAGAAGCACTACTGGTACCTCCTGTAAGCACTACACAACGGAATTCCTGAGCGCTGGTCTGAGGCCCTGCACCCTTTCTCCACCACTCTGCAAACGCATCTACTAGTTAAAGAAGTGCTTGCAATGTAATAGGTTTCGCATTTGCGAGAATTAGAGTTATTGGCGTTGTAAATGCAAACGTTTTTTAACTAATGTTTTTTGGAGTGGAGTGGATGTATGTTGTATGTAGTGGAATTAGGTGGTATGTTGTACAGTGAAATTATGTGGATAGAAAGTATTTGGTATTTAGTGTATAGGAATTATGTAAAATGGGATTATGTGTTTTGGAGAGTAATTATGTGGTATGGTAGTCTGTGTTGTGGAGTGATAACCGCAGGTTTAGCCTTCCTCGTTTCCACAGAAGCTCAACTATGAACTCAGTGAGAGAAAAAAAGATGGAATCATTGAGGAGCACTTGTGGACCTAGTCAGAGGTATAACAGGGCCACTGGAATTATGTGACTGTTTGGCTGCACCGACTTTTGCACAATTATACATTTTCTGCATTAGCCACATCATCTGCATCCAAATCTGCATATTGGAACAAAAAAAGCCTGGTTTCTAGCTGGAACAGGTCAAATGTTACCAAAAATGCAGCGACAAGTGTTACAGCGTGGTGGAAGGCCCTTTGCAAAACTAGAATGGTCACCTGTTACTTATTGCTAAATGTGGGTGTTAAATTGGTATTAATGGTGTGCAAGCCACGCTTGCTTCCCTCTGAGCCTCTCTTGCCTCTTTCAGCATTTCTGTTGCTTCTTTCTGCCCGTTTCTTTCTTTTTCTGCAAATCTAATGTACTTTCTGCACCTCTTCCCTCTTTCTGCACCTCTTCCCTCTTTCTGCACCTCCTTTGCCTCTTTCTTCACTTTTCTTGCCTTTTTCTGCAGTTCTCTTCCCTCTTTCTGCACGTCTGTTGCCTCTTTCCGCAATCCATTTGCTTCTTTCTGCACCCCTGTTGTCTCTTTCTGCACTCGTCTTCCCTCTTTCTGTAACTTTCCTGCCTGTTTTTGCATCTCACTTGCCTCTTTCTGCACTTTTCTTGCCTTTTTCTGCAGTTCTCTCCCCTCTTTCTGCACGTCTGTTGCCTCTTTCCGCATTATTCTTGCTTCTTTCTACACCTCTGTTGCTTCTTTCAGCAATTCTCTTGCATCTTTGTGCTCTTCTCTTGCCTCTTTTTGCACCTCTGTTGGCTCTTTCTGTACATCACTTGCTCCTTTCTACAATTCTTCTGCCTTTCTGCACCTGTTGCTTCATTCTGCACTTTCCATGCTTCTTTCTGCACCGGTCTTGCTTCTTTCTGCACCAGTTGTCTCTTTATGTAGCTCTTTTGCCTGTTTCTGCACTTTTCTTGCCTTTTTCTGCTTTCCCTCTTTCTACAGATCTGTTGCCTCTTTCTGCACCTCATTTGCTTCATTCTGCACCCCTGTTGCCTATTTCTTCCATTGTCTTCCCTCTTTCTGTACCTTTCCAGCCTGTTTTTGTATCTCACTTGCCTCTTTCTACACTTTTGCTTCTTTCTACAACTCTGTGGCTTCTTTCAGCAATTCCCTTGCCTGTGTGTGCACTTCTGTTGCCTGTTTCTGCACCTCTCTTGCCTCTTTTTGCACCTCTGTTGGCTCTTTCTGCACCTCACTTGCTCCTTTCTATACTTCTCTTGCCTCATTCTGCACCCCTGTTGCTTTATTCTGCACTTTCCATGTTTCTTTCCGCACCAGTCTTTCTTCTTTTTGCATCCCTGCTGTCTCTTTATGTACCTCTTTCTGCACTTTTCTTGCCTTTTCCTTCACCTCTCTTCCCTCTTTCTGCACGTCTGTTGCCTCATTCTGCACCCCTGTTGTCTCTTTCTGTACCTTTCCTGTCTGTTTTTGCTCCTCACTTGCCTCTTTCTGCACTTTTCTTGCTTCTTTCTACACCTCTGTTGCTTCTTTCTGCACTGCTCGTGCCTCTTTCTGTACCCCTGTTGCTTCATTCTGCACTTTGTATGCTTCTTTCTGCTTCTGTCTTGCTTCTTTCTGCAACCCTGTTGCCTCTTTCTATACCAGTCTTCCCTCTTTGTGCAACTCTCTAACCTTTCTTGACCTCTCTTCCCTCTTTCTGGACTTTTTTGTACCTCTGTTGCTTCTTTCTGCACTTCTTTTGACTCTTTCTGCACCCTCCGTGCCTCTTTCAGCACCTCTTTTGCTTCTTTGTGCCCTTCTCTTCCTTCATTCTGCACTCCTCCTGCCTCTTTCTGTACCTCTCTTGCCTCTTTATGCTCCTCTCATACCCCTTTCTGCTCCCATTTTGCCTCTTTTTACATCTGTTGGTTCTTTCTGCACTGCTCTTGCTACTTTCTGCACCTCACGTGCCTCTTTATGTACTTAACTTGCTTTTTTCTGCACCTCTCTTGCCTCTTTCGGCACCTGTGTTGCTTCTTTCTGCACATCTCTTGCCTCCCTCTGCACCTCTTAGTTAGAGGTAGTTTTAATCCCCCTGCCCTATTATATACTAAGGCCATACAGGAAGGTCATGTCAATCACAGGGGTACCCCAACCCATAGTGCACCCTAATGTATGTAGGTGATTTCACTGTATTCCAAGTGTCTTTCGTCATAGCACTGGCTCCGGCCTGGTTAGTCAGTCAGTTACCACCACTACCAGTCAACAAAACGTTGGGGGCACAGGATATCTTTGCAACAAGGCCTCTTTCTGGACTTCTGTGGCCTCTTTCTGCATTTCTCTTGCTTCGTTCTGCACCTTTCTTCCTCTTCTGCACATGCCCTACCTTTGAAGGCATAATTATAAATTCGCATTTAAAAAACCTTTGAAATTCACTAAAAAACCACAGGTTTCAGGGACGTTCTAGTTAGAAATTAGCATTTAAAAAAACTTTGAAATTCACTGAAAAAACCATAGGTTTCAGGAACGTTAAAATTAGAAATTAGCATTTAAAAAACCTTATAAATTCACTGAAAAAAACAATAGGTTTCAGGGACATTATAGTTATTTGGACATTTTACTCGTACAAAACCAGAGAAATTCGCCCATTATAGTTTGTTCAGCTAACTATAACTCGCGCCCCGCAATGCACTGCTGAGGACGTCACATATTACATCATAAATGACATGGTCAGTGACATCACTGATGACATCTCAAATGACATCACTGATGACATCAACGTGATAATCTGATGCACCTCCTCATACCCTAATATAACCTTTGATACACCCACTCGAAAATACAGACTACCATTTTCGAAACTATAGACACACCAATACCAGTTAGTACATACCCACTCACTAATTCCTAGGTCTACACACACATCCACTCATTCACGCATACAGTCACTCATACATGCAGTCAACCATCAATACGGCACTATCATAAGCACTCACATATCTATACAGACACTCACACACACTGTCACTCATGCACAGAGTTACTCACACACCTCGTCAGTCTTGCAAAGAATCAATCACACTCCCATTTACTCACCTATACAGTTATACACACACACACCCTCACTTACTCAAACCTATACTAACACATACTTACACTCTTATACAATAACTAATACAAGCACACACTCATCCATACAGCCACTTTCACAATCACTCTCTCACATACAGTCATTTATACACCCCGACACTCACATATACAGCCTTTCACACAGGTAGTTACTCACACATGTACCACCGAGGCATCCATTCACTCACCAACACACCCATACACACACTCACCCGCCCACACAGCCCTTCACAGATGCACTCTTGAACCCATACACCCAGTGAATCACCCACTCACACATCTATGCACAAAGTCACACCCCCCACCCACCCAGACACTCAGGCACTTCGAATCAGTAACCCATATAGATCCTCATTTAGCTACACACCAACCCATGCAACAGCTTATACACCAACTGACACCTAAACTGTGTGAATGTCTATCAGTCACTAACCCATGCATTCAGTAAGACTCATTTAATCACTCACTTATACAGTCAGTCACGCACCTACTAAATCATCCATTCAAACACTTGTACACCCACTCATTCTTCAATACACCTTGGCCTATATATATATAAAACATATTTAAACTTTACAGAAACACAGTCACTGGATGAGGTCATCAGTGAAGTCACTGACCATGTCATGAATGATGTAATATGTGACATCATCAGCAGTGCATTGCGGAGGCGCATATTGTAGTTAGCTGAACTAACTATAACATCCGAATTTCTCTGGTTTTGCACGTGGGAAATGTCCATCTAACTATAACGTCCCTGAAACCAGTGTTTTTTTCAGTGAATTTCTAAGGTTTTTTTAAATGCTAATTTCTAACTATAATGTCCCTGAAACCTATGTTTTTTTCAGTGAATATATATTATATTACAAATGAGAAAAGGAAGCCAAATCCAGCACGGGAAACCAGCATTTATTCAGGTAATAGTGAAGGCTGCACGCATAAATTAGAACCTGACACATTTCAGCATAACTGCCTTGTTCATTGGCCCAACGGCTTTTAAATTTACAGTCACGTGCCAGTAGTCAAATACTACATGTACCATACTGCGTTGCGCATTATAGCTAAATGTGTATCTCTTGCTGCATAGCGTTGAAATCTGTAGTGCTGAAATTATTATATGTATTGATCACAGCACGGACTGAATGTTTCTATTAAACTGGCCAACAGAAAAACAATAAGTCATTTTGCTGCCCCCGAAAGAATAAACTGCAATGCAGGAATTCCAGAGCTTAGCAAGCGAGGAAACCCCCCTTGCTTCTCTATCTCACCACCAAGACTGGAAAGTGTCCGGCACATCCGTTGATCCATTAAGGTGACGAGCGGGTCAAGCGGGTGGGGTTTCTACACACCCAGTATTATCCTAGTGCCAAGTACTTTTATGGTGTCCTGCCCCTCAACCACTTAATAGCAGTGGAATTTCTTTTCCCAATAGCTGGTAAAACACACTTTTTTCAAAAGAACTCATTTCAAGATGACAGATAAAAAGGGACTATGTTATTTATCCTGTAAGCATATTTTCATTGCATGCAGTGTTGTTGATTCACATGCTTGGCATACTTCTGCCATCTAGTGTTGAGATCGGATGTTGCAAGTTGTTTTTCTTTAAACAAAAACAAAAAACTGTCTTTTGGAACACAAGTTCTCAATGACTCATTTGGGTTTAGATCTGCATGGTCACCGACTCCATTGTTAGATTTGTTTCGGCGTAAGAGTATGTATCGAGTAGCACGCACAGAAAGAATAGTGATCATGCAAGTATAAAGAATGTTAAAGAGAAAGATCTATAGTAACCACTATCTTCCAGGGAGGAGGGTGGCCGCATATAAATCAAAAATACCACATGCAGCAAAGAGATACTTACAGTGTAAGCAGCATATTCTGCTTGGAGCATGTGTGGCTGTATTAACATGCTCTGCATAGACTGAAAATCCAAACTCATGCTCTGCATAGACTGAAAATCCAAACTCCCTTAAGTAGTGGCTAGCCAGGGGATTTTGCAGAGGTCCGAAACAAAGTTGTGAGAACGTATTGAACAAATCTGGCCTGCTCTCCCGACAGTATATCCACACAATGAGGTTTAGTAACAGTGCTTAGAGTGGATCAGGTGCCAGCTTTAAAGAGGTCTACTATGGGTTTGTTCCCCAGGAAAGCCATGGTAGCTCCCTACTTGCAGGTGGTGTGTGGCCACTGGCCTGTGGTGGAAAGGTAGAGTACTTTTAGCTTCATCCTAGCTGGCCTGAATGCTTTTAACAATCCACCTGACAAGGAAAATGCTACTTACAATATGCATCTGTTCTTGGCATGTAGAGCTGCAGATTGCTACACTTAGCATTAGATTGCCACCTGGTGTTGGGCTTGGATGATTGCATGTTGTTGTCGTCTTGGAAGAAGTCTTTGTAGTCACGAGATAGGTGACTCCTCCCTTGGACGATAGTGCGCATGGGCATCGGCTCCATCCTTAGATTGTTTTTCGCCATGATGGGAAATGATGGAGTTAGTAGAAGTAAAGAAAAAGGATGTCCATGCGTGTGCATCTAAGTAAGATAAAACTGGAACAGATACAGGTCCTGGGGAGGCGGGAGGGCGTGTAGCAATCTGCAAGCTCTACATGCCAAGAACAGATGCATACTAATAAGTAGCATTTTCCGTTCGAGGCATATGGGCTACAGATACTACACTTAGCATTGATTGTGCAGCAGTGTCTCCCCTAGGTGGTCACCTGTATCCGTTGCAGTAGTTTGAAAGAGAGTTTTTAGAACAGCTTGGCCTACTGCAGCTTGCTGTTTGGCTTGCACATCAACACAGTAGTGTTTAGTGAAGGTGTGTGTTGTAGACCATGTTGCTGCTTTACAGAGGTCTTCTAGGGGGGTGTTCCCTAAGAAAGCCATAGAGACTCCTAGTTTGCGTGTGGAGTGCGCTCTAGGAAGAACTGTTAATGTATGTTTTGCTTTTTGATAGCATATTTGTATACATTTTACAATCCACCTTGCAATTCCAGCTTTAGAGATGGGGTTGCCTTTATGTGGTGGAGAGAAAGATACAAACAATTGCTTTGTTTTACGAAAAGATTTGGTCCTATATATAATAGAGAAGAGCTCTTTTAACGTCTAGTGTGTGTAGAGCTCTTTCTGCTACAGAGTCAGGGTTTTGGAAAAATGGAAAAACACAGGTAACTCTACAAAAGGAGTAATGACTTTTGGAAGGAATTTTGGATTAGTTCTTAAAACCACTTTGTTACGATGTAGTTGTAAATATGGTTCTTGTATTGTGAAAGCTTGTATCTCACTTACTCTTCTGAGAGAGGTAATAGCAATAAGGAAAGCTGTTTTCCACATGAGGAATTGCAGTTGACATTTATGTATAGGCTCAAAAGGGGGTCCCATGAGTCTTGTAAGAACATCGTTTAGGTTCCACACTGGAGAAGGTGGCAACCTGGGTGGGATGATTCTTTTCAATCCTTCCATAAATGCTTTAATTGCAGGTACTCGGAAAAGAGACAGATGTTGTCTATTTTGTAAATATGCTGCAATTGCTGCAAGGTGCAGGCATATGGATGAATATGCCAAGTTACATCTTTGTAAATGTAAAAGGTAGCAAATGATATTCTGGATGGAAGCATCCAGGGGATCAATTTGGTTATTGTTGCAATAAATGGCAAATCTCTTCCATTTAGCAGCATAACAAGCTCTGGTAGTAGGTCTCCTGGCCTCCTTAATTATGTTCATACAGTCTGGTGGTAGGTTAAGATAACCAAACTCTAAGACTTCAGGAGCCAGATCTCCAAATTCTGTTGATTTGGGTCTGGATGTCGGATGTCTCCATGGTTCTGCGTTAGCAGGGATGGAGTAAGTCGTAACTTTTGGTGTGGAACTAGAGAGAGTTCTAGCAGCGTGGTGAACCACAGTTGGCGTGCCCATGTGGGAGGTACCAGGATTAATTTGAGAGTATTGTCTGAGCTTGCGTACTACTAATGGTATTAGTGGTATTGGCGGAAAAGCGTACGCAAATCTGCCTGACCAGTTCATCCATATCGCATTGCCCTTGGACAGCGGGTGTGGAAACCTGGCGGCGAAGGTTGGGCATTTTGCGTTTTTGTGTCTGGCGAACAGATCTATGTCTGGATGACCCCACTTGTGGAAGAATGGTTGAAGAACTTGCGGATGTAGTTCCCATTCATGAATTTGTTGCGTCTGCCGAATCAACAAATCTGCTATCCGATTGTGAACTCCTGGAAGGTGCTCTGCCAACAGATACATGTTTTGTGGAATGGCCCATCTCCAAATGTTCTGTGCGAGCTGGGACAGTTGTAGAGAGTGTCCCCCCCCCTGTTTTTGTATATAATACATGGCTGTCATGTTGTCCGTCCGGATTAGGACAGCTTTGTTTTGTACTTGTAATGTTTTGAGTGCTACGAATATTGCTAGCAGCTCTAGATGGTTGGTATGGAACAATTTTTGTTGACTGTTCCATTGTCCTTGAGTTGTATGATGTAGGAGATGGGCTCCCCATCCTGTGAGAGATGCGTCTGCTGCAAGCACTAGTTGTTGAACAGGTTCGAGGAACGGCCGCCCTTTTGTCAAGTTTTTGAGGTTCCTCCATTGCAGAGAGCAATGTGTGCGGCTGTCTACCAACACCAGGTCTGTTAGTTGACCTTGAGCCTGGTTCCACTGTTGTGCTAGACATGCCTGTAACAGACGCATCTGCAGTCTTGTATATGGTACAATAAAGATGCAAGATGCCATCATGCCTATTAGTCTCATGAACACTCTGGCTTGCAGAGATCGTTGGTGTTGAAAGGCTGTGACTAAGGCTTGAATGCTCTATATCCTTGCTGGACTGGATACGCTAGAGCTGTAGACGTGTTTATTGTAGCCCCTAGATACTGATGTATATGAGAGGGTTGCAGGTGCGACTTGGTGTAGCTGATTGTGAACCCTAAGTCAAGCAATGTTTGAATTGTCCCATGTGTGTGTTGGACACACTGATTGAATGACTTGGCTTTTATGAACCAATCGTCTAGATAAGGGAAGAGATGTATTTGTCGTCTCCTGAGATGTGCTGCTACTACTACTAGTCACTTTGTGAATACCCGTGGTGCCGTTGTCACTCCGAATAGAAGGACTTTGAACTGGTAATGTTGTCCTTCCAGTACAAACCTTAGATACTTTCTGTGAGCAGGATGTATAGGAATGTGGAAGTAGGCGTCCTTTAGGTCTAGTGTTGTAAGGAAATCGCCTTTTTGCAGTAGTGGGAGCACTTGTTGTAAGGTGGTCATATGAAAATGATCTGATTGTATGTAATGATTGAGGGGCCCGAGGTCGAGAATTGGTCTTAGTGTCCCGTCCTTTTTGGGAATTAGAAAATACAGCGAGTAAACCCCTGCTCCTTCTTCTTGTAAAGGAACTATTTGTATTGCGTCCTTTTGTAGAAGTGACAGAACTTCTTGTTTGAGCAGAGTAAGGTGTTCTGTAGACATTGGATGCTGCCTGGGTGGTATGTGTGGAGGGGTTCCTGTAAGTTGTAGGCAGTATCCATACTGGATAATCTGTCTTTCCCACTTGTCTGTTGTGATGGAGTTCCAGACATGCAGGAATTGCGTTAATCTGCCCCCCACAGGAGTGGAATGCTGTTGGGGGAGCAGAGGGAAGTCACTGTTTTGTGGTGGAAGAGGTTTGATTGTTGTTGTTACCACAACCTCTTCCTTTGTTGTTATTCCCTCTATATCCTCCTCTAAAATATCCCTTGTTAGAGGATCTTTGTGTGTTAGATTTGAAGGATGTTGTATTGTCTGCACCAGTTTGTTTGGAGCCTCCTCTGTAGAAGGAGCGACGAAAATAACTTTTAGCTTGTGTGGACTGGAAAGCCCCCATGGATTTGGCAGTGTCTGTATCCGTCTTCATCTTTTCAAGTGCCGTGTCTACTTCTGGTCCAAACAATTGGTTTTGATTAAATGGTTGATTTAAAATGGTAGTTTGCACTACCTGTTTAAATCCTGAAATGCGTAGCCACGCATGTCTCCTAAGTACGACACTAGTATTTACAGCTCTAGATGCAGTGTCTGCTACATCTAGTGCGCACTTGATTGAAGCATTAGAAATTAGCTTGCCTTCTTGTATACAGGTCGTGTGCCTGTGTTGTATATTGGTCAGGTAGATGTTCTAGTTGTTTCTCTAACTGATCATAATGATCCCTATCATATCATGAAAGGAGGGCTTGTGTGTTAGCTACGCGCCATATGTTGGTAGCTTGCGCAGCTATTCTTTTGCCTGAAGCATCTATTACCTTGGATTCTTTATCAGGTGGGGGTGCCTCACCTGAAGGTTGTGAGTTTGCCCTTTTCCTAGCATTTGACACAACTAGTGAATCTAATGGTAGTTGTCCTTTAATGTAGGCTGGATCTGCAGGTGCAGGCCTATATTTTTTCTCAATTCTAGGGTTTAGGATCCTAGTACGTACAGGGTCTTTAAATATATCTGGAGCATGTTTGATGACCCCCTTTAATCATAGGAAGAATTTGAACAGACCTTTGCGATTGCTCGAATGTGTCTAACAGAAAATCTTCCTCTTCCTCATGAGAATGCATAGTGACCCCATGGTAAATAGCAGCTCTGTTCAACAGGTGACCAAAACCAATGTTATCTTCTGGGGGAGAAGGTTTTGATGGGTATGATTGTGGGTCAGGAATATCTGGCACATCCTGTGGGTTTGGCTATTCCCAGTCTGTATCATCTATAGGGTATGGGAAAGGCTCATCTGTGTCTATCCCTCTCCCTAAACTATACTCATCATCATTTTGAGGAGAGTGTGAAGATAAAGGAGGAGAATGTGGATGAGATCTCTGTGGTGAATTGTTAAGAGGAACAGGGGATGAAGGGTAAGGAAGTATAGGAGAAGAAGGGTGCATAGGAGATGTAGCAGAGTCCTTCTTCTTGGCAGGAACTACAGGTGTGGATGTTGCATCTGCCTTCCTCTTCTTGTGTGGTGTACTGGATACATGACCTGTCTTTGGGTCAATGTAGATCTTCTTTTGCAGAGGATCTGGTTGAAAAAGGTCTTCTTCTTGTGGAACCTTTGTCGGCGCCGATTTTTTCGGTTCCGGACGGGGTTGCTTTCTGTCTTGAGCCTTAGGAGGTGTTACAATGTCCTTTGGCGTAGTTTTCGGCACCGAAGGTGTTGTTTTCGGTGTCAAAGGCTGTTTCGAGGGTTTGGACGCGTCGGAATCAGGCCTTGTCGGTTTTGGCACCGAAGACCATGGTTTCGGAGTGGAAGCTAGTCTCGCCGGCTTTGAGGCGTCGGACGCTGGCCTCATACCTTTGTCTTTAGAAGTCGACGGTTCCGGAGCCAAGACTTTTTTCGGTTTTGGTGCCGAGGGAATTTGTGGGATCGGCACGTGCGGCTTGCTCGTTACAGAGCTACCGGAAGGCTTAATGACTTTCTTCGGAGCCAGGCTCGATGGCGGGGCTGTCGAAGGGGTCTTTCGGTTGCGACTGGGCCCCGGAGGCGGAGAGTTGACCTTTGCCTTCGATCTGGGTGCTGTGTGTGGTGCAGGGGCAGTAGTACTCACGTGCTGACCCAATGGAATGGAGTCATCTGAGTCGTCTGCCTCTGATACGATTTGGAGATCATTGGAATCTTCTTCGGGAACGAGCGGAACCTCTCGTCGAAGATATCCACCGGTTCCGAGGCGGATCTCTGCATGTCGTGTCGACGGGCCCTCCGATCTCGGATGGTTTTCTTGGATCGAAAGGACGTTCAGGCTGTACAGATGGATTTGTCGTGTTCTAGCAATAAGCACAGGTTGCAGACCTCGTAGTGGTCACTGTGTGGAAACTTTGCTCCACACCGGGGGCATCTCTTGAATGGCATTCTTTCCATGAGGTGTAGGCCTCACGGCGTGGATAGGCCCAACGGCCTGCGTCGACGACCGTAATCGAGCTGATGTAGTCGAAACGATGTTAGTCGATATCAAAAGTAATTTGATACGTTTTCAGTACGTTTTTTGCGCTTCAAAGTGCTTGAAAAGTCTATTTCTAGCCGGAGCGGAAAACTTTCATCCAAACCCAGTGGCGGAAAAAAACAATCTAAGGATGGAGCCGATGCCCATGCGCACTACCATCCAAGGGAGGAGTCACCTAGCTCGTGACTACAAATACTTCTTCCAAGACGACAACAACATGCAATCATCCGAGCCCCACACCAGGTGGCGATCTAATGCTAAGTGTAGTATCTGCAGCTCATATGCCTCGAACATCCTGTTTTTGAAATGTCGTGTTCTTGATGAGGCTGGAAGAAAGTGACAAACAATTGTTGTGTCTTAGAAAAGGGTTTGGTTCTGTCAATGTAATACATAAGAGCACACTTAACATCAAGTGTGTGAAGTGCTCTTTCAACTACCAAGTCAGGTTGTGGAAAGAAGACTGGGAGTTCAATGGATTGGATGAGGTGGAAAGGTAAACCACTTTATCTTTGTGTACTTGGAAGAAAAGGTTCCTGAAGAGTGAGAGACTGCAATTTCACTAATGTGTTTGACTGAGGCAATTGAGATGAGGCAGGCAACCTTCCGAGAGAGAACTGTAGGGGAATACATGCAAGGGATCGGAGGTGTAAGCCGTAAGCCTGGTAAGGTCAATGTTAAGGTTCCAGACTAGGGCAGGAAGCACCCTAGGTAACAATAATTACTTAAGGCACGCCAACAAGGCTTTCATAACCAGGATTTTAGCGATAGAAGATTGTTCCCTGTTCTGCATGTATGTAGAAATAGCAGCCAGGTGTAGCCTGATGATTCAAGTATAGACCAAGGCCAACTGTTGAAGGTGTAGGATGTAACAAAATGTCTTGCACTGTCCAGGTGAGTGGATTGATTGTTTAGGACAAAGTAATTCATAAATGTTCCAGTTAGCAGCATTGCAAGTGCATGTGGTAGATTTGCGGGCTACTCGGAGTATGTCCATACACTTCGGTGGCAACCCAAGGTAAGTAAACTACGACTTCAGGGGCCAAATTTCCTAGGTGGAGATGTCTGGGTGCCTGAACTAACTGTAATCTTCACAGAGAAAGTCCAGCCTTTTGATGAGGTTCTTGTGCGGGACAACGGACATCTCCAGGAGGGTGGAGATCCACGATTGTCCGCCTACCACAGAGTTACCACGATGAGTATGAGAGATGTTTGCCTCAGTTTCCTGACCATGTATGGTATCAGTGGGAGAGGGGGAAAGCGTAGGCAAAGACCCCATATTATTTCATCCAAAGAACATTGCCCAAGGACTGGGAGTGTGGAAACTCGTGGCAAAGTTTGGGCATTTGGTGTTTTCTGCTGTGGCAAACGGGTCTGGGTTGCCCAACCTGTGGAAAGGAGCAGGACTTGCAGGTGGAGTTTCCACTTGCGGACTTGTTGCTGTGCCCTTCTGAGCAGGTTTGCATAGTCATTGTTACTCCTGGTAGGTACTCTATCAGGAGATTAAGGTGGTGATGGATGGCCTAGCAACAAATCTGTTGGAAAGGTCCGACAGGTTAGGTGTGTGAACGCTTCCGTACTTCTGTGGATAGAACATAGTGGTCATGTTATACGTATGCACCAGGACTATCTTGTCTTGAATCTGAATGAGAAATGCTTTGAGATCTAGTTGAATGGCTGACAGGTCCAAGTGATTGATGTAGTGAACCCACAGATGAGGTTGTCCCAGACCTTGAACTGCCATATGGTTTAAGTGTAACCCACCAGCCAACTAAGCAGTTTGTCACCTGCAGAACAGGGCCTCAAAAGGCCTGCTCTGCAAAAGAATGTTACTGTTACACCTCTGAAGACAGCGTTGGGTGCTGGCCCTTACCAACACTAGATCCTTTATTTGACCCTCCACTTGTGACCACTCGAAAGGCACATCTGCAGTTGGAAGATATGTAGCCTGGCGTGGGGCACTAGAGCAATGCATGAAGCCCATCATTCCTAAGAGGCGCATACCAGTTCGATCTGAAAGGTGACAGAAGCTGAAAAAGAGGTAGCAGCTGATGGAACACCTGCACCTTTTGTGGGATGTGGAAGGTTTTTCCCATTACAAAATTGAGGACTGCCCCTGAACTGTGGCCTGTGTGTGTGAACCAGGCATTCTTTTAGGCCTGCACTCCTGATCAGCCAGTCCCTGAGATAGGTGAATATGTGAATCCCATTCCTCCTTAGGTGAGCAGCAACTACTGCTAAGAACTTGGTGAAGACCCTCGCAGCTGTGGTGACTCCGAAGAGCAGCACTTGCCATGAACCACAATTGTGCAGATGTGCTGGATATATCAGGATGTGAAAGTAGTCATACTTCTGGTTGAGAATGTCCATGAAGTCGCATTGATGCCGAAAGGGGATGACATCTTGAAGGGTGGCCATGTGTAAATCTTGAGAGGATGGAGGTTGAGTATTGTTCTTCTTGGGGATGAGGAGGTACAGGGAATTTACACCCTTGCCCTGATGTTGCGGGCCCCTAGCTCTAGAACTCCCTTAGACAGTAGCGCTTGAACCTCCTCCTCGCGGAACAGTATGATATGTTTGAGCTGAAAGTGTGAGTGCGGGGGGATGTTTTATAGGGCGGAAAGAAGCTCCACAAAATGGCAGTGATAGACAACAGACAAGATCCAATGGTTTTAGAACTGGGCTTGATGCTTGCCCCTCAAAGAGGCAGTGCTTGGCACCAGCAATGCAGCCCCTTATATGGGGTGGTAGGGACGTTGACTGTACTCGTGTATTGCGTGGTCTTCATGCATGGACCAGAGCGGACCGAAGTGGATGGCGCGCCCTCCGGGGCATCTTCTTCACCCTCCTCCTAGAAGAACTCATTGCCGTACTCTGAGTATTTTACTCAATGTATTTGGGGATGAGTTGATGGTCCGGGAGCTCAGGCAAGTGCCCCAGTAGCTCTTCTTTGCTGCCCAGGGGACAGGTTTCACAGAAGATGTCTGGCCTTTCTAAAGTGGACAGGGTCATTCCGCTGTGTGCCCACTGTCAATCTTGGCACTGCCAGTAGGGTTTTATTGCAGCACAAAGCCAAATAATAGCCGCAGCAGCTCTGGTCGTGGTCCAGCAAGAGTCACAAGTTGCAGACGGCATGGTGGTCGGCCCAGGTTTAGGACATTTATTACCACATGATTCTTCATTCTCCAAGGGAGTAAGGAGAACACTGTGGTATAAAGACACTCGTCCTCGATGGCCCTGCAGAATGGAACCTGCGTCACAAGTGGAATATTAGTTTTGAAGAGTCCTCTCATGACGGGTATGGAACTCAGTGGATTCGAGGCAACGAAACAGAATCGACAAACTCGATGGCCAAGAAAAACAATCTAACAATGAGGTTTGTGTCCATGAAAATCTGCCTACAGAGGAGGAGTCACCAAGACCTCGTGACTCAAAAGATTTGTTCGAAAAAAATCAAAAGGTGCAAAAATGTTGCTTGCTCACATAGACCAGACCGCTGAATTGATGTGTAATATCCATTCAGCCATGATATGACAAGGTCGCCATGACATTATACTGGAAGTTTACTCAGAAATCAAGCTTTTGTTAGTTTGAAGTAAATCCATCCAGTAGTGTAAGAGAAGATTAGTCTTTTTAAAAAGTTACTGGATGGGCTTCAAATATTTAACACTTTTGTAGATTTTTGCAAATCAAATTTTAATTTTTTCTCAAATGTGACTGGCTGGAAGAACTGCCATTTTAGGTGGCAGAAACCCTCTTTATCTTACTAACAGTCTCGATTCTGGCATGAATATATATATCAAAATCCAAACGGTAATGACCCACTCTCAGAGGTCCAATGCTGAACAACAAGATTTTATTCCTCTAAACCGCTACGCGTTTCGATGCGAAATGTGTCTTGATCACACGAAGCCAGTTCTACAAGGACGTGCATATATAAACAATAAACATAGAAGAGGCACAATGTAACCCACATCTGACGTCATATTTGTCAGCCATGTTGGAACGAGTAAATGCAGCATGTAAAACACAAAGTTTTTGATCGGCATACAATAATAAGCAAATCATCCTTGACATGTGAAAAAAGTGAGATTACCTATTACCAAACCATAATAATGCTGGATGATATAGCTTGTATTTCAATGAAGAAACATAGATTCACAGTTTCTTGCCATGTAGGTAATTACGTTGTAGATCACAATAATAGATTTATGTTATGCCGATATGAGCAGGAAAAAACTACAATCATGCACTCCATGTTGAGCTTTGCCTGTCGTCTGTAAATAATACATCTACATGGTCTGTGCCAAAAACTCCTGAAGTGAAAATATTATGGCGGTCTAGTGCCCGCAGTGCATTCTTAGCTGAAGCCTGGAAAATATTCAAAATTACAATACACAGTTTTTACTTTGCACATCTTTCTGTCTTCCTGCAACCACAATCAGATTTACTTAATGATGAATTCATTGGCACTAGTCCGGCTAGTAGCATTGTCCGTGGTTGGTCGTATAAGCACTAGCGTTTCACTCATTATAAATTTGATCAGGTATCTCGCCTTCCCTGCTGAACATACTTATGTCTCGCAGTAGGATTGAATTTTTGAATCCTTTGTATTGTATATTTGATTATTTTGCAGGCTTAAGCTAAGACTGCACTGCTGCACTAGACCGCCATAATATTTTCACTTCATGAGTTTTTGGAAAGCGAGTGCCTATAGGGTATAAAATGTGGTAGTCGGTTACAGTTTCATTGACATGCCAACCCTATGATTAAGGTGCAAGATGCATCGAAACGCGTCAGGGTGAAGTACAAACTGGGTCTCGCAATGCCGCCTCATGAATAAAAGGTTGTCACAACTTACCTTTGTGGAGTGCATCTTCAAAAGTTCTGAGCTTTTTGGGGAAATTTAAATGCACAGCGCCTCCAGCTGTGGAAGTGTGCACCGCCATTCAAACCGGACTGAGTCTGCAGGGCTGAAAACTTCTTCGCAGCCCCTCTGCAGCACAAAGGTATCATTGATTGGAGGCAGGTAACTTGACCTGGGGCCCACTGGAGGGCTGACTAACAATGAACATTGAACATTTGGCAGAAAAACTGTGCTTATGAAACGACCTCACTGAGGAGGAAGAATTGGGACTACCCTTCCCGGCATGCCGCTTACTGGAAAGCGAGTGCAGATAGGGTATAAAATGTGGTAGTCTGTTACAGTTTCATTTCACGCCAACCCTTTAATTAAGGTGCGTCAGGGTGAAGTACAAACTGGGTCTCGCAACGCCGACTCATGAATATATATATATATTAGATTGCGACACTCCGACATTCACTGAGGGGTTCACAGAGGTTTCTGAATATGCTCACCATCATTGACTCAATGACACAGAGGAGTCATATACCCTATCATTTATAGTCAGATTCAGGTACCCAACTGCTGGATTTCACCATGCTATCATTCATTAACTCAATGAAACACCAATGGAGACAAATACACAATTACTAAACAGGCTTTCTATAATTAGTGGTTTAAAAATTGAAGGCAGGTGCATTCTCAAACAATTACTGTAAAGAAAATGAAAGCGGTAATAAGTGAGAACTGTTTACATGAAATGAAATCACACAATATTTAAAATTATTTAACCTTCCATTTTCCTTTTTTTTACAAAAAGAAAACTATGAAATTTACTGAGAAAGCACAATTAGAAACAGAGTTATGGTTCTAGCTCAAACATGAAAACCATTGACATTCACCAGTTATGGTTCGCACCGCAAACAATAATTCAAACCACTCTTCAAAATTATAATACTCGTCAATGTTGATTTTACAGAAGCAGTAACACAGAGGAAACGGTTAATAGACAGATTTTTTTTTCTGCTTTGGTGTACATTTTGTAGCAAGTCTTAAAGTTATCTGCAAAAATAATTCAATGGCTGGACCGGAGGCTTCGGATTATGCCTTCTTTCTCTGCTTTATTTTTTTGGAAGGAGTATGTGCTATAATGGAAATTTGCCTAGCCTAGGTGCTGCTAAGTTCCAATTCTATTAAGGACTTAGAGGCGAGGATTATGCCTTCTTTCTCCGCTTTATTTTTTACTGCAGCGATATAAAACATCAAAAAACTACATTTCCCATGAACACGTGGGAAAAGAAAGTCTCTCAACAGGAATCCTTCCTATTTTTCTGCACTGCAGCCAGCCCTGATAGTCCTTCCACAGTGTTTTCTCATCCTCTTTCTTCGATGCTCAGCAGCAAGTTAAGTCGATTTTTCTTCATCTCCTGGGTTTGGGGAGTGTTTGCGACATTTCTGCTTAGCGCTTGACTGTATTTGGCAACACGGGGGGATTCTCTGTGTTTCACAGATTCCCTGTTAATCGCGGGATGCTGCGGGCGTACCCAACGCGATTTAGACCCTGTAGTTAGTGCGGTGTGGTCCTCCAGCCACCAGGGGGCAGACTTTCCTCTCAGAGGGCAGCACGAGTTTTGAAGCGCAAAATCACGGTTTTCTGACTGGCGCTGCTCGCTTAGGGTTGCCTGTCCCTTGCCACCCGGTTCTACGCCATTGGGGGTCCGTATTTTCCCTGCTTTTCAATTGTACGCCCTTTGGGGGTCGGTATTGTGTATTCCCTGAACACCCTGCGAGGTCGCAATTTTGCACCGAGTAATGCGGTGCGGAGGAACAGTGTCCCGGGTGGCTTGCCCTGTGATTAAGAAGGGCTGGTGTGTCTTTAAGGCTCTACCAGACATTGTGCGCCTTTGGCCAACGACATTCGCTTGGGCTCCCTCCCAGATCCAAATTTGTGACTAGTCAGGGATATAGATATATATTGTGCTACTGCACGCACGCTGCCTGGCGTTTCCTGGACCCTGCGGAGCCTACTGTACCTCAGCATGCAGGGGGAGCATGACCAATACCATGAGGAGGATCCACTAAGCTACATCCCCTGGGATAATGATTTCTACCAGGCAGTGGATGATTCTATCTACAGGGCTGTAGATCAGGCCATGGGACCCTTAGAACAACGTCTATCAGCACGCCTGGATGATACTTACGGAAAATTGGCAGCCCTTATACCGTCTAGCCCAGCCCAACCCTGGTACCTACTTCCTCTCCTCCCCCTAGCAAAAAGCCTTGCATTGAGAGGGTTAATGCGGAGGCCTTTGCGCGTTTGAAGACCGCATTTGTGGCTCAGGCGCCTTCCCAACCCAACAGCCCCTACAGGGGGGCCCCCTCCGTCTCCACGGCCAGTAACTCCGGACACCCATGATGACGGAGACTCCCCAGATTCGGATGAGGAAGCATGCTCCTCTAGGTCCTCGGCCCCGGCCCACAACCCAGCAGGGCCTTCGGGCATGCTAGACC
Source organism: Lissotriton helveticus (assembly GCF_964261635.1). Lineage (NCBI taxonomy): Eukaryota > Metazoa > Chordata > Amphibia > Caudata > Salamandridae > Lissotriton > Lissotriton helveticus. The sequence goes on from NC_136067.1 coordinate 1,290,614,420, forward strand.
CCGATGAAATCGTCCACCCGAGGTCTTCAGACTGGGTTCCCGGAGATAAAGTAGCCCCATATGTGGTGGCGCTTCTACGTAAGCCCATGGATAAAGATGCCCGCAGCCGCCTTAGGGCGGATTGTCCCCGCCCTAGTCTTGAAGGGAAGGTCGCCCTCACACCTGAGATAGATCCAAAAATGGCAACATTTCTAGCAAAATTCGTTAGGGACCCGAAAAAGGGTACAGATCGCTCCTGGCGTGCCTGCGAGGACAAGCTGCTCGATGCAGTAGGGCCTGTTACCAAGATCTTGGACATGGCCGAGGAGGCCAAGGTGTTAGGGGACGTGATATCCCCGGAGGTTCTCTCCAATTGGGCGCAGCGCACAATAGACTTCATTCGGAATGCGAACTGCGCACTTTCCCTCCTGATAAAGGTGGATCCCAAGTTGGGGGACGTCGCCTCTTCGGAGGCTGGAGCGGTGGCCCAGGGGGTTTGTTTGGTGACCCCTCCGTCAAGGAGTTGGGGTAGTTTGTAGTAACTTTCACCTCCCTTGACAGGGTGCAAGCTAACATCCTAAAGGTTTTCACTCCTTGGGTTTTCAACAGGGCCGGACGTAGCAGGAGCCGCTTGTTCGGTCGCTTTAACAGCCCCGACCGGGGGCGAAGCTCCGGCCGTGGTCAGTCCAGGACAATGCCCAGTTTAATAACTTCTACCCAACAAGAAGCCAGAAGTTTTATGGTCGTGGCCACCAGAAAGGTCAGCAGCAAGGTGCTGGAAGAGGTGAGTGTGCTGCCTTCAGCAAACTTGCAGGTGAGGCGGGGCGCTTGGCGCAGTTCTTCCTGGCATGGGTTTCCCTCACCAACGATGTGTGGGTACTGCAGATGGTCCAGGGCTTCCATCTGGAGTTTCATGGCTGTTCTTGTCCGCTTAATCGCCCCCGTCCCATTTCCTTTTCGCAGCGTGACACAGAGTTAGTGCGCGAAGAGGTGCGCGCCCTCCTTCAAAAAGGGCCGATTTGTTGAGCATCCAAGGGGTTTTGTCAGCAATCTCTTCTTGGTCGACGGTGGCAGGCGCCCAGTTATCAATTTGAAGGAGTTCAACGAGTGGCTGGTGTACCGCCACTTCAAGATGGAGGGCATTCACCTCCTCTGGGACGTCTTTTCGACCGAGCGATTGGGTGGTCAGGCTAGACCTAAAGGATGAGTACCAGATGGTGCCTATCTCTCCCCCTCATCGGTGTTTTTTGCAGTTCAGGTGGGAAGGTCAGGTTTACGAATTCACCACACTCCCTTTTGCTCTATCTTCCGCTCCATGGTGCTTCACAACGGTTCTTCGACCGGTAGTGGAGTTCCTCAGGGCGAGGGGTGTGAGAATGATTGTATATTTGGACGACATGTTGTTTTTCAACCAGTGTCCCCTGAGGTTGTCCGCCCAGTTGCAGACTGCAGTCAACCTCTTTTAAGGGCTCGGTTTCGTTATCAACGAAAGGAAGTCCCTGCTGGTCCCCGTCCAGTGTGCAACATTTTTAGGTTACAACATCGATTAGCTAATGTCCACTCGGAGTCTTCCAGCCAGAAAAATCGTGAAGATCAGGCACTAGTTACGTCAGACTTTGGCAAAGAGTCAGATCTCTTGGCGCCAGTTGGCACGACTGGTGGGACTGCTCGCTTCCTCCATTCAGGCTATTTTTCCCAGACCCTTGCATTATCGGGCCATGCAGCGCATGAAGGCCTATCCCCTCAGACAGGGGCTGACGTATTCTCAGCTGATTTCCCTATCAGACGAGGTGTGAGACGAAATGAGGTGGTGGCTCACGCACATGGAGGCCTGGAATGGGCGTGCGATTTTCGGATCTGCCTCAGATATTATCGAATCCGACGCCAGTCGCTCAGGGTGGGGTGCCTGATGCGGGGAGTTTTCCACAGGTGGCGCCTGGTCCACTCAAGAGCAGTTGTTACAAATCAACTGCTTGGAGTTACTGGGGGGATCCTTCACGGTACAGTGCTGGACAAAGGACAGGGTGCAGTTGTGTGTCCTCCTCAGGATGGACAACCACTCGACGGTCCGGTACATCAACCACCTAGGTGGGACCAGATCCAGGATGTTGGCGAACCTGGCCAGAGATTTCTGGCACTTTTGCCTCGACAACCAGATTTCGGTAACGGCAGAGTACCTATCTGGACGTGAGAACGAGGTGGCCCATTGGTGCTCCTGCCATCTTCTGGATGCCAGTGTGTGGAAACTGGACCACCAAATCTTTACCCGCCTGTCGGGGCATGGGGTCTGTTCTCGGTGGACCTATTTGCGTCAGTCACCGAGATTTTTCAGTTGGTGGCCGGATCTTCTGGCAGAGGCAACGGATGCCTTCCTCCAGGATTGGCAGGGGAAGCAGGACTATGCCTTCCCCCCATTCTCTATGATCACAAGAGTGTCTGCGCTCCTACCTACGTCGCCAACAAGCGGAGGTGGTGCTGATCACCCCGCTGTGGAGGTCTCAAATGTGGTTTCCGGTTCTACTGGAACTTTCCTAGGATTTTCCAATCCAACTCCCCCACTCTCCTCACATTCTTCTCAATCCAGATTTCATTCCTCATCGCCTAGTCCAAGACGGAACATTGAGAAAAATGGCCTTGAGGATCTCCGGCGTCGTTGGACGCTCCCAAGCCTTTTGGGAAAGGTGGACGAATTGCTCTCCAAGGCATGGGTGGATAGCACAACAAAAAGATACCGATCAGCCTGGCATTGTTGGTGTTTGTGACGGAGTGTTGATCCCGTGGGGGCTGATGTAGTACATGTGCTTAATTTTTTGGCAAGTTTGGCGGAGGACAGGCTGGCCTATCGGTCAATTAACACCTTCCGATCCGTGATCTTGGCAGGACATGTTGTGGTGCAGGGTTAGTCTATCGGCGAACACCCCTTGGTGTGCCGTCTCCTTAGGGGAATAAGTCTCCCGCGTCCCCCGGAGCCACGGTATTCTGTCCTTTGGGACGTGAACAGAGTCCTAAACCTGTTCCTCTCTTGGCAACCAAATAGGTTTCTCTCCCGTAAGGAGGTGACTGCCAAGCTGGCAATGTTGTTGTGTTTAGTTTCTTGCAGACGAGTCTCGGACGTCAGAGCCTTGGATATTTCTGCCAGAGTTTTTTGCCCTGAGGGGGTATCCTTCACAGTGAGCAGAAGGACAAAATCTAACACAAGGGTAATTTCATACCCAGCTTTTCCTGACTCCCCGAAGCTGTGTGTGGTTCAGTGCCTCCGTGCTTACGAAGAACTAACTGGTGAATCTCGCCCTCCGGGCGAAAGACAACTGCTCATTGCACTACGCAAGCCGTACAGGGCGGTTTCTTCCCCGATCATCGCCAGATGGGTGCGTTGGGTGATGCAGGAGGCGGGAAAGATACGAAACAGTTTGATGCTCATTCGGCGAGAGGTGCGATGGCATCTAAAGCTTTTGCCCTAGGGGCACAGTTTAAGGATCTGATGCGTACGGCCGATTGGTCCTCAGATTCCACCTTTAAGAGGTTATATTTCAAGCCGGTGCTGGAGGTGGCAAGGCTAGTTGTCGACAAGCTGTGAACTGGCATGATCCGAAGCCTCCGTTCCTGCCATAGAATGGAAATTTGCCTAGCCTAGGTGCTGGTAAGTTCCAATTCTATTAAGGACTCGGAGGCAAGGATTATCCCTCCCAAGGACTTCAGTGAAGTGGACCCTCCCTATATTGGTGTAAGTAATCCATTCAAGGGGCTTATGTGTATTGGTGAGTTGATGCTACTGCTTACAGTTGTTGTTACCTTGTGCTATGTGGCACTGCTTTCCGGCTCAGCCTCTGACACTGCCTCTTTTGCAGGAAATGATGGTTCCAAACAAGATGCGTGAAAATGCGACACGAAGGGCATCGCGTGAAGAAAGAGGATGAGGAAACACCGTGGAAGGACTATCAGGGCTGGCTGGAGTACGGACAGAGAGGAAGGACTCCTGTTGAGAGACACTTTTCCCAAGTGTTCATGGGAAATGTAGTTTTTTGATGTTTTATATCGCTGCTGTAAAAAATAAAGCGTCGAAAGAAGGCATAATCCTCGCCTCTGAGTCCTTAATAGAATTGGAACTTAGCAGCACCTAGGCTAGGCAAATTTCCATTATAGCACATACTCCTTCCAACACTGCTGGGATTTGAAGCGTGCTGTGGACAAATCCTCTACAAACCTATCTAGTAATTATTTATTCAGAATAATTTAGCAGTAATCTGTCTTCCTCTGCAAGGCCAGCTGGTAACTAGTTCACTAAATTAATGCTAAACAGCTGATTTCTAAATCCTATGTAAGGGACAGCACATACTATAACACAAGTAAATACCTGCGGGTTTAAAGTCTCTGCCGGCGATGGCACAGGCTGGGGAACTTCATTGCTCATCTGAAAGGAAAAAAAGATTTATTTAATACCTGGCAGAACCTGTGTCCGGAAATGCCAACCTGGATGGGATGATGAAATAACATGCCATATTAAAATGCAAATAATTGGTCTACCATAAACCCCCGAGATGAAAAGCGTTATGTATTCCAGTCTTTAGAGCCTTTGTCATGAAAAGCTAAGGGGAAACCCAGCCTAATGCCACCGCAAAATTATTTCTCCAAAATTCAATTCACAGTTGTAAATTAAATGACATTAATGTTTACATAGACTGGCCCAGAATCTCCATGCAAGCCCAAACTATACTTTTCCTTTCAATGCATGAATAGATAGACAGGTACATAGCTTATCCAAAGCTTATCCAACAGAAACATTTCTTGTAACTTCTACTCCATGTTCTCCAGGACCCAACTGTGAAGAATAAATTAGCTAACTGAGGATACGAGACTGCTGCAGTTTAATTAAATCAATGTAATAACTTCAACCTCCTTCATTAAACACGTGCATCTTTTTATGAAGTTCCACATTTCAGACCTCATGTGTCCTGTGAATATTGAACTTGAGAAAAGATATAGACATAGCCACGAAGTTACAGGCATTCTTTAGACTCCAGTGGCATGTTTTCCAGGCTCTGTTCCTTTGGCAAATAAAGTAAGTTCTTAATCTACGTTGGATTACAGCAGGCACCTTATACATTTTACCACAAGAGTGGCTGCACTTTAATCGAAGGAGCCACACCAGCTGTCAGCAGAACGTCAAAGTTCACCCACCTAAACAGACATGCAACACAGCCAAAAACATAAAAGATTTCTGGGAGCAGTAAAGGCTCTTCTCAAACAAACTAACAAGTTTCAAAAAATCCCAGAAAGTGCACTGATGCGAAGAGGCTTTGGACTTACTAATATTAACCTGTTTGAGGCAGCGACTACCAGAAAATGTGAGTGGACTATCTCGCCCTCACCACTCCGGTTATTCTGGAGCACTCTCCAGATATCATTAGAGGTGTCCATGAATATATACATATACACACACACATGTATATAAGATTAAACAACTACTAACTAGAAGAGAGAAAACTTACACTCAAAATAGGAAAGGTTTGCACATCTTTATTACAGACAAGGTTTTCATCCTTATGCTTCACGCACTGGCCGCCACGCAGGTACAGTTTACAGAAATCAGCATCAACAGGAACTCCAACTTTGTCCATCTGTTCCTAGTTGCAGAAATAGACACAGAAAAGGGAACGCATCAATCACACTAACACAAGCAACAACAGAGCAACCCATGTTTTGGTGCTCATGTTATTCAACCGTAAAGATATACAATTTTTAACGACAAGGAGCCCTTCATCTACCTTCACCAACGAAACTGCGTTGCCCAGTGGAGGCTGGCAGAAAAAGGGGGTTGTGGGGTGGGAGCTGGGGGGTTGGGAGATTAAACTAAAATTTAAAAACACTTACCTTTTGTCGCCCACTGTCTCTTCCAAGCAGTCATGCGCACTTAAGAGTACGCAAACCACTCCCCCCCACTGTAGCCCCAGCCCCGCCCAAACCCACTCCATAGTGTAAATTAAAATGATAATAACGAGGTTATCATGTTATTTTTCCGCTGCACTGCTCTTACAGCAGTGGGGCGATGATCCTCCGCCATAGCAGAGGAGCAGACACTGGCATTGCCATTTCATGGAAACAAAAAATTACTGCTGTCGCACAGGAATTTAAGATCTGACATTTCAGTACCCACTGCTAAAAATCAGCTGAGTAATAAATCTCGAGCTGGTGGTTACTGAAGCAATACATAGAAGGGTGAATGGCATTTTATCAGAACCATCAGTTGGGAAGCTTTTTCGAGACGAATAACTGCTGCTGTATGCACTTTAGAAGTAGGGAGATGAAGGAATGACGTTGGATTCTATCGATCCTACAGCTCTCGGACACGGACCACATCAAAACAATTGCAGTGATGTCATGACACCTCGGATAAACTTGGGTATAATAATATTCTCTTATTTCAATAATATGGTTCCGTTAGGAAAACTAAGCTACTTGATTTGGCTCCTCTGATCACCCAAATCCTAAGAGATAGTGATGGGTCGGCGAGGCAGATGGGATGAAAACTAAAACAAAAGAATTTGTGCAAGTGGATCCCCCCACTAAAATTGCTCCATACTGGAAAGCCTGGTCTTATCTGCAAAACCTTTCAAATTTGAAAGTTTCTTAAAACATCAATAATAATACCAATGATAGCAAACATTATAGCAATAATAATACCAATTGATAACAGCACTATAGCTCAGTTCTTGATATTTATAAACCATAAGTACCTGATGCTAATTTGATTACCCATTGTAATGGTCCTCATTGTGTCGACCCTGGAAACATGAAAGTCAGTTTCGTTTTGATGTGGCCAGTATCAAAGGTTACATAAGTCTGCAGGGATCGAAAGATCCACTCGCCTGCTCGCTATGGTGAGCCAGATTTAATCAGGACGAGCTATTTTTAGGGCCTACTCCTCCTTTCTGGCGAGTAGGAAGACAAACTGACTTTTGACCCCGTCTCTGAAAGCGGAGCAAATGTGACAAGATAACAAGAATTAAAGGCATCTTTATTGCTGACAAAGTGAATGAGCAATAAAGATTCCTTTAAATTTTATCTTGTCACATTTGCACAGCTATCAGAGACAGAGGTCAAGTACATTACAGTTCGGTTGAGTAGATTTTTTATGTTACTAGAACTGCAGATCTAATACAAATGTTCTGATTTTTCTCTGGTCTGGTTTAGTTATCTTCAATCCAGAGCGGACTCTCGTTTAGAGCTGGATGAATTTTTGTTCGACAGGTCTTTCTGTGGAGGATATATTAGGCCTAGAGCCTTTATGTTATATTTTAATACTATAATTTGTAAAGCCCCATAACGAGTGTCACCACCAGGATGCGGCACCCCATATACCCTGTGACATAGTTCTCTAGTGCGGAACCCGCAACGAGAAATTTACGGTTTCCCCTTTTGACCTATACGCTTTGTCTAGAATATGATTGCTAATACTTAGCATGAGCCCTCCTTATTGAGGGCCACCTAAATAATCTATAGTCATATCAGTTTTTACTAAATAACCTATAGTCATATCAGTATGGCTTACCATCCCTTATGGGATCTTATGTCAGACCGCACTAAAAGGTCTTTTGCACCCTTCTTTTTTGGTACTTGGACTTATGAGTATATGTATCTGTGACTGTTGAGCTTATTTGACAGTTTAATGTTGCAGTAATATTTTAACTTTGAACATATTTGTATTCTGCCAAGTGTCTCACTTATCCGTTTTATTTATTGTGCAGTGACTGTCACTTACAGGTGAGGCTATTTCTTGATCAATGTGCAACATACAAACTTGCCTAATGGGGGAACGAAATAAAACAAGACTAGTCCAAGTGGAAACTACTAAACAAGCAATGGCAAGGCCATTTTTTTGTTCTTGTATACTTAGAAATATAGAGCCAATGTTGTAACTCTTACATGCAGCAACATACGGTGCTATTATGAGTCCTGTAACAGTCAATTACGTATTCCACATTCCCAGATCCAAATATCTATTGGAGTTGCCATGTCATTTCAGGCCTGCATGTCAGTCTGTTGCTAAACCTGCCCTCACTCTACACAAATCACGTTCACATGTGTAATCCAATCATTTCAAGGAAAGCAACTGAAGATGTCAACTTTGATTAGACAGCATTTTGTAAAGCCAGAACACGCAATATATTTACAAAGAGAAAAAGGATTTTGACTCACAGGTAATACTTGCGCTCCGCTAAGCTACTGACTACCTGTATGGTTAAGACCATAAGTTGGTGGTGCTATAGGAAAAGGGGAACCCTTTCAACCCTTTCACAGGTATTGTAACACAACACCTAATAACTATGAAAAACGAACTCCTATGCACACACAATATTATTTATACTGTATAGTATTGTGAACATTCATTCATTCAGTATAATCATAAAATTAGTTTTAGTGTTTTGCTTCACATGAGAATAACTTGTTTTTCTACATTGCTAGACTTGCTTCGTAAGCTTAGTCTGAACAGTGAGTGCCGCGCCTATGCAAGCCTAAGAGACCTTCTTTAGTTATAAAATAACCTACTAGCAAGGGAGGGTGAAATATAGGTATATATTTAACCTGTTTCCATTTAGCATTATAAAATGATTTCTCCCTTTGTATTTTATGGAATAGTAACTTTGCTGACAATCTTATTTCTTATCACATGTCTGCTTGTATTAGCTAAGATGCTGCACCTGAGATCACAGCGTTAAACATTTTAAACTTACTCGTGTCTCCCTTTACTCCCTGTTCTGGGCTGGTATGAGAGTATAACGAATGAGTGCTCATGTTTCCCACCTTACCTGAGGTATCCTAAGTCGCATGTTCTAGGTTGTCTAATCATTGGTAACTTTGCTATAGGATGAAGAGCTAATGAGACACTGATGCTAGTCTGGTATGGGATTTTGGGTACTAAGGTGAGTTTTTGGCACACCCTAATTCACTGAGGTCCTGAGTTTCTGTGCACACGTACACAAGTGAAATATACAAGTGTGGTATTTTACGTTCGCGAAAATATGATCAGAACTTTGCGTCCTGTTTTTGTACATTAAGTGGATCTTAAACCCCTTATTTTTTAATCTACCATAAATGTGTTGCATTTAATTATGCAGCACCACATTAGGTTTTTTCGGTGAAAGTGTTGCCACGTACATGTTAAATTGTGTAGTATACCGAGCTGTGAATCAGTAATTTGAGAACTGTGTATATTTTGTTTTACTTCCAGCCCTGAAGAGTCAGAGCAATCTGTACTCTGACGAAAAACGTGTCGGCTGGCGTGAATTTGCTTGAGCAAGAAAAAGAAAAAGTGCTCACACAAGAAGAAGTGGAAACTAATTTTATGATTATACTGAATGAATGAATGTTCACAATACTATACAGTATAAATAATATTGTGCGTGCATAGGAGTTCGTTTTTCACAGAACACGCAATATGGTGTCCACTGAGTGATCCAGCAACCCAGTTATTCAAGCACCAAAAGACAAATCAGTTTGTGGTTATTTGTTTTGTTTAAATGGTAAATGTAACGGTCTTAGGTAATGAATTGTGTGGGAAAAACAGCTAGAATTTGGTTTGCATGGTCAGTTACTGTTGCAGGGATTCTGCTCAGACACAGAATTGTGCACAGAGACTCAGGACCTCAGTGAGAAATAAGATTGTCAGCAAAGTTACTATTCCATAAAATACAAAGGGAGAAATCATTTTATAATGCTAAATGGAAACAGGTTAAATATATACCTATATTTCACCCTCCCTTGCTAGTAGGTTATTTTATAACTAAAGAAGGTCTCTTAGGCTTGCATAGGCGCGGCACTCACTGTTCAGACTAAGCTTACGAAGCAAGTCTAGCAATGTAGAAAAACAAGTTATTCTCATGTGAAGCAAAACACTCAGCCTAACTCTAAACAATAGATAACGTGTGTGCCGTGTGCAAAAGAAAGCAAAAGGTAAAATGGTGTTTAAACTTCTAATAAGCTCATGCTAACTTAACACTGTATGACTGCAAGGCTCAGCCCCACTACACCCTCCCTTGATCGGAGCAGGGACAAGTAATGGGGGCAAAGCAGGAATGCAGAGTTCAAGGTCGAGAGAAAGAATCAAGTTCAAATTTGCCATAATGAAAAAACAGGAGCAAACTCAGAATTTTGAAAATAATCCAAATTAGTAATCATTTGTGGGCATAATAAAGCCAATAGGCCCAAAAAAAAAATTAACAAAAAAAAATTCGATGTCCAACATGTGATGTCGGACGTGAAAAAGAGACAGAAGGAAATGCACCTCACTCCAACAGTGTATATGCACAGTACGTTGCAACAGCCTCCACCAGGCAATCACTGTTGCCATCTGAAAACATTTCAGCCATCCAATTTAGTAACGGGAATGAACATACATGTTCCTCAATTACTGGAGCCTCTAGTACCATCAGAGGACAACTCGGATTGACCTCAATATAACAGCGTGGCAAGAAATCATGCACAGCTGTAAAAATATTCCAATGTCCCAGGACTCCATGCATCGCTGCAAAGGCCATAATCCCGCCGCCAGACCAAAGCAATTCATGAGCAACTAAGGGGCTCATCAGTTGATCATAATCTGCGTTGGGAGACATCGTACTGCAGAGACACAAATCCAGAGCCCATTCGAAATCGCAGCTCAGGCAATGAAAGACAGGCTGGATGCACGTGAAAAAGGAAAATCGAAACGATAATCCATAAACTGCACTCAATGTAGCCAGAGGCAGCGCTCCATAGTAATCAAGCATTCGGTTGCGGAGCAGCAACAGCTGAGGCAAATCGTCTCGTGGCACAGGATGTGCATCCATTTGGAAAGAAGTCACAAGGCCACTTCTTACAACTTTAAAAAAGTGAGCCAGCCCTGTGGTCGAGGAAGCATTAAAGGTAGTGTGAATTAAATCCCCGAAAATGCAGGGCAAGATCCGTATTTAATAATGCATGCAACGGGTGTTTGCCACGTGAAGGACAAATATTTCACAGGCAGATTTAAGGGAGACTTCTTTCTGGGACAAAAGAGCTCTTATTCGACTCATCTTGTTGAACTCTGCTTTCAAGGTCGGAATCGACGGCCAGATGGAAACATCCAGCTTCCCATGTGGAGGAGAAAACATTACTTTTTTACAACAAACTACACGATGGGAGACCGTAACTGTGAGAAGTTGGCCTGATATGTGATGTCTGGGCACCCTGTATCAGTCCAAACAACCCTTATGGTGATGGTTGTAAAGTCAACCTTATAGACCAGCTATCCTAGTGGTAGCATGGACAAAGCAGACTTAGGCTAAACTCAAGAGGGCATGTGAAGCCAGCTGTTTTACCATATGTAACCCCTTTAAAAACCAAATGAAAGGACACCACACAGGTTATATATAGAAAATATATATGTATTTATTACTAAAATAATCCTCTGAACTCTTTATGAGGTCAGAGGCACAAGCACATAACAAGATACTCAATAAACATACAATAAGTTGCACAAAATACAGTAATGCCCTAGGGGCACTTCGAACCATATACTAAAATAGTGGTATAAGAACCACGTGACGAACAAAGGATAGGCCTAGGGCCTGGAGAATCGCTGGGGCTACGCTGTACTACCAAAGGATAGGGAGCAGGAGGCCCACGGGATGAGCGTGCAGTGTCTTTACACACACGCGAGTTACCATAGAGTTATAATGGGAATAAAAGAAATGGAAACTAGTTCTTTTAGGTCACTTCCGGATGGACAAGGAGAAAGCTACTTGAAAGTTAGACCCTAGGATAGTAAATACCCATAGGAGCACTGAAGTACTCGCATTACCTCACCCACAGGAAGCGGGTGCATAGGTGTCAAAGTGTGTCAGGTTTCGTCGCTGAATCCTATGGAGCCTTGAAGAAAGATGCTGCAGGCGGCCAGGAGGGAAGTGTCCGGGTGGATTCAAGGGTGGATCGAGGATGACGAGTACCTGAAAGCAGAGGGGACAGAGTCTGGGTCACTAGCCAGTGACCAGGAAGGAACCAGGCGATGTCGCGAAGCAATCAGGTGATGTTGTGAAGCTGGTCTCTGCAGCCACGTGGACCAGGAGGTGTCGACGACGACCAGGAGCTGGATACGGACTGTCCAACGAAGGCTCTCGCTGTCGGCGGTGTCAGCTTCCGGATTGGAGTCAACAAGCCTTGGCAAAGGCAACCCACGCAGGAATCGAAGATGGCTTGCGGATCAGACCATCAAGGTCTGATGGGCTTCTCCTTTTCAGGGAAGCAGGGGCCAGTCTGGAGCAACCAGACCAGCGGTGTAAATTCAAAGGTTCGTCGTCACAGAGGCCACTAGCCAACGGGCAAGTGACCGGACAGACGCGTCGAGCAGGAAATTGCAGAAGAGCCCCACGCAGAACTCGTGGAGTGTGGAGGGCTGATCTTCGGTGCAGTTGGTGCTTGGGGCTGGGGCTTCCCAATCCCCAATGCACAACTTCGAGGGGGCTTCAGAAGTTGCACGGAAAGCAATTCGCTGGCTTTCCAAGATGGCTAGTCCCACGTCTCTTGTCGCCTCCACGGGTCTCAGCTCTGCTGTGACTGTGGATCGGGCTGTTGGAAGTCTGGAAGTCCGGGTATTGTCAGGCTCTGGGCTCGGGCTCCGGCGGGAGCGTCGACAAAGCAAACCGTTGATCGGGTGATGGTGCCTGCTTGCACAGGGTTGTCACTCCTTGACCACAAGGGAGATTCTTCAGTCTTCTATCTTCAAGTAGAACGTCGAAGGTCCAGAGTTTCATTTCAAGTTTCAGTCAGGATAAATCTAAAGTCTTGGGACTCAGCTCCTACCTATATACCAATTTCAGGGGCTGGATTACCTGCTAGGTCCCTCCTATGGGTGGGACCCAGGAACGGGGTGGTTACACCCCTTTCCCTTAGTCCAGTGTTGCGCCAGAGCTGGGGCTGGAGTGCCCCAGCACCTGTTTGAACTGGACTATGCATGAGACACCTTGTGTGCCCCAGGCACTGTCATTTCATTCAGCCCTCCATGCTCCAATACACTATGGCCTGTCTGGGGTGGTGCTAGCACCTCCCAAGACAGGAAACCTATTGTCCAAGCCTCCCTCGCTGGAAGGACTCCCAGCAGCAGGAGGTCAGACTTGTGTCTGTGGCAGCAGCATCCATTTTGTGATGCTATGGCTCTGGTTAACTTTAACCGGGATTAGTAGGAACAACATGTCTTCTCGCTCTAGAAGGGTGGAATGCTACCCCCGTCACCAGAACTGGCGAGGGGGTAGTATTCCAAAGCGTATGACACCTTACACGACATGTTTTGATAAAGCCAAACCAAAGTTAGCATTCAACCGCTAGGATTATAATGCGCTTAAGAGTATATGGTATGGCAGTATCCTAGAACTGCTATAAGGACATGGTTCCGAAAGCTGCAGACAGGTTCAGCTCATGCTAGAGCCTCATCTCACATAAAACCAAGCACTCTGCCTTCAGGATTGTTAAGGCCTGCCATAGGAGTGACTTATAGGTGTATATGTAGTGGAGTGGTGTGGCTCACTGGTTAGAGGTGGCAGACCCGGAAGCAGAAGTCGGCCCGGGACCAGGGTTCGATTCCCGACGCGGCAGGGTCGTGGACCAGGGTGAGCGGACTCGATAATTCTCGCCTCAGTGCCTACGCTAACCAGGGGTCGCACTCCGCAACTCTGGGCATTAGCTTGCCTAATCTCCACAACGGCCCCCTCAACGCCGGGGATGCCTGGCTCCACCTTGGGGATTCCCAGCAGGGACCATCCCACAGGGAAAGCCAGGACAGGTTCCCCAGCGGTATACAGCGCCAGGACGCCGGCTGGCAACAGTGCGCTTTACAAGTATACACATTACATTACACATGATGTGTCTAGATATAAGGTTAGATATAGGAATACTATACCTAAGCAAGGGGTGATTACTCGACCTTGCCCCAGCTGAATGATCAGCCAGTTGTGTCAGTTTGGATGCCCAGCCAGGGGTGGCAAAAGATATGAGGCAGCCCCTGGTAGGCCTTGGGTGCACCTATGCCCTGGGTACCTATGGTACACTATACAGGGACTCACAAGAGTGACCCAATTCCCAAGTGGTGATGTACCTAAAGTACATGGTGTGAATTTAGAGAGAGAACAGCAGGGCTGTGGGTCTGATTAGCAGGCCCACAGCCACCTTAAGTCGAAAACCAGTGAAGCAAAAAGCAAACATTGGGGTGACCATAGTAAAGCAGACCCTACTCTCCTACAGTAACGATGTAAGGAATTCCAGCCAGCATCCCACAACTATCTTCATTATTTAAAAGTAAAGAACTACCGTTTGCTAGTAATGTGAATGTGGGTGTGATAGCAGGCGTTGGTGTACCTTTTAAGACACAGGCCAAATTAGGTGCATTTTGATTACACGAGCCATGCAATTGAATGTTCCTACACACTAACGAGTGATCAGGTGTTATTGTGCAATCTTCACCATTCAAATAAACCTCTTTACCCTCCCTCAGGCACCTATATGTAAATGGTAGTGACCAAGCTTCATGGAGAGAAGTGGTGCCTAGAGGTTCATACCTGCCAATTGCATAATACTTCATGCAATCTTCGAATTTGAGCAAAGAAAAGGTAATGTTATTAACCCATGGACGAGCCACACAGCAGAATTTGCTTCGGCCATAGAAAACGGCAAACGTACAATATGTAGCATACCAAAAGTTTCATCTTTCATAGACATAAAATGCTGTTTGGCAGTCAAATTAAAAGGGGCAAACAATGAGGACGTGTTCATGTAGTCCCAAGGCACCTTCCCTGCCTTTAACATTTGTTAAGTCCATGCAAACTGCATAATGGAACGCAATTGATTTTGACCATGGTACAAAACAGACATCTTCTTGCACAATATCAACAACAGATGAAACAATATTATCTAATGTGTAAATACGGGAAGAAAGCGTGTTAATGCTGTTATCTACAACTGCTAGCACTTTTTCTAAATTTGCTTGATCTATAGCTCTTAAGCGGGAAGCAGCCTCAATCTGGGACAGTTTCCAAACTTCGTTGTAAATAGCATATATCCACCTTTTGGATCTGCCTGAAGCAGGGCCCATGACAAAGTCATTCAGATCAACATTGTCAGTCAATTTAGACAAATGAAGCTTAACTGACGCTAAAGTGGAGTTTTGAGCCAATTCTGACACAGCTTGCCTACGGAATAGGTAGTTACAGAATGGTCACTCTCAAAACAGGGATCCACCCTAACCTGTGTGTAGCCCGGGGCTAAACCCAGAAAACGATGTTGGCAAGAATCTGCACTTCTGTGCCATAACAACCAACCCCTAGGATCCAAACTGGATATGTTAAAAGTAGAATTCAATAACAGGGTCTGTAATTCCCCGATTGAAATACTGGTATTATTATCCCAACCGGGGTACCAATTCTGGAAAAGAAGGAGCATTTAATTTTTTAGTAGTAGCCAATCCAAAGCAGGTGGTTTGTGAAATAGTCGAATTAAAAAACAACATATGGTTTGGGATGAGACATACACGATGCAAAGCTTCCGTGCCTGGCACTTGCCAACTTTTAGAACCCCAAACATAGTTAAGATCAATAGTATCTTTCCACAGTTCATAGTCCCCAATAGCCAATTGGTCAAGAAAGGACTTGGAATATAACAATTTTGTGCGGGTAAGTCTAACTTTGGAAGAGGACTTTTCGGTCATCTTAAAATAAAATGCATTAGGATTTGACGGATTGAAATCAGTAAAATAAGTGAATCTCTTTAAGAGAGAGTTTGAGCTGCCTTCAGAAGGAGCGGGGCAATGTTCCCATTTCGTATAATTGACTATATTCCTCCTTGTGTTTGCTTTATGCCGGTAGTGATTTCCATAGTGTTGATAACAGAACAAAACACAATAATTAGCCGAATCTAAATATAAATCCTCAGCATCAAAGGCAGCATAATATTTCAGATCTGAAAACAAAGCTTCTACGGCTTGAACATCCCAATCATCGGAGCTTATATTTTGTTTAATCACATCCCCCATAGAAGCTCTTATTACGTTCGGGACATTTATAACCTCTGTGGGACCATGAACCTGAAATTTAACAGCATCCCGTACAATCCCATCTAAGACAGGCCAAGTAGTAATATTTACAAAAGTCAGGTACCTCTTCAATCTGTGTGATGAGGAATGGGGTGCCAATGTTTCATTAATTAGTCGAATAGCAGTCCTCTCTTCAACGTAGTGTCCATTCACAAGATGGAATAAAATACACCACAAAGCCAATTGACAAACAAAAAAATTGAAAAAAGCACCAACCAAATGTAAGTCCAAGGAGGAATCAAAAAATGTTTTTTAAACCATGTTGCAAAAACTGAAAGTTTTGAAGGGGATTTCGATGTGGTAGAGTTAGTGTCAAATGAAAATCTGGACTCAGTTGCCAAACAGGTTTGTAAATCGGGTATCGATAAGTCTGTGGGGTACGTATACTCAGTATCATCAAGATGAGCATCAGGTGGGGTATTCAATAAAGGACTTGAAACTGCAGGCATCTCGAAGGCAAAATCAGGCCTGTTGTTAGGAGCCGGAGCCAAAACAGAATTTCTCAGTATTGATGGATAAGAGACCGCAGGTGTCATACTAAGAAGAATCGGCCACTCTGTGTAATTTGACATTGACAATGGAGATGTACCTTTTTTCCTTACGACCTGGAAGTGGAGGTAAAAAGACTGAATGTTTTATCCTAATCATGGTATTGTTTTTATTGATTTTAACTTATGTACATATGATGTTTAAAGGCTAATATGGGCTCAGCTCCGTTCTTGTACATTAATGAATTGTTGATTTTTAACCTGTCTGTAATTTTATTTGCCTTTTATGATTTCTTGAAAATCGAATAAAGTGTATTTTGATTGACTGACTGACTGACTGACTGTTCTTGTGTCCTGCACGCCAAGTACAGGAACTGGAGCTCTATATGAGGGGCCAAACTCTTTCTTGTTCTCGACCTTCTAACGGACCAGTTCTCCGACTCGGGGTAGCCAGCCAACTACTGGAATCTGCAACGCAGCATCAGATGTGGAGGGCTTGTGTTCCTTTGCAAGACTGCCTCTCGTAGAGTCTGTACAACAATACAATGGTCATCTACGCCAAAGGGGGCAGCTGCCGCCGCCTGATCTAGACCTTCAAGGCCCGGGACAAACATTTTGATACCAAAGAGCATCTTGTATGGGGTCCGCCCACCCAGAGACCTTCTAGGGAGATTATTAAGTGCACGCTGTACGCCACTGAGATGGGCTAGCCAGTTCCGCCCGGAACCTATAACCCTAGCTGTCAAGGATTGCTTTAAGTCACGGTTCATCCGTTCCACAACACTATTTACCCTCAGGTCGGTATGGAGACGAAAATTTGACCTGGACCCCCAATGAACTCATTGCATCCTTGTACGCCTTAGAGGCGAACGCTGGACCCTGGTCCGAATGGAAGGTGCCACACGCAAATCCCTTATGACAGTTTGTGAATCAGCACTTCGGGGGGGCCACACCCATACAAAGCCCGTGCAAGAATCAACTGCAACTAAGATGTACTTATACGCAGTTTCTGAAGAAAAAGGACCGCAGTGATCCAAATAAACACAACCACGTGGTTTATTGGAAATGTACAACTGTGTCTGGGGCAGCCGCGTAGCAGTCGAAGGCTTGATCTGATGACAAATTTTGCATTGAAAGACATAATCACGCGTCTGTTTATACAGTCCCCGCCACCAAAAAAGCTGTTGTAGCTGAGATACAGAAGCCGAAACACCCGCATGCGCGGACGCAACACCCTCGTGGGCAGCTGTAATCAGCGCTGACCTGCGGTCCGCGCTGGGAATCAATCTGTCACCAACATCTGGTATTTTCACATAAGGAACTTTATCAGGACTTAAATGATATGAATACTTTTAAGGAAATCCAGTAGGATATTTTCTTGCCTTCTCAGTAGCGGCAATTGCTGCCAAGATGTTGAGCTCATAGCCCAGGAACAACACTGTGTACTCTGCAATGTGAGACTTTGCAAAGTTAAATTTGTAACCGAAGTACGCAAAATTACAAATTATGCAGTTAATGCGGCACAGATGCGCCCATATCTCGCTGTCTGTGAGATAAATGTCATCCACATACGAACATGCATCTGGGTCGATTCTCTCTAATAGAGAAACTATACGGGAAGCAAACACACTTGGACTATTCTTGTAGCCCATAGCCAAACATTTAAATGTTTTCTGTGTGCCACCACTGGTAAAAGCGGTCCATTGCCTACTTAAATCAGAAAGATTGTGGGCAAAAAAAACATTGGATAGGTCAAGTGTGGTTTTAAACCGTTTACGCACAAGACCATCCATCAGGGCAGAGCCGTGGGTATTCTGTACTGCACAGGTACGGCAATGCGAGTTTAGATGCCGGTAATTCAATACCAAACGGTAGGAACCATCAGGCTTGGTCACAGTAAAAAGAGGGTTATTCATCGGAGACACACAAGTTTCAATTACACCTTGATATTCCAATTGTTCAAGGATTTCTGCGACCGAAGCTTTAGCCTCACGCCACATGGGATACTGAGGTTGAGACTGTGGCATAGACCGCAAGGGAATCTCATGTTGGGGGGAGAATTTATTCCAACCACAGTGAGTACGGTACAAAGCAGGCTCAAGGGCCTTAGCCCACTCTTCTGCCAAATTCAGCGCATGCTCCTTCGACACGGTGTGCGCGAAACTAGGGAGGATTACCTCCTCCCCTTTCGGAGATGCAAGAACAAAAGGTGGGGGCCAGTCAGCCTCCGCTAACAAAATGTCATAAATAGTTGTAAGATTTTCCCAAAATACCCTTTTTATGGTACGTTGTATGTCTCCTTCAATTAAAAGGTCAATTTCATAAAGCCTATCAGGGGGAGCTACTCTAGTATCAGCTGTCTCAACAACAACGAATCTGTGAGTCGCTGTCACCTTCAGTAGTGAACGCAGGGCCTCTCGAACAATGGTAATCTCCACCTCTCTGTCCAACAGCGTCAGCGCACATGCCGCCTCCACCACCAGACAATGAGGCCGAGGTGCCCTGTAAAGAACTAGGAGAAAGTTGATCAGGAACCTTAATACGATCAGGTGACTTAATCGTAGCGCGGTTGCGCAAGCCATAAGAGCCCTCAGTAGACACAGGCACTGGTGACGCGGGACGGGACTCCTTTTTCTGTTGTTGTTTTCCCTGTTTTTTGCTTCTGTTCCAATTTTGCTTTGGAGGTTTGGGTTGATCGGCTTTCTCAGACTTCGACCCCTGAGTTTGTTTTTTATCTTTAGCAGAAAAGGGCTTGACACCTAAACTATTACGGCCTATGGTCTTATAAGCCGCCGTAATAATTCTCGGTAACTCTCGGGGTTTGTCGGCATCGGGGACTTCACACAAAGCATTAAACACCTGAAAGTTCACCGCATCTCCCTTTATATTAGAAAGAACGGGATCGGAAACTACGTCAAATGAGCAAACGAGTCTCATTCCCAATTCAACCGCAGCCTCAGGTCCGTGTTCATCTTGAACACGTTTAATGACTGTCGTCAGGACAACCATTGACGGAGTGCCCGAAGCACCTCATGTACACCGCCGCAAAGATTCTACCCCATGACTCGCAGTCACCAGCTTCCAGTACCAAGTCCTTGGGTAAACTAATTGTAAGAATTCTGTGTTTTTCTAGAGGACTCGAATTAGGAAAAACTGCTTCCAGCTGGTCAAATTTCTCGGCAAGCCAGAAAGGCATATCATCCTTATCCTGGGGACTCTTGCCCATAACCGCATTAACCATGACGGGGCTAAGATTCATCCCGCTCGGTCCAGCTGGAAGTGCCGCAACACCAGGGGCCCGCCCTGGAAATTGCGGGTAACATATTGAACCAAGGCCCTAATAACTCCAATTACAGAGGTATATAGGAGCCTCAACTCAGCAACAGGGACTGCCCCCGCACGAGGATGCGGGGTAAATTCAGCCAAAACAGGAAAAGAAGCTTCTGGAATGGACAAAGGACCTAATCTAATCGCCGTTAAACTGTGGGGAAGGGCGCCATTAAACAAAACACTGTGCTGCCATGCAGAAAACGGATTTTCCTGTGTCTTATAAGGAACATATTCCACGGGCACGGGTGTGTAAGTATAAGTGTGAAACACCTGAGTAGCTGCATCCACTGCAGGAAATGTCACCCAAGAGTAAAAAATCTCAAACGGGTAAGCTATCTCAGCACTCACTACCATAATAACCGCCATGTCCTCCAAGGTGACGTTATAAGCCTGCAAATGATTGCGGACCGCAATGCGACTATGCACGGGTATGTCAACGTCACCCATAACAACACAGACAGGATCGGTACAATGCAAAACAATGTAGCACAACTGGGTAGTAACTTAAAAGGAAACAGTTTTGAAAGATTCAAGCTTGAAAAGACCTATGTAACTATAGGTAGGTTTATCCGTCACCTCTGTTAACAGGAAACAATAGTGAAGGGGTTAAGGACTGATATAAGCCCTACTCAAGCATGATGAAATAAGACCACCACTGTTAGGGCGCCATGTTGCAGGGATTCTGCTCAGACACAGAAATGTGCACAGAAACTCAGGAGCTCAGTGAATTAGGGTGTGCCAAAAACTCACCTTAGGACCCAAAATCCCCTACCAGACTAGCATCAGTGTCTCATTAGCTCTTCGTCCTATAGCAAAGTTACCAATGATTAGACAACCCAGAACATGCGACTTAGGATACCTCAGGTAAGGTGGGAAACATGAGCACTCTTTCGTTTTACTCTCATACCAGTCCAGAACAGGGATTAAAGGGAGACACGAGGTAAGTTTAAAATGTTTATTTTAACGCCGTGATCTCAGGTGCAGCATCTTAGCTAATACAAGCAGACATATGATAAGAAATAAGATTGTCAGCAAAGTTACTATTCCATAAAATACAAAGGGAAAAAGCATGTTATAATGCTAAATGAAAACAGGTTAAATATATACCTATATCTCACCCTCCCTTGCTAGTAGGTTATTTTATAACTAAAGAAGGTCTCTTAGGCTTGCATAGGCGACCCCATACCTCAAAGATTAGCAGGAGTGAATCACATCGAGTTCTGCACAAGCTCTCAGCATACGAATGTTCTCCAAGTGTGTTCAATCATGCCTACACAAGTGTATTATCAAAGGCGCCAGTATCTGAGTTGGCCACAGCAGCATATATGTTATGGCTAGAACGTGCGCTGATC
This sequence comes from Lissotriton helveticus, assembly GCF_964261635.1. Taxonomy (NCBI): domain Eukaryota; kingdom Metazoa; phylum Chordata; class Amphibia; order Caudata; family Salamandridae; genus Lissotriton; species Lissotriton helveticus. The sequence continues at coordinate 1,290,635,662 of NC_136067.1, forward strand.
ACTTCGAACAACAGCAACACTGTTGATATAACCTTGAAGGCCTCGGCACTCACTGTTCAGACTAAGCTTACGAAGCAAGCCTAGCAATGTAGAAAAACAAGTTATTCTCATGTGAAGCAAAAAGCACAGCCAAACTCTAAACAATAGCTAACGTGTGTGCCGTGTGCAAAAGAAAGCAAAAGGTAAAATGGCGTTTAAACTTCTAATAAGCTCATGCTACTTAACACTGTATGATTGCAAGGCTCAGCCCCACTACATTACAGTGAGCTAATGCTCACAAAAGTGCGGAGAGAGAAAAAGTGTGGAATTCCAAGCTTTTAATGTGCAAGAGAAGCAGCAGATATTGTTGAATTAAGCAGGCAAATTACTCCCTAGAAATACAGAGGAGCAGTAAAGCATACTGGCGTGGGAAGACAGTCCTCTACAGAGCAAGATTACTTTTTTCCTATTCATAATCATGCTTAAACAAATTCCAATGAAATTCCATAAATTTTGCTTTCTCCAACAATGAAGATAAAAAGGCCTTCAAACTGAGATCTGACCAGTTTGAGTAGTACCTTGTACAAAAAACGATCTACCTGGGGTACAAATATGGGATCTCAGCCCCATAAATACATGGAGAGTACCCGAAAATTTAGCAGCAGCTCACACCAACAACAGATAAGTAGTGAGCAGCAGGGAAGCGGGATAAGTGGTGCTGAAGAGGACACAAACAACAAAATGAACATGCCCCAGTGAACACCCTGGAGGCAGAAAGGAACACAAGCAAGTGATCTGGGATGGTCACCAGTAAGTTCTATGCAGTACTGTAATGTGCTGGCGTCAGACACCATGTATGAGGCTACTGTAGCAAGATAACAAAAACTGTTTGCATGAACAGGATCAAAGAGCCAGGAAAAGTACAGAGCGAGCGCTTCGTCAAGCATATCTTGCAATGGAGGCACTTCTTTGAAAGTTCATGGATATGTTATGGAATATTAAGACTTTGGTAGAAAAGGTTACTTCTTACCGTGGGATGCATTTCTTCAAAGATTGCTTTGTATGTTTTTTTAGGTCTCGTCTAGCCAGCGCGCACGGGCTGCTGTAGGAGATGACCTTTAGAAATTGGTCAGCTCTTTTCAAGTATTCGTGCTTTTGCCGGCATCCACCTTGCGGGAGAGAGCAGCGGCGCGCGTACAAATTGAAAACAGATGGCCTGTGCGCCGCTGCTTGCTCTTGTGGATGCCAGCACAAGCACGAGTGCCAATACTACGCTTGTTGTTTTAGTGAACCTCTCGTGGAGTGCAGAACTCTGATGTCGTTGTTTGTGTTTGCAAACTTTACAGCTCCTAAAGAAATGCAAATTGTGGAAATTAGTTGGCGAGAGCTGTTTAAAATCATCCTCGGGTAAAACCGATCGAGATACTGCTTGCGTGTGGCATCACTTGCCTGAATGCTGATGTAAGCCTCTGCCTGCACTCCCGCGCTCATCTCTTCGGCATCTCCGCAATGAGGAAGCACCCGCCATTGCTTCCCAGGCGTTACTAATAGCTTTTGCCGTGGCAATTGAATCGTCAAGTGTGCGCTTTGCATGTTGGTAGTTGCAGTTCTAAAGTATGGTAAAATACATTGAGCTTAAGCTTACAATGTATTTTACCATAGTTTAGAACTACAACTACCAACATGCAAAGCGCACACTTGACGATTCAATCACCACGGCAAAAGCTATTAGCAACACCTGGGGAGCAACAGCGGGTGCTTCCTCATTGCGGAGATGCCGAAGAGATGAGCCCGGGAGTGCAGGCAGAGGCTTACATCAGCATTCAGGCAAGTGATGCCACACGCAAGCAGCATCGCGATCGGTTTTACCAGAGGATGATTTTAAACAGCTTTCGGCAACTAATTACCATAATTTGCAAACTTTACCGCTCCTAAAGAAATGCGAACACAAACAATGACATCAGAGGTCTGCACTCCACGAGAGGTTCACTAAAACAACAAGCATTGGCATAGCCAATAGGTCTCGCCTTTGGGACCTTGTAAGTATAAAGTAAGTAGAGAAAAATAAACTGAAGTATAAGACTTTACGTTTACATTTACTTCGTATTTAGGATGCAGTAAATGTAAACGTGAAGTCCTACACTTCAAGTTTTTTTTTTAACTTATTCATTATTTCGTCCTTTTTAAACTTGGTAACACTGAATGGACATTGGTTACACCTCATTAGCACCAGTTTAACACCAAATATAGCAATAAAAAGCAAACAGGTGACCAGTGCAGCTCTGCTACAGCTCTTCAATCCCTGGGGCACAGTACTCAGAATAATGTGATGCATGGCTAACCACTAATAAGATCCAAAAGGGGAGACCTATTGGCTATGCCAATGCTTGTGTTTAGTATCACCGAAGCATAGTTATGCAAAACACAAAAATGCTCAACTGATTCGAGACAACAGTTTAGTATGAAAAACCTAGTCTGCCCAGACCAAGATCTCCAATTGTCCCCCAAAGATAAAATATGGGAATAAAAAAGCTCTTCACCAGATAGTGAGGGTCAAAGTGGGACAGCAAGAATTGAGAGATGCCTATTTCAATTCTGTTGTGGTTTTCTTAATCCATTGCATTCACATTGATCTTTCAACTAAGGCCATTACAAATTGTCAAAAACATACCATAGCACGTTGATATTCTTACAACCGTATTCAATAATCCATCCAGAGCTTTTGGGTAGGTAGTCATTTACATTTCACTGCTTGCTTAACTGCGTTACGTTGATAGTAAGGACGATACCTAACTTATAGAGGTCTACACCAGCTCGAGTTAAAAGCACTTTAATACATAACATTCGGTAGACGTTTGTAAAGAGAATTTCTTCAGGAGAGGGAGAGAGTACCCTGCGGCAAAAACATCCTGAGAGGAGACTGACATGTACTCGTAAGAATTACCTGTGCTCGATTTTAGGGTCCACATGCAATTAAGAAAGAATCACAGTTTAACAGAGAAACACGTGGAAAGACATCATCAGCAACAATAATACCTTTTGTATACCCTCCAAAGTGTATGTTTCATGGTAATCCATTACTTTTTTCTAATGTTCTTTTTTCTTCTTTTTTTTTTACACAATACACAAATTTAATACAATATACTAAATCAGGAATCCATTTTAGATGATGTTATTTTATCAGCTGTAAGGTCCGTGAAGTGCTAAGGAAAAAAAAAAAGAGTGGCTTACTTCCAGGTTGAGGAAATGATTGTGGCAGGAATACCGTTTCAAGTACCATTCCACTGTAAACGTTACAGGTTTTTGGCAATTCTGTGAAACAACTGTTGGAAAAGAGCATACAGTTTGTGCTAGTTTAGCAATATCCACAGTTTTAAGAACCTAGAATAGCTTTAAACATTGACACATTAAACAATCTGAACAAAATTATAAGTGTATACAACAATATCGATCAATTATCAAAGTTCCGCACAAACAACACAAAAACAGATAATTCTAATAAACTTCTCCTCCTGCTTTCAGAAACCAGTTCGGCAGAAGACGACATGGTGTGGTAATCGGAGTTGTATAATGAACATCACTGAGCTTGTACCACCGCTCACCACCATGGTGATGGCAAACTGAACATCCCTCTAGAAAAGATGAAGGGGAATATATTGGTGTACAGGATCCTCTGCTTTCACAATGTTCATAATGGATTCCCCTCTAAACACAAGTTCGATACATTTTTCACTGGTAGCCTTATACTACAGCACAAAGGTGGAGACAAGCATAACCTCCTGACAATTGCCCAAAAAAGTAGCAACTTAAACCACTTGCCTTCAAAATTAAGTCACTCTTGAGGCGACTGGAGCAGTGTGATGGAACACTCGGCTGATAGGTGGCATCCAAGTGGCCCACCCCTTGGTCATAGTAAAACTCCTCTACCTTCATTTATGTCAGCCCTAGGCCTGGTGGATGTCTGGAGGGTGCATCACACACATGGGGAGGTTACACCTTGTTCTCCTCAGCCCATGACTCCTTTTCCCTCCTCGACTACTTCTTTATCCCACATGCATTTCAGATACAGTTTTGGATATTGCTGTTCTGACATAGGTGCTCTCAGATTATTACCCGGTGATCATTTGACTCCATGTGGGTGGTCAGTGCCCAATGTTCCGATGGCACTCGTTGCTTTGGCATCTACAGAAACCAGAGTATCAACAGACTATGGAGCACTCCATAGAGAAATATTTTGCAGTCAATACCGGCACAGTAAAGTCAATGAAGATGCTGTGGGAGGCCCTAAAGCCCATGTTGGGGGTCGGATATTACCCCCAGGCTGTGACAAAGGCAGGCGCAAGATTTGGTAGATCTGGAGGCTCGGATGGCAGACTAAAGGGTGCAGGGCCGCCAGGCAGATGGGCAGAAGGCGCGTCAACAGACCCTCATAGAGGATGCAAAGTTTTCTTGGCGAGCGGCCCAAAGCCATATCTACCAATGGAGAAATAAGTCCAGTAAATTGCTCCATATGCTATTCCGGGGTCTCAGGTTCCCCCATATGTATCCCTCTTATACACAACTCGGTGGGCTCGCTGCTCATTGGCCCCAGTGAGGTGGCATGCAGGTTTGTGTCTTACTTCCGGCTTGTTTATTCTCTGCAGTAGACGCTGTATGGGTAACAGGTGGACAAATGTGTGACCGCGATTCCTATTAGGACTCTCACAGGGTAGGAGTTTGTCAGGCTTGGCGGGGCTGCATGCAGGGAAGGTCCCCTGGTCAAACGGATTCCCCTGTGAGTTCTTTAAGGCCTTTATGTCAGAAATAAATACCCAGCGACAGAAAAACAAAAAAACACAGATACCCAACAGTTGACTCCAATTGACTGCGCAAATACAGTACTTATATAACCAGTCTATTTGACCATTTACTACCTCAATAAAGTGACAGTGTGAGTAAAGTGCTAGCTTCCCTCTATATCGAAAGGAGATCATAAAGTGCCTGTGCTACTCGCTAATAAAGTGCAAAATAAATAGTTTCTTCCACTACTACGGCTCCCCACAACTCGTTATACTGCAGAATTGTGTTCCCCCAGGCATAGTACCAGTATTCCTTATGTTGACTTTCCTCATCTTGCATAGCCATTCCCTATATGTCGTGTTCACTGATGATTTCCAGTAGCAAGAAATAATAGTCTGAGACACCAATGCTGAAATATAAACAAATTGTGCACACTTTATCCCAAACTATGTTGGAATGGCGAGGCCTAACAAGGTGATACTAGATGAGGGTTTAACGGTGTATGCTACCTTTAGTGAACTATACCTAAAGAGGTGTATCCAAAATCCGGAAACTGCCATACACGACAAAAACATGTGCTCGCAGTCACCTACTCCTTTACATCCTGAGCATTTCTATTGGCAGTTTTAACGTTTTGTTAAGCCTCTAGAGGGTATAGTAAAGCATCCAACCATTAGCAAACATCATTCTATTAAAGTTTACTCCTTTCAACGAAGAAACCCCATAATAAAAATTCTCGACCAGATGTCCCTGTCGATCATTTATCTCTGTACGCTCCTGCCATTCAACACATAGAAATAGACATTTACAATATATTTAGGCTTGCTCTAGGAGATTTATTTCACCATATAAAATATATCAGACTGTTATCGAACTTGTTAAAAAAAAAAGCCAGCCATTAATTTGCAACGGACATTTATAAAAAGAAACAATATGAGGGGGAAGATTGACATTTTAATAAACTGACATTTCAAAAAGGCCCGAAAAAAAATGCATTTTTAATGATAAAGGGACAAAACGTAAGCAGTAGCTATCTAAGAGGGATTTGGAGTGAAATATCCCTAAACCTTTAATGAATATTGTTTGGTTGGGCTTTTAAATTGTCCCTGTCCATCAAGTAAAACCTTAAAACAAAAAACTAACTAACTGACTAACTAAAAACTGAACTCTAGAAAATACACAAAATCTGAAAAAACCAAGATTAGAATACTGTGATCATTTACAAAATCTAAGGGCAGCAGCTTCAAAGCCAGCTATATCCAAGAACTTGAGACAAGGGCAATAAAGTAGCTGGTAACGTGAATGCCACAGTAGGATAGCTATGCACTGAATTTAACACCGGGTGAATTACAGACGATGAAAAGCCTTCAATCTTTAACAATGACGTGCCTTGCTGCTGCTACTTATTCTTACACACTGAAGAAATAAGCTCATGGTGGAATTGGGAACAACCAGAAGTAGTTTACTTTTCAACAGTTTCTAATAAGAGCTCTAGGGAAACCACACACACACACGCATGCACGTTCTGGGGCCAATCAATCTCCATATCCACCAGTGTGTAGGCATCAGGATCATAATGATTTTTGAGCATCCAGCACCTCATCACCACATCTTAGAAAGAGTGCCAGTATGGAGAACCTCTGCCAGTTCGGGACACAGGTTTAACAACACTGGTTACCCAAATGCTAGGCAATGGGCCCTTTAAATAGACATGCAAGGAAGAAGTGGAAGTACTCTACTACCCGCTAACACAATTACCTGAAAATACTGAACAGTAAACTCTAAGACAGTTGAGAAATGAGCCCAGTGTCACAGAACAGTTTTGGATCTGCTCAGGTGATTACACTGAAAAATGGCCAACTGGGGAGTAAACAGTTTCAAAGAAAAACAAACTTATTGAATATCAATTCTAAGAAACCTCATCACTGAACTGTTCAATCGAAACTTCAAAGACGAATGGCATTTACCATTTAGTACAAATCTATTCATGAAGTGGCATTTTTTTCAAAATTAAATTATTTCGTTTATGGTGTAATCTTTAAACAAAATGTAGTCTCCTGGGGTTTCTTCACTGTTAGCATAGAACCTTTTATCCTTCACACTCTTCACATTTCCATGTGCTGCCACTAGATGTAATCACCATTAAAAAAATGTCGTTTTGGAGGATAGGGAACAATCTTTCCACTGTTTTCCCCATGTCATGTTCTTTCTCCTTCCGTCTTCTTTCCTTTTCCTTTGTCTGTGTGGGGCCAAGTTTATATTGCCCCCATTCTATATCAATGCTTTTCTGTGAGGCCCATTTGACGACCATAAATCCAACTCTTAACCATTTCCTACCCTGCCTTCTTCTACCTTTATCTCCTAACCTCTTTTTTTCCTTTAATATTAAACCAACGTTCCTTAACTGGAATTCTCTATTGGGGTTTATTTCTTTTAAATAATTTTTTCGAGTACTAAATCAATATTTTTAATGATTCCCCTTTTTGTATCGATTTCCAACAAACATTTCTATTCATTTGTTTTTCCACTTTATGGGTTTTAGGTTTAAAGACATGGGCTTCTACTATATTTCCTATGAATGTACATACTAAAGTCCAGGTAAGCACATACAAAGTTAGAAAGACTCAATAGGTTGGAAATCACTACAGCAAAATAAGCAGTGTAAGGGGGACCTTAGCAATAGTTAACTAACAGGTTCTACTTCCTTGAGTCCATGGAAAGGATTCACACGCCAGATAATACAAGAAGATGTAGAAAGAAAAACTAAAACTGCTTGAAAGAAATCTCCACCTCGGAGTCACACCGAGAATACTCTTCTACTGACTACCTGAGATAAAGCCTTGGAGGTAACTCTTTTAAGTTTAAAAAACACTTCAGTGGGGTTTTTAGAAATTCAGATTACTCTGGCGCACTGCCTAGGATATACGTTACAGGGTGTTGATTGACAATCATACATGTAGTGCGTAAAGAGCAGGCGGAAAAACACCCTTAACCGTCTAAAAAGTCAAGGGACTAAACAATGTATATACAAGTGTGCTCTCGCTACTACAACAAAGTATCACAAACAGTGCAATGACTGAAAAATATATAAGGAAACAGAAGCAGAATCTTTGGTGTGTTCTTGATACAGCAAGAAGTTGATTTATTCTCTCCAGACTCAAGAGATGTAATGAAAAGCCGACACGTGTTTCGTCGTGTACAGTTGAGTCAACACGACTCTTCAGGGCTGATGGTACAAGAATAATATACATCAAGTCAGTACTGCCGTTGTCATATACTGCAAATGGTGAAAAACTGCAGCCAACATGCAGTGGTGCCGTACGTATGGGTTCGCACGTGATGGTGTAGTGTAGTGGTGGCATCAACACATTAGTACATGTGTCACTCAAAGGCTGTGAGTGGTAGCCCTTGGGTGGTGGTGCAAAGACATGAAATTTCGTGACATAACGCTTTGGTGTGTGGTCGTGTTTAACACATACACAGAGATCTTGCATTTCGAGGGTTCATGCAGTAGTGGATCAATCAGAATAAAACTAGGTGAGCCTGTGTGAGGGGGTGTGGGTGAGGGGCCATAACAGTAACACGACGTGGTGGACCGGTGTTATTTTTATCCGTGTTGTTTAGGGGTACTCAGGGAGTTCTGTTATTGCGCCCCTTAAGAACGTGTGGTTGGATAGGATAGGAAAAATCACTCTCTCTCGCCATTATAGATTATTTACCTTGAGGAATGGTACGTTCGTGGTGTTTAGTAATGGATCTGGGCTAATATCCGTGTACTGGACGGTACTTGCCGGAGAGAGACTAGAGGAGAGAGTATATGCAAAAAGAGAATCATGAGAAAAAGCATTCAAAGGTAGGGGAAAAAGAACACCTACTCAGTGGAATAGATGGTGAACAAAAAGTGCGGTATTCTTACCACGAGTCTGAATGTGACTAAATAGAAACGGTAAGTCCCTTTGTGATAGTCACGTGGAAGGTACTAATTGCTTGGTATTCTGTATTCAAGAAAGGCGAAAATCTTTGTATTTTTCACTCTGTGTAGAAGGGGATCACCGAAAGGAGAATACAGAAAAAGAGTCAACTGAATGCGCGAGTTAGCGCAACGTATAAAAAGACATATTTCATTGTTGCTTTTTTGGTCTATAGAGCATTCCCTTATGGAGAAAATACTAGAATCCTGCTTTGTCAGGTCTTAAACATTTAAAGCGCATGATAGCGTATTCTTACATGAGGACATATTGCTCCTCAAAAAGAGATAAGATCTCTTAGTACTAAATTAACAAAGTACCTGACTCCTGGTGTGTCAGGAGATAAGCCGGGAGGGGATCCGTCTGTTACTTGACTGGCTCGAGACGAGTACGTCTCTCAAAAAGGCGATGCGCTATAACACGAAAAACAGGAGCGCGGGTTAGCTCTAAGAAAGCCCAGTACCATGGGCTTCACAGCAAACGGTGGCGTTCACGGGAGTTAGTTGCCGCTTACCTCTGTTTCAGAATCCCTCCTCCTGTGGTTCCCGGTTGCCGTCTCTCTGTACGGACACGTGACCAGGTGGGAGGGATTGTTTTGTAGACAATGGTAGAGATCGAAGATGTCCAAAGTTATCAGTAGTGTGGATGAAAGGGTTCGCCATCTTTGAATGGCAGGAGTGCATCAGAGAATACATCAAAAAATATGCACTCAGTTCTAAGCGGAAGTCGTTTTGATTAGGATGAACGAGAAAAACGTATCAAAAAGGAACTCACAATGTCTTAGCCTGCCCGGAATGAGGGGGCTCGCTTAGTAGTAGACGGGAGGCGCGTGAAGGTGGTTGGTGCGCACGAGAGTGTTCCGGTTCCACGACCCAAAAGAAGTAAAACTCGGAAGAAACAGTAACCTAAGTAATTACGTGTGAAAGTGCCCCCCACACCTCTCGTTAGTGAACATAACATTTTAAACAACGAGTTCAAGATACAATGCAATCAGTTATTTTAAACATTATGAACATATACAATATTAGACCTAGGTATTGGTCAGAGGTATTACATGGTATAATCACTAATGAGATCATGTATTGACACACTGTACATAGTAGTTATCTTCTTTAATATCATGGTACATGGTAGGTGTCTCTAGAAGTGTCTGTATCTGACACTGTGGGTTCCTCGCTGATCATGCATTAAAGAGTTCAGTAAGTCTATGTAAAAGAAGGGTCCCCAAGACGGCTGCCTAGTCGCCTAAGAAGAATTGAAGCTCAGGATCGTAGTTGAGCCCCCGTTCCACGCATCTAAGACGCATGATCCAGGTCGCCTCCCTACGTCTGAGCTTCAATTCGCGATTGCCCCCTCTAATGTCGAGGGGAATTACATCTATGCCGAAAACACGTACTTTGATATCATCTACCAATGGTTGACATTCAGCAACGTGTAGAGCCACAGGGTATTTGGGGTCTCTCCTCTGTATGGCTCTTATGTGTTCAGAAATTCTTTCCTTGAAGGCCCTGATGGTGCTGCCTACATAGATCTTTCCACACTGGCATTCAATTATGTATACCACAAATTTAGTCAAACACGTGATGTTGTGTCTGATTTTGTAGATGGCTCCATCAGGGCCTTTGAAAGTCTTGGTACCATGTTTGCCCCAAATGCACATGGAGCAAAACCCACATTTGTGGAAACCAAGACCTCGTGTAGATAGCCAGTCCTGAGCCGGTGTGTTGTGGGGGACTGTAGGGCTTAATTTGTTTCTCAGGGTGAAGCCCTTTCTGTATGTGATGGAAGGTCTATTAGGAAGAAACTCTTTAAGAACAGGGTCATCTGTTAAGATTTTCCAGTGTTTATTGAAGCTCTTCTTGACGTGATAGTTGAGTGCATTGAATTCAGTGATCAGTCTGATTGGTTGTTTGGAGGACTCAACCTCCGTACGTGCTTTCAGACAATCTGGTCTAGAGATGACTCTGGATTTGCGTTCTGCTTTTAGAAGGGATGAGCTCGAATATCCTCTTTTTTGAAATCTGTTTTTCATGGTCATGATACAGTTATCAAATTCCATTTCTTCACTGCAGTTGCGTTTAGCCCTAAGGAATTCTCCATAAGGGATGGACCGTAACTGATGTTCAGGGTGAAAACTCGAAGCGTGAAGAATGGAGTTGCAGGAAGTTGGTTTCCTGAATAGTTTGGAATGCAATTGGTTGTTCTTAACGTAGAATTCTAGATCTAAAAATTCAATGTTGGTTAGGCTGTGGCGCATAGTGAAGCTGATTTCCCATAGGTTATTGTTTAGATATTTAAAGAAGGATTGGAGCAGTTCCTCGGATCCTGACCATAAGAGAAAACAGTCGTCAATGTACCGCCCCCAGTAGACTATGGAGTCAATGTATGGTTTGCCTTTGATACCCCAGATTAGGTCAGTTTCCAAGGCCCCCATAAAAAGATTTGCGAAGGAGGGTGAAAATTTCGAGCCCATGGCTACTCCCTTCTTCTGTCTGTACCAATTCCGATTAAAAATGAAAAAGTTGTTGTCCAGGATGATCTTCATCATGTGTAGCAGCATGTTGGTATGTGCCCATAGCGAAGCAGGTCTATTTGAAAGGAGTTTGGTAATAGCACTGATACCTATTTCAGGATTGATGCTGGTGTACAGGGACACCACATCCAAGGTTACTAGTCTAGTCCCTTGCTGCCACTCCAGGTCTGACATGATGTTCAGTATGTGTTTTGAATCTTGTATAAAGGATGGAAGGTTCTTGACTAGAGGTCCCAGAAAAAGATCCACATACTCTGCGATTCTTTCGGTGGGGCCCCCAATCCCCGATACTATCGGTCTGCCTGGTGGGAAAGGTAAGTTCTTGTGGACTTTGGGTAGGGTGTACAGCCACGGATATGTGGGTCTGAAGACTTTAAGATACAAATATTCATTGTCATCAAGTAGACCAGATTGCTTCCAATTCAATAGGAGTCCATTTAGTAGTATTGTTAATGGTCCCATAGGATTATGGTCAATAAGCTCATAACAAGAGTCATCACTCAGTTGGCCAAGGACCTCGTTATTGTAGTCACTGAGATCCATGACCACCACATTCCCCCCTTTGTCCGCTTCCCTGATGATGATTTTGTGGTTGTCGCTAAGAATAGAGAGTGCTGACCGTTCACCCTTGGTCAAGTTGTCTCTATATCTAAATTTCGTGTCGAGGTTCTTAATGTTGGTGCTCTTAAGATCTTCAAGGACGTGTCTGTAAAATTTGTCAATATTGTTGCCCCCTGCTAGTGTAGGAATCCATTTGGAACTACTCTTAAGGCCACTCGTGATACTGTAATCGGTCTCGACATCCAACTCTTCAAGGAGTCTTTCCATTTCAAGTGGACTATCTTCCCTATCTGTCAAGGAAAGAAGCAGGTGTGTAGCTTGCACATCTTTAATGGTTAAAGGTACATTGTCAAAAACAGTAGGGATATGTCTAGGTTGTTTCGGCAATTCTTGTGATCCAGCAAAATGTTTCTTGAGTTTGAGATTACGTATGAACTTGAAGATATCAATTTTGGTTTGACATATGTCGCCGGTGGAATAGGGATTGAAATTCAAACCTCTGCCAAGTAAGGATGTCATATCGGACGTTAGAGGAAGAGAGGAAAGGTTTATAACTTGAACTGTGTCACCTAGTGTGGTTGGTTCCTCTGTGTGCCTGACCTCAATTTCCTGCGATATTCCTCGCTTGTCCCTACGTTTCCCCCTGTGGGTTCTGGGTCTGTAGCGGCCCTGGGTGGCTGAGTCCTGTTGCCTCTCCTTACTCGTTGCATCTCTAAAAAAAAGGTTGAATTATGAGGTTCTGAATTGGCCAGAATTTCATTCTCTATGTCGCTGAGTCCAGTAGAACTCAGAGAGGTGGTGCTGGAACTAGCAGAGTTGGTGATGGTAGACCTGCCGGGTTGTGAGCCTGCCTTAGGTTTCGGGATTAAGGAGTCATACTTGCGATCAAAGGTGTATATCCTGCCATTTTTATAGTCTGCCTCATCCCTTTTGATTTGACGTGCCTTCCTACTCTGGATTTCGGATTGGTGTTTCAGAAGAATTTCGTCCAGAATAGTGTAATTTTTAACAGTGGCCTCAGGTTTGTTCAGATCTTTGATTTCTTGTTCTACCACAGAGATTTCTGATTGTAGTAGGGCAGTCTTCCGATCAGCACTCTCAATGAGAATGTCCATTAGTGTGATCGAATTTAGGTTCAAAGAGTCTTCCCATTTACTCATGAGATCCCGGTCTAGATCGTCATAGGTCGGGAAGATGTTGGACCGTAGTCCTCTAGGAACTAGTTTGAGTTTAAGGTAGTGTTTCAAGGTTGCTCCGTCCCACCAACGGGAGTTTTCTTGTTTCTTTAGTTTTTCAAGTTTGAAGAACTTGTCTCTTAAACCCTCTATGCGTGCAGGACCTGCCGTGGCTGATGCCTGGTGTGTGGGCATGCCCTTGGCCAGATTCTCAAAAAGATCTGCTGCTGCTTTAGCCCTGTCCATGGTGTGGTGGACAGTAAGAAGCCTGAAATCAGGTCTAGTGGTTCAAATACGTAACGTGGAGGCGCCCAATCTGCAAACTCAAGAAACACTTCAGTGGGGTTTTTAGAAATTCAGATTACTCTGGCGCACTGCCTAGGATATACGTTACAGGGTGTTGATTGACAATCATACATGTAGTGCGTAAAGAGCAGGCGGAAAAACACCCTTAACCGTCTAAAAAGTCAAGGGACTAAACAATGTATATACAAGTGTGCTCTCGCTACTACAACAAAGTATCACAAACAGTGCAATGACTGAAAAATATATAAGGAAACAGAAGCAGAATCTTTGGTGTGTTCTTGATACAGCAAGAAGTTGATTTATTCTCTCCAGACTCAAGAGATGTAATGAAAAGCCGACACGTGTTTCGTTGTGTACAGTTGAGTCAACACGACTCTTCAGGGCTGATGGTACAAGAATAATATACATCAAGTCAGTACTGCCGTTGTCATATACTGCAAATGGTGAAAAACTGCAGCCAACATGCAGTGGTGCCGTACGTATGGGTTCGCACGTGATGGTGTAGTGTAGTGGTGGCATCAACACATTAGTACATGTGTCACTCAAAGGCTGTGAGTGGTAGCCCTTGGGTGGTGGTGCAAAGACATGAAATTTCGTGACATAACGCTTTGGTGTGTGGTCGTGTTTAACACATACACAGAGATCTTGCATTTCGAGGGTTCATGCAGTAGTGGATCAATCAGAATAAAACTAGGTGAGCCTGTGTGAGGGGGTGTGGGTGAGGGGCCATAACAGTAACACGACGTGGTGGACCGGTGTTATTTTTATCCGTGTTGTTTAGGGGTACTCAGGGAGTTCTGTTATTGCGCCCCTTAAGAACGTGTGGTTGGATAGGATAGGAAAAATCACTCTCTCTCGCCATTATAGATTATTTACTTTGAGGAATGGTACGTTCGTGGTGTTTAGTAATGGATCTGGGCTAATATCCGTGTACTGGACGGTACTTGCCGGAGAGAGACTAGAGGAGAGAGTATATGCAAAAAGAGAATCATGAGAAAAAGCATTCAAAGGTAGGGGAAAAAGAACACCTACTCAGTGGAATAGATGGTGAACAAAAAGTGCGGTATTCTTACCACGAGTCTGAATGTGACTAAATAGAAACGGTAAGTCCCTTTGTGATAGTCACGTGGAAGGTACTAATTGCTTGGTATTCTGTATTCAAGAAAGGCGAAAATCTTTGTATTTTTCACTCTGTGTAGAAGGGGATCACCGAAAGGAGAATACAGAAAAAGAGTCAACTGAATGCGCGAGTTAGCGCAACGTATAAAAAGACATATTTCATTGTTGCTTTTTTGGTCTATAGAGCATTCCCTTATGGAGAAAATACTAGAATCCTGCTTTGTCAGGTCTTAAACATTTAAAGCGCATGATAGCGTATTCTTACATGAGGACATATTGCTCCTCAAAAAGAGATAAGATCTCTTAGTACTAAATTAACAAAGTACCTGACTCCTGGTGTGTCAGGAGATAAGCCGGGAGGGGATCCGTCTGTTACTTGACTGGCTCGAGACGAGTACGTCTCTCAAAAAGGCGATGCGCTATAACACGAAAAACAGGAGCGCGGGTTAGCTCTAAGAAAGCCCAGTACCATGGGCTTCACAGCAAACGGTGGCGTTCACGGGAGTTAGTTGCCGCTTACCTCTGTTTCAGAATCCCTCCTCCTGTGGTTCCCGGTTGCCGTCTCTCTGTACGGACACGTGACCAGGTGGGAGGGATTGTTTTGTAGACAATGGTAGAGATCGAAGATGTCCAAAGTTATCAGTAGTGTGGATGAAAGGGTTCGCCATCTTTGAATGGCAGGAGTGCATCAGAGAATACATCAAAAAATATGCACTCAGTTCTAAGCGGAAGTCGTTTTGATTAGGATGAACGAGAAAAACGTATCAAAAAGGAACTCACAATGTCTTAGCCTGCCCGGAATGAGGGGGCTCGCTTAGTAGTAGACGGGAGGCGCGTGAAGGTGGTTGGTGCGCACGAGAGTGTTCCGGTTCCACGACCCAAAAGAAGTAAAACTCGGAAGAAACAGTAACCTAAGTAATTACGTGTGAAAGTGCCCCCCCACACCTCTCGTTAGTGAACATAACATTTTAAACAACGAGTTCAAGATACAATGCAATCAGTTATTTTAAACATTATGAACATATACAATATTAGACCTAGGTATTGGTCAGAGGTATTACATGGTATAATCACTAATGAGATCATGTATTGACACACTGTACATAGTAGTTATCTTCTTTAATATCATGGTACATGGTAGGTGTCTCTAGAAGTGTCTGTATCTGACACTGTGGGTTCCTCGCTGATCATGCATTAAAGAGTTCAGTAAGTCTATGTAAAAGAAGGGTCCCCAAGACGGCTGCCTAGTCGCCTAAGAAGAATTGAAGCTCAGGATCGTAGTTGAGCCCCCGTTCCACGCATCTAAGACGCATGATCCAGGTCGCCTCCCTACGTCTGAGCTTCAATTCGCGATTGCCCCCTCTAATGTCGAGGGGAATTACATCTATGCCGAAAACACGTACTTTGATATCATCTACCAATGGTTGACATTCAGCAACGTGTAGAGCCACAGGGTATTTGGGGTCTCTCCTCTGTATGGCTCTTATGTGTTCAGAAATTCTTTCCTTGAAGGCCCTGATGGTGCTGCCTACATAGATCTTTCCACACTGGCATTCAATTATGTATACCACAAATTTAGTCAAACACGTGATGTTGTGTCTGATTTTGTAGATGGCTCCATCAGGGCCTTTGAAAGTCTTGGTACCATGTTTGCCCCAAATGCACATGGAGCAAAACCCACATTTGTGGAAACCAAGACCTCGTGTAGATAGCCAGTCCTGAGCCGGTGTGTTGTGGGGGACTGTAGGGCTTAATTTGTTTCTCAGGGTGAAGCCCTTTCTGTATGTGATGGAAGGTCTATTAGGAAGAAACTCTTTAAGAACAGGGTCATCTGTTAAGATTTTCCAGTGTTTATTGAAGCTCTTCTTGACGTGATAGTTGAGTGCATTGAATTCAGTGATCAGTCTGATTGGTTGTTTGGAGGACTCAACCTCCGTACGTGCTTTCAGACAATCTGGTCTAGAGATGACTCTGGATTTGCGTTCTGCTTTTAGAAGGGATGAGCTCGAATATCCTCTTTTTTTAAATCTGTTTTTCATGGTCATGATACAGTTATCAAATTCCATTTCTTCACTGCAGTTGCGTTTAGCCCTAAGGAATTCTCCATAAGGGATGGACCGTAACTGATGTTCAGGGTGAAAACTCGAAGCGTGAAGAATGGAGTTGCAGGAAGTTGGTTTCCTGAATAGTTTGGAATGCAATTGGTTGTTCTTAACGTAGAATTCTAGATCTAAAAATTCAATGTTGGTTAGGCTGTGGCGCATAGTGAAGCTGATTTCCCATAGGTTATTGTTTAGATATTTAAAGAAGGATTGGAGCAGTTCCTCGGATCCTGACCATAAGAGAAAACAGTCGTCAATGTACCGCCCCCAGTAGACTATGGAGTCAATGTATGGTTTGCCTTTGATACCCCAGATTAGGTCAGTTTCCAAGGCCCCCATAAAAAGATTTGCGAAGGAGGGTGAAAATTTCGAGCCCATGGCTACTCCCTTCTTCTGTCTGTACCAATTCCGATTAAAAATGAAAAAGTTGTTGTCCAGGATGATCTTCATCATGTGTAGCAGCATGTTGGTATGTGCCCATAGCGAAGCAGGTCTATTTGAAAGGAGTTTGGTAATAGCACTGATACCTATTTCAGGATTGATGCTGGTGTACAGGGACACCACATCCAAGGTTACTAGTCTAGTCCCTTGCTGCCACTCCAGGTCTGACATGATGTTCAGTATGTGTTTTGAATCTTGTATAAAGGATGGAAGGTTCTTGACTAGAGGTCCCAGAAAAAGATCCACATACTCTGCGATTCTTTCGGTGGGGCCCCCAATCCCCGATACTATCGGTCTGCCTGGTGGGAAAGGTAAGTTCTTGTGGACTTTGGGTAGGGTGTACAGCCACGGATATGTGGGTCTGAAGACTTTAAGATACAAATATTCATTGTCATCAAGTAGACCAGATTGCTTCCAATTCAATAGGAGTCCATTTAGTAGTATTGTTAATGGTCCCATAGGATTATGGTCAATAAGCTCATAACAAGAGTCATCACTCAGTTGGCCAAGGACCTCGTTATTGTAGTCACTGAGATCCATGACCACCACATTCCCCCCTTTGTCCGCTTCCCTGATGATGATTTTGTGGTTGTCGCTAAGAATAGAGAGTGCTGACCGTTCACCCTTGGTCAAGTTGTCTCTATATCTAAATTTCGTGTCGAGGTTCTTAATGTTGGTGCTCTTAAGATCTTCAAGGACGTGTCTGTAAAATTTGTCAATATTGTTGCCCCCTGCTAGTGTAGGAATCCATTTGGAACTACTCTTAAGGCCACTCGTGATACTGTAATCGGTCTCGACATCCAACTCTTCAAGGAGTCTTTCCATTTCAAGTGGACTATCTTCCCTATCTGTCAAGGAAAGAAGCAGGTGTGTAGCTTGCACATCTTTAATGGTTAAAGGTACATTGTCAAAAACAGTAGGGATATGTCTAGGTTGTTTCGGCAATTCTTGTGATCCAGCAAAATGTTTCTTGAGTTTGAGATTACGTATGAACTTGAAGATATCAATTTTGGTTTGACATATGTCGCCGGTGGAATAGGGATTGAAATTCAAACCTCTGCCAAGTAAGGATGTCATATCGGACGTTAGAGGAAGAGAGGAAAGGTTTATAACTTGAACTGTGTCACCTAGTGTGGTTGGTTCCTCTGTGTGCCTGACCTCAATTTCCTGCGATATTCCTCGCTTGTCCCTACGTTTCCCCCTGTGGGTTCTGGGTCTGTAGCGGCCCTGGGTGGCTGAGTCCTGTTGCCTCTCCTTACTCGTTGCATCTCTAAAAAAAAGGTTGAATTATGAGGTTCTGAATTGGCCAGAATTTCATTCTCTATGTCGCTGAGTCCAGTAGAACTCAGAGAGGTGGTGCTGGAACTAGCAGAGTTGGTGATGGTAGACCTGCCGGGTTGTGAGCCTGCCTTAGGTTTCGGGATTAAGGAGTCATACTTGCGATCAAAGGTGTATATCCTGCCATTTTTATAGTCTGCCTCATCCCTTTTGATTTGACGTGCCTTCCTACTCTGGATTTCGGATTGGTGTTTCAGAAGAATTTCGTCCAGAATAGTGTAATTTTTAACAGTGGCCTCAGGTTTGTTCAGATCTTTGATTTCTTGTTCTACCACAGAGATTTCTGATTGTAGTAGGGCAGTCTTCCGATCAGCACTCTCAATGAGAATGTCCATTAGTGTGATCGAATTTAGGTTCAAAGAGTCTTCCCATTTACTCATGAGATCCCGGTCTAGATCGTCATAGGTCGGGAAGATGTTGGACCGTAGTCCTCTAGGAACTAGTTTGAGTTTAAGGTAGTGTTTCAAGGTTGCTCCGTCCCACCAACGGGAGTTTTCTTGTTTCTTTAGTTTTTCAAGTTTGAAGAACTTGTCTCTTAAACCCTCTATGCGTGCAGGACCTGCCGTGGCTGATGCCTGGTGTGTGGGCATGCCCTTGGCCAGATTCTCAAAAAGATCTGCTGCTGCTTTAGCCCTGTCCATGGTGTGGTGGACAGTAAGAAGCCTGAAATCAGGTCTAGTGGTTCAAATACGTAACGTGGAGGCGCCCAATCTGCAAACTCAAGAAACACTTCAGTGGGGTTTTTAGAAATTCAGATTACTCTGGCGCACTGCCTAGGATATACGTTACAGGGTGTTGATTGACAATCATACATGTAGTGCGTAAAGAGCAGGCGGAAAAACACCCTTAACCGTCTAAAAAGTCAAGGGACTAAACAATGTATATACAAGTGTGCTCTCGCTACTACAACAAAGTATCACAAACAGTGCAATGACTGAAAAATATATAAGGAAACAGAAGCAGAATCTTTGGTGTGTTCTTGATACAGCAAGAAGTTGATTTATTCTCTCCAGACTCAAGAGATGTAATGAAAAGCCGACACGTGTTTCGTCGTGTACAGTTGAGTCAACACGACTCTTCAGGGCTGATGGTACAAGAATAATATACATCAAGTCAGTACTGCCGTTGTCATATACTGCAAATGGTGAAAAACTGCAGCCAACATGCAGTGGTGCCGTACGTATGGGTTCGCACGTGATGGTGTAGTGTAGTGGTGGCATCAACACATTAGTACATGTGTCACTCAAAGGCTGTGAGTGGTAGCCCTTGGGTGGTGGTGCAAAGACATTAAATTTCGTGACATAACGCTTTGGTGTGTGGTCGTGTTTAACACATACACAGAGATCTTGCATTTCGAGGGTTCATGCAGTAGTGGATCAATCAGAATAAAACTAGGTGAGCCTGTGTGAGGGGGTGTGGGTGAGGGGCCATAACAGTAACACGACGTGGTGGACCGGTGTTATTTTTATCCGTGTTGTTTAGGGGTACTCAGGGAGTTCTGTTATTGCGCCCCTTAAGAACGTGTGGTTGGATAGGATAGGAAAAATCACTCTCTCTCGCCATTATAGATTATTTACCTTGAGGAATGGTACGTTCGTGGTGTTTAGTAATGGATCTGGGCTAATATCCGTGTACTGGACGGTACTTGCCGGAGAGAGACTAGAGGAGAGAGTATATGCAAAAAGAGAATCATGAGAAAAAGCATTCAAAGGTAGGGGAAAAAGAACACCTACTCAGTGGAATAGATGGTGAACAAAAAGTGCGGTATTCTTACCACGAGTCTGAATGTGACTAAATAGAAACGGTAAGTCCCTTTGTGATAGTCACGTGGAAGGTACTAATTGCTTGGTATTCTGTATTCAAGAAAGGCGAAAATCTTTGTATTTTTCACTCTGTGTAGAAGGGGATCACCGAAAGGAGAATACAGAAAAAGAGTCAACTGAATGCGCGAGTTAGCGCAACGTATAAAAAGACATATTTCATTGTTGCTTTTTTGGTCTATAGAGCATTCCCTTATGGAGAAAATACTAGAATCCTGCTTTGTCAGGTCTTAAACATTTAAAGCGCATGATAGCGTATTCTTACATGAGGACATATTGCTCCTCAAAAAGAGATAAGATCTCTTAGTACTAAATTAACAAAGTACCTGACTCCTGGTGTGTCAGGAGATAAGCCGGGAGGGGATCCGTCTGTTACTTGACTGGCTCGAGACGAGTACGTCTCTCAAAAAGGCGATGCGCTATAACACGAAAAACAGGAGCGCGGGTTAGCTCTAAGAAAGCCCAGTACCATGGGCTTCACAGCAAACGGTGGCGTTCACGGGAGTTAGTTGCCGCTTACCTCTGTTTCAGAATCCCTCCTCCTGTGGTTCCCGGTTGCCGTCTCTCTGTACGGACACGTGACCAGGTGGGAGGGATTGTTTTGTAGACAATGGTAGAGATCGAAGATGTCCAAAGTTATCAGTAGTGTGGATGAAAGGGTTCGCCATCTTTGAATGGCAGGAGTGCATCAGAGAATACATCAAAAAATATGCACTCAGTTCTAAGCGGAAGTCGTTTTGATTAGGATGAACGAGAAAAACGTATCAAAAAGGAACTCACAATGTCTTAGCCTGCCCGGAATGAGGGGGCTCGCTTAGTAGTAGACGGGAGGCGCGTGAAGGTGGTTGGTGCGCACGAGAGTGTTCCGGTTCCACGACCCAAAAGAAGTAAAACTCGGAAGAAACAGTAACCTAAGTAATTACGTGTGAAAGTGCCCCCCCACACCTCTCGTTAGTGAACATAACATTTTAAACAACGAGTTCAAGATACAATGCAATCAGTTATTTTAAACATTATGAACATATACAATATTAGACCTAGGTATTGGTCAGAGGTATTACATGGTATAATCACTAATGAGATCATGTATTGACACACTGTACATAGTAGTTATCTTCTTTAATATCATGGTACATGGTAGGTGTCTCTAGAAGTGTCTGTATCTGACACTGTGGGTTCCTCGCTGATCATGCATTAAAGAGTTCAACCAAGGCCTAAACTGATGGGAAAATGCAACTCTGCAAAAGATGAGGGAAACCATTAGAAGGTGTTTTTCTGAAAGAAGGCTATTTGCTATAGCCAAAAACAAGCTAGCTGGTAGACAACCGTTTATCAGCCAGGCTCACTGAACTTAATCTTCCAGTAGATATGTTGGTAAACGTCAGGGGCGTAACACAGGCCCCCGCAGACCACACGGTGCGGGGGGAGGGGGCAAACTCCAGGGGGCCTCCTTAGCACAGCAATCTGGCTGCAGAGCTCCTGATGGAGCCCGGAGGGGCCCCTCCACGTATCTTGCAGGGAGGCCCCCTCAAGGATTCTTACGCCAGTGGTAAAAGCGCTTTAGTGCATGCAGGCTACATTAGGTGCATTGTTAGCAAAGCACCAGGACAACTACATGTTTGGAAGCCTGGGAGGAGACTTACAATGTAGTTAAATCAAGAAAGGAGGTTGGTTTAAGCACCACTATAGTACCAATGTCTGCCTGCCAGCCTGCAGGTATTGATATGATCATATTTGCTGCCAGCATGTTCGTTAATGTGTCACATCAAGATATTAGAGTAGTTTAGGCTAGTGTTGGAGTTGATTACTTGGTGTCCTAGAGCAGAGCCGAGTTCTTTGACAATGTACATGAGGCAGCGTGCACAGTCCTGGTTCTGGCTTGCATGCCCAGTATGGATGGCAGAATCTAAATCTCACCACTGTAGAATAAATAACCTTTTAAGTCAGGACTTCCTTCCTGATCTAGAATGGCGATCATCTACAAATCTCATACATAAATGAATTAAACAAATTAAACAGTAGGTTCCATGCAGGAGAGAAGTTCCTTCGAATTGCAGTAATACACTTGATCAGAATCAATCAGTGATTTTATATTTTGCCAATACAAATTATCACTTTTTTTAAATACGTTCCGTGATTAAAGAAGAGAAAACAGTTCTCCAATGCCAAGTGTTGCACAAAGACAAAAGCTTTCAATCACACTTCATTCTGATTTTTAATACTCACCTTTAAGAATAATATCAGTAGAATTATACATCGTTTTTCGAAAAAATAAAAAGCCGGAGTCCTGAAATCAAAGAAAAAATTAGGCTGTATTAAACAAAAAAATGTATCATAGCAAATCTTTTTCAATATTCTTTTACCAGTTAAACACATTGTCCAGAGCTTCTAAGTAACATAGGTTTACAATAACGAACAGAACTAGGTTTTCAATGTTTTATATTTCCAAGACACAGCAACAGCCCCATACTGAGCAACTGCTAAAATTATACCAGCCCGGCACTTAGACGGTAAAAGTCTAACTTTTGTTACTGTGACAGACCCCTCCCTTTTAGTAATATTTCTGTATGCGCTAACCGGAATTGGGGTGTACTGAAAGAAACAAACAGCTCCCTGTTTGACAGAAGTGATTGTGTGCTTTAAAATGGGTCCTTCTTCAGCTAAGATTTATCAGAGGGTTCAACTGCCCGTTGTTCCTGTAAAAACAATACACCCGAAAGTGGATCCCTTCAATCAACAGCACCTAAATTGCTATCCCTCCGTTATTCTGACCTCATCTATGTCCATGAGAATATGTGTGCACACTGTATCACACCCACTGTCACAATGCTATTCCTAACGGAACTCAACAATTTCAAACAAAAGCACAGTTGCACCACTTTTCAATAGGAAAAACAAGTATACAACGTATTCCCAAACAGCAATCTTCTTCCAAAGTTTTCTTTATTCCAATATCAAAAAGATTTATAAAAACAAGGACATAAGCATCACTTGTTAAAAGTGGCACAGCCAACTGATAGTGCAGATTACATGCAAACAATTATTATAATAATGATATGGTATGGTATGATATGATAGAGAGCATGACAGTTTGCAACAGCTTTATATAACAGACTGCATGACATAGAATGGTAAATTGCGTTGTGTGTCATGCAACTTTGTGATAACCAGCATGACAAATTGTGACTCAGTTTGCATTACAAATGCCTTTAATTTAGGTGTCCTATGTAACAGCGTTCACCTCTCCGTAAAATGTTTCAGCAATCCTTCAGGAGAAGAAAACACCATATAAATGCCAATGTAATAGAATCTGAAAGGTGCCACATTGTGGGAAGCATCTCATATAACTCAAAACATGCAACTTTAAACTCTACATATGAAGAATTGCACATTAAATTGACATAAAATATAAACTGAAAAATGCATTTTACAGTGACAAACTAATCCTTTTATAAAACTAAGGGCTCCATAAACAAAAGTTCGGAATAGCAATTTCATGATTGCAATTTTTTGTGAATTGCAATTAGGGAAATCGCTATTTCTAATGCAGAAAACTCTTCAGAATTTCATGAGGTAGGTCGCAATTTGTGACTCACTACGATTCGCTGCCATCAACGGGATGGTGGCCTGCTGGGGTCAGCAGACCACCATGTCTGTAATTACTTTTAAGTAAAGCAATTATTTTTAAATGCTGCCCGTTTTCCTTAAAGGAAAATGGGATACTTTAAAACAAAAAAAATTAATCTTTCATTTTTATTTTTTAAGAGTTGCCAGTGGTCCGTGGGCCCACTGCCTGCTTAAAAAAATATTATTCAATTAATCTTATAGAGGGATGGGTCCAAGGGGACCACTTCCCATTTGCGAATGGGTTACCACCAACTTTATGTTGGTGGTAAAGTACATACCAATTTGAATCGGTATTTTGAAGGGACGCCCCAAACACGTCCCTTCCAAATACTGATTTGCAAACCCAAATTACGATTTGCAATTTGGGCTTTGTACATCAGAAAAGGTATTTTTGCATTCTCAAAACGGTCTGATAATGCGAATTGGGCCATTCGCGAACACCAAAATGTTTCGTACATCTAACACATAATTACTAAAAGTGGACTACCAAAAAGTAGCAAGCTACCAGTCTGTAAAATGTCAGTGCCCACCAGGGATATAAGCACTAAATAAATAACCATAATACCCGTTGTACAACCCATAAGAAATTACATGGATTTAAGTAGAAGTATGCAGTTCTGTGGGCAGAATGGTAGGAAGATAGAATGATGCCCAGAATATATGACGGAGAAACAGAAAAATATTCTAACTTTTTGACAATAGCAATGACAGAACACAAACAGTGGTTTATGATGTTGACAATGGAGGAAGGGGTAAATCTCACAACCAGGTCAAAATTCACAAACAAGAGATTCAAAAGAGATACGTAAGCACACAACCAGGGTCTGGGCTTCATGACAGAAGTTTAAACATTAACAAGAAATGACAGAGCTTGGGTTTGTACATTGAATGCACAAAGAGGGACAGACATATAGACAGCATGCACAAAGAACATAAGAAAGAACATGAGACAAAACATGACCACCGATCAGGGAAAAATCAGTATTGGTCTGCTTGTATTCTATTTCAGAGAGGGGCCAGGGCTTAATTTGGAAAAAAATAAGTGCTGGGGCCCTCATCAGGAGGCCACCGCAGTTTGCACCACACACTGCCACTGTTCTGACACAACTAGTAACCATCACACCGAAGTGTGACAATTCAGACTGTTGGAGGCCGCCAAAGCTTTAAGAACGACTTGGGTGGCAGGTATTAGTTGTTAATGTATACTGAATTAACAAACAATTGTGTTTCTGTTCATCTTTAAATTACACAAACAGTGCCAAATGTGTGGCAGGCGTCATAAGTGCAGTTTCGGGAAATTATGTGACGTGCCGAGCACCAAAAACCATGCTTTAAATTAAGCTCTTGAGAGGGCCTGGCTTGGCAGTTCAGGCTAAATTGCTTCTACTGGAGCAGGGTCAAGACTGACTTGCATATGGCTATGTCTAATCTAAGGTGACATAGTAAGCAAAAGAACAATGGGTTGGAATGCTACCCCGTGGTTTGGCTTAAAGCAAGCATCCTCTCATCATCTTTGATGTGTTTGAATTACTAATAATAGTCTTGATCATTGGCAAAGAAATAGGAGCCATTCCACAAGGAAACATGCATTGGCATAGCCAATAGGTCTCGCCTTTGGAACCTTATAAGTGTTTAGCCATGCAGCACATTCGAACTTCATGTAGAGCCAGTGTTAGCGCAGGATGACCTATGGTCCACTACCACAGACCATCACAAGAGGTTCCCGGAAAGAAATATACAGTGCTGGTGCGCTACCACAGGCAGTCCCTAGAGGTTCCTAGATAGGAATACACAGCACTGGGTGCACTATGTACAAGCAAGTGGAAAGATTTGTGAATGTTTCAAAGGTTTTATTGAAGGATTTAGATGGTTTATTCGATATTGTGGTACCAGCTGATTTATAGGCTGAGTTTAAGATTACGGTTGATTTGCAGAGTGAACAGTATGCAAGAGATTCCAAAACAGGAGCCCCGTCAGAAGAAGTATCACCAAGTAATCACTTTCTTGGAAGGGAAAATCCCTCCAAATTGGGTTAAGATAGATAGAACAACTCAGGAGCAAAAAGAGTCTGTACACGCGTACTATGAAAGGTTATTACAGGTCTTCAAGCTGTATAGTATTTGAGGACATTGGTGATAAGGATACGGAACATTTTGTATATGGTTTGAAACCAGAGGTTAGTCAGATTCAGCAGCACATGTTGTGCTGGCAGAGTAAAAACAGAAGAAATATTGAAATATGCCAAGTATTGCGACAATGACATTGAGGAAAAGCATAGAAAGCTTAAAGAGAAAATGATGCGGGCACAGATGAAATTGGCAGAGCAGCAGGAAGCTAAATTAATTTCACACACTGATAATGTGATGAAAGATCAGAATCAAAGTGAACAAGTGTCGAGTGGTGGTAAAGGACGAGGACGAATGAATAGAGAGGAAGCAAGAAAGAAATGTCCTCATCATGCGTGCGGAAAGCTTGGACATTGGAAGAACGAGTATGTATGGTTGTCCAGAATAATAAAGGGCAAAATCAAAATTTAAATCTGCAGATGCAGAATGAAGTGGCTGTGAAACAGCAGCAGCAGGTAGTTATTCCACAGTATCAGTTGCCACAGCCTCTTATGCCAAACCATGTGAACATTCAAAAGTAAAGTGCGAACACAGGATTTCAAGGAGAAATTGGTAAGAATAACCCTGTGGTTTCACAATATTTTTTGCAGCATGATGATGAATAGGACTATATGCAATGACGGTGCCTGAGGGGGGAGGAAGAGGAGTGCGTGCTTAGCGCATCCTTGCCGGCAGATCAGACAGGTCCATTTATTGATGGGAAAGTCGAAGGTAGTGTCATCACTTTTCTATTGGACACTGGTGCTACCAGGTCGACTGTGAGAACAGCAGGCATCCCAAGCCTACCCCTCTCGGGAGAAAGTATCTAAGTTGTAGGAGTGTCAAATAAACAGATTAGAACCCCAGTTACAAAACAAATGGAAGTCCATATTGGAAATTTTAAAGACATGCATCGGTTTGTGGTGTGTGATTCAAATCCAGTGAATTTGTTAGGAAAAGACCTATCCAAACACCTGATGAGGACGTTGTTTACAAAATGATGTTAGCTAAGCAAGGTACAGAAGTGGATGAAATGTTTTCATTAGTAACCAAGTGATTTACCAGAAGTTTAAGGAGACACCGTAAATCCAGAGGTGTGGGACTTCACAGGAAAGTATGTAGGGCTAATAGCGAATGTAGATCGTGTGAAAATAGAGGTGAAGGAAGGTGCTGTTTATCCAAATATAAAACCGTACAAAATGAGTCCAGAACTGAAAGCTGGAGTTGCTCCAGTGATTGAACAAATGATCAAGCAAGGAATTCTGAAAGAAATAGTAGGGAGTCCTTGTAAGTCGCCAATTATGGGACTTAAAAAGCCTAGTGGCAAGTACAGAATAGTGCAAGATTTGAGAAAGATTAATACGTTTCTAGTGCCAGCAGTGATTCTTTATCAAATGCCCAGGAATGCAGGTTGGTTTACAGCGAGTGATTTGTGTGAGGCATTCGTTTCCATTTCTTTACACCCGAATATCCAGTATTTGTTTGCCTTCCAGTTTGGAGATCGTATGCTGGCATGGTGCCGAGTTCCTCAGGGATACACAGAGAGTCCCTCAATTTTCAATCAAATCCTGAAAAAGTGTCTAGAGTCATTAGTTATGCCTGGGAAATCAGTTCTGGTTCAGTACATTGATGACCTATTAGGGGAATCAAAGACACGAGAAGCTTGTGTCACCGACACAATTGCATTACTGAACCATTTGGCTGACGGTGGACACAAGGTGTATCCAGAGAAATTGCAGTTCTGTCAACAAGAAGTTAGATATTTAGGACATAAAATAGAAAGAGGAGTTAGAAAACTGACACCGGAAAGAATAGAAATAATCAAGCAGATGCAACTACCTCAGACCCAAAAGGAAATGAGAATGTTTCTTGGAGTGATTGGGTACTGTAGGCAGTGGATAGATAGCTTCTCCCTGCTAGTGAAACAATTGAAACAAATGACTCGGAAAAGAGCAAAAGATCCAATTGATTGGAAAGACGAATGTTTGGAAGCATTTGTGAAACTGCGAAATTGTCTGTGTGAGGCCCCTGCCTTAGGTATGTCTGATTATTCAAGAGAATTTGTGCCGTTTTGCTCTGAGAGAGAAAATTGTGCACTTTCAGTTTTGACTCGGAGACAGACTGAGCCGACATCCAGTGGCGTATTTCTTCGCCACCTTGGATCCAGTGGTTCAGCATTACCTGGCTACTTACAAGCAGCAACTGCTACCTACCCGAGTCTGGAGCAAAGTGAGTCAATTGTGATGGGACATCCTGTAAAAGTCTATGTTCCACATTCAGTTGAGATTCTTTTGACAAGAACGCGAACACAGGACCTCACTTCTAGTCAGTTGACTAAGTATGAAAGAGTGATTTTGGGAGCAGAAAATGTGACAGCGATAAGATGTACGATAATGAATCCTGCCACATTATTGCCAGATCTCTGTTGTGAGGAAATGAGGAGACTGATCACGATTAGCTGGATGTGACTGAATTATGTACTAAGTCTCATTCTGATATAAAAGAAACTCCCTTGAAGGAATCTGATCATGAACTATTTGTGGATGGGTCTTGCCTGAGAAAGGAAGATGGAGGGCTAAGTGCTGTATATGCTGTGTGCAAAATAACAGGGGTCATTGAAGCATCCTGTTTACCGGGAGTCAAGTCTGCACAAGTCGCCAAATTGGTGGCCTTAACTAAGGCGTGCAAAATTGGGACAAACTGGAGAATACCCGTATTTACGGATGGTGAATATGGTTTTGGGGTTGTGCACGACTTTGGCCAGCTCTGGATGCGGAGGGGATTTCTGACTTGTTCAGGATCTCCTATCAGAAATAGTAAAAATGTAAAAGATTTTTGGGAAGCATTACAATTGGCAAAATAAATAGCAGTGGTCAAATGTGCTGCACACCAGTCAGGAAATGACTATGTGACTGCGGGCAATAGATATGCTGACCAAATTGCTCAGTACTGGGCGAAAAAATACAATAGCATTAACAGAAAAGTGGAAACAGGTGAAATCAGCTGCCAACTTATGTTTTTCTCAGTTCCAGAATCATGGGATGACGTCAGACAGTTGCAGGAAGTTCAGGAAAAGGAAAAGGAAATCTGGATAAAGTCAGGTTGTACAAAAAGGACAGAAGATGAAGTGTGGGTGTACTTAGATAGCAGACCAGTCATGCCAGATTGCTTACTCTCTCAAATGGCAAGAGTATACCACACACATTGGCAGGGATTCAATGATCAGACTCTTCAGACAGAGTTGGTACAACCAAAAGTTTAGGGTAGTCACAGAGCGCCTTTGCCAAAGATGCTTGATCTGTCAGCATCTAAACCCAGGCAGGAAGACCGTAGTCAGTTGGGGAAAGATTGGAAAGGCAGAAGGACCCTTCACATGGTTGCAGTTAGACTTCGTGTTTCCTCCGTGCATTGGATTGAAGTATGTACTTGTCATAGTGTGTCTGTTCTCAAGATGGGTAGGAGCATAGCCCACAAGAAATGACAGTCTCACAGTTGCTAAATTATTGTTGAGGGAGTTGATACCTTGTATCGGTTTTCCAGTTACTTTGGAATGAGAGGACCTCATTTTAACAATGAGATAATTTGATTAATCTGTGCTGCATTTAACATTGAACAAAAATTGCACTGTGCTGATCGTCCAGAGGCTTCTGGCATAGTTGAACAGCTTAACCGCATCGCTGCTAGGGAGATTACCTGCTGTGCTGCAGATCCTTGTTTCCCATTGTTCATGACGAGCTGAGCTCGTCATGAGCACAGGAGCACTGTACTGAATGACGAGCTGAGCTCGTCATGAGCATGGAAGGGGTTAATGGCACAATCAAGCCAAGATTAGGGAAGGTGTGTGCATCCACAATGCTAAAATGGCCAGATGTGTTGCCTCTTGTGTTGATGGGTCTCAGAAGCATTCCTGACAGTAAAACAGGCTTGAGCCCTCATGAAGTGATCATGGGAAGGGCAATGATACAAGCATTTATTCCTGGAAATACATTGATGAATATAACTGATGATCTGGTATTGGACTATTTTAAAGGATTGGCTGAAATGGTGCGTTCTGTCTCTCATCCGGTTGGAGAAGACGCAGTTGCACGGCAGCTAGACCAAGCGCATGATTTGAATCCTGGAGACTGGGTGTTAGTGAAAAAACACGCAAGAAAATTGTGTCTCGCACCCAGGTGGGATAAACCACGTAAAGTCATACTAGTCACTACCACAGCAGTGAAGTGTGCAGGTTTACCCAATTGGATTCATGCTAGCGTACAGAAGAGTTACGAGCCCATCTGAACAACAAGCGGAACCCCAGACTGAACAAGCTGAGACGTCAGAAAATGAAAGTTGTGAAGTCGAAGAGTCTAGAGTGATAGATTCTGTAATACAACTATATGACGAACAGCCAAGTACAAGTCAGGAAGAGAGGATACCATCATCATATCATCTTTATTGCGATTACTTAAGATCATAAAGGACATTGACAAATATAACATCAACCCAACTATTTGGGGGTGACAGCATTATTAAACATAACATGTATAAATACGGACATTCTTCTATTAAAAAGATATTAAATTTCCTAGATATTTAAAGACATAGAACTTAATTCCAGTAAAAGCCTGTTGTACTAACTATTTAAAATCTAAAAACATACAATCATTAATGAGCACTATTATTCGGAATAATTAAATAGCAAGTACATATACAAATTCATACAACAGCATATCTTAAATCTAAATATTTAGATAGAGTGGATACCAGTGATTGAAATACCTGAAGCTGTTATCAAAACAAGAAGAACAAATACATTAGAAAGACAAGCAGGTAGAGAGGAAAAGCCAGGGAAAGAAGAACACACTCAGGAAGAAATAAACAAAGCTATTCAGAAACCTGAGAAGAGTGAGATCGAAGAAAAAGAACAAGTTCAAGCAGAAGAAGAGCGAATTGAAATTAACCTGAACAGGACCAGATAGATTGAGAAGAACTGGTTCAGGCAGAAGAAGAACAAAATACAATAAGACCTGGACAGGTGCAGACATAAGAAGATCCAAATACAGAAAATACAGAACAGGAACAATTAGAGAGAGAAGAATAACAAGAACAGATTGTGCCCAGACAAAGTGAAAATAAAAGAACTCTAGAAAACGATAAAGAAGGCAAAAGTGCAGTTCAGGTCAAAAGAGTTAGAAAAGGTGATAATTGGCTAGGTGGAGTAAAAAGATTAAGATGCTATTTAAGGAAGTCAGAGCCGCAACCAGAACAAGTAAATGAAGTTTCAAGTCAAAGTAAATCCAAACAGCCAATAGCAAAATTCACTCGAAGAAGTCCAAGACTTAGGATTCTGAGCAGAAAATACAAGGCCCCTGAGTGGCCCTATGTAGTTTTAAAACGTGAGGAAGAAAAGGAGTGTTTGAATTTAGTAGAAGAAAGGAGACAGGATTTAATAAAGAAGGCTGCTGAACAGAAATCCCATGTACCTCCATGGGCTGCGAAAGATGGAATTTATGCAAAGGGTGAGGCTCATGCTGCGCTGTCCCTAGACTTTGTTAAAAGGGGAAAATTCTGCCTTCATAGGTTAAAGACAGATTATAATAACATTTTCATTGGTTCCAGTGAATGTGAACACAATTTCCTAATTTTAAGGGGGAACCAATCTTGTATTTCCTGGAATTTATTATGTATGCGATAATAATGCCTATTATAGGTTACCTGCAAGATGGTATGGGGGCTGTTTGTTTGGAATCATTTTCCAAAAATTTACCATGTGGACAGAATAAATGGAATCAATGAAATATCTAATGGACTAACACGGGTGAGAAGAGCTAGTTTTTCTGAAATTGTAGGTGATATATTTAGTGCATTGATACCCTCAGTTGGAGTCATTCTAAATTTGCATAAAATTTGCAAATTGTCAACAATAGTTGATCGTCTTTCTACAGATACTGCTGGAGGATTCTTAATGATTAATACAGAAATGGTTGCAATAAAGTCTATGGTTTATAGAATCATCTTGCTCTTGATATTTTATTGGCAAAAGAGGGCGGAGTCTGTGGTATGTTGAAAATTCAACATTGCTGCACTTATATTCCTGATAAATGTCAGGAAATTCAAGGGTATATCGAAAATATTACAAAAAAATCAAAGAATTGACCGAACTGGAGGTGGACAGTGTATGGGGAAAACTAACTAAGAGTAGAACATCAATAGGGAAATGGTTTTCTGATTTTGGGAAAAGTTTTTCAGGTCAACTAATATTACCAGTGGTTGTAATATTGACAATAGTATTGATAGTAATGATCACATGCAAGTGTTAAAGAAGTAAGGGAAAAGGAAGGATACATTTAGAAAAGGAAGGGAAAGGAAAGAAACGAAAGAGGGAATACAAAGAGATCCAGATGGAAGAGATAAAAGGAAAGCTATATAAAAAGATGAAATATTTGAAAGGAGAAGCTGACAAAGATAAGAGGGAAAGAAAAGAAGCTGAGATGTGCTAAAGTTGGCATCTGGTTGGGATGGGTAATTTTGTGATGGCTCAAAAATGCCATCAGAGAGGGGATTGAGGGAGCAAGGACTCGTAGAGAAGAGACTTGCTCGGAGCAATCCACTCGTTTAATTCACTAACAAGTTGTTAATCATGTTTGTGAATAACTAATACGCACCACATTGAACACGCTGGTTTAGTGAAGCTTGCTTATGTGTGTACTAATGCGGATAACAATGAAGACTGACTAATACCGCTCTGAACGGGGAAACTGTTGTGCGCATGCGTCTACTGCATCTATGCAGTATAACGAGCTAACGCTTGGAGGGAAATTCTTGCGCTTGAGCAAAATATACTAAAATGGAGTCTTGAAGACTTGCGTGCATGGCATCTGCTGGTTTGAACTAAATCAAGTGGTTTCTTCTAATGCTAGTAAATACATAAAATAAATAAACTGGGTTAGAGTAGAGGTGGGTGGCATACAGTGCGACCATTTTATTTTTTAAAGTAACATCCGTCTTTTGACTTTATCACTAGTGTTCGACCTGGCATGGGTCTCCCTTCCATCTTTCGCTTTTTGTCTCCTCTGTGTTTGCTGGAGTTAGATGCTCTGGGCGCTGTGCCACTGCCACTCAGTGCCACAGCGCGAATGCTCACTATTGTAAATTGACTGTATGAACAGGTATTCCCATAATTGGCTCACCAGTTAGTCCCTAGTATAGTGCACCGTGCGTGCCCAGGGCAAGTAGACTGAATGCGGCTGGTGGGTCTGCAGCGCCGATTGCACCACCCACCGAAGCAGCTTGTAAAGTGGACAGTCGAATTTAGTATGCCTGAGCTCAGAATATTAAAGTGCATCTTTTAGTGAGTATTATTTTTAGATTCGCCGTTTGAAAATACCACTTTTAGAAAGTAGGTATTTTCTTGCATAAGCCTTCCAGTGTGACCTGCTGTTATGTGTATAGGCTGTCTGGTTTTGGAGGGGCAGGGCAGGCTTAGCCCGACCTGGATTGAATAGAGAGATCTGTAGTTGGAGTATGGGGAAGGGTGACCCTTTGATCTGAGCAGGGCTATGCCTGGTAAGGTGAATGATGGCTCCATCTCCCACTGTGTGTCTAATGGCAGACCCCCTCTTCCTAAAAGGCAGGATGCAGCCTTGTAAACAAAGTGTTCCATGACGACACCAAACTGGTTCTGGCTGGGTTTAGTGGTTTTGTGACTTTTGAGAAAAAAGACTTTTCTGTGCAAAAAACCCTACATGTGTGTTACTTCTGGATGTCGAGACAAACCTGTGTCCATGTAACTAGAGGGAAATTACTTTGACACTTTCATCCATCTTGCTGAAGCAACTACCCAAGGGCCTGATTTGAGCTTGCCTCCTGCTGAAGTCTCAGGGACATTAGACTTCACCCATCAGCCGTCTGGATTCCTATTTGAGGGGGATTCAACTAGCAGGTGAAGCCTCTGTTGAGAATTTCATAGCCTCTGGTTCTACTGCGGGGAATGTGGGCTGAAAGTCATTGTATCGCTAGCGTGGGCCGTCGCAGCTTAGGAGCTGTTGCCGCTGAGAGCCCGGATTTGCCTGTGTTATGAAAATCATCGCTATTGCGGGCCGCTGCAGCTGAGAAGCTGTGCCGCTGAATGCCCGCATTTGCCGTCCTACGAGAATCATCGCTATCGCTATTGTGGGCCACTGCAGCTGAGGAGCTGTGCCCTGAGTGCCCGCACTAGTCACCACTTCGAGGATCTTGTTGCCACTGGCGTGTGCCGCTGGTGCCGCTGGGTGCCCGCCTTTAAGCCCCGTCCCAGGATTATCGTGAGTGCATGCCGCGGACCACTACAGCTTGGAGCTGTGGCCGCTGTGAGTCTGCCTGTCATCCCCACAGCTTCCTTGTGAGGCTGCGTGCCGTGCCCCCTTTAAATCTCAGGTACATTGTGCATCACCGGGTCGCGTGTAAACCGGCCTCGAACTAGGTCCGTTCCATATACTTTGAGTGCCTTTATTGCTTTTGAAGAGAATCTGTAATTATATGCATTGTGGCTCTTTGAGTGCTTTTAGCCTCTTGTTCAGTCTATATAAAAGAGAACTATTTTTCTATAACTACTTGTGGTGTCAGTTTGTAGCATCTCTCCTGCGTTATTGTGTATGGTCATAAATGCTTCACACACTGCCTCCGAGATTGGCCTGTCCGCTCGTGCTACGTTATCGCAGGGGTTATCAAAGGGCTTAGCCCCCTAACTCTGACTTAGGACTTAGGAAGAAGGATCCCTATTTGGACCTCAGCGCCAGCCGCTGCCAACTAGAGATCCCAATTTCTAACAACTAGTGTGTATTTGGGCCTCTCTTGCAAGCTGGATTCAATGAAGTGATGTGATGCCTGTGCATGCCCACTGAGAGGAGCCATGAAGGCCATGACCGAGCATTTGACTGCGTGTCCCATGTGAAACTCTGGGATATACTCATGGAAATGGGGGTTAACAAGTCTTTGGTTAATTATTTGCGTGAAATGTATTCCAACGCTTCCGCTAAGGTGAGACACGGAGAGGGGGGCCAATTATCTCCATCTTTTAAAGTAGAGCGCGGGTAAGACAGGGCTGTGTCTTGGCTCCCTTCCTTTTTACATTATATACAAACGGCCTGGAAACCGCCATGCTGGAAGGGAGCCAGGACCTCCCACTAGTTCAGAACCGCCGAATTCCCGCACTCTTATACGCGGACGACGCGGTTATTATAGCACGCATGCCGCGCGAACTCCAACGCTCCCTAAACCGTTACAATCTATTCATGTCACACCTAGATTTAAAAATCAACATAAAAAGACTTTCATAATGACATCTGGAAAAAAACTCAGAAAGGGAAACAACATCTATCAATCTGGCTGTAGGATCGACCACACTTCAACCTATCCTTACCTGGGTGTGGTAATAGACGAAAAGGGTACTTGGAAACGGGCGATAGAGGTTAGAAAACTTCAATTTATGAAAGCCTCAATGGCTTTAGTTGGGTTTACACAGAGGCTGGGAAAGAGACCACCCAAAGAGACGCTCCAAATTTACCGTGCTGAATGTGTCAGTACTGCCATCTATGGGGCCGGGGTTTGGCGGCATACGCACCATGAATCCATCTAAAAGGTTGAAAACAGTTTTCTGCGCTTTTTACTTGCGGTTCCACAAAGCACCTCAACCTTCCGTTGCCATGCAGAACTGGGTATCCCTTATATCTCTGATGTCATCCGGATGCAAACAGTCCTGCTATGGCACCGCATTTGGACATCCAGTAAATTACTTCTCACCCAAGCAATAGTGTCTGACTGTACCAAACTAGAAAGCGTACACAAGATCCCCTGGTTACAGTATGTAAACAAGTTCCTACACACCTGGGTCACCAGAATTATTATGATAATCCTCTAGATCTGGTTGGGATTTCCAGAAAGGAGCTAAGGCACGAATGCCTAAACCACCTAGCATATCTCAGGCTCTCTACTGAAGCAAAAAAACGATCCACCCAGCACTCAATGATAATACAAATGACCGATTCAATCCAGCCTTACTTAACCATGAAGCTATCTACCTTTGATACCTTTCTAATGACCTGATTTAGACTAAATATTTTCCACTGCCTTGTAACCTTTCCCTCAATAAATGATTGGTCTAAGCAGCTAACTGAATGCCCCTGTGACGGTATCTCTACCCAATCCCTTCTCCATGTGACACTATTTTGTAAATTTTATGCTGAACCCCGAAAACACTGGTTGACCCCAATGCTGAAAACTATGGGTCTGCGCCACTGTCACCCAGCCCTTCTGGCCCTTCAAAGGCTAGAATTAGAGGTCATTGTAAAGAATGTGGCAATTTATTTAAAATTCTGTGTGAGGCACCGAACTAATCTATAGTCAATCTTACTCAATCAACTGTTAAGTGTTGCTGTTAAAGTTATCTGTGAAGCTGTGCTAGTAATTTTTTTTTATTAATTTTATCTCTGATTTTAAAGTGAACCATATATTGAAATTAGCACATTGCACTTTGTCAGTACCCAGAATGAATTAATCATCATCATTCAAGCTATCTGCACTAAGGTTGTACGGAGAAGAGCACTCTGCTATTTTCTCTTTTTATTGTAAAAATGTTTCGGACTATTTGAAATTATCTTAGTATGTAAAATTCAGTCGTCTTTGAATCACCATTATTATTATCAATTAACTTGTTAATTTTTATCAATATTTTTATATCTGTAATGGTTTAGTATGTGTATTTGTAACTGCTTATATGGTTTTGCATTGCATTCCGAATAAAGCATTTATTGATTGATTGAATGTGGACCCTAAAAGTTTCGAATTTTAGATAGAATGTTAGGGAAAAAGGGTATTAAAGAGATCGTTTGGAGGAGAGAAAAAAAGCGTGCTTTTGAATTATTTTTCGCACCACGACATGCTGTCGGACTGATTGATTTTTCCTTGGTGCAAAGACTGACATTTTCTTCACTTTAACTTTTGATGGGGACGGAGTCCTGATGGGAGGTGAACATCGAGTAAGAATAGAGAGGCTGTTTTTGGGAACTAGTCTGCTTTAACCCTGATTCTCATTGCCGAGAAAATTGGTAATAGGTCAGACTTATTTTTCTGAACTATTCTGCTAATAAATGTAAACTGCTTGAATTTACCTTCTTTTCTTTAGGTGAATTTATAAAATGTTTAATGGTATTCGAACTTAAAAGGATAAATAAATAAGGTCATGCTAGGAGATTAAATCTTTAAATAAAAATTAAATAAATGGAGAATTAAGCTGGTATTGTTGTCCATTAGTTAACTTTTACTAGCTGATCCATTGACCAAAACAGTGGGGTGTCTTAATGTTTCCTTGAGAATTAAACCATGGTAAAATCTAATAAACTACAGAGTTAGATTAAATAGATGAATTAAGATACTCCGCTAATCCAGCGACTCATCCTCTGATTTTTCACTGATCTTGGGAGCAGGGTGATTTGTGTGAATGAGTGACTCGCAGTGTTATGGGCCCCACCTACGAGTAAAGTGTGATAGCTCCTAGGATACATAGTGATGGTTTGGAGGTTTGGTTTAGGGCAGAGCTGGATCAGGGGGGATTCCAGCAGTAGCAAAAGAGTAGATGGATGTATAAGGTGGCTACCTTACCGGAGCAACTGAGACTGGTGATATCCACCACGGCGAGGCAGGTAAATCTAGTAGTAGGGTATGGGTAGAAAAAGGCTAATCTTGAAGTTAGTTGTGTCGAAGCTCCCCTTCTACCCAGACAGATGATCAAAGCGGTTGACTACTTTTAATAGTAAAATTCTTGGCTCAAGATAGACGCGGAAGATTGGCCTGAGCAGCAAGGAAGTGCCCAGAGAAAAAATATGAGAAGATATCTGCAAAACAAAAACAATACGTTTGATTAAGATAAAAGCTTGTAATATGTAAATTTATAAATATTTCTAGTAAAAATAAAAATGACGAAAAGAAAATCTGACAAGGGGTTCAAAGCAAAAAACAAAGAGGAAAATCTTTCACTGAAAGAAATGCTTTGCCATGATAATTAATGGCAGAACAATTGTGGACTAGGATGCTGACCTGCGTAACTAACAATGGTTGAGATTAATTCAAGCACTCCTCCCATCCCTTTGTTTTCCTGAGTTTGACACTTTGCTGGCGCCCAAGAGGTCCTTTGGGGGTAAACAGTCAAACGCTGCATCACTTGAGGGCTCCACAATAACGGCCTGGCTTCCTTAGAGACTTAGGGAACAGCTTTAGCAGGAAAACAGCTGAGACAGAGAAAGTATTTAGGCTATCCAGTGAGGTCTCAGTTAGGGCAGACAGGTGCTTCTACTTTAGCGCGGTCATCTATAGCATCCAAAACAGAACTTTTGCCCTACAATTCAGGCAATATCCCCTAAAAGAAATGTTTATGGTTGAATGTGCTTCTTGAAAGTGGTCTTCTTGTGAACTGCCGTCAGGACTTTTACAATACATTGCCAAGTTTGACATAAATGACATTTCTGACAACGTGGACCACAAGATGATAGAAATGTCGCCTTTATGAAATTATTTTTTATTTTTAAAAAGTTCAAATAAAGAGTTGGTTTTAGCGCAAAGGTAAGTATGTGTGTTGTAGTTTTCACTGTGTGTGTTGTAGTTTTCAGCAGATTAACAACAACTACAACTTTGATTTTAAACTGCCCTTAATCAGCTATCTTCAGGGGAAGACAAGGTCTCTGTGGATCACTTGTTTAAGCTGATTTTGGCAGACTAGA
This sequence comes from Lissotriton helveticus, assembly GCF_964261635.1. NCBI lineage: Eukaryota > Metazoa > Chordata > Amphibia > Caudata > Salamandridae > Lissotriton > Lissotriton helveticus. Next base: position 1,290,674,249 of record NC_136067.1, read on the forward strand.
CCATGCAGTAGAGAACCATTTTTCGCAAGTGAAAGAAACCAGTATTGTAAAAACCCTCGAAGTAAGAGTAGAGATCAGATTTCATCAATTTGCAATAAATGATGAATTTGGGAGAGATTGCCCATGCTAGTTTAAGTGCCTTTGAAAGGATGCATACGGGAAAAAAATTGCAAGACAGTGGCATGGGTTTGCCAATAGTAGGTTGTAGAATATGAGAGGCTGGGTCGAAAAAACAAAACAGATTGAATGAGCGAGCAAAGAGTGATTAACGAATGAGTCCATCTCTTTCAAAGAGGGTTGGGGGAAGAGGTGCTACCCTGGAGCCAAATTTGAACAAGTATTTGCAATACAATAGGTCTCACTTTTGCGAAAGTTTGAGCTATTGACATTGTAAATGATAATGTCTTTTATTTATGCATTTACAAAACCTGCAAGCGGGGTGTAAAGGCATTTTCATTTACAATGCCAATAGCTCAAACTCTCGCAAATGCGAGACCATAAACAATTGTGGCACCCGCACTTTAGCTTAGGATATTGAAAGCTAAAACATGGGTGCCGAAATAGCTTCCTAAGTAATGAAATAGAAAGAAAAGTTTTTAAAGCAATTGGGGCACCCACGCTTTAAATGCTGAAAACTAAAGCGCGGGTGTCGCCATTGCTACAAAAGTAAATTAATCGAAAAAACTGGCGGCCAAGCACTATTTTTCTATTTATTTGCTTTGTTACAATGGCAGCATTCACGCTTTAGCTTTGAACATCTTAAGGTAAAGCCCGGCTGCTGCGATTGCTTTATAAGTAAACAAAGAGGAAAAAATGTATTTCTATTTGTTAACTTTTAAAGCAATCACGGCACCTGCGCTTTAGCTTAAGATGTTTAAAGCTGAATTGCGGGTGCCGCCATTTTAAAATAACCAGAAAAAGAAAGGCATGCAGCAGCGTTGGGCCAGCATATAATGCTGGATAACATTTTTTTTGTGTGTTGAGGGAGAGTGTGTCCTGTCTGTGTTGCAGGAAGGATAAACGTATTTAAGAAAATAGCACTCAAAGGCTGTAATTAACACATGTAACAGGGGGTGTCCTCGTGGAGGTTGCAAGATGAGACAAGGCGGTACTACTAAGCCTATTGACCAATGAAAAGCTACAGTTTACAAAGGACAGTGAAAGGAGCCAATTAAAAAGATGGGCAAAAAGTGTGCAGAGCTTCAAGTCCATACCCGAATACAGCATCTCTTGAAGAGACAGCACAATCGCTGCCTCGGCGAGACATAAAAATGGAGAGCTTAACAGTGCAGTTTTCCAAAAGCACTACCCCCCCCCCCCAAAAAACAAAACTGGCTAAAGGCTACTGGTTATAAAAAGCCATTCTAAAATGGTACTCATGTTCATGTACCATTCCAATACTTCAGAATATCGGTATGCCTCAATTGTTAATTATCCACCTGCTACCGCACAGCTCTTGTTTTCTCCCTTTAAGAAAAAATGATAAATTCACCGCAAACAAGATTATCTGATGCTGGTACACTAGACACGCCGAGTCATATTTACCTAACACTGCACACAAAGGAAACGACAGGACTGCCGTACCTTCCGACACCTAAGGGAGATATTTCTCCCTCTATAAGACTGTGCACTTTACTCTTTCTGTTTCTCACTATCCAGATGGCGATTTGGTTTCCAGTTTTAGGTCTCGCCTGCGTTACAGAGCATGCGCTGTCGCCTTGGCGAGATCTATTGTCGTTGGTTTTCTGCCCTGTTTCTTTGGAACTGGGGTTGCGGACTGCCCTGTCTCCCTTAGGCCCGCCCACTAGCCTAGCATTGCAGTGCATACGCGCTGCATCTTTCAGATTGTCACGCTCGAGGCCTCCTTCTCGGAGAGGCTTGCGTATGCAGGAAAGTTCCCACCCCCGACCACATCTAGTATAGTCCGGGGATACAATGAGGCCCGCCTGCCACAGCCTTCGCCTAGTGAAGTATACCATGTGAAGGTATTTAAATTGGATTAACCTAAGACGGACCGATATGGCAGCACCTCTGGGACTTGCTAGAGCCTCAGTCCAGTCCTCCTCCTCCAGTGTCCCAATATCTTCCTCCCAGGTCTCCCTCAACTTCTGCAAGGTGGAGGAGCAGTGTATAATCAGGGATTGGTAGATGCGTGATATTTTCTTAGTCTCAATATTGCCCATGAAAACCCTTGCTTCTAGGGGGCTAAACTCCGGAAGGGAGGTCAGTCCCTCCAGGTGTGGGACCAGAGCATGCCGGAACTGTAGGTAGCGGAAAAATTGGGTGCTGGGCATTTTATACTCTGTGCTCAGCTCCTGAAATGACTTGAGTGACATCCCTGCCATGACATCTCCCAATTTAGAGATCCCGATGTTATCCCACCCTGCAAAGCCTTGTAGTGCCACTAGGCCAGGTAGGCGGCCATTATGCCAAAGGGGAGTCTCTTCGGTCAGGGTCTGCCACCACCCCATCCGACGCAAAACTTGCCTCCAAATAGTAAAAGCCACCTGTGTCGCAGGCGGTAGCGCCTTACGCCTCTGTGCTGCATATAGGAGAGTGTGCAACGTATGGGGTTCCATCAGGGGCCGTTCCCGGGCATATGCCGGATCCCCCCCTGTCTCCATACCACCATTCATTCAATACTAGGAGATGCGAAGCCTGGTAATAGGAGAGGACATCGGAGGTTACCAAGCCCCCACAATACGTTGACCGAAAGCATGTGCGCAGCTCCACCCGGACCGGGCCGCCCACCCAAAGAAACTGCCCGAGGACGGAGTCTACTTGTTTGAACCAGGGAGGTGTAATAGGATAGGGATAATTTTGCAACTGGTCGAGCAACCGAGGCTGGGCCACCATTTTAAAGATGGCCGATCTGCCATATATGGTCAGGGGCATCCTGGACCAAATTTTAATGTCCGTCCAGGTCAGTTTCCAGACTGGTGCCACGTTTCGTTCCCAGGAGACCGCGGGAATCTCTGATAGAAACACCCCCAGGTATTTAATGCCCCCTGCTGCCATCTGAAGCGCCGAGGCCCAGTCCCCAGCTGCCGGACCACTCCCCAAGACCCACAGTGTGGATTTCCGTGGATTCATATATAATCCCGAGGTCTCGCCAAAGATTTGCAGGATATCCAGGAGATGAGGACCCGACCTATTGAGGTCCGTTAAGAAGAACAGGACATCGTCCGCATACAAAGCGATCCTGTCCGACAAGCCACGGTCCCATTCAAACCCCCTCATCTGCGCATCTATTTGGACCCAAGCAGCTAATGGCTCCATAGCCAAGGCGAACAGGTAAGGCGAGAGGGGGCATCCCTGCCTGGTGCCCCTCCCGATGACAAAACTCGAAGACTGGACACCCGCTATCCTGACCGAAGTCATCAAGCCAGAATATAGTAACCTCAAGTAAGACATGAAATTGGGTCAAAAATTTATTCGGAGCAGGAGCGAGAACAAATATGTCCAACTAAGCGAATCAAACGCCCTGTCCATGTCGGCCAGGAAAAGCGCCGCCTGTAGCCCCGCAGACCGAGCCGCCGCCACCGCCACATGTGCCCGTCTAATATTATGCCGTGTCGCCCGTTGGGGCATAAAGCCAGCCTGGTCAGTGTGTACCAGCTTCGTAATATATGGCAACAACCTGTTAGCCAACACCTTGGCCTCCACGTTTAATAAGGAGATCGGGCGGTACGAGGCATGCTGCTCCGGGGGACGACCGGGCTTGTGGAACACCACCACCGCAGCATGTCTCCAGTCCGGGGGCAGGCTGCCCCGCTCCCTGGCCTCCTCCACCACCGCCCTATAATGGGCCCCGAATTGCAAGTGAAAATGTTTTTTTAATTCGCTGGGGAAGCCATTGGGGCCAGGGGCCTTGCCAGTATTCAGCTCACCTAGAGCGACACCCAGTTCCTCCTCCGTCAACAGGAGTTCAAGACGGTCCCGGGCTGCATCCGAAACTGCTCGCGGCGGTAAATCCGCTATAAATTTGTCAACCAACGCTGCGGAAATGCATTCCTGTGGGGCATATAAGTCCGCATAGTAGGCCGCGAAGCCCTCAGCTAGCGTCTTGGGATCCGTGATGGGGGTCCCCGTGTCATCTTGAATCCTCTGGAGGGTCTGAGCTTGAAAGAGGCCCTGACACAGTCTATGGAGCATCGTCCCCGATTTGTCGCCCCATTGGTACACTCTACTTCGGGTCGCCAGCCACATCTGCCGCGCCTCATCCAACAAAAGCGAGGCATATGATTGCTGTGCCAGCAATAACTGCTCAACCGTCTGGTCCTCTCCCTCATTGCCACTACGATGCTCCAGTTCCCTGATCTCCACCTATGCGTGGTCCAGGGCCTCCCTGCGCCTCCTCCGAGCCGCGGCACACCAAGCAATATCCACGCCCTGCAGTGTAGGTTTCATCACCTCCAACAGTGTCGTCGCATCCGCCACCGTCCCCAAATTTTCAGACCAGTAGTGAGCTATGGCCTCCCTCATATGCTTTTGATAATCTACCAATTGCAGATGCCAGACGGATAAACGCCAGCGAAATGGCTGTCTCCGCCTATCTAGACAAATAGCCACAGTAGTGGGGGAGTGATCGGACAGTCCGCGTGGCAGTATGTCTGCTGCCTCCACTCTACCTATGACCGCCCTGGGGACAAATATGTAATCCAGCCTGGAAAAGGATTTATGAAAAGCGGATAGGAAGGTATAATCTCGCTGCGCTCCATGTATGTGCCTCCATGTGTCCACCCAAATTAGGTTCCTGATCATATCACTCACCTTGGTGGAGCTAACTGCCACACTCCCTCCCCCGGGCCGGTGCCTGTCCCGTGCACTGTCTAAGACATCGTTCCAATCTCCACCCACCACTGCCAGGACATCCGGAATGCCTGCCCACACTGCAAAGATCTTCTCCAAAGGGGGCGGGGCGTATACACAACTGATCACGATGGGCTCCTCCCCTAGAGTACCCTGAACAAAGATATAGCGGCCCTGTGTATCTACCCAGTGAGTGGAGTGGACATATGGGACCCTGCGGTGCACTAAGATGGCCACCCCTCTGGATCCCTTGGTAAAGCCGGCGTGGAAGACTTGATGATAGCCATATCTTTGGAGGCAGAGTGCCTTATTGCCTAGGAGGTGCGTTTCCTGCAACATCACTATATCTGCCACCGCTCTCTTGGCCTGCTTTAGGACTGCCCCCCTTTTTATCTTATCCAGCACTCCCCTCACATTCCAACTGAGGACCCGAATCGAGCCCCCGGGCCCACTGGCCCTACCATCCGGGCAAGACATCAGGGACCCCCTGGATCAAATAGCCACAACACACGCCATGAAAGTGCATTCTCGACCACCTTTGCCGCTTTGCCCGAACCGTGCAACCCCACCCCCAATGCAACATCAAACAGCCCACCCCGCCCCCAACCCCGATCCCCACCCCATACCTCAAGAAACAATGAAGTACTTGTCGCGGTGTAGCAAGGTCCCCACCCCCAACATGAGGTCGATGACCCTCCACCCCAATGGATCCCCATGAACTACCCTACCCTCCAAATAGCACCCCCCTACAACTGCCTACCCACAACTAGGGGACCCCCCCACCCGCAAAGAACCCTCCCCCGACCCCGACCACCCTTGAGTAATCTGCTGAAGAATCCAAGCTCTCCAGGCATGTGTCGCCCCCATGCTGTTCGGGCCAATATCCCCAGAGGGTGTAACACACAAGTGTATAGGGCAAATGCAAGTAACCAACAGTATGCCCCTCGAATCGTTCAATTGTCCTTCATCTGATTCCCGGCTGCTCCTTTCTCCTTCCCAGAAGCAGGGCCCGGCGAAGACCGCTGGCTGGACCTCGACCTCCGCCTCGCGCCTCCCGGGGGGCCGCGCCTGCGACTCACCACGAGAGGAGTTAGAGTCCAGACCCGGAGGGGTATGCGCTCGCACCTGCACCGTTTCATCTGTCCAGAAAAACAGCTCCTCCAGGAACTCAAAGAAATGTGTGCGTGACTGAAATACGACCCGTAGGCGGGCTGGATACAGTAGGGCACACGGTATTTTCAGATCGCGCAGCCGAGCCTTGGCCACTGTGAAAGACTGTTGTTGTTCTTGCACCATACGGGTGTAGTCTGGGAAGATCAGAACACGTTGATTTTCAAACATCAATGGTTCCTTCGCTCTGGCCTGTTTAAGGATCATGTCCCTATCGTGATAGTTTAATAACTTAGCGATCCAGGCCGCAGCCTTGACCCCACTGGCGGTTTCTGCACAAGGGCCCGATGCGCCCACTCAATTACAAAGCATTGAGACAAAGTATCCTGTGGAAGCCAGCTCTCAAGCCACTGCGTCAACAAGACCGGGACTGAGTAATGGCTGCCATAAGCGCCGCATTGTCCAGGCCCGGCATCATGGTGTCCACCCGAGGCCCCACGCGCCTCCACTGGGCCCCGTAAACTTGTAAATCGGGCCATACTTGGGGGGGCCCCCCATAACCTGCGCCGCGTGTCATGGCCACCCAGGCGGTATTACAAAAAGTCCTACTGCCAAAACCCCTGGGTGGGTAGCCAGCAATTCCACTCAGGGACCCACCGCGGCCCGGCACAGCCCGCCCGCCGAACTGCCGATCCGGGAACGCCTCCGCTGTCACCAATGGCACTGGGGCCCTCCACACAGCCACCGCGCACTCCGCAGCCCTCCACTCGACTGTACCCAGGCCCCCACCAGGATTGCTGCGCCCAGGACCGCCCCACTTCCACACCTGGGGGGCGCCGCGTACCTTCTTACTGTCAGGGCTATCCAGACGATGCCACCACCAAGTCCACAGTCGGATACCACACCAGGGCTCTCCAAGTTCAGGCTCCACCTCTCTGTCTAGGCCAGGCTGCCCTGCTCCCTCCTCTCGCCAGGGCCCGGGGCTCACCGGTCTCCCTTGGGATCCTCTCCAACTGTGGGGCCCTCAGATATTGCAGTAGGAGCCACTCGGATCCGACGTCGGCCCCAATAAAATCGAGTTCGCCCCACCAGGGCCAAGCCTCCAGCGCCGTCGCGAATCCACCACCGGGCCTCTCGAAAATCGAGGTCCCCGGCTTCAGCCTGCAGCACAGGCCGCACTCTCCACCGTCGCCTCTATCTAACCTTCAGAGCACCAAGGCGACGGGGGCCCCACCTGAGATCGGCCCGCACCGTCCAGGGGGGTTCACCTCAAAGTCGGTGGCCCGAGATCACACAGGGAGAGCGCCCCAGCTCCGAGCACTCCGCTGCCCTCTCTCCTAGTCAGAGCCGAGGGCCCTCTCGTCCTCAGAGACAGCTGCAGCCTGCGGGGGCCCTCGGTACCACCTCCAGGATCAACTGGCCAACAGCGGACCCCTGACAACGCGGGCCGCTGCTCACGATCCGCGTCTCTGGAGCCCCTGCTCTCCTCCCGCCGGGACTCACAAAACTCGAGTCCCCGGCCGCAGCAGGTCGCACGGGCCGCTCCGCTCTCGTCCGCCGCTGCCGGGCCCGCGACCCTTCAAAATCGCCAGAGTCTCGCTGACGGGGGAGCCGCGCACCTCCGAGGCAGGATGCCACCCTCCGGGTCGCTCTAGGGTGGGGAGGTAGGATTATTCGTCGGATTTCAGGCAGGCGGGGACGGAGCTCAACTAAGCTGCGTCCGCCATGCAGGCTGTCCAAGCCATGCAGCGTGTCTTATGTTTTTTAATCCTAGTGCATAGTTGCATGAATCAGGATATATGGCAATCCCTGTTGCTAGTTTTAATTCACCATATTACTTGCACTGTGTCCCTCATCGCATCTTGCAGCTGGCATTGGGTTTTAGTAACAACCCTTCTTATATACAAAACATCCCTGAGCTCCTCCCCCTCAGTCAGAGAGTTGTAGCTCACACCATGACAAGGTTTCATGGTGCGTAGAGATTCCCCAATGATGAGGCATGACACTTCTGGTGGGTGAGGGAAGCCGTCCTTTAAGGGGTTTCTACACATCTTCTATTCAGGCCAACACTTCTTCCAGACACAAGGGCTCCTTTGAGTTCTGTTTACTGAATTAGGGGAGTTCGTCCTCGCTAGTCTTGAAACCTCCCCTCCCCCCCCGCCCTCCCATTTGTGTTCCCTACCTTATACATAAGCGCCAAAACTGAGGAGCCTGTTAATTCGCTGGTAATTTTAAATGTTCCCACATAGAAAATGACCATCTTTCACTACACCCCCCCCCCCCATGTTTGCCAACCTGCTTTGCTAGACTTAAAATTGTGCACTTTAACCCTGCTAAACAGGACTAAAGTACCTATGCTTCCCCTTTAGCACGGTTACATTGGTTTAACCTTGATTGACATATTTAACCTGTCTACCAATGCTTATATTATGGAGCAGAAAATGCACCAAGGTACTAGGAATTAAATGCCACCTGTGATCTGCAGCACCCATTGGTGCCATCCACAGAAGTGGTCTGTAAAACATGACTACAGGCCTACCATGTGTACACTGACTGAAGCAGGCTGAAAACCTGCTGTCAAATTAACCCTTTCTTACAGGTGGGAAACATATATATATATATATATATCTTGCTTCTAAGTACACAATATTGCCCGCAAGATAGGTGCTTGAACCTGGGTGTGGGGGGGAGCTTATATTCTCCCTGCACGAAGGACAGTTGCAGTGGGCTCAGGAACTTCATTAAATTGAAAGAGATTAAGACTAGGCCTGTCATTTAAAAATTAGATTTAAATGTGATGCTTATTCAGTTCACATTTTACTCGAATGGCAATGATAACCTGATGCTTATAGGATGAACAGATATCATGAATTTTATTACCAGCAATTCTCAAGAGTGCATATCAGAAGCCCATTGATATATGGGCAACCAACAAACTAAATTGGATGAACATGAAGTTCCTAATGGCCATTTTCGGGCCTTAAAATAAATAGTCTTCCTGAGGGAAAGCAAGCCTTTGTTCTTCAGATCAACACAAGCAAGACTGGCTACAAACCCAGTGGAAGGGAAGCTGATCACAAAACTAGTTTGGGACTGGTAATTTCCCTGGTCACACCTCTGTGTGGCCACAAAGTCTGTACACAAGGAAGGAAGGTTTCTCCATCGTTCATTTTTAGGTGCACAGTGCACTGCGGGATTGTTTGTAGTAGGACTCACAGGGACTGCTGGAAAAAGGTTTCTCCAAGGGAATTTTAATCCATTGGTTAGGGAGGAGTCAGGGTAGTAGGCGCTATATAAATGCAAACCACTTTCCCTCTTCTATCCCTCCACTATCCTTGTCAATCCAAATAACTGACTGTGGACTGGAGGAGGAACATGGCGGCGGGCTGACGCTAGCCGTGGGAGCTCCAGATCCGACCGGGAGTATACCCCGTACATACTGACCCTCTTTTTTTGACGATTGATCCTCTTTTTGCGGTGAGAATGGAGGGGAAACCTTTTGCCTGTTGTTAAGGATGCCGGTTTAATTTCCTTTTTCTTTTCCTTGATGTTTCTGCCTCTTCGTGTTCCGTTGTGAGTTGGCGAGAGGCGGGTGATTTGGGACTCTCCGGGTACTCTGGACTGTCTTAAAGATCAATTGTCCCGGCCTTTGAAAATGGCAGGCTTAATATGTTGGGGTGATCTGCAGAAAGATTCGCAGCTTTTGAGCTGGGAGTCCCTCTCGGGCTTGACAGGTGGGACACTCACTAGATTTAAGTATTATCAGCTGTCGGGATGGTGGACATTGAAATCCTGGGACCTCAAAGAATCAAACTCCACATTTGATTCAGTCTCAAGAAGGGGTGGATGGAAACGTGAGGTTTCTTTTTGGTATTGGGCCCTTTTAGAGGCCGGCGGAGTGACTGAATCCGAACTTCAATAACTGTGGGGCAATGTCATCAGTCCTAATTCCAACGATATTAAGGGCATTTCGGGGGATTCCTTTACTATGTTGCAGGAAGTTGTCAAACCTGCTGCCCTTAAAAGAAATCATTTATACACTACACATAGGGTATATTTAACACCCAGAAAATTAGCCACGGTGACCGGCCTAGAATACCATTGCCCTAGATGTAAGCACCCGGCCGCGGACGATTTTCATATGTTCATGGACTGCCCGGGGACCTCCAATTATTGGATTGAGATGCAGGAATTTTTGGAGAATGTGCTCCATTAACAAGTGGGGGTTACCCCGGGAGACTATCTTTCTTGGTCTTACGACAGATTACCACCTAAACGACTTAGCCTCTAAATGTATCTTTTATGTCATCAACTTGGCAAGGCGCGAGATATGTAGGGCCTGGAAAGATGTAAATGCCCCAACATTTATGGAGTGCCTGAAACATATAATCTGTACTAGTGAACCAGACATGGCCTGTGACAGCACGAGTTATAATAAGAACTGGGCGGCCCTAGCGGCATGGCGAAATAGGTCATGGTGGTCCTATGATTTTACCCAGGCACTGTTGGTTCTTTGTCTCCAAAGTAACACAGGGTCCTGTTTGTGGTGTGAACTGGAGAGGACTAAGAAAACAGTAACGGCTTGAGGGATTTCCATCCTCCTCTCTTCATAGGCCGTAATGCCAGGGCGGAAACAGGTTGGCCGTTTGAGAGGGGATGTCTTGTTTCCCATCAAGAATGCCCATCACGGTGTATAAGGAGTTAAAAAAAAAAAACAATTTAAATAAAAATCCAAATAACTGACTAACATATCCGCCACCTAAATTACTTTCATATTTCACTAAACTAATTCACCACCAATCCTTCATCTGTTCCAAAGTAGAGTGCTACTTATCGAAAAAGCGCTTAGACGCCTCGTCAGGGCTAGGAAGCGCTGTATAAATGCAATAACAATACAATACCCATTAGCTAATAAAACCCATGAAAGGGACACCTCAAGGAAGCCTCCACTGAGCACTTTCTGGGACTGCGGAATATCAAAAGAGGACTGGACCCTGCTTGCTGTATCCTGAGAGGCGTACTTAAGGACTGAACCTGCTTCCCCTTGTGCCAAGGCAAAGGAGTTGTCTCCAAGGGGCAGTAGGCTGAACTGCTGTGTGGCTACAAGGACAAAACAAAGCTGAGGAATCACAGTGTCCTGGATTACCAGTTGCCTATTCCCAACTGGTCAAGCCCTAAATTCCTAAGAGCATCCCCTGAAAGGAGCCTTAGGTGAAGAGCTAAGGAAAAAGGATTTACACCAACAATGTTTTGGGAATTAAATAAATTATGACTTACAGCCACTGAATGACTAGGACCAACCCCCAGAGCTGATCCAGCGATGGTGCAACTTCGCCAGGCAAAAGAAACAGGTTGTTCTGCTTCGAACTTCTATGCAACAGCAACTCCTGTCCGCGAATCCTCAGTGAGAAGGGATTAGACCTAATGAAGCAGTCATTGTATTCAGCGTACTACCTTGCCCCGCTTGAACAAACAGACCTCCATCTCAGAGGCTAAAGTCCCAACAGGAAAATCTTGAAAGGCCGAAGGCGTGTTGGTTTGACCTCCGTGCTCAAGAAATTCAAATTTCACCCCCTTAAGAGATTTTCCCCTCTAAACCAATGGCTTCAACAGGACCTCGCCCAACTGACTATCTAACTTTGTCAGACATGCCTTCTACCTTGCCCCACAGGAAGACTATTTCCTCCATTGTGCAGACTAAATCCGAAAGCAAAATCCCTGACCGGGCTGTCCAGCTGTGTGGCTCAGACTTTTGGATCCATTAAAGGTGACCTCAAAGCAAGCCTACGTCCCAGTCTACTGCAACCATAGCTCATCATTGGTTCTTAGTGCTTTTTGACACTATTTTAACTTAAAACTGTAAAAACTCATACCCCTGGTTTCCTTATTAGATTTTTTGTCGTTTTAGTGTAATTTTTTAATCAAAATGTTGTCTATTTTCCCACTTTGGGTTGGGTTTTTATAGTTTGGTGTTTTTACTTTCTTACTGTTTGGCACAGCTTAGATAGTTTACAAATCGCCATAAGTTAAGCCTGTCTTCTCTGCGTGTTAGCTATCATGGGGCTGCGCTAAGTTTAATTTGACTTCTGAGGCTCACCCTGACCAGTAGTATTCTTATTTTTTAGATGGACAATTGCCGATCACAAATAATATTCACCATTCTTACATTCTGTGTATGAATGATGCCTTTGAGTAAGCACTACATTTTTATGATTCTGTTTGCTACAGTTTTACAGCATGGTTCCGACATGCCAGCGGACCAAGCATGTTTTTTTAACTGACAAAACATAACATTAGTATGCAACACTGATTCAATTCCTAAAATTGTCCCATACGCTACAACCCCAAGTGGAAACATACATAGGAGAACCAAAATTATATCTGCACAATTTCATGTGTAAATTCAGCATGGTTAACAATCATTAGCAAAGACAATACGATTAATTTATGATACCTATTGGCTTTGTCAATGTTTTTTAGGATTGCTGTAAAGCTGATGAGCGCAAAAAGAACATTTCGTGGATGGAATGCTGAACAAATCAGGCATTCACCCCTATTCACGAACTGAGTTCAATCCAATTTTTTTTGCTCGCCATGCCATCCTAGTTTGGACCACCTCACTGGCAAATCAGTCTTGACTTTGCTCCCCATGGGAACAGTCCAGCTCAAACTGCCAGGACAGGTCCTCCCTGGACTGGAAACCAGCATCCTGGGACTGATTTTGGGGTATCACCCCACATCAGCCTAGCCCAGAATCCAGTGGCACAGTGAGCACTGGACCCACGTCTGCGCATATCCTTCTCACTTAGGGCGACAAATGCAAAAGGAACAGATGATGAGGAGTGTAGAGACGCTCTAGATGTTGCACGGCACGTCGGCGGACGTGACGTGCAGGCGGCCAGGATTGGCTGCTGGTGTTGGGGGCGTGGCTGAGCGCGAGAGCGCGAAAGTATAGCGGGAAGAGCGGGCGCTGGAGCGGAGGCTCGGCGCTCTTAGGGAATTATCAGAGTTATAGCAAATAAATAATTGTTAACTACAGTAAGGGCTCAGAGTCATCATTGGAGTCTGCTTACCTCATTACAGTGGCGACGAAGGTGGGATTGAAGACCCCCCAGCAAGGCAGAACCGCAGACTCAGCCCTAAGAGACAAGCAAGCACCAGAAGCTTCAGAACCACCCCACAAGGTACAGAGGAGCGAGACTACCTGGTGCAGGAGAACAGGTACCCCAAAGAGCGCGGCAGAGCCCGGCACGCAGGAGGGTGTGGCGCAGAGGAAGGAAAAAGGGAGGAAAAAACCCAGGAACCCTAGAAGTAAGGCAGGAGGAGAGCGCCAGCCCACCCAGCGAGCAACAGACCAGTGAGCACGCGCTGGAGGGTTCAGAAGGAGCCGAGGGGGCTGACAAGGACAGTCCCCGAACCCCAGCAAGTGGAGAAGAACAAGACGACGCACCAGGGAGTCCCCGTGGCCAAGTAAGATCGCTACCTGCTGTGAAGAGCGAGAAAATGAGCGCGCAAGCAGGCTACGCGATGGCTCCGGTACAGTTCTTACCGCGCCCGGGAGAACCCCTCATGAAATGGGAGGATTGGAGGGAATACATCGACAATTTCATAGGCGTACTCGAAGATGAGAATGAGGAGGCATTCAAACCCCAGAGGAAGAAACGTATTTTACTATTGAACTTAGGCCCAGAAGGACTCCGGATTTACAAGAGCTTAGTCCCGAAACAGAGAACATCCACAGACGACGATGTATACGCACAGGCGCTCGAAGACCTCAACGAACACTTCAGACCGGCGATGTGCGTGTCGGTGGATAGGTTTAACTTCCAACAGAGGAAGCAGAAACAAGGAGAAACAGTGGAGGAGTATGTGGCGGCACTGAAACGACTGGCAGCCACGTGCAGGTACGCCAACTGGGAAGAGGAATTCATCAAGGACCAGGTGGTGATGCATACCACGTGCTCGAATGTGCAAGACAAGCTGTGGGCTAGTGGAGACACCACACTGAAGGAGGTATTGGTCATCGTGAAGAGAGCGGAATTAGCACGGCGGTGCGCTGAAGTGACAAAAAAAGGATATGGCGTCCAGCACGATGGTGAACAAAGTGGATGAAGAGGGGACTAGCAGAGAATACCGAAACAGAAAACCAACAGAAAGAGGGCCCAGCAAGTGGCAAAACAGCACGAACACGTCGAGTAAACAAGCGGGAGGCAACAGGAAGTCATGCTACAGGTGTGGAAGCTGGTCGCACGAGGCGCACGATCGGAAGTGCCCTGCGTTTCGCGCCAAGTGTGCGTTCTGTGGAATAATCGGCCACTACGAGAAGGTTTGCAGGAGGAAGGCCTCCAAGAGCATGGTGAGATGCGTGGATCAAAGCGATGACCATCCGGACGGCGATTCGGAGCCGGAAGAAGTCACGGTGATCTACATTGAGGATCAGGTACTAAGCACGGAGGGAAATGTTCTAGACAGAGAAGGTAGACGCACGATGAAACCGGTGTTGGAGATGGCTATAGGCGGCGTCAAGATCAACGTGGTGGCAGATACAGGGTCTCCCTTCACCATCATCCAGAGAGCAGTGTGGGAGGAGAAATTTGTGCCACGGCTCGGGCCAGAGCTTGAAAAGCTAGACATCCGCCCGGTCACGTATAACGGAGATCGGATCCCCATGGCAGGATTCAGGCCCTTGACCTTCGAATTTCGAGGCCGGTCAGCACACTGTAAACTCTACGTGTCGGAGAGGGGCCCGTCAGTCTTGGGTTGGCTGGATCAGGGCGACCTAGGAATCAAGCTGGATCCGGGTGGCAAGGAGCAAATTCTCCTGACGGACCAGGTGGCCGGGCCAAGTCTGGACAAATGGAAAACCGAATATCCAAAGGTATTTGGGGGCACAGTGGGGAAGCTGGAAAAATTCGCCCACAAGATCATCCTGAAGGAGAACGCTGTCCCGGTGGCCCACAAGGCCAGGAATGTCCCGTTGGCAGTAAGAGACGCTGTGAGAGCAGAACTACAAGACCTGGAAAACAAGGGCATCATAGAACCCATCACGTGCGCCGAGTGGCTGGCGCCCCTGGTAGTGGTTAAGAAACCCAACGGTAAGGTCCGGTTGTGCGTTGACCTGAGGGAACTAAATAAAAACATTGTGGTGGAAAGGTTCCCCTTGCCTAGGATAGAGGAGATGCTAGCCAGCACCAGGGGGATTAAGTGGTACTCAACAATAGACTTGACCTCTGCATATCATCAGATTGCTCTGCATCCGGACAGCCGCAAATTAACATCTTTCATCACTCCGTTTGGGTGCTATCAATTTCGCAGGATGCCATTCGGTTTAGCTTCTGCAGCGGCGGTGTTCCAGAGGATGATGCACCAGTTGTTCAAGGACATCAAGGACGTCCAATACTTCCAAGATGACATCCTGGTGATGGGCAGAGACATACCAGACCACGACAGGAAGTTGGCAGTGGTCTTGAAGATCCTAGAAGGAAAAGGACTCACGGCTGAATGGTCCAAATGCAAGATTGGGATGGACTCGGTAACCTACCTGGGGCATGAGATAGGGGCACAAGGTGTGACCCCCAAGGCCGACAATGTCAGGGCGATTTGTGAAGCACCACCCCCCTCCACCAAGGAAGAGGTCAGGTCATTCCTGGGGATGGCAGAGTATTATGGGAAATTTGTACAGCACTTTGCCTCTAAGACTCATCATATGAGACAACTAACGAAAGAGAACACTGAATTCAAGTGGTCGGAGGACACACAAAGGGAATTCGAGATTATCAAAAAGGAAGTGGCAGGGGCCATACCCCTTCAAGGGTTTGACCCTCAAGGCAACACCGTCCTCACAACGGACGCCAGCGACAAGGGACTGGGTGCAGTCCTCATGCAAGACCGAGGGCGAGGTCAGCTGGAGACGATCTGCTTTGCCTCGCGCACACTGAGTGAGACAGAAAGGAAGTACAGTGTGATAGAAAAGGAGATGCTGGCGGTGGTGTGGGCCACCACGCGCTTCCGACAATTCCTGTGGGGCACCAGATTTCAGCTACGGACCGACCACAAACCACTACTGAGAGTGCTGACATCGAGTGGCCACGCAGAGGCGACACCCCGGATATCGAAGATGTCGCTTAAGCTCTTAGAGTTTAGGTATGATGTGGAACACATACCAGGCAGCAAGAACAAGGTAGCAGACTACCTGAGCCGAGCGGCGGCTATGGAACCCAGTGAAGAGGACAAGGCATGCACGGAAGAATGGGTGGCACTGATGGAGGATCATGAAAGTGTTATCAGCCTCCAGGAATGGACACAAGCGTATGCAGAGGACCTGACGTTGGAAGAGGTGAAAACTTACATCACTCATGGATGGCCGGATAAGAGACGGGTTCGGAAGGAACTCAACCCCTATTTTGAAGTGAGGGAGGAACTCTCCCTGGACAATCAAGGAACATTTGTATATAGAGGAGAGAAAGTTGTCCCTCCAACGAACATCATACCCCGACTGCTGGACATGCTGCACGAAGGGCACCTGGGCATAGGGAAACTCAAACTGAGGTCCAAGCAGAACTATTGGTGGCCGGGAATGGACATAAGAGCGGAACGACATGTGAGAGAGTGCGTGAGGTGCCAGGGCGCAGACAAGACACTCAAACCCCTGCGCCCTGCATTGGGTGCATTCGAAACTCCAAAGAACCCCTGGGAAGAGTTGTCTGTCGACATCTTAGGCCCCGTCTTAGACACCCAAGGGGTCCAGAAGTACGTGTGTGTCCTGGTGGACAGGTTCTCGAAATGGCCAGAGATCAAGATCGAGGAAACCATGAACACGGACACCATAGTGCAGTTCCTGGCAGACACTTTTGTACGGGAAGGCATACCCAAGTCAATCCTCAGCGATAATGGACCCCAGTTCCGATCGGAAAAGTGGGACAACTTCCTAGGAAGGAACGGAATCCAAGCGAGGCACACATCAATATACCACCCTGCGGGAAACGGCCAAGTCGAACGCTTCAATAGGGTGGTGATGGGGTCGATCCAAGCAGCCATCTCAGACCACAAAGACTGGGAGAAGGACATATGGCACATGTTGTGGGCGTACAGGATCACTCCCACAAGTACGGGATACAGCCCCTTCCAGCTGCTGCGCGGCCGAGAACCATTCACCCAGGACAACCGGGTGTGGAAGGAAAAGACTGTAGTAAGTGAATGGTCCCCTCCTGTGGTGCGGGCTAACATTGAGAAGGCCAAGGCAGTATACACCAGACATTATAATGCCCGGAGGAACGTGCGAGACACAGAACTCAAAGAAGGAGAATGGGTTAGAGTCAAGCTGCCCACTCTACAAAGAAAAGGAGAGAGCAAATACAGCAAGCCCCTGCAGGTGAAGGAAATTAAGGGAAGAGCGGCCAGGCTGAGTGACGGAAACATATGGTCACAAGACCGCATGGCCAGATGTAATAAGATCCTAGTGTGGGACTGTGAAAGGGCAGGCGGAGAATCAGAAGAATGTGAGAGTGAGAAGCGAGAACATCAGGAGAATGGGATCACGTTGAATGAAGGAGAGCAAAGTCAAGGAGAAGCAAGGGACAGAGAGCAGGAGATAAGAGTTGAGGAGAATGGCGATAACAGAGTCAGACAAGGAGAAGAAGAGACCAACACCACCCCTGCGAGACGAACACGGAGTGGTAGAGCTGTGGTGAGGCCAACGAGATTCAGAGACTATGATTTGAGCGACGGACTGTAAGTTGAAATGTTTGTGCGAAAAAGGGGAGATATGTAGAGACGCTCTAGATGTTGCACGGCACGTCGGCGGACGTGACGTGCAGGCGGCCAGGATTGGCTGCTGGTGTTGGGGGCGTGGCTGAGCGCGAGAGCGCGAAAGTATAGCGGGAAGAGCGGGCGCTGGAGCGGAGGCTCGGCGCTCTTTGGGAATTATCAGAGTTATAGCAAATAAATAATTGTTAACTACAGTAAGGGCTCAGAGTCATCATTGGAGTCTGCTTACCTCATTACAAGGAGCATGGAATAAAAGTGCAAAGATGTGGTTCCCGTGTCATCCTGTAGGCATGTGCATCCATTCAACCGGCATATGCACGCCTACAAATAAAACTGATGTTTTTTCTTTTTATTTAATGATCTGGGATGGATGAGTAAATAAGGTAGCATGAATGTGCCTATTAACCCTGTGTGTGCCACCAACGGCACCATTGACAAACGCAGTACATCTAGACAAGACAGACAGCCTTCCATTCTTCCAAGGTGGATAAATAGAGTACCATAAATTATGTTATAGTACAGCAGCAGTTACAAAAGGCAGGAGTGTGGCTACGAAACAAATAATGTATTTTAACTGTGTGTCTGGTAGTATGTCGGCAACAGAGGGACTAAAATTCTCTCATGTGACTCATTTTTTACAATCAGTACTTGTTTTACTCGTTTGATCATTAATACAAACACAACCAGTTTTTTAGCTAAGAGTCTGTAACATACTCATTTAGTTGAGCTAAATTCAATAAAATAATCCACTTAGGCCAGAATGTTCACAATTGAATGCCATTGTGTGCTTTTTCCTTACAGACTCAACGTACATTTCTGGTGAATTCCTTGCATGATTTCAGTGTTTTCTGTTTGGTAAGCTACGAGGAAAGCTCTGTGTGCCTCGTCAGCAAAAATCATATGGAAATAGAAATAGCGAGGTTCGAGAACGCCAACTGAAATTATGTGAAGCCTATACCAACAAGTAAAGGAGGAAGGGCAAACCACATGGGGATGAACTTAACCTATAAGGGGGTGTTTTTAATGACCATGTTGACTGTAGGCTAGTTTGCAGGCTAAACCGTTGCATCAATGAAACCTTTCATTTCGAGCTCAGTGGCACAGGATCGAAGCTCTGCTGGCTGCAATACGCCTCAAACTCTTCCTTACAGCTTTGTCTAAAATAGAAGAAAGTTGCACGTTTACCACGGTACTAACCTCTACTTTGCCTCTATGAAACTAGCTGTGTGGCCTGTGTGCGCTAGAAAACCCCCTTCATCCTTCAATGTTGGGAACCTGCAGGCTCCCCTGAACAAAATGCTTGTTTGTGAATCTTCTATTCTGAACCACATTAATTGCCACACTATCAGATGACACCACAGGGGCAGGTACCTACAAACATGACGACGCATGTTCTCGTAGTAGAGAGAACCTATAAAAGGAAGTAGTTAAAAAATGCAACGTTCCCCTGCAAACTCTGCCATGTGGCCATATCCAGGTGATGATGGTGTGCCCACAAGCAAAGACTGGTATGTGTTTATAGGTGGGAAGCCCAACATTCGGATAACTTCCTTTGGAAGTGCATGTCATCAGTGGGGCAGGGCAGATCAGCCTTCCACTCTAATCAGTGCCGTAAACTACAAAGCAAAAAGGTTAAGCAAAACATGTGCCATCCCAAATACAATTTGTGCATTGTTTATGCAGAAATCTAAAGTCTTCCTAGTCCATAAACGAGTGCATCAGTCAGCCGTGGTTTCGCTCTGCATCCTAGGGCATGTAATTCCATGTGTCCCATTATAAAATTAGGATTCAAAATCCCAGAATGGAAAGCAAAAAAAAACCCTGAGTGGACGAAGTGCTAAAGTATGAACTTGGAACACGTGGGAGATGAATGTATGCAATTTATTTATGTCCTCCTCCAGGACTCCAATTCTCCGATTTGAGACCTAGAAAATGCATGTTACGCGGGCATGCTTTACTCGAGTGACAGAGAGTTGTCCACACACCAAAAGAAGCAGACATGATATCCCTGTAGCTCTAAGTAGAAAAGCCTCTGAAATTAAATATGTGCATGGAGCAACCCAAAACTACTCTCACAAAGGTACAAAGGAGTAGGGGGGAAATTCAGGTCATGGTTATACATACGTCATAGGGGTAAGCGCTAAATAAAATAAGCTCTTGTTAGGCTAAGTCAGTCCTGCTTTCAATGGGAAGTTCACCAGGTAATCTATAACAGGGTTCTCCAAAGCCGGTCATGGAGGGCCAGATACATGCCAGATTTTTAAGATACCTACATTTATCTAAAAAGGGATATGCTAAAAATCTGGCATGGATCAGGTCCTCCAGGACCAACTTTGGAGAACCATGCTCTATAATATAAACTACTGTTATGTATGGCTCTCATAGAGAGTTTCTATTGTGTATTTAAGTTTCTGAAAGTCATAGTTTCTATTGTTTATTTAAGTTTCTGAAAGTCATAATTCCTTGCTATGACATCAAAACAGTTGATAATACTGGTTATCGGCTTCCGGGCCAGGTGACAAGCCTCCCCAAGAGCCTGTCAGAGCAGTTCCAATTATATGCTTTGACTGAAAGCAGAAAGCACAGCTGCAGGAGGGGGAAGGAAGGCAGGGAAGCTAGTGGGTTTTATTAATGACAGCAGGCAAGATATGTATTTTTCACATTGGATCAGGGAGGAAATGGCATATTATGTATAGCTCTCCCATTATCTCCTGCACAGTAGTTGAAGGAAGGGACAAACGACTTTGGGGAGACCATAGGACTATACCAAACATAAAATTGCCCTCGTGTAATGTAACTGGTACTCAAGTAAAGTGCTCAAATAACTTCGGGTCAACTTTACACTACACATAATGGGATATATATATATACATACACAGTGCTTTAAATGGGACGGTACTGTCCAGTACGCAGTACCAACACTTTTTTTATTTTGAGAG
This sequence comes from Lissotriton helveticus, assembly GCF_964261635.1. NCBI lineage: Eukaryota > Metazoa > Chordata > Amphibia > Caudata > Salamandridae > Lissotriton > Lissotriton helveticus. The sequence goes on from NC_136067.1 coordinate 1,290,694,876, forward strand.
GTAGAGGACTGGCACTTCTCAAGAGCAATGCAATACTTTTAATTGGAGAGTACTGGCACTTTCCAGAAACAAGCAGGTACCTGCGTTTCTATTTTCCCATTTCAAACACTGTGTGTATTTATGTGTAAAAAAAGAACTACGGAGATGTTTTTCACCTCGTAGTTCTGTGTAACATTATGGACAGCTCGAGCTTCGATCTCCTTGTTTATTTGAGGTCACGCAGAACCCCTCGGTGAAAAATATTCCTGTGATTCACTGTTACCTATACATATCAACTGATAATCAAAAGTACATGAAATAAAATAAAACTAAACACACAGCTCCTATCCTGAGGAAAAGTAGGATGCCTTACAGGATGAACATTAGCATGTATCACCTCTTTCTTGATCACCTGACTGTTACCAACTATTTGGCAGGGTGTGGACTGTGGAGATAACCTCTCCTACACCCGGGTGCCCTGACAGAGCGGGGACATCCACAATTAGAAGGTAACCATAGGTTCCACAATGCATTTTAAAAAAATGCTGCTTTGGTAAAGCAGCGACGGAAGCATTCCTTAACATTCCAGCAGCGCGCGTCACTTCTGCCTCGCTCCACAGTGCGACTCACGTTATCCAGTGACACCGTCCAAACCCCGGGCTCGGGAACTGCCAGCACCGAAGCGAAACTGCAGCTCAGCAGTAGCAGGAATCGTAGCCAGTGGGACGCTGGAGCCAGGCGGGAGTTGGCGGCCATGATGGTGACCTGGCTACTAGCTCCGTTACTGCAGCGGACCAGGGCCAGCTCCAGCTCACCTGCGCCACTCCCCCGTCGTGACGTCACCATCTCACTGCCACCTGAGCAGCGTGACGTCGTTGTGTGCCACCCGCTGTCCACCTTCGATTGCCCCTCTGTGGGCTGGTATGATCAGCAGCAGGATAGCGGCGTGGCTGCAACTGGGAGGGAAAAAGGCTAATGTATGCGATACTCATCAGGCCATAGTGTTGTGGGAACTAGGTACTCTGGATAGATGGCGATAGAGAAGAGTAGGCGTGGCTTTACGATGGCCACGGTTACGCCAGGCAGAATAAAAGGATTTGCCTGGAGCTAAGATGGTCGCTGCCGGTGACCAGACCACGCCCCCACCAAACTTCTATGGAGCACAGACCGATCTCATTGTTTGAAGACCCAGTAATCGTTCTGCCGCAATTTATTTCACAATCAAGAATATGGGTTTTGGCCACCTAGGCTGTACTCATGCTAATTCTACCCAGTGGTCGAAATGGGAGAAAAGTAGGGGAACTGTGGGCGGAGAATCGGAGGGCGGGAGTAACCCGAGGATTGGGTCGTTGGGCGGAGTCAGAGGTGTAGCCAGAAAGAGCAAAACATCACAAATTTGAGTATTTGTTTGGCACTTCACTGATATATGCCAAATACACGTAAAAGAGGAATCACAAGCCATTTGTCTCCGGTGCTGTTTCTGCCATTAGCACTTCTCCATTTTTCCACAAGAGCAGTTCAAACATGAATACCAAAATATTCCAGTTTGCAAATGTTTTCCACATAATTATGGCTCAACCATATTGGCCATATAATACATCTGCTGCTTAAGATGATGATTTTTAACAAAAAATGTGTTTGTAGCTCAAACAGGTCAAAAGTTACTAACAAAATGTGACTTGTGTTGCTAAGTGGAGGGCCCTTTGCAAATGTTGGCTGGTCACCTTTCTCACTGCCGCATTTGTATGTTACACTGGTACTAAAAGAGGCAAAATAGTTGGATAGATTGTTAACATGTGTAAAAATGTAAAACTAATAAAGTATCAGAAAATGTACAACATTACACTGCAGCCTTTTTTTGCTGCTTAATTTAGTCAACAGTGCAACATAATTTTGTTCTCCATCGCTGCATAATTCCAGTGGACCCAAAGCAGGCAGCACATGTTAAAAAATGCTTGTGCATGAAGCAGAGAGACCATGAAGTTTTCAAACTTAAATGGTCTGCGGGCAAATCTCATTTGCCAATCCCTGGTGGGTTGCACCACTACTACTGAAACAAGGCCAAATGGAGGTACCAATGGATGAGGCGTATTGGTTTCAAGGATCCTGTGACCTCAGTGACAGAGTCACTGTTGCTCTAGGGTGTGCTGCTTCTTAGGCCTGCCTGCAAGCCTGGAGGTGAACTTCACTATGGATTGTGGTGGACAGGCCTTTAAGGTTAACCAACACTTGCCAACGCTAGGGTCCACTGCTGGTGCTAAGACACCAGAGCTTCTAAGGTCCAGGGGGCCTTCTAAGTTCCAGTATGGGAATGTGCTCCCTCAGGAGAGTGGGTTGGTGTGCTGGTCATGAAGGCTGAACCTGGTTCCTCACTTCCAAATTCGGTAGCTCTGGCCATAGTGCCACATACTCTCCCCCACTGAACACCATACTACCTCACTGAGAGAAACTTGCAATGCCTTCAGCTACAACTCAATTATGCCCACTATAAACACTTGGATGCGACTCAAATTCTGCACAAGACAAGAGTAATATTGTTGTATCTATGCCTTTAATTATATACATTCCTTGTTGGGAATGCAGCTATGTCATTTTTAGAATGTATAGTGTTTAGAAAGTCAGTTGCTACATGGTCTTTGATGAGAACGACTTGCCTCCCTGCTGGGCTAATAAAGAGCTTTCCTCTTCAACTTCCTGGTCCTCATCCTTACAATACTGGCGACGATGAGCCCAGCAGACGATTGTGAACCCAGCGTGACAAGAATCTCCATTTAAAAAAAAAAAAAAACCTCGAGTGCACATTTTATTTATCAGGACATTCGTATATAATTTTCTCGCGTATTTTACTTGACTTCCATGATGGCGATTTCTTAGCGACACCCAGCGGCAAGTACAACTTTCTACTTATTGTTTGTAGATTAATTGTTGAAGTTGTGCCTACCTCCGTTCGTCAGCGTGTTTCAAATCCTGCGCGAGGTGCGCAAGCTGTGTTGGAGCGTGCCTGCCATTGTCTTGGAACGTCCCATCGTCATTTTGGAAACCGACACAGGCTCTCAGCGCCTGAGCACGCCTTCTCGTCACACGCAACCACACGTTGTACGCGTTGCCTAGTAACTTAGCAACCGCGACCTTGCCGTCTTGACGTGCATTGTTGTTACTGTCTCATTACTTAGCAACCACCTCGTTGCCGTCTCGACGCACATCGTTGTTGACACACAAAAAAAAAAAGCAAAGGAAGTGCGTTATGACACCAGACAAGCGCATTATTATTCTTTCGTTTTACACATTTTACCACGTATTCTGGACAGTTTGAGGCAAGTCATATTTTATGTTTAATGCAAAATTGACCATTAGATTCTCGTAATCAGTTGGAAATCAGCTGGAACTCATTCCTTTCACGTTTATTGATGTTCATTTGAAGAAAAGAAATTTATTTAAGGAAAAGAAATATCCAAGAAAAGTTGTACGCAGAAAAGAAAAGCTGCAGTGAAGTTCTTCTCGTTGTTATTTTAATTCATTATTTTGAATTATTATTTTAGATTGTTGTGTTAGCTTATTTAGTTAACTTATTGTTTTAGTTTGTTTAGTTATTTTGCCTTTCAGCATGTCGTCTTCTACCAGCGGAATGAATCAACCACCCCAGTTTTTAAGTGAGCAAGGTGAACCAATGTTACCGTGGAAGAAGTGGAAACCTATTTTTGACTCTTATTTACTTGCCATTGGTGGAGAGAATTTTTCTGCCGTTAGGAAACAGGCTGTTTTGTTGAACAACCTTGGTATCGAAGGAAGAATATTTATGATAGTTTGGATCCAATACCTATTGGCAGGGGTGCTGGTGAACCTTCGGATGTGTATGAAATGAGTGTACTTCTTCTTAAAAATCATTTTGGTGCACGCATTAACGTTGTCATGGAGAGACGCAAGTTTTTCATGCGCATACAGGCTAAAAGTGAGAGAGTTGGTAACTATGTTGCAGCACTTAAATCCCTTGCACAAACTTGCGAATTTGAACTTTTGACTGATTCCCTCATTCGCGATCAACTTGTTCATTGTACCAATGATCTCAAAATCCAAGAAAAACTTTTGTCTAAAAATCCAAATTTGAAGGAAGCCATACTTATTGTTGAGAGCGTTGAACATACCTCTACCTGGGTTAAAGAGATTAGAAAGGGTCCCAATGATCCTGTTTCCAGTGTTAGTCAAGAACATCGTCAACCGGAATCTAGTGTTGCTACTGTTAGTAAAGCTCCTCCCAAACAAGAGAAAAACACTTTTAAAGTTGAAAGGCCTAAACAAAGTTACAATGTTAATAGTTTTAACAGAGAGAATAAATTTAGATGTCCCAGATGTGGTAGCGAGAAGCATGGACCGAATTACCCGAACTGTTTTGCCAAAAGTACCGTCTGTAGAAATTGTGGAAGGAAAGGCCACTATGCTAGGATGTGTAAAAGCAACAAAGTTAATTGCATTGATGATGATGATGAAATGTATTCTCAAGACTCTATTCATTGTATTACTAATGATGTTGTGAATGGTGTGAGTCAAGTTGATAATGATGAGATATTTATGCCTTCTTGTGACATCCAAATTGCCAACAAGATTGTTCCTGCACTTGCTGACTCTGGTTCTCTATTCACTCTTATCAGTGATAAGTTTTGGTTCACCAATTTTGATGGGGATAAAATCAAACTTTTGGCTCCTGATATTAATCCCGTTGGGTATGCTAAACAAAGGATTGAGGTGTTAGGGTACTCCATCCAAACCATTGCCTTTAAAGGCAGGGAAACTGTTGGAAAGGTCTACGTTGCTAAAAGAGGTGACAACCTCCTTGGGTGGCGTCATCAAAGAAATTTAGGTATCATCTTGAATCCAAACGCTCCTGAACAAGTTATGTTAATTTCTCAATTAAGTGATTTTTCAGACATTTTTGAGAAATTTCCTGAAGTTTTTAGTGAAGATTTGGGTCTCCTAAAAGGTTTCAAACACAAGATAATTCTTAAAGGGAATGCGAAGCCTGTTGAATACAAGGTTCGGAAGGAGCCTAATCGCATGTTAAAACCTCTTCAAACTGAAATTGATAGGTTATTGAAACTTGGTGTAATTGAGGAGATAGAATCCTCAGGACAAGGGGACCAAAATTAGGATGTGTGTGGTCCTCAAAAGTTTAAATGGTTCTATTTGGGTTGACAGGCAGCCTTTGCCTAATATCAATGAGATCTTGACAAAATTGGGGGGTGCAACTGTTTTCAGCATTATGGATTTGTCAGCAGCATACCACCAAGTTTTATTGCATGAAGAGTCAAGGCATTTGACTTCCTTTGTAACCCCCATTGGTGCATACAGGTTTATTAGGATGCCTTTTGGCTTAGCTAGTGCAGCTGCTTGTTTTCAGAGAATCATGAAGAATGTCTTATCCGGAATTGATTCTGTTCTTTTCTTCCAAGATGATATTTTGGTGCACGGAATTGACGTTGGTAGACATGATGACATCTTGTTTTCTGTTTTGTCTAGACTCAAGGAATCTGGTTTAACCCTAAAACAGGAAAAATGCAAATTCAGGGTTAAGTCTGTGTCTTATTTGGGACACAATATATCAGGGGAGGGTATCAGCCCTTAGATTGACCTTGCGGAGGCTATCCTTCAAGCTCAACCTCCTTCTAACAAGGATCAGATAAAATCCTTCAATGGGTTGTCAGAATATTATTCTAAATTCATTCCTAATTTTGCTAGTGTGATGCAGCCAATTAGACTTCTCTTGAAAAAAGGTACAGTTTTCAATTGGAACAAGGATTGTTCTGAAGCTTTTGAAACTGTCAAGTCAGGAATAGCTAAAATGCCTACTTTGGGACATTTTGATGTGCACAAGAAAACTATTTTGTCCACAGATGCTAGTTTACGTGGTTTGGGGGCTGTTTTGTCACAACTTGTGGATGGTTCGGAAAAAGTCATTGGTTTCGCTTCTCGTTCCTTGAAGGGTGCTGAGGAGCGATATTCGGTCATTGAGCGTGAAGCTTTAGCTTGTTTTTGGGCCATCAAACATTTTAGGTTTTACTTGTGGGGCATACCATTCGTGGTTAGATCCGATCACAAACCTCTTGTGCAGTTGTTCTCATGTAGAAACGTCGAATGTACAACTCCTAGAATTAAGAGATGGGTTGAAGGACTTATGGAGTACAATTTCTTTGTTGAATATTTACCTGGTCTCAAGAATGTCCCCGCTGATTTTCTCTCTAGGTCACCCCTTGAGAAACTGGGCGTTTGTGATTCTGATTCCCCTGCAATTTCTTGGGTAAGGGAATCTGCATTAAATGAGGTAGAATGGAAAGATAGTTTTTCTGATGATCCGGCCAGAGATTTTGTTTTAGAAGCAACGGTCAGTGGTTGGCCTGTTTTAAAGGAAGTTCCTGATCCTGCTAAAGGTTATTGGAATGTAAGGGAAGAATTGAACATTGTTCAAGGCGAATTATTCAGAGGTGACAGGTTAATTCCCCCTTTAGGAATGAGGGAGAAGATAATTAATTTAGCCCATGAGGGACATTTAGGTCGTAGCCTCACCAAAGCAAGGGTCAGGGAGTCCTATTGGTGGCCGGAGTTGGACCGTGAAGTTGAAATTGTTGTCAAAGATTGCCACAATTGTGCTAGTAATGATAAGTCCAGGAAGGTGTGCACCGCTCCTCTTTCTCCTGTTGCCATACCCAAACGTCCTTGGTCTAAAGTTGCTGTTGACATTATCGGACCTTTTGAGAACCTTGGACCCTCTGAGAGATTTGTTGTGGTTCTAGTAGATTACACTTCGAAGTGGTTGTCTGCTTCTTGCATGGGTTCTGTTTTAAGTAGGAATGTCATTGAATTTTTAAAGGATGCTTTTACTTGCGAATGTGTACCTGACATTTTGGTCTCTGATAATGGTGTACAATTCACCTCCCAAGAAATGACTGACTTTCTTAAGGATTTATCTATCACTCATCACAAGACTGCCTTGTATTCTCCGCAGGCAAATGGCTTGGTGGAAAGCATGAATAGGTTAATTAGGGCGTGTGCCCAGACTGCTTTAGAGGGAAGACTTCCTTTGAAACCTATCCTCAGGGAAAAACTTTGGGCGCACAGGAACACTCCTAATAGTGTAACTGGTGTTTCCCCTTTCAAAAAACTCAAAGGTAGGGTTGCTGGTTCCAAGCTTAATCCTTTGTGGTTGTCCGTTAAGGATAGAGGCTCTGTGACCAAAGATCCTAGGTTAGTAAACTATCAGGATAACTACAAGCGCAGATTTGACGTTTTGAAGGGTGCAAAGAATCCTTCTTGGAAGGTGGGTGATTTTGTATTTATCAAAAAGGCTTTTTGGTCCCCTAAGGGTATGTCAAAGTATTCTGAACCTAGACAGATTGTTAAAGTCATGAAGAATGTGGTAATGCTTGATAAGGGAGATGTCTGGAGCATGTCACGTTTGTCAAAGTGTGTGGAAGGAGATGATGGTGTTGTGAAACCTGGTCCTGACGTTGACGTTCCGGGAAATTGTGTTAGAGAAACTGCTCCAGTGAAATGCTCGGATCTTGTACATTCATCTCAATTCTCTCAAAATGAGCATGTTTCCTCTTGTAGAACAAACTCTAGAATTAGAAGATCTCCTTTGTATCTTCAAGATTATTATCCTGTCTGACTTGCCTCCTTATATCCCGTCTGACCTTTCTTTTCTCTGATAGTTGTTCTTTGATTGTTCCTGTTTTCTTGTTTCTTTCTTTTTATTTCTTTCTTCTTCCTCGTCTTCTTTTTCTCTTTTCTTTCCTTTTCTTGTTTACCATTTCTCCTCCTTTTGTTATTACAATAAGGGAGATGTGTTGTATCTATGCCTTTAATTATATACATTCCTTGTTTGGAATGCAGCTATGTCATTTTTAGAATGTATAGTGTTTAGAAAGTCAGTTGCTACATGGTCTTTGATGAGAACGACTTGCCTCCCTGCTGGGCTAATAAAGAGCTTTCCTCTTCAACTTCCTGGTCCTCATCCTTACAATAAATATGCTGCAGTGAAAAAAAGGAACAACATCCTGAAAAAAGTAAACACTCTTAGGGAATGCAAGATTAAATAAAGCATGTGAAATGTAAGCAGTAACAACATGGTTACCGTACCACTTTTACACTCGTTATTCAGAAATCAATGAGTGTTTTTGCCTGAAAACCTAAGGACATAACTACAGGGCCCTGTAGGGACCTGTTTCAATGTCCATTGCTTATATATTTACAAAAAGTAAGCAGTATGGTTTAAAAAGACCACATCCCTGAACACAGAGCTGCGGTACACATTTTATAAACTAAAATAAGAAAAACAGCTGATAAGGATAACAATAAGGTTTTCCACTACACACATTAACCAGGTATTGCAGTACCTTCGGGAATGATGCACTGCCCAACCTGAGAAAATCAATGCCGTTTAAAGAAATATGAGAAAACAAAAGTAGCGCTTCATTGGCAAACTCTGTAAAGTGGCGATAATGTGTTTGGGTGTGAATAAAACCAATCTGACCATTTTGCAACCACTCTGTCTTGCTTTATTAGTTTATTTATCACCACTCTGTCTTGCTTTATTCGTTTATTTATCTTTCCTATTTTGAACTTTTTTTCTCTCTGTCCAGAGGCTGCATGTTGGAATAGAAAAATGCCAGAAAAAGACAACATTTCCAGCAAAAAGTTCTTTCTTTATGGGATCGATGTCACAGGGGAACAAATAAAGGTAAGCAGAGGAAAGAGAGGATAAGCGAAATTTTTTGAAGTCACGGTTTTCATTTAGCAAGTGAGGAGGAGCGAGACAGAACAGAAAGAGAGGGAATAAGAAGAAGAAGAGAGAAGGGGTCAGCTGACAGCGGCAGAGCAGGTGAAGTGGACACTGTCCTTGTTTTCTCCGGGCAAGAAGAAGAGACGTAGTCCTTTTCCTTCTCTGCCCACCCCGCCGGTCCCTGAACAGCCACGAATGGCCAAGCCTTATCTATAGGCCTTTTGCTATTTCTGCATTCCTGGGACGCATTTTTAAAATAAAAAGTAGGAGAATGGATTCTATTAAATTAAAAACATAGGGGCACGCAGTGCCCAGCCGATCCCACCCACTTCGACCACTGATTCTACCTCTCTTCATGCCTTCCATGAATCTGCCCCTTATCACGAAAGAAAGCACCAGAAGCAGCGCTCCTAGAATGAACATTGATTTTACAGCTCATAAGCAGTAAGTTGTATTATTACTACGTGCAGAGGCAAAGAATTGTAGAAAGGTTTGGTTTTATTGTTTTTAATTAAACTAGTGGGTGTTTCAGCCAGCCTCCCGCCAGTGCTATTTGCTCTATACCTGCCTTCACCAGCTTCAAAAGAACACAGGCCTGATTTATAGTTTTGTGTGTGGGTACTACCTCAAGTGGTGGATATTCTGTCTGCCACATTACTAGTGCATTATATCCATGGCACTTGTGATAATGCAGACTGGGTAGCATGCATGTCAATTCACCAAAATGCCAGGTGTAGCAGAAGTGACATCACACACACTTTGGCCTTCACTTTCACTCAGACACACATGCTTACATATACACACATATTCATACTTCCACACACACTGTCACATAAACACACTCTCAACCACAAGCTTGCACACAACATACATTTAAAAGCAATTTCTGCATACTTCAGCAGCCAGGGTGTGTAATTTTTCAGCTAACCGAACTCAGTTTTTGCTACACAAATAATGAACTATTCCACTATTAGTGTAACAAAATAAAAAAAGAGAATGCAGCCAAATTGATGTCCATAAGGACGAGCTGCCACCGTGTTCCTGGCACTGATTTTTCCACTCCGAAGCCACAGGTCACAAAGGTAGTGCCAAGGGTTGCAGTGCAGGGGGCACGCCAGGGGTCGCAGCTGGGCCACTGGTGACCCCTAAATGACGTCTATGCTGTATATCCATCACATTTATGACAGAGTACCTGTCTGCCAAAATCTCAATAGGCCCTCAGTATTCGGTAATAGCTTCAAGGTCTTGTACTAGAAGAAATGCCACATTGCAGCACGACAAAACACAAGCAAACACTTGCAAAGCCAGTTGGTTTTTGACTTTCATATGTGAGTGCTGTCAAAAGCAATAAATGTCTGTTGTAGTGTAAAACAATTAAAACATGATTACTTTGTGTTTACATTGCATGAACGAGATAAAAAAGTAATGTCAATGTGTATTTTTCAGCCGTAAAATAGTCGCTCATGCATTAAAATGTAAGAAGTAGAGTAAACCTAAAAGTAAATGAGCCTAAAATACTTCTCTGGGCAGATTAAAGATATGATTGACAATGCCTCAAGCCAGTGGCTAAAGACTCCGGAGACATAGAAGCTAGTGGCTGAAGGAGGATAAAATAAAGCCCCTTAGATTAGGTGTAGAAAACAATATGTTTACCATTAATGGTGCAAGAACCATTACAGGTTAAACCTATAGACATGCGAGAGAGACCAAAAAGGAGCACATACAACATGTATTAGCAAATCCTTCATTGGCTGCTGGAAATGTAACCAAAAGAACCACATTTTACTCTCAAACCACTCTGCCCAAACCTTCTCTCACCAGAAGCCAGTAGTCAAAACCAAGATTGCAGAGATAAATGTTCTGTGTACTGTACTCTCTCTTATTCAGTCTTTTTTCTTGGTCGTGTGCACACACTGGTCGTTCTTTTTCTTTTTTTTCTTTTTTTTAATCCTCATTTTGCGGTAGTATGGATAAGGAAGGTTTAAGGAGTCTAATGGTTCTTTATTCTTAGACCTTCACTGCCCCATTATCGAGTTGTCCTTGGGGAGTACACCCCTGTGTGTTGTGACCATTCATTTTACTCCTTTAGCCTTTTATCGTTACCAATAATTCCGTGGATTGGGGAGGGAGCTAGCCTAGTTGGCTACTCAGCAGTAATCAGTCCTGCTTGGAATTATTGTCTCCGCTTTAATCATTGGATTTTATTTGCTGGTGTTATAAAGGAGTTAATGGTATATCTAAAAGTGTTGTTCCCAAATTTCCCAGAATTTTATTCTCTTGGTGTTTTTTCCTTTTCTATCAAGTTTATTGTTTTTTATTATGGAATTTAGCCAGTTATCATGTGTAGGCGGACCCGGTTTTATCCAGTTTACACAAATCTCTCTACGCGCCAGCAGGATTAGCATGAACATCAAACTTTCTTGTCTTATACGTAGCTTATCTTTACTGATGGCACCATTATTATGTATCCCAAAAATAATGAGAGAGGTACTTACAGTTATGTTGACTCCCAATACTGTAGTTAGTGTCTTACCAATCTCTTTCCAGTAGGTGTCAAGTGCGGGGCATTTCTGAAACATATGGACATCGTCTGCTTTTGCCTTTCCGCATTTTGGGCATGATTTTATATTCGTACCTTTAAATTTAGACAATCTTTTTGGGGTCCAATAGGCTCTATGTAATGAGAAGTAGTGGTTCCTTTTTAGTGAAGCAGGTTTTACGCAGGACCAGCATTTTTCCATAGATTTCTTCCAGAGTAGTTTTAAATCCAATTCTTGTTCTGGCCTGTCTTTTCTCCATAAATTTTCCGGGGTTAAAAAGTCTTCCTCACCTGCTTCGATAAGAGCCCAGTACCATTTCGCTATTTCTTTCTTTATTGGTGTTATTTTAATCATTTCGCTTTCAAGATTATCATAGTTACTCTTATTTTTTGGTAAGCTGTTAGACCAACTGCTTAGTTGATAGAATTTAAATTTTGATAGTTTGCCTTCAGTGATTGTCTGTAGGTGGTCCCACGTAGTTAGAGTGTTTTCTGTCAATAATTGTCCCCAACTTTCAATTTCTGCTTTTTTGAGAGGGATCGCTAAGGAGTCTTTTAAGCAGTCCGGTGTCTCGGGCGAGTTCCAGATTGGAACTGTGTTACTGTAATACGGGATGTTTACTGTTGTTCTTATTTGGCTCCATAGTTTCGCTGCATTAAATAGAATCTTTAGTTTTATTTTTTTAAGTATTTGGGATGGCCAAATTTAAATAGGAAGTGGTCTCTTCTTTCAGTCATAGTTTGCAGGAAGTTTGGATATGTTTGATGTTTTCTTAGGAGAGGTCTAAAGTTTTAAATTGAAATGATCTATAATATTCATATATATCCGGGCTTGCTATTCCGCCTTGTTCTTTCCTTCTCCTAAGTTTATTCCAGGCTATCCTTGAACTTTTCGATGCCCATATAAAACTAGCTATGTCTCCTTGTATCTTCTTTAAAGATTCTTTTTTAAATTCTAATGGGATGGTATTAAAGAGATAAGTAAATTTTGGAATAATGGTCATTTTTACCGCGTTAGATCTTCCTAGAAAACTCAGGGGAAGTCCTGACCAAATCTTAAGAAGTCTTCTAATTTCTTTAGTTGCTATGTTTAGATTGAGTTGTGGGATATTTCCGAGTTCTTTTACTACCCTGATTCCCAAATATTTTATTTTATCTCTGGAAAAAGGCGTGTTGGGGTTAATATTCCAACTCATTGCTTCTGTTTTATCTTTGTTAGTTAGGTATCCTGAAACTTTCCCGAATTTTATCATCGTGTCTTCTATTGCTTGACTAGCTTCTTCATAGTTATTTGTGAATATCATTAAATCATCTGCGTAGAGTGCCACTTTTTTTGACCAGGTATGATATTTGAAAGGTGTTATTATAGGATGGTTTCTGATCGAACTAGCTAACAATGTAGAGGTTAAAGAGTAAGGGTGATAGGGGGCAGCCTTGCCTCGTACCTCTTTGAATTTCGATATTGTTAGTTACATTTCCGTTGACTATTATTTTAGCTCTTGGGTTTTTATAGACCTCCCTTACCATATGGCCAAAACAGTCTCCCAGTTTGTTTTTTTCAATGATTTCATTTAAAAAGGTCCAGTTAACTCGATCAAAAGCTTTAGCCGCGTCATAGGTAATAATGGTTAAAGGTAGTTTTTCACAGATAGCAATATCGACAGATGCAAATAGTTCATGGGTAATTTCATGAATTTGTCGTCCTTTAATAAAACCTTTCTGGTCCAGATTAATCAGTGTTGGCATGATCTTGGCTAGTCTTTTGGCGATGACTTGCATTAATAACTTATAATCACAATTAAGTAGTGATATAGGTCTGTAAGACTCACAGATTTTTGGATTTTTACCTGGTTTTAAAATAATACTAATCGTGGCATCATTCCATGATTCGGGTATTTTTTCGTGATCCAAATATGTGTTATTCATGATTTCTGTTAGGAGCACATACAACATGTATTAGCAAATCCTTCATTGGCTGCTGGAAATGTAACCAAAAGAACCACATTTTACTCTCAAACCACTCTGCCCAGACCTTCTCTCACCAGAAGCCAGTAGTCAAAACCAAGATTGCAGAGATAAATGTTCTGTGTACTGTACTCTCTCTTATTCAGTCTTTTTTCTTGGTCGTGTGCACACACTGGCCATCACGGTCCTTCTTGCTAGCCTGGTCAGGTCAGCCAACAGCCATTATAATGTAACGGGGTAAAGCCCTAAAACCTGGGTAACATACAGTAGACATAACAATGTGGTCCTACTGGCATTGATTTAGATAAGGAATACGATATACAATTAGGTATTTGTAATATAGGCGTGCGTGACACACATTGAACAAATCATACTTAAAGCTGTTTGAAATCATAAGACACATTTTATACATATACTAGCAGCCCCTCCCGACGTGGTCTGGGTATGAAGAGTTGAGTGGGTGACAGCTCGCGCTAGAGACGCTGCGCGTGTGGGAAAGTGCAGTCAGTTTCAAGGTTAGTGTGCCAGCAGGGCCACTTAGTAGCGTCAGCCGCCGCTTGAGGCCGGCTCCAGCCCTGGTTGATGTTGTGCGCCGTGTGTAAATTCGTTTATGCAGAGAGTTGAGTGACAGCGCGCAGGAGATGCTGCAGTTATTGTCTCCGCAGGCACACTCAGTGGCGTGTGCCCCCGCTTGAGGCCCGGCTCCAGCGCCGACCGTATTACAATGCGAATTAGTTGTCCCTTGAAAGTTATTTCCCGGTATTATTATTTTTTTAGGACCCACATGGCGTGAAGGCAGGAACGTAACGGAAATTTAGGAAAGCACCGACGGCATTCGGCCCCAGTCTGTTTGACACGCACCCAGCACGAGGCACACACTGCATTCGGCCCCAGTATGTGTGACATGCCCCCTGCACAACGTGAAGGCCCACAAGTGAGTAGAGCGAACGGTTACACACCAGGCCTCCAGCTGAACGCAGACGCCCATTGAACGCACACGCCCAGGTGCGCCGTTGGCATCATAATTTAGGAATGTGGCGCGATTGGTGTCGGCCGATTGCCCCGCCCATTGGCCATGGCCCTTGCTCCCGTGCAATCCCGCAACTGCCGCGGCCATTGTCATTTGTCTTGCCCCTTGCTCCCGCGCAATAGCGCAATTGCCGCGGCCATTATCGTTTGTCACGCCCCCAGCACACACCCCCAGCCTTTGTCACGCCCCCAGCACACGCCCCCAGCACAACGCACACCTTTAAGGAACACTTTTTTTTTGTCGTCTTGACGCGCCCCACCCATGCACACGCCCACAAGGGACTACTTTGCTGGCAAGGTTCTTTTACCTTTCAAATGTATATGGTGGCCATCTGTATAGCCTATGTCCTTCTGCTGCAACTGCCCTTTCCAATTCTGTATTGGGTGTTGTGATTGGTGCTGTGGTTACTGAGATTACCCGCCTCAAAGGTTAGGGCTCTCTCTTTATAATATTAGTATAGATAGATTATTTTTTAAACATATAAATTTTTTAGACAGTCATTCTTAGATTTGTTGCTTGAAAGAAAGTTCAAATAGAAGTGTTTATAGAAGTGCTTCTGTGCAAGTGATCAGAAAGGGAAAAGAAGTCATGATAATTCAAAAAATCAATTTATTTATAATTTTAATCAATGGCTAAGAAAACTCAAATTAGCCAAAGTCAATAGAGTGTCTGAAGAGATTGATTCCTTCATTAAATGGCAAAAGTCCTTATTCCCGAAGAGGTGGTAGCTGAATTATAACACACTACTCATGGGGACGTATATATTCAAGCCAGGCTAAAAGATTATTATCAACTTTTCGACCCAACTGTTGAATGAGGTGAGTAAAGCCCTTGAATGCGGGTCTTCAGCAGGATGATAAATAAGAAATGATAGTGTAACCTACAAAAGACGCACTAATCATTAGGCGGTAAGAACAGCTTGAAAAAGAGCTTACTCGCTAACACGCCAAACATACAAGAAAACCAGTAACTTAAATAGGTGCAGCTGCACTGTTGGTGGATAAAGGGTGGTGGATAAAGGGGTTTAACCTAGATACACCCTTTTGTCATAGCCGAAGGCTTATGGTCCAATATTCAATCTGGAGTTACAAAATGATGGAAATTTAGAAATTGTTAACGTAATTTAGGTTAACAAATGTATCTCAAAGTCATGTGAGGAAACCTACCTCACCATAAATAGCTAAACTGAAGGATTAAGTTTACTCAGTATCTGATTCCCAAATTAAAATGTCTACTGAAGGAAAATCTGATTAGAGCAGAACGTAAATGAAAAGACATAACAAGGATGCCTCAGTATGTCTGAGTATGTTAAGAAACTCATGAGATGGTATGCCCGTGCAGGTTCACTCACCCTTTTCGCTCTTAGGGGCCGATTAGGATGGCGGACGGACTTGCGTCCGTCCGCCATCCCAGAGGTGGAGGGACCGTCCGCATGGACTGCGGAGGTCCCTCCATGCAAATCAGGATGTGACCGCCACCCTGGCGGTCACATCCTGGATATTTAACATTGCGGCGGGTGCTGCTTCAAGCAGCACCCGCCGCAATGTTAAAAGTGCATGTGTAACATTTACATGCACAAAGCGGCAGGCACCGTGCGGTGCCTGCCGCTTTGTGCATGTAAATGCTGGGGGGTACCATAGGTACCCCCCATGTGCACCCCCCACCCGCCTACGCCCTGGGGGCCCGCAACGGGCCCCCAAAAGCAAAAGTACACATGCTTTTCCACGGCGGAAAAACCGCCGCGGAAAAGCATGTTTACTAATGCTTCCTAATTTGGCTGGCGGTGTCTGATAGACACTGCCAGCCAAAGGAGAGCTTTTCCGCCGCGGTTGTAATCCGACCGCGGCGGAAAAGCAGCGGACAGAATCCAAGACCCACCAGCCATCGTAATGCGGCGGTGGGTCTTTAGTGACTCCGCAGAGGATTTTCCACCTCCTCCGGGCCGGCGGTGGCTTCCGCGGGCCCGGAGGAGGCGGAAAATCCTCTATCATAATCGGCCCCTAATGTGGAAACAAATTCCAGCGTGTGAGTGAAGTAAAAATCAAATCGTAATGGTTTCTGTGAGTGAAACAGAGAATAAAACACCTGTCAGTTTCCTGGCGGCTGGTTAAAAACTAAAACCTTGTTGCAGTTAATTACAGAGGAGTGTAGCTTCTCCACTGCTCACCTCTCAAGATCATCCAGCCCGACTGTCAGTTCAGAAACCTGAATGCGCAGTATGCCAGGAGATATGTGAGTGATGGCGTGAACGCAAACACGTGCATGTCGGCTCCATCATGAGTCATTCGAAAGGAAGTCTTCGAAACGACACCGGTTACTGATCAGAATATCCAAAATAAGGGCACGTAAACCAAGTGATAAAGCCAATATTAATTGAAAAATAAAAGGTAGAAAGATGGAATCATGCAGTGTGGACAGAGAAGGTGGTTAGTCTGAGCTCTACATCTATAAAAATTCACATCCACATATATTAAATAATAAACAGAATGCAGAAACATGAGGAAACAAATACAAAAAACTGAGTAATCACTATTTTTTAATTGGATTAGAGAATATCAATCAAAAAAGGAGGAATATAATTAAGGTTTGTTGGGTGCAAATATACAGTGGGGGAACATCGTTTACGACGCGGTTTTTACACCGCAGTGCCTTTACCCCGCAGCTATTACAACGCAAGTCGTTACTACGACTTGCGCTGGATGGCGCTGTGGGATAAGGAATCTTGCAATTTTATATTCCAACACCTTCCCTACTGTTACGGGGACTGATGTTGGAATATAAAATTATAAGATTCCTAAATCCACGCCCTCCAACGCAAGTCGTTGTAATGACTTGCGTTGTAAGACTTGCGTGGTAAAGGCATGCCTTGTTACAACATGCGTTGTAACAACGTACATCCATACAGTGACATAGCAGGTATTGTAATGCCACATGAGTGATCCCTGATTATTGATTAGATTAGAGAACATTAATCAAACAAGGAGGGATATCATTAGGGCTTGTTGGATGAAGACATACATGGACATAGCAGGTATTATAATGTCACATGGTAGAGGCCTGTCTGGAAACCTCCTTATACTTGTTCAAACCCCTTGCAACTGTGTCCAGAGTATTTATCCATTTGCACTCTCGTAAACTCAGAATGTTGTTGAAATGTCTACCTCTCGGGTTAGCACTGACCTTTTCTATGACCAAGCATTTTAAGCCTTCTAAGGGTGTCCAAATGTTTTGAAGTGTTCGACAAGATGTGGCCCCTAATCCTTGCACCTGATTTGATTAGAACGCTGTAATATGCGGGCTTTCACTTTTGCCTTGTCTGGCCTATGTACAAAAAAATAGCAAGGGCACTGAATTATGTATATCACATCCATGCTATTACAATTGGTTTGGTCATTAAGTAAATATGTACAGTTGTTGTTTGTAAATGACTTGGTCTCTATTGTCAAAGTGTATGATTTGCAGTGCCCATATTTGAAATGCCCTTTGCTGTGGGGCATGTTCCACTGGGTCAGAAGAGTAGTCTTTGTAGGTCCACTGAAAAGGGATCTTATAACATGGTCCTTCACACTTTTGCCTTTTTTGAAAACATGCATGGGTACCTCAGGGGTTTCCACCTCATCCGCAACCAGTGACCAATGTCGATTTATGATTTTCTTCATCTCATTACTGCATATGCAGAATGTTGTCACACAAATCATTCTGTCATGCGGTGCCCGTGTGTGTTGTTAGGGCTCTAGGAGAGCTTCTCTGGGACAGAACCAAGCCCTCTTCCGCTGCGTCTTCTTTAGTAAACGTTTGGGATAGCCTCTGTCCCCTAGTTGATTGATTAGATCCTCTAATTCCATGAAGAAATCAGATTGTTTTGGAGCAGTTCCTCCGGAGTCTGAGGAATTGCCCATTGTAACGTCCACCTTGCTCCTCAGGATCAGGGCGATGCTCAATAGGGGTCCACCTCCTGACTTCCCCACACTCTGGCTAATAACAGTACACAGAGTGTAGAGGCAATCAGGCGAGGGATAGAGATAGGGTAGGTGCAGCAGTGGAAAGAGATAACCTGTAACAAAAATCATAACATTAATACTGTACATATATCCTAACTACACTTATTATTATCTCACTAGAGCCAAAGCAATACCTTGTTAGGTTCCTCCCCGAAATGTATTCCTGAATGATCTTGTAAGATACCTCTCTTACTGCCAGGAGAATAATGCCACCTAGAAACCAAAGTCCTTGCATTAATACCAAACAATAATGCCATACATTCGATATATGTATTTGGCTACACATCCATACTCACTTCCACACCCCCTTGTATCCCAGAAGAAAACAAACATTCAAAGCAAAAAAAATGAAGGTTTCCAGAAGTTCTTAGCATAAATCCAACCAGATGTTGGGTAAACTCCACTCCGGGATTTCACAAGTTTAACAGCAACCAGAAATGCCCAGAAGAACCACGAGCTCCTCCTGGCACAAGAACAAAGTTAGGAACTCCAAATATAGAACCTTTGTGAGAGAATTCACAAAACAAAGTACATTTTAAAGGCTTTACCAGGACAGAAGTTCGAACGAGGGAAACAGCCTTCTTTCCTTCACCTTTAACGGAGAATCCGCATTACACTGTCCAGGGTCTCTGGAAGGTTAATCGAGGTTTAGCCCACACCACCGCCGCAGGAAACAACAGTGGGGGAGCCCACCGCAGCCGCGAGCAGGCAGAGGAGATGATAAATGCGTTCTCGCTCAGCTGAGTGGAACGTAGATGAGAGCCCACCGCATACGCGAGCATGCAATTCTTCAAACACAGTTCGCGTCCTCACCGAACGTGAGACGCGAGAAACACAACGGCTCAGCCGAGCCTCGGAATCCTTGCGACTAGTCTCTTCCTTAGAGACAGGAAGCGCTGGAACAAAACAGAATGTCACACAGAGGAAAACAGAGCAGCCGCTCTGTTACCGGTACCATCCAGAATCACGTACAACTCTCTAATGCGTTTGTACGTGATTTAAGGAACTTAGATTTCTCCCAGAAGGCCTTCTAGGAAACGTAGTTCGGGGCTTGCACCTTGCAATGCAGGCGCCGTATGAGTCAATCCCTGACAGTACGCCCACCTCCCAAGCACCTCCTAGCACCAGGCTTTCCGGGATGACGAGCGTGGAACAGGCACACCGCCCGTGGAGCATGTACGGCAGAGCAGGGTTCCCAAGAATCGTCCTCCGCCGAATAACCTTTCCACGTCACCAGATACCATAGGCGACCCTGACGGAATTTAGAATCCACAATACCCCTAACCTCATATTTCACCTGACCATCTCTCATCACAGGAGGCGGGGCCTTGCGCGAGCGCACTTTGCGGATTTCAGCAGACTACAATGGAACACTGGATGTATCCTCAGCGAGGCGGGAAGCTTTAGTTTGTAAGCCACAGGATTGATCCTTCGAAGAACAGTGTACGGCCCAATGAACCGGGGATAGAAAATGCTTCGGTACCGGAAGCGGATGTTCTTCGTAGAGAGCCAGACTCTCTCCCTCACCCGATACTCGGGACCTTCTTGTCAATGACGGTCGGCCCATTGTTTGTAGGAGCGTTTAGCATGAACCAGATTGTCTTGGATGCGCTTGTGGATTTTCAGGAGTGTCTTTACCTGCGCCATTACCGTAGGTTAATTTTGCACATCACTAGGAAAGGGCAGAGTGCGAGCATGAAATCCAGCATTAGCCCGGAAAGGCGTTTCCTTGATCAAGCTATGTCAAGCATTGTTGTAAGTATAAGCAAAAGGAATCCACTAATGTAATGGGGCTTCCCTACAGTGGTTGGGAGCACCCAATGGTGGTATAGTACCCCTCACACACCAAAAGGACCCTTGATGTCATGCTTCATCATTGGGGTCTTCGCACCCCACTACGGGATGCGGCGTGCTGCGACCTACAATTACGCAGGAGCACTTTATTGATGACTATGTGTGGTGTGTGTGAGGGTTTATGTCTTATGTGCGTGAGTGGTGAGGTTATCGACGAGTGATGTTTAAAAAGTGCCTGGCTCGTGGGGTTGGCGCAAAAATAATTTTAATGGGCCCCTGGGCTGGCGCTGTTAAAAGGGGTGACAAAACGGAGGTGTAGGATGCAGGACAATGTGCATCACCTCCTGTGTGTGTTGACATGTTTCGGAGTCGGAACTCCTTCTTCCGGACAGGGTACACAAATCCCCACCTTACTCACGTTTCTCTACTCTTTAAAAAGTGTTATATTTACAAAAAGTGAGATATGATGCAGGTTATGCAATGTACCTACAACATCGGCTTGATTGTCGCTATTCAGCTGACCTGCAAAGGAAGGGGACAAAAAATATTTTGTGGTGGTCCACTCCTTAGCAACCCTAGGTACAGTGACCTGTGGGAAAAATTAGATCAATATGTGCGGGCTCCGATCTTATAGACAATGAATGTCATGCTACTCGTAAATCGTGCCTGGCGTGAAAAGAAGAAAAAGACAAAACACACAGACACTCAACATAAAGCACACACTCTAAAAATTAACACACTTCATGGTTAGGCTGGTTGCCCCTTGGTATCGCCTTCTGGTGTTGTAAAAGGGTCAAGGATATAATTTACTGTAGTGAGGAGTTACCAGGAAGAAAACATACTGTTTAGAATCAATAAAATGCCTCATTAGCCTCTGGTAACGTAGGGGTCCTCGTGCTGGTTCGCTACCTGTAATTGATGCATGGTTTTAGATTTTGCAAGTACTTACATAGTTGCAGGATGCTCAGTCTAGTTTCCGTTGTAAGTATACTCACGAGTCCTGGGAGAGAATGCCTCCTGACTGCCCCGTACGTATCTCCGTTGAGAGGGCGAGGTCTGTCAGTATCGTTAGTTATTATATACCCCATCTAATTGGCAATTGTTTGCCTAATTGGTAGTTACTCGGTCGGAAATGCCCATGTATGGGTTTCGCCGGGGTTCGTAGAAGTGATACACCTGTGTGTGGCAGCTCAGTTCCACGCGCATGCCCAAATTAGGGTTGGACCGGGTTTTGTAACTGCTATACAACGGCCCTGTTCCCGGCGCATACGTGTAGACGGGACGCGTCCGCACGCATGCGCTGTTAGGAGGTTTCACCGCCCGGTCCTTGTCGGGTTACAGTGTTGAAGCTGTAGAGCATGCGCAGAGAACTGCCTATTGATAACGGTGTCTTAAAAGTTGTTTTTTCACCAAATTGGGTGGAGACTACCACGTTCTCAATGGCGTTCTATATGTGATAATCATACAAGGGATTCTAGATTCAAGATGGCATAGGGTATCCAATATACAAGTGGCTCATATTTTGATGCTGATTATGGAGTGCAATCCATAGACACTAGGGTTCTGTGGGTATTGCAAAGTTAGTTGGGGGTGCTGGTGATTAGATTATTTCACGTGAGTTGGCCCCAAGGTATCTCATCGTTGAGGCCTTTCGTGTGAGTGCCCAAGCGGAACACCCACCGTTGTTCCTTCTCAAACAAACCAGCTTCTGATGGTAATTGCTCAATTATGGTCCAGGGAATGTCATTGACACAGTGTTATCTTTCCAGAAAATGAGAGGCCATTTTAGTGGTGCTTTTCTTGCAACGTATGATACTCTTATGTTCGTTCAGTCGTATTTTCACTGCTCTGGTGGTCATGCCTATATATTCTAGGCCGCAGGGACAGGTAATCATGTACACTACATTCTTACTGTTACAATTAGTCAGCTTCCGTTGGTCCCACTTTGTGCCATTACTGAACACAAGCTGTTTACTCTTTCTAGTTAGGTGGCAGCTTCCACAATTTCCACAATGGTAGTGGCCTTGTATTTTATGCTGGGTGAGTGGTACTGGTAGGTCCTGTTTAGGTCTAGTATGAACGAGTATGTCCTTGAGATTTTTCCCTCTTCTATGGGCGAACATTGGTTTAACCAGATCCAGTGCTCCACATGTAAGGATGCGTCAGTGTCTGTTGACGATCTTGGAATCCTCGTTGGAGTGTGTACTGTATGTAGTTACACATACCGGTCTTTTTTGCTCTTTGTTCAGTTGGATTTTGTCTTCTAGTAATGAATCCCTGTTATTATTTCTTGCCCTTTTCATGGCAGCATTTATGATGTTGACTGGGTACTGTCTTTTTTGCAACTTCACTTTAAGGTCCGATGCTTGGGATTTGTATGCAGCCACATCCGTGCAGTTTCTTCTCAGGCGAAGAAACTGGCCATAAGGTAAGTTTTCTTGTAGGTGTCGGGGGTGGAAGCTGTCGTACCTGAGTAGGTAGTTCCTCGCCGTAGGCTTAAAATGAGTCTTAGATTTTAAGATTCCACCTTCATGATAAATATCAAGGTCGAGAAAAACCAGTGATTTGTTCGATACTGAGTGAGTGAATTTTAGATATTGATTCTGGGTGTTCAGCCACTCCATAAATTGAGTGACTGATGCTTGGTCCCCCTGCCAGATGACAAGCACATCATCAATGTATCTTTTCCAACTGATTATGTGCTGTCTGAAGGGGTTTTGAGTATGGAGGATCTTGTTGCTTTCCATGTGGTGGACATAGAGTCCGGCCAGGCTAGGGGCGAAGGTGCTTCCTATACTGGTCCCATGGCTCTGGAGGTAGATGGTAGAGTTGAATTCAAAAAGGTTTTTTGTCAGGGCCAGTGCAATACATTCCAACACTACTCCTCTGGGCGTCTGGTATTTCCAATTGGTGGTGTATAGGACTTCTTCAATGATTGCTAGTGTTTCATCATGTGGGAGGCTGGTATAAAGGCTCTCCACGTCAAGACTTAGTAGTAGTTTTGTATCTGGGTCGAATGGGAGGTCTTTTAGTAGTTGTAAGACTGCTTTCGTGTCTCTGAGGTAGGTGTCCGTTGCTTGCACTAGAGGTCGAAGGAAGGCATCAGCAAAGTTCGACAGTGGTTCCAGAATGGACCCGATACCTGAGACTATGGGTCTCCCCGGAGGGTTCTCCAGGTTCTTATGTATTTTAGGAATACAGTAGAAATATGGTGTTCGGGGTGATTTTTGCATTAAAAACTCTGCCTCTTTTTTGACAGCCATTCATGTGCAAGTGCTTCCTCCACCATTCCGCCTATCGTGATTCTAAGTGATTCAGTGGGATCTTCTGATAGGATTTTGTAATTCCTTTTGTCAGACAGCAGTCTGGGGCATTCTTGCTCATATGCTGATGTTGTCGGCGGGTTTTATGATGATATCTTTTTTAGAGGTCAGTTCCCGAATTGCCTCTTGTTCTGCTCGGCTTGTGTTGTGAAAACAGTCCCGGTGTGATGAGCTCAATGTTTTTAAGTCGTTCATCACGGCCTTCTTGAAGGCAAGGACCTCAATTGCTAATTGGTTGTCGGGTGGCGTGAAAGAGGATTTGGGTCTCAGGCCTGTGTCCGTGTTTTTTGGGGTCTCTTTATCTTTGAAGAAGGATTGTAATTTGATTTTACGTACAAACTCTTGCATTTCCGTATGTAGTTTGAAAGAGTCGAGTTTGTTGGTTGGTACAAATCCTAGACCCTTATTTAGTACTGCTCTTTGAATTGTTGTTAGTTCCCATGGGGTGATGTTGACTACTAGGTCCCCTTCTTGCTGGTTGATTGGTGGCTCGGGAGTGCTCCCGTCATGCTCCTCGTGTTCATTCTGGGATCCCCCTGCTCAGGATCTTGCCACATGACTGTGTTGCCTCTCCTGTTGCGACCCCGCCGGGGTCCTGAACGATCCCCTAAAAAAGGCTGAGGGTTAAAAAAAGCCATTGTCAAAATCCGGGCCCATTGTTGAAAATTCGTTCCTGGTTGTGGCGGACCGTAGTGGTAGGGCGTAAAAGGGGTAGGTCCTTGGAAATGGGGATACAATGGTTGTGCTTGGTACCCCCTCCACCCTCGTTGTCTTGGGTGCTGTTGTCCTGGGCGTCTGAGGCTTCCCCTCATGGATTTCTGTCTTTGATTACTGCTGGAATTAGATACCCTTGAGGAAATTGTGGAAGCTGCCACCTAACTAGAAAGAGTAAACAACTTACGTTCAGTAATGTCACAAAGTGGGACCAACGGAAGCTGACTAATTGTAACAGTAAGAATGTAGTGTACATGATTACCTGTCCCTGCGGCCTAGAATATATAGGCATGACCACCAGAGCAGTGAAAATACGACTGAACGAACATAAGAGTAACATACGTTGCAAGAAAAGCACCACTAAAATGGCCTCTCATTTTCTGGAAAGACAACACTGTGTCAATGACATTTCCTGGACCATAATTGAGCAATTACCATCAGAAGCTGGTTTGTTTGAGAAGGAACAACGGTGGGTGTTCCGCTTGGGCACTCACACGAAAGGCCTCAACGATGAGATACCTTGGGGCCAACTCACGTGAAATAATCTAATCACCAGCACCCCCAACTAACTTTGCAATACCCACAGAACCCTAGTGTCTATGGATTGCACTCCATAATCAGCATCAAAATATGAGCCACTTGTATATTGGATACCCTATCCCATCTTTAATCTAGAATCCCTTGTATGATTATCACATATAGAGCGCCATTGAGAACGTGGTAGTCTCCACCCAATTCGGTGAAAAAACAACTTTTAAGACATCGTTATCAATAGGCAGGCCTCTGCGCATGCTCTACGGCTTCAACACTGTAACCCGACAAGGACCGGGCGGTGAAACCTCCTAACAGCGCATGCGTGCGGACGCGTTCTGTCTACACGCATGCGCCGGGAACAGGGCCGTTGTATAGCAGTTACAAAACCCGGTCCAACCCCAATTTGGGCATGCGCGTGGAACTGAGCTGCCACACACAGGTGTATCACTTCTACGAAGCCCGGCGAAACACATACATGGGCATTTCCGACCGAGTAACTACCAATTAGGCAAACAATTGCCAATTAGATGGGGTATATAACAACTAACGATACTGACAGACCTCGCACTCTCAACGGAGCCACGTACGGGGCAGTCAGGAGGCATTCTCTCCCAGGACTCGTGAGTATACTTACAACGGAAACTAGACTGAGCATCCTGCAACTATGTAAGTACTTGCAAAATCTAAAACCATGCATCAATTACAGGTAGTGAACCAGCACGAGGACCCCTACGTTACCAGAGGCTCATGAGGCATTTTATTGATTCTAAACAGTATGTTTTCTTCCTGGTAACTCCTCACTACAGTAAATTATATCCTTGACCCTTTTACAACACCAGAAGGCGATACCAAGGGGCAACCAGCCTAACCATGAAGTGTGTTAATTTTTAGAGTGTGTGCTTTATGTTGAGTGTCTGTGTGTCTTGTCTTTTTCTTCTTTTCACGCCAGGCACGATTTACGAGTAGCATGACATTCATTGGCTATAAGATCGGAGCCCGCACATATTGATCTATTTTTTCCACAGGTTACTGTACCTAGGGTTGCTAAGGAGTGGACCACCACAAAATATTTTAGTCCCCTTCCTTTGCAGGTCAGCTGAATAGCGACAATTAAGCCGATGTTGTAGGTACATTGCATAACCTGCATCATATCTCACTTTTTGTAAATATAACACTTTTTAAAGAGTAGAGAAACGTGAGTAAGGTGGGGATTTGTGTACCCTGTCCTGAAGAAGGAGTTCCGACTCCGAAATATGTCGACACACACACACAGGAGGTGATGCACATTGTCCTGCATCCTACACCTCCATTTTGTCACCCCTTTTAACAGCGCCAGCCCGGGGGCCCATTAAAATTATTTTTGCGCCAACCCCACGAGCTAGGCACTTTTTAAACATCACTCGTCGATAACCTCACCACTCACACACATAAGACATAAACCCTCACACACACCACACATAATCATCAATAAAGTGCTCCCGCGTAATCGTAGGTCGCAGCACACCGCATCCCGTAGAGGGGTGCGAAGACCCCAATGATAAAGCATGACACCAAGGGTCCTTTTGGTGTGTGAGGGGTACTATACCACCATTGGGTGCTCCCAACCACTGTAGGAAAGCCCTATTACATTAGTGGATTCCTTTTGTTTATACATATATCGCCAGGGAGAACGAATCCATCTAAAGACTCTCTCTCCCCCCCCTTTGTTATTGCAAGCATTGTTGTAAGACAGTTCGACCAACTATAGTAAGGACACCCAGGATTCGGAAGCTTCTTTGGAGTAAAACCTCAAGTATTTCTCGAGTCTGGTTAAGACGCTCCGTTTGCTCATCTGTCTGTGGATGGAAACTGGTAGAAAGAGCGGCTTCCATCTGTAGAGCCTTACACCATGTATGCCAAAACCTGGCGATGAAGTGTGGACCCCTGTCTGAAACGATTACCCTGGACAGTCCATGTAACCGTTCAACATTTTGCAAGAGCAATTGGGCTGTCTGACTTGCAGTGGGATATTTTTGCAATGTACGAAATGACCCATTTTCGTTAGGCTGTCTATCACCACCAGAATGGCGTTGTAGCCCTGATCCTGTGGTAGCCTCAGAACAGAGTCAAGACTGATGGTTTGCCAAGGTTGGGATGGTGTAGGGAGCGGCATCATTTGTCCTTTGCTTTTGTTATGCTCTCCTTTCGCTCTGGCACAAGTTTCGCATTGTCCCATCCATTGGCTCAGGTCTCTGGACATACCTTCCCACCAAAACTGCTGTTGGATCAATTGTAAGGTTTTCCTATAACCAGGGTGACCAGCCATCACTGCATCATGACAACAGTTGAACTCCTTCAACCGCAGAGCATGAATGAATAGGCAAATACAGTTTGTTATCATACATAGGTATTCCATGCTTGAGCGATCGATGGATGTCTTGGCCCGCCCACTGTTGCCACTGATTCTGTGATTTGTGTGTTCTGACTTGATCAAGGAATTGTTCCATGGTAACCGCACATAGGACTCTTTCCGGACTCACAATGGCATTCGGGGTTTCCTGCCGTGGCATCAAAACCTCCCCCTGTCTGGACAAGGAGTCTGCTTTTCTGTTGTCAAACCCAGGCCGAAAAGTAATCAAGAAATCATATTCCGCAAAGAACAACATCCACCGCATTTGTCTCTGCGATAGATGTCTTGCGGTTTTCATAAACTGGAGGTTTCTGTGTTTAGAGAATACGGTAATGGTGTGAAGGGCCCCCCATAGGTATTGTCTCAATTCCTGGAAAGCCCGTCTTATGGCCAGCACTTCTTTTTCGGCCACCGTATAATTAATCTCTGCGGGGTTTCATTTTTTAGAAAGAAAAGCCACCGGATGTAGCTGTCCAGTGAATTTATCTCTGAGACAATACCACTCCGATTGCTCCATCCGAGGCGCCAGCTTCTACCACAAACAGGATGTCTGTTTGTGGATGTCGCAAGATGGGTGCGGTACAGAAGGTCTGTTTCATTAAGGCAAAGGCCTCTGAAGCTTCGGTAGTCCAGAGAAAAGGACTTCCTTTCCTCAATAGCCTGGTTATGGGGGATGCCAATTGTGAAAAATGCGAGATAAATCTCCAATAATAATTGGAGAACCCCAAAAAACACTGTACATCCCTGACATTCTTAGGTACAGGCCAGTTCTGTACCGCTTAAATTTTTTTCCCAGCCATACCGAACACATGAGGACTCAAAATAACACCCAGGAATTCCACTTCAGTAACACTGAACTCACATTTACTGAGCTTGCAAAACAAACTGTTTTCCTGCAGTCGTTTAAGAATCAGGACTACATGGCTGATATGCTGTTCTACTGAGACAGAATAGACCAGTATGTCATCGATGTACACGATAACAAACCGGTCTATGTAAGCACATCATTGTTAAAGTACTGGAATGCTGCAGGGGCGTTACAAAGCCCAAACGGCATTACCTGACACTCGAACAACCCATACCACGTTTTGAACGTAGTCTTCCACTCATCCCCTTCGCCAATCCGTACCAGATGATAGACCCCTCTTAGATCTAGATGGGTGTATATTTGGGCCTCCCTCACCTGATCCAGAAAAACAGGGATGAGTGGAAGAGGGTATTGTTTTTTATGGTATTCTTATTCTCATGCGATAATCAATACAAGTTCTCAACTCGCCGTTGGCTTTCGCCGTGAAGAAAAGGGAGGAAGAGGCTGGAGAACGAGAAGGACGAATGAAGCCTACTGAACAAAAGTGATCCAGATATTCCCGCAAGTGTTTGGTCTCTGGATCTGACAAAGCATAGACCCTGCATGAAGGAATGGGAGCCCCTTCCACCAGATCAATACGACAATCGTAGTCGTGATGTGGAGTTACATTTTTGGCTTCCACCTCACAGAAAACCTCACTGTCCAACTCGTATTCTGCGGGCAATGCTATTTCTTTCTCCTCCGCGTTAGCGATCTGATACCCCTGGGCTAGAGCCAAGACGTGGGAATTGTTGTTTTTCATGCTAGTAGCCACACACTCTGCTGAGTGGAAACTAATAGCTTTCAACCTCCAATCCATGGTGGGATTGTGTTGCCATAGCCAAGGCATACCTAATATCACCTCGTATTGTGGGGCCTCAATGATATTCAAGGTGATTTCCTCCACATGATCATGCGGTACACCTTCCAGGATCAATTCCAATACCTCAGTGTGTTCCGTGATGGGACCTGATTTCAAAGGACTGCCATCCACTGCTAGCACTTTCTCTGGTTTGTCACTGGGTACCCTGACCACCCCCAGGTGTTGCACTAAACCACAATCAACAAAATTACTAGTGGCCCCCGAATCGATTATGGTCCAAACCTGATATGCCCGTTGACCTGTCTTAAGGATCATGGATAGTACTATATGGGATTCTGTACTTCTTATTTTTGGAACTGCTAGGGATGGCAGTTTCCACTCCTTTTCTAAGGACTCTACCCCAGGAGCCTCTGTCATGATGGTATCTCTCTTGCCGGGAACCTCTATAGACGTGATAGCAACTTGCTTACCTGGGAAAAAGGGGCCCCTTCTTTTGGGTTTTACTGTACAGTCCCTCACGTAGTGACCCTTCTTACCGCAATACATACAGAGGCCTTGTGCCTGACGGCTCTCTCTCTCTGCTTTGGATAACGGCGGTCAGACTGCACCCACATCCATGGGTTCAACTCCTGTTTCCTTCGAGGAATGAGAGGAACGGCTTTCTGGGTCCATTCCAACCATCACTCTCTCTACCCTTCTACGGTCTCCACCCCTCTCCGATAGCCTATGATCCAGTCGCAGTGTGAGATTAATAAGGTCAGTACAGGTGGTGGGTTGCGGATCTATTTGGGCCAACACGTCTTTCATTTCGTCCTTCAATCCCTGGTAGTACAGAGACATTTGTTTCTCTTCCGGCCAAGCTGTTTCGACTACCAGCCGATTGAAGACCGTCATGTATGTTACTAGGTCTTTTCAACCCTGACTTAGTTCCAACAGTTCCCTATCTGCACTGAGCATGGTGGCCCGACGGTCAAATCCCCTCCGGAATGCAGCCCAATCGGAGAGCATCGGATCATCATTCCTAACCAGAGGAACAGCCCAATTGGCTGCGTTCCCTGTCAGGTATGATATAGCGAAAGCCACCCTAGACAAGTTAGTGGGGAAAGATGCAATTCGACAGGAAAAATGAAGGGTTATTTGCGTTAGAAAGGTTTGGATCTTTTGGGGATCACCAGCATACCTCTCAGGACTGGCTAATGGAATCGGTGGGGGAACCGTCACCTGTATTTGGGGAGTGCTTGCGGATGCATCAAAAGGGTTCCTAGCCTGCCTATCTAACCTCTCTTTTAATGTGGCTGTTTCTGCACGAGAAGTAGCCAGTTCCTGCTGCACTAAGACTAAGGCCTGCAAAACATCGTCTAAGGACGCCATACCCGAAAATGACCTTGATCGGGAGGAGGTTGTATTTCGTGGGTACGTGATTCTGTAAAGTCCACCTTGCTCCTCAGGATCAGGGCGATGCTCAATAGGGGTCCACCTGCTGACTTCCCCACACTCTGACTAATAACAGTACACAGAGTTTAGAGGCGATCAAGCGAGGGATAGGGATAGGGTAGGTGCAGCAGTGGAAAGGGATAACCTGTAACAAAAAAGCATAACATTAATACTGTACATATATCCTAACTACATTCATTATTATCTCACTAGAGCCAAAGCAATACCTTGTTAGGTTCCTCCCTGAAATGTCTTCCTGAATGATCTTGAAGATACCTCTCTTACTGCCAGGAGAATAATGCCACCTAGAAACGAAAGTCCTTGCATTAATACTAAACAATAATGCCATACATTCAATATATGTATTTGGCTACACATCCATACTCATTTCTGCACCCCCTTGTATTCCAGAAGGAAACAAAAATGCAAAGCAAAAAAAATGAAAGTTTAGAGAAGTTCTTAGCATACATCCAACATGATGTTGGGTAAACTCCACTCCTTGGTTTTCACAAGTTTAACAGCAACCAGAAATGCCCAGAAGAACCACGAGCTGGAAGGTTAATCGAGGTTTAGTCCACACCACCGCTGCAGGAAACAACAGTGGGGGAGCCCGCCACAGCCACGAGAGGGCAGAAGAGATGATAAACGCGTTCTCGCTCAGCCGAGCGGAACGTAGATGAAAGCCCGCCGCAGCCGTGAGCGGGCAATTCTTCAAACACAGTTCGCGTCCTCACCGAACGTGAGACGCGAGAAACACAACGGCTCAGCCTGCGACTAGTCTCTTCCTTAGAGACAGGAAGCGCTGGAACAAAACAGAATGTCGCACGGAGGAAAACAGAGCATCACGTACAACGCTCCAATGCGTTTGTACGTGATTTAAGGAACTCAGACTTTTTCCAGAAGGCCTTCTGGGAAACGTAGTTCGAGGCTTGCGCCTCGCAATGCAGGCGCCGTATGAGTCAATCCCTGACACCCATAGGGCAAGTTGTCCCCCGACTCCTTGGGTGATGGCTGGAGTATCGTAGCAACATGTTTCTTTCACTATTTTTCCTATATAGTGTGGTATGGAGTAGACCCTCTTCTTCTTTGATTTTTATATCTGGGAAATTTATGGTCCTGTTGTTATATTCAAGGGAGAACTGGATGTCATTTGATATTGTATTAAGCCAAACATGGAAATTATTTAGGGTCTCTTCAGTACCTGTCCATATCATCAACACATCATTAATGTGCTGTCTCCACAGCCCTCTGTTGTTATCATATGGATTGTTAGTATTGAATATATGGCTCTTCTAATAGAGGACCATATATAGAATTGCCAGATCTGGTGCGAAACCTGCTCCCATGGACACCCCTTTGGTCTGGATATAATAACTACCTTTAGAGAAGAAAACGTTTCTGGTCATAGCGATGTCAAGGAGATATATTATGAAATCAGTAGGGACCTGTACAGGTCGAGGTCTTCTATCCAGTACTTCTTTTATCACATCCAGTGCTGATTTTTGGGGAATACTAGTGTAAAGTGAAGTTATAGCCATTGTCACTAAAAGCTATTGAGATGGATTAAACGCCAGGTTGTCCATCAATTTTATGGTTTTCATAGTGTACCTTAGAGAGGCCACTGTGGATTCTGAATTTGGATCAGAAAAATAGCTATGTATTTACAAGGAGGTTCAAGTATTGAACCACATAGGGTGACTATCGGTCTCCCTGGTGGCTTTTCCACATTTTTATGGATCTTGGGCAAGGTATACGGTCAGCAATCTGGGCTGTTTCTTGTTCAGAAACTCATGTTCTAGTTCAGTGAGAAAACCTTGCTTCAGACATCGATCGTTACTCTCTTAATGGATTCTGAAATCCCTCCAGTGGGATCACCTTTCAATTTCTTATAGTTAGCCTCAACCTCCAACTGGGACAGGATGGATCTCTGTTTTATAGTCAGCTGTTTTCTGCTCAACTATCACCCACCCAGCTGATTTGATCACAATGTCCTTATTGATTTTTTGCAAATCTAGGGCTTCTCGTTCCATTTTGGATATATTGTATTTCACATATTCTTTTTTGGAAACACGATTCGTCACATCTCTCAATACTACTTGTCCTTAGGCAAGCACTTAGTGAGACATGAGATGAGAAGACCGCACAAAATTTGAAGGTGGTCTCAGTCCGGTGTTGGATAATTGGGGCCTTGGTGGGATTTTGTTAAAATAATATCTCAAGTGTAGTTTTAAAATAATTCATGCAATTCCATCTTGAGATTGAACGTGTTGGATAAGGCAGTGGGTACGAAAGAGAGGCCTTTACATGAAATACGTTCTTCATTTTGTGTCAGGTTGTGACCTCAAAGGTTTACAAGCAGATTCAACAGACTTCTGTCAGATCCTCATTTTGTGTCAGAGTGTAGCTATGGACGTTTATCATTAGATTCAACTGACTAATGTTAAGATTAGGAGGGTCTACCATCTGTAGTATTGTCATCATGTTTGGATCTCTCTATGTGTCTCTTGGGGGAATCTCACTTGTTTCCTCCCTCTGTTTCTGGGCCTCCCCTTCCTTGATCTCTGCCCCTGCCATTGTTCCACGGTTGGCCCCTCCCTCCCTGTGGGGGGTCCATTGGCCGTCCCCTAAAAGAGGGCCCTGCTGTTGCCCTTGATAGATGTAGTTCTGATCAAAACCTCCTGCACTGGTACTGGGTATGTCTGTGTCACTATCAGACCCACTAGCAATTGAAGAGTCATAAAAAGCTGTGTATCTAGTGTATGCTCCCCTACCCTGGTGGTGTATCTAGCCTGAGTTTCTTGTTTGTAGTATTCCTCATGTAGATAAGGGTAAGTCACCTTTTTGTCGTAGTACTTGATATATCTGCCTAGTGTCTCAAGTTTATTGGTTTGTGTTGTAGTATCAAACTCCCTGATTGTTCTTTCAAGATGTTCCAATGCCTCTTTCCCATTGACTAAAGCTTTATCATCTCGGATCTCCTTCTTCGGATCTGCTATTACTTTCAAGAGTTTCTGGACCTCCTCCAATGCCGTTTCTACCCCCTGGAGCATCCAATGCCTGGAGCAGTTATTGGCCGCAAAGCAAAAATGTTCTTTGAAGTTGTGAATGATATTAAATATGTGGATGTAGAGCTCTAATCAGCTTTTGCATCAATTGACATTTTAATTTGGGAATCAGATACCGAGTAAGCTGAATCCTTCCGATCAGCTATTTATGGTGAGGTAGGTTTCCCACATGACTTTGAGATACGTTTTTAAACCTAAATCACGTTAACAATGACAATTGCCATCATTTTGTAACTCCAGATTGAAGTTGTGTAGTAATTGGACCATAAGCCTTCGGCTATGAGAAAAGGGTGTATCTAGGTTGAACCCCTTCATCCACCAATGGTGCGGATGCACCAATTTAGGTTAGTGGTTTTCTTGTACGTTTAGCCATGCGAGTAAGCTCTTATTCAAACTGCTCCTACTGCTTAATGCTTAGTGTGTCTTTTTCAGGTTGCCCTATAATTTCTTATTTGCCATCCTGATGAAGATCTGCATGCAAGGGCTTTACTCACCTCACAGTCCAGTCGAAACAGCAACAATAATCTTTTAGCTTGGATTAAATATAACCGTCCCCATGAGTGGTGAGTTATAATTCAGCTAAATCCTGTTCAGGAATAAGGACTTTCGATATTTAACAAATAAATCAATAATTTCAGACAGTCTATTGAATTTAGCTAATTTGAGTTTTCTTAGCCATTGGTGAATATCATAAATACATCGATTTTTTTTAATTATCTTTACTTCTTTTGCCTTTCTGATCACTTTGCACATGAGCACTTCTATGAACACTTCTGTTTGCACTTTCTTTGGAGCAACCATGATAAGAATGACTGTCTAAACAATTTTAATATTAAAAAAAAAGAATAATAAATATAAAAATATGTTTTACGGTTTCAAACAGCTTTAAGTGTGATTTGTTCAATGTGTCTCTCGCACACCTATATTACAAATATGACGTTGTATATTGTATTTCTTATCTAAATCAATGCCAGTAGGACCACATTGTTATGTGTACAGGTTGCCCTACAGTGTAGCACTCGGGCAGTGCTGAGTGACAATATCTCAGACACAATTTGGAGGACAGTCCAGAGGTACTAGCCTCCTATTTGCATCACATGACTCAGACGGATTCATTATAATAAGAGGAACGCTGCTGAAATTACCAGAAAATGGTGTCCATTGTCTATAAGAGCGAACATTATGTTCAACTTTCAAACATCCTGTGTAATTACTAGACACGGTGTTCGCCCTACCTCAGGAAGCCAGTCAAGAGGTCTACACTGGCTATTGGAATGTAATTCTCAAACTGGATGTGAGATTTTTTGCACATGCAACCTATGGTCATCCTTTACTTCCTCTTTGCTAATTTCGAATTTTAAAAAATGTTTTTGGCCTTAAAATGTCAACATGGTCGTAAATAAAGTCCTCTTTGCCAAAGCAAATTAGAAGCACTCTGCAGGGAAAGGAAGTGGCCAATAAGGATTGTCTCTTACTTGTTAACAACAACTTCAAAGTGTGGGAGTGCTGTATTACCTTACCACCGAGAGGATACAAGGCTCGTCAGATGCTCATTAGAATTGTATCACGCAAAGCCTAGAGAGCATAGTGCGTGTCTGAAGCCCTTTAATGCACCGAAAGTACCTCATGTGTTTCTCAGAAGCATTCTTGGTATCATTATGAATATCAGCTGCATTTATTTCATATCTGAGTGCAAGCCAGAGCCTTGTCACCTCCTCCTTAGCAGAGAGATTAATAATGAATCGTTAAAAGGATGAATGGTATGCATCAAGAGTTTGTTCAGATTGTTGTTCCAGGGCTTTGCATACTGCTGCTGGATAGACTGCTTTCTAGTCCCTCGCACCAAACTTGTTATGAATACAGATATCTGCCGGAGGCCTGTCGATTCATTCCTGACTGACACTCACGCTTGACCTTGGTGGACAGAAGCGAGGTACAGAGTTAGCGAATAGTGGCTCACTGACACGAAACGTGTGACTTAGCTAATGACAGACATTGCCATTTACCAATAAAACGTTTGGTAGAGTGGTCCCGCTGACTTTCCCAAATTGTGAGCTTACTCTGGACTGGAGATAAGGACAGTATGTCCCTCTGCGCAGATGATCTCCTTTTTAACCTCCAATATCATGTTTTCTCTTCCTTGTGAATTGCATTCAGCAGTACATTTTCAGTCCTCATGGTTAATGCAGCTACATTAATGGTCTTAAATTAGCGACTAATGGTTTTAAAAACCTTGGCGTGTATGCATCAAGGGATGAGAAGACAGAATGGCAGGAAAGCATTGCTCTGCTGCTGGACAATCTTTGCAAAGACCTTCTATACTGGCCTCACTCCCGCCATCCTTGATGGGGTGAGCTGCCATAATCAAAATGGAGTCACTTCCTCAAATGCTGAGGCAACTCCAAAATAATCCACACTGCTTCACTGTAAATTCTTTAAATGGCTTAATGTTATGTTGAGGATATACGCACTCGATGGGCATAATCCTAGTTCGCAGAGGAACAAAAAAGGAGAGCAAGGGTTGTGTTCACCACGGTGAACGGGGAGTACTCCTGTACCCCTGGGTATATCAGTAGAAAACAAATGAAGGAGTACCACCAGCAAGAATTCACAGATTCCTATTGGGGTGGAAGGTTTAGACAAAAGGGAGAAAGTCTCCTTTTGTTAGAAACCCCTCACTCATCACCTAGTGATGACATGCTTCATCATCGGGGTCCACCCTAATGACCTAGCGTCATCAGGGTGTGCTACAACACCTGATTACAGTGGAGCAGGTTGTGAGTGATGGTGCGTGAAAAAAGAAAAGGTAAGTGTGTTAAAAATTGTCCTGGTTTGAACTTGAAGAAAATAAAATTTTTATTGGCAAGCAACTGGACAATGTTAAAATCGTGGCGAGATAAAGTGAGGGCAGTAATGAGCCCGTGTATCTCTGTATGTGTTAGGTCTACATGTTTCAACCATGGGGGTTAAAATGAACCAGGTTTTCTTCAGGACCTTAAAACCAGGTTGGTGGACGGTCTGCGTCCCCTAAAAGACGCACCCAATCCTACCAACTGGGACCACTGGATGGCAAAAGTGTGCCCGTGGTATCAGCTCGCGCCGCAGTGGGTGAGCTACAAAAATCAAAATGCCTGTAAAGGAAAATACGGACAATTGTCAAATATTGAGCGTTTATACATGCCTGTTACGTAGTGCAGTGTTTCAACATTGTGCCGGCATGCTGTCAATCCCAATAAGTCTGTGAATTGTTTGGTAACACCAATCAATGTTGCGCTACAGGGGTAATAGTCGGCTCCAACTTAAATCAATTGAAGGAAGGATGTGAATGTGAACAATTGGGGGCGGTGAAAATTAATCGCAACTTGCACATTAAATAACTAAAGTGCTGTGTTTTCTTATATATCTTCACAACTTTCACGCAACTCAGTAATTATCGTGGCGTGGTGCTATCTCGCATACTGACTAGTTGGTGCGAGGATATATCGATTTGATCATGCATGCACTGCCATGCTAATTTGCAAAACATAAAACAAGACAAACACGCCAAAAGTACGAGACAAACAAAGAACCAAGGCTCACTCTCAGTGGAGTGTTCGAAGACTTCATAGGGCAGGGGAGGTTACGCTCGCATTGAAACGTACTCTGAAAGAGAGAAGTTTCCAAAGTGGAGCGTTAATGCGAGGGAGACCGGCTTCTGAAGGTCAGAGCCGTGTCCTGAGTGCGCGCAGTGGCACTCGATGCATTAGAACTGCCCTGGTGAAACGGGCAGGATTGGTTAGATTCTTACTTACAGTTAGGCAGTGAGGACTCTGGCCGGTAACCTACTACCTTCTCCGCCCCGTTAGTATTGGGCTGGGCGTCGGCGGTGGTAATTATCGTCAGCGCGCTTCTGTGATGGACGTGGTTTGTCCTCCCGATCACGTGCGCGGTATCTAGGCGACCGGGGAGGCTGCATGGATGGTGGCTGCACAGGGTCATGGTAAACATTGCCATTGTGCGTTCGATCCCCGGTTCGGGTTGCCGAATACCGGTAAATAGGGATGCTGGGTGATATAACATGCGGAACAAGGTTTTGTGTGATTTTTTTCTAAAACCCATCGTGCAATCAACACCCACATATTTAAAAGACACGAAAAACCTGTTGACACTCCTGAATGACGTGAGAGTAGACGATGACACCATCCTACTCAGCTTTGATATTGAGAGCCTGTATACAAGCATACCACAAGACGCCACCCTGAATGTCCTTCAAACCGTCCTGGATAAGATCAATTGGGAGCACCAAACGCCTAAAACATTCATCCTACAGTGAGCTACTCTCGCATTTACAGAGTCTGGGTCACTAGCCAGTGACCAGAAAGGAACCAGGAAGGAACCAGGCGATGTTGGGCGCAATCAGGTGGTTGTTGAGAAGCTTGTCTCCACTGCCACGTGGACTCTGGGGCACCGAGGATGACCTGGAGTGAATCACGAGCTGTCCCACAAAGGCTCTCGCTGTCGGCGGTGTCGGTTTCCGGATTGGAGTTAACAAGCCTTGGCAAGTGCAACCCACGCAGGATTGGAAGATCGCTTCTTACTCGAACCAGCAAGGTCAGAGAGGTTGCTCCTTTTCAGGGGAGCGAGGGCCTGTCTGGAGCAACCAGACTAGCAGAGCAAATTCAAAGGTTCGTCGGTACTGGGGCCACTAGCCAACGGGCAAGCGACCGGACCAACGAGTCGAGCAGGAAAATGCAAAAGGGCCCCACGCAGCACCCGGTGAGTGTGGAGGGGAGAGCTTCGGTGCAAAAGCTGCTCGGTGCTGGGGCTTCTCAAACGCCAATGCACAGCTTCGAGGGGGCCTCGGGAGCTGCACGGTCAGCACTTCGTAGTTTTTCCAAGATGGCCGGCTCCACGCTTTACGTCGCCTCCACGGGTCTCAGATTCGCTTGCACTGTGGATCGAGCTGCTGGAAGTTGAGCGGAGCTGGTCTTGTTGATCTCTGTTGCTCGAGTTCTGGCGGGAACTGCAACAAAGCAAACCGTTGGGCGCTGGATGGTGCCTGTTTGCACAGGGTGGTCACTCCTTGACCACAAGGGGATTCTTCAGTCTTCCACGTCGAGTGGGATGTCGAAGGGTCCAGAGTTTTGTTTCATAAGTTTCAGTCAGGATAATCTGATGTGCATCAGCACAGCTCCTACCTTTATTCCAAATCAAGGGGCTGGATTACCTGCTAGGTCCCTCCTATGGGTGGGACCCAGGAAGGGGGTGGTTACACCCCTTTCCCTTTGTCCAGTTTCGCGCCAGAGCTGGGGCTGGAGTGCCCCAGAACCGGTTTGACTGGATTTTGCATGGGACACCTTGTGTGCCCCAGGCAGTGTCTAGTTTCTTTCAACCCTCCCTGCTTTAATCCACTATCTCCTGTCTGGGGTGGTGTAGCACCTCCCTGTGACAGGAAACCCTTTGTCCAGGCCTCCCCTGCCAAGTTTCGGTCAGCAGCAGGAGGTCAGACTTGTGTCGGGGCAGCAGCATCCATTTTGTGATGCTGAGGCTCTGGTTAGGATTAACCGCGTTTTAAGTAAAGTAACATGTCTTCTCCCTCTAGAAGGGTGGAATGCTACCCCTGTCGCCAGAACTGGCAAGAGGGTAGTATTCCAAAGTGTATGACACCAAACACGACATGTTTTGATAAAGCCAAACCAAAGTTAGCAATAACCACGAGGATTATAATGCACTTAAGAGTATATGGTATGGCAGTATCACTGGAAAAGCAGTAAGGAAATGGTTCCGAACACTGCAGACAGGCTCAGCTCATGCTAGAGCACCATCTCACATAAAACCAAGCACTCTGCCACCAGGATTGTTAAGGCCTGCCATAGGAGTGACTTATAGGTGCTTATGTGTCCAGATATAGGTTTAGACATAGGTATACTATATGTAAGCAAGGGGTGAGTACACCACCTTGCCCCAGCTGAGTGATCAGCCTGTTGTGTCGATTTAAATGACCAGCCAGGGGTGGCAAAAAATATGCTGCAGCCCCTGGTAGGACTTGGATACATCTATGCCCTGGGCACCTATAGTGCACTGTACAGGGGCTGATAAGGTGTCCAGTACCAAATTGGTGATGTACCTAAAGTACATGGATTTTAATTTAGAGAGAGAACAGCAGGCTGTGGGTCTGATTAGCAGGCCCACAGCCACATTATTTCGAAAACCAGTGAAGCAAAAAGCAAAAATTGGGGTGACCATAGGATAGCAGACCCTACTCTCCTACACTCTTGAAAAAGTGTAACACTGGTTTCACGATTATGTATCAAAATGGTTGCACATTTAACTGGATAGAGACAAAGCAGTATGGGATGAGAATAATGTTAGTGTGGTGCCCTAGGCTCGTCGTGAAGCTCTGTTCTCCATGTGCTTTTATTTCCTCTAACCGTGCATTGTAGCAGGATATTCTTTTCCTCAAATGTACAATTTCTTCCCTGACCTCCCACCCCTTAGTTACCTTAAGAGTGGTACTATAGTTATATATCCAAGCACACTCTCAATTTGTTCTTCAAGGCATCTTTGATATTATTAGGCTTTGACTTCTACCGCTGGTTGTGCTGCCACTGGCGCATGTTTAATATTGCCAAATCAAAAAGGAGAGAGAGGACTAGGTAAGCTAGTCCAGATCCCCAAAGTTATATATGATTATCAATAAGGACTAGCTATGTTTGTGGTTAAAGACTCAAGAATGCGTACGTGTGCAGGCAAACCATTAGGTTTGATCATGAAGCCCTCACCCACCAACCTAGTTTTGTGGCATGCTTCATCATCGGGCCCACCACAGTGACACCGAATGTGTCCCGGGTATGTTTCGACGCCAGATTACTGCGGATCTGGTATTGTTGCTGAGTGTGCAGTGAAGTGAGTGAGTAAGTTATAATTAAAAGCTATACAGTGGTACCCGGTACCCGAGGGTAAATGGATAAACTTTAATCACCGGGCCCCTGTTAGCAGCTAAAAGGCAGACGGACGCGCTGGAGTGCGGATTATGACTTCCTGCGTCCTGTGTGGTCTACCCGATGAACGGCCCCGTCCAGTCACTCGGGGCACCGCAGAAGGACGACAGGTCCAAGGAGGATCCAGACCAGCAATTTCGTGAGTAAAAAGCTACCGACCGCTACGATCCTGGTAAGCAGATACCTTTCTCTCCCTACAGGTTGAACCCTAATCAATCCCTTTCTCAAACTACCATAGGGTCTTTTTCTCTGCCAAGTGACCCAAGTAGCCAGTGTGAGGATAATTCATATTACTTGCCTGTACCTCACCATGCTATTCCCCGCTGTTTAGCCCACCACCAGACAACCGGCATTACACTAAGATAACCCACGCCAGTCATGCCCTTGGCATGACCACCTTTTAGCCAACTCTAGGCCGTGCACGCACCTTAGCAGTCGGCAATATGTTGTGTGCCTAGCAAATCATGCTAATTGACTCTACCCTGTACGTCTGTCTATGTCCTTAATGTCATATGTACAGTAAAGCAAGAGGGAATCCCCCTCTGACATATAACGCACCTTAGCGAGTGCGACACATTAATTAAACAAACACAATCACTTAAAATCAAGTATTTATTTGCACTTTTCACGTACTCTTTGGTCCTGAGGAAAGCCAGTTTAAAAATCAAAGGCCTGGCTGAAACATGTAGACCACACAGGACGCAGGAGGTCATAATCCACACTCCAGCGCGTCCGTCTGCCTTTTAGCTGCTAACAGGGGCCCGGTGATTAAAGTTTATCCATTTACCCTCGGGTACCGGGTACCACTGTATAGCTTTTAATTATCACTTACTCACTCACTTCACTGCACAATCAGCAACAATACCAGCTCCGCAGTAATCTGGCGTCGAAGCACACCCGGGACACATTTGGTGTCACTGTGGTGGGCCCGATGATGAAGCATGCTACCAACTAGGTTGGTGGGCACGTTTAATATTATAATTTCTGGCTTTGGCTCATGAACTAATGATGCATCTACTTCTTGTTCTGATATTCTGTGCGATTATTCAGTCTCACTGCGGTGGTCTTTTTTTAACTCCATATTAAGTAAAATCTATGTAATTTGTTAGAATTTCTTCTTTGCATGATGTTT
This sequence comes from Lissotriton helveticus, assembly GCF_964261635.1. Taxonomy (NCBI): domain Eukaryota; kingdom Metazoa; phylum Chordata; class Amphibia; order Caudata; family Salamandridae; genus Lissotriton; species Lissotriton helveticus. The sequence goes on from NC_136067.1 coordinate 1,290,736,195, forward strand.
TGGATGTACACATTTAGGGCGTAGGTTTTTTCAGTTTTGGCAATTAATGACTTTAGTGAAGATAGCTTTTGGAAAAATAACAGTTTTCACCCAAGGCCTCAGCTTCTTCTTCTGGGACACAACCATTACAACACAGTCATTACAACGCATTACATTTACAACACAGTCATTACAACACAACTGCCGTTACATCGCATGCCTTTGCAACGCATCCATTACAATGCATGTCACTACAACACATGCCATTACAACGCATGTCACTACAATGCATGCCATTACAACGCATTATAAGGTGAGTAATAAGGAATCCACATTTTTCCCCTACACTATCCAACACTTACCCTACTGTTGCACTCACTGGAGTGAGAATAGTAATTTTTACCCCTACACTATCCAACACTTATCCTACTGTTGCACTCACTGGAGTGGGAATAGTAATTTTTACCCCTACACTCTCCACCACTTACCCTACTGTTGAACTGACTGGAGTGGGAATAGTAATTTTTACCCCTAGACTATCCAACACTTACCCTAAAAGTATTATGCATTGTAATGGTATGCGTTGTAATGGAATGCGTTGTAAATGTAGTTTCTATAAATGCATTGTGATGGCATGCGTTGTAAAAGCATGCGTTGTGATGGATGTTGTGATGTAAAAACCGCGTTGTAAAGGCATGCGGTGTAAATGTTTGTGTTGTAATGTGTCTTATTCGCACACACTTAGGTAGCACTAGAGAGATTTGTATTATCATCTTTTCTTACACTCCTTATATTATCTTATTGTGCAGAAGAATACTGTAGGAGGGTGGATACCTGACTATGGTTACCCCAGATTTTTGCCTTGTGTTTAGCTGGTTTTCGACTTAGTTGGCCTGGGACCCTGCTAATCAGGGCCCCAGGCTATCTGCTCCCTCTTTAAAATGGACTCCATGTACCCTAGGTGCATAACTAATTGGATATTGGGTCACCTTATCAGCCCCTGTACAGTGTACTATAGGTACCCGGGGCATAGGTGCATCCAAGGCCTACTAGGGGCTGCAAAAGTGGACTGTGGGAACACCCGCAGTTGAGGGAGTGCACAGCTGATGGACAAATGTCTCAAAACAAACTAGGTGTATCCAAATTTAAACACTATTCACAAATGCTCAAGGGCAAAAAGGTTTTATCCAATTATCAGATTTAGTGTCAACATGTTTCTTTTTTTTATTTTTTTATTTTTTTATTAAAGAACCAGTATCAGCATAAGACAATCCAATCAAGTTTGAATCATTGAATAAGATATATACAAGGGGGACAAATGATATGATGAAAGAATCTTAGAAGCAATAATATAAGGATGATAACAGATAATGATAACAGAAGATAAAGAGAAAGACAATAAAAGTCAATTAACACCAAAATGGGCAATATGCCTTATAAATACATTATACAATTATATTGAAAAATGACAGAAATAAATTGAATCAAAGAGTTTCATTAGTCTCAGCCAATTCCACTGGAAATTAAACCTGCTTTCCAAGTAGAAACTGGGTGCCATAGCTCTTCGCCCCGCAAGTGTCAACATGTTTCAACAAAAATATAAACACATGATTTCAAGCATTGTATGCATGCCAATAATCATTTGATATTCAAAACAATATTACTTTGTGTAATTGTTCAAGAAAGCATAGCATTATACATAAACATGTGAAGGCTTAGCAACAATATTATTTTCAAGATTCCCAATGCATTTCGGGTTCATAATTGGAACCCTTCGTCAGGGGAAATCAATTCCGTGGGTAAAGCTGTCTTCCCAAGATGGATGGAATCCACAGTAATCTAAAACACAACAATATGCAGTAAGTCTACTGCATCAAATGTAGGATTTGCACTCAAATTAGTTACTGAGTGTGCGAAATAGAAAAAGGAAAGAAAAGTGAGCGGTACTGTGTAATTACAAGTAAAAGGAACGGGGTTGTATTACCAAAAATCACCTCGGAAAAAGTGTGTTGCTTTAATCATAATAAGTGGTAGAGATACCGTATCCCAAACTGTCAAGCATAGTTCTGGGCTTGCCTGATGAGTTGCTCGTAGCTACTGTGTTTCACAACCTTGAAGGTGTAGACAATTCTAAAGGATCCTTATGCTTCAAAACGGTCTGTGAGATATAAACGTTACCATTGTTGAAATGAGGGTTTAGCAGGAATAAGTTAAACGAACATAATTGCGTTAAGCGCTTACCTGTAACCATAGATTGTTCTCGTCCGTCGATACTCGGGACGAGAGCTTCGTGGAATCTGAAAAGGGCTGGGACGCACCGTTAATAAACTAATGCGTGTGATGTGAAATAACACAAAAAGTGTAAAAACACAGAGTTTAACATACCCGAAGTGTGGGATGGTGAAGTTTCTGTTTACCGCCGGAGCTTCCAAACGCCGAAGTAGCGTTGTATGCGAGAAGTCTCATACTGCTTAGCGGTTTTAAAGGGACAGTGTAGGTATTCCCAATGCCGCGAGAAAGTGTAGCAGGAACGTGTTATGAGACAGTGCCCAATGTATTGCTTCCATATTGATAAGTATGATTTGTGATGTGTGTGCCACGTTAATTGGGACATCATGTTCTGTGCACTAAGTTCAAAGCGCAAAACTTGAACACAAAAATATAAAACTTTATTGGGTGACCCGTCTGCACGAACATGTGATAAACAAGGATTGTCTGAATGAAGGTTTAATAACGAAACCATGAAGATAAGTATATAGATCTTGGAAAGGAGAAGAAAACCCGTGAGAGAATGGATGATAATGGTTGATTTAAAAGAAATGTATAAATAAGACAGAAAAGATGACGAGTGCAAATCCTTTACAATTCAGGGAATAAATCAATTTCTCTCATATGGTATTATTACAAAAAGCACAACATTTCATAATGGTCATTAAGCCCATTGGGGTCACCATGCCTAATGTTTTTATCCAATAGGTTTCCCTTCGTGCAAGGGCAGTGTTAATGTCAGTACCTGGATTATTACTGAGGCTTTCAAGAATTGTGTAACATAATTGGGGTATGGTATGACCTGCTGTGTCCCAGTGTAAAGCCAGAGGAGAGGTAGTGTTTTTGTTCCTAATTCTGCTTTTGTGTTCTATGATTCATGTCTTGATTTTTCTACTGGTTCTACCTACATATACAAGGCCACAAGGGCATTTGATCGCATAAATTACTTGTTCAGTATTGCAGTTAGATGTATGCTTCAATTTTATTTTTTATTTTATGACCCGTCTGTGGGTGCATGAAGGTATCGCCCAGAATCACGTTACTGCACTGGCCACAGTTGTGGCATTTAGTCATTCACTTGAAAGGTTTTACAGGCTCTTCGTGTTGAGATTTTAACAGTTCACGTAAATTTTTAGATCTGTTGTGAGCAAACAGTGGAGGTTCAGGGAAAAGACCCTGAAAATCAGGTTCATTCTCGATGATTTCCCAACGTCTTCTGATGATAGTTTTGATACGTGGTGCAGTGGATGGAATATTTTAGCACAAATACCTCTCTCTGTGATGATGTTTTAATGGAGGCTCCTAGTAGGTCCTTCCTTGATTTCTTCGCTGTCTTTTCTTCTGCTTGATTGAGTATCTTCAATGGGTAGCCTCTGGCCTGATATTTGCGTTTTTGATCTTCAATGTTTATTTTGCATAGTTGCTCATCTGATGTGATCCTTTTTATACGTGTGAACTGAGAAGTTGGCAAATGTTTCTTCAATGACAACGGGTGTGCACTTTTAAAATGTAACGTGCTGTTTACATCTGTTGGTTTTTTGTATACTGATGTGATTAAACCTGCCGCAGTCTTATGGATTTCTATATCCAGAAAGTGTATTTTTTCTTCTTGGATGTCATATGTGAATTGTATCCTGGGGTTGTGTGTATTCAGGATTTTGATGGAATCTTCCAATAGGTGCCTTTGACCTTTCCATATGACTAGAATGTCACCAATGTACCGAAAAAATGCCACTGCATTGTTTTGCCATGTAGGGTTGGTGAGAATGTGTTGATGTTCAAAGTGAGCCATGAAGGTGTTAGCATACGAAGGGGCTCCGGGAAAGCCCATAGATGTTCCCGTCTTCTGTAAATAAAATCTCTTTTGCCAAACAAAATAACTGTGATACAAGGAAAAATTTAATAATTCCAGAAGAAAAATTGCTAATTCAGATGGTATGGTGGAGGCCAGCAATCTCCACTCCACTGCCTCTAAGTCTTCCTTGTGTGCTATAGAAGTGTAAAGAGCCACTACATCTATTGTACATAAGAGAATGTCATTGTTGACTGCTTCGCCAATTGCATCCAATTTTAAAAGACAATCCGTGGTGTCTCTTATATATGTTTCCCAAGTTTGTACAAGTGGCTGAAGGTGATGATCCACAAAGTATCCAATAGCTACATGTATTGAGTTACATCCAGCCACTATGGGCCGGAAGGGTGGTCTGAGATTGTCTTTGTGCATCTTAGGAAGCATGTATATGTGTGGAACTTTCGGGGTCTGGTTAACAAGGAATTTTCCAGTGTTGGTGTCTATGATCTCATCGTCAACTGCTTTTGTAACTATTGTTGTTAACAAAGTGATAAGTTCCTCCGTAGGATCTTTGTCAAGTAACATGTAGGTGTCTTCATCAGATACATGTGTATCCACGTTTGAGTTATAAAATGTCGTGTCTAGAACCACTAGAGCGCCGCCCTTGTCAGCCGGTTGGAACGTTATCGATTTGTCCTGTTGTAAAGTATTTAAGATTTTTTGTTCTTTTATGGTCAAATTCGATTTAGTGGATTTGGTGTACTTGATAGCCTCAAGATCCTTCTTTACCAGTAATTCAAACGTATCCAGTGACTTATGGGTAATTGGAGACATGAATTTGCTTTTAGGACGAAATTTCTAGGTTTCTTGATTGAGCTCTTCTGTGTTTGGCATTGTAGAGAAGAACCATTTTAGACGCAATTTGCGCATGAACTTAAATAGTGATGTTTTAGTTTCCAATTCATTGGAAGAGTAGGTCGGAACAAAGGACATACCTTTGTTTAAAACTTGTAGTTCTGCATGGTTAAGTTCCTTATGCGATATGTTCATCACAAGTGATTCTATTTCTTCAAATTTCTCTGTGGTCTGCCTGTCTCTGGAGCTTTTTTTGTTGTTTTGTCCCCTTCTAGTGCGGGTTCTGGTTGTATTGATGCCTTGTCTGGTGGAACTTTGGCCAATGGGCCTGACGCTAAAAAAGACGGTTGTGTACTGGAGGTAGCTGCTTCCCCTGCTTGAAATCATGTGTTTATATTTTTGTTGAAACATGTTGACACTAAATCTGATAATTGGATAAAACCTTTTTGCCCTTGAGCATTTGTGAATAGTGTTTAAATTTGGATACACCTAGTTTGTTTTGAGACATTTGTCCATCAGCTGTGCACTCCCTCAACTGCGGGTGTTCCCACAGTCCACTTTTGCATTTAAATTAATGGGAATTTAGGGTCTTTTTCCCATAGACAGGGAGTAGCACGCAATTCCTTTACAAACCTCTAAACGTTTTCAATAACTCTGCATAACCTACAATAAGAACCCCGAACACAGGTGTGCAACTGCATGATTTTTCTTTGCTACCAGGGGCTGCAGCATATCTTTTGCCACCCCTGGCTGGCCATCCAAACTGACACAACTGGCTGATCACTCACCTGGGGCAAGGTCGTGTAATCACCCCTTGCTTAGATATAGTATACTTATGTCTAAACCTATATCTGGACACATATGCACCTATAAGTCACTCCTATGGCAGGCCTTAACAATCCTGGAGGCAGAGTGCTTGGTTTTATGTGAGATGGTGCTCTAGCATGAGCTGGACCTGTCTGCAGCTTTCGGAACCATGTCTTTATAGCTGTTCTGGGATATTGCCATACCATATACTCTTAAGTGCATTATAATCCTCGCGGTTATTGCTAACTTTGGTTTGGCTTTATCAAAACATGTTGTGCAAGGTGTCATACACTTTGGAATACTACCCCCTCTCCAGTTTTGGTGACGGGGTAGCATTCCACTCTTCTAGAGGCCTAAGACATGTGGGTAACAGTAAATGCGGTTAAAACTAACCAGAGCCTCAGCATCACAAAATGGATGCTGCTGCCACAGACATAAGTCTGGCCTCCTGCTGCTGACCGAAACTTGGCAGGGGAGGCTTGGACAAAAGGTTTCCTGTCACAGGGAGGTGTTACACCACCCCAGACAGGAGATAGTGGATTGAGGCAGGCAGGGCGAGTGAAACTAGACACTGCCTGGGGCACACAAGGTGTCCCATGCATAGCCCAGTTCAAACTGGTGCTGGGGCACTCCAGCCCCAGCTCTGGCGCCAAACTGGACAAAGGGAAGCAACCACCCCCTTCCTGGGTCCCACCCATAGGAGGGACCGAGCAGGTTATCCAGCCGCTTGATTTGGAATAAAGGTAGGTGCTGTGCCCATAGATTTTAGATAATCCTGACTGAAACTTTGAAATGAAACTCTGGACCCTTCGACATCCCACTCAACGTGGAAGACTGAAGAATCTCCCTTGTGGTCAAGGAGTGACCACCCTGTGCAAACAGGCACCATCCAGCGCCCAACTGTTTGCTTTGTTGCAGCTCCAGCCAGAGCTCGAGTGACAGAGATCAACAAGAACCCGATTTCCAGACATCCAACAGCCCGATCCACAGCCACAGCAAAGCTGAGACCCGTGGAGGCGACGTGAGACGTGGGACCAGCCATCTTGAAAAGACAGCGAAGTGCTGACCGTGCAGCTCCTGAGGCATCCTCGAAGCTGTGCATTAGGGTTTGAGAAGCCCCAGCGCCGAGTAGCTCGTGCACCGAAGATCACCCCTCCACACTCACAGAGTGCTGCGTGGGGCCCTTTTGCATTTTTCTGCTCGGTGCGTCTGTCCGGTCACTTGCCCGTTGGCTAGTGGCCTCTACAACAACGATTCTTTGAAACTACTCTGCTAGTCTGGTTGCTCCAGATTGTCCCTCTCTCCACTGAAAAGGAGCCACCTCTCTGACCTTGCTGGTCCGAGAAAGAAGCGATATGCAGTTCCTGCGTGGGTTGCATTTGCCAAGGCCTGTTGACTCTGATCCGAAAGCCGACACCGCCGACAGCGAGAGCCTTTGTGTGAGAGCTCGTGATCCACTCCTAGCCATCCTCGATGCCCCAGAGTCCACGTGGCAGCGGAGACAAGCTTCTCAACAACCACCTGATTGCGCCCGACATCGCCTGGTTCCTTCCTGGTTCCATCCTGGTCACTGGCTAGTGACCCAGACTCTGTCCCCTCTGCTTTCAGGTACTCTACATCTTCGATCCACCCTTGGATCCAACCATATTCTTCTCTCCTGGCCGCCTGCAGCATCTTCATCTCCAGGCTCCATGGATCTCCACGATGAAACCCGACACACTTTGGCACCTATGCACCCGCTTCCTGTGGGTGAGGTAAGGATACAACACCGGTCTCCTGTAGTGGTGTACACCTCTAGTGTCCTAGTTTTAAGTGGCTAAGTTCTAGTCGAGTCAGAAGACTTCCAAAGCAGTAACTTTATAACTTTTACGCACCATTGACTTTGCATTGGTGCATGCGTGTGCTTTTAGCGCTGCACCCGAATCCCGCGGGCTACTCCCGTCCTAACTACAGTTAGTCCAGTGTAGTCCCAGCGATTCCCAAGGCCCTAGGCCTTACCATTGTTCGTAAAGCGGTTCTTATACCACTTATTTAATATATGGTTTGAGTGGCCACCGGGCCTATCCATAATTGTGCAACTTTTTTATGTTTAACTGTGCTTTTGTTTAAACGCTTGTGCCTCTGCACTCATAAAGAGTGCAGAAGATTATTCTAGTAATAAATACATATATTTTTATAATATATAACTTGTGTGGTGTCCTTTCATTTGATATTACAGGATTGCATATGGTAAAACAGCTGGCTTCACATGCCCTCTTGAGTTTAGCCTAAGACTGCTTAGGTCCATGCTACCCCTAGGATAGCTTGTCTATAAGGTTGACTTTACAACCACCACTATAAGGGTTGTTTGGACTGATACAAGGTGCTCACTAGAATAGTGAACATCATACATCAGGCCAACTTCTCACATTGGTGTGCAGCGGTTGGGATTTGAGCTTGCTGTTGTTTTACCATTGCAATCTTAATATCATTTGAAAGATCACATTAAGTACCATAGGTACATATAAACAAAGCTTACATACTTAAGTTCTACTGAACTTAGTAGTTGTAGACCAAAGGGCATAGCACACCCTGACTACAACTCACTAGCAAGGTTCTAGTAGGAAAACACATAGAGTAGGTAAGTGCACCACTTACACCTCACTAGAGTCATGTCTGACACAGGTGAGCAAATCAGTGCTCTGCCTGTGACAGGTGACCTTACCAAGACACCTTCCAACTATGACAAACTCAGCTTCAGAGACTTGAGTGGCTTGTGCACTACAAGGGGGCTGAAAAAGGGTCACAACCCTACCATTCCTATCCTGATAGGAGTCCTAGAAAAGGATGATCTTGAGATGGCTAGTGAAGGTCCCTCAGGTAATCCAGGAGATGGAGTGAACCGACCCCCCAGATGATGAGAACACCACCCCAGAGGTAGAAAAGGAGTTGGATGAAGATATAGATTCAGATGATCAGGGGGACATCCAGGTCCAAGTTAGAAGGCTTAGCCATGCTAACTTGAGCCTACATGGGGATGGAGAGGTGAACCACCTTCCCAGACCCAATAGCAGAATATTCCCTGGCAATAGAAGAGAGAGATCCCTTTCCAGGGAATCTAACCTTTCTAATGCCTCAAGGGCTTCTCAAAGGGGAATGACTTCCCCTCAGAGAAAAGAGCATCAGGCCAGGATGAGAGCAGTCAAGCTCCAGATAGAGAGGGAAGAGATAGCCCTGGCCCAAGCTAAACTTGCTTTGGCAAGGGAACAAAAATTGAGTGGAGTAGACTCCATTGGTGGCAGCAATATCCAGAAGGATAAAGACAGGTCCTATGACCATAGAAACCTGACAAAGATGGTGTCCCCCTGCAAAGAAGGGGATGACATCCACAAATGGATGACTGCTCTGGAGAGGGCCTGCATGGTACAGCAGGTTCCCCAAGACCAGTGGGCAGCAATCGTATGGTACTCCTTTTCTGAGAAAGGGAGAGATAAGCTCCTCACAGTTAGCCCTGGGGATGCTAAAAACTACACAGTCCTGAAGAGTGCTCTTATTGATGGGTTTGGCTTAACCACTGAGCAATACAGGTTGTTGTTCAGAGATACCCAAAAAGCTCAGACTCAGGACTGGACTGATTTTGTAGATTGTGCTACTAAGGCTCTGGAAGGTTGGTTACTTGGCAGCAAATTACATGACTATATAGGATTGTATAATTTGATTATGAGGGAGCAGATCCTTATTAATTGTCAAAACCAGCTTTTGCACCAGCACCTGGTGGACTCAGATCTGGCCTCTCCACAAGAATTGGGTAAGAGGGCAGACAAATGGGTCAGAACCAGGATTAGGCCTAAGAATCAGGGTAATGACCAAAAGAAGTATAATTCCAAGGCTCAAGAGAAAGTTGGGGATAAATCAAAAGACAAGTCTCCCACAGGGCCCCAAAACTCCAAGGATGGGGGTGGGTCCCAAAACCCTTCCTCTAACCCAAAGAAACCTTATTGCCATGCCTGTAAGCAGACTGGCCACTGGAAAACTGATAGCTGTTGTCCAAACAATAGCAATAAGGAAAATATTCCTCCAAGTAAAGCTCCAATACCTCCTGTTACTATTAGTAGTAATCCCCCAGGTGGTGGGAGCACCTCTAAGAATTTGGCTGGGGTTACTTTTGGAACTCATGTGGACTCTGGCCTAACCAGGTCCCCAACTACAGCTACTCTTGTCTGTGAAAATTGCATGGGGTTTGCCAACTTCACTGCTTGCCCAAACACTTTGAGCAAGTACAGACAGGAGCCCTCATCAATGGTCAAAAAGTTGAGACCTATAGAGACACAGGGGCTAGTATCACTATGGTGACTGAGAATCTAGTCCCCTCAAGGCAACTTTTACCTGGTGCCACATACCAGGTGACCAATATTGATGGAGTGCAGACAAATCATCCCATGGCAGTAGTAAGTCTCAGCTGGGGAGGTGTCACTGGCCCAAAGAGAGTGGCAGTGTCCCTAAACTTGCCTGTAGATTGTCTACTGGGAAATGATTTGGAAATCTCAGCCTGTGCTGAGATAGAACAAGAAACCCATTCTAAAATGGTAAATCTCCATGGAAAGGGTAGTGGGGCTGTGATGGCCACAGCCCCAATCCAAGATGTCCTTCCTGAACAGGTTAGGAGGGCTGTGCCAGTCTCAGCCCAATCTCAAACAGATTCCTTCCCTGAAAAGGTTAGCAGGGCTGTGATGGTAACAGCCCATACCCAAACTGAGTCCCCTCCTGAAAAGGTTGGTGGGGCTGTGATGGCTGTGGAAAAGTAAATTTTGCCATGTTCTGTGTCCCTACGTGTTCCCCCATCTTATGTTATATGTGCATGATTAATATGCATATGTATCCCCTTATGATCGATTAATGACGCAATTATAGTTGTGTCCATCTCTAGTATGCCAATTTCCAGTTCTCGTGAAAGCTACGAGTATTAGGCCTATGTAAAGTTATGTTGCCACGTTTCACAGTGTGCACGTTAATTCAGTAAAAGTCCCCGTTTCTAGGCCTCAAAAGGGCCCGGACTCAGATTCAGCTCCTGTCTCCTGAACCCTCGCTGAGGAGCGATACAGCCCCCACCTGTATCCCTGACCCTTCACTTACTTCCTGCCTCACAGTGCCCGGCTCGGCCTGGCTCTGCCTGCCAGTCTGCCAAGAGTATGTTATGATTCTAGTTATCAGTTCAGCCCTCCTTCTCTGCATTCCTAAGCTACTGAATCGCATCAATAGTTTCAGTCATAGTCTAGCCTTTACGTCTCCATGTGAGAGAAATACTGTATTAATGGTCATTTAATATTCCTCAACACGCACTACATGTAGAATAATGCATGCACCAGTCTTAGAGTCTGTTAGCCTTTGCCCTGATAACTTTTGGATTCTATCAACATGTTCTCTAAACATCAGATACTAGATAGTGTTTAGGTACATGTCGCTCTGACACTCCAGACTTTCGTCTCCTCTTCTAGCGCAGAAATCATAGCCCCCAGTTCCTCCTAGTAACACGTCATTGCCAGCTTGCGCGCACCACTAGGTCAGAGGTCCCGGCTCCTTAGGTAGCCCCCTCCATGTTTCCGCCCCATTTATGACATATTCTGTTACGTTTACATCACATGTCTATGTACACGCCTCTTGTTACACCTACTTTCTGCCTTATCTTTCGCGACTGCTATGAACTCCACCCACTGCTACGCCTACTGTATTAACTGTAATGCAATTGTTTAACTATAAATATTGTGCACTGTTATTAAAAGTTACCCTTATGCTCCGATCCTGCCCCCCGGCAGCTGCCATCCTATTCCCGTGCAGGTTGTCCTGTTCCTGTCCTTTATGCTGTATTAAAACCTGCAAACTCCAGCTACCTCGAATCTTGACTCTTATTTATTGAGCTATCTATTTGTATGAGTATCCTGAAAAATAGTACCGGTAATTAATTATTTATTTACCACATAATGGCGCCCGAACAGGGACTTGCCCTTTCCCCACGCGCCGGAGAAGCCACGCAGGCCCCCTGATCCTCTGCAGCCGTGACGGAACCATACCGTGCACGTGCAGATATTTCTGCTTCAAGTATCCCTCAGGCCCACAGAGGAGACGGAGGTTGCGGTCCAGCATCCAGACGAGGCGGTGGAGGAACGCGGCGAGTCCCGACCAGAGCCCAAGCCGAGAGTCCAAGGTCCGAGGTATCCGGAGGCCCACCTGTAACTGAAGTCCGAAGTTCGTCCGTCCGTCGTCGTAGCAGTCCAGTCCAGTCCGAGGCCTTCCGTTCTTGCTGCCCGGTGAGTACCGTTGCTGGGGTAGTATCTAGACAGGGTCAATTAATTTGTCTCTGGTCCGTGGGTTTGGGTACACAGATCCAACACGAAGTGTCCACCTAGGTGGATGCGGGTCCTGACGTGTCTCTTTATGGGACCGGTAAGTTTCGTACTGTTTTAGCAGTACATCTAGTCATTCTAGTAAGTTTCTGTTCCAGTCAGTTCTGTTCTCGAGAAAATCATGTGTTCTGTTTTCAGTATTCCAGGTAGTATTTTTGTCCGAACTGTTATTTTAAATGTCATTTCAATGTGTTTTTAATATCGTGGTATGAGTGATCAGTCTTAAGTCATTATTGTGTTCATTGTGTATTGTATTGTGTCCAGATCTCAGTATAGTCATGCCTTTGTTTTCAAAATTACGTCAGTTAAAAACTAGAAAAGGTCTGTTAGAAGAAGCAGTTCCTGTCCCGCCTAGGGACAGTCCAGGTCATTTTATGTATCATAAGCATGGCATAAGTGCCATATTATATCTAGACTTATGGGTCGAGTATACTAAGGAATTAGAAGAGAAATATAGATGGCCTGTATCAGGCACATGGGATGCCGAGTGCATCATGCGAGTAGAAGAAGCATTATGGAAAAAGAAAGCCAGACAGTCCCAGAAAGATGCCATCGAGTTATGGCGCAAAGAATCTCATAAAAGAACCGAAAAAGAAATCAGAAAGTCAGAATTAAGTAGAGAATCCTCAGAAAGAGCCCAAGAAAGGGAATTAATCGAAATAGGTGAACGAGTTAAAGCCGAACAGTCAGACAGACAGAGGAATGCCCTCATTAAGGGTATGTATCCTCTTCTTGCCGAGGGCTTGCCAAAAGCAACCCCGGAAGCACCATGTAATTTTCCGCCACCATTAGTTCCGATTAAGCTACGTCACAAACCGACCGCAGCTGATATTTTCCTCTCGTCCTATTTGGACGACACAGTCCCAGAATATGCGAATCCTGCTCCGCCAGCTCCAGTAAATAATGTAATTCCTGTTCCTCCAGACACCGGGGCACCTGTTACAGTACCTGTTACGGTACCCCCGGTCCAGCCTACAGTACATGCACCCGCTACATCAGTCACTCTGCCAGCACGAAGAGTATCAGTCGACGATTCCAGTTTAGGGGCCGCGGGAGGAGGTCCTCCTGGTACCCCGCCGCCACATAAACGTGTAACGTTAGTCGAGTTACATGAACGTGCGTTACAGCGTACGCCCAAATATCAGTCCGTTGCAGAAATCAGGCGAGCTCTTACCGAATGCCGTTATGATCCAGTCCCAGGCGATGATAATATGGTTATATATTCATTGCGTGTAAGACGGGTGACCGAGTATTTGGACACCCTACCGAATATGAAAGAAGATCTAGACAGAATATATCGTTTCATCCGTACAGGAGAAGATCCAGAAAGTATTGGTGAAATCATGACTCTAAGGAAAGCTGAGACCCAGCTCATGCTATTGAAGTTTCTAATCAATTGTTTAATAAGGGAACAAGATTATCCGACTAAAGATCCGACCGAAATGAAAGTTCTGACAAGGTGGAGTGATAATATAGCCGAGGGTAAACACAGGACACTCAGTAGTATAGAGAGTATGTACAAGAAAATCTGTAAGGAAATAATAAGGTTACACGAGAAACGCAAAACAGCACAAGTAAGCGAGAAGGAAAACGACTCTTCTACTGAAGAGGTAGACGACGAGAATACCGCCAGAATAGCGTATGTAGGTAAATCTAGATTTCCAGACCGACATTTACGTCTAGAACACAAGAAAGTTTTTCATCTTCCAGCACCAGAACAAGAGAATCTTGAGCAAGTATTTCAAGCTACCGATCACATTCTGAAATCACGAATCGGTTATAGTGAACTTAGTACTATGCATGAAGAAGAACTAGCCCGATCAGCAGTCCGATGGGCTACTGATTCTACCACTTTTCCAGACGAAATAGTGGCACAAATGTTTCTGAAACTGCCCCCAGCCGAGCAGCGACTGGTGGGTATGTATATGATCCAGCACCTCATCACACTGTATGAGGGTCAACATTCTGATCCAGGTCCGTTACATGATGTTCTGAACGAGTTACTCCAGTATAGATGGAAAGGTCTAGGTACCGATTTAATTAGTACCATTCTAGAACAGCGCCACAAATATAGAACGTTTCTGAATCCGCATTTTGTTCACGTCTCACCCCCCGAAAGTAAACCGTTTTACATAGACAGACAGCATCCGTTACGAGAAGTACACCCAGTTAGGACACCGGGTGGTGAAATGCAACGAGTATTTGTTTACACCCCGATTACAAAGATGGAACTCTTAGAGATGAAAAAGTTAATTCCCTGTCACGACAAAGATCCAGCAGGGTTCCACCGTGAATTAAAAGACATGCTCCGTATGGGAGAATACACGTATCCAGATATCATTAAAATGCTAAAGGTTCTGTTGCCTGCGGGCACATATGAAAAACTCAAAGAAAAAGAATGGGAGGTGGGAGAGAAAAAGATAGATTGGGCAGCTCTAGAAGCTGAAGAAAATACACGTGTACCAGGTACCGGTCTAGGAGAGAAATGTAAAGAATTACCCGAACTGTTAATACAAGTTTTACCAAGATTACTAGTCACGAAAAAGGAAGACTGGGATGCAATCTCAGCCTGTAAACAGAAACCAGACGAAGATACTAGTGATTTTTATTCTAGATTTGAGAAATGCTTTAGCATTAACAGTGGCCTCAAGACGAGTAGTGAGTCATACCCTCATCTTTTTGTTACTAAACTAGTCGAGAATTCAAGCCCACAAGTTAAAAATCGAGTTTTGAAAGTCGAAAGTACCTGGCTAGCTAATACTCCGTCACAAATGCTTCAGATGCTTCAGTATCACCAGAATAGAATCAGAGAAGAGCAAGAACACGAAAGGAAACGTATGAAAGACACGAAAATGAAAGTATTAGTTGCACAATCTGTTCCTCAAGACAGTCAGAAGAGGGGTACGAATCAAGCCAGTCATCCTGCAGTTCCTGTTAAAGGGACCTGCAATTATTGTAAACAGCCAGGTCATTTTATAAACGAGTGTGCAGTTCTGAAACACAACATAGCTACCGGTAAGACTAAAGAAAGACCACGTCCGCCTAGACAAGAACAAGTTTCACAGACTCCCCAGTTACCACAGAATGCACCACAGACAGTTACAGTACCGCAGCCTATTGCTGCAACACAGCATGTTACACAGCAGATGTACCAGTATGCACAGTCCGAGTATCCAGAGTACCAGCCGTATTCATGAAACAGCCTAGAGAGGGAGGTAGGCTTGCCTCTCATCGAGATACCTGTAGATCAAGAGGGTCCCTATGTTCACAGTCAAGTATTAGGGAAAGACAGAAAGTTTCTGATTGATACAGGGGCAAGTAGGACTACTATCAGTCATGACGAGGTTCCAGGGGCTCCGCTCTCAGGCTCTAGAAATGTTTCCCTTGGATTTTCAGGAAAGCCAATAGTTAACGAGATTTCTAAACCAGTTTCTCTAGAAGTAGGTCCATTGTCCCGAACTACTGACCTGTTACTTACGAAATCATGTCCAGAAAATTTGTTAGGTATTAAGACATTGAAAGAATTAGGTGCAGTTATTTGCTGCTCCCCAGAAGGAATACGTTTGTTTTTACGTGACTTTAAGGGTCACTATGTATTACGTGATTTTGATCCAAGATTACTGAAAGTCCCGCAGCATCTATGGGCACAAGGTCCAACTGATGTTGGTTGTATGCAGATCACACCCCATCGTGTGACCCTCAAACCAGGTGTAGTGTTACCACGAATCAGACAGTACAGATTGCCACCTGAGGCTGTAGCAGCCTTATCCAAAATTATTGACGAGCTTATTGTTCAAGGAGTGGTTGTAGAAACTGACTCCAATGTATGCAATTCTCCTATCATTCCAGTCATGAAACGTACTGATCCAAATGCACCTCCAGTATATCGATTAGTGATTGACCTTCGAGAACTTAATAAATGTATCATTCCCCAGTACCCAGTTGTCCCAGATATTTCATCCCTATTGACAGCCATTGATTCCGAAGCTACGTTTTTCACAGTCATAGACCTCAAGAATGCATTTTTCAGTGTCCCCATCCATCCAGACAGCCAGTTCCTTTTCGGATTCTGTTTAAATGGAAGGAGCTATAAATTCACACGAGCTCCTCAAGGTTTCACAGAAAGTCCTAGTATTTACAGTCAAGCACTTAAGAGACAACTAGACAATATTCACATGCCAACTGACACTGCCCTGCTCCAGTATGTCGATGATATACTGATCACAGCCCGTTCTGAACGTGACTGCGAGCGTGCGTCACTTACAGTTCTGTATTTCCTAGCCGAGATGGGGCACAAGGTGTCCCCTTCGAAGCTTCAATTCTGTGTCCAGCAAGTGATCTATTTAGGACACTTACTGTCCAAGAGGGGTAGGCAGTTGACACCTGACCGTATCCAGTTAATAGCGAGTCTTCCTCAACCCAAGACCCAGAAAGAGGTACGAGCTTTTATCGGCCTCACTTCTTATTGCCGACAATGGATTCCTCAGTATGCATTTCTAGCCAAGCCACTGATACAGTTAACGACACAGGAGGCAGCCGTATCGACTGTCCTCCCTTGGACATCTGAACATACACTTGCTTTTAATGAATTAAAGAAAGCCTTATGTCAAGCACCTGTTCTAGCTACACCGAACTACAGTAAGCCTTTCACACTTTTTGTCACAGAACGCGAAGGTACAGCATTATCTGTTCTCACACAAGATCAAGCAGGACAATACAAGCCTTGTGCTTATTTTTCGAGCACATTAGATCCAGTAGCCCAGGCTCTGCCTGCGTGCCTCAAGTCAGTTGCAGCCACAGCACTAGCTATCAGACAAAGTGATTCCATAGTGTTAGGACATTCCCTGACAGTACAAGTTCCACACTCCGTGGAAGTTCTTTTAAACCGAACACAGACTCAACACTTGACAATTGCACGTTTAACAGGTTATGAATTGACACTGTTCCAGCCACACATAGAAATCAGACGCTGCAACGTTCTAAATCCTGCTACACTGTTACCGTCAGTTACTTCAAATCCTGCCACACATGACTGTGTGGAAGTTGTTAACACCATGACAAAGCCAAGACAAGACCTGACAGACATTCCGTTACCAGATCCTGACCTGACACTCTATGTGGATGGTTCATGTATGAGAACAAGTACAGGAGAACTAGTCGCCGCGTATGCAGTGACTACTGACACTGAAGTTTTAGAGACACACCGTATTGACACTCTGTCTGCCCAAGCAGCAGAGTTAGTCGCTCTGACCCAAGCCTGCATACGTGCCAAGAACCTGAAAGTTAATATTTACACAGATTCACGTTATGCATTCGGAGTCGTACACGACTTTGGAGTGCTCTGGCAGGAGAGAGGTTTTATGACTTCTCATGGAACCAAGATTCAGCATGGTCTCCTCATTCAAGCTCTGTTAGATGCAATACATTTACCGACAGCTATCGCTATCATGAAGTGCAAAGCACATACGAAAGTCACTGACATCATTTCCCAAGGTAACGATCTAGCAGATCGAACAGCCAAGCTTACAGCCCAGACTCCAGACATTCCAGTGAACACGACACTGACACACACTCCAGATCCGATTACATGTATGACAGTTAAGGACCCCACTCAAGATGTCATAGATATCCAGTCACATGCTACTCCCGATGAAATCAAGAAATGGTCCGAACAAGGAGGGGTCCAGACAGATCAGGGATGGTTGACGAAAGGAAAAGCCACATGGTTTCTCCCCGACTCAATGGTTCAAGTCATTATTAATACCGCACATAGTCCTGCACACTTAGGAGAAAAAGCCATGTTAGACAGTATCCAGAACATTTGGTTCAACAAGCATTTACGAGCTGCAGCCAAGCAGAAAGTCCGTACCTGTATGATATGTTGCCAGTTCAATCCAGGTAAAAGTGTCCCGGTGGAACAAGGGGGATTCCAGCCTCCTGACCACCCTTTTGAGGTCCTCCAGATGGATTATATTCAGATGGAGCGATGTCGAGGTTTCAAGTATGTCCTTGTAGTTGTATGCGCTTTGTCCAGGTGGACAGAGGCATATCCAGTTCCAGATTACACAGCCGCGACCACTGCCAAGCAGTTGGTTCGTGAATTTTTCCCCCGTTATGGACTCCCTAGGGTCGTGTATTCTGATAACGGCCAGCCATTCTCATCTGAACTCATGAAGCATGTTTCCCTTCTGTTAGGGTACCAGTGGAAGTTTCATTGTGTACGCCATCCTGAAGCAGCCGGTCTCGTAGAGAGACATAATCAGACATTAAAAATCCGCCTTGCTAAAGTCTGTAAAGAGAAAGATGTAGACTGGCTAGTGGCTCTGCCAGTCGCCTTGTTTTATATGCGCATGGTCGCACATTCCAGATCAGGTCTGTCCCCTTACGAGGTCGTATTCGGCCGCCCCCCGAACCTGTGGGGTACACCTAGACCCCGAAGTATTACCGATGTTTCCAGTAATATGCTGACAGATTACCTAGCTTCCTTGATGTCTGCCCTACACTCTTGTCGTTCACAGGTTGCCGCCGCATTTCCAGACAATACCGAGGTGAAACCGCATGAAATCGTTCCAGGAAGCCTGGTCCTTGTCCGGAATTTTGATCGTTCAAGTCCGCTGGAGCCTCGCTGGAAGGAACCGAAGCAAGTCCTTCTGACCACCCGCACGGCCGTGAAGCTGGAAGGCCGCAAGGGGTGGGTGCACCTGTCCCACGTCAAGAAATTCCATGGATGTCCCATAAAAACATTGGACTGTTCCATTTTTAAGGACTGCCAGAATTTTAAAAACTGCCCTATTCTCAAGGACTGTCCCGCTACAAACTTTGATTCCAAGCCTCCCCTGTTAGAGGAAACTCCGCAGCAGGAGTATAAACAGAAGCTCCGGTCTAGTAAAATAAGTCAGCCAGTTTAATTGTCTAAGTCCCCCTCGGGTGAAACGGTTAGACAGGTTTCTGACATGTATGAGATAGACCCCCATAGTGAGAGAGTTAGTCAAAACTCTATCAGATGTATCGTTTTTCTAAGTTTTGTATTGTTTCTAAGTTTGATGGTTACTTGCACAAGTTATGCATTGCATTTATGTTTTTCAATTTCTCATGTAAATAAGTTTTCTAATGCTACAGTAGAGCACACATTTAGTGATCTGCCTCCTCACGAGCTATCCTATCGTCTTGCTATGAGAAATAATACGTTCATCAGAATGCTACACTATTCACACCAGACCAGCAATGCCACTAATTGTTGGGTGTGTGGTCGACTCCCCCCTTTCCAGACACCGAAGGGAGTTCTGCCACTCTTTCCTTATCCGTTTTCACATAATGGTTCGTGTGGAGCATGGTCCACGTTAACGTCATCTTCTAATGATATGTTACTTCTGAATAGTACATGTTTTCCAGACAAGCAAGGTCTCACCCATAGAACAGGGTTAGATCTAGAAAATGAAGTTTATAATTTAGGTAATTATTCTTCGAATTTTATGGTCCTGAATGTTCAGTCTGATACTACTCCAGATCTACCTGCAATTTCAGTACTACCAGTCAAAGGCGAATTATGTGTCCGAAAGAATGGTTCCGCACATGTAGGACATAGTGATTGTACTACTATTGTCAAGTATAGTGACAGTGGGAAATCTATTTTCAAAGCCTCACGTCATTCTTATTTTGTTTGTGGTCAGACCGCATATGTTCGTCTGCCCCTCGATTGGGATGGAACATGTTACATTGCCTTCCTACTGCCACCAGTTTTCCTAGCCCCATCCGATTATCATAGAAACACACATCTAGTACACATTAGACATAGAAGGGAGATCGAGTCCCCGATTGTCGATCAAACTGAAACTGCTCTAGAACAGTATACAGACTTCAATAGAGGTTTCTTCTTCTTTATAGGACCTATCCAGAATAGTAAGCTAATCCGTAGGTTAACCAGAACCCTTGAAGCAGTAGTGAATGAGACTACTTCTGCTCTAGGTAACTTAACCGAAGAGCAATCTGCTATGAGATTTGTCGTGCTCCAAAATCGTCTCGTTCTTGACGTCATACTGGCCGATAGAGGAGGAGCATGTAGAGTCATCGGATCTAGTTGCTGCATTTTCATTCCTAATAACGCACCGTCTGTTTATTCAGCTATAACCAGACTTCATAAAATTGCCCATCAGTTACACCAGAATCCAGGAACCTGGACATGGTCCGGTTGGCTCTGGAGTATAATTTCTGCCTGGGGATGGAAAGTATTGTCATTCCTAGGTATAGCAGTAATGATCATTTTCAGTTGCTGCCTCTGTTTACAATGTGGCCCTGCGATTTGCGGCATTTGTGCTACATCCTGTATTCCTAGTCCTAAGTCCCGCTCTAGATCCCGTTCCAAGACAATTCAAGACGAGCAAATGATACTGTATGAAATGATAGATGGTATCATGAATATTGATGTTTCCTGATGGAAACGTAGTGACAAGGAGGGAATGTGGAAAAGTAAATTTTGCCATGTTCTGTGTCCCTACGTGTTCCCCCATCTTATGTTATATGTGCATGATTAATATGCATATGTATCCCCTTATGATCGATTAATGACGCAATTATAGTTGTGTCCATCTCTAGTATGCCAATTTCCAGTTCTCGTGAAAGCTACGAGTATTAGGCCTATGTAAAGTTATGTTGCCACGTTTCACAGTGTGCACGTTAATTCAGTAAAAGTCCCCGTTTCTAGGCCTCAAAAGGGCCCGGACTCAGATTCAGCTCCTGTCTCCTGAACCCTCGCTGAGGAGCGATACAGCCCCCACCTGTATCCCTGACCCTTCACTTACTTCCTGCCTCACAGTGCCCGGCTCGGCCTGGCTCTGCCTGCCAGTCTGCCAAGAGTATGTTATGATTCTAGTTATCAGTTCAGCCCTCCTTCTCTGCATTCCTAAGCTACTGAATCGCATCAATAGTTTCAGTCATAGTCTAGCCTTTACGTCTCCATGTGAGAGAAATACTGTATTAATGGTCATTTAATATTCCTCAACACGCACTACATGTAGAATAATGCATGCACCAGTCTTAGAGTCTGTTAGCCTTTGCCCTGATAACTTTTGGATTCTATCAACATGTTCTCTAAACATCAGATACTAGATAGTGTTTAGGTACATGTCGCTCTGACACTCCAGACTTTCGTCTCCTCTTCTAGCGCAGAAATCATAGCCCCCAGTTCCTCCTAGTAACACGTCATTGCCAGCTTGCGCGCACCACTAGGTCAGAGGTCCCGGCTCCTTAGGTAGCCCCCTCCATGTTTCCGCCCCATTTATGACATATTCTGTTACGTTTACATCACATGTCTATGTACACGCCTCTTGTTACACCTACTTTCTGCCTTATCTTTCGCGACTGCTATGAACTCCACCCACTGCTACGCCTACTGTATTAACTGTAATGCAATTGTTTAACTATAAATATTGTGCACTGTTATTAAAAGTTACCCTTATGCTCCGATCCTGCCCCCCGGCAGCTGCCATCCTATTCCCGTGCAGGTTGTCCTGTTCCTGTCCTTTATGCTGTATTAAAACCTGCAAACTCCAGCTACCTCGAATCTTGACTCTTATTTATTGAGCTATCTATTTGTATGAGTATCCTGAAAAATAGTACCGGTAATTAATTATTTATTTACCACATGGCCACAGCCCAAACTCAAACAGATTCATGTGTTGTGAAGCCTGAAACTATGGATCACTCCACACAAACAGAGAGCATTGAGGAGGAAGAGAAATCTCCCTCCCACCAGACTTTAGGAAAGGATCAGCCTCCTCGGGGAACTGATCTTACCCCTTGTGAAGAAACTGCCCCAGAGGTAGTCAGGCCTAGCCTGGCAGAGCCCCTGATGTCAGTGGACCCTTCCAAGGTGGGACCCAGTCTGGAGCAGGTAACTTGCCCCTCTCTACCCTGCCTCAGTCAGCCCAGGGCTGCAGAGGTCAAGGAGGTCAGTGAGCCCCAAAGGGCCCCCTGTCCAATAAAACACCCCCATCAGCAGATTAGGGGCACCAAAGCTAGCAGCCCTAGCAAGGGGACAACTTTAAAAACTCCTGAGGGATCTCCCTTACACCTAGTTAGGAACCTCCCCCATATGGACACTGTTGGGCACAGCCAAACATGGGACCCAAAGGCCCCAAACCTAACCTGTCCCTCCAGTAAGCCAACAAAAGGGACCAAGCCTCCAGCTGTAGGCAGCCAGAGGTTGACCCTGAGAGCACAGTGCAACTCAGTCATGGAAAGAAAGGCATGCATGGTGGATAGTGATTGGAGGAAGTTGAGCCCTACCTTAGTGGAGCCTCACTTCAGTACTCCATCTCAACACCAGCCTTTTACTTTGCCAAACCACACTACAGGTAGTAATTCCCTATGGTGGAGACCTTCTGATACCCCTAGGGTGAGGGATTGCTTAGTGGACCATGAGATAGGGGGTAACCATGCCAGTGCATGTTCCTCCTTATATGGCCACTCAGGCAATATAGGCTTACCTACTCAAGGATAGCCTTATCTCCTTTCATTTGGGGGGCGGGTTATGTAGGAGGGTGGATACCTGACTATGGTTGCCCCAGATTTTTGCCTTGTGTTTAGCTGGTTTTCAACTTAGTTGGCCTGGGAACCTGCTAATCAGGCCCCCAGGCTATCTGCTCTCTCTTTAAAATGGACTCCATGTACCCTAGGTGCATAACTAGTTGGATATTGGGTCACCTTATCAGCCCCTGTACAGTGTACTATAGGTACCCAGGGCATGGGTGCATCCAAGGCCTACCAGGGGCTGCAGCATATCTTTTGCCACCCCTGGCTGGCCATCCAAACTAACAAAACTGGCTGATCACTCAGCTGGGGCAAGGTCGTGTAATCACCCCTTGCTTAGATATAGTATACCTATGTCTAAACCTATATCTGGACACATATGCATCTATAAGTCACTCCTATGGCAGGCTTTAACAATCCTGGAGGCAGAGTGCTTGGTTTTATGTGAGATGGTGCTCTAGCATGAGCTGAGCCTGTCTGCAGCTTTCGGAACCATGTCTTTATAGCTGTTCTGGGATATTGCCATACCATATACTCTTAAGTGCATTATAAACCTCGCGGTTATTACTAACTTTGGTTTGGCTTTATCAAAACATGTTGTGTAAGGTGTCATACACTTTGGAATACTACCCCCTCGCCAGTTCTGGCGACGGGGGTAGCATTCCACCCTTCTAGAGGGCTAAGACATGTGGGTAACAGTAAATGCGGTTAAAACTAACCAGAAGCTCAGCATCACAAAAAGGATGCTGCTGCCACAGACACAAGTCTGGCCTCCTGCTGCTGACCGAAACTTGGCAGGGGAGGCTTGGACAAAAGGTTTCCTGTCACAGGGAGGTGTTACACCACCCCAGACAGGAGATAGTGGATTGAGGCAGGCAGGGCGAGTGAAACTAGACACTGCCTGGGGCACACAAGGTGTCCCATGCATAGCCCAGTTCAAACCGGTGCTGGGGCACTCCAGCCCCAGCTCTGGCGCGAAACTGGACAAAGGGAAAGGGGTGTGACCACCCCCTTCCTGGGTCCCACCCATAGGAGGGACCTAGCAGGTTATCCAGCCCCTTGATTTGGAATAAAGGTAGGAGCTGTACCCAGAGACTTTAGATAATCCTGACTGAAACTTTGAAATTAATCTCTGGACCCTTCGACATCCCACTCGATGTGGAAGACTGAAGAATATCCCTTGTGGTCAAGGAGTGACCACCCTGTGCAAACAGGCATCATCCAGTGCCCAACGGTTTGCTTTGTTGCAGCTCCAGTCGGAGCTCGAGAGACAGAGATCAACAAGAACCAGATTTCCAGACATCCAACAGCCCGATCCACAGCCACAGCAGAGCTGAGCCCCGTGGAGGCGACGTGAGACGTGGAACCGGCCATCTTGAAAAGACTGCGAAGTGCTGACCGTGCAGCTCCTGAGGCATCCTCGAAGCTGTGCATTGGGGTTTGAGAAGCTTCAGTCCCGAGCAGCTCGTGCACCAAAGATCACCCCTCCACACTCACCGAGTGCTGCGTGGGGCCCTTTTGCAGTTTTTCTGCTCGATGCGTCTGTCCAGTCACTTGCCCATTGGCTAGTGGCCTCTATGACGATGATTCTTTGAAACTACTCTGCTAGTCTGGTTGGTCCAGACTGGCCCTCACTCCCCTGAAAAGGAGCCACCTCTCTGACCTTGCTGGTCCGAGAAAGAAGCGATCTGCAGTTCCTGCGTGGGTTGCATTTGCCAAGGCCTGTTGACTCTGATCCAGAAGCCGACACCGCCGACAGCGAGAGCCTTTGTGGGACAGCTCGTGATCCACTCCTGGCCATCCTCAATGCCCCAGAGTCCACGTGGCACGGGAGACAAGCTTCTCAACAACCACCTGATTGCGCCCGACATCGCCTGGTTCCTTCCTGGTTCCATCCTGGTCACTGGCTAGTGACCCAGACTCTGTCCCCTCTGCTTTCAGGTACTCTACATCTTCGATCCACCCTTGGATCCAACCGGACTCTTCTCTCCTGGCCGCCTGCAGCATCTTCATCTCGAAGCTCCATAGATCTCCACGACGAAACTCGACACACTTTGGCACCTATGCACCCGCTTCCTGTGGGTGAGGTAACGATACAACACCGGTGCTCCTGTAGTGGTTTACTCCTCTAGTGTCCTAGTTTTAAGTGGCTAAGTTCTAGTCCAGTCGGAAGACTTCCAAAGCAGTAACTTTATAACTTTACGCACCATTGACTTTGCATTGGTGCATGCGTGTGCTTTTAGCGCTGCACCCGAATCCCGCGGGCTACTCCCGTCCTAACTACAGTTAGTCCAGTGTAGTCCCAGCGATTCCCAAGGCCCTAGGCCTTACCATTGTTCGTTTTTTTTTTTTTTAATATTTTTATTGTAGGATTTTTCCCCCTTTTTTCCTTATAACATGAGCAGGGCACAATAAAGTACAAATTCATAGAACACAGATTCATATATACAAAATATAGAGCCATAAAACAGATACATGTATATTCAGAAACTCAAACACACAGTAAAACAAATTCATAATTTTTCGACATTAGATTCCTGATTTCCACTGGATAAAAGGACCCCATATTTGCATACCCAGTTTCTTACCCTTTTTTCCCTTCCTAGCGTAAATGGCGGTTTCCAATTTTTGTACTGATAATACTTTACCCAGCCATTGGTGGTATGTTGGAGGATTTGGATCAAGCCAAGCCGAGGCCACTAGCAATCTGAGAATCGCCATTGCCACAAATAAAAAGTTTTTACAATTAGAGTGTCCTTCAGGGCTGACCCCCAATAACATAACGGCTGGGGTTAGCTCTATTGTTGTTAATAGTGCATTTTGAAAACAATTCCCAATGTCCTGTTTCAGCTTATCTAGGTGTGTACAAACCGAGAAAATATGCATCAAGTCTGCCTCTGTACTTCCACACCTAAAGCAAGTAGTTCCAGATAAACCCCCCCATTGAGCAATTTTCCCAGGTGTGTAGTATAAATGATATAAAATCTTATAATGTTGGGCCTGAAGAGACGATGAACACAACATTTTACTTCCCATTTCTAGTGACTCGGTGAAAATATCTCTAACTATATCTAAATCTACAGACCATTTATCTATCCATTTCTCCAAGTCATCTTTCTTTAATTTTGTCATTTCTAGATAAAACCTCTTTATAGTACAGTCAAAGCCATCTTCTATGAGGTCCATCATTATAGTTCTTTCGAAGCCCAATAATCCCCCCTTTTTATTCAATATGCAACTTCTTATTTGGAGGTATTTAAAAAAATGTTTTGTGTTCAAAGTATGCCTATTTTGCAATTCCGTAAATTGTAATATGCCACAACCGCCCAACATATCTCCGATCTTTCTTACCCCCCGCGTCTCCCATTCTTGGAATACAGCTCCTGAAAAAAACGCGCTAGGTAAGGAAGGGTTATTTTTAAATCTAGTGTATGCATTGTACTTTCCAATTCCAACCTTTTTGGAATATCCTTTCCATATATTATAGGCAGCAATTACTGTCTTGAATCGCGTTCTTTTAAAGTAGCTTTCCTCTGTGAATCTCAAAAATACATTTTCAGCGTTTATACCTAGAACCAAGCCATAAATTGCAAGCGAGCCAATCTTGTCCCAACCATCCACCTCCGCCCCTCCAATCAAACCCGCCATACCTTGCAGTGCTACAGCCCAATAATACAGCTTTAAATCTGGTAATGACCATCCCCCTCTTTCCCGCGGGAGCGACATATACCTCAGTGCCCTCCGTGTTTTGCCTTTAGCCCAAATAAAACGATTAATCATCTGTTCACAAATTTTGAACCATTTGTTATCTACTAAAAGTGGTATTGCCCTAAAGATGTACAAACATTTTGGCAATACCAACATTTTAATGATGTTAACTCGTCCTACTAGTGACAGATGGAGATTCTCATATCGGTCCAGATCTTTCTTTACTTTGTCTATTATTGGGGCAATATTTTTTTCCACCAAAGTATTTAAATCCGCTGAAATGCTGATTCCTAAATATATCCCCGCCTGGACCACTCTATTATCGTCACAAAAAGTCACTGAGTTTTTAATGATTTGAGTTTTTGAAGCATTCAGGGCATAACCCGAAACCCGCCCAAATCTACGGGCCTCTGCCTCTACCAGCTCAGTCGCTTCCGTGGGGTTTGGTGTTATAACCGCCACATCATCAGCGTAGGTGAGTATTTTACAAGGTCCCAGAGCTGTATGTAGCGGGGTGATTTCTGAACATGTCTCTATCCTGCGAAGTAATGGATCCATATACATGGCGAATAGCAGCGGTGAGCATGGGCACCCCTGCCGTGTACCTCTTTTAATCGTAAATTGTCCCGTGATGCCCCCATTAACTACAGTTAGTCCAGTGTAGTCCCAGCGATTCCCAAGGCCCAAGGCCTTACCATTGTTCGTAAAGCGGTTCTTATACCACTTATTTAATATATGGTTTGAGTGGCCACCGGGCCTATCCATAATTGTGCAACTTTTGTATGTTTAACTGTGCTTTTGTTTGAACGCTTGTGCCTTTGCACTCATAAAGAGTACAGAGGATTATTCTAGTAATAAATACATATATTTTTATAATATATAACTTGTGTGGTGTCCTTTCATTTGATATTACAGGATTGCATATGGTAAAACAGCTGGCTTCACGTGCCCTCTTGAGTTAAGCCTAAGACTGCTTAGGTCCATGCTACCCCTAGGATAGCTTGTCTATAAGGTTGACTTTACAACCACCACCATAAGGGTTGTTTGGACTGATACAAGGTGCTCACTAGAATAGTGAACATCATACATCAGGCCAACTTCTCACATATACTTGGTAATAAATCTTAATCTCATTACTCCAATTGCACTGGGCCCGCCTACGATAGAGTAAACTATACTACATCAACTACTCTTGATGAATCTTTTTAAGATGATAGGATGGGTGATTTTCTAGAAGCTATCAAGTCTTGTCATCATCTTCTCTTTCAGACCTTTTCCAATCTCCCAATGTTTGCACAGTTCAATTCAGTAACATTGACACAAATAAAAGTCTCAGGCCAAAATTAGTTCAAGTTATTGTATTAGTGATCCAAAATGAATAATGATTAATACTCTTTTCAACGTTTCAGTCAAGAAAATCATTAATCATTTTAATCAAAACTTTCAGCATTTATGCAAGAAAGTTATCCTTCAGAATACAGAGTTACAGAGCCGTTCTACCATTTAGGTATAAGGATAGTTACCCTTATCTAACAAAAACAAAGTACTCTAATACAGGGATGAGTCTCTAAGGGCGTTCCTGTGGAAACAGTCATTACAACGCGGTCATATCCACACTTGACCGTTACCAATAATTAATTACCATGCATATGCATTTAGCACGCATGCCTTTAGCATGCATGCCATTACCACAAATATGCTTTTATGATGGCTTACAGGGTGCCAGTATCAAGTGCTGTTAGACTCTTCATGTGCGCCTCACATATTATTGAGGCGACTCTATAGTACGTTGGTGCAACAATACACCTCCACGAGAGATTGCGACTCAGGATTGGGCCGCCATAATGATGACTGAAATGTTTTGACCTAGATGTATGCGGAACATTAGTATGCTCTTTTTATAATCTCCCTATTCGAATGTGGAAAATATTTAACTAGTACTGAGTCTGTTTTTGACTTCTTCATCTTGTCATCCATTGTGGTTTTTCAATACGTGTGACTCACATGGATATTTTCATTGTGGTTATATATTTGGATTTCATAGTGTCAGCCTCACCTTGACATCCATCCAGTGATTTCACTGCGCTCGACCCATTCGGATAAAAAGTCCCTGTACTAATTGAGAGTACGGACGAAACACGTGTCGGCTGTCGTTTTATCAATTGGAAAATAACTTTTATGGATCAATAAAGAAAAAGATGGCATAAATATGAACTTTATTCATTGATTTGTTCTGTCCTACATTACAAGTTGCTGATTGCATTTGGACTCATTGCTGTTATGACTATAAATCATATTAGTCTTAAATATTTACATTTGAGGATTGTGCTCTCTTGACCATTCTTGTCTAGATGTACATTTGTCAATCCTTTTGGTTTGACAATCTTGTTCCTTCCGGGTAGTGGGGGATACTGGTCTATGTAGCACTCCGTCTTTGATATTTAGAAAGATTATATTGACTTTTCCAGCACTGGTTCTCATTGCACTGTTATAAGTGTATGTGCGTTTTTTCCCCAAATTTTTTGGAAACACCACTACCGATTTTTGTATGCATGCTTTTATGATGCATGCCTTTACAACGACTTTTGAACTAGAAGCATGTATGACAAAAGCATATTGAAGCATGTGGAAGAGGTGTGGCGCAGCGCCAGGGCAATTGCCTCCGGACCCTGGGGCTCACGGTTCGATCCCTCGATACCCCGTGCCTGCGGCAGATCAGCCCAGCACCATGTGACTCTGGCTCGCTTAATCTTCCCGACGGCCCCTGCGCCGGGACATCTCTCCGGCGCTGGACATTTACATTTACATATGCATGGAAAAGGTTTTACAAATAAATGCATGTAAGTCATATGCATGGTAAAGGTTAAAGAACACATTTGGATGGGCGTTGCTGTGAGCACAATGTATGACTCTGAGGCTGCGTATTACAAGGCTGTTCGATGTGGTTGTATGATCTTACAACGAACTCCGTTGTAACGCATGCCTTTACCACGCATGCGTTACAACGGAATACTATATTCACGCTTTTCCTTCTCCACGTTTTTTCCGTGGTGACGTCATAAATAGAAAAAAAAAACGGCCGTTTCCTTCTCCTGCGCCGCCGATTTCCTGCACATCTCCTCTAAAGGTTAGTGGTTTATTTTTGGGGGGGCAAGCCCCCCCAAGCCCCCCTTTTTTATTTTTACCCTTTACCACACATGCCTTTACTACGTACATCGTAGTAAAAGTATGCGTGGTAAAGGCAGTCGTTGTAACCACGCATGCGTTGTAATGCATGCGTGGTTATGGTTTTCGTTGAAACGGCCTCGTTGTAGTGGCCGTTTCCCGTTCGATGTGTGTGAGCGAAGGAGGAAGGAAGTGAGGCTCCGTAATCCAAAGTATCTTAGATGTTGCTCATTTTGAGAGAAGACGTTGCAACTGTGACCATTTTGGAGGCTTTGCAGGACTGTTACTAGTGTGGACAATTCTAGAAAGGTGTAAGCCGGCCCACAGTGTGAGGAGTCACTTTTGATTAAACGGTGAGAAGGTAAATGGAGCTGATGTGACTTGGTTTTCAAGAGTTTGTCATTTTGCAAATCTCCTAAAGTGTTGTCTGTGGCTAGGAATTGCAGGGGCTTTGCCTACCAGTGTTTTAGAATATAGCTGGAGGGAGTAGGGTTAGATTGTGGGGGAGGGGGTCTCACAAATGAGTACAGGAGATTCGTAGAGCCTTGGAAAGAGAGAGGAAAAACCGACTTTGCTGTTGACCCCGACTGAGGAGTTCATAGCTCTTGGCTAATATCAAGGTGAGAGAACTGTATTGGTACTGGCATCTTGCATCCACAGACAAATCCGCCCATTTGTTTCATTTTAGATTCTGCACGTTGTTCGGCTTGCGCTGCACTGGACCTAATCCTGTCCTGAACAATTAATTAGCAATCCTGTGCCAATCTCGCACAGGCATGCCTGGCCCAGAACCATTACAACTTGGTTGTGACTGTTACCAGAAGCATTTCCATGCACGCACGTTATCATTCATGCCTTTACAACGAATTCACTGTAAAGGCATGTGTGGTGGTAAAGGCATATTCATGCTATAGGCATGCATGGTAATCGCATGTGTGGTTCCATCATACAACCACATTGTCCATCAGCTAAAGAGAGAGATAATCTATCTCTAGTTCAGTTCTGGTTCGGCAAGGCAAAGCTCAGTCAATTTGCTACCAAATTTAGCATAGAGCCATCAGTCCAAAAATACATTATTTGCGAATCCTCAAAGAATCAGCATTGAAAGGCCAATATATCAAAGTGTATCTGTCACTCCCTAACCAAAATTGATTTAGTGTGTTGCATCTCTCAAGAACCAAAACAGTAATAAGCGTGAGTTTGCCGCACCTCTGGGGTTTCGTCTATTCTAATGTTTTAGACAAATGTTCAAGTCAGGCGGTGTCACACCACCATCAAAAGACCATAACCAGTTCAGGATGTGAAATTATGTCATCTAGAAAATGCTAAGTGTGCATGACAGTTCGGATGGCCGTCTTGAGCCGGCCAAACAGTCATGTGCACTTTGCATATTCCTTAACGGGTTGTAATGCACAGCCTGCTGGGGAACATGCACCGGCTCCCAGCCCCTGTCTGAGCGCCAAACCACAGCGCTCAGACCAATCACAATGCCACATTGCAACATTGTGATTGGCTTATGGGTGCCTGTGTGCTTTGTGGTTCCGTTCCAGAACTCATCAGAAGGGAAGCAAGGAGACACGCAGCCAGACACTGCCCAGCCCATTCCCAGACAGCTGCCACTGCTATTTCACTTACAATGTTTTGTTGCGCCATTTGTAACCACCTTCTTACTTACAAATTGATTTAAATATAAAATTGCAATATAATTTTTTCTAATGTTTTAGAAATTGAAATAAAACTGTCTTATTGAGAAATGCAACCAATATCTTGATGTTCAAAATTTCTCTCTCCTAGGAAGTAGAGGTTCACACTTCACCCGTGAGGGACAACTGTTTCGCTTTATTACTTGATTAACCAGGTCTCAGGGTTACTGGGTTGACTCTTTTCTTATGCACGCACCTGATTTAGATGGCAGAATTAGAAGTCAGTTTTCAATGCCCAACACTGCCAAGAAAACCCTGGTGGTAAAGGGCAGTGAAAACATCGAAATGCTCCCCTTGCAAAGGACTCCCGTGACTAGAAGAGCATTGTCTTTTTTTATTTTGGGATTTTCCTTTTAAAAATAGCAAAATAAAACTGTTTGGTGCAGGGCTCCATCATGTTCATGGAGTCCTGCACCAAACAGTGAAATGCCGTGACAGCGGTTGCTGGTAAAGATTTATAAATGACTGCCAGTTGGAGGTTATTTTTAATTTTGGGGACGATACTCTACCAGGGAAACGGACTAATCTACTCGTCGCCCTGGTGGAGCAACGGACCACCCACCAAGAAATAAATCCGATCCTAATTCAAAAGTGAACAAATTTGACCTGGTTGGTGTATCTGAACCGTTCTTCATCTCTTTTTTTTCTGTTTAAGAATTTTTATTGAATTTTCAGGAGAGAAAAAAAGACATAACGCATTCATAGAATATATGAACATATTACAGTATTATATTTAAAAAAAATCGATCAATATGTAAATACAATATGTGAACAGCAAGAGAAGACAAAAGAAAGAGAAAAAGAAGAGAAAAAGAACAAAAAGAGAGATATAGGAGAAAGAAAAGAATAAAGAAAGAGAGAAGAGAAGAAAGTTCAAAACAATTATAGAACAAGTTTAACGGAAAAGAAAATTAGTGTAAAGAAGCATGTGAAGAGAGATATGATGTAAAGGGTAGTCAAAGAAAATCAGCTTTAATTTTTTGAGTGAGAGAAATAGAGGAAACATTAGCAATTCTATGTTCATCACAAATAAAATTCCACCAAGTTAATGAAGATAATTTGGAATTGTCTTTCCCAGACGATAAGATAACTTCGAATGTTAATGCAATAAAATGGAAATAGAGGAGGATTCTACAGCATCAGGTGAGGAGGAACCTAAAAATACATTTTGTATTGATAATGGAAGATCACATTTTAAAAAATGTTATGCAAATAGTCCAAACAGATTTCAAAAATATTAAAACATTTGAACAATTATAAAGTTGATGTCTCAACGTGCCAGTATAATTAGAACAAGACCAGCATAATGGAGACGAGGATGGGGAAAACTTGGAAATACAAACAGGAGTAATAACAGCCCTATTATAAATAAAATACAAAGATTGGGTTATGCGAGCAGCAGGAGAGACTTTAAATAATTTAGACCATAACTTATCCCAAGTCGTGATAGAAAGGGAAACAGACAAGTCAGCTTCCCAAGCACTTTCAATAGGGGATTTAGGTCTCTCCACAACACATGACAACAATAGTTTATAAACAAGAGCTGCTTTAGGTCTGTGAGTTTGAAACAAATGATATAATGGGGTGATTGGTGTAAGAGATGGTGTATAAGCTGTAAGATCAGCAGTAGCTAATTGTGATTGTAAGGCAGTTGAGATTGCAGTATATTCATTAATACAAGAGTTGGGTAAATTAAATTGTAGTTGTAAATCAGGAAAGGGAATAACAGAATTCTGGTGAATCAATTGGTATACAAAAGTAATTCCCTTCTCCTTCCAGTATTTGTAGTAAAATGATTTACCTTTATACCTAAGATATTTATTATACCATATCGTGGAGGATAAAAAACATTGAAATGGTGTTAGTCCTGAGGAAAATGTGTTGTATAATAAACCCTGGGAATATTGTAAAATAGGATTTGTGGATATGAAGGCACAATTGGGCATATACAGTACATTATGAAAGGAACAATTCTTTAATAAAGAGCACTCAAAAACAATCCATTTGGGAAGAGGGATATCTGAAAAGTCATAGGAAAGAGCAAAGGATTGTTTAATCAAAAAGGCAGAGTGATAAGCTTTGAAGTTTGGAAAACGGACACCACCTTCAGATTTAGGACGAATGAGTTTTGTAAGAGCTATTCGTGGATGTTTTTTATTCCATAAAAATTTTGAACAGATGGAGTTAATTTGAGAAAAATATGAGTTGGGGATCCGAGTAGGTAGCATGGAACCTATATATAAGACACGCAGGACAATCATCATTTTAATAGTGTCCAGACTGTAATGATGGGTGCACACACATGGGGCACTAGGACCTGCCCGAGGGAGGACGAGGGCGGACAGATAGGGAGGAGCCAGAGACCAGGGATGGCAGTGAGCCGATGTACCAGGACGACGAAGGAAGTACAATAAAGAAGCTCCCACCTACACCCTGTGTCCATGTCTCTATATGCCAGGCAGGACACTACATCTGGCGACGAAGGTACATAGAACCTGTGCGTGAGGAGGACGGCTAACTCGGTGCACGTCCCTGGAAGTGGAGAGGCATCTAGCATTGTGGGGCCGGTGACCGCGTGGCGGCCGAGTCACGGCATGAGCGTCCTCGCGAGCTGGGAGCCCACCCCAGCCATCCGGCGGTGTGTTCACCTGCCCGGAGCTCGCCCAACCGCACCGCGTGTGCGTGTGGCACGTCCGGGGGGCTAGAGGCTGCTGCCTGCCTGCTCGCCGGGAGCCCACCCTGGCGGCGAAATCACGAAGAAAAGCTGCCTCACGTGGTGCTGCTGCGAAGAGAGTGCTGGCTGACACCGACGATCGGTGAGTGAGAGAGAGCGGCAATAAATGCATTTGTGTCTCCGGTAGAAGGCCAAATCTCGTTGTACTCCAGATTGTCGTGGCGGCCATTTTGAAGTCAGGCGGCTTGTCCAATCCTGTCAGGGATCTTCGGCGGCCATCTTGAAGTCAGGCAGAGAGCCTGAAAGCCATCAAGCACTGATAAATGCACGGTGCTCAAGAATAAACAAGCACTGGCGAGTGCAATGAACAAGTAAACAAGCACTGACGAGTTCAAGAAGTAAAGTAAACAAGCCCTGGCGAGTGCAAGGAAACAAATAAACAAGCACTGGCGAGTGCAAGAAGCAAAGTAAACAAGCACTGGCGAGTGCAATGACCAAGTAAACAAGCACTGGCGAGTGCAAGAAGCAAAGTAAACAAGCACTGGCGAGTGCAAGAAGCATAATAAACAAGCACTGGTGAGTGCAATGAACAAGTAAACAAGCACTGGCAAGTGCAAGGCACTGGCGAGTGCAAGCAGTAGCAAATCCAATCAAAGAATTGACAGAAAGGATTCTGTCAGCACGTTTCGAGATAACAGGATCGCGCGATGGCTAACCCCGTCCCCATGGGTGTGTTGGGAGTCTCGTTCCTGCGTCCTCCAGAGCCCCTCGCTCTTGAATCTGGCGGGGGTATGGGCTTGCGGTGGCAAGAATGGCTAGAAGATTTCAAGGACTTCATGAAAGGGTCTCAGGTAACTGATGCTGGGCAGCAATTGATTGCTCTCAAGAATCTTGTAGGCAAAGAAGTTGGACAGATCATAAAAGAGTTGCCTGCTAAGTCCGCTGGTTCATATGATAAAGTCTGTGAAGCACTCAACCGCAAGTTCCTGCACAAAAAGAATATCGATTATGAGCGATATACATTCAACCTGGCCTCACAAGAGAAAGGTAAGCAAATGGGTGTATTGGTCACACGTCTGAGACGCTTAGCAAGATACTGTGGCTTTGATAATTTCTCCATCGAGCATGCCCTCCGATTGAGAATTATAGAAGGCTGTCTTTCAGAGCCCTTGAGATGCAAACTGCTCAAGAAAAGTTACCCGCTAGAGGAGATTGAGGAAATGACGAGAGTCGATGATCAAGCCGACGAGCATGCGAAGAAGATGGAAGCCGGGAGAAGCGAGAAACGTGAACAGGCGTTCAGGATGCAGTCTCGACAAGCGCACAGACGGTCCCCACCTCAAGCGTGCTCCCCCAGATCGAAGAAGCAGTACCACCCATCAAGTCGTCGACGCAGAAGCGCAAGTCGCACCAAGAAAAGATCAGAAAGACAACTGAAGTGCTACAGATGTGGCTACGATTTCCCACATGCAGACGCATGCCCAGCACTAGGCCAACGATGTCGGAAGTGTGGTAGAGACAACCATTTCGAAAGCATGTGTGGGACGTCGCACAAGAATGATCAACGAGAACATGCCCGGCAATATCGTCCCTCAAGCAGTCGTCACCATGTCAGAGCAGTACAGGATAGACGAGACTCATCCACAGGGTCGTCACAATCCAGCTGTCACTCCTGCCGAACATATCGATCTCGACGATCGTCATCAAGAGAGTCAAGATCCCTTTCACCCATCTCACAAGACCGTGACGAATATATATGTTTTGTAGCGGATCCTGATCGTCTAAAAGAGTATCCACGGCTAGACATCAGAATTGGTTCTCATCACACCAAGTTTGTGCTGGACAGTGGGGCGTCACTAAACTGCCTACCTGTGGCAGAATATCAAAGAATGAGGACACCTCCCAAATTGGTCAACGCCCACGTGCGAGTATATACGTGGATGTCAAAGAAACCACTTCACTGTCTTGGGAAGTTCGCGACTGTGAGAAGTTGGCCTGGTGTATGATGTTCACTATTCTAGTGAGCACCATGTACCAGTCCAAACAACCCTTATGGTGATTGGTTGTAAGTCAACCTTATAGACAAGCTATCCTAGTGGTAGCATAGACATAAGCAGTCTTAGGCTTAACTCAAGAGGGCATGTGAAGCCAGCTGTTTTACCATATACAATCCCTTTAATACCAAATTAAAGGACACCACACAAGTTATATATTATAAAATATATGTATTTATTACTAGAATAATCCTCTGAACTCTTTATGAGGACAGAAGCACAAGCGTTAAACAAAGAACTTCATATAACATTCAAAAGTTGCACAAATATGGATAGGCCCTGGTGGCCCTTAAAACCATATACTAAAATAGTGGTATAAGAACCACGTCATGAACAATGGTAAAGCCTAGGGCCTTGAGAATCGCTGGGGCTACACTGGACTAACAGAAGTTAGGAAGTGGGAGGCCCACAGGATGCGGTGCAGTGTCTAAATGCACACGCGTGCACCAATACACGTCAATGGTGCATAAAAGTTAGAAAGTTGCAGTTTTGGAAGTCTTCCGACTGGACTAGAACTTAACCACTTTAAACTAGGACACTAGGGATGTAAATCTCTACAGGAGCACCGTAGTGCTGGCGTTACCTCACCCACAGGAAGCGGGTGCATAGGTGTCAAAGTGTGTCGGGTTTCGTCGTGGAGTTCTATGGAGCCTTAGAGAAAAGATGCTGCAGGCGACCAGGAGAGAAGAGTCCGGTTGGATCCAAAGGTGGATCGGAGATGTAGAGTACCTGAAAGCAGAGGGGACCGAGTCTGGGTCTCTAGCCAGTGACCAGGAAGGAACCAGGAAGGAACCAGGCGATGTCGGGCGCAATCAGGTAGTTGTTGTGAAGCTTGTCTCCGCTGCCACGTGGACCCGGAGGTATTGACGATGACCAGGAGTTGGACACGGACTGCCCCACAAAGGCTCTCGCTGTCGGCGGTGTCGGCTTCCGGATTGGAGTCAACAGGCCTTGGCAAATGCAACCCATGCAGGAATCAAAGATGGCTTCTGGATCAGACCAGCAAGGTCTGCTGGGCTGCTCCTTTTCAGGGGAGCAAGGGCCAGTCTGGAGCAACCAGACCAGCATCGTAAATTTGAAGGTTTGTCGTCACAGAGGCCACTAGCCAACGGGCAAGTGACCGGACAGATGCGTCAAGCAGGAAAATGCAAAAGGGCCCCACGCAGCACTCGGTGAGTGTGGAGAGGTGATCTTCAGTGCAAAAACTGCTCGGGGCTAAGGCTTCTAAATCTCCAATGCACAGCTTCGAGGGTGCCTCGGGAGCTGCACGGAAAGCAATTCGCTGGCTTTCCAAGATGACCGGTCCCACGTCTCACGTCACCTCCACGGGTCTCAGCTTTGCTGTGGCTGTGGATCGGACTGCTGGATGTCTGGGAATCCAGTTCTTGTTGATCTCTGTTGCTCGAGCTCCGGCGGGAGCAGCAACAAAGCAAACCGTAGAGCGCTTGATGGTGCCTGTTTGCACAGGGTGGTCACTCCTTGACCACAAGGGAGATTCTTCAGTCTTCTACGTCGAGTAGGATGTCGAAGGGTCCAGAGTTATGTATCAAAGTTTCAGGCGGGTTTATCTAAAGTCTTGGGACTCAGCTCCTACCTTTATTCCAAATCAAGGGACTGGATTACCTGCTAGGTCCCTCCTAAGGGTGGGACCCAGGAAGGGGGTGGTTACACCCCTTTCCCTTTGTCCAGTTTTTTGCCAGAGCTGGGGCTGGAGTGCCCCAGCACCGATTTGAACCGGGCTATGCATGGGACACCTTGTGTGCCCCAGGCAGTTTCTAGTTTCACTCAGCCCTCCCTGCCCCAATCCACTATATCCTGTCTGGGGTGGTGCTAGCACCTCCCTGTGACAGGAAACCTTTTGTCCAGGCCTCCCCTGCCGGAGTTTTGGTAAGCAGCAGGAGGCCAGACTTGTGTCTGTGGCAGCAGCATCCATTTTGTGATGCTGAGGCTCTGGTTAGTTTTAACCGAGTTTACTGTTAGCAACATGTCTTCTCCCTCTAGAAGGGTGGAATGCTACCCCCGTCACCAGAATTGGCGAGGGGGTAGTATTCCAAAGCGTATGACACCTTACACGACATGTTTCGATAAAGCCAGACCAAAGATAGCATCTAACTGCGAGGATTATAATGCACTTAAGAGTATATGGTATGGCAATACCCTGAAACAGCTATAAGGACATGGTTCCGAAAGCTGCAGACAGGCTCAGCTCATGCTAGAGCACCATTTCACATAAAACCAAGCACTCTGCCTCCAGGATTGTTAAGGCCTGCCATAGGAGTGACGTATAGGTGTATATGTGCCCAGATATAGGTTTAGACATAGGTATACTATATCTAAGCAAGGGGCGATTACTTGACCTTGCCCCAGCTGAGTGATCAGCCAGTTGTGTCAGTTTGGATGGCCAGCCAGGGGTGGCAAAAGATATGCTGCAGCCCCTGGTAGGCCTTGGGTGCACCTATGCCCTGGGTACCTATAGTACACTGTACAGGGGCTGATAAGGGGACTCAATATCCAATTAGTGATGTACCTAAAGTACATGGTTGTGAAATTAGAGAGAGAACAGCAGGGCTGTGGGTCTGATTGGCAGGCCCACAGCCACATTAAGTCGAAAACCAGTGAAGCAAAAAGCAAAAAATGGGGTGACCATAGAATAGCAGACCCTACTCTCCTACAGCGACCGATCTATCATATCAAGATCGCACATTACAAGCCTACATTCACGTCATCGATGGGCCTGAGGCAGACTGCTTACTAAGCCTGCCCACCGCAGAACGACTAAAGATGGTGGACATACTGTACAAAGTGGATGACAAACCAGAGATCACTCAGAAGTTCCCTAAGCTCTTCCAAGGTCTCGGGAAGATGAGAAACTGCCAAATCAGACTGCACATCAACGAGCAAATCACACCAGTGGCACAACATCACCGAAAAATCCCGTTTCATCTGCAGGAAGCCGTGGAGAAGGAGCTCCAAGACTTACTCGAGGCTGACATCATAGAGAGAACTGATGGACCAACACCATGGGTCTCCCCGGTCGTAGTGGTCCCAAAGCAAGGAGAGACAGACTGAGTCCGTCTATGCGTGGACATGAGAGCACCCAACACCGCGATAGAGAGGGAGAGGCACCCAGGCCCCCACATCAGTGACATGATCACGTCACTCAATGGAGCCAAAATATTTTCAAAATTGGACCTTAACAAAGGATATCACCAACTGGAGTTGCATGAGCGTCCCGATATATCACGACATTCTCAACACATCTAGGGCTGTTCAGGTACAAAAGACTCAGTTTTGGGGTGTCCTCAGCCGCGGAAATCTTTCAAGAAGCAATCAGGAGAACAATTCATCATGTTCCCCATGTACTGAACTATAGTGATGACATCCTGGTATATGGAGCAACCACTCAAGAACATGACACGGCGCTAGATCGGGTCTGTCATGCACTGACGGAAGCCAACCTCACGCTCAATCAGGACAAGTGCGAATTTCATAAGCCAACGCTGAAATTCTTCGGCCACATCTTCTCTGGAAATGGCATGAAACCGGACCCCGAAAAGGTAGCAGCGCTAAATGACACACCGAGCCCAGGTGAAATTGGCGACGTGCGCTCGTTCCTGGGCATGGCCAGCTACTGCTCCAGATACATACAAGACTACGCCACAATAAGTCACCCCCTGAGAACGCGCACCAAACAGGGGCAGCCGTTCCAGTGGTCCACTCAATGTGAACGGGCGTACAGAGAGATCAAGGAAGCTGTGGAGTCTGCTGAAAACATGGCTTACTTCAATCCAAAAAAGAAGACAGAAATAACAGTAAATGCCAGCCCCGTAGGGCAAGGGGCCATCTTCGCACAGTATGACAGAGATGAAGATCAACGGCACATCGTAGCACATGCCAGTAGGAGTCTAACAGACACGGAGAGGGCATACATTTCCACATCTTCATCTTCGGAAAGCATTTCACCTTGGTCACTGATCATCAAGCTCTGATCACAATTTTCGGAAACCCTCAATCCAAAATGCCGCCACGAATAGAGAGATGGGGCCTCAGGCTACACGAATACACATACATGTCCAGACACCCCACCAGGACCAGCAAATCCAAACAATCGATTGCGGACGAATACATCCACTTCGTGGTAGATCGGGCCAGACCTCCTGCTGTTCCGCTGGAAGCAATCTGTGAGGCGACACAGTCAGACGTCACCCTACAAGAAGTGAAACGCCGGATACAGACCAATAGCTGGCGACATTCAGAAACCAAGGGACAAAATGACCAAGAGATGTGAGCTTTCAAACACGTCCATGACGAACTGTCAATAGCGACCAATGGTCTCATCCTAAGAGACACTCGAATTGTGATCCCACGACAGCTAAGACAAGGGGTCATAAATCTAGCACATGAAGGACACCGGGGCATAGTAGCCACGAAAAGAGCACTCCGCGAGAGAGTCTGGTTTCCAACACTGGATCTAATGGTGGAAACAACACTGAAGGATTGCCCACAATGTCAGCTAGTGAGCCGACCAGATCCTCCTGCACCGCTGCAAATGTCTCCACTGCCGGAGGGTGTCTGGCAACACATTGAAATTGATTTCTTTGGGCCATTCAAGTTGGGCCAATATGTCCTGGTCATCATGGACGAATATTCCAGATTCCCCATTGCACAACTGTGCACATCCACAAAAGCCTCCAGTGCCATACCAATTCTAGATGATGTCTTTGCTGCGTGGGGTTTTCCTCAAGTGGTAAAATCTGACAATGGGCCCCCATTCAACAGCCACGACTTCGCCGAGTTTGCTCAACACCTAAACTTTAAACACCGGAAAATCACACCACTATGGCCGCAGGCGAACGGAATGGTTGAACGTTTAATGGCCACGGTCAAGAAAGCCATTCAGCAGCGGAGCTCACTCGAAAGAGCATCCATACAGCGCTAAATGAAGTACTACTGGCCTACCGAAACACGCCCCACCACCACGGGCAAATGTCCGGCCACCCTCATGCTAGGCCGATCAGTGCGCATCAGATTACCCATGATGAGTGTCTCGGCGAGTGAACAGTATCCCGATTCTGACCATGAGGAGATTGCGGCCGTGGACAAGCTGAAGAAAGAAAAAATGAAGGGCTATGCGGATGAATGTCGACATGCCTCTCACGCTGAAATTCGGGAAGGAGACTGGGTGTTGGCGCGGCAAGAGCAACACCGAAAGACTGACTGCAAATATCATGAGACTCCGCTGAAAGTGGTGCAACAGAAAGGAACTATGATCACCAAGGAAACCGATGGAAGACGAGTCACCAGGAATGTGACGCACTTTAAGAAGTGCAGCCCTAATGTCATAGAACTATTGACTGAACCGCTAGTTGAGAAAAGGGAACCAGAGACACCGCTCAGCCGCAGTCAGGTATTGATGGAGACTACCGATGAGCACGAGCAAGACATCCCGGATCCTCAGTTGCGCCCCAGACGGACCATTAGAAAACCGTCTCGCCTCATTGAAGAACTTTAAGCGGCGATCTTCAGCGACGTGAAAGCAAAGGGTGCAGATAGATTGCTGTGTCTTTTCTATTTGTTTACAGAGGGGGAGATGTAATGATGGGTGCACACACATGGGGCACTAGGACCTGCCCGAGGGAGGACGAGGGCAGGCGGATAAGGAGGAGCCAGAGACCAGGGACGGCAGTTAGCCGATGTACCAGGACGACGAAGGAAGTACAATAAAGAAGCTCCCACCTACACCCTGTGTCCGTGTCTCTATATGCCAGGCAGGACACTACACAGACGACCCCACCAAGAAAGATAAAGGGGAGACCAACTAAGAAAGGGTGACTGAATTTTAGTAATTAATGCAGTAAACGTATGTTTAATTGTGGTATTTGAAGAAGCAGAAAACCAAATACCCAGGTATTTAATTTTTGTGGGACACCATGTGAAATGTGTGTCAGTGAACATAAATTGATAGCATATAGGGTTCAGGGGTAAAACAGCTGTCTAAGAGAGGTTTTATTTATAACCAGAAATTCTGGAGTATAAACAAACCTCATCCAAGAATTATGGGGAGAGAAGTAAGGGGATTTGACATGTAATTTAGTATATCATCTGCGTATGCTGATAACTTGGTTTCTATGGAGTTATAAGTGAATCTAGTTATATGAGTATTGACACGGATGCGTTCAAGGAAGGGTTCAAGGCATAAAACAAATAACAGGGGAGAAAGGGGACACCCTTGGCGAGTACCTCTAGATAAGGAGAAGAATTTAGAAAAGAGATTATTAACAAAAATACTGGCCCTTGGACAAGAATATAACAACTTAACATTCGAAATAAAAGCAGGGCCAAAGCCATACCATTGAAGGGTCCTAAACATAAACTGCCAATTGATACAATCAAAAGTCTTTTCAGCATCCTAAGACAATGCTGCAAGGGGATATTTAGATTTCCTACCATTAGAAATAATATTTGCAAACATTCGAGCATTATCTGAGCCTAACCTGCCCTTCAAAAATCTAACTTGGTCAGTTTTTACTAATAAAGGAACAATATTTTCAAGTTGTGATGCAAGAATCTTGGCAAATATTTTACAGTCATAATTTATTAAGGATATAGGACAGAAATCTTTATGAAGGGAATGATCTTTGTCAGGTTTAGGGATGATAATTATTAGGACGTCCATAAAATGAACCAGAAGCTTTAGCATCAACAATAAATGAATTAAATAGTGCCAAAAGTTTGGGGACAAAAATGGAACAAAAGGTAGAATAAAATTCAACAGTAAGACCATCAGGTCCAGGTGCTTTGGATTTTTTTAAGGATTTAATAGCATTGGTTATTTCTTGAGCAGTATCCTCTTTCTCCAATGAAGTGAATTCATCAGGTAAAGAAGGTGGGGAAGGGAGGCCCGAAAAAAAGGTATCTAAATTCTGATTAGAGGGATTTGTGTCATCTGAATAAAGTGATCGATAATATTCATGAAAAACATCAGCAATATCCTCATCAGACGATACCAATTTGTTAGTTGATTCATTTAAAATAGGACCAATGAGTTTGCATTCAGATTTAATTTTCAAATAGTTAGCTAACATTTTACCCGCTTTGTTTTAACCACCATGATATTTAGACTTTACTTTAAGGAGAATATTACATGCTTCAGTTGTGGCAAGTTTGTTAAGTTCAGCTTTGGCCTTGATCAATTCATGCAAAGTGGAAGATGATTTGAAAGTAAAATAAGTATATTCGAGGAGTTTAAGTTGTTATAACTGGTCAGTATATTTTTTCCGAGTTGTTTTCTTTTTTCTCGAAACATATGAAATAGTGAAGGCATGGAAAGATGCCTTGATTGCATCCCAAGAATTAGAAACAGAGGTATCTAATGGGTTGTTAATTCTACAGAATTCAATAATAAACGAGTTAGCCTCGTTAATAAAAATATTATCAGATAATAAGAAATTATTAAGTTTCCATCGGCAGAATTCTGGGAGCAATGTGAGAGGTCTAAAACAGTATGCACTGGAGCATGGTCAGAATAAAAAATGGCACCATTGTCGGAGGATTGAATGGAAGTAAGCAATGACTTACTAACCAAAATATAATCAATACGGGAACGTGTTTGATGAACATTAGAGAAAAAGTATACTCAAGTGTGTCGGGGTTACAAGTTTTCCAAACATCATATAAAGAACGAGAGGTAATGGCCGATTGAAATGCTTTGTGAGATTTATCAGGGTTAAATTTACATGTAAATAATCTATCAGAGAAGGGGTCAATCCATTGATTGAAATCACCAGCAATAACAATATTGGGACAGTCAGTTGAAGAAAGTAAAATCTTAATGTCATTCCAAAACTTAGGGTCTGATTTAACAGGGCCATAAATATTTAGTAATACCAATGTTTTGTTTTGTATAACAACCTTTGCCATTACCCAACGTCCATCTTCATCATTTTGTGTAGAAAGAATTTGTGCAGACAATGACTTATGAAACAGTATAGCAACACCCCCTTTTTTGCTGGAGACAGGAGAATAAACAACTTGACCCACCCATTGTCTTTTCAATTTAAGTGATTCTGCTTCACCACAATGCGTTTCTTGAAGAATAGCAACCTGAGAGTTTAGTTTTGACAAATGAGATTGTACCTTTTGTCTTTTGACGGGGTGTCCAAGACCACGAACGTTCCACGTGACAAACTTACACATGATGGAGGGATGGGAGGGTCATATACGTATAGAGATGATACACATCAGGGATATGGCTAAAAAGGAAGAAACAGCACAAATGAGAGACAT
Source organism: Lissotriton helveticus (assembly GCF_964261635.1). Taxonomy (NCBI): domain Eukaryota; kingdom Metazoa; phylum Chordata; class Amphibia; order Caudata; family Salamandridae; genus Lissotriton; species Lissotriton helveticus. Next base: position 1,290,780,393 of record NC_136067.1, read on the forward strand.
AGAAAAAGTACGCTACTAAAAAACAAATATCAAAAATGAGCACATGCCACAAATTAAACAACAACAAGTGAGGAAGACAGACGGAAAGAGACCAAGAAGAAGAGAAAAGAAAGAAAGGGAATACAAATAGAGAAAAAAGAAGATAGATCAAGAAAGAAAAAAGTCCAGAGCTATGAGAAAGGGATAACAACAGATGCATGGGGCGTAACTGCACCAGCGAAAGATGAAGCGGCAGAAAAAAGATGAAAATAATAGAGTTACAAACAGCCATATTGAATATAATATATATAAAAATACACGAACACTAAGAACGGAAAGAAGAACCAGCTGTAGAATTTGTAAAGATGCCCTGGAGAAAAGACCTCAATTGAGAAAAGACCTCAATTTAGACCTCAATTTAGAACGTGTGTGTAGAGCCATCATGAGTGATTTTACACAAACAAGGGTGAAAGATGCCATAACGAATATCCAATTGTCTCATTTGCAGACAAAGAGCCAAGAATTATTTTCTTCTAGCATTAGTAGCGTTAGATAAATCTTGCTATATAAAGATGTTGTGACCAGACCATTTGAGAGGACATTTGACTTTGGCTGCAGAGAGAACACTCATCAAGTCAGTGAATTCCAAAAACAACATTATTATTCCTCTGGGTTTGGAAGCATGAGGTTGGATACGACCAAGTCTATGGGCATGCTGAATATTTAATGAAGGCTCAGGTGGAAGATCTAAAAGTTCTGACAAGAATTTCTTTAGGAAGAGAAGCATATCTGGACCTTCAAGATTTTCCGGCAGACTATAAAGGCGTAGATTGTTGCGTCTATCACGATTTTCAAGGTCCTCTGTGTGAAGCTTTAGACGTTATACTTCCTGTTCCAAAATAGGAATTTTAGTAGATACATCAGGCTTCCATATTAATCCATCTATCCTCTATTTGTTGAAGCTTCTCATTAGTCGTGGTCATAAAGGATTAAAGACCTCTCACTTCATCGAAAATAGTATCAAGAACAAGGATGTGAGAGGATAAAATGGGCGAAGGGGGATCATTTTTGGCTCTTTTGGGTTTGGTACCTGTAGACAAAGCTCTGACCGAAACTGGAGATTCATTAGCCATCTTGAAATGATGAGGAGGGTGAGAGGTGATTGTTAATAACGATTTCAGTCTGCCCATAAGCCTCTTAAAAACACTTTGCTAATCACTGAGGCTCCAGAGAATAATACACCAACAGAACTACGTCACCCTCCTTCAGCACTCAATTATTTGCTATAGGTAATGAAGCGACAACAGCGTGGCAAATATTAAATCAAGTGCCAAATTATGAAGAGGCTAGGAGGAGTAACCATAATGTTAATAAAAAAGGATATTGAGACTGGCACATACATTAGTCCAAAAGTCAAAGGCTCAAGAAATGCAGCATCTTTTGAAGTATCAGAAGAATGTGTAAGTATAGAAACATTTTGAGGAAAAACGTAATGATAGCATAAAGCCATTAGTTAGGCTCAAAATGCATGGTATGGCCAGTACTGACAGCACTCCGGAGGATTTTATGTACTGGTGTCAATGGTAGAGACTGCTGGTATAAAGAGATAGAGCAAAAAACACGTTGCCTCGCATTAATGAGAAACCCCGGTTTACCTGGAGGCTGTGTGAGACGGGCGGCGATGCAAAATGGCAGCCGCCACTCACATAATGCTGAGAGAAAACACCGCCGCTGCCGCAGGTTCACTGGAGAATGACAACGCGGCTAGAACGGTTCAAGTCGCAGCTGAAACCTTTCCGCTGCTGCATTCCTTCATTGTGGTTCGCGTCGAGTGGCGAATACTGACTGAAATAGGTGATGAAGCTTCGCGTTCGCACGGAGCTTACGGAAGAGCCGCCATCCTCCAGCGGCGAGAGACCATAAAACCCCCCGTTCTTCATCTGTATCAGCCTGAAATTGTGCCTGGGCCCTGTTCTACCTCAACCACAGCCTGTCATTAGCACCTAGCACTTTTTGGCACCATTTCTACTTTAAACTTTAAAAATGTATATCTTTGGTTCCCCTGATTTGACTTTTATCATTTGGTGTCATTTTATTTATTAAATATTACTCTACTTCTCTAAATTTGTTTGGGATTTTTATTGTTTGGTATTTTGACTTCATCACTGGTTTGGTACTGCATAAACACTTTACACATTGCCCTTAGTTAAGTCTGTAAGCTTTGTGCCATAGCTACCAGAGGGTTAAGCTCAGGTTAATTAGTGACTTTAAGGATTCACCCTGGCAAGAGTTGGGCAGTCACCCACCCTAAATAATAATTCAATTTCTTGCAGACATGATCAATGGTATTGGTATTGCGCTTGTTAACTTGACATGGGTTGATGCAGTGCTTGTCTGCCTTAACGGGCTACTCTGTTGTTCACTTCGTTGCTGGCCTTAGGATACCCCCAACTGGTCCTCAAAAGAACTTCTAGGTTAAAGATCAGGCCATGTCAGGAAGCTAAATATCTGTCTGGTACATGTGCCTGTTCCAAAAGGATGGACACAGCTGGGAAATAAAAGATGGAACTTTAGAGACCAGAATTTATTAAGGATATAGGACAGAAATCTTTATGAAGGGAATGATCTTTGTCAGGTTTAGGGATGATAATTATTAGGACGTCCATAAAATGAACCAGAAGCTTTAGCATCAACAATAAATGAATTAAATAGTGCCAAAAGTTTGGGGACAAAAATGGAACAAAAGGTAGAATAAAATTCAACAGTAAGACCATCAGGTCCAGGTGCTTTGGATTTTTTTAAGGATTTAATAGCATTGGTTATTTCTTGAGCAGTATCCTCTTACTCCAATGAAGTGAATTCATCAGGTAAAGAAGGTGGGGAAGGGAGGCCCGAAAAAAAGGTATCTAAATTCTGATTAGAGGGATTTGTGTCATCTGAATAAAGTGATCGATAATATTCATGAAAAACATCAGCAATATCCTCATCAGACGATACCAATTTGTTAGTTGATTCATTGTTAGGCGATGCAAAATGGCAGCCGCCACTCACATAATGCTGAGAGAAAACACCGCCGCTGCCGCAGGTTCACTGGAGAATGACAACGCGGCTAGAACGGTTCAAGTCGCAGCTGAAACCTTTCCGCTGCTGCATTCCTTTATTGTGGTTCGCGTCGAGTGGCGAATACTGACTGAAATAGGTGATGAAGCTTCGCGTTCGCACGGAGCTTACGGAAGAGCCGCCATCCTCCAGCGGCGAGAGACCATAAAACCCCCCGTTTTTCATCTGTATCAGCCTGAAATTGTGCCTGGGCCCTGGTCTACCTCAACCACAGCCTGTCATTAGCACCTAGCACTTTTTGGCACTATTTCTACTTTAAACTTTAAAAATGTATATCTTTGGTTCCCCTGATTTGACTTTTATCATTTGGTGTCATTTTATTTATTAAATATTACTCTACTTCTCTAAATTTGTTTGGGATTTTTATTGTTTGGTATTTTGACTTCATCACTGGTTTGGTACTGCATAAACACTTTACACATTGCCCTTAGTTAAGTCTGTAAGGTTTGTGCCACAGCTACCAGAGGGTTAAGCTCAGGTTAATTAGTGACTTTAAGGATTCACCCTGGCAAGAGTTGGGCAGTCACCCACCCTAAATAATAATTCAATTTCTTGCAGACATGATCAATGGTATTGGTATTGCGCTTGTTAACTTGACATGGGTTGATGCAGTGCTTGTCTGCCTTAACGGGCTACTCTGTTGTTCACTTCGTTGCTGGCCTTAGGATACCCCCAACTGGTCCTCAAAAGAACTTCTAGGTTAAAGGTCAGGCCATGTCAGGAAGCTAAATATCTGTCTGGTACATGTGCCTGTTCCAAAAGGATGGACACAGCTGGGAAATAAAAGATGGAACTTCAGAGCCCAGAAATTCAGTACCTTAAGGAAAGGTAATATTGTTTGGTGACTTACTACCCAAAGAATTAAACTAAACCCTCATGAGTGTTTAGTGTGCATTTAATAAAAGCATGGGCAAATAATACAAAGTAAACAGATATATGTATGTATGCGTAGGTCTTAGGAATTCGAAGAAAATCTACAACCAGAAAATAAAAATCCATGCATTTCCCATGTAATCAGTTGTCTGATTCCATGTTTTAGTGCACAAGGACTCACTCAGAGATAAGTTCAGTTTTCTCTGTTATGCTCCCTCATGAAGGACCGGTTCCATGTGACACTGCAGGTCCCCCTGACATGTATCCAGTGCAGAGTCATGTAGACAAAACACTAATGACTGCCCATTCATCAATCTTTGAGAACCATCAAGGTTGTCTGCTGCCATGTTTTTATTTAAGTACATTCTCATTTCACGCAGTGCTTACCCTGCCTTCCTCCTCATGCGCCAGGAGGGCTGGGTCTCAAGGCAGTCTCTTAGTCACAATACCACCTGTATTCTCACTCTTTGGAGCTTTGTTGTTGACAACATAAATACTTAACTTTACACTCTAGCCCAGGGATCTCCAATCTTTTCTGTAGTGAGAGCTACTTCTGATCAGTTAAAATCATTGTGAGCTACAGAAGGCGAAACAACTTGTGCATTGTTACCAGACATCCTCATGCCCAGTTCTATTGACTTTAAGCCAATAGAACCAGATACTGTGGTTTGAATGCAAAACTTTGACTAGGGGCACTATGAAAGGACTGCCATGTGGGGAGTGCTTACTGCCATTTGCAAGTGCTTACTTCAATATTTGGCGACAATTAGATAAACGGAGTGGAGGGGCCAGAGGGTAACCTGTACAGGAAGGTACGTGTGGAAGCAAAGGCAACAAAATCATAATTTATTGTGAAGAAAAGAGGTGAGGGGCATTGTGGAGCATCATTTTGGCAGAAAACAAAATATACACTTTTACTCTAGACATTTTTTTGCTTTATTTGCGCACCATTAGTAAATTAACTGCTGCCAGAGTGTGAAGACTGTGCTTACAACAGTCCAAGTGACTCGTCTCAGCTCAGTGCGTTAAGGCAGCATGTGCAATATTCAACACACCTCTGCACAGTTGCACGAAGCATGTGCACTCATTATCTTGCTACTAGCAGAACTCATCTGAGTGCTTAAGAACGCTTATTGAAGCTGCACTGTGTGGAAAAAAAAGAGATAGAACTTCCACAGCAGTGTCTGAACCCTTGTTAAAAGTCAACATTGGTGTAAATCCACATTTAGCAGTTACTATGCTCATGTAACGCTAAAAAACGATATTGTGCGAATTTTAGCGATTTGCACGCTATGAAAAATACCTTTGTTTTTACATTCTGTTTAGTGGTCAATCGTTCTACAATTGGGTCAAATATTTTTTACGGTTCTTTACAGGTTTTTATCTATCTGTTTTCATTCATTCTAATAGTATTGGAAAAATGCAGCATGTACCACCTCCTGCTCCTTTTCTACAAGACCCAGGTGAACCACCCTAGAGTGCAATTCATGATTAAGATTCTTTAAAGCATTTTTAGGAGCTATTGATGCCCAAAACTTTAAGCCTGAGAGGAAGAACGGCCTAATGTATCATTATTTAGGGCTGAAGGTCAGAATGTGTATGATTATGACCCCATAGGAGATAAGGATCTTGATGAGTTTGACATAGCTTTTTTTCCATTGTCAAGAATTAAAGACTTAATCACGAAAATAGGTCAATCCAGTTGGTTCAGCAAACTGGATTTGAGAGCAGCGTACCATTAAGTGGAACTTGACAAGGACTCTCACAATTTAACTGCCTTTATTACACCAAAGGGAGTGTTTCAGTTTGGTAGGATGCCGTTCGGTATAGCTTCTGCCGCTGCAGTATTTCAGAGATTCAACCAAATATACTCAGTGATATTGCACAAGTTGTAGTGTTTCAAGATCATATTCTGATATTTTCAGACACTGAGTGTGAGCATGATCATTTTTTTAAATGAGCTGTTGAGAGTCTCAGAGAAAATAGGGCCTACTGTCCGAAGAGACATGTGTATTTTTAGGACAAGAGTGATCAAATGTCTTGGCCATGTTTTCTCTGAACAGGGGTTGAAGCCCAGACTGAGCCTGGTCAAAAGTATTGTTGAAGCTCCAGTGCCCAAGGACAGAGAGCTATTGTTATCCTTTCTAGGACTTTGTGAGTTCTATACAAAATTCCTGAGAAACTTTGCAAATGTCACTGAATATTTTAAAATATTGTTAAAAAAAGGTGTTGATTTTGTATGGTCACAGGAATGGAAGAGCACGTTTAAGAGAGTCAAGGGCAAGAGAATTCAAGCACTTGCTCTACAATAATTTGTAGAAGGCAATAGATGCGTGCGAGTATGGACTGGGAGAAATTGTGCCCTAATTGAATGGCAACGATGAAAACACAATAGGTTTTGCTTCGAGAACATTACGTCAGGCGGAACATAAATACTCAGTAGTAGAAAAGGAATCACTGGCATGTGTATGGAGTGTGGAGAAGTTCAGAGCATATCTTTGGGGAAGGCCATTTGGGTTGAAGACAGATCATCGTCCCTTGGTAGACATTTTATCAGGAAGAAAGTTGAAACGCTCAACTGCTAGAATTGCCAGATTTTCATCTAGATTGTTAGAATTCATGGTTTCAGTAGGGTATATCCCAGTGTTGTCACTTGTGAGGTCAGGCTGGCCAGAAGTAAAAAGTTTGACTGAAGAATTGTAAATGTTTTGAAGAATAGTAGACGAGTTGTCAGTAGAAGGTGTAAGCTAGTACATGGAGACAAACTGATATCACCTTTATGTTTTCTGCAGAAGATCATTAAACACGCACATTCAGGCCATTTGGCGTCAACTGTGACTAAAAGGAAGATGAGTGGTTAAACAGACAGTGAAATTGATGAGTTTGTAAAAAGGTGTGCAAAATGCACAGTTCTGATAACTGATGCTATGACTGAATCAGTTCCGTTATGTCCCAGTAGAGCGTGGCAACGTGTAGGTCTGGACTTTTATGATCCATATCATATTTTGTTTAATCACATGAGGTATTTCATTGTAATGTTAGATCTCTTTTCAAGATGGTTTGAAGTTGAGCCAGTAAGTGAACCAACTACATGGAGTGGGATTAGTTGTTTCTCTGAAAGTTTTTGCTTGAGAAGGAATTCCAGGTGTGGTGATGACAGATAATGGCGTTCAGTTAACTTCTTTGGAAATTGTATAATGACAAATGTGGTATCAAACACATTAGAACACCTATGTACCATCCCTAAAGCAGTGGAAAAGTAGAGCGTTTCAATAGGGTCTTAGCTGAATGCATGCAGTCCACGTATAGATGCAATATGGATGTGGACAACTCTGTCACAGAGTTGGTATGGTCGTACCGCACAACACCCCAAAGTGTCACTGAGAAAACTCCCTTTGAACTGATGAGAGGAAGAAAAGCTGCAACAGAGATGTGGCTTTCTGGACGGTTCAGTTATTTTTCAAGAGTGCAAATGTCTGTGATTAATGGGATTTGGCTGAAAGGAAATCAAATATAGTTAACTCAGATAAAATGAATGGAGGAAAAAAGAAAGTAAGTACATTGAAAGTAAGAGATTGCGTGTGTGTTAAAAATCCCAATTTGGTTGGGAAAGGCTTGACTAAGTTCAAAGAATTGGCACGAATATGTGAGTAAATGTAAATGTAAATGTAAATGTAAATGTAAATGAATATGTGAGTTACAAAGGAACTCAGCACAAATATCAAATGGTAATTGGTGGAGCACATCGTGCATTGCATTGGACCCGTGTGTGCACAATGGTTTCGAGAATGGTTGTAGAAAAATGCAGGGAAAATCTGCTTCAGAAAAGGATGACAATTGTGTGAGAAGTTATCCCTATAGGTATGCAGGTAGCAAATGGCAAGACTGTATAAGAAAATGGATTGTGCTTTCACAGTAATCCTTAAACGTTTCTTTTGTACATAGCTATGTATATATTTTGTTTTGCTTGTTTTCTTTTTGTTTATATTTTGTAATGGGTGGGTAGGGTGCCATTAGGCACCATGAAGTATTGCTTTTAAGTAAATGATTTAAGACAAAAGATGTATTTTGTTATGTAAGGTATGGTGTCTAATGCTCAAAGTTAAAAGCTGCATTTTGTTGGCAAAAGGGGAGAAGTGTGATGATGTAGTAAACAGAGTGTCACAGGGTCATAAAATTCCCTTTGACGTCACAGAATTCTATGCACAACAGTTATCTCTGTGCCCCTGTTGAGCAGACGTGACTTTGCTCTCCAAATAAACAACTTGCACTTTATAGCGTATGTGAGAGCTTACTTCAGGAGGTGAGGGTGAATTTAGATTTTAGTGGTGGGTAGAGGTAAAGGGATTTGAAAGTGACTTTATGGTTTAGGGTAGGTAGAGGTAAAGAGAGGTAAGGGTGATTTTAGGGTTTAAGGGTGGATAAAGGTAAAGGGAGGTAAGGATGATTTTAGGGTTTATGGGGAGAGTAGAGGCAAAGGGATGGAAGGGTAGATGTAGGGTTTAAACGTGTCCTCCAGGAAGTGGATGGACATTCTACCCTGGGGCAGCCCCTAACCTCTTTGTCCATGGGTTTTTCAATCTGCTGTTAATATATTGCACCATTTTGTCTATAGGGATCCACTCTGATGAGTACAGGAGGTAAATGTTCTCTTGATCAAGCTTGTCAGATTCTGATCCCTTTTCAGCTGTTCGGCTCCATCCTTACAGAGACCTTTCTTTGCTGCAGGTCTCCATAGTCTACCTGGCTCTGAATCTTTCTCTGATTCATCCTGATCCCCACGTCCACCAACCCCATCATCTTGGGAGCCCTCTTGAGCCAGACAGGGCGAACCCCAGAAGGTTCATAGGGGTGGGTGGGGTCCGCCTCAGCTTGGTCCTGCAAATCTATCAAAGACAATCAAAAGCGTCAGTCTGCACAAAAGCTTCATGCTCCCTCTTTGTTTTACAAAAGACATGGAACATCTCTGTTACAATAGTACTAGTCGGGACCTCAATGACCTAGACTTACAGGGTCATGCTAGCCCCTGATTCTTCCCTCTGCAGGAGGCGTTAGGTCTGGCTGGCTGCCAAGGCGAGTAAATGTCTTCTGAGAAGCCGAATTGTCGGGTTAACAGGTTTCTGTATGAAAGGGTCTGAAAGACCATTCCCACTAGGGAAGAAGGCCTTCTCCTCTATGGCCTCTTCTGGGAGGTCCTGCTGCCACTGCCCTGCTATAGAACACAGGTTGTATTTTGGGACTCACAAATCCAACTAAGCATCATAAAAGGGGTTGATCTCTCTATGCTCACCTTTAATGTCTCCAGGGCTGTTGCTCACCCTGTGCCTACAATCACAAAGGTACCTTAATTGCGAAACCAGCCTTGCGGGCGTGTGGTTTCAGTGGGGAGGGCCGGGACCAAAATCTGCCAAGGAAGCATAGATTCGAGGCCTGTGCCAAGCAAGGTGGTTGGACGTGAGGTAGTTAGGGCAGACTGTGCTTATGGCTCCTTATCATAGCCTGTGAGATGCCCAGATAATTGGAAAAAAGACTTTCTGATGTACCCGCTGCACAGTTGCAATGGTGCCTTGCAGGTGCAACCACGCCGGTTCATGAATTGGCTTTTCATTCCATGGCCATGCAGCTGTTCCAGAAGTGTGTCCTTCTGTGCCACTCATCCCTGAAAGGGTCTTCAATCGGCATGCACACTACCTTTACATTTCTTGAAAAAGGACATTTCCCAAGAAGGTCAACCACCCTCAAATGAGAAACAATACCATGATAGGGATATGGACATTGGAGCTGGAGCTGGGAGTGACAGGGGACCTGTGTCACTCACAGAAGATGAAAATTAAAATGAAGAGAGTAATGCAGGGTATGCTCAGACCTGAGTCTCTTGCTCACTTTGCCACTGGATTCAAGCAAGCCGGGCTGAAGACGGCTGTAATGCCAGAAACCGGTCCTTGGAAGCTTGTTTCCGGTCCAGGGAAGGCATGGCTTGGCAGTTCGGGCTGGACTGTTCCCATGAGGCACAGGGTCAGACTGATTTGCATATAGCCATGTCTGAACTGGGGTGGCAGAGTGGGCTAAAGAACGGTGATGGATCAAACCCAGATCTTTTGATTGGTTCAGATGCTCCATCCATCACCACCCCCTTTTGTACCCATACAGAATACAATGCCACTAGATTGCCTCTTGCAAAAGGGATAATTGATTGACGAATGCTGAACAATGCAAACATTCACCCCCAGTCACAAAGATCTGGGTTTAATCCATCGTTCTTTTGCCCCAGTTTGGACCCAACCATATGCAAATCAGCTTTGACTCTGTTCCTCATGATTACATGCTAGCAGCAAAAAGTGTCGGTTTGCGTTGTTGTAGGTTCTGGATGTTACACACACCTCAACAGAACCTCTCTCAGAAGTTTTCAGACTATTTACAATTGAATTGTTGTGAAGTGTTTTGCCTCCCAGCAAAAAAGGTTGGCTGGGAAAACCTACCCATGTATTCCTGTTGCCTTAAATATTAATGTTTCCTTGAACATGTATGCCATCATTTGCAATGATATATTTCATAAACAAATTTGAATGTTGTTTTATATTGACTATGCCTGTCCGAAATGTATATACCACTGGTATAATTTGTGCAATTATGCCATTATGCCACTTCAAATAATTATGAACTATTCACTGTAAAAATTTAGAGTGAAATGCTCCATTTGCAATAACAGTTTACTGTAGACGGAGTGGAAAAACAGAATGCGACCTGCATTTGTTTGTAGTGCTTTTAACTGTGTCCTTGCTAAAGAAATTTGACAATAACGCATTTCAGTCTAAAATACAGCACAAAATGACAGATTTGCATTTCTCATAATTATGTGTCATTTTGTGAAAATGTCATGTAATTACACAAAAGCAAATTATACAAATACCTCACACCACTCTATATGAACCTAAAGTGTCCATCAGCCTTAACATGCATGTTACGTTTCCTGATTCTCCTAGGTCTAGAAGCCATTTTATTTGAGGTAGTACATCTGCGTATTTCCTACATCTCGTGGTAAAGCATAGTCCCACTTTCAATAATTACAAACAGAAGCGCAATTTATTTAGGAAAATAAAGAATTGCGTAGTATGTTTATGTATCTTTATGTTCGATTCAATGTTCTCTCTGTGAGAAGACACTGCCTCCTGCTCGTAAGACAGTTTTGTTGAAGTGACAGTTTGTCACACGTTTATACTCCATAGAATTGGATTGAGAGTGTATAAGAACTGTTTCAAATTGTATACATTTTACTATTACATACTCAACTGCCTTTTTACACAAGAGCTCTGGTTGGTGGAAATGACCAATTGCTGTTCTATAATGTGCTTTGCTATTTTTGCATTAAACACATGTTCATTTTTTAGGTCTCGCCCTCGAGACCTATTGTCGACGAGATGCCTCTCAAGGGAGATAGCCCGGGGTACGCGTGGCGATTCTGGTCTGTGAACGCGCAGATTCTGGTCTGTGAATGCGCTTCTAAGACGCGCATCCCAGAAACTGTGAACACGCACCAGCTGCCACCAGCCACCCCCACATGCACCAGTGCCCCCACATGCACCAGCCGCCCACACACGCACCAGCCGCCCACACACGCACCAGCCACGCACACACGCACCAGCCGCCCCTGGCTGCGCACACACGCACCAGCCGCCGCTAGCCGCCAACACACTCACCAGCCGCCCCGAGCCAGTGCACGAGCCCCCACGGCATAACCAATTTCCACTCATCGGGTGTCATCTCCTCCGCCTCCATTGAGGTGGCACACGCGGGGCTTCCCTCACTGATGGGAGCCCCGCACTTGCATCCACAGCCTCAGTCGCCACTTTTCTGCCACCACAGCCGGGCTACCCCTCAGGCATGGGAGCCTGGCGTCACCACTTTCATCTCGGTGAGTCACTTCGTGGGCACGGGCTTATGGCGGAAGTCCCGCCCCACAACTGCCGGACTTCCGGATTTTGCGCCAGATCGGGCCGGCGGCTTGCCAGGAACTCAAGCGATTTCTAGGTACTTGTTTAGGTTTAGGCTTTGGGAATAGACCCCTAAAACGTACTTATTTTACCCAGAAGGTATAATATAGGGACCTTGGGCAGTAGCATATTTTACAAGACAGTGGTCCCTATTTTAGGAAACTAAATAGTCTGTGAGGACAGACAAAACAAATTTCAAACACTCGATAGGTGAAATGACTTTTGTCCAGCCGGACAAGAATTTTTAATTTAAATTTGATTTATAACGATAATTATGCAAATGGAAGAACCATTTGGTATCAAGTGGGCAGAGCCGTGACCCATACAATACAGGACAAGACAAAACAACACAACAATAGTGGCCAAGAGGGCAAAGCACAAAATTGCATCTGTATACTATTAATCAGTTGTTGCAGATTTTAAATTTCATTACATCACTCCACTGCAAATGGTAATATTTCAGTCATATATTGCATTTGGGGGTTCAGAGGTCGACGACGTTTCGATGCCGTGTTTTAGTCTAGGGCATCATCATCAGGACAGGAAATGACAGTTGTTGTCTTAACCATTATATTACACTAAGCCTTTAGTCACAATACTGTACATAAAACATTACATTTACAGTTGGGAACAAAAAAGGAAACAGGGAAATAAAGAATCTTTTGTCAGTTTTAGGCATGTTAAATTGCTGTATAGATCTCTTAACCATTGTGAGGGTGTTGTGAGGGTAAAAAGGGAAAGGGAAGGCGGCGGGTGCATTGTGAAGATGCTGCTGGCATGCAACAAGGTTTGTGAAGGACCATGCTTGTTGAGAGTTGATTATCTAACAAAGCGAGAGAGTAATCTTATGAACACGTCGGACACTAGCAAGCTTTTGGACAATACACGTGGATATAATACATAAACGACAGCGATAGAGTCTCATGCTGTGGCTTCTGGACTTAGTAATTAAACACTCTGAGGGTCGTCTTACGACCTCATTGCATCGCAAGCCCACCGAGCGCAATACTTTGCTGGACTATAACAGCAACCATCCACGAGCGCTGCGAGATTCTTTACCATTCTCGCAGTTTTTGCGCATTAGACGCAACTGTTACTTTAAGGAAGACTACTTCACTGAGGCAAAGATACTCAGTAAGAAACTTAGAAACAGAGGTTATCCACGGAAACTTGTGCGCCGTTCTTTGAAAAGGGCTTGGTACTGCCCAAGAGAAACCCTCCTAGAGCCCAGACAAAAAACAGACGAAGAAAAATTAATTTGTGTCAACACTTTCTCGCCAGTGTCTCATCAGATCAGAAAGAGTGTGCTGAAACATTGGTCGGTGTTGAATGCCGGCACATTAACAATAGAGCGCCCCATGTTCGCCTTCAAAAGGGCAAAAAATATTAAAGATCATTTGGTGAGGGCAGCTCTTCCTCGCCAACAATTAAAAACAACTCTAAATGATGCATGGAACCTTCCCCCACTTACGGGACACAAAAAATGTGGGAATTGTGTCTGCTGTGACTTTACAATTGAAGGCCAGTCCTTTGAATATAAGACCATAAAATATGCACGGAAATGTTTTGCAAACTGTAATTCTACCAATCTGGTGTATGCTATCTTATGCCCCTGCATGCTTATCTATATAGGCCAAACAAGCCAAAAGGTGAAACTGAGAATAGGACAACATCGCAGCAGGATCCGATGCCAAACACCGACTGCACCTTTGGTTGAACATTTTGCCGAAATGGGCCACACTGAAAAGGACATTCTCTGGACAATGGTGACAATTATTAAACCACCCCCAGAGGGGCAGACATTGCAAATTTGCTCAACAAAGAGGAACTTCGCTGGATTCTAAAATGTGATAGCATTAGAAATGGGCTTATCGCCAGGAAGACTGGACCTCTTTACTGTAGTGCCTAATCACATTGCTTCATTACATGATCTAAAGTTTTCATGTCGCTTTCAACCCAGCACCAATGTTTTAATTTATGACTGTTGATCTGCATTTTGTGCCCCAATGATAACAATTGCAGCTCCCCATGTAGCGTCACCACGAGCACCTGCGTTAATATTCACCACCTAGCCACTACAAAATGGCCACCATAGTCACCGGCACACGATTCACCCCTGCACTCTGGTTAGTCCCCTCTCCATTTCCACGCACCACGAGGCTTAATAGCCTTGAGTACAGACCAGTTACTCGCCGGTCGACTGCCATTGCTGCTCGGACTGTAAGCTAAACAAGTAAGTGTCCCCTCCTCACCCCCTGCCCCACGCAAGTGTCAAGAACCGAGACGCTTTTATTCCCTTTAATTTATTAACTCCACATTATCCTTCTTTCAGACGCCATTGAGCGGACCTTCACACGAGCCATTGGGCTCTTCTTTCAATCCTTGCGGGGGCAACATTGTGCCTTGCAACCCGGTAATTATTCCCATATTTCTTTCACCGCGTTTTTTTTTTTAAATAGCGTCACGCTACCCAAGCTCATCACGAATTGTTTTTCTCTTTAGAGATTCCAATTATACCTTGACCGAGCCTATCCCGGAATACGGCCACACTAAACCTCGACTTATGTAACCTTCCGATCAAGTAGCATGCTTCGCACACGCCGCCCAATTTGCCCACACGTTTTTACACGCCCGCAGTTTAGCAATAAGCCACAGCATGAGACTCTATCGCTGTTGTTTATGTATTATATCCACGTGTATTGTCCAAAAGCTTGCTAGTGTCCGACGTGTTCATAAGATTACTCCCTCGCTTTGTTAGATAATTAACTCTCAACAAGCATGGTCCTTCACAAACCTTGTTGCATGCCAGCAGCATCTTCACAATGCACCCGCCGCCTTCCCTTTCCCTTTTTACCCTCACAACACCCTCACAATGGTTATGAGATCTATACAGCAATTTAACATGCCTAAAACTGACAAAAGATTCTTTATTTCCGTTTCCTTTTTTCTTCCCAACTGTAAATGTAATGTTTTATGTACAGTATTGTGACTAAAGGCTTAGTGTAAATATAATGGTTAAGACAACAACTGTCATTTCCTGTCCTGATGATGATGCCCTAGACTAAAACACTGCAAACACAACAATGATGGACAGAATGTGGATCAATGTCACACATTCACCCCAGTCCAAAGATCTGGGCCCAAATCCATCGTTTTTCCACTCCACACCACCCTGGGTTAGACAATGGCGATATGCAAATCAGCGCTGACCCTGTGCCCCATGGGAACAGTCCAGTCCGAACTACAAAAGCCATGTCCTTCCCAGAACGGAAACAAGCATCCGAGGACCGGCCCGGTTTCGAGGTAACACCTCTCATCAGCCCGGCTAGCTTGATTCCAGTGGTGTGGAGTGCCTGGGACTCACGTCTGAGCATCCCCAGTACACTTAGAGCGGTAACTGCAAACACAACAATGATGGACAGAATGTGGATCAATGTCACACATTCACCCCAGTCCAAAGATCTGGGCCCAAATCCATCGTTTTTCCACTCCACACCACCCTGGGTTAGACAATGGCGATATGCAAATCAGCGCTGACCCTGTGCCCCATGGGAACAGTCCAGTCCGAACTACAAAAGCCATGTCCTTCCCAGAACGGAAACAAGCATCCGAGGACCGGCCCGGTTTCGAGGTAACACCTCTCATCAGCCCGGCTAGCTTGATTCCAGTGGTGTGGAGTGCCTGGGACTCACGTCTGAGCATCCCCAGTACACTTAGAGCGGTACCTGCAAACACAACAATGATGGACAGAATGTGGATCAATGTCACACATTCACCCCAGTCCAAAGATCTGGGCCCAAATCCATCGTTTTTCCACTCCACACCACCCTGGGTTAGACAATGGCGATATGCAAATCAGCGCTGACCCTGTGCCCCATGGGAACAGTCCAGTCCGAACTACAAAAGCCATGTCCTTCCCAGAACGGAAACAAGCATCCGAGGACCGGCCCGGTTTCGAGGTAACACCTCTCATCAGCCCGGCTAGCTTGATTCCAGTGGTGTGGAGTGCCTGGGACTCACGTCTGAGCATCCCCAGTACACTTAGAGCGGTACCTGCAAACACAACAATGATGGACAGAATGTGGATCAATGTCGCACATTCACCCCAGTCCAAAGATCTGGGCCCAAATCCATCGTTTTTCCACTCCACACCACCCTGGGTTAGACAATGGCGATATGCAAATCAGCGCTGACCCTGTGCCCCATGGGAACAGTCCAGTCCGAACTACAAAAGCCATGTCCTTCCCAGAACGGAAACAAGCATCCGAGGACCGGCCCGGTTTCGAGGTAACACCTCTCATCAGCCCGGCTAGCTTGATTCCAGTGGTGTGGAGTGCCTGGGACTCACGTCTGAGCATCCCCAGTACACTTAGAGCGGTACCTGCAAACACAACAATGATGGACTAAAACACGGCATCGAAACGTCGTCGACCTCTGAACCCCCAAATGCAATATATTACTGAAATATTACCATTTGCAGTGGAGTGATGTAATGAAATTTAAAATCTGTAACAACTGATTAATAGTATACAGATGCAATTTTGTGCTTTGCCCTCTTGGCCACTATTGTTGTGTTGTTTTGTCTTGTCCTGTATTGTATGGGTCACGGCTCTGCCCACTTGATACCAAATGGTTCTTCCATTTGCATAATTATCGTTATAAATCAAATTTAAATTAAAAATTCTTGTCCGGCTGGACAAAAGTCATTTCACCTATCGAGTGTTTGAAATTTGTTTTGTCTGTCCTCACAGACTATTTAGTTTCCTAAAATAGGGACCACTGTCTTGTAAAATATATTATCTTATTTTATTCAATTTTATGCAAATTGCAATTAAGAGTCTGAAAAAACGCTCGCAGTAGAGTCTTCTTCTCTCCAAACTAAAGATCGATAGTCACTTCTAGAATCCATACAATTATATGTAGTTTGCAGTGCTTAATTTATGCCGGTGGTTTCAGCTGGCGGGCACCGGCGCTCACATTTGGAAACCATGAGTTGTGTTTCAAAGCACTTTGACCCAGAGGGGTTTGTGGACCAGCTTGCGAAAGTTCGTGTTGGTGAAGCCGGGGATTCTGCCCTTTACTCCCTGTGAACTGTCACCTCTCGCGGCACCCGCTCCGCGGATGCCGCTTGTGTGGTGCTGCTGTTGCCCTGGTGGGAAAGTGCACGGAACTGGGACTGGAGGAGGTGCATACCGGTAAAAGGATCATCGAGGGACTGCGAGGACCAGCCTGCAGTGCGGCGTGTAATCAGCCGCAGCTGGTCCTCTTCCCGCCACCGCTCATCGCCTGTTATAATCCCTCAGTGCCGCTGCCTATCTGGGTTTGTGGACCAGCTTGTGCAAGTTCGTGTTGGTGAAGCCGGGGATTCTGCCCTTTACTCCCTGTGAACTGTCACCTCTCGCGGCCCCCGCTCCACGGGTGCCCCTCGTGTGGTGCTGCTGTTGCCCTGGTGGGAAAGTGCACAGAACTGGGACTGGAGGAGGTGCATACTGGTAAAAGGATCATCGAGGGACTGCGAGGACCAGCCTTCAGTGCGGCGTGTAATCAGCCGCAGCTGGTCCTCTTCCCGCCACCGCTCATCGCTATTTAGGCTCCCCCCCATCCGCACACGCGGAGCGTGCCGCGGACGTGCGCCGGGCATAGCCCGGGCCAAGGGCGGGCCCGTTTAAAGCCCGTTTAAAGACCGTGTGAGGCTGGGCTGGGCCCCCCCTTTAACATCCCAGCACGAATGAACTGCACGTATGTGTATTTCTGATTTTATTACAATTCAAATTCTGCATTAGTGACAGTGGACTTCTTGTTTATTTTTTGCTTGTTCTCATTATGTGTACACGCGGGAGTAGAAATAAAACGGCTGCAGGGGGAGCTTCTCTAACGGGCACAATTGACAATTTTATTACAAGGGCAAACACATTTATAGACCAAGGGATTACCTTAATGGAGCGCAAAGTGTCCCAAGATCTAGCTTTGGCAAAAAGATCGTCTTTGGGCCCTTTTGCCTCAGCTAAAACCCCTGAACAATCTAGGGATGTGGGTCAAATAGACACTCACGCTGAACGATACAGCCTGCTCAATATGGTGGATCTGTCAGCGTCTCACTTATTATCTGATTCCCAAATTAGCTTGGAACTAGAAAAAACCCCGGACTTAGTTGTTAACACCATTCAGGACGACATAAGCTCTAATCAGTTGAGGCGAAGGAGGGAGAGGCCATCCCTAAAATACCTAAGTTAAAAAAATCTAGGGGCAGGGGTGACCCCCTCAAAAAGAATAGAGGGGATCCTGTCCAAACCTTACAGGCGAAACATGATCCATTACGTACTGTTACCCCAAAGGAGGGCATTATCTCTGTAAATGCAGAGGCTTCAACCAGTCTGGCTGAGAAAAGCGTTAATGGTGATGAGGCTGATAGTATACTCCTATTAAAAATAGGGGAGCTCTTTAAAATTTACCTCTCCCCGAATGAGACAAGACTATCTCATATTGAAAAACAGATAGCCGATTTGTATGCTCTGCCTAAAAACACAAAACCCCAGGTGGCACCAAAAGGACGGGGTAATAAACCAAGTAATACTAAACCTGCAGGCCCAGTAGTTAAAAATTCGCTAGCCTCAGTGGTTAGCACTAAACTAAAGACTGCACCTGCCCCAGAGAAGATAGTTGTAGACAAATCTAAAGTTTGTGCCACCCCCTTGCTAGAGGGGATCATTCAACCTAAGGCGCATACCTTGCAACCCAAAGAGATTAGGAACAAGGGCGCATTAGATAGGAGACGAGCTGTGAATCTGCCCCCTGATGCAAGCCCCTATGTGGTGGTCATGACTGGGGTTCCAGAATAGGCTGATACCGCAGAGGAAACTAGCTGGTCTTTAACAAATAAGGTCCAACATTGGCTCAATTTAAATCGGCCATTACCTCCCCACTGGTCGAGTAAGATCCTGATGGTGCGTAGGGTGCCGTGGGTGGGACATGAGAGGAAAACCGTTCAGGGCGACTGCGTCCTGGGTAATTTCGAGGATCCTCACGTGGCCGAACACATATGCTCATGGAATACGCAAGATAGGCATGAGGGAATTGAAACTAAACGACTCTCCTTCTTCTACCCCCCGAGGAGTCGCCCTACCGTGACTGTAATTATGATGGGAACTGGTATAGAGTAGGGCATCGAGAGTGGGGGGGAGATCGTGGGGTGTGGGGGGGGCAGCCCATCAGGGACCCAGTTCATGGGGACAATTGGGGTGGATTTCTGACTACTAATCGTTTTAGCTGCCTGGATATGGTTGACTGCCGGTTACCAACTACTAGTCTTTCAAAAAGAAAAAGAGTGCGTACTACTAAGCTTTATAGAAGAGCTAGCGCGTCTATTCACGCCTGCCCAAACGTTTCAATTGCTCAAATGGATAAAGATAAATCTGTAGCCTCTACCAACCCTGGCCCAATAGCAACAGGGTTTGATAGCACTGTTGATTTGGTGACCAACTTCACTAGAGATACTGACGGGAATATTCTGACCAGTCTCAATTACCCAGGTGCAATAGAAGGGGTGTTGGAGACACAGTAGGAGACAGTATAGAAACTACAGCTCTGATAGATGTAAATTCATCAGTAGCAGTAGATCTTCCACTAGCTGAGCATAGGAGTAGGCTGACTTTGTCATCTTGGAATATAGCGGGCCTGTCTAGTAAAGTAAAGGACCCCAATTTCCTAGCATTCATAGATAATTTTGATGTAATTTGCCTTCAGGAATGCTGGGAACAGTCTGAGATTCATCTAAATGGTTATCGTACCTTCTTTTCCCCAGCGCAGCAGTCTATTAGGGGTAGGTGTTCAGGTGGGCTATGTACTTTTATATCTAATACTGCCAACCTGTCAGTTAAATGGTTACCTAGTAAGGGGAATAACCATTATTATCAGGCACTTACACTTAAGGTGGGAGGTAATCAGCATATCACATTGATTAACTTCTACAACAACATTCCTGGGGATGATCAAAAAAGGGTTTTAGATGAACTAAAAGAAGATCTATGTAGGGAAACTGGTTTAGAGCAAGAGGGAAGGTGTGCTATAGTGACAGGAGACTTTAATTGTCATCTCTGCCCCCACGGTAACTTTGACATATGTGGTATGGTCAACCTTAAGGGAGATACCATCTCTCATTTTGAGCATTCTACGCTGGGGAATCTACTGAATAATTTATTATTTGAGCAAGACTTAGGCTTTGTTAACGAGCTTTGTATTCCCCAGGTTAAGTTTCAACCGACTTTCAATGGGAGGGGATCAAAGTCGGTGATTGACTATACCCTGGTCACTACTAGTTATCATTGCAATGTCCTATCGTTTAAAACAGAGGACATTGCTCTTAGTGATCATTTTCCTATCAGTTCAACTTTTAGTAGGGGGTTGAGCTGTGGTCAAGCACCTAATGTAGTAGAAAACCTATATAGCCATGGGATTTATTTGAACAGAACTAATGGCTATTCAGTAAAATGGAGGAAGGTTGATCCTATAGGGTTTCTTCAAAGTCTGGTAGCAGACCATTTCTCTGACTTCATGATTTGTCATGGGGAAAACCTAAATCCACATGAGGTTACTGCAGCATTCCAAAAAATTACCCTACAGATCAGTAGTAAACTAATAGGGACTACACGGGGGGGATAACCTTAAGGTCGAGGGCTGGTTTAACTCCGATTGCAGTAAGGCGCACTCTCATTTGGCGCACTCTCATTTAAAGAAAACCTTGAAGATAGTGCCCAGAAACCCCTTAGATATAAAGTCTGCAAGAGCAACTTATAAATTTGCTCTGCGGAAACGAAAAAATGAACTGAAAGAGGCAGCTTGGGGAGCCTTGCTTAAGGCGTGCTCATTAAGAGATAACACTGCTTCCTGGAGAGCAGTAAATGCTCCCTTTTTTGTAGAAAGGAAATGTGATGTGATGGACCCTGCCATTGAGGAGACTGTCTGGGTTAATCATTTTACTGAGCTTTACAAGAAAGATGATTTGGTCAGTTTGGGCAACATTAGTACTGTTCAGCTTGTGACCTCAGAGTCTGTCTCCCAAGATTTTTTCCCATTGGATATAGTTTTTTCTTTATCAGAGGTGGAACTGGCCCTGATAGAAAGTTCTAACTGCAAAACCCCAGGTCCAGATGGTATTCCTATTCATATCTATAAGGCTAATATCGCTCGATGGGCACCGCTTTTGACAAATGTGTTAAATAGTTATAACAAAAGTGGATTCCCTTCCACCTGGCAGGATGCGATAGTAGTGCCAATATTTAAAAAGGGCGATCGAAACGATCCAAAATGTTACCGCCCTATTTCATTGCTTGACTCCCTAATGAAAATAGCAGGTCGAGTCATTTTAAACAGACTACAGGTATGGGCCAAGGACGAAGGCATTTTATCTAAATTTCAATGTGGGTTCAAGTCTGGTCTGGGTACTATCGAACAAGGACTTAATCTGGCAATGTTGATAGGAAAATATAAGACGGCCAAAAAGAGAAACTTATTCATGACATTCGTTGATCTCAGTTCAGTGTTTGACTGCCTGAGTCACGATCTCTTGTGGGACTCTTTGGCAAGCCTGGGCGTCGATGTAAATATTCGAAATTTCCTCATGGAACTATATAGAGGGGCAGGGGCAAAGGTCCGTCACGGTAAGAAAGGTGAATGCACTTTTTTTTTTAATAATGAAGGGTGTACGTCAGGGATGTATCCTTGCACCCTTTCTTTTTAATCTTTATATCAATAGTGTAGCAGACCATTTAACAAAATTGGCTGTGGATTACCCTCAAATTGATGGTGCCGCAGTCCCTATTCTACTCTACGCAGATGATGCGGTCATTATGGCAAGAACCCAATTAGGCCTCCAGAAGGCGTTAGCTAGCTTTTCAGCATATATGGGATCTAGGGGCCTGAAAATTAATATTGGGAAAACTTTCACTATGTGCTGCACATCAAAAGAGAAGGTCGCTTGTAACACTTTTTTAGAACAGTCAAAGATAGAAAAAACTAGTACCTTTTCTTACTTGGGGGTTGTTTTTAATAGAAAAAGGTACATGGACTACAGCGAACACTACTAAGTGTTTAGCTTTCTCACGTGCTATTGGGGCTCTTATACAGTTCGCTAATAAGCTGGGAGGTAGGCCTGCACGCATTTTGCTCGATATCTATAAAGCTAAATGCGTGTCGACTGCCACTTACGGGGCTGGCATCTGGGGTATCTCAGATTGCCAGGAAATCCAGCTGAAGGAAAACAGCTTCCTTAGATACTTGTTAGCTGTCCCCAGATCTACTTCAACTTATGCTTGTCACATGGAACTTGCCATGGCATACATTTCTGATATAATCAGGATTAGCCCTGTGTTGCTTTGGCATAAGATCTGGACCTCTACTGAAACTGGTCTTAATGGGGCGATTATTATAGACTACATGTGACATGAGGTTTCTAAAAACATACAGTGGCTTTCTTATGTCAAGGAATTCCTAATAAACATAGGGCATCCGGAATTTTACAATACGCCTGTATCTCTATCTTCCATATCCAAAAAAATGCTTAAGGAACGATGCTCCATCTTTTTGGTTGACTAACGTTGGTCCATTGAGGGGAAGAAGGCCTCTGTTCTGCATCACCATTCACTATTGCAGGATCCTAGCTTGCAGCTTTATCTATCCCCCGAGTTGGCCAGCTATGATAGAATGCATTTGGCACGGTTGAGAATGGGTATCTATTTTAGGATGATCACCTTTCCAGCAATAAATGACTGGTCCAAAAACCTAATTAACTGCCCATGCGATAACCACCTTTCCATAATTCACCTGTGGAGAAGTGTGGCTCAATGGTTAGAGCAGGCAGACCTCGATGCAGACCTCTGGCCAGTGACCAGGGTTCGATTCCTGCCTCGGCGGGTCTCGGGCTCATTAATTCCCCTGACCGGATATTCTCGCCTCAGTGCCTATTCTGATCATGGGTCCCACGCTGCAACTCTGGGCAATAGCTTGCTTAGTCTCCACAACGGCCCCCACAACGCGAGGGATGCCTGGTCTGCACCATGGGGGTTCCCAGGAGTGGACACTTCACAGGGAAAGCCAGGAAGGGTTCCCTTGCGGTATTCGTACAAGCGCCGGGAAACCCACTGCGGGTAGCTGTGCGCTATACAAGTATAAAAACATAACAAAAAAAAACCATCACATAACCATTCTATGCAGTCTACAATTCATTGCATTCTTTTTTTGTAAATTTTTTTGGTGGGGAAGAAAAAGATATTTAATTCCTCTGTTAAAGCTTTGGGGCTTAAGACAGTGTAGACCGGCCCTTTTTAAGATCCTTTTGCTTCAGGATGAAATGACCATAAGTGCTGTATCTAAGTTCTTAAAATTCATTATTAGTTGTAGATCTTCTATGGGTTGAATGAATTTTCGCACTGTTAACAGCACTTCGTGCGTAATTGATTTGTAATGTACTGATGTAAATGAATCTGGACTGATGTATTTATATGCACTATAGAGAAAGCCCTAGTACGCATTGCTTCCATTTGCACATTTTTATAACATCTGCCTGTACTTTTTATATATAATCTATTTTGTATTTAATTACTACTGAATTTTTAAATTTGTATGTTTTTACATTGTGCTTATATGATTTTTAGGTCTCGCCTGTCGATGTGCATGCGCATCGAGCTTGCGAGACTATGGGGGCTTAAACAGTCTTTAACCAACTTGCAAGGAATCGTGGCGATTCCTTGCAGTGCCCGTGAAATTCAAGCTCAATGCGCATGCGCATTGAGCTTAAAAGCGCGTGCACATGCCCCCTGCCGCCTGCCTTGCATGTATTTTCCCTCAGGCGCACTCCTCCCACACCCCCGCTCCGCCCCCTCCCCTGCCTGCCGTGTCGCATTTCTTAAGTTCCCTCAGCCGCACTCCAGACCCCTGCTGCTTTCACACCCTCTCCCCGCTCCGCCCCCTCCCCTGCCCGCCGTGTCGCATTTCTCCTCCCCCCTCCCCTTCTCTGCCTTCCCTCCGTCTTGTTTTTTTTTTTTACCCGCTCCGCCCCCTCCCTTTTCCCCGGAGTCACTTATTCCTCTGAAGAAATGACACAATGCTTTTAACAATCTCACAATTTGCACTCGTGTACCACTACCCCCTCTCTTCTCCCCCTTCCTCTCTCTCACTACCCCTCCCTTCTTTGTGTGCGCACGCACCACGTGAAATCCCAACGAAAAGTTAGCAGCGCTGAAACCCTCCCAATCTCAGCCCGCCAGAATCGCTCTGGATGAAGGCAAAGCTTCTAGTGGCTCCCTAAGCTGTTTTCCTCTTACATACTCGGCTCAATCAGCGCTGCCGCACGGAAGCATTTTTTTCCATTTATTCCTCTCCGCTCCGCCCCCTCCCTTTTCCCCGGAGTCACTTATTCCTCTGAAGAAATGACACAATGCTTTTAACAATCTCACAATTTGCACTCGTGTACCACCACCCCCTCTCTTCTCCCCCTTCCTCTCTCTCACTACCCCTCCCTTCTTTGTGTGCGCACGCACCACGTGAAATCCCAGCGAAAAGTTAGCAGCGCTGAAACCCTCCCAATCTCAGCCCGCCAGAATCGCTCTGGATGAAGGCAAAGCTTCTAGTGGCTCCCTAAGCTGTTTTCCTCTTACATACTCGGCTCAATCAGCGCTGCCGCACGGAAGCATTTTTTCCATTTATTCCTCTGAAGGAATGACACAATGCATTTCCCGATCTCACAATTTGCACGTGTGTAGTTGAAGTTGATCCCAAAACATGCCCTTTCACGTGAAAACCGTTTCTTCTCCCTTTTTCACAAGGGAGGGATCATCCCAGGTAGGAGGGACCAGAGGGAGAAAGAGAACCGCAACGCCTCATTCTTTTCTCGAACCCTCACTCTCTCTCTGCCTGCATTGCTCAGGTTTCCCTCTCGTCTTTTGTCTAGATCATTTCCATCTGCCCCTTTGCAAAGCTGGTTCCGTCTCTTTTTTGCTTTCCTTTTCACCCGTCTCTTTTCTGTCATTCTGTATTTTCTGTTTGCCTCTCTCAACTACAAAGAATTTGACAACTATAAAATTCACACACAAACATATAAGCCCCTTCATACAGACTCATGAACACTTTCACAGAACAGATGCACCCCCCTCCCCCACCACAAAGCGCGTCCGCTTCATTACTTCATGCGCGGCCTCTCCTTAACCTAATCTACCTCACCATCTATTCTGTGTTGTCAGACTGGAAGGCACCTTCGATGCATCTGCTACTATTTGCTTGACGTCCTGCGCGCTCCTCTCATCCTGTGTCTTACAAGTCCCTTCTTTTATTTTAATTAAATACCGGACCATTTACTTGCAAAAAAAAAAAAATACAGACTGCAAGGCGCCTTCAGTGCATCTGCTACTATTTGCTTTAACACAAACTAACACTTTACCATACTGCACTTCCTGCTTTCTCCCTCCCTACCTCCCTTTTTCTTGAGTCCCTTCTGCTTTAGCTACATGCCACTACTATTTGCTTGCCATCTTTCGTGCTCTTAACCCTCCCTTTCTCCATTAAGCCCTTATTGTTTTTTTATAATACATCATACCATTTGCACACAATACTACCTTAGTCTTACGCAACTGCTACTATCTTCTTCTCTCCCTCCCTGTCTCTACCTACTACAGCATCCATTTTAATATAACAATTTGGAGCTGTACTGCAACTTTTGTATTTCTACTACTTCTCATTATTGTTTACTTGTTTTTATATGTTATTACAATGCTACAATTGTTACTTATTTCTGTTAAATAACACGACAACACACAAAAACAATTTAGTTCGCCTCTACAAATATGCTCACATTCCTTTTGCCTTCCATAACTTTACTATCAACAAGTTGCTGCTCTTATATCTTTTGCCCCCCACTCTTCCTTATCCATACTCTGCCATTCACCCATACAATCTTCCTTCACACACACAATACTTTTGAAATAACTTTCTCGCATATTACCTTTTAGCACTCCATACTAACAAGCATTTTTGCTGCCTACTCCCACAGTCCCCCGCAGCCCAAACTCACACGTTGCACAAAACTCCATATTGTATTAAAATAGCGTGCCACTTGCCAGCCGCAATTAACCTCCTGGTCCAAGTACGCCCACCCCTCCCCTGGAGGGTTTGAATGCGCATTGTTTGTGTTGAGGAAGGTCACGTGAGCACTCTCTGCAACAGCCCACCCCCAAAAGGCACGTGCTCATCTCCCAGCTGGCTGCTGCTTTGACACAGGCCGACACTTACTGCCGTGCGTTCCTTGCCCCCACCCCGAAAGAATTTGAGATGGCATGTTTGACCTCCGACCTTGCTTATCCATCCCAGTCCTCTTCTGTTCTTAATTTCAGCTTCTATACCCCTGCACACCAACTGTTTGAAAACCACGTAGGGTATACTTATACTGGGTTAGACTTTGGCACGTCAGTAATGGGTTTATGTGGTCAGCGGAATCTTTTTGGGGGTGGAAATAGGGGAAGAGGGTGTTATGCCAGGCACCCTTTGAGGCCTTATTGCCTCCTTGTGCTTTCACCAACACATCCACCATCACCTCCACATCCACCACCACCACATCCACCACCACCACATCCACCACCACCACATCCACCACGAACGCATCCACCACCACCACCACACCCACCACCACCACACCCACCACCACTACATCCACCACCACATCCACCACTACCACCACCACCCCATCCACCACCACTGCCGCATCCACCACATCCACCACCACCACATCCACCGCATCCACCACCACCACATCCACCGCATCCATCACCACCACATCCACCATCACATCCACCATCACATCCACCACCACATCCACCACCACATCCACCACCACATCCACCATGACATCCAACGCCACATCCACCACCACATCCACCACATCCACCACCACTTCACCACCGCATCCACCACCACATCCACCACTCATCCACGCAACGCCACTCACACACGCAACGGCAATCACACACGCAACGCCACTCACACACGCAACGCCACTCACACACACCACTCATCCACGCAACGCCACTCATCCACGCAACGCCACTCATCCATTTGCAAAACGAAAAAGGTCAAACTCTTCTATTGCGAGACCTATTGCATTTTCAATGCTTGTTTTTAATGAAATCGAATAAAGCTATCTTTGACCCAGAGCAGGAGCGAGAGGCAGAAACAGAAAAACAAGGTAGGAAACCAGAGACTGAGGGAGAAAACAGCACGAAAAGAACCTGCAAGGGGGAGATAAATACATAGGAAGGGAAGCGTGGTGGTAGAAGAAAGAGGCATCAGATGGAAGGAAACTAAGCAGCCTTGGCGTTTGGCAGCTCTGGTAATCTGCAGTGCTGGCTGGTTTCATTTATTTATTTGTGTGTTTGTTTAGAAATGAAGCGCTGGAGTCTCCACTTATTTTCAAGAACTCAGCAGTTGGCAAAACGTAGAGGGGCAGTCTCTCCCGCGAAAGCGGTATACAACGTTTACAACGCAACTTTTACAACGCACTACCATTACAACGAAACTTTTACAACGCAACATCCATTACAACGCATACATTTACAACGCAGTCATTACAACGCATGACACTACAACGCACACCACTACAACGCATACCATTACAACGCAGTCATTACAACGCATACCATTACAACGCAAAACTTACCATCCAACACTTACCCTACTGTTGCACCCCCTGGAGTTAGAATAGTAATATTAACCCCTACACTATCCAAAACTTTCCCTACTGTTGCACCCCCTGGAGTTAGAATAGTAATTTTAACCCCTACACTATCCAACACTTACCTTATATGCAATGTAAAGTAATGCGTTGTAATGGTATGCGTTGTAAATGTAGTATGCGTTGTAGTGGAATGCGTTGTAAAGGTATTTTTTAAGAATTCGTTGTAATGGTATGCGTTGTAATGGTGTGCGTTGTAATGGATGTTGCGGTGTAAAAAACGCGTTGTAAAGGTATGCGTTGTAAAAGTGTGCATTGTAACGTCATACATCCGCGAAAGCCAGTGGCGTAACGAAATTTGAGAGCCCCCCCTGAAGAGCAGTACATCGATGGCCTCCCTCCAGACTCACTCCGGAGCCCTTTGGGGCTCAGGGGCCTCCCCGCACTGCGGGGGCTGCAGGGGCCTTAGTTACGCCACTGGCGAAAGCTGGGGGTGTCCATCGCCTTCCTTCCTTACTGTGCCAAGAAATAATGCAAACACAACATGCTCTGCTTTCCACCCCCAAAAATCCCAGTCTTCATACCATGCCACATGTGTGCCTATCACCCATCTTTAAAGGCTGCCTCTTCCACTCCCACCTTGGACGAGGGAAGTGTAACTTGAGCGCTAGCAGGCCGAGAAGCAGGATGCGGTGATTGCGAGATGTGGCAACGCTCGCTTTTCTCTCCACATAAATCAGATACAAGTCTCATGGAACCACAATCAGAGTTACTGACTGACGCGGGCTGTATAAAGGCTCTCAGTAAGTACTTCTGATTGTTTGCAAATATGTTGGTTTGGTTTTGCACAACTTGCACCGTTGCACACCAGCCGCGTATATGTCTGACCACAATAGTGCTAATAATAATGACAATATGCAAAGCGTGCGCCACAGATTGAAGTTTCTTGGTACTTAAACATCAGGGACTGCTATAACCCTGCTGGGTGGTGTTCACTTTATCATCCTTGCAAGGCTGAAAGGCTAACTCGGCCCTCCAACCGGGAGCCTAGGCAGATCTTGGCAGCAGGCACCCAACCCTCTCAGTTATCTTACCAGCATACCGCAGCGCCTGATTTCCTGGCTCTGAGATATAGTGAAAGTCTCTTGTTTGTGTTGCTTTTGCGATTGCTTGTCTTGACGCCACGCCTTGCTGAAAGTGAGTTTCCCTTTTTTTAAAACAAGCATTTGCAATGCAATAGGTCTCGCATGTACACGAGTTTAGGCTATTGGCATTGTAAATGACAATGCCTTTTATTAATGTTTAAAAAACGAAAAGAAAAATAAAAGGGATTGTTATTTGCAATGTCAATAGCGCAAACTCGCGTAAATGCGAGACCTATTGCATTGCAAATGCTTTTTTTACAGTAGACTTTGGGGACCCATTTCCTTGCTTACCTCTAGGCCCATGGGTTTCTTTATAGCCACTGACCTCTTAACGTCACCATTACAAAGACAGCAGGCAGGTTTTGTTGTCACTTTCGTGCTGTTGAATAGCGCTATGAAAATGCTAGAGCGCGATTCCACGTCTCACCATGTTATTACCACACCGCTAGTCACATCATTTCGAAACAAGCACATTTATTGTTACTGTAAATTGACCTGCTCATATTTTGCACTATTGTAACTTGTGATTCTGCCCGCATCACTGGAAAGCGCTTTCTCTTGGACACCAACGCGCTCCGTGAAATACAACCCCCCGAAACAAATCATAAATATAAACATGATATAGGTGACGCTCACTTCTCTGAATAGCCAGTAACACCCGGGCACCTTCCTACTGACGTATACAGTGGCCTATACAGGAGACCCACGCCCAGGCGCGCCATCTCTCACCGCTCTCTTAATAAGCCTGCTATGTTAATATTTGCAAAAAAAACACCCAGAGGGCAGGGGTCCGTGGGCTCGGCAGAAACACTGGCAATGTATAGATAATGGCGTCCAATGCCTGGTCTTTACCATAATCCCGTCCGGCCCCTGCAGACCTTATGTGCGCATTATTTATAGCGCAGTCACCAACCAACGAAAGCACGGTGTGTGTGTGCCACACTCTCAGCTGCTGGACCTCAATCTACACCTATTGTAATGTAAAGGATTTATTATAGAGATTCAGTATGTCTGTTGGGCATTAAGGATATTCTTCACAGTTGCCATGCTCTCTTTAGGTCGAGCCTAAGGCATTGCTTTAGCAATGCTTGTTGGCGAGATATTATGTAGAGGCTTAAAAAAAATGCACCCAAAGGCTTTTCTAGGCCGATTGCCTACAGTGCCTGTGTGCGAGCGCATGCACATCGCACACCATGCTGGTTTACACTTAAAAGGAATCCGCTCCCCCGCCCCCTCCGCGCAATGCCAGAGCTTGTTGTTCACAAGCAACACCCCAGCTGCTTTGCCACCTCCTCCCTTCCTGCTAGCATTCCCCCCCGCTCGCCCAGTCCTTGTTTCTCGTCACAACACCTTGCCTAGGCCAGTGCGAAATTGCTCACCATTTGCTTGTTTCCCATCGCCTCGGACTCCTTTGTTATCCGTTTGATTTGGAAACAAAGTTTTTTTGTTAAAATCTGTAGATGATGTAGCAGATAATGGATTCTGTGGCAATGGGAAATGTGGCAAATTCATAACTACGCGAAAAATGCATCGGCTGCAGAACCACATAATTCTGATGTCCCGGGGCATTGCTCGAAATCACAGTGAGGAAGAGATGAGCGCCTTGAAGTGATGCTATGGAGAGCTGCTTTCCGCCGCTAAGTTGTGCACGTGGCAGCAGGGTCTTACCCCCAGCAGTATCACCGTGCAAAGCTCCTTGAGCGCACATCGCACTTACCAGCTCTTGAGGCACCCTGCTGTCTGCGCCGCTGTTGTTTCTCCGTGGAGTCCATCCTCTGGGGCACCACACCAGTACTCTCCGGTTTTGTTGCGCGGTCATGCTGCTTCTTTCTTGCTCTTATACGCCGCCTGGTTTCCCACCGCTAGCTCACTCTCTGGTGCTGGTTCTCTGGGCTGTTTTTTTAGGTCTCGCCCTCGAGACCTATTGTTGCCGAGATGCCTCTCAAGGGAGACAAACCGGGGCACGCGCAGCGATTCGGGTTTGTGGACGCGCACGTCCAGCCCGGCGCCGTGCACATCTCCTGTCCCACATTCACACAGCACCTCTCGCCTCTCTCAATCACGCGCGCAGCCACACTCACGCATGCACACACATACGCACACACTCCCCTTCTTACCTCACCTCACTTCTAAAGTTTCCTTCTATACCCCCTTCCGTTGAATTAAGACAACTTTTCATCTCTTCCAAAGAGCTCTACTGTGACCTTAATAGTGCCCTCCCATCTGCCCTTGCAAAGTGCCCTGCCTGCTCAAGTCCCAAGCGTTGGTTGTCTTCCTCAGGGTGAAGCAGTGCAATAGTTTAACTTGGTCCTGAAAAAGAGCCAAGAAATAGGATTTTTCCTATGTCCTACCTCGGCACTGGGAACCGCGTGTGTGCGTGCGCTCCGCCCCTCCTGGCGTTGGGTTTCTTTCTGTGCGAGCGCCGCTGCTGCCCACGCGGTGGGGGCTGCCTCCGAGTGTGCGCGCCGCTGCTCTCTCGCTCAGTGTCTCGCGGTGTTTCGGTCCACTCTGTACCCTCTATTCTCCACTCCCCTGAAGGACTAGAAGTGCAGGAGGTAGAGCTTCCTAGATGCCTGCTCAGCAGCTATACAAGACCATCGATATGGCGCCCCCAAAGCATCCCTAAAAGGCACTCCGATAGCTTCCACCTTCCCTACAAGAATTGAAAAACAGCTAAATAGGGTTGAGAGAAATTTCAGATAACGGTGCTCTGCCTGAAGTAAACGTTACAACCTGTAAGGAGAGGAGTTCAGACACGTGGTGCGTTCAGAGCGAACGGAATAACCCTAAAACCGTTCAAGACAATCGAGGATTATCATAGACTTAAAACAACTATGCTCTCGCAACCACAAAACAGTGTGACAATTAAGACAATTAAGACAAAGGTGACAAAAAGTAAACAGAAAGCAGCAGATCTCTGTGTTCGTGTTCTATTTTCAATAGGATGTTTATTTGGATCCACACTCAGCCACAATCAGCCGACACGTGTTTCATCGTGTTGAAGTGGAGTCAACACGACTCTTCAGGGCTGATAAAATAAAATAAACATATGTATAATACATTTCACTGTAGCACATCTGGTACACTTGTCAGTGAAAAAGACGTACAGTGAAATGTATTATACATATGTTTATTTTATTTTATCAGCCCTGAAGAGTCGTGTTGACTCCACTTCAACACGATGAAACACGTGTCGGCTGATTGTGGCTGATTGTGGATCCAAATAAACATCCTATTGAAAATAGAACACGAACACAGAGATCTGCTGCTTTCTGTTTACTTTTTGTCACCTTTGTCTTAATTGTCACACTGTTTTGTGGTTGCGAGAGCATAGTTGTTTTAAGTCTATGATAATCCTCGATTGTCTTGAACGGTTTTAGGGTTATTCCGTTCGCTCTGAACGCACCACGTGTCTGAACTCCTCTCCTTACAGGTTGTAACGTTTACTTCAGGCAGAGCACCGTTATCTGAAATTTCTCTCAACCCTATTTAGCTGTTTTTCTGTTATCTATTCAGATTGGTTGCCTCCACGTTACCTTCACTAGATTGAATTTCACTTTACAGTTTTCCCTATTATGGATAGGGATAAGGTAGCAGCAGACCTCTTCGATAATTTAGCAAAAGGAATGCCTACACACCAGGCCTCTGCCACTACAGGTCCTGCACCTGTGGAGGGACTCAGGGCTAAGTTTTACAAACTTGAAAGGCTAAAAAAACAAGAAAATTCTCGGTGGTGGGATGGAACCACCCTGAAGTATTACAGAAGAAATAAACAAATCCCTAGAGGATTACGATCCCAGACCTTTCCCACATATGACAATCTTGACATTGACCTAATGGTCAAGTGGGAGGAATCTTTAAACCAGAACTCCATGACTTTAATGGATATATTAATAGAGAGTGCGGAACGGAAGTCTGCCAAACTTTTATTAGAAATATCCACTCTAGAACAAGAGATCAAGGATCTCAACAAACCTGAATCCACTGTCAAGAATTATACAATTTTGGATGAAATTCTCCTTAAACATCAGGCAGATATCAAGACCAGAAAAGCCCGACAAATCAGAAGGGATGAGGCTGACTACAAAAATGGGAGGGTATATACTTATGAACAGAAATACGATTCCTTGATTCCAAAATCTAGACAAGGCTCCCAGACAGGTAGATCTACCGTAGCCAGCTCAGTAACTTCAAGTACCTCCTCACTTAATTCTGCTGGACTCATAGAATCTGAGGATGAAAGAACAGAAAATACTGATCTGATCAACATGCCATTTTTTTTAGAAATGGAACGCATCAGAAAGGGCAACAGAACAACTTTAACCAGGGGCGCCACAGACCCAAAACCCACAGGGGGAGGCGCAGCCTCAAACGAGGAGTATCGAAGGAAACTCAGGTCAGGGACACAGAGAAATTAACCGACTCAGATGATATGGTTCAAGTAATTAATCTGTCCTCTTTTCCCTTAACCACTGACATGGTTTCCTTACTTGGCAAAGGTCTCAACTTTAACCCTTACAACACTGGTGATATCTGTCAGAGTAAAATTCATATTTTCAAGTTCATACGGAATGTAAAGCTGAAAAAACATTTCTCTTGTAAATCTAATGTGACTAGTGATTCTAGACCCTCTCCCACTGTCTGTGACAAAGAAGTTTTGACTATTAAAGATGTTCAAGCAACTCATCTGCTTCTTTCTTTGACAGATAGAGAAGAGAGCCCTTACGACATGGAGAGGCTTTTAGAGGAACTAGATATCGAAACAGATTATGGGCAGACCAGTGGTCTGAAAAACAAATCTAGGTGGACCCCAACTCTATCAGGGGGCAATGCTATAGATAATTTTCATAGGCATGTCCTGGATGACATAAACAAAGTAAACATGAAAAACCTAAAGGATACATTTAGATATAAGGACAATTTGACAAAAGGCGAACGTCTTGCACTCTCCATCCTTAGTGATAATCCCAATATCGTCATCAGGGAGGCTGATAAGGGGGGCAATGTGGTTGTGATGGATCTCGTAGACTACAATAACGAGATTTTGACACAACTGAGTGACACTTCTTGTTATGAACCACTTTTTCAAAACCCTATGGGTCCTCTAACTATCCTAATCAACAAACTGTTACTTGAATGGAAACAATCTGGTCTTCTGGACAATGACGAATACCTATATCTGAAGGTTTTCAGACCTACTTTTCCCTGGCTGTATACTCTTCCCAAAATACACAAAAATCTACCATTCCCGCCCGGCAGACCCATCGTTTCGGGTATTGGGGGTCCTACAGAGAGACTAGCGGAGTTTGTGGACTTATTTATAGGCCCTTTAGTAAAGAACTTACCATCTTATATCCAAGATTCTAAACATATTTTAGGAATGATGTCAGATATTGATTGGCAACCTGAAACTATAATAGTTACAATGGATGTGGTGTCCCTATACACCAGCATCAATCCTGAATTAGGAATGCAAGCAATGGAGAAAATACTTTCCAATCGACCAGCTTCGTTGTGGGCCCACACGAAGATGTTGCTACGTATGATGGAAATCATTCTTGATAATAACTACTTTATCTTTGACCGTAAATGGTTTAGGCAGATAAAGGGGGTAGCTATGGGTTCGAAATTTTCCCCTTCCTTTGCCAATTTGTTCATGGGGGCTCTCGAATCGGACCTCATTTGGGGCCCTAAAGGTTCAACACATATCGACTCCATTTTATTTTGGGGACGTTACATTGACGATTGCTTTCTGCTTTGGTCTGGTACAATAGACTCTTTGACTACTTTCTATGAACATCTGAATAACAATACATGGGGTATACAATTTACCATGCAATTTAGCAAAGAAAAGATGGAATTCCTAGACTTGGAATTTTACATTAAAGAAAATGAACTTCACAGTAAACTTTACAGGAAACCTACTTCCTGTAACTCTGTTCTCCACGCTTGCAGCTCTCATCCTACACACCAAATACAGGCTATACCCTATGGTGAATACCTGAGGGCAAAACGAAACTGCAGTGAGCCTAGAGAATTTGACAACTGTCTAAGCAACATGAGAAACAGATTTCTAAATAGAGGTTATCCCCTCCAAACCCTGAGATCAGCAGAGAATAGGGTTCGTCGCGCCTCAAGACCAGATTGTCTAAAGAAACGTGCCGCCAGTGAATCCTCCACCCAAAAAATTAGACTCATTACTGAGTACAATGCGCTACATCACGCAGTCTCCAAGAGTTTCAACAAACATTGGAAACTGCTAACTGCAGACCCGACCCTAAGAGAGTGGCTACCAGAGAGACCCGCCATCACATACAGAAAGGGATGTACTCTGAAAAATAAACTTAGTCCTACGGTCCCACACAATACTTCAGCCTCAGATTGGCTCACCACACATGGCTTGGGTTTCTTCAAATGTGGCTTCTGTTCCTTGTGTGTTTGGGGCAAACATGGCACCAAAACGTTCAGAGGTCATGACGGTGTCAGATACACAATCAGACATAACATCACATGTCTAACCAGATACGTGGTGTACATTATTGAATGCCTTTGTGGCAAAATTTATGTGGGCAGTACAATCAGACCCCTTAAAGAGAGACTAGCTGAACATATACGGGCGATTCAAAAAAGGGATCCCAAATACCCGGTTGCACTGCACGTTGCGGCATGCCAACCACTTGAGGATGAGGTGAAGGTACGTTTCTTTGGTATTGATGTAATCCCCCAAAACATTAGGGGGGGCAACAGAGAACTTACTCTGAGACGTAGGGAAGCCACGTGGATCATGCGTTTGCAATGCGTGGAACACGGGCTGAACTATGAGCCTGAGCTTCAATTCTTTTTAGGGAACTAATGCCCTATCGTCCCAATGAAATGTTGCACATGATTGATAAATCCGTCATTTGTTTATACATTTGCAAATAGACATGAAATCGTGGAGACTGAAATGAGAACTGCAAGAACTAATTCATTTGGAGATATGGTAATTTAATTCTTGGGGAGGTATGACTTGTTTACGATCCCCCAGGGATTGTTATTTACCGTATGTTTTAATGTGCTGAACACCTTATTGTTATTTCATACTGGGATATAATGTATCCATTATAAGGTACAAAACTGTAGCCTTATATTTGCCTTCATGATTTGTAATCTTATGAATTTGTATTAAGAAGGCAGGAAATTTGAAATACAGATTGTGAAGTCACCAATTCACTATGCCACTTTACCTTTCACTTATGGGTGCTTTAGTTGAGGCTTTCTAATTTAACGCAACAGTTTTGAAGCATATTCGGGATCACCCCACACTTTTCTCACGTGATCACGAAACTCATGGCTCTAATTTAGTTATGGACTAGTATGCCATCACGTTTTGAGTCTTAACCGGAGGCTTAGCTTTTTATTTCTACTCTGAATCCCCTTTTTTTATGAAACTTTACATTCTTAAATAGATGACTCCACTCAACTAGCGAATCACTCTTCGCTTTTCTGTGTAATACTAATACTAGCCACGTACCTGATATGTGGCCAATGGATCTTTATAGATCTATATTTCTATAAAATGTACCAAATATATACACTTAATGAGAGGCTTAACAAGAGCACCTCTGAATACTATTTGGACTTGATCTCCTTCCAAACGCACATTGTCCTCTTAGTGATTATCACTATCGTTTAAACAGTGACTTGCATTGTGTGTTCCGCTGCTTGGGTGACTTACAGCGAACCTTTTCACAACCAAGATGGCGGTCACTTTGTGACGTTTAAGCTGACCGGCTCTCTCTAGTTTGCGAGACTATATCTTCCTATCCTGTTTCCGGTCACGTGTCCGTTTCTGGAACACGGCGACCGGGAACACACAGAGGAGGGATACCGCGCGGCAGGTAAGAGAAACACAACTCTCCCCTTTTACTTATGTTATTTTCGATAGGTTTTAAGGCTGGTAAAGCTAAACACTACCGACCCCCTATTTGTGTTTCTTTATCTAGTACGTTTACCTACGGAGAATTGCACCCAATTTTTATCCGGAAAACACTACAAACAGTCGGATCCCCTCCCGGTATGGCTAAACACATACATGTGTTTAGGTATGTACACTTTGGCTTATTCATGCAATGTACTGCATCTGCATTTCCAAGACTTGATTTTTACTCGTTTACTTTTCGATGTTCTCATTGAGTTTGGGTATTATTTTGTTTTTTCTCGTGCAGTCTCATTTTGGAATAAACGAGCAGCATTTTAACAGAACAATACAGCGTTGTGATCACTTAACTTCCAACCCGATACCAGGGTTCTCTACGCTGAGCATATATTGACATACCCGTCAAGTATTTTTTCAGGGTAAGCGACAGCTAACATTGCTTTACTGCACCCTGTAGTCTTTTCCACTTGCCGCTTATTAATGTTCTCCCTGTTATTATTTTTATTTACCTGTCACATCTTTAGATATATCGATCTACTTGCTCACAAATTTTTTTTTCCATCAACGAAACAATACCTGGAACATATACCAGGTAGGCTACTAGGTACTAGACTTTGGGGTTTATAGAGTCGCATGAATTTGTTCCTCGCACATGGACCTACCTTGGTATTGAGCATGACATACTCACTGCATGCTTAGTAGAATGGATCAAGCAACACTTTTCAGACCCTGAACCTTCACTAAACGCAGTTTCCTCGTGAGCGTGAGACGAGACACCATGTGATTGTGATTTTACACCAATAGTGAATGAACTGATGAAACACAGGGGAATGGTGCTATTGCTACCCACGCACCTTACCACCATCAATATTTTGCGAGTGAGGATGTGCACGGCACATAATCACTAAACGGCCACTAGGCACGTAATGATCGGTCACTTTTCACTTCCGTGCACGTCTTTTTCACTGACAAGTGTACCAGATGTGCTACAGTGAAATGTATTATACATATGTTTATTTTATTTTATCAGCCCTGAAGAGTCGTGTTGACTCCACTTCAACACGATGAAACACGCGTCGGCTGATTGTGGCTGATTGTGGATCCAAATAAACATCCTATTGAAAATAGAACACGAACACAGAGATCTGCTGCTTTCTGTTTACTTTTTGTCACCTTTGTCTTAATTGTCACACTGTTTTGTGGTTGCGAGAGCATAGTTGTTTTAAGTCTATGATAATCCTCGATTGTCTTGAACGGTTTTAGGGTTATTCCGTTCGCTCTGAACGCACCACGTGTCTGAACTCCTCTCCTTACAGGTTGTAACGTTTACTTCAGGCAGAGCACCGTTATCTGAAATTTCTCTCAACCCTATTTAGCTGTTTTTCTGTTATCTATTCAGATTGGTTGCCTCCACGTTACCTTCACTAGATTGAATTTCACTTTACAGTTTTCCCTATTATGGATAGGGATAAGGTAGCAGCAGACCTCTTCGATAATTTAGCAAAAGGAATGCCTACACACCAGGCCTCTGCCACTACAGGTCCTGCACCTGTGGAGGGACTCAGGGCTAAGTTTTACAAACTTGAAAGGCTAAAAAAACAAGAAAATTCTCGGTGGTGGGATGGAACCACCCTGAAGTATTACAGAAGAAATAAACAAATCCCTAGAGGATTACGATCCCAGACCTTTCCCACATATGACAATCTTGACATTGACCTAATGGTCAAGTGGGAGGAATCTTTAAACCAGAACTCCATGACTTTAATGGATATATTAATAGAGAGTGCGGAACGGAAGTCTGCCAAACTTTTATTAGAAATATCCACTCTAGAACAAGAGATCAAGGATCTCAACAAACCTGAATCCACTGTCAAGAATTATACAATTTTGGATGAAATTCTCCTTAAACATCAGGCAGATATCAAGACCAGAAAAGCCCGACAAATCAGAAGGGATGAGGCTGACTACAAAAATGGGAGGGTATATACTTATGAACAGAAATACGATTCCTTGATTCCAAAATCTAGACAAGGCTCCCAGACAGGTAGATCTACCGTAGCCAGCTCAGTAACTTCAAGTACCTCCTCACTTAATTCTGCTGGACTCATAGAATCTGAGGATGAAAGAACAGAAAATACTGATCTGATCAACATGCCATTTTTTTTAGAAATGGAACGCATCAGAAAGGGCAACAGAACAACTTTAACCAGGGGCGCCACAGACCCAAAACCCACAGGGGGAGGCGCAGCCTCAAACGAGGAGTATCGAAGGAAACTCAGGTCAGGGACACAGAGAAATTAACCGACTCAGATGATATGGTTCAAGTAATTAATCTGTCCTCTTTTCCCTTAACCACTGACATGGTTTCCTTACTTGGCAAAGGTCTCAACTTTAACCCTTACAACACTGGTGATATCTGTCAGAGTAAAATTGATATTTTCAAGTTCATACGGAATGTAAAGCTGAAAAAACATTTCTCTTGTAAATCTAATGTGACTAGTGATTCTAGACCCTCTCCCACTGTCTGTGACAAAGAAGTTTTGACTATTAAAGATGTTCAAGCAACTCATCTGCTTCTTTCTTTGACAGATAGAGAAGAGAGCCCTTACGACATGGAGAGGCTTTTAGAGGAACTAGATATCGAAACAGATTATGGGCAGACCAGTGGTCTGAAAAACAAATCTAGGTGGACCCCAACTCTATCAGGGGGCAATGCTATAGATAATTTTCATAGGCATGTCCTGGATGACATAAACAAAGTAAACATGAAAAACCTAAAGGATAAATTTAGATATAAGGACAATTTGACAAAAGGCGAACGTCTTGCACTCTCCATCCTTAGTGATAATCCCAATATCGTCATCAGGGAGGCTGATAAGGGGGGCAATGTGGTTGTGATGGATCTCGTAGACTACAATAACGAGATTTTGACACAACTGAGTGACACTTCTTGTTATGAACCACTTTTTCAAAACCCTATGGGTCCTCTAACTATCCTAATCAACAAACTGTTACTTGAATGGAAACAATCTGGTCTTCTGGACAATGACGAATACCTATATCTGAAGGTTTTCAGACCTACTTTTCCCTGGCTGTATACTCTTCCCAAAATACACAAAAACCTACCATTCCCGCCCGGCAGACCCATCGTTTCGGGTATTGGGGGTCCTACAGAGAGACTAGCGGAGTTTGTGGACTTATTTATAGGCCCTTTAGTAAAGAACTTACCATCTTATATCCAAGATTCTAAACATATTTTAGGAATGATGTCAGATATTGATTGGCAACTTGAAACTATAATAGGTACAATGGATGTGGTGTCCCTATACACCAGCATCAATCCTGAATTAGGAATGCAAGCAATGGAGAAAATACTTTCCAATCGACCAGCTTCGTTGTGGGCCCACACGAAGATGTTGCTACGTATGATGGAAATCATTCTTGATAATAACTACTTTATCTTTGACCGTAAATGGTTTAGGCAGATAAAGGGGGTAGCTATTGGTTCGAAATTTTCCCCTTCCTTTGCCAATTTGTTCATGGGGGCTCTCGAATCGGACCTCATTTGGGGCCCTAAAGGTTCAACACATATCGACTCCATTTTATTTTGGGGACGTTACATTGACGATTGCTTTCTGCTTTGGTCTGGTACAATAGACTCTTTGACTACTTTCTATGAACATCTGAATAACAATACATGGGGTATACAATTTACCATGCAATTTAGCAAAGAAAAGATGGAATTCCTAGACTTGGAATTTTACATTAAAGAAAATGAACTTCACAGTAAACTTTACAGGAAACCTACTTCCTGTAACTCTGTTCTCCACGCTTGCAGCTCTCATCCTACACACCAAATACAGGCTATACCCTATGGTGAATACCTGAGGGCAAAACGAAACTGCAGTGAGCCTAGAGAATTTGACAACTGTCTAAGCAACATGAGAAACAGATTTCTAAATAGAGGTTATCCCCTCCAAACCCTGAGATCAGCAGAGAATAGGGTTCGTCGCGCCTCAAGACCAGATTGTCTAAAGAAACGTGCCGCCAGTGAAT
This sequence comes from Lissotriton helveticus, assembly GCF_964261635.1. Lineage (NCBI taxonomy): Eukaryota > Metazoa > Chordata > Amphibia > Caudata > Salamandridae > Lissotriton > Lissotriton helveticus. Next base: position 1,290,821,187 of record NC_136067.1, read on the forward strand.
CCTCCACCCAAAAAATTAGACTCATTACTGAGTACAATGCGCTACATCACGCAGTCTCCAAGAGTTTCAACAAACATTGGAAACTGCTAACTGCAGACCCGACCCTAAGAGAGTGGCTACCAGAGAGATACGCCATCACATACAGAAAGGGATGTACTCTGAAAAATAAACTTAGTCCTACGGTCCCACACAATACTTCAGCCTCAGATTGGCTCACCACACATGGCTTGGGTTTCTTCAAATGTGGCTTCTGTTCCTTGTGTGTTTGGGGCAAACATGGCACCAAAACGTTCAGAGGTCATGACGGTGTCAGATACACAATCAGACATAACATCACATGTCTAACCAGATACGTGGTGTACATTATTGAATGCCTTTGTGGCAAAATTTATGTGGGCAGTACAATCAGACCCCTTAAAGAGAGACTAGCTGAACATATACGGGCGATTCAAAAAAGGGATCCCAAATACCCGGTTGCACTGCACGTTGCGGCATGCCAACCACTTGAGGATGAGGTGAAGGTACGTTTCTTTGGTATTGATGTAATCCCCCAAAACATTAGGGGGGGCAACAGAGAACTTACTCTGAGACGTAGGGAAGCCACGTGGATCATGCGTTTGCAATGCGTGGAACACGGGCTGAACTATGACCCTGAGCTTCAATTCTTTTTAGGGAACTAATGCCCTATCGTCCCAATGAAATGTTGCACATGATTGATAAATCCGTCATTTGTTTATACATTTGCAAATAGACATGAAATCGTGGAGACTGAAATGAGAACTGCAAGAACTAATTCATTTGGAGATATGGTAATTTAATTCTTGGGGAGGTATGACTTGTTTACGATCCCCCAGGGATTGTTATTTACCGTATGTTTTAATGTGCTGAACACCTTATTGTTATTTCATACTGGGATATAATGTATCCATTATAAGGTACAAAACTGTAGCCTTATATTTGCCTTCATGATTTGTAATCTTATGAATTTGTATTAAGAAGGCAGGAAATTTGAAATACAGATTGTGAAGTCACCAATTCACTATGCCACTTTACCTTTCACTTATGGGTGCTTTAGTTGAGGCTTTCTAATTTAACGCAACAGTTTTGAAGCATATTCGGGATCACCCCACACTTTTCTCACGTGATCACGAAACTCATGGCTCTAATTTAGTTATGGACTAGTATGCCATCACGTTTTGAGTCTTAACCGGAGGCTTAGCTTTTTATTTCTACTCTGAATCCCCTTTTTTTATGAAACTTTACATTCTTAAATAGATGACTCCACTCAACTAGCGAATCACTCTTCGCTTTTCTGTGTAATACTAATACTAGCCACGTACCTGATATGTGGCCAATGGATCTTTATAGATCTATATTTCTATAAAATGTACCAAATATATACACTTAATGAGAGGCTTAACAAGAGCACCTCTGAATACTATTTGGACTTGATCTCCTTCCAAACGCACATTGTCCTCTTAGTGATTATCACTATCGTTTAAACAGTGACTTGCATTGTGTGTTCCGCTGCTTGGGTGACTTACAGCGAACCTTTTCACAACCAAGATGGCGGTCACTTTGTGACGTTTAAGCTGACCGTCTCTCTCTAGTTTGCGAGACTATATCTTCCTATCCTGTTTCCGGTCACGTGTCCGTTTCTGGAACACGGCGACCGGGAACACACAGAGGAGGGATACCGCGCGGCAGGTAAGAGAAACACAACTCTCCCCTTTTACTTATGTTATTTTCGATATAGGTTTTAAGGCTGGTAAAGCTAAACACTACCGACCCCCTATTTGTGTTTCTTTATCTAGTACGTTTACCTACGTAGAATTGCACCCAATTTCTATCCGGAAAACACTACAAACAGTCGGATCCCCTCCCGGTATGGCTAAACACATACATGTGTTTAGGTATGTACACTTTGGCTTATTCATGCAATGTACTGCATCTGCATTTCCAAGACTTGATTTTTACTCGTTTACTTTTCGATGTTCTCATTGAGTTTGGGTATTATTTTGTTTTTTCTCGTGCAGTCTCATTTTGGAATAAACGAGCAGCATTTTAACAGAACAATACAGCGTTGTGATCACTTAACTTCCAACCCGATACCAGGGTTCTCTACGCTGAGCATATATTGACATACCCGTCAAGTATTTTTTCAGGGTAAGCGACAGCTAACATTGCTTTACTGCACCCTGTAGTCTTTTCCACTTGCCGCTTATTAATGTTCTCCCTGTTATTATTTTTATTTACCTGTCACATCTTTAGATATATCGATCTACTTGCTCACAATTTTTTTTTGCCATCAACGAAACAATACCTGGAACGTATACCAGGTAGGCTACTAGGTACTAGACTTTGGGGTTTATAGAGTCGCATGAATTTGTTCCTCGCACATGGACCTACCTTGGTATTGAGCATGACATACTCACTGCATGCTTAGTAGAATGGATCAAGCAACACTTTTCAGACCCTGAACCTTCACTAAACGCAGTTTCCTCGTGAGCGTGAGACGAGACACCATGTGATTGTGATTTTACACCAATAGTGAATGAACTGATGAAACACAGGGGAATGGTGCTATTGCTACCCACGCACCTTACCACCATCAATATTTTGCGAGTGTGGATGTGCACGGCACATAATCACTAAACGGCCACTAGGCACGTAATGATCGGTCACTTTTCACTTCCGTGCACGTCTTTTTCACTGACAAGTGTACCAGATGTGCTACAGTGAAATGTATTATACATATGTTTATTTTATTTTATCAGCCCTGAAGAGTCGTGTTGACTCCACTTCAACACGATGAAACACGTGTCGGCTGATTGTGGCTGATTGTGGATCCAAATAAACATCCTATTGAAAATAGAACACGAACACAGAGATCTGCTGCTTTCTGTTTACTTTTTGTCACCTTTGTCTTAATTGTCACACTGTTTTGTGGTTGCGAGAGCATAGTTGTTCCCTACAAGAATTCCCCAGTTCACACGCACACACACCGGTGCTGGGGGCGCTTACCTGAGCATGGCCTCCTCTTTCTCCTCCTCCTGCTTCTGCCGGTCCATGACTGCCATGATGATGCTGCGCTCCTCCTCGGTCAGGTTGCTCAGGTCAGGGATCTCGGGGGCCGGGCATGGGCCTTAAACCAGGGTGCCCCCAGGGACGAAGACATACTGAGCGCGGCTGCCTCCGCCCTTCCCCGGTGGGAGCTCTGCTCAGGACACTGGGCTCTCGCTGTGTGGTGTCTCTGCCGGGCTGCCTGTCGCCCCTATGCTCATACTGGCCCACTGAGCACAACCTCTAGGAACGGTAGCCCCTCATAGTGGGGCACTGGTATAGCCCAGTTCGAGGCCGCGGTGGCGATCCCTTGGCCTTTAGGGTGCGAGCGGCGGGTTGTGATACTGTGCGGGGATACTGGGCTACACCGCTTTTCGCACGGGCACCGCCTCCAGCCGCTGCCTCTCAATGGGATCCACCAGCAGCAGCATTCCATCCGCCCGCCCATCCGGCTCGGACTCGAGCCCGAGCACGCGGCTTTACCGCGTGTGCCAGTTGAACGTTATCACCCTCACAGAGAGCACGCGCCATATAAGGCAGCCACGGAACGCGAGTTCACGTGCCTTGAATTACAACTGTTCTTGGGCGGGGCAGTGACCTTGCTGCTTTTGTTTATTATTATCACCAAGCATTATGGGGAACCCTGTGTACTTTGTTGAACCCTGTGTAGTACAAGGAGTGTGAGACTGTGTTTCTGCAGGTCACCATCAACTTCAAACCTTCTCTTAAACTCTGCAAACCCAGGGGAGCGCATCTCCACTTCACAAACATCAAGTCGCCAACCAAAACAAGAAACATAGCTTCCAATTCCAGGTATGGACAGGCATGCAAAAAAGTCCAGAAATCACCATTGCCTGACCCACTAAGCATCTCACCATCAAATCACACATGCTCAATACCATGCGCCCATGGCATATTCTCGCTGCAGCCACGCGCACCTCCCTTCCCCCATACACTCATACGTCTACCTCTTTACCAGTAGATAGCACAAGAAAACCTGACAAGTGCCTAATCAAAAGGGTTGTGACCTATTTACTATGAGAGGGAAATTGCGCTCCTATTTCCACAAGTGGTCACAAAGCTTGGAGTAGGCACAACAATCCCAGCAGAAGCCTCATTTGTTCGACCCACAGTCTCACATGCTTCTGCTCAATGTTTGCTGAATCTACCATTGACAGCGCTTATCACATGCAATTCTGGGCTTTTCATCAGAGGTGGACTCTTCACTGTATGGGTATTGCCAACATGTCACAAGGATTCACAACCTTAACTATGATAGCAGCTTTACCTATTTACTCCTCAGTGACTGCTGGCTAACCACATCTGGTTCTATACTCTCAGCGCTACCACTTTTTAACTAGAATATCCTCCTAAAAAAATATAGAAAAAAAGCTTAATCTTACCCAGTTCAGGTGGAAGATGATGCACAGTTTACATGACACCTTCTGGTAAAATCTGTCACCTGTAAGTCAGTCTATAATCCTTCAACGAAAATGCATTAATCTTTTACCTCTAACCCTGGCAGCCTAGTAGATGATCTCATTCTGCTGTCCCTGCTCAGCAAACTCATCACCTGACCTGACACACAAGAGGCAAACAAAGATATGACAGCACCTTTAGATTTACTCAAGTGGTCAATACGTTCACCAGTGAAGTGGAAGGGCCCTGACATCTCAGAATTCAAGATACCCAATCTTCGCCTCTGGGACTGGCAGCTCTTCGCATGGTCTGTCCATGTCCTCATTTTCAACATTCATAGTGCACGCAGCAATGAGGCCAACCCTAACTCTGTGAGGCCCGCCTCACTGCGGGCCAAGAGGAAAATACCATCAATGCTGATGCTCTCATGCAAAAAATCTCCAGCCTTAAATTTCACCACATCCCAAGTGCACACCTTTGCATCTCCTAGACCAAATATAAAATGTACACACGCAGCGTTACCCACATTGTTCATTTAATGATACAGAAGGTCAAATTGTCCAATACTCTCAAAAATAGGTCATTAAAAATTGCAACTTACAGAACGATCTCAGTGGCAATACTGGAAATAAAGCAGTTTGGATGGTGTAAAAAACACAATTACCTCACCCACTGCAGTTGCTTTATGCTTACACTCAGTCCTGCATCTCTGACACTAGCGATCCCTCCCAAAATATGCAGCAAATTAATTTTATTTCTCACAACAATCATCCTATTCAGTATCCCAACAGTACCAATGAATTCCGCTTGAGCCATTCTTCAGCCTATTATTTGTCATATTCTTAACCAGACTTGGGTCAATCTGCCTCGGGCTCTGAAGCTTTTAGGGAGGGTTCCAGAGACAAAGCCCTGGTACGGGAGGCAACTAGTAGATTGCACAATACCACACCTAAGCTATAAGATGGATACTGCTTCATTAGCCCTGGTTCAGTGGTACAAAGAAAGAGGTCCTATTCCAAGGCCCTGCTTCTAATTGAGATCCTTCTCCTGGGTCCTGATGACTCTTCCTTCCAATTTTATCCATTGACTTTGCATTGGCTTCATCCCACTCCATCAAAAAAACAACTCAATTTCTGAGTCTTGTTCTAACCGTAGGATTTACAAAAGCACCAGTTCATTGCTAGTGACTCTATTTCATTGTCGACTTTGTGTTTACTCTTTTGGGAATTTTCGACTCCGGTTCCTCTTTAAACCTGCATACTACTAAAGCAAAATATTTCCTTTTTTTTACCGTTGGATGAGGTTGGTTTTACAAAAGCAACTGTTCATTGCTGGTGACTCAGGTAAGGGACATTTTCGGTGATAACAAAGATGTCATAAATGTTACACTATAGTATGTTTAAAAAATACTTGTAAGCGCGATTTAAAATTTCTTGGTGTACGCCGCTGCTCGTCGCTCACAGACATGTGCAGCAGTACCTCCTGCTTACTCTGCTTATTAATCTACTAGGTCTGTACTTTTCACTGTAAATAGCTAGTATTTTTCTTGTCTCTCTCACTACCTTATAATTGTTGCTCCGTACACACATTGTCACTCAGCAGCACCACCACATTATCACTCAGCGCTACCCCAGCATCACTAAGCACCACCACATTTTCGCTCAGCACCACCACATTATCACTCAGCACCACCACATTATCACTCAGCATCAGCACAGCACCACTCAGCACCACCACAGCGTCAGTCAGCACCACCACAGCACCACTCAGCACCACCAAATTATCACTCAGCACCACCACATTATCACTCAGCACCACTCAGCACCACCACACCACCACAGCAGCACCACAGCACCACTCAGCACCACCACAGCATCACTCAGCACCACCACAGCATCACTCAGCACCATCACAGCACCACCACAGCACCACTCAGCACCACCACAGCATCACTCAGCACCACTCAGCACCACCACAGCATCACTCAGGGGCCCACAACATCACTATGCGCTACCACAGCATCACTGAACGCCACAGCATCACTCATCGCCACCACAACATCACTCTGCGCCATCACAGCATCAATCTGTGAAACCATTCAACAGCAACTGGTTCAAATATGTTCTCTCAATGTTTAAGCTTTATTACAAATTTCACAGAAAGATGTTAAATTTTCACTTCTGTTCTTGGATTTTAGTCACAATAAAATACACTGAACACAATCTTCACAAATGTTATTTACAAAGGTTTAAGCTATTGCTATTATAAATTACAATAACTTTTATTTAAGTATTAATTATTTAATAAAAATTAAAAGCCATTGTTATTTGTAATAGCAATACATCTAAGCCACGTAAATACACCACATATTGCATTACTAATGCTATAGGTGTCACATTTGCGAAAGTTAAAACTATTGGCATTGTAAATGACAAAGCTATTAATTTAGCTATTTTCAAAACCAACACAGAAATAAAAAAAATTGCCATTTACAATACCAATAGCTCAAAATGTCCTAATGCGAGACCTCTTGCATTGCAAATGCTTGTTATATCTCCCAATGTTGTATTTCTACTTTAATGCTGAACTCCAATTTGCATGTAGTGTCATCAGAAGCATCAAAGATTGTTTATTTAAAGGAAACTAAAAGCGATGCAGTAGAAGTGTTGGAATTCGCACATCTTCTCCCAGGTAATGCTATTCTTCTTCCGTTGAACAATAAAATAGCAAAGACATTGAAGGGAGTGGTAATGACCAGACTACTGTCAACCTGAACTTCAGGAACATTCCTAAACAGAAGTAAGGGCCATATGTATGAAAGAAAAGTATTGCACTTCTTAATGGAACGAATTGCAATTTCGGTCCGTTAGGAAATGCAATACAGGCTTTCCATATGTACAAAGGCCTAAGCACGTTCGCAAAATGCGAATTATACCCAGTAGAAATCAAATTTTGCAATTCGCTTAATAGGATATCGCAAAAAGGGATTTAATATTTGTGCAAAGCATGTATAAAGCATTAAAATACGAAATGGGCATTTAGGAAATGCTATTATTACCACTGAATCCAAATCAATGGTACCCATGTGCAAATTAGGAAAAGGCACCCCAAACTGCAGTTTTGTTAGTGCCATAGAGTGCAAACATGCCCCTAGTGCCTTTGTGTGCTTTACATATGCACCACAGTTTTTTGGGGCACATCAAGGAGGCTTAGTTCCATGTGCATCCTTGGTTTTGCATTTCCAAATTTGTGATTTTCAATGAGGAAATCGCAAATTTCGAAATGCCAAACCATTCATACCTATGGGCCTTTAGCATTCCCTAAATAGCGATTTTCTACTAGCGATTCCGACTCTGTAGGAATCTCTATTAGGAAATCACTATTTTTGTCCATTCTATTTTGTATTTACTAAATGGTGATCTCTTAGGATTCTCTATTTAAGAATTGCAAACTGGAAGCTTCGTACATATGGCCCAAAATGCACTATCACTGTTGACAGTGGAAATTCATGGGGTAGAGCTTTTCCAAACTCTGCAAACAGCTTGATTGGCCTGTTTTGGTCTTGCTTGCTGTCCACCAAAATGTGAAGCTGCTTTGATCTTGTTCTCGAGCTCCACCCACCCCGTCTGACTTAATAGCTTTGTGCCATTTTAGGTCTACATGCGTACAATTATGCATTCTACCTTCACCTCTGTTCACAAAGTTGTTGAGCAAGGGGCAAAACTGTGATTTTATCTTTCTTTTGGATGACTTGATTTCCTCTTCAACAAAAATTAGCACAAAGTTAGGGTGACATTGTGTGGTTATTTTCAAACCCTTTGAGTCTCAGGTTTCAATCAGTGAGGTGGCCTCAGCAGTGCAGAAGTCTGTACCTTATCCGATCTGAGGGCCTCTCACAGATGATGTGTTGGCAGGGCATTTCATGCATTGAATTGTGATGGGCCCTTGGTTCTCTGTCTTTTCTGCAGGGGTTATGAGGTGGGTTGTGTGGTGCCCATTTTGTATGCACAATTGTCTGCCATTTATGCTTGGGGCAACTTGGGCGGTGTTTAGTTGCATGCTGCCATTTGTATCTTAAGATGGACATTGTATAGGCCTATGAATAAGCCTCTGTTTCCTCAAGGAACTCTCCCTCTAGTCTAAGGACTAAAAAGGATAATTAATGTAAGTAATGAAATAATGAGCTAACCGGATCAGCGGCAGCTCCTCCGCTATGTCGGAGGAGCGTCCCCCACCCCAGCTGCACTATCCATATCTTGAAAAATAAAATGATAATAAAATGGGTTTAAAACCCATTTTATTTTTCTTCTAAGTGAAAGTGTGCTGAGTCTTGGGGGCGGGGCCAGGAGGGTAACAGTATTGGAGGGGGAGTGGTGGGCACTGTTATCAGTGCGCATGACTGTTTGACCGGCTGTCTCTGGACGGCCAAATGTCATACACACTGAAGCTCTCTCCAACCTGAGCTGTGTTGCCACTTTGGAGAGAGCAGGCCCGGACTCCCAGTCTGTCTAAGAGTGCAAATCCACGGCACTCAGGCGAATCCTGAAGCTGCTCTCATACATGAGAGCAGCTTCAGGATTAGCCACAGGGCAGTCTGGGAGCCTGTGCCTGCAGGGGAGAGAAGCAGAAGAGTGCGATGCTGAGTGGGGACAGGTAAGTTATTTTTAATTTTTTTAATTTTTCTCCATCGTCCCCCTTCCACACCTGCCTCTTTCCCTGACACGAGTCACTCCTGAACCGTATGTTTACTGAATAAAAGAATATTGAAATTCTACCTTGGCAAAATCAGCTGTCCTGTTCAAGACTTCTATAAAAAAAAAAAAAGTATTATGTACTATCCTTGTTCCTTCTATCAGGACTCTCACAAAGGAGTACATTTAGGGCTGTTTGCCCCAGCTCTGCACTGCAACGCGTATGACTGTTTATCACAAATGCAGACATTGACTGCTTTTGTAATATATTTATGACGAGGCAGGTCATTTCCCACCTCACTAGGTTGGCACTATGGGGGCCCCAGGGGGAGCGTATCGAGAGCAGTCTCCCCCTTGGGTTTTTTGCCCAAATTACCTGTGGAGGTGACAGGCTGAAGGGTGGGAGAGTGTTTTGGTGGCGAAATCGGCTGGAGACGTCGTAAAAGAGGCCGGTTTGTTTTGGCAAGGCGTGCGGAGATACTTTCATGCAGAGGCCCCTGCTGTTTGGTGACTCCTGCCGCCTCCGTGTGGCTGAGCTCCGGGATCCTCAGGGCGGCACCGGCTTCTGGCGCTGTTGTGCAGATTGGAAGGCGGGTCTGTTCTCGGTGTGTTCCTCTGCCAGGTAGGCTTCACCCGCACTAGTGGGCGCTGCTGCGTAGTGTGTTTTAGGTTTCGCTGGAGGGCGGAGCTCTTAGCTCCGCCTCCAGAGAAATCTCTTGCTTTCAGTAAGGAAAATGGAATACGCCCCCCTGTCCCATTGGCTAGCTCCATAAATGGAGGCTAGCCATTGGAACAGAGATCTGTCCGTCAAGGCCGGACCAGATTCGGGGGCGTTCCCGAGATTTTTTCCCAGGGCGGAGTTAAGTTTTTTCCCGTTCCCTCCCCTTTCACTGAAAGTCTGTCCATTCCAGCCCCCTCCGTGTGCCTTTCCGCCCCCCCTCGCTGTCCTGTGCACGTTTCCCGCCGTCCGTGTCCACTCCCGCCCCCTCCCGCCCCCTCCTGCCGTCCGTGTCCACTCCCGCCCCCTCCCGCCGTCCGTGTCCTCTCCCGCCCCCTCCCGCCGTCCGTGTCCACTCCCGCCCCCTCCCGCCGTCCGTGTCCTCTCCCGCCCCCTCCCGCTGTCCGTGTCCACTCCCGCCCCCTCCCGCCGTCCGTGTCCTCTCCCGCCCCCAGGGGCGTAACACAAGCCCCCGCAACCCCTGCGTTGCGGGGGGGGCCTCGCGCTCCTAATACATTGATGACGGAATGGTGCGGGCCCCGGCCGGGGCCCATGAGGCTGGCAGTAGAATGGTGCGGGCCCGTGAGCGAGGCTAGCAGCAGGAATGGTGGTGCGGGGCCACGGCCGGACCCGGGGCCCATGAGGCTGGCAGCAGAATGGTGCGGGGCCCGTGAGCGAGCGAGGCTGGCAGCAGGAATGGTGGTCGGGGCCCCAGCCGGGGCCCGTGTGGCTGGCAGCGGCTGAGCGGCTCTTCTGACTGCTGCTCTCTGCCTCTTGATTTGAGCCTGCCCTGCCTGACTGGAATCAATGGTGGGGAGGGGGGGGGGCAGCGGACTTAGTCCTGGGCGCTGGCGGGCTGGCAATGCAGCAGGCACTCCAGGCAGAATGGTGCGGTGCGGTGCGGGCAGCGGTGCCCCCGTGGCGTGTGCCGACGGAGCTGCCTTGTGACCCTCTTCACCCCCTCTTCCTATCCCTCGCACCCCCACCCCTCGCGCCCTCCAGCCATCGTCTGTGGTTATCTTATGCCTGGTTTTCTGCCGTTCCCAGGGCTGAGGTAAGCAGCAGACTCCCTCTTTGTAGGACACTTCGACCCCCAGTCTGTATGTGTGTGTGTGGCGGGGGTGAGGGTGCTGTCAGGACTCACGCTGTGCGTGTAAAGCGCTGTGCATTTGGGAGGTGTGTGGTGTGTACATTGATGGTGACTAGAGTGAACGCAGTAGGGGAGTGTGGGAGGAGATGAGGGGGAGGGGTGTTAGTGAGGGTGAGTCTGTACACGCTGGAGTAAACACGAAAGGGCGCTGTGCCGGGTCTGCCATGAGAGGGAATGGCGGTATGTATATTGGACGAGGGGTGACACATGTGGGCACCAGCGCAGACGAGGCGCTGCCGGGACAGTCCCTGGTGAGAGAGCCGCGGGGAATCAGGCTCGGCGCTGCACGGGTGTCGCTGAGAGGTACTGGGCCAACCCTGAACCAGGCACGGCTCCACACGGGTGACGGGAAGGGCACGGGCTCCCTGCTGCAGCAGGCACCGCCCTGCACGGTGATGGTGGGGTGCCAGGCAGGGCATGGTGAGAAGAACCCGAGGGCCAGGTGATGCGGACACCTTTTTGCACTGGGGCTGGTGAAGGGTGCAGGCGGCAGGGCAGCTCTTGGGTGACAGCCCGATGGAGACGCGTCACTGCACCGCTGATGGCGGGTGTGTGGTGAGCTCCCTGGAGAGAGCCCTGGGGAAGGAGACCGACCGCTCCACCTTTGACAATCAAGGGAACAGTGCAGCCCTGGTGAGAGAGATCCCGCTCCTTGGGTAAGTTGGGAACTTTGCATCGGTGCCAGTGAGGGGGGCAGAGCAGGCCCTGGGGAGAGAGAGACAGGGTGTACCTGCTTTGTCGCTGGGGCGCAGGAGCTGTGTATGCTGCCACATTCCTCGATTCATCAGAGCTGTGGGACACAGTACTGTCCCTCCCTCTGAGCCCGGGAACAGTGGCGCTGCTCTGCGCCATGGGACCCGGGGGTCTGGGTGCTGCTGCGGCGCTCGTGGCCTCGGAGCTGTGGGTGCTGATGTGGCCCTCGGGGCCTCGGAGCTGTGGGTGCTGCTGTGGCCCTCGGGGCCTCGGAGCTGTGTATGCTGCCACATTCCTCGATTCATCAGAGCTGTGGGACACAGTACTGTCCCTCCCTCTGAGCCCGGGAACAGTGGCGCTGCTCTGCCCCATGGGTCATGGGACCCGGGGGTCTGGGTGCTGCTGCGGCGCTCGTGGCCTCGGAGCTGTGGGTGCTGATGTGGCCCTCGGGGCCTCGGAGCTGTGGGTGCTGCTGTGGCCCTCGGGGCCTCGGAGCTGTGTATGCTGCCACATTCCTCGATTCATCAGAGCTGTGGGACACATTTCTGTCCCTCCCTCTGAGCCTGGGAACAGTGGCGCTGCTCTGCCCCATGGGCCATGGGACCCGGGGGTCTGGGTGCTGCTGCGGCGCTCGTGGCCTCGGAGCTGTGGGTGCTGATGTGGCCCTCGGGGCCTCGGAGCTGTGGGGGCTGATGTGGCCCTCGGGGCCTCGGAGCTGTGGGTACTGCTGTGCCCCATGGGACACGAAGCTGTGGGTGCTGCTGTGGCCCTCGGGGCCTCGGAGCTGTGGGGGCTGCTATGGCCCTCTGGGCCTCGGAGCTGTGGGTGCTGCTATGGCCCTCTGGGCCTCGGAGCTGTGGGTGCTGCTGTGGCCCTCGGGGCCTCGGAACTGTGGGTGCTGCTGTGGCCCTCGGGGCCTCGGAGCTGTGGGTGCTGCTATGACCCTCTGGGTTGAACCGGTCGCTTAGGTTCCCTGGCAGGTCGTCACCGTACGGTTTCCTTTCACAACCATTCCTGGTAAACATTTATGAAAGGATAATTCGCCCGTCCATCAAAAGGCCCCCTTAGGTTGCCGGGCGGAATGTAAGACGCGCAGCTCGCCCGCACGCGAGGGAGCCTGCTGAGGTGAGCATCAGAGAGGGAAAAAAAAGTAGTTGAACGTCAGCACCACCCTGGAGGCACGAGGCGCTGCATCTTCACGGCACCCGACCAGGGGGCACACATGCCTGAGCGGTGACCTTTCGCAGCAGCACCACAGATCATCCCTGTTGATGGAGGGGCTCTGTGTGGGTGTGTGAGGGGCTGTGTGTGGGTGTGTGGAGGGCTCTGTGTGGGTGTGTGGGGGGGCTCTGTGTGGGTGGTGGGGGGGCTCTGTGTGGGTGGTGGGGGGGCTCTGTGTGGGTGGGTGGAGGGCTCTGTCTGGGTGTGTGGGGGGGCTCGCAGTGTGTGTGAGGGCTCTGTGTGGGTGTGTGTGTGGGGGCTCTGTGGGTGTGTGTGTGGGGGGGCCCTGTGTGTGTGGAGGGGCTCTGTGTGGGGGGCTCTCTGTGGGTGTGGGTGCGTGTGGCACTTGCGAGAGATTAAGCTATTGGCATTGTAAATGACAATGCCATTTATTTATCGGTTTTCAAAACGAACACATAAATAAAAAAATTGTCATTTACAATGCCAATAGCTCTAACTTTTCCAAAAGCGAAACCGTTGCATTGTAAATGCTTGTTTTCATTTGTGGTGGCTCTGCCCCGGTCCAATTTGAGCCTAGGTGCAAAGTGCTGCTGTTGCCCTGCGCTGCCCAGCTGGATATTGGAAGCCCGGCAGGCGAGGTGGGTTTTCCCGGTGCTTTAGTGCAGCCTGCTATGTCACTGGGTGGATTTCTGTCCTTTGTGCCCAGACTGGCAGCCTTAGTGTTATAGGTTTACTTGGGGAACCCTTTTCAGAAGCCTAATTGTGGTATTTGTTCCAACGGTGCATTTATCATATGTACCAGACGCCTATGTTAATTGCCCGTTGCCACTAATCTCATTTAGCAGCGCATGTAGACTTCAAAGCCATTTTGTCTGTAAGACATGCCCATAGCTTTTTCGTTTTACCACAGATGGAAGAAACAGTATTGTGCATAGCTGGCAATTGAAGTTAAATCAGTTTGGGGTCCCCAAGGGAGCGCAATGCAGTATAACAGCGCGTGTGGCGAAAACGCGCGTAATTGCAGATTAAGTGAGATTAACAGTTGCAGGAGCCTAGCAGGAGGGCGGGAGAGTTGTTCAGGAGGCGAATTTCCCCCGGATTATTAATATATTCGAAGGGGCAATGCCTACATCGGCGGCATGGCGCTCAAGGCGGAATTACTGGAGGCTTTGAAAGTGATTCAGGAGGCGGGTAGAGAAGACCTGCTGTCCTCAGAAGCTCGGTTGGTGGCGGAGGCTCCTCACAAGTTGCCCAAGCGCCTAGCTGTGAGAGGAGTCCAGCGTGCAGTTGAGGCATGCTTACCTCAGCATGCGTCACAGGGTCGCGGATCGGCGCACCTTCAGCGGGGTAGACCGCACAGTGTTGGTGCTGGTACTGGTGTGGTGCGACAGGCGGTGAAGAAGAGGTTACATTCTTTGTCTCCCGCTACGCCTTTGAGTGCTCCCCCCCAAGCCCCGCAAGCCCTTGGTGATTTTGATAACGTGAAAGGTATGGGCGCGTTTGGGAGGGGAAGTGAGAGTGTTTTGCGGATGCGTTATGCGCCGCCTGCCAGGTCCAGGTCCCGTGGTGGGAGGGGATGGGGGTTTGACAGGGCCATGATTTTACCAAATGAGGAGGTAACAGGTGTGCAGAGGATTGAGTTGTGCCAGGTTTCACATGGTTGCCCATTTTTGAATAGCCAGGACAGTAGGCTGGGGCGAGTTGTGCACCAGCCGACCGACCCTCCAGCTGGTTGAATATCCTAGCGACAGTGATGATGACGTTAGTTTTTCCCCATTGTCTTCCCCCCTCACCATCAACCTACTGAGGGTTTTGTGGTCAATAATGCCCCTGCCAGGGAAGCTGACCAAGGTGTGGTAAATGGGTCCACCATTTCGGCTAAGGACCCCAGGTCCAGTGGTTTAGAGAGTCAGCCACACTTTGTTGGAGGTCAAGGTAATTTGGAAGGTTTTATTGAGCTTGAGTTAGACATAGAAAAGGTTGGTGCCCCTCATCAGGTGAGACTGAACGCTGGTGGGCAGGCGGTGGCCCGTGGCCGGATGTTAAGCCGCTTACATACGGAGTATATTTTTCCGCCCCCCCCCCACCCCCCCGGG
Source organism: Lissotriton helveticus (assembly GCF_964261635.1). Taxonomy (NCBI): domain Eukaryota; kingdom Metazoa; phylum Chordata; class Amphibia; order Caudata; family Salamandridae; genus Lissotriton; species Lissotriton helveticus. The sequence goes on from NC_136067.1 coordinate 1,290,836,199, forward strand.
CAGTGCCCCCCCCCTTGGTCCACGGTGGGAGCGAAGCAGGGGGTCAATTGGTGTGGATAGCTTCTGCAAACAACGTTTGTTTGGAACGGGAGGGGACGAGTCATAAGTGTACGAGGAAGAAGGACGATTCAAAGCGATTGCACGGCTCTTTGGGTTCGAGCGACCCGAAGATGCAACTTGGTGCAGATCAGGACGCTGCTAATGGATTCCATAATGTGTGTACGGCGGCACCAGTAGCGGTTGCCACAAATTTCATTTCAGTCTCTGACAGGTCTAGTGCGGATTCTAGGTGTGCGGGCAGGCCTGTAGAGCATGGGTCTGTCATTAATTAGCGGTATTTTGATGGAGGAGTGGGAGATGGGGAGTGTCCAGGTAGCAGTAATGTTGGAAAGGGTGCTGTGGGCTCTGATGAAGGTGGAGAGGAGGGTTTTGGTGATCTGGAAGAGGGTGAAATTTACGAAAATTTGCCCATAGGAACACGTTATGTTGAATTTGAAGGAGAACGGGAGGTGGGACGAGGGCAACCTCCTTTGTTAACTCATTGCAGAAGTCAAGAGCGGACCCAGCAGTTACAAGGAAGAGGCCTCAATACAGAGAAAACGCGAAGAAAGCTCGTTCAGAATTTCAAGAGAGAACGGATCAGTTAACATGTGGTAAGCAGCAGTGGTGGGGGGTATGGGATTCTAATGATAGAATTTTGGGTAACAATGGTGATGAGGGTGAGTTGTCACATAGGCACTTTAACAAGAGGGTTCGGCGGGAGGATTCTTTGGTCCCTGAGACTGAGGTAGTTGACAGATACTTTGGAAACAAAGGTGAGACGGTGAAACAGGTTAAGCCTAGCAACACAGATAACCAAGGCAGTGTGGGGACAGGTTATAATAAACGGCTTCCATATATGGGGCTGGCTATGCCATTGGGTACTCATTTATCAGCAGTAACAAAGAGACGAATTTGGGATCACGAGTACGTGGATGTTTTTAGGTTATTACATAGGGAAGTGCAGGCAAAGGAAGGGTCGAAAGAAGAAGAGTGGGAATTGGCGAGGTGCCCAAGAGTTCCTCGTAACATTGAAAATTGGACCTCGGCATTCCTCATTTTTGCAAGTATATATGCTGAAAGATATCCTGAAAGGGCAGTTGCTCTTTTCAAGTGTATGGACATAGTGAGGCTGGCTCAGATGCACTTTGGGGGGTATTCCTGACTTAATTATGACGAGGAGTTTAGAGCCAGGATGAGCATTTGGAATGAGAAACCCTGGTGGGAGGTCGACGCGGAGTTGTGGTTGCAATTAATGTCGTCAGCACACCCACCGGCGACAATGCACACGGCAAGTGGCCTGCCCATTGTATATCGGCCCTTTCTGTAGCGTCCCGCCCTGCAGGGGGCGGGTGGAACAGGTAGAGGTCAGGCGGCTGGAAGGGGAGTGTGCTGGAACTTTAATCGGGGATTCTGTGACAGGCAAGCATGTCGTTTCCGACACGAATGTTCGCAGTGTGGGGGACGACATGTAATTCTCCAATGTTTGTCAGGGGGTCCAGGGACAGGGGGACAAGGTCCACAAGAGCAGGGTTTTAATGCCAAAGGACGTGGGGCAGCATTCCCTCTTATGGCAAAAAGCACATACCCCAGTTAAGTTGGAGGCATTGGCTCCCTGGTTAGAAAGCTATCCTGACAGGCAAGCGGCAAGTAAATTGTTTTGGGGTTTTAAAGAAGGGTTCAAGATCAGTTACCAGGGCCCCAGAGTAAGGCGTTGGGCAGATAACCTCCGATCGGCTAAGGAATTACCGCAGATTGTTAGAGCAAAGTTGGAGGAAGAAGTAGCCCTGGGTAGAACATTAGGCCCCTTTTTTCATTGCCCTTTGCCTAATTTGATTGTCTCTCCTTTGGGGGTCATTCCAAAAAAAGACACCTGTGGATTTCAGGATGATCCAGCATTTGTCGTGGTCGGAAGGCAGTTCAGTCAATGATTTCATTTCTCCAACAGACACGGCAGCGTCATACACGTCGGTCGATGAGGCATTGCGAATGATACATTCCTTAGGCGAAGGAACTGAGTTGGCTAAATGCGACATAAAGTCGGCATTTAGGCTTTTACCAATTCACCCGACAGATTTTGAACTTTTGGGCATGTTTTTTGAGGGAGCCTATTATGTAGATAGAGTGCTCCCCATGGGATGTGCGGTGTCTTGTTCACTATTTGAGACTTTTAGCTCTTTTTTGCATTGGGTTTTTTCTCAAGGTTGTACGCCAGCTATGGCCTGCCACTACTTGGACGATTTCTTGCTCATGGGGCAAGCCAGGACACAGCATTGCCAGCAGGGGTTGATTACATTTCAGAAGCTAGCTCAAGAATTTGGTGTGCCGTTGGCGCCCGAAAAAACGGTAGGTCCCAACTCTCAGATAGTCTTTTTTGGGCATTGAAATTGATACCAGCACCATGATGGACTGACTACCGCAGGATAAGTTACAGGAAATACAAGACTGTGTTGGGGAGGCTTTGGGTAAGGTAAAACTGGAACTACGCCAAGTGCAGCGTTTACTTGGATATCTCAATTTTGCATGTAGAGTCATTAGAGCGGGACGTACATTTTGTAGATCATTAGGCATGGCGATGTCTGGAGCTAGTTTGCCTCACCATAGAGTGCGCATTTCTAAGCAGGTAAAAGAGGATCTGAAGGTATGGCTCATTTTTTAAAAAGATTTTCATGGAGTCCCTTTGCACTTTGTAGAAGAACCTTTGGTGTGGCAAGTGCAGCTATATTCTGACGCGGCAGGTTCCAAGGGGTTTGGAGTATTTGGGATGGCCGCTGGTGTGCGGAAAGCTGGCCGGAGACTTGGTTGAAACAAGGGCCGAGTATTGCTTTCCTAGAACTGTTTCCCTTGATCGTGGCACTGATGGTGTGGGGCAATGAATTCCGGAACAGGACAGTTTGTTTTAATGTCGACAACATGACGGTGGTGAACTTGATCAATCACCAGAAAGCTAGGGATGTGAAAGTTTTGAGATTGCTGCGTGAGTTCATGTTGTTAAGTTTGAAGTTCAACATTGTCTTTCAAGCAAAGCATATCCCAGGGGTCAACAACTGTATTGCTGACGCACTCTCACGTTTCCATTGACAGCGTTTCCAGGAGTTGGCGCCTGGGGCAGAAGCCACCAAGACTCCAGTTCCATCAAGCGTTTGAGCCCTAGGGGACTGAGAATTGCGGAGCCCATAGAGAATTCTCTAGCTGAATCTACCAGGCGGACGTACAGACAAGCATGGTTGGAATGTTTAAGTTATAAACAGGTTTTCCAGGGCAACAAAAATACGCAAGACCTCACCCCCCTGATCTTAGATTTTTCTCTGTTTTTGGCTAACAAAGGCTTGTCTTATACAACAATAGGGGGGAAGCTGTCGGGGTGTCTTTTTATGGACAGTTATTTTGGGGGTTTGACCCGGTTGACAGTATTCTGGTCAAGAAAATGTTGAAGGGTTTGAGCAGGGAACAGGCCACAGTGGTGCAGCCCCGTGCTCCTATCACTTTCCAGCTTTTACAAAGAATTTTACTTCAGTTGCCAGTTTTTTGTTACAGTGAAGCGGAAGTGGCTAGCTTCAGATTATGCTGATATGGTTGTTTTTTGGAGCATTTCGGATCTCCGAAGTTCTGGGTTTGCGGGACAAAGTGGGCCATTGTTACGAGGATGTTTTCTTACTGGAGAACAAAATTAGGATCTGGTTAAAACGGTCCAAAACAGACCAGTTGGGGAGAGGTGTTTGGGTTGTTCTTAACAGTAGTGGTATAAAAAATTGCTGCCCAGTGTTAGAGTGGGCGCATTTCCATTCAGTGTCAAATCTTAAGCAAGGTGCCGTATTTGTGCATGAGTCAGGCCATAAGATTACCAGCCCCCAGTTGCTATCTGTTTTAAGGAAGGCATTGTTTTTTGTTTTTTTTTAACATAAGATTTTATTCAAAAAGACAGCAAAGTCACAAATCAGTCACATATAATGCATATATCTGAATCAAGTTGTATCATAGTCACATTAGTTACATGGACAACATTTCAAGAATTGGGTCCAGTCCGGGACATTGCTAGTTTAAGCGAAGGAGAGTCACATAATTCACCTCGGAACGTATTCCAGTGTCCCCATTTTCTATCCCATTTCGTGGGGCAGCCTCTAATCTTGTATACAGTCTTTTCAGCTAGCATGCAACGATCCATTTCAGCCACCCAGCCCACCACCAGAGGCCTTTCTGGGGAACACCACTTCATTTTTTTTATTTTTTGAATATATTTTATTGGTTTATGTAGGCAGTTGAGTGATACACAGATATACAATGCCAATTTAAGAAAATAGGGAATATTTCACGTACATTTGCACAAAAAAGTGGTACAGTGAGGTGGTACAATAGCAGCGCTCATCTAAACAGTCACTATGTGTATCAGTTCGCGTATTAGAGAGGCTATGACAACATTGCTAGATAATCTAGCTGCAATGGACATAATAGCACTCTGCATGTAGGGCAATGCAACCTCAGGGTGTCGTAGGGTACAGTTCAGTGGGAGGTGGCATGTACTTGTGGCTCTGTTCCGTGTTTACCTAATCCCTGATTTACAGCGTGTGGTAGCGCCAGATGTGGTGCGTAATCAGGAGTACCGAATATCGGATGTGGTCAGTCCTCCAATTCAACATATTCAATATTTTAACAGATATGGCAGTGGAGTCTGCCACAGTAACTTCCAAACAAGACCCCATTGGGGACAAAAGGTCAAACAGGACAAAACAGGGAAAAAAGATAGGGTCCCAGGTACCATGAAGTGATCGCTGAGTGGGGAGGAAAAAAAAAATGGGGGGATAGGTCGTGTCATTAGGTGTACAGTGTCGTGAGGTGGGTCAGCGTGCAGCCATGAAGGCGAGTGCCCGGGCCCGTGATCAGTGTGGCAAGAGTGTGTTGTAGTCGTCGCTCAATGGAACAGGGGAGGTTGATCTATCACCAACCAGGAGGTGCCGGGGTGTTAACTCCTGGGGCTCGTAGGTGCCAGGGGGACAGCACGGCCTAGCTATATAGCAGTATCTCATCCCATAGGTATGTGTCCCTCCTAGTGCGCCATTTCCTAAGTGAGCCCTTGAGCCACGCTTGCCTGTTGGAAGGATCTCAGGGTATCGTCCCAAAGTTGTGCAATTGGAAACTTCCTTAAACCTGCAGTTTCTTCTCGGTGTAGTGTGATGCTTTCAGCTCTTGCCCAGTTTATGAAGGAAGTGCACCAATATTTAGTGAGTGGAGGTTCACCCTTCTTCCAATTTTTGGTGAGCATGCGTTTGGCAGTGATGAGCCCTAGGTCCCAGAATCTGGCCGGCACTTTATTCAATATAGTCCTCTTATACAGCCCCAGAATGCATGCTTCCCATGTATGGGGTAGACCTGCGCCAGCACTTTGCGTTAACAGGGTCGTCACCTCATTCCAATATGTAGCAAGAGTGGGGCAATTCCAGAGCATATGTAAAATGTACGCGCCAACCAGGGTGCATCGGGGGCAGCTAGCGGTGGTAGTCGCGAAATACCTGTTAATCTTGTCTGGTGACAGATATGCCTGGTGTAGGATATAAAATTGTATTATTTTGAAGCGGGAATTACGTGGGACTTTTACAGGGCTGGCCAACACCATTGTCCACTCCTTGTCTGTCCACCCCCTCCCTCGGGAAGCCGCCCATTTATCCCGCAACGGCTGTGTGGATCGTTGTGTGTGTACGAGAAGGGCCTGTGCTAGCCAGTGTATAACATGGGAGCCATTACCCATTATATGTAGGTACTGTATGAGATGATGCATTGGTAATTCCTCATGTATGTCACCCCAGGATTCCGTGTATGTGCGCAATATCGATGCGTGGAGTAGAAATTGTCTGGCTGGTAAGCCTGCGTTCCCCGTTAGTTCTCCAAAAGGAAGTAGTGTTCCATCTGCATAGAGATCTCCCATGGTTTCCACACCAGCCGCCGTCCAGGTCTCCAACATGGTCGGCGTCACCATTCCACCCCGCCTAGGGGTGCCTAGCAGGGGGAGCGCGGGAGCATAAGGCTTTACCTCTCGGGTCAGTTTCAGGCTACGCAGGAAGCACTTGCGAGCTACCGCTACGTGTAATGGTAGCGGGCGGGACACTTTGGTCAGGGGGTGAAACAATGTGCAGATTGTGCGTGAGTCCATACAGTGACGTCAGTGGCAGTGTCGTCCAGATTCCTCCCACCCAGCCAGCACGACACCCATTGCAGCTGTGCTGCCAGATAATATAGTTCTAAATTGGGGACTGCCAACCCTCCAGTGGGCGTGTAGGGTTTTGTCAGTGCAACACGGGGTCTTCCAGCGTTCCAAATGAGATTCCGGATCATGGTGTCTAAGTCACGGAACACTCGGGCAGGGACATATAATGGAATATTGGCAAAGTGTTATAACAACCTTGGCAATACTATCATCTTGGATAGCACTATCCGGCTAGGCACATTCAGGGGCAGTGTCTTCCAGAAGGCCATCTGTCTACGCAGCGAAGAAATTGCACGCTTTAGGTTTCCCTCCATTATGTCAGACGGATCTCGGTAAATGTGTATCCCGAGATATTTGAACGTAGTAGGATACCAACTTCAACTTCAACTTCAACTTCAAAACGACTTTATTTCGATTCATAACGAATCATAAAAAGCACGTAGACATAAAATTCATAATTAAGGGGTACAGTTACAACGGATTGCAGTCACTGTTAAAATAGAACAATTAAGATATTTACAGAATTTTAAAAAATGCAGAAATTTTTCAATAATTCCATCGAGTATTGTCAAAAACTGATAAGTTATCTATTTCCAGAACGTTTTTTAAGACGAAAAGCAGCTACCAAAAAGTTAGCGACACTAAACATAAATAGTGGTGAATCTAACTTTTTTAAGAAAAATAGGGCAGGCTTGATTTGGACGAACCCCTTGTTCTTAAGCAATGGAACAATATATTTTTTCCTGGGCAAATCATATATACCACAGAAGAACATAAAATGAGCAGTGTCCTGCAGAGAAAAACCATCACATTTGCAGGCCGCTAAGTCCTCTGGCTTGGCCCATGCCTTCGAGTCATTTAACAGCAAGTGAATCTGGTTAAATCTTAGTTTGGTTAATAACCAGCGATGTAATGGAATAGACACTACTGTTAAATAAGTTTCAATGGCCGGTGTAGTTTTGGAAATATAGTGCTCCCTCACAGTGGGTTTCGCAAGCTCACAGCTCTCCCGCTTCATTTCTCTCACTTTAAAAAAAAGTCACTTTGAACCATTCCAGGTCATTCTTCACGATGCAGTCTGGTTTATGGAAAAGATCTGGGCGGCCCAGGGAAGTTAGTGTTTTTTTGATATATGCTAGCCACGGGATATTTTTCATATTGTCCAGAAGTAGGCAGTCTCTCATAATTGTGTGGTTCAGAGTTAAGTTGGAGTTCAGCCATGTTTTTAACCACATCAGGATAGGGGATTGTTTGATGATGTCACTGATATACCCCTGGCCTAGTTCCATATGGACAGAAAAAGTGGCTGTAGATTGAGGTAATCCTAGTAGCATACGTAAGAATCTGTTTTCTTCCATCTGTATTGATTCTATATTTTTGGAATAACCCCAGATGGAAGCCCCGTATCTTACTACTGAGATTGATTTCGCTCTGTAGAGTGCCAGCATTGCTTCCGTGGGCTTACCTCCCAGACGTTTTGAAAAGCCGACAATGGCGGCTGCTGTTCTTTTCATGGCATTGGTTTTGACAGATATTTGAGGTGCCCACGTGCCCTTATCGTCGTATACTACCCCCAGGTAGGTAAAAGTTCTCACATTGGAAATAGGAGTATTAGCACAATAGAAGGTCTTCATGTCCTTATTTTTTCTGCCACCTACAGCCATAACATGGGACTTGTCTATATTGATTTTTAAATCAAGGGAGGTCATAAAGGCATCGAAGGATGTCAATAGTCTTGATAGCCCAAGAGGAGTACGTGCCACGAGCACCGCGTCGTCCGCGTAGAGGAGGACCGGAGTGGTCAGTCCATCAAAACGCGGGACGTCGAGTGTTGCCAGCTCCAATGTGGATTCAAGGTGGTTAATATAGAGTGTAAATAACATTGGGGCGAGGATACACCCCTGTCGCACCCCTCTGGTAGACTTGAATCCAGCTGTACAGGCTCCTTCCTGTGTCATCCTGATGGACGCTTCTAGGTCCCGATGAGCCTCAGCCAGAAAATGAACCAAGGTAGGGTCCATCCCCAATTCCAAGAGGATGTCCCACAGCCTGGACCTATTCACTAGGTCGAAGGCTGTGGACAGGTCCATGAACCCTAGGTAGATTGATCCTCTGGATGCCACTGTATATTTGCCTAGGATCAGATGTAGGTTGAGGCACTGATCCTCCGTCCCTCTTCCCTTACGAAACCCGTATTGGGCATTTGATAAGATGTTATTACTGGCAGCCCATTCGTCGATCCTTGCCAGTATCACTTTCCCCAAGATTTTGAAAGACGAGTCGATAAGTGAGATGGGGCGGTAGCACCTCGGATCTCCCCTCTGGCCTTTCTTGAAGATTGGAATGATGGTGGCGTGTGACCAGGAGACAGGCAGGCTATGTTTCATGGCGGCGTTGAAGACATTGGTCAGGATGCCAGGCGATACCAGGCGAGCCTCTCACCACTGATTCGGACGTCGCATTCCTGCGTGTCAGGGCTGAACGAGTATACGCCAGACTTGGCCCAGTTGACTCTTAGTCCCGACACATCTTCAAAAGTCTGGAATATGTCTGACAGTAAGTGCGGCACACATGTGAGGTCTCGCACTTATAGGAGCAGGTCATCCGCATAAAGCGAGACCACATGCAGGCCGTCCGCCAGTGGGATCCCCCAGTCCACTCCTCGCACTCGCAATAACGCCGCAAGGGGTTCTATGGCCAAGGAAAAAAGGAGCGGTGACAGGGGGCAGCCCTGTCTAGTTCCTCTTCGCACGTCCACTGCATCCGAAAGCAGCTTCCCAATTCGCACTCGTACAGTGAGTCTCTGATATAGCAGTCTAACCGTGTCGACGTATGCGTCTCCCAGGTTGAATTTCTCCAGCACTGACTTGAGGTAGGGCCATTCCACAGAATCAAAGGCTTTCTCAAGGTCCAGCACCAGGCATCCTGATCTTGGCCAGTGAAGCGTGGCACTTTCCTGTACCCTGAAGAGGCGGCGGATATTGTAAGAGGTTCTGCGTGCGGGCACGAAGCCATTCTGGTCATGATGGACAAGGGTGGAGACCACGGCAGCCAGGCGTTGAGCCAAAATAGAAGTAAAGATTTTGTAATCCGTATTTAACAGAGCGAGTGGCCTGCAAGAGCCCATATTTGTGTCATCCCTGCCAGGTTTTAGGAGCGAGACGAGAGTGGCTTCATTGAGCGTGGTAGGAAGCGCCGAGTCGTCGATTGCAGCAGTGTATACTTTAAGCAACTCAGGAATTAGGATTTTCTGAGCATGTTTTAAAAAATTCGGCAGGTAGCCCATCCGGGCCGGGCGATTTGCCATTAGAGAGAGCAAAAATGGCATCGCGCAGGTCCTCCGACGTAGGCAGCGCCTCTAGATCTCCCTGCTGCGCAGCTGTAAGGAGTGGCAGCTGTATATCCGAGAGATAGTCTACGATAGCTTCAGTAGGAGCTCTCAGTTGAGACCGATACAAGGCCCGGTAGTGTCGTACAAAAGCTTGGTGTATTTTACTCTGTGTGTATACTACCCCTTCCTCAGCAGTGTGGATGGCAGATTCCTGTCTAACAAGCCAGGCCAGTAGTTTTCCAGGTTTATCACTAAGATGGTGCGTGCACGCCGAGTGAGCGGTGTAATTAAGGTGACAGAGCCGTTCCAGCAGTCGTGTATGTTTCTCGCGAGCTGCTAGTAGCGGTCCATTGGCCCCTGTCATCGCCTCCTGCTCTCGTCGGAGCAGGTCAGCCTCCACACGCTGCACATCTCCTTCCAACTGTTTCTGCATATGTCCCTGTGTGCCCAGGCAGTGCCCCCTAATCTCGACCTTAAAGGCGTCCCATTCGATCTGTGGGGAGGATGCGGTGCCAGAGTTGTCCGCAAAGTATTGCGCTACGCAGGCTTGCAGGGAATCTCGGAAAGGGGCGTATAGTAAGAGGGCGGGCTGTAATCGCCAAGTAGGAATGGGCGGGTGTGGTCGCTCCCATGTTATATCCAGTGTATGTGGATTGTGGTCCGAGTGTTTGCGGCCCATGTACTGTGTGTCTGTAATGAGGGGTAGAAGTTCAGAAGACACCATATATCTGTCCAGGCGTACATGTAGAGCGTGCGCTCCTGAGTAGTAGGAGTACACCCTAGAGGTAGGGTTGCGAGTGCGCCAAGCGTCTTGTAGGTCCCACTGTGTTGCCCAATGAATGAGCGCCTTCATAGCGCCGCAAGTCGGTGCGCCGGGCCTGGGTGGAGCAGAGCGATCTAGGGTCGTGTCTAGTATGCAATTGTAATCGCCCCCAAGTATCCAGGGGACTCGATGCCAGGGTGCCAATTTCTCAGAGAAAGTGTGTGAAAAAGCCCCCCTGGTCTGTATTGGGAGAGTACAAGGAAGTCAGGACCACAGGTTGCCCATCTAGCCGGCCATGTACAAGTACAAACCTACCCTCCGGGTCAATGTAAGAGTGCGTCATTGCAGAGGGAGTGCCCGGTCTCGCCCATAGCAGCACCCCACGGGCATATGAGGAGTATTCTGTGGCGTATAGTTGTCCCCTCCATCGACGGCGTAGTATTAGCACTTCCGCCTTGTTTAGGTGTGTCTCCTGTAAGAGTGGAATTTGAACCCGGTGGCGTTTGAGGTAGGAGAATATTTGATATCGGCGTGACGGCGTGTGCATGCCCCTAATATTCCAAGTACAAATTTTAATCGCAGTCATGGTAACAATTCAGGCAATCCCCCCTCCCCTCCCACTACATCAGCTGACCCCGGACCCATTGCACAGGCCCACCGTCTGCACCCAAAGTCATCTCTATTGACACGAATATCATATCCTAGAAAAACAATAAGAGGACAGAAATGAAATAACAAAAGTGGCCAGAAGGGGGCAAACCAACGGTGAATACCAAAAGGGCAGTAGCCAAACATGCCACCGTCCAAACTCTCGAACGAGAGGAGTAACCTTTCATGTCTAGGGGGTGGTGCATGTTAGGCACAGTCTCAGCAGTACAGCAACTTGGACAAAGAAGGGGGTCATCATCCTTCCCTGGGACTCACGGTGTAGGCATCACGTGGCCAAAGTATATTTGGGTTAACTCGGCTTTACCTGCTATACAGAAGTCTCGACCTGGCCAGCCGTTTAGGAACAGTGCAAGCCAGGCCACATATCCCAGGCCATGTGTGCGGCTAGTCGCCAATAGGCAATGGTCGATGGACAGAGGAGGTGCAGGGAGCCCCTCCTACTACAGCTCTGCGTCAGTGTCAGAGCGGCAAGGGTAGTACACACTGCGTCCCGTTTCTGCCGTCTCTCCTGAAGGCGGGTATGCCGCCCCAGTTGTCGCCAAGCCCCAGAGGCGCAGCAGTGTCCGTCCAGGCCGCAGCCAAGACAGTGTCGTTCTGGTGGGCTCCGCCGGGACTCCTGCAAGGACATCAGATGAGCAGGTCTGCTGTCTGCGGTGTGACATCCGGTAGGTCTGTGGATAGTTGAGAATCCGATATCCCATAGATGGCTTCATCATCGCTCGTAAACAGCCGTGGGCTGGCGTCCGGCGCGGCGCCTGATGTTGGGGAGCTGCTAATTTCGGTGACTTTGCAGAGTGCATCTTGCTGCTCCTGGATAACCTGTTCCGCAGGTGGGGAGTGGCTCGCTGCACCCTCAGGGTGTTGAGTCAGAGGCGCTCTGTTCCTGCGGCGTCGCCGTGGCCCGCGTGCTCGCGATCTCGCCGCCGAGCCCTGCGGCTGTCTGGGTGGCGTGTCAGTGCCGCCATCAAGCCAGGCGTCGGCTTCTTCGGGGCTGGTGAAAAAATAAGTTTTGTCCCGTGCCACCACTCTCAACTTGGCAGGGAAAAGGAGGGAATATTTGAGACCCGCAGTGCGGAGCCGTCGCTTCACCTCGAGGAAGGAATGCCGTTGTGGTTGCACCTGAACTGTGTAATCAGGGAAGAACATCACTGTGGCGTTATCTATGCGAACTTCTCCGAGTCTTCTGGCTTCCCGCAGGACGGAGTCACGGTCGCAGTAATTTATTATCCGGAGGAGCATTGGTCGCGGGTTGGAGCCTGTGGAAAGTGGCCTCGTCGGCACTCGGTGCGCCCTTTCCACCACAAAGTAGGGCGATAGTGTGCCCTCCGGCAGTATGGTTCTCAGCCAGTCCTCCACGTGTTGGGTGGGATAGTTCCCCTCCCATTTTTCTGGTATTCCCACGAGTCTGATGTTGTTTCTCCGTGCCCGCCCTTCCGCATCTTCAGCACGGTCTTCTAAAAATTCGACCCTATTCAGGAGATCTTGTACATGTTTGTCTGGCTGACTAACACGGGGCTCAAGGTCCATCACCACTCCCTCCAGGACTTTGGTGCGATCTGCCAGCTTTTTATGATCGTCTCTCAAATGGGTGAGGTCAATCGCGACACAGCCTATTTTAGTCTCCAATGATGTTCGGGTCAACTGGAGCGACTCTTCCAGACGTTCCATAGCAGCGAGACCACTGTCCTGCCTCGTTGTCACTTGGTCGGCGTCCATTTGCCTCGATGTCTTGTCGGTCTTCCCTTTCGGTAGGGCACCCCCAGTGCCGGTGCGTGTTTTTACCCCTCCAGACATGGGCAGAGCGACGATTTTATGTGCCAAGCAGTGTCCACAGGGGGCCTTAGCAGCAAGGCACACCCTAGTTTGTGGCCTTAAGAGGTGTAGCGCTTTCTATGTTTTAAGGGGTAACTGGGTGGTCAGTGTCCTCCGCGCGGGCAGCAAGGCGTTGCCGCGTAGGCAGGCGACAATGGGCACTGCGGGCTATTGGACTGGGCAGGCGCGCCTGGTACACAGAAGCAGACAGCGATGAGATGAGGCTTCACGGCCTACGGTGGGAGCGCCTGGCCAATGCAGCGACGGCGGTGTGCGGTGTCATCACTCACCAGCGTGACCAGCAGGTGTCAGTTCTCGCCCTCATCATGGTGTGGACAACAGCAGTGGTCAGCGGGAGGTCCGTAGTCGTGCAAGTTGCAGAGGAGCCACTGCAGGTGCAACGTCCGTTGGGGGGTTCTGGAAGGATCCGAGGGCGTGTGGTCACAACATCGCGGCCCCGCGGCTGACCGTGAGGGAACAGGTGGCCGCTGGTAGTATTATTGGCGTCTTAGGTCGTCTCCGTCAACGCGGGGTCCTGTCTCCCCCCCAAACACATGGGCCGCGTCCCTCTGGCAGTCGTGCCCCCGGCAGCCTCGACCTCTCGCCAGAGTCCGGTGGGACACTATCCTTCAAGACCTCACAGGTCGGCAGGCCGCAGGGGGTTAAGGGGAGTCCAGCGGCACCCTTAGGCCAGGAAGCTCTCCAGCGAGCCAAGGTCCGTGGGCGCCCAATTCACTCCGGGGTAATGGCGCCAGAAGGCCTTCGGTGTCACTCTATGTAGGCCGTGGTGCCTAGTCCAGCCACCCAGCTGGAGTCGCCGGTTACTCAAGCCCCACTCGCGAGTGAGGAGGGGATGTGTAGGGCAGAGAGCAGTCCAGCGAGCCCTCAGAGCGTCCGGTCGGGCGGGCTGGGCGGGAGATAGCGGTAGATGCGTAGCCCACAGTGCAAGGTGTAGCGTGTAGTACAGGGCCTCTCCCCTTAGTGGTATCGATCCGGCGACAGCCGGAGATAGGCCTCCGCTCCCGGCGCCCCATTCCCATGGAGGTGGTAAGCGCACTCCCCCAGGGGGCCGCGGCGCCTCTAGCCGCGACACTCAGCAGCCGAGCGGCAGCACCCCTTCTCCAGGCCCTCCCGGAGCAGCAACAGTTCGGGAGGAAGAAGCCGTCACCCCTCACAGAGCAGGATCTCCAGTGAGTCCCCGGGTGCATCCAGGCATACCTGCAGGTCTCGGCGGGGATAGGCAGGTGGGTTCCAGGTCCTGGCGCAGATAGGCAGAAGGGCTCTAGCAATTCAGTTCATAGGCCTCATGTTCAGGCCTAGTGGTGAGGCCGAGACCGCGCCAGCTGGTCGGGCAGCACTGGATCCCGCAGGAGGTCTTCGGGAAGGGCCGGTGTGGCTGTGATCAAGTCATCGGACCAAAGTCGGCCGGCAGGCAGGTATCATCACAGTAGTGTTCCGCTCACTTTCTCAGCCAGTCACAGGGAAAATGCACAGAGAATTGGCCCAAAGAAGGGGAGCTCAGTTCGGAGCTCTACCCGAGTGCGACTGCCGCCATTGCGTGCTTAGCCACGCCCTCCGGGGAACACCACTTCATAGCGATGGAGCGTTTGGCCAGTAGTAAGGCAAGCGCCGCCCACTGCAATTCCAATTCGTTCAGGTCTGTAGCCCCCCATATATTGAGGACACATTTTTTCGGGGATAGTGGAATCGGCTTACCCAGAGAGTCTCTCATTTTCTTTAAGACCCCTTCCCAAAATTTTGTGTCAGGGCGCCTGCCAATTTTAGCTTGTGTGAGAGCAGACATGTATACTCGAGGAAGGCATTGCTTTTGATTGGGGAAATCCTACAGATTGTGCGACCCATTCCTTTAGAATTGGGGCAGCCACGAGGCAGCGAGATTGGGGATGGGTTGGGATGCTATTCGAAGAATAGGAAGGTGGAAATCAAGGTGTTGTGCTCGATATGTGCGCAAATAATGCTTGTGTTTTTCTGTTAAGCTGTATATTGTTGCTAATTGTTTTATCCAATTTAGGTGACATTCGTGCTAATTGCTTTGAGAAAGAGCAGGTGTGGATAGTGGGGCATTCTTTTGTCAAGTGGGCGGCCCTCTTTGCTGAGAGGCAGATTTATGGACGAGCTCTTGGTGTACCCAGTGCACAGCATCAACTGAGGTGGTGTGGCAAAGGAGGAATGAGGTGGGCCGATTTATTTCCAACCATTGACAAAATGAGGTATGACAGACGACCACCAGAACTCTTGGTAATACACCTCGGCGAGAACGATTTAGTGTCACTTTCGGGTTTAACATTGATAAAGCACATGCAGTTAGACTTGGCAGTCATAAAGAATAATTGGTTGGGCACCCGCATTGCATGGACGGAATTTATTTACAGGCAGCGGAGGAGTCAGGCACGAGATCAGTCAGTAATGGACAAAGCGCGCAGAAAGCTCAACAGGGCAATTAAAGTTTTTTGTGCAGCAATGGGTATCAGTTATATCTCACATGAGAATATCACTAGCAAAGAAGGCCACTTATTCTGGAACGATGGGGTGCACCTTTCAGACTTGGGCCTTGCCTACTATTTATTGGAACTGCGTGATTTCTTATCTCAGGAGCTTCGTGTGAATCTATGGTGCAGTGTACCTCACGTATAATCTAGCTCATATTTGTTTCAGAGGCAGGGTGGGGACCAGGAAAAATCGTTGGTTTTCCTGGGTGGTGAATTTTTGGAGGGAATGAGTAAGTCTGGAGCGGGCTTACCCATCCTTTTGGATAGAAGCTGAAGGAAAGGTAATAAAACAAGGTTTTTGAAAAAGGTACAAATATATATATATTGATGGTTTTGGTCAGAAAGTTCAATATTTAAGTAAGAAGTGTAAGGTTTTGGCTCATTTTACAAAATTGTGTATACATAATTAAATAAAGAGTATATCTAGTTTTAGAGAGTTTACCTGATCTAAATAAAGTGGCCTTTTTTGCTACACTGATAATTTGTTGGTCTGTTCATTTTGGGCGATGGGGGCCCCAGGGGGAGCGTATCGAGAGCAGTCTCCCCCTGGGGTTTTTCGTCCAAATGGAACCGGCCGGGCAGTGCTTTGCGGGAGGTGCGGGTGGCCAGCGCGCGACGGGAAACATCGTTAGCTGCGCATTAGGCGCAAATTACCTGTGGAGGTGACAGGCTGAAGGGCGGGAGAGTGTTTTTTCGGCAAAATCCCACCCGCCCACCCCCAAAAAACCCCCAAAAAACTCGTTGTTCATGCCACTATTAGACAGGTGACTCTGGGAGACGGGCCTGAGGGGCGAATTCTGGGGGGGGGTGGGTAAGTCTGGAGCGGGCTTACCCACCCTTTTGGATACAAGCTGAAGGAAAGGTAATAAAACAAGGTTTTTGAAAAAGGTACAAATATATATATATTGATGGTTTTGGTCAGAAAGTTCAATATTTAAGTAAGAAGTGTAAGGTTTTGGCCCATTTTACAAAATTGTGTATACATAATGAAATAAAGAGTATTTCTAGTTTTTGGGAGTTGACCTGATCTAAATAAAGTGGCCTTTTTTGCTACACTGATAATGTGTTGGTCTGTTCATTTTGGGCGATGATGCGGGCGCTGCCTCCATATTTTTTCTCCACAAATTGTTTCTATTTTAAATGAGGTGCTCGTGCTGCCGGAAAACCAGTAGGGCCCGCATGAAGTAAGAGGGTCGTGTTGTGTGGGACAGGCACATTTTAACGCAAAAAACGCTATGTCCGGATGTTTTGTCCCATTTTTGCGGACAGCAGTTGTAAAAGATGATAATTATCGGATTCGATAAATTGCGAACACGTCAGTGTTGGAATTTACCGATAATTATAAGGAAACCAATTGTACGGAAACCGGACCCAAGTGTTGTAATATCCGGACCCAAGTGTTGTAATATTCATACTGGAAGCTACAGTCTGTGTTAATGAATGATATGTTTTTCACAACTCCTTCACTGACCACATGGTGGCGGCATTCCACCATATTTAAAAGGTGGGAATTGCTGACTAGTATTTCACTAGTGACAAAAAGCGAGTGTCTGATCTATTTTGATTGATATACAAACTACTTTTCTGTCCTTTTTGAATACTTTATTTTTACCTGCTCACCAGTAAGCTGGCACAATGGAAATGCCATTAATCAGCGCTGTCCAGTCCAGTGTTTGTGTACTATTGCATTCCAACGGGATAACCACATACAATAAACTATACTGAATGCCTGGTAATAACTATATATATACATATATAAATATATAGACTTTTCTGAAAAGTAACATCCCTAGGCAACAGTAGGTGAAGGAGATGCCAAAACCTATTCCAACATATTTATACTATTACAAACTCAGTGTACATGAGATTCGTATAAAAATCGTCATTTTATTGATATATTTTCATCTAACGACTTTTGTTTAAATCCTGCCCTAGGACCCATTATTAGTAGCAGGGGATCCTTCTTTTTGACATTAGATAATCTCCATGAAATTGCTTTAACACGGTCCAAGCAGGCAAGATGTGGTTCAAGATGTTTTATTGTAGTAAGTTACAGGATATGTAGATCAACCCCACCTGGAGCAGCCAACATGCTGCTCAGCCCCATCTCAACTGTCACTTCTCCTCACAGGCTCCCAACATTCCGAAGCACATCATCACAGCAACAGTCCATGCTGCACACAGCACAAGCACACTGGCTGAGCAGGTGGTGAAAGTGACATAACATTAACATGGACAGGTTCTGGACCACTGTAGTTTTACCTCACTGCACTGTAACCATAGTTCAATGGATGGTTGTAACCTTCCAGACCTTCCCCTCGAGTAGTGTACAGAACTTCCATCCCAGATGGCCATCCTGCATTATGACTGGGTCTCCTACTGACAACCCAGGGG
The DNA here is from genome assembly GCF_964261635.1 of Lissotriton helveticus. NCBI lineage: Eukaryota > Metazoa > Chordata > Amphibia > Caudata > Salamandridae > Lissotriton > Lissotriton helveticus. The sequence continues at coordinate 1,290,853,916 of NC_136067.1, forward strand.
CTGTTGCTTGGCAGGCTAGAATGCCCTTATCTTTCATGCTCTTCCTTTTCTCCTGAGTGGCCTGCACAGTTGGCTTCCACTGAGGTCCATAGGCGAAACAGCTGTGAGTGGTCTTCGCATCAGGAGAACCATTGGTGCACATTTGTTGTGCTCTCTGGTACTACAATTTACCCTCCCCAAGTAGTAGGCCTTCACTGATGGTGCTCTGTTCATCACTTACTCGCCAGACCTGGGTCATCATGCTTTATACAGTGTCTTCCAGTGATTTGGACCCATCTAGGAAGTTAGGCCATTGCTTCTTCAGGTGTGCTTCTTTGCCTTTGTGAGGCTTGTGTCAGAAAGGGTCGATTCTGCAATCTCTGTGATGGACAGCACCCTTGAAACACGCCGTGCACCGCCATCTTCAGAAATTCTTCTGCCTTTACATCCTTCCCAGCCATCTCCGGTCCAGGTTCTCTTTGCAGATGTTGTGACAAATAGTTGGCCCAGTTGGTGACCCTCGAGCAGTACAGTACATCAAATTGGTAAATCTGCAGCTGCAATACCCACTGCTCGATGCAAGGGGTGTCGTGCTGGGATGTCCCTTCAAACAGAGCAACCAGAGTCTTATGGTCAATGATTATCCAGAACCATTGCCCTCAGTGGTATAAGTGAAAGTGGCGGCAGGCCAACCTGATGGCCAGAGCCTCTCTCTCGATTTATACATGCCGGGTCTCCTTGTCCAACAGTGCTCTACAGGCATGTGCAATGGAACACAGGACCCTTCGCTCTTCTCTTGTAGTGGCTCTTAGCCCCACTGGGCTTGCTTCAACCACTAGCTCTGTCCGGTCCTTTGGATCGAAATATGCCATAGTGGCTTCGGCCAGAAGTGCCTCTTTTACTTGGTGGAAGGCTGTGTCAGCTTGCAAGTCTCATTGCTACTGTATGTAGGCTCTTTTCAAAGTCCTCGACGGCTCGGACTGAGTTGCCAAGTTTGGAATGAACCTACCACAATAAGTGGCTATGCCCAGGAAACCCCGCACCTCAATGGCATTGCGAGGGACGGATGCGGAGTTGATTGCCTCCACCTTCTTTGGGTCAATACATAATCCTTCCTTTCAGAAGATGTATCAGAAGAATTCTATTAAATTGTAGTAGAACAAGCAGCACTTTTGATGATAGAGATTCAAACCACAGTCTGCCAGCCATTGAAGCATGGCTCTGAGTCTCAAATGGTGCTCCTCGAGGGTGTCGGAGAATATCTAGAAGTCATCACAAATGTTAAGGTCACCCATTACGCCAGAGAAGTTGTTGCGGATGGTATCCTGAAACACCACTGCTGCTGATGATATCCCAAAGTTCAATACCAATACCAACTGTCTGGTTCGAGTTCTAGCTCATGAGAGCCAGCATTTAAGTATAGTGTTGTGCGAAGTTGACCTGGTATATGCTGTCCACTAATTAAAGTATGCACCATGTGCCAGTCCAAACAACCCTCATTGTGATTTAAGAGGTCAAAGATAACATTAGAAAGCTATCCAAGTGGTCGTTGTGGCGAGCAGTCTTCCGGCTTAGTCTTGAAGGAATGTTAAGCAGCTGGTTTCACTAGAGTGCAACCTTATAGAATTGGTTAAATGAAAGGAAAACTACACAGCAGTTATAAAAATATGTATTTATTAATTTAACACTGTCTAGTACGACATAGTATCTCCTACACAGAGATAATCACAAAGCACACCATACTTAAGCACAGAAAAGATAGTAAATAGCACTAATACACCGTGCGCCCCGGGGGGGGACAAAATTATGTACTAAGAAAGTGGTATAGGAACCATGACTTGAATCAAGACAGTGTCGAGAGGACGTAGAATCGCTGGGACCTCAATGAACCACCCAAGGTGAGTAAGTAGAGACACAGATGGAGGATGAGTGCAGTGTGGGAACACGACAGAGTGCTCCGTACAATTCTTTATAGAAAGTCGCAGTTGAAGTTTTAGAGTTTAAGGACCCTTCCCAGTGGACTTCGACAAAACCCCTCAGAAGACAGAAGGTTGGAGAGCCACCCCAACCGTGGATACCTAGGTATCCACGTTACCTATCCCAGGCAAGCTGGGAGCATAGGTCTGAAGTGGCGTAGGAAACCACCGTCGAACCCAATGGAAGACTTCAAAGAAGAGCTGCTGCTGGAAGGAAGAAAAGTGTCCATTGGTATCCAATGGTGGATTCTTGTCGAAGAGTACCTGAAGGCAGAGGGCACAGAGCCTGGATCACTCAGGAGTGAATAGGGGATCGGTAGACGAATGCCCACCGATGTCAGGGGCTACAGGTGCATTGATGGACTCCTTGACTCTGCAGCTACGGGGACCAGGAAATATCAAGGACTACCAGGAGCTGGATACAAGCTGTCTCATGAAGGATCTTAAATGCTGAAGGGTCGGTGTCTGGCGGGTTCACCAACAAGCCTTGGCAATGGCAACCCACGCAGAAGGACAAAGATCTGTAAGGTTCGGACCAGCAAGGTCCAAGAAACTCACCAAACACAGAGGAGTCAGGGGGATCCCGGAGCAACCAGGAAAGCCCAAGAGAAGCAAAGTTGACCCGCAAATGGACTCACAGGCCAGAGGCACAGGAGTTGCATGAGGACCATGAGCGATTTCACCAAACAACAGCCAACGGAGCACTCGGTGTGAAGAGGCCAAAGTTCGTGGTAGGAAATGGTACCAGAGGTTGGGGCTACCCAAAGCCCATTGCACTTGTTCAGGAAATGCCAACAAGCATATGCACTTGCAAATATATACACAGTGCACAGGGCTTTGGGTATTGTAGCCCCCATGAGGGATTCTGATCTTAAACTTGGTGAGAGGGCAGCTCGTACCTCAAGAGATGTAGAAAACCACTCCTGTGTTGGTAGAGCCTTCGGAGTTTATAGGAGCTCAGGATCAGCATATCAAAAAGCAGTGTCGAGGTGCCTGCGGATGCAGGGGTGTAATTTCTTCACTCTAATGGTGATATATTAGATTGTCCTTGATGCTCCACAGGTCCTGCACGGATCCTGTATGGTGCATGGGCACAGACAATGCAGCAGACTGAGTGGGAGACAAAGTTGGCCAAAACTAAGTCCCACAAAGTCCAGAGTGTCAAGACAGACGAAGTTCCGTGGTTTATGGTTCAGAATCTTGTCCACGTCGAATCTAAGGTCCTACAGCCAGGTAAACCTTTATGTACCCATGGAGGAGGGTTGGCAAGATTCAGGGAACCCTCCCAGGGGAGGGTATGGACAGTGTGGATGTTATTCCCATGTCCTTTGTCCAGTTTTGCACCAGAGTGGGAGCCAACAGCTCCCAGGACTAGTTTGAACTGGACTATGCACAGGGACACCAAATGTGCCCCTCATGCAGACTTTCAGTCGCTGGCAAGCACATCCACCCAGCCCTAATACACTAAATCCTGTCAGGGAGGTGATCACACCTCACTGTGACAGGATGCCTATTGTTGTTCCTTCCCCTGCTTGAGTTTGGCTCAGCAGCAAGAGGGCAGAAATGTGTCTCTGGTCAGAAGCTACCATTGTGTGCAGTCCAGGATTAGAAGGCTGGTACCGGGAACACCAGGGACCCCCACGAAGCTCGCTTCTGAGGGGTGGAATCATACCTCCCACACTGGTTACCGGTGTATGGGGGTATGATTCCAACATGTTTGACACCAAACACGATAGGGATGGTTTCAGACGTTTTATAGTTGGTCATCACGCGGTCACATAGTGCCACTCTATATGACGTAAATGGCTGCCTCACTGACAACCCGGAAGAATTGACTCCGTACGCTGCAGGAGTGTTCTGCTCATGCAGTGGCACCATCTCACTTAGAACCAAGCACCATGCCCTACCGATTGTAAAGGCCTGCTAGAGGGGTGACTCATAGGTTTTAAGTGCAGTGACCCTTAGATGTAGTAAACCTATATCTTAAGTAAGTGCTGCATGCACCAATGTACACAGGCTGCAATGGCAGGCCTGTAGGTTCCATTTTGCGTGGCCTCTCATGGGTGCCATAAGACATACTTCAACCCATGGGAGGCCTCTGGGGTACCTATGCCCTGGGTACATGGGTACCATATACTAGGGACTGACAAGGGCACCCCAGTATCCAATCTGGAGTGTAACTAAGAACATAACCTATCAGTAGAAAGCATATATATTGGGGTCCTGGCTAGCAGGATCCCAGTCAGACTAGTCAAAAACAGTATCACATTTATCAAAAAGTGGAGGTAACCAGGAGAAGCAGATCCTACTTTCCTACAAGTTGGGGGAACCATTGGGCCACCACAATGTTCTCTGTGGGCGTTCTGTGTCGCTCCCTCTGGATGGCTTTATTCGGGAGCCGCATGTCTATGCACAGTCGGATTGCTCCTGGTTTCTGGGATTTTGGTGAAATCACAATGTGTGAGACCCACAGAGTTGGGCTGGTGGCCTTCTCAATCATCCCCTGTGTTCCCAGTGGCCACAGGTGGAACGGGACCCTCTGGTGTCGAAGTGTTGTTGGTCTGCATTCTCATCAATGTGTAGCCAGACCTTCGTGCCATTCAGTTGTTCCAGCCCTTCGAACAGCTGAGGGAACTCCTACATGATGATGGCTGCATATGACTAAGGAACTTGTCTGGCAAAAAGATGAGCCCCAGATCTTCCACTCTGTGGCAACCTAAGAGTGTGCCAGTGCCTCCTTCCATGACAAGAAATCAGACTTGCATTGCTCTTCCGTCACCTGCTACCGTTACTTTTACTACCTACCCCTTCAGTGGCAGTGGATCCGTGCCAACAATTTGTCTAAATCCTTGCTTTCATTGGCGCTAGCGTGGGGAAAGGTACCAGCCTGTCAAATTGTGCTGAGTCCAAAATGTTGACAGAGGCTCCTTTGTCAATCAGCACCCTCATGAATGTGCCGCCAATCTCCACCATGCACATCGAGGGCGGCCTCTTGTGGTTGCCTTATCTTCTGTAAATGTAAATATATAATTTTTTGTACTTGTATAGCGCACAGCTACCCGCAGTGGGTTTCCCGGCGCTTGTACGAATACCGCAAGGGAACCCTTCCTGGCTTTCCTGGCTTTCCCTGTGAAGTGTCCACTCCTGGGCACCCCCATGGTGCAGACCAGGCATCCCTCACGTTGTGGGGGCCGTTGTGGAGACTAAGCAAGCTTTTGCCCAGAGTTGCAGCATGGGACCCATGATCAGTATAGGCACTGAGGCGAGAATATCCGGTCAAGGGAATTAATGAGCCCGAGACCTGCCGAGGCAGGAATCGAACCCTGGTCCCTGGCAGAGCTCTGCATCGAGGTCTGCCTGCTCTAACCACTGTCTAGCGATATGGTGAATACCTCACTGTTGTCTTCATCATTGTCCATATATGATCTCTGGCTGCCACCCACCAGTGAGCCCTAGTCTTGTCCTCGTTGATTGACAGCTGCTGTAGCGTGGATCTCCCCTTGCCTTTGTTTCCTGACTAAGGCCCTTGTCCCTCGCTTCGGCATACTTTTGCAAAATGGTTTATGCGTCCACATCTGAAGCAGGACAGGCCTCGTGCAGGACAGGTGTTCGGTGCCCGATGCTCTAGGCCACAATTGCCACACCGTTTCTCCACAGGCCATTTTTGCATGGCGTCTACTGTCAGGAATGCCAAGAATGATCCACAGGAGTCGACGCTAGTCCCAACGCCCCACCACCTCAACAGCCACCCGATAATAAATATCGAAGTAACTCCTAAAGCGGGGGGGGGAAGGGGAAGTGGAAGAAAAAGAGAGACAGCCTCTGCGTAGAAGATGATGATACTTCTGATAAGTCCACCCAGGCTCTTGTGTTTTGCGCCCTGCAGAAAGACACAAATTATAACACAAACCAACCCCAACAGGCAATTATGTTAGCACTTAGGTAAATCAGATTTAACTCTTACCCCAGGTCTCTAGGCTATTGCTGCTCTCTCTGGATTTGTAGTTTAGGAATTCAGGTTTCTGTAATTCTGTGCAAACACAACACTATCAGTAACGTTTCTTTTTAACTAAGCATATCTCTATGTAATTCTCTTATTCCTTAAAATACCTGTCACAGTCTGAATCCTCAGAAAATCTTCAACCGAAGTTCTTGTGCAAGACTAAAGAAATAGTGTTCTCAGTTTATACACGCCCTAGCTATGAGTAACTAAATATTTATTAATCACTTTACTAAGAAAAACTAATATCTGCAATATTCCTTAACTCTAGTTGTACTCCGGATAAATGAATTGTAAAATGCGTCAAAGAAAATACTTGGAAATCCTTCACTGGAGTCTGAAATGATGCTTACACCGTAGCATTGGCTGCTGCTCCAACAGTCTTTAAACTTGGCAAAAATAAATCTCTTACTTAGATAATCCCTCATTGCGCATGCGTTTCACTTGCTGGACTGATTTCAAACAGGAATTCTCTTGTATTCGGAGCGCACTGAAAAGACGCTCCGACTCTCAGAACAGCAACAGTTGAAGTGCGCACTTCGTTATTGGAACGCGCACCTCATTCATGCTGCGAGCCGAGAAACACTAGACTGGCAACCTTGGATACTGCCGCGTCTCAAGGCTCCTCCATTACCTGCCCCATGATCTCGCAACACGGACAGGCACAGTCTTAAAAATAATGTTGACACCACATGATGTCTCCTCCATCGCAAGTAATTAAATCGCACTTTGGCATGAGAGGCGTTTCTTGATTTTTCCTTGTCAGATAGAGTGGCAGCTAAGGAAGTCTTAACAGTACCTCCCTCCAAAAAGGGTTCCCCCAATTTGGGTTTCTTTGGATATGTCCTGTGAAAATTTCTAAGCAATCTTGGGGCATGTACATTCGTTGAAGGTTCCCATGATCTTTCCTCTGGTCCGGATTCTTTCCATTCCACCAAGTAAAATAGTTTCTTTCTAGAAACTCTAGAGTCTAGAATTCTGCTGACTTTGAATTCTTCACCTGACTCCACATTGATGGGTGGAGGAGTTTCTTTGAGTCTTGCATTCTCTGGATTCTTTTTTAGGAGTGAGACATGAAAAGCTGAGTGAACCTTCAAAGATTTTGGGAGCTGCAATTTGACTACCACAGGATTTAGGATTTTTAACACCTTGAATGGGCCAACGAACCGGGGTTGGAACTTCCTGTTTCCTTTTAATCTTAAATGTTTAGTAGACAACCACACCTGATCACCCACTTCAAAACTTGACACAACTCTCCTTTTTTTGTCTGCTTGTCTTTTGTACGACTCTTTTGCCTTAAGTAAATTTTTTTGAGCCTTATCATAAGATACCCTTAACTCTGTCATGACTTTAGTGATTGCAGGCACAGTTTCATCTGATCTACCCATTACAAGATTTGGGTGTCTACCTGAATTGAGATAAAATGGTGAATACCCAGTGGAATCATGCACAGCGTTATTATAGGCAAATTCGGCCGTCCACAACAATTCTGACCAGTTGCCCTCCTGTTCCAACAGATAGAGTCAGAGATATTGCTCCAGTTCCTGGTTTACCCTCTCTGTTTGACCATCCGTTTCAGGATGGTAACTGGTAGAATAACGCGTGTCAACCTCTAAATTGTGCATGAATTTTTTCCAAAATTTTTATAAGAATTGTGTTCCTCTGTCTAATATGATGATTTGTGGAATTCCATGAACACGGACTATGTGTTGATTAAATATCTGCACTAACTGAGGTGTGGACTTTAATGGAATGAAGTGTCCCATTTTAGAGAACGAGTCTACTAACACCAATATGACAGTATTACCCAAACTGGACGGAAGATCTACAATCAAGTCTAGTGACACCGTATGCCAGGGATACGGTGTATTGGGCAAAGGTTGCAACAACCCCTGTGGGACTTTTCGGCTTGGTTTTCCTTTGATGCACAACTCACAGGTTGAAACATACTGCCCTATCTGAGCCGCCATGCAAGGCCACCAAAAATGTCACTTAACCAACTCCACGGTTTTCTTAACTCCCTTATGACCAGCAAGACGATCATCGTGACAAACTCTCATAGCTTTTCTTGCATTTCTTTTGAAGGTAGGTACAACTTTCCCTCATAGAATGGAAGGCCACCTACGACAGTTTTCTTATCGTCTGATTCAGCCCAATCCTTCAATTTCTCTGAGTAATTCTTCTGAATATCATCCGTAAATTCTTCTAAATGAATTGCAGTGGATTAACCACTTTAGGGGCCTGTATAACCATGAGTCGGGTCCCATTGTAGACTCCCCGGCCAGTTCTATTGAGGCTACACCGGTGGAATTTTCCATCAAGGAAATAATTGCAGGGATCGAGGGCCTGACCAGAAATAAAGCACCGGGGCCCGACGGAATTCCTCCCGACCTTTTTCTGAGTAACATCGAACTGTGGGCCCCCCTTATGACAAGGGTAATAAACACCGCTATTATTCATGGCCTGCCCCGATCCTGGTCCACGGCAGTAATTGTGCCAATTTTCAAAAAGGGCAACAGGGATGACCCAAAGTGCTACCGCCCGATCTCCCTGATTGATGTGTCAGCAAAGCTTTTGGGGAGGGCAATCCTTAATAGATTGTCCGAGTGGACCGAGGAAAGGAACATCTTCTCGGACACCCAATACGGCTTTAGGGTAGGGAGGCCCACTAGCGATCAGTGTTTGAATCTATATATGCTGACTGCCAAGTATACCATAGCTAGTGATGAACCGATTTACATGGGTTTTATGGACTTGGCAGCAGCATTTGATCACGTGAACAGGGAAAAACTGTGGGGCATGATGCTCAACCTGGGGATAGAGAGCGGCTTAGTGAAGATCTTGAAAGAACTGCATAGTGATACTACTGCCAAGGTCCGCTTTAATAGGGAGGGGGGGCTGACTAGTTCCTTTCCTTGCAAGAGTGGAGTTCGTCAAGGCTGCATTCTTGCTCCCTTTTTGTTTTCCCTTTATGTTAACAACTTAGAGCAGTTTCTGCTAGGATTGAAGGCAGATTGCCCAAGGGTGGGGTCGCGGCATATCCCCGTCCTGCTTTATGCAGATGACGCGGTTTTGATCGCACGCACACCGAGGAGCCTTCAAACCCTGATTGACGGATTTGTTAGCTTTATGGGCGCCCTGGATCTTTCAGCAAATCTCAGTAAATGTTATGTGCTCCGGGCAGGGAAAAAAAATGCCTCTAAATTTACCTACAAAATAGGGAGCCATACATTGGAGGAGGTCAAAACATTTCCATACCTTGGTGTTACATTTGATGGTGCCTTGCGGTTTGATACCTTGGTGGGGGAACGCTGCGGTAAAATGTTATCATCGAACGGGGCAATTGCTAGTTATGGCAGGAGGCTAGGAAGATGGTCTCCGGAACAGGTGTTAAACCTGTATAGCTCTGTATCATGCTCCAAGGTAATTTATGGGGCAGAGGTATGGGGCTTTGTTAACACCACTAGCATACAGAGAGAAGAAAACAAATACTTGAAATCAGTTTTGAGGGTCCCACAATGTACCGCTGGTTCGATTGCTCACAGTGAGCTAGGGAGACCACACATAGAAGATCTGATAAAGTTGAGGCCAATTATAGCCTGGCTAAAAATTTGGGTGAACCCGGAGGCGTCACTAAGTAGGGAAATTTTATCAGATTGTCTAAAGAGGGATAAATGTATGCGTATTCCGTGGCTCCTTTATGTAAAGAATAACTTAGTGGAGCTAGGCCTGGGGAACCTCTTCCTTCACCCTACATCGATTGTAGCCCAGGACAAACAGTATGTGGGGAGAATATTCCTGGAACAGAAAACCATGCGCAGAGAGGTGGTTGAAGGCTGTAAAAAAACTGTGAGGGCCCATCGCCTAGTAAAAAGTGTTCAAGGCATGGAGCCGTACTTGTTTCTCATGCATAATGCCCAGGATAGGTTCATGATGTGCCGATTTAGACTTAACTTACTCCCATTCATGTTGGCATCACCAGCTGGGTTTGTTACAACAATAGACCAGAAGGGGCCCTGCGGCTGCGACAATAGGTCTCCGCAGGATTCCCTTCATCTGGTCTTACTTTGCCCCCTCTACTCTATGCCCCGGCGTAAATATCTTGTAAACATCTTGAAAAATGCTAATTTGGTCCACGCAAGGGAGGCATTAGTCTTCTTACAGAAAGCTGAGGACCCTTTTACACTGTGTAGTATTTTGAATTTCATTAAAGTTGCCCTAAGATTAAGGCTCACTAGAGGTGTAGATTGAAACTTTTTATTCTGCTTTTTTTTAACGTTAAATATGGTCATATTACTGCAACTATGTCTGTAAATTTATCGTACAAAGAATTCTGAAATGTTTAATGCTTTTTTATTGTGTATATATGAATGTGCTTTTATGGTGTTTTTTAATCACCGAATAAAGATTCTTTGAAATGAATACCCAGTGGAATCATGCACAGCGTTATTATAGGCAAATTCGGCCGTCCACAACAATTCTGACCAGTTGCCCTCCTGTTCCAACAGATAGAGTCAGAGATATTGCTCCAGTTCCTGGTTTACCCTCTCTGTTTGACCATCCGTTTCAGGATGGTAACTGGTAGAATAACGCGTGTCAACCTCTAAATTGTGCATGAATTTTTTCCAAAATTTTGATAAGAATTGTGTTCCTCTGTCTAATATGATGATTTGTGGAATTCCATGAACACGGACTATGTGTTGATTAAATATCTGCACTAACTGAAGTGTGGACTTTAATGGAATGAAGTGTCCCATTTTAGAGAACGAGTCTACTAACACCAATATGACAGTATTACCCAAACTGGACGGAAGATCTACAATCAAGTCTAGTGACACCGTATGCCAGGGATACGGTGTATTGGGCAAAGGTTGCAACAACCCCTGTGGGACTTTTCGGCTTGGTTTTCCTTTGATGCACAACTCACAGGTTGAAACATACTGCCCTATCTGAGCCGCCATGCAAGGCCACCAAAAATGTCACTTAACCAACTCCACGGTTTTCTTAACTCCCTTATGACCAGCAAGACGATCATCGTGACAAACTCTCATAGCTTTTCTTGCATTTCTTTTGAAGGTAGGTACAACTTTCCCTCATAGAATGGAAGGCCACCTACGACAGTTTTCTTATCGTCTGATTCAGCCCAATCCTTCAATTTCTCTGAGTAATTCTTCTGAATATCATCCGTAAATTCTTCTAAATGAATTGCTCCAATTATTTACCTCAAGGGAATAATGGGTTCTGGAAGTGAAGTTCTGACTTCTTCAGAGGAATTCAATCTAGACAGAGCGTCGGCCATACCATTTTTTGCACCAGGTTTGTAAGTGATCACAAAATCAAACTCAGAAAAAGACAGGGACCATCTTAGTTGTCGAGGCGTGAGTGTTTTTGCGGATTTTAAAAATTGCAAATTACGATGATCTGTGAACACAGTCACACAATGCTTGGCCCCTAAAAGGTAATGTCGCCAATCTTGAAATGCCTCCTTGACGGCCAATAATTCCCTATCTGCAATAGAATAATTGCATTCGGGCTCTGATAGTTTCCTTGATCGGTAGGCTACCGGATGGAGCTGTCCTGTTTGTTTATTTCTCTGAGATAAGAATCCCCCTGTAGCAAAGTCTGATGCATCGGTTTCCACATAGAAAGCTTGTTCTGAATCTGGGTGCATCAAAATGGGAGCTGTAACAAAAGCCTTTTTTAGGTTCTGAAACGACATCTCCGCTTCATTGGACCATTCAAATTTCTTCCCTTTTTTCAGCAATTGTGTGATGGGCGAGACCTTGTCTGAAAAATTACGTATAAATCTTCGATAAAAATTAGCGAATCCGATAAAACTTTTTATCTCTTTCACACTTCTTGGCGAAGACCACTCTTGGATAACTTGGACTTTTGAATCATCCATCTCCACTCCATCAGCGGATAGAACAAATCCCCAAAACTCCACTCGATCTGCATGAAATGAGCACTTTCCGAGTTTGACATATAGATGATTCTCCAGCAACCTTTGCAAAACAGCTCTTACATGCATCACATGTTCCTCCATACAGTTTGAAAAAATCAAGATGTCATCAATATACACGACAGACACTCGATCCAAAAATTCCCGTAGGACATCATTGACCAAGTGCTGGAAAGCTGCTGGGGCATTGCTTAAACCGTAGGACATTACTTGATATTCAAACAGGCCATATTTGGTCCGAAAAGCCGTCTTCCACTCATCGCCTTCAGTTACTCTCATCAAATGATACGCCCCTCTTAAATCAAGTTTTGTATAGATCTTAGCCCCTTTGACCTGATCCAAGAGTTGAGAAATGAGTGGCAGTGGGTATCTGGTCTTAATGGTGACTTGATTCAGGGCTCTGTAGTCAATACATGTTCGAAGAGTTCCATCCTTATTTGGCCGGAAAAACAAAGGCGATGACACTGGTGATTGGGACGAAGATAGGTGTTCTCGGCTTCAGTTAGAGCATAGATGCGACTGCAAGGTAACACCGCTCCCGGCTCAAGTTCAATTTTGCAGTCATAATGTCTGTGTGGTGGAAGTCTTTCTGCATTCTTTTTGTCAAAAACACTAGCGAGATCTTGATACTCTTTGGGTATTTCCTGTGTTTCCACAATGCAAATGCTGGTGGTGAGCTGTGCGAGCTTTGAAGCTGGTGACTCTTCAACCTTAAGTCTTGTTCTGGAAAAACAATTATTTTGGCAATGTTCAGAGTTCATCTTCACTGTTCTTCGTTCCCAATCAATGGTGGAATTATGTTCGGACAACCACCACAATCCCAGTATTAGTTGAAATTGAGGGGCATATATAAGGTTGAATCTTATATATTCACGATGACCCTGCACCCCTACCAATTCCAAAGTCTCTGTTTCATCCACAATAGGGCCTGAGGTAAGATTGGTACCATCTACAGCCTTCACCACTTCTGGATGTTTCTTCTTGATGGCTTTGATACCAATTTCCTGCGCGTATCTCAAATCGGAAAAATTCCTCGTGGCACCAGAGTCAATCATGATTGACACTTCTTTGATCTCTTGTAAACCAAATTTCACAGAGAAAGAGACTGTGAGATGGGGGGCCGACGACTGCAAGGTGTTGACCAACTGTTGATGTTCAAGAGTTGACTCATTGTAACATCCCACCAGGGCAACTCTCTCTACTGATGGGATTTGTCTTTTAAACCCTGATAGATTTTTGGTTTTTTAGGACACTCTTTTACAAAATGACCTGGGGCCTCACAATACAGACACAGATGGTTAGTTCGACGCTTCTCCTTCTCCTCCTTGGACAGTGGGCCTCTAATCGATCCTATATGCAAAGGTTCTTCTCCAGCGTTGACGTCTGTTTTGTTACCTTCAGGTTTCATACGATCTAGACGGGGAACGAAAGATTTAAACTCTTTTCTCTTCTCAGACCGTCTTTCAAAAAGACGGTAATCAATCTGAAGAACTAAATCTATCAATTCCGAAATCTCCTGGGGCCGCTTGGGTATCTGTGCTAAAGCATCCTTTAGTTCATCCTTAAGTCCTCGGTAAAATATGGCAGAACGCTTCCGTTCAGGCCAGTCTGTCTCCACAATTAGTTTGTTAAATTGAGCATTATAAGCTACCAAATCGCGGTTCCCTTGTTTAATATCCAAAAGCTCATTATCTGTAGCTTGATTTGCGGTCCTTCTATCAAAAATTCTTAAGAACTCTTTTTTAAAGAGCTCAACATCGTACAATGCTGGATCTTTGCGATAGATTAATAGCATGGACCAGGCTGTGGCATCACCACTCAAATAAGACAGCATTAATGCAACCTTTACCTGATCTTCCTTAAACACCACTGATCTGCATAAGAAATGTAGGGAGCATTGGGTAAGAAAAATTGGGCTTTGTGAGGGTCCCCACTAAACCTCTCTGGATTAGCCAAAGGAACTACAGGAGCTACTGAATGTATAACTTGAGTAGCTGCTTCAGTAGCTGAACTATTTATAGGGTTTAACCTGGGCAGAGGAGTGGTTCCTGCCAAAAGTTGCTCCATTTTTAGTTTAACTTGATGAGTTTCTTGTTGGGAACACTTAACTTCAACTCTAAGGGCTCTATTTTCCTCGGCCGATTGTGTAAGCTGATTCTGTAATCCCTCTAGAATCCCTGCCAAAGACTTTAGGTCCAAACCCTCCGCCAGGTCAACTCGGGTGGATAAACTGGCACTTCCATCTGTCAGGAATGCCAAGAATGATCCACAGGAGTCGACGCTAGTCCCAACGCCCCACCACCTCAACAGCCACCCGATAATAAATATCGAAGTAACTACTAAAGCGGGGGGAAAGGGGAAGTGGAAGAAAAAGAGAGACAGCCTCTGCGTAGAAGATGATGATACTTCTGATAGGTCCACCCGGGCTCTTGTGTTTTGCGCCCTGCAGAAAGACACAAAATATAACACAGACCAACCCCAACAGGCAATTATGTTAGCACTTAGGTAAATCAGATTTAACTCTTACCCCATGACTCTAGGCTATTGCTGCTCTCTCTGGATTTGTAGTTTAGGAATTCAGGTTTCTGTAATTCTGTGCAAACACAACACTATCAGTAATGTTTCTTTTTAACTAAGCATATCTCTATGTAATTCTCTTATTCCTTAAAATACCTGTCACAGTCTGAATCCTCAGAAAATCTTCAACCGAAGTTCTTGTGCAAGACTAAAGAAATAGTGTTGCTGTTCTCAGTTTATACATGCCCTAGCTATGAGTAACTAAATATTTATTAATGACTTTACTAAGAAAAACTAATATCTGCAATATTCCTTAACTCTAGTTTTACTCCGGATAAATGAATTGTAAAATGCGTCAAAGAAAATACTTGGAAATCCTTCACTGGAGTCTGAAATGACGCTTACACTGTAGCGTTGGCTGCTGCTCCAACAGTCTTTAAACTTGGCAAAAATAAATCTCTTACTTAGATAATCTCTCGTTGCGCATGTGTTTCACTCAGGAACTTTCTGGACTGATCTCGAACAGGAATTCTCTTGTATTCGGAGCGCACTGAAAAGACGCTCCGACTCTCAGAACTGCAACAGTTGAAGTGCGCAGTTCGTTATTGGAACGCGCACCTCATTCCTGCTGCCAGCCGCGAGCCAAGAAACACTAGACCGGCAACCTTGGATACTGCTGTGGAAAAGTAAATTTTGCCATGTTCTGTGTCCCTACGTATCCTCCATCTTATGTTATGTGTGCATGATTAAATATGCATATGTATCCCCCATGTTTGATTAAAGACGCAATTACAGTTGTGTCCATCTCTAGTATGCCAGTTTCCAGTTCTCGTGAAAGCTACGAGTATCAGGCCTATGTAAAGTTACGTTGCCACGTTTCTCAGTGTGCACGTTATTTCATTGTAAAGTCCCCGTTTCTAGGCCTCAAAAGGGCCCGGACACCAGATTCAGCTCCTGTCTCCTGAGCCTCGCTGAGGAGCGATACAGCCCCCACCTGTATCCTCGACCCTTCACTCACTTCCTGCCTCACAGTGCCCGGCTCAGCCTGGCTCTGCCTACGAGTCTGCCAAGAGTATGTTATGATTCTAGTTATCAGTCTAGCCCTCCTTCTCTGCATTCCTAAGCTACTGAATCGCATCAATAGTTTCCGTCATTGTCTAGCCTTTACGTCTCCATGTAAGAGAAATACTGCATTTAATGGTCATTTAATATTCCTCATCACGCACTACATGTGGAATAATGCATGCACCATTCTTAGAGTCTGTTAGCCTTTACCCCGATAACTTTTGGATTCTATCAACATGTTCTCTAAACATCAGATACTAGATACTGTTTAGGTACATGTCGCCCTGACTCTCCAGACTTCAGTCTCTGCTCCTAGCACAGAGTTCATAGCCCCCAGCTTCTCCTAGTAACACGTCATTGTCAGTTTGCGCGCACCATTAGGTTAGAGGTCCCGGCTCCTTAGGTAGCCCCCTCCATGTTTCCGCCCCATTTATGACATATTCTGTTACGTTTGCATCACATGTCTATGTATACGCCCCTGTTACACTCATTTTCACCCTTATCTTTCGCGACTGCTATTGACCACACCCACTGCTCCGCCTACTGTAATTCATTGTAATGTAACTGTTTTAGTATATATATTTGTGCACTGTTATTAAATGTTGTGCCGATTCTGATCCTGCCCCCGGCAGCGCTGCCATCCTGTTCCTGTGCAGGTTGTCCTGTTCCCGTCCTTTATGCTGTATTAAACCTGCAAACTCCTTCTACCTCGAATCTTGACTCTTATTTATTGAGCTATCTGTTATTGCTATGTCCAGACAAACCTAGATCCGGTATTATTTATTTATATACCACATAATGGCGCCCGAACAGGGACTTGCCCTTTCCCCACGCGCCGGTGAAGCCACGCCGGCCCCCTGACCCTCTGCAGCCGTGACGGAACCATACCGTGCACGTGCAGATATTTCTGCTTCAAGTATCCCTCAGGCCCACGGAGGAGACGGAGGTGGCGGTCCAGCATCCAGACGAGGCGGTGGAGGAACGCGGCGAGTCCCGACCAGAGCCCAAGCCGAGAGTCCAAGGTCCGAGGTATCCGGAGGCCCACCCGTAACAGAAGTCCGAAGTTCGTCCGTCCGGCGTCGAAGCAGTCCAGTCCAGTCCGAGGCCTTCCGTTCTTGCTGCCCGGTGAGTACCATTGCTGGGGTAGTATCTAGACAGGGTCAATCTAATTGACTCTGGTCCATGGGTTGGTGGTACACAGACCCAAAACGAAGTGTCCACTTCGGTGGATGCGGGTCCTGACGTGTCTCTTTATGAGACCGGTAAGTTTCGTACTGTTTCAGCAGTGCATCTAGTTTCTGTTCTAGTCAGTTCTGTTCTCGAGAAAATTCATGTATTCTGTTTTCAGTATTCCAGGTAGTATTCTGTTCGAACTGTTATTTTAAATATTCTTCATGTATTTTAATGTCGTGGTATGAATGTGAAGTAATTATCGTGTTCATTGTGTATTGTATTGTGTCTAGATTACAGTTCAGTCATGCCCTTATTCTCGAAATTACGTCAGTTAAAAACTAGAAAAGGTCTGCTAGAAGCAGCAGTTCCTGTCCCGCCTAGGGACAGTCCAGGTCATTTTATGTATCAGAAGCATGGCATAAGTGCCATATTATATCTAGATTTATGGGTAGAGTATACCAAAGAGTTAGAGGAAAAGTATAGATGGCCCGTATCAGGCACATGGGATGCCGAGTGCATCATGCGAGTAGAAGAAGCATTATGGAAAAAGAAAGCCAGACAGTCACAGAAAGATGCCATCGAGTTATGGCGCAAAGAATCTCATAAAAGAACCGAAAAAGAAATCAGAAAGTCAGAACTAAGTAGAGAATCCTTAGAACGAGCCCAAGAAAGGGAACTAATCGAGATAGGTGAACGAGTTAAAACAGAACAGTCAGACAGACAGAGGAATGCCCTCATTAAGGGTATGTATCCTCTTCTTGCCGAGGGCTTGCCAAAAGCGACCCCGGAGGCATCCAGTAATTTTCCGCCACCATTAGTTCCGACCAAGCTACGTCACAAACCGACCGCAGCTGATATTTTCATCTCGTCCTATTTGGACGACACAGTCCCGGAATATGCAAATCCTGTTCCGCCAGTCCCCGTAAATCAGGCAATTCCTGCTCCCCCAGACACCGGGGCACCTCTTGCAGTACCTGCTACGGTACCCCCGGTCCAGCCTACATTACAATTTCCCGCCACGCTAGTACGAAGAGTATCAGTCGACGATTCCAGTTTAGGGGCCGCAGGAGGAGGTCCTCCTGGTACCCCGCCACCGCACCAACGTAGAACGTTGGCCGAGTTACATGAATGTGCGTTACAGCGTACGCCCAAATTTAAGTCCGTTGCAGAAATCCGACGAGCTCTCACTGAATGCCGCTATGATCCAGTGGCAGGTGATGATAGTACAGTAATATATTCCATCCGTGTAAGACGGGTGACCGGGTATTTAGACACCCTACCAGATATGAAAGGAGATCTAGACAGAATATATCGTTTCATCCGTACAGGGGATGATCCAGAAAGTATTGGCGAAGCCATGTCTCAAAGGAAAGCTGAGATCCAGCTCATGATATTAAAGTTTCTGATTAATTGTCTAATAAGAGAACAAGATTACCCGACTAAAGATCAGGCCGAAATGAAAATTCTGACAAGGTGGAGTGATAATATAGCCGAGGGTAAACACAAGACTATCAGTAGTATAGAGAGTATGTACAAGAAAATTCGTAAGGAAATACTAAAGTTACACGAACAACGTAAAGCAGCACAAGTAAGCGAGAAAGAAAATGACTCTACTGAAGAGGTAGAGGACGAGAATCCCACTAGAATAGCGTATGTAGGAAAATCTAGATTTCCAGATCGCCATTTGCGCCTAGAACACAAGTCAGTTTTACATCATCCAGCACCAGAACAAGGTTCTCTGGAACAAGTATTTCAAGCTACCGATCACATTCTGAAATCACGAATCGGTTACAGTGAGTTAAGTACTATACATGAACAAGAACTAGCCCGATCAGCAGTCCGATGGATTACTGATTCTACCACTTTTCCAGATGAAATAGTGGCACAAATGTTTCTGAAACTGCCCCCAGCCGAGCAGCGACTGGTGGGTATGTATATGATCCAGCACCTCATTACTCTGTATGAGAGTCAACATTCTGATCCAGGTCCGTTCCGTTACACGATGTCCTGAACGAGTTACTCCAGTATAGATGGAAAGGTTTAGGTACCGATTTAATTCGTGTCATCCTAGAACAGCGCCACAAATATAGAACGTTTTTGAACCCGCATTTCATTCATGTCTCACCCCCAGAAAGTAAACCGTTTTACATAGACAGACAGAATCCGTTACGAGAAGTACACCCAGTTAGGACAACAGATGGTGAAATGCAACGAGTGTTTGTTTACACTCCGATTACAAAGATGGAACTCTTAGAGATGAAAAAGTTGATTCCCTGTCATGATAAAGATCCAGCAGGGTTCCACCGAGAATTAAAGGACATGCTCCGTATGGGAGAATACACGTATCCAGATATAATTAAAATGTTAAAAGTCCTGTTGCCCGCAGGGGTATACGAAAAACTCAAGGAAAAAGATTGGGAGGTGGGAGAGAAAAAGATCGATTGGGCAGTTCTCGAAGCTGAAGATAAGATACGAGTACCAGGTACCGGTCTAGGAGAGAAATGTAAAGAATTACCAGAACTGTTAATACAAGTTTTGCCAAGATTATTAGCCACTAAAAAGGAAGACGGGGATGCAATCTCAGCCTGTAAACAGAAACAAGACGAAGACACTAGTGATTTTTATTCTAGATTCGAGAAATGTTTTAGTATAAACAGTGGCCTCAAGACAAGTAGCGAGTCATACCCTCATCTTTTTGTTACTAAATTAGTCGAGAATTCAAGTCCACAAGTTAAGAACCGAGTTCTGAAAGTCGAAAGTACCTGGCAAGCTAATACCCCGTCCCAGATGTTACAGATGCTCCAATATCACCAGAATAGAATCAGAGAAGAACAAGATCACGAAAGGAAACGTATGAAAGACACGAAAATGAAAGTACTGGTTGCACAATCTATTCCACAAGACAGTCAGAAGAGGGGTACGAATCAAGCCAGTCATCCTGCAGTTCCCGTTAAAGGGACCTGCAATTATTGTAAACAGCCAGGTCATTTTATAAACGAGTGTGCAGTTCTGAAACACAATATAGCTACCGGTAAAACTAAAGAAAGACCCCGTCCGCCTAGACAAGAACAAGTTTCACAGACTTCTCAGCCACAGAATGCACAACAGACAGTTCCAGCACCGCAGCCTATTGCTGCAACACAGCATGTTACACAGCAGATGTACCAGTATGCACAGTCTGAGTATCCAGAATATCAGCCATATTCATGAAACAGCCTAGAGAGGGAGGTAGGCTTGCCTCTCATCGAGATACCTGTAGATCAAGAGGGTCCCTATGTTCATAGTCAAGTATTAGGGAAAGACAGAAAGTTTTTGATTGATACAGGGGCAAGTAGGACCACCATTAGTCACGCCGAAGTTCCAGGGGCTCCGCTCTCAGGCTCAAGAAATGTTTCCCTTGGATTTTCAGGAAAGCCTATTGTAAACGAGATATCTAAGCCAGTTACTCTAGAAGTAGGTCCATTGTCCCGCACTACTGATCTGTTACTTACGAAGTCATGTCCAGAAAATTTATTAGGCATTAAAACACTGAAAGAGTTAGGTGCAGTTATTTGCTGCTCCCCCGAGGGAATACGATTGTTCCTACGTGACTTCAAGGGTCACTATGTATTACGAGATTTTGATCCGAGATTGTCTAATGTTCCGCAGCATCTATGGGCGCAAGGTCCAACTGATGTTGGCTATATGCAAATCACACCCCATCGTGTGACTCTCAAGCCAGGTGTAGTGTTACCACGAATCAGGCAGTACAGATTGCCACCTGAGGCTGTGGCAGCCTTATCCAAAATTATTGACGAGCTCATCGCTCAAGGAGTAGTTGTAGAAACTGACTCCAATGTATGTAATTCTCCGATCATTCCAGTCATGAAACGTACTGATCCAAATGCACCCCCAGTATATCGATTAGTGATTGATCTCCGAGAGCTTAATAAATGTATTATTCCCCAGTACCCAGTTGTCCCAGATATTTCATCCCTATTGACAGCCATTGACTCCGAAGCCTCATTTTTTTCAGTCATAGACCTCAAGAACGCATTTTTTAGTGTCCCCATTCATCCAGACAGCCAGTTTCTTTTCGGATTTTGTTTAAATGGAAGGAGCTATATGTTTACACGAGCTCCTCAAGGTTTCACAGAAAGTCCAAGTATTTATAGTCAAGCACTTAAGAGACAACTAGACAATATTCACATGCCAACTGACACTGCCCTGCTCCAGTATGTCGATGATCTACTGATCACAGCCCGTTCTGAACGTGCTTGCGAGCGAGCATCCCTTACAGTCTTGTATTTTCTAGCAGAGATGGGGCACAAGGTGTCCCCTTCTAAGCTTCAATTCTGTGTCCAGCAAGTGATCTACTTAGGCCACTTACTGTCCAAGAGGGGTAGGCAGTTGACACCCGACCGTATCCAGTTAATAGCGAGTCTTCCTCAGCCCAAGACACAGAAGGAGGTACGTGCTTTCATCGGCCTCACTTCCTACTGCAGACAATGGATTCCTCAGTATGCATTTCTAGCTAAACCACTGATACAGTTAACGACACAGGAGGCAGCCGTATCGACTGTTCTCCCTTGGACATCTGAACATACACTTAGTTTTAATGAGTTAAAGAAAGCTCTATGCCAAGCTCCAGTTCTAGCAACACCGAACTACAGTAAGCCTTTTACACTTTTTGTCACTGAACGCGAAGGTACAGCATTATCTGTTCTCACACAAGATCAAGCAGGACAATACAAGCCCTGTGCTTATTTTTCGAGCACATTAGATCCTGTAGCCCAGGCTCTGCCTGCGTGCCTCAAGTCAGTTGCAGCCACAGCACTAGCTATCAGACAAAGTGATTCCATAGTATTAGGACATTCCTTGACAGTACAAGTTCCACACTCCGTGGAAGTTCTTTTAAACCGAACACAGACTCAGCACTTGACAATTGCACGTCTAACAGGTTATGAATTGACACTGTTCCAGCCACACATAGATATCAGACGCTGCAACGTTTTAAATCCTGCCACAATGTTACCGTCAGTTACTTCAAATCCTGCCACACATGACTGTGTGGAAGTAGTTAACACTATGACTAAGCCAAGACAAGATCTGACAGATATTCCATTACCAGATCCCGACCTGACACTTTATGTGGATGGTTCATGTATGAGAACAAGTACAGGAGAACTAGTAGCCGCGTATGCAGTGACTACTGACACTGAAGTTATTGAAACACGCCGTATTGACACCCTGTCTGCTCAAGCAGCAGAGCTAGTTGCTCTGACACAAGCCTGCATACACGCCAAGAACCTGAAAGTTAATGTTTACACAGATTCACGTTACGCATTTGGAGTCGTACACGACTTCGGAGTGCTCTGGCAGGAGAGAGGTTTTATGACTTCTCATGGAACCAAGATTCAGCATGGTCTCCTTATTCAAGCTCTGTTAGATGCCATACACTTACCGACATCTATTGCTATCATGAAGTGCAAAGCACATACGAAAGTCACTGACACTATTTCTCAAGGTAATGATCTAGCAGATCGCACAGCCAAGCTTACAGCACAGACACCAGACGTTCCAGTTAATAAGACACCGACATACACTCCAGATCTGACTACCTGTATGACAGTTAAGGACCCCACTCAAGATGTCATAGATATCCAGTTACATGCTACTCCCGAGGAAATCAAGAAATGGTCCGAACAAGGAGGGGTCCAGACAGATCAGGGATGGGTAACGAAGGGTAAAGCCACATGGTTTCTCCCCGATTCTATGGTTCAAGTCATTATCAATACCGCACATAGTCCAGCACATTTAGGAGAAAAAGCTATGTTAGATAGTATCCAGAACATTTGGTTCAACAAGCATCTACGAGCTGCAGCCAAGCAGAAGGTCCGTACTTGTATGATATGTTGCCAGTTTAATCCAGGTAAAAGTGTCCCGGTGGAACAAGGTGGATTCCAGCCCCCTGACCACCCTTTTGAAGTCCTCCAGATGGATTATATTCAGATGGAGCGATGTCGAGGTTTCAAGTATGTCCTTGTAGTGGTATGCGCTTTGTCCAGGTGGACAGAGGCATATCCAGTCCCAGATTACACAGCCGCGACCACTGCCAAGCAGTTGGTTCGTGAATTCTTCCCCCGCTACGGACTCCCTAGAGTCGTATATTCTGACAACGGCCAGCCATTCTCATCTGAGCTCATGAAACATATTTCCCTTTTGTTAGGGTACCAGTGGAAGTTCCATTGTGTACGCCATCCAGAAGCAGCCGGTCTCGTAGAGAGACATAATCAGACCCTGAAAATCCGAATTGCCAAAGTATGTAAAGAGAAGGGTGTAGACTGGCTAGTAGCTCTGCCAGTTGCTCTGTTTTATATGCGCATGGTCGCACATTCCAGATCAGGTCTGTCCCCTTATGAGGTCGTATTCGGCCGCCCCCCTAACATGTGGGGTACACCTAGACCTCGAAGTATTACCGATGTTTCAAGTAATATGCTGACAGATTACCTAGCTTCCTTGATGTCTGCCCTCAACTCTTGTCGTTCACAGGTTGCTGCCGCATTTCCAGACAATACCGAGGTGGCACCGCATGAAATCGTTCCCGGATGCATGGTTTTGGTCAGGAACTTTGATCGTTCAAGTCCGCTGGAGCCTCGCTGGAAGGAACCCCGACAGGTCCTCCTGGCCACCCGTACTGCCGTCAAGCTGGAAGGCAGGAAGGGCTGGGTCCATTTGTCACATGTGAAAAGATTTTTTGGATTGAAACCTGTTTCAAAGAACATTTCCGAGGATCTTAAAGACTGCCAAAGTACTATTCTTAAGGACTGTCCCGCAAAAGACATTGCTACGAACCCTTCCCTGTTAGAGAAAACTCCGCAACAGGAGTATAAGCTTAAACTAAGGTCTAGTAAAATAAGTCAGCCAGTTTGATTGTCTAAGTCCTCCCCTAGGTGAAACGGTTAGACCGGTTTCTGACATGTATATAATAGACCCCCACAGAGAGAGAGTTAGTGAGAACTCTAGAAGTTGCACTATTATTTTATGTTTTCTGCTATATTTTAGCATTATGACTTCCTGCACCAGTTATGCATTTTATTTGTATTTTTCAGTTTCTCATGTAAATAAGTCTGCTAATGTTACAGTAGAGCACACGTTTAGTGATCTGCCTCCCCATGAACTCTCATATCGCCTTGCTATGCGTAATAACTCTTTTATCCGCATGTTACATTATTCACACCAGACCAACAATGCCACAAATTGTTGGGTGTG